>NC_141687.1:1925391024-1926784959 GCF_964263255.1 Lissotriton vulgaris | reverse complement strand
AAATCTAGACTAATACAAGGCAGCGTAAATCGTTGCTGTGTTTTACTCTGTAACGGGTAGCCAGTCCATGGCTAAAGCGTAGGTGTTGCCCCCTATTCATCCATGGATTTTTGCACGTTCCCAGATTTACTATTGGTAGTAGACCAGGCAATTCGTCAAAATGCTTTGCCTCCCCAGCTGAGGCATAAGGAGGAGAAATATCTTGATTTCTCTTTGTTTATTCATCTTTTTACATGTGCTGCATTTTGCAGCATTCGTAGACAGAAGAAAATGCCTCTCATGGAGGCACCTTTGCAAAATGGCGCAAGAGTGCATGCAATGCCTCTAGGCAGTCAACAGTGTGCCGGAGCAGGGAAAAACTATGAATGTCTGTGTAATTTTAAATACAGCACATTCCGTCCCTTTTACTCAGCACAGCCAGGTGGCTTGCTGCGTTGCACTTTGTGAAATATTGATAAATATGCCCCTCGGTGTTTGTAAAACTTCTTTTTAGTTTTAATAATATATTTTAATCTGAACATTCTTAACATTGTTTTATGTGTTGGGTTTCGGGTTATTTAAAAGAAATCGAATGTGGTGTTTAGTTTTCAGATGTGCCATTGAGTTTGTCTAGAATGCTCCATGATGGTATGAATACATGTAGGTGAATGTAATTGAATACATGTAGGTGAATTACATACAAGTTGTAGATCAATTGTGAGGCATTGGTTTCTAACAACAGTTAACTAAACTGGGCTGTTTTATTGCTACAAAATCATTGGAATATTGGGATTGAATGTATGTCTTGTAATTTTGGGGTACGTCTTTTTGATTTTAGGGACTCTGCTTTTGGATATCGATATCAAAAGGTGTTGATGTACCAATTTTCCATAAGATGGGGACACTAGTTGTCCTAAAGTCAGACAGGTATGAGAAGTTGGAGAATGAATACATTTTTTTAAATAAACAACAGTTTCCGGCATTATACAACAACATGTAGTGTTATGATTTGTTTATAGGAAAATAGTAAACTTGTGAAATGCCATTCAGAATATTTGAAATCATGAGAACTGATCTATTTTTAAGAGTTTCATCTAGTTAACATGCTATTCACAGGTTATAGTGGCCTTCTTATAATGTACCTGCAGTTGCAAGTGAATGGTTATCAGAGGCAATCGCTCAGATACAAAATGTATTGGGAGTCTTTGGTCATGAGAGAATACGTCCTTGTAAAATGTAAACAATGGTGCATAATATTTTAATGAAATATTAAATTCGAGTTCTGACAGAAATAGAAACTTCATTTGGAGTAATACTATATATTTTTTTCTTGTTTGAGATAGAATATCATTCACGTTTAGATTTGTATTAACCATTCCTTGTTTACAAATTAATAATTTCACATGGTTTGTGTCATATATTTGGGTATTTCACCTTAGTGGTGATATACCTTTAGACGATGATATTTTTACAGCTGTGTCACGAGGCACTTTTAATAATCAAATTATCTTTAAACTGTGTGGTTTTTTTTTTGCATTATAACAGCCCTGAAAATGTCCCTTTTGCTTTCTGAGATGAAACATATTGACTTTACTTCTCATTTTGTTGTGAAATTAAATAAAGGATACTTGTAGAAACGTATTTAATGCTTCGGACATGTGAGACTTGGGTTTGTGTTTTTGAATATGTATGGCTGAACCTTATTATTTCATAAGTAAGTTTCTGGTGTTCCCTTTCCATTTGTTTCTTTTGATGTATCTCATTTGTCCATTCTGTTTTTGGTAGGGTGAACCGGGGAAAGTAGAGCACCCACTTCTGTGGAATGACTTAGTGTGGGCGATGCATAGCATAACCATTCAAAACATTAGCTTTAGTAAATCTGTAATTTCACATATTCACTTATCTTTTGATATTTTGTCCCTCAGTATGCTGTGCTTGACATACTTGTATGTAGATATTATGGCTGTCCACAAATATAATAATGGTACTCACCTTTTTCTGTTACCAAATGTGCTGTTGCGTTTGTCTAAATGTCCAGAGTGTGAATACGCCCACAGTATCCGCAAGCAAGTAATTTGAATATAAAGTGAACTAGACTTCGGTGGGTGGCAGAATATTTGCAAACAGTTTCAATAAATATATACATTATATTTCTTTATGTTATATCTTGGTGAGGTTAGGGTTACAATCAAACAAAGAAAGGAAATTCATAACTGAAGATTTGTTAGCCAAACAATGGCAAATAAATTGGAGCTGCCACAATACTGTCTATGCTCAGCCACCACCCATGCTGTCTGGAAAGAGAAACCCATGTTGTTCAGAGGATCACAACAGTAAAGGACGATTCATGGCATGGCATAGTTGAAGTGAGGATGATTATTTGAAAGAGACAGAGAGTTTGTTGCAGTAATCAGCTTATGGTTGTTATTTGGACATTTTTTTCATCCAGTATCCTGGCGGAAATTGAACCTGAGTTAATGCATGAGGAGAAATACATTACAGATTAATGTCCTAGTTGACGGAGGTGAACCAAAACAGTAAATGTAACAAACAACCAAGTAAGGGAAGTAATGCTTGAGTTAGCCTCAGCCTCTGGTGATCGCCCAGGGCCACAATCCAGTCCATTGGGCTTTGCTCACAGGGCCTGTTTGGACAGAGACCAGTAATATCCAATTCAGTCTTGATGCTGCTTCAACGTAAGCAATCCAGTCCGAACTGCCATGACTCGTCACCACCAGACAAAAAACAAGCAACACCAGACTGCTGTTGGCCGACTAAGATCTCATCAGTGAGGTGTGGTTTAGTGCTGTGCACATCAAGCATACCCATCACTTTCTTTTTGTTGCTAATGGTGTATATAGCAGTCTCTATGTGATGAATGATGGTGGCTATCTGAAGTGCTGTTTTTACCTGCTCCTTCTTCGTGGTCAGGATTTCCTGCGCTCTCAAGCTTGGGGTTGAGACTTGCACATCCAAAGGGCCCAAAAGTTCCTGCTTCATTTGAGTAATCCTTTACAATCAGGTGATGAATACTCTTTGCCTGTCTTGACATATAGTAGTAATTTTATTTACAGGTACAAGGTCTAGTCCATTGCTAAATTGCCCAAACCAGTTTCTGTGTGCCAGGACCAGGAAACACTACCCTGAATTGTTCGAGGAGTTTGCAGGAGCGAAGCTGAGACCACAAATCTCCCTGAAGACTAGCATTATCCACACTGCCCAGACAACTATGTGCAGGGAGCAGTCCCCAAGGGAGCGAGTTCAGGAAAGAGAAAAAGAAAAGAATCGTCCGGCATCTTATACTAATTGGGTGGGTGTTTTCTGTCTTCCTTAGTCACTGATCTCCAAGGTCACAACTTTAGTGAACATGAGGATCCCTTCTGTTAAAAGTAAGGGTTATATTCCCTCATGATTACCCCAGGTTCCACCCGATCCTCATTTCCCGGGTGTGCACCATGTCTCTACGAGGGACGGAGTTTTGGGGCTCCTAATAACCTCTTCTGTGGAGGTGTGTCAGTATGTATTCCGTTAAGACACCAAGAGTGAGTTAGCCTCAATGTTAGTTATACAAAACCATACAAGTGTATGATCCCTTTTGAATCAGTTACCTCTTTTGTGAGCATGTCACTGTTTTTTGTCAGTAACTAATGTTTAGAGAGGTGCCTTGTCTTCAGGGTGCTTGTAGTTCTTCTCTTCTGGTTTAATTGCTGTAGCCTTTTCATTGTGAATGTCTTTGGCTGCTGCTCCGACCTGAATACCTAAAAAATAACTCAGTACATCATCATCCAACAAGTCTTTTTTCAGTTGCTGCGCTCTCTTTCCTGGCTAGCACAAGCGCATACCAATTCACCTTAGTGTGCAGATAATGACTGTCGATACCTTTATCCTTACAGATGATCTCCCAGAGCAGAAAACATAAAATCTAGATGTGAGGACAGAAGGTAAATGGGACAACAGATTCCGGTCCCCAGGATCAGGTAATTGGTGTTAAGTGTTGAGAAAACAAACAGGACCTCTGGACAAACAGACTCTCTTCTTGGGAACTCTGAAAGGTAAGCAGATGGCACATGCATGGGCGTGTACAAGACCTGCACTTGATGGTATCCACTACCCAAGGCCAGGTGACTAGGCAGGGTTTCCAGGGGCTGTAGGAAGGAGGAAAAAATTAAAAGGTGAATGGCAGCAGGAAGAAGACCGAAATGAAAAGGGCAATGGCAGTGTGGGGCTATTTAGTGCTGTAAATCACGACCATGAATATAGGGAGGTGAGAGGGTCAAGCTAACAGTAGGAAGAGGGTGGACTAGATCTGGGATGATAGGAGATGTAACCATGCAGCACAAACACAAACAACCCCAGAGGCCAACTGACAGGATGGGGCTTGTCATAGTGTCTGGCATTAAGCTGATGGACCAGGAGAGGGGTGTGGACATGGACAGCAGGTTTACAGGACTGATTTTCAGGAGGATACACTTTCCAGGCCAAAAGGTAGTGGAGCAGAGATGTCTTGATCTATTGTTGATGAGGGATGGTCATTGAATATGTAGCGCTTTGTATGCATGTGTGAAGATCTTGAACTGCGATCTTTTCTAGATGGGGAGCCAGTGGAGGTTTCTGCGTCGGTGGTGATGTTGGGCACCTTTTGGGGAGGTCCAGGATGAGTCTGGTTTCAGTGTTCAGTGTGGTCTGGAGTCTTCTGTGGAGCTGGGTGGAAATTCCATTTAGAAGACCTTGCTGTAGTCAAGGTAGTTGACGATGAGGGCATGTGTGATGGTCTTTCTGGTGTTGATTGGGATCTATATGAAGATTCTGCAGAGCATGCAGAGGGTATGGAAGCAGGAAGAGATGACTGCCTTGAGTTCTTGTTTCATGGTTTATTGGCTGTTGAGGTTGATGCCAAGGTTGCATAAATGGTCTGTTGGTGTGGGTGTGAGTTCTGTTGGCCACCAGTTGTGGTCTCTTGTGACTGTACTCTTCTTTAAGATCAGTACTTCTGTTTTTTCAGAGCTGAGTTTGAGGCAGTTTCTCTTATCCATTTGGCTACGTTGATCAATGGTGTTGCATAATTTGGTTTTGGCATTGGAGGGATCCTTGGTAAACGAAAGCATTAGAGTGTCGTCTATGTAGGAGAATATTTTGAGCCCATGGGATTTGATGTTTACAAGGCAGATCATGCAGTTGTTGAACAGGGTGGGGATCTGGGACGATCCTTAGGGAATGCGCATATGATGTCCTGGGGTGCAGAGGTAAAAGGAGGCAGTCAGATGCTCTGAGTGCATCCTGTTAGGAAAGAGGCAGTCTATTCGAGGGCATTTTGCTGTATGCCGGAGTTGTAGAGTCTGTCAATGAGGGTGTGATGGGAGACAGTGTTGTACGCAGCATATAGGTCACAGAGGACCAGTGACACAGTTTTTCTGCAGACAAGGAGAGCTCTGATGTTGTCTGTGGCAGCAATCTCCCTAGTCTTGTTGCCGCCATTGGCATGGAATCCTGATTGTGAGGCGTTGAGTTGATGGTTTTATTTCAGATATTTTTTGGTGACTGATTTGTTGATGACTTTCTGAAGTACTTTGGCTGAGTAGAGAGATTGGTCAGTAATGTTTGAGGTTTATGGGGTCAGCAGAGGGTTTCTTTAGGTTGGGACTGGACTCTGCATGTTTCCATCTGTCCAGGAAGGGTGCTGTGGAGATGGAGGTGTTGAGGATGCTGTGAGTTCTGTGCTCTGTGCTGATTGTGTTGGTTCAGAGGTTGAAGAGATGGTGGGGGCAGGAGTAGATGGCTAACCTGGAGTGGATGGATGACATGATGACTGTGGTGGTCTGGGTGGGAAGCAGGGACAAGGTGATGATCGTTCGGCTGGTATTTGCTGCTTGATTGAAGTTTTCAAGACTTGGAGTGGTGGGTCAAGGGTAAAAGTTGCTGTAGATAGTGGTAATCTTGCTGTGGAAGTAGTCCGAGATAGTGTTGCAAACTTCTTGGGAGGGTTGGATGGTGTTCTCCATGGCTGTCAGGTTGTTTGGTTCCTTGATACATTAGTGGTCTGCTAGTGAGGGTAGTTATTGTGAAACAGAGGAGTTGTTCTAGGGACTGTAAAGAGAGTGGGCACAGAATGAGCCTGGAACACATACCAGAAGCCTGTACCCATCTGACATGTAATTCTATAAAATAAGGAAGCTATTGATCTGGGAAAAGGATTCAATGTTCATCACAGTTGATCTGGACGTCATAAGATAAGTATATTTACTCCAATTTTCGACCAAGTTACAAAGCTGTCTGACTTTTTATAATCACATATAATCACAGAATCCAAGTGTGGATTTTATTAAGATGTACGAATACAGCCGATACGTGTTTTTGGACGTAGTCGCTTCTCCAGGGCTGTTTAAAAGACAATAAAACTAATCAATATAATCACAATAATAGTAATTTTAGACAAAACTGTACAAAATTCACAAAATTGACAATACGTAGAAAAATTTCTAAAGCTCATCCAAATTCCATTTTTGAATTACACAATCCAAAAGTTAAACATGAAATATTAAACATTTATAAAGCATTTACAGAGATCGTCATCATTGATAACATTTCTTCTTTTACACCTATTTTCATTGAATATTAGAGATGATCACTTTACATTTCTTTCCTGCAAACGTATTCCCTTCAAATGATGTAACTTGATCCGCTTACAAATAGTGTGAAACAATCTTTTTCTTATTGAATGGTATGACTTGATTGTTGAAAAGTACATTTACGTACCAGGTAAGCATGCTGCAACATCAAGCCCAAAGAATAATGTGGACATTTTTATAAAACCCAAGAGAATGAAGGGGATTTCCTTTGTACTATCTTATCTCTCCTCAATCTCCATCATATTATTCCGAAATGAAGAAATTTAACATTAATTCCAAACTGAAAATAATTTTTAAAAATCCAGGCGCATACCCACTTACCTGCTGAAATACAGATATATTGCTTACGCAAATGATCCCCATCCTAATTCTAACCCTGTTAGGAGAGTCATTCTATGAAAAATTCCCTTAAAACATATTATCCTCTAATCATATTAACCTGCGTCCGTCCACCTCCCCAGAGGAGGAGGGACCATCCGCAGGGGAAGCAGCGGTCCCTCCGTGCCAATTAGGATGTGGCCGCCACCCTGGCGGTCACATCCTGTACTTTTAACATTGCGGCGGGTGCTGCTTGAAGCAGCACACGCCGCCATGTTAAAAAATGCATGTTTACCTTTGCATGCACGAAGCGACAGGCACCGCGACCACTACGTCGTGCCTGCCGCTTCGTGCACGCAAAGGTAGAGGGGTACCATAGGTACCCCCCATGTGCATCCCCACCCCGTCTTCACCCCTGGGGGCCTGTTTAGAAAAGAACGTATACCTTTTCCTCAGCGGAAATGCCGCCGTGGAAAGGCATAGGAGCACCGTCATCCACAGACACCACCAGCCATGTTAGAGCTTTTCCGCCGCGGTTGGAAGGCGACCGCGGCCGAAAAGCGGCAGACGGAAAAAAGATGCCCCAGCCATCCTAATCTGGTGGGGGGTCTTTTCTCCGCATCCTCCGGGCCGGCGGTGGCTTCCGCGGGCCCGGAGGATGCGGATTATTCGCTATCATAATCGGCCCCTAAGTTCCCAAAAAGAAATCAAATACCTGAATATACCAGAAGTTTCAAAGTATTGTATACATTAAAAAAAATGGTTTTCTGAAGCTGGTATTCAAACTCTTATTTTCATCCTATAACCATATCAGTAATCCACTGATGTGATATAACTGTCTTACTTATTTAAACCCTTCCATGCTCATGACAAGGTCAGCTCGTCATCAGGCACGGTTGAGCTGTGCTTATGACGAGCTGACCTTGTCATGAAACTATAGTATTCAAGCAATTTCAGCACAGGAGGGGAAAACCCCTAGCAGCCAAGTTGTTGAAGAAGTAAATGGAATTCTATTAATCTAAGAACAATACTTTCTTACTTGGTCACAAATGTATCTATATTACACATACCCTAATGTCACCATAAAAACTTATTTGCATGTGTACCTCTCTACATTAAAGTATAAAATTATCTTATCAAATTATGCAGCACATAGTTGCAGCATTTGCAATTGCCACATGTGCAGCATCCTCTTGGAAGGATAGGTTACCTATTCATCTTACTTCTTGTGTCTCTCTCTTCCTTATATGAAATGCTGGTACTGGGAATAAGTATTGTCCTACGAATAGGATCCTGCCTATATGTAATGACTGGCTTCTTTGGCAAAAAAGCAGCAATGTCAAATTTCAAGGAAAGAACTTTCCAGTGCTTTGCAAGACTCTTATAGATCAAATTACTGGCCGTACTATACCTGGTAACAGATCTCATCACCTCTTGAGCTTACCTAGATTACATCTTCTGATCTTTGAGCAGATCACTCCTACAAATTCTACGCACTCGACTCTTGGGCAAATCAAAAATTCTTTCTTTATACCACATTATACAAAATGTTCAGTGATCATTGCTGCTTGTGTATCACATTCTGTGTCTAATTAACAGATTTTCCTAGTTATCAAATATTCCCAAAGGGCATGTTATATATCTCCTTCTTCAAATAACCTGGGTAAGCATGTAATATCATATTTGTGAAAGTAGGCTTCCAATTCAGTCTTAAAGCAGATTTGTCATTACTAACTTACAATTCAAAGTCTAAAAAGCTCATCTAGGTTCTGCTATATTCTAAACTTAAAGTGCCATTGAATCTCTTTGTAATCAGATATTTTTGATACATTTTAAGTTCCTCCACCAAAGATTTCAAAATGATAAAACTGTCATCGATCTAGCATCTCCAGTACACTAATTTGTCACAATCTTCCCATACCCCTGTCCAGGCATGTTCTCTCTCATACAGACCCACAGACAGGTTTGCATAAGAGGGAGAGAACCTGGAACCCATGGCTCTCCTTTTTTTGGAACGTTCCCTTTTGCTAAAGAAAAATATTGTTAGTCGGCACAATTCAGAAAAATCAATGATCATCCATGAGTGTTGCAAATAACTAGCCAATTTGGTATGAAGAAAAGTCATATTAGTTTCAATTCCTATGGAATGTTCTATGCGTGTATACAGTCTATTGACATCCATGGTCAACAGTACATATTCTGTTTCCCATGAGATGTCTGCCATTTCCCTAAAGAAATCCTTGATATATTTGAAGGGAAGGCGTTTGGAGGAAAGAAATCTAAAGTGCTAAACTGCAATATTCAATAAGAAGTGGTATATAAGAAGAATTTTTAATCAATGATGAAGATCTCTGTAAATGTTTTATAAAAGTTTCATGTTTAAGTGTTGCCATATCTAATTTAAAAATGGGATTTGGATGTGCTTTTCAAATCCAGTTAAGTACTATCAATTTGGAGTATTGTGTACTATTATGTATAACATTACTATTATTGTGATTATAATGAGTATTCTTTTTTGTCTTCTAAACAGTCTTAAAGAGGTGGCAGTGTAGCAAAACATGTGCTGGCTGTAATATTACATCTTAATAAATTCCACACTTGGATTCTGTGATTATATGTGTTCATAGAGATAGATAGCTTCATAATTTGGTTGGAAACTGGAATCAATCTCCTTATCTTATGAACTATGGATCAACTGTGATGGACATTAAATCCTTTTCCCATGTCGATTGGTTTATTTTTGTTCTAGGGACTGATTAACCATCTCCACCAGTACATCTGTCTGAGGATAGTAGGCCAAGGAGAAATGAAGGTCAATCATCAAAGATGCACACAAGTCACGGCAAAAATTGACGATAAACTGGGCGCTATGATCTGAGATTCTGATTGAAGGAACTCCATGTAAACCAATCACTTGTGGCAGAAAAAATTGGTTAGTTTCATGGTAGTGAGTGGTTTCTGTAGAGGTATGAAGTGACGTTGTTTAATTAACATATCCACAATTACAACAATAGTGAGATACTCTTTCATAGTAGGCATGTTGGGGATTAAATCCATAATGAGCGTGTGCCAAGGAACTGGTGGAATAGGTCATGGGTGGAACAAGCCAGTATGTTTTTGTGCACAACTCTTGTTTTGCTCACAGATTTGCATTGTTGCACAAAGGTTGTGATGTCGTTGGAGATCTCCTCCTACCAGAACCAGCACATACAATTCTGTCTAGTTTCCAGCTCCCCAGGATATCCTGCTACAGGGGTGGCATGATTCCAGTGTATAACTTATTTTTGCAAATCTGGAGTAGGGATACACAATAGCCCAGAATGATAGAATCCTTCCTGTTGGATGGTGTTGCAAGGCTTTCTTAACTGATCTATTTTCTCAAACTACAGATACAGTATTAGCTCCTACTATTCTCTCAGGACATAGAATATTGAGGTAAGCACTCATGTAACAGTCTGCAGGACCAGAGGCATGGATACGAGACAAGTGCAAAAACCACAGGTGATGGACAGAATGCAGAACAATGTCATACATTCACCCAAGTACAGAGATCTGGGCCCAAATCCATCGTTTTTACACTCCACACCACCCCAGTTCAGACATGGCCATGTGCAAATCAGTCTGACCCTGTACCTCATGGGAACAGTCCAGCCTGAACTGCTAAGCCATGCCTTCCCTAGACCGGAAACAAGCTTCTGAGGACCGGTTTCTGGCCTTCCAGCCGTCTTCAGCCCGGCTTGCTTGAATCCAGTGGTGTGGAGTGCATGGGTCTCACATCTGAGCATACCCATCCCACTCTGGGTGACAAATGCAAAAACCACAGGCAATGAACAGAATGCAGAACAATGTCATACATTCACCCCAGTACAGAGATCTGGGCCCAAATCCATCGTTTTTTTGCACTCCACACCACCCCAGTTCAGACATGGCTATATGCAAATCAGTCTGACCCTGTGCCTCATGGGAACAGTCCAGCCCGAACTGCCAAGCCATGCCTTCCCTGGACCGGAAACGAGCTTCAGAGGACCGGTTTCTGGCATTCCAGCCGTCTTCAGCCCGGCTTGCTTGAATCCAGTGGTGTGGAGTGCATGGGACTTACGTCTGAGCATACTCATCCCACTCGGGGTGACAAATGCAAAAACCACAGGTGATGGACAGAATGCAGAACAATGTCATACATCCACCCCAGTACAGAGATCTGGGCCCAAATCCATTGTTTTTTGCACTCCACACCACCCCAGTTTAGACATGTCCTTATGCAAATCAGTCTGACCCTGTGCCTCATGGGAACAGTCCTTGGTCGGTATGTTATCACAAAATCAAACTCAATAATGAACAGGAGTCAACACATCTGATGGGGGGGTCAAAATTTGGCAGTGCAAAACTGCAGATATTTGTGATCTGAGTATATTGATATGGTATGGCAAGCCCCTAAAGTTATTTCTCCATTCCTGGATGACCATTTGATAGCTAGAAGTTGATGCTCTGCAGCTGTGGAGTTTTGTTCAGCTGGTAGTAATTTGGGGGAGAAAATCGCTACAGGATGGATATTTCCTGTGTGCTCATCCCTTTAAGAAAGGGCTCCCATGATGGTGAACTGCGAAGTGTACAACGCTACAAAATATGTTTGGGTCCAGTCCGAGTGGTTGAGAATTGCTGCTGAAGTGAATCTTCACTTAGTTATGGGCAAGTTAAGATCATCCACTCTGGGACTCACATTTTAATAGATGGCATACAAAGTGCACACACCCCAGATACGTGTCCTCCCCCTTTAATAGAGACACCTGAGTCCAGTTTGGTTTCCGCAGTGTTTATATTTTTATTAAAATTACAGTTCAAGACCAATTACTCCATTGGTCTCCATTTCTTTATTGTAAACTTTAAAACTTGTTTATCAACATCACAGTTGTTCAAATATTAATATTCACACGTATGTACATATTCATTCTATTTTACAGCCCAGTCTCCAATGGGGCATTGCTTGACCTTTGGGCTGTGCCAGCAGGCCACAACCAAGTTAGCCTGCTCTCCTTAATGTAACCGCCCTCCGGTTAACAGAGCCGCAGGTAAATAAACTGCCACCACTTGTGGCACCCAACTTCTTCCAGGGTAGAGCTAGAGAATCCAGGGCCACCAGCAGGTCAACCCCAAATCTCCTGCCAGCCCGAGCACATGATGGTATTTAAGACCCGTTCTGGGGTAAAAAATGGCACTGACCAAAGGAGTCCCTGTGATACCTCTTGCCCAGGATCCTGCAACCGCACTTATAGAAGCCCTACTTCAGGGATGGGTGGGTGGGTAACTTCTTTCTGTGACGTCCGACTCCTGGGAGGTCAAGTGGACAAAATAGGGCGTCCTCACGTGAGGCCCGGCTTTTCAACTTCGCGCTCCAGACTACTTCCGGTCCCTTCTACCCTATTGGTGAGGCGTTTCCTGTTTTACCCTTTGCTTATCCCTTCCGGGTCGTGCGACCCAGAAGGGTTTTTCCTTACCTCGTGGCCCTTTGGCTGCCACTAGCGGCGCCACGTCCCTTATGTGGGTTGTCGCCTTGCATTTATCTGAGCAACTAATGAATCTTAAGCTCTTATTTTTATTTGTAGAGGTCAAAAAACAAACCTGAATAAACTCCTGGTTAAAGAGACATTAAATCTCTTTAATCCCCAAATGTTATGTCTCACCAAGACACATCTTACTTATAATGACCAGGTTGTATTCAGGCAACAAGTCTTACTTTGCAAATCAAGATAATAAAAATGTGGGCTGACACACTCAGTAGATGGGTTATTCTCCACACAGAGGTGGATCAAGTTAATTTCACCCTTATTGGATGTATGTTCCCAATCAGAATTATCCCCGGGTGTTTGATGTACTTATGACTGTATGTTTGACCTGGCTGGGGAAGTTACTTGTTTTCTGTGATTTCAATTGTATCCTTAATTACAGTGTTGACATGAGCAATATTAGTTCCCCTTCTTCCATGATCAAAGTTGAACAGGCAGTTCTGGCATTGATGAGGGTGCATGGTCTGGTTGATGATTCACAGGTATTTAAATCTGGGAGCTTTGGTGATACCTATTCATGTGAACAACCATTATTCTAAGGCAGATTACACCCTTACTCAAAGGGAGTTGATTTATGATATGGAGATTGATGTTGGTTCTAAGCTGATATCTGATAGCATATCTGAGGTGATGGTCCCTCAAATGTCATATTTTGATAGATCAGGAAATGTAAGATGATGGGCTGTTGTACCTACCGTGGACTACCTAAGAGTAGATGTGATGAAGTTAGAATGATGAGGAGGCCTGATATATTGAGGCCAAGGCACTAGAGTTCCACAGTAATTTCTGTAATCTTGATTGCCAATGTGTCACTGTGCTATGTCGATATATACCACTCTAATGTGCTGCACCCTATATTTTATTCACTGCACTGTATTTTTACAACTGTTAAAAATAATAAAATGTTTAAAACAAAAGAATATAAGATGATGATGCATTCTGCTCGCGTGCAATTTATTGGATTCAGTTTGTGCTCTGCTCCTATTTCTATGGTCTGGGATGTCATAAAAGTTTATATCAGGGGATCTAAGATTAAGTATATTGTCAACTGCAATTGGAAACTGCAGGATACTAAAGCTTGGGTATTAGTCAATCTATTTAGGTTTAGAAAGGCTGCATGATGTCAAGATTATCGCTAAAGATCCAACTGAGTGGTCCTTTTTCAGATGGTGGTCCCCCAAAGCAAGATTGGAAAGGCTGTCCAGGAAAAAGCAGCAGCTTTTTATTAGCGGGGGAGGGTTACGAGTACAGGGAATCTATTGGTAAAATGCTGACCTTTCAAATTAAGGAAAGACAAACTAGAAATTGTATTGTGCTTCTTCATAATGATAATGATCAGGTGATCACCCAGCATTAGAGCCTGGACCAATTTTGATTGTATTATCAGTCCTTCTATAGCTTGGAGAACATTGATGACTAGTATCTGAATTTACAAATCACCCAAAACTTATGATCTGTTCAGATTCCTTGTATAGATGGCATGCAAACTCATAAATGAGGAGAAAGTATTTCCTTGAAAGAGATTAAAGAGGCAATATCCCCCCCCCCCCCGGTAAGGCAGCTGGACAGCATGGTATACCAACAAAGTTCTATGAATTTTTTGTTGACCTACTCGCTCTTCTTTTGTTAGTAATTACTCAGAGTATCGACCAGGGCTAAGATATTCCAGAGTCAAGAGATTCAGCAAATGTAGCGATCTTCCTGCAAAAGGCAAAACCTCCAGTCAAGCAAGGGTCATATCGGACGATTTCTCTTATTAACGCTGATGCTAAAAAAGATACTAACATTTTAGCTGATTGAGTGGCAGTGATGATAGATACTTTAGTCAGTAAGCAGCAGTATGGTATTGTTCCAGGCAGAGAAACCACTATACACACAAACACTGCAAAAACAGTGTTCGATATGGGTAACAAACTACACCAATCAGCTGGTGTTATGCTCCTTGAAGCTGAGAAGGCCTTTGAATGAGTATCCTGGCCTTATCTCTGGGGGATTATAAATGCAGACAATTCAGTCATTGAATCAAAAACCAAGAGCTAGAATACTTATTATTCATTTAATCTCAGAACCATTTGAGATTCAACTGGGCACCCAGCAGGGTTTCTTACGCTCTTCTTTACTTTTTTAAATTAATCCGAAACCTTTTATAGATTATAAACAACCAGCATATTTAAACTATCAGTACTAGTTGGGTCAGGACACACTGAAGGTCTCATGTCAAGGATGTTGCTATACATTCCCCCAAATAAAATTTCCAAAGTTTCCATCAGAGAACAGAAGGCAATGCTTTCAAATACAAATTGAACTTGAAACAATCAAAAATTATCATGAATTATCCTAATTGTACTGGATCCACAGGTGACTTTCTCTGCCACTTATTTAGACATTATTGTTTCAAGCAATATGCAAGAGGTCCTGAAGCTTAATTATGAAATATTGCTCAATAAAGCTATTATATTATTACAGCTGTGGCAATGGTTTCCTATTTCTCCTATTTCTCCTATTAGGAGATATCATAGAACTACAATGACTATGCTCCCAAAGTTTCAATATTTATTTCATGCTATACCTCTCCATGTTCCTTGTTCTTTTTTTAGTCAATTGGACCCCACCTTTGGAAGCTTTTGTGGGGCTGCCAAGGAGCTAGACGACCTGATTGGCCCTGCCGGATTTCTAACAATACAATTCAGCTGCCTGTAGGAAATATGTTTGTTGCTTGATATCAGAGAATTGTGATCTATGAAATGTGCTTGGGGAATTGGCCCTAACCATTTCAAACCAGTACTGTCTACAGTGGCGCAGGATGCTTGGTTTATATTGCAGGATTGGGGCACAAATATAAATTCTGACTAATCTACCCTTACATACAAGTCTAAAACATTAGAATAATTTGCTACCACCCATTTTTCATGACTATAGTGAAAATAGAAGGGGGAATGAAGCAAGAGGAAATTGCACCTAACCTTAGTGGATTCATTTTCATCTAAACAGACAAGATGCTAAGGACCAAAGATCCAAAACCCCTAAATCTTCTAAGACACAATGTGTCTCACTTTACCATAAACAACACAATGGTCCAGCACTCTGATTTAAATTAAAATTTACAGAAAGGAATTACTTTTATATAATCGTTTGACAACCACACGTCTGGCAACCGAATATAGAAAAATACTACACACTGCATCGGAAATATCAGATACAATCAGATTTTACCAGATTTTAGAAGGAGAAACCACACACATAAGTGAATTCAGCACAGATCTCAAGACAATGTGTTTTTTGCCCTGAAAAAGTCTGCGAGGAAGAAACGCATTGGCTACGGTCTTTTTATCTTGCTGAAAAAGAAGTCATGAATAAAGAATTTGATGAAACAACTCTGCTGAACTGCCATTTTGTGGTTGAAATGTGATTTACAAATGTTCATATAAAACCTCACCCATTTTTCATGATTCCACTTGTTGGGTATGGCATTACCTGGGTTAAAACAATTGAACATTTCTTATCCACTGATACAATTTTCTGATCTACAAGGGGAGTTTGCACATTAAGCTAAAAGTTTCTTTTAGCATCATCAGATATGGGGGGTGTGCCCGGACTGAGCACAGAGATGGTTGCTCCGCCGTGAAGCTCCAGAGCCGTCGCTCAACAATCGCAGCCATGCTCTGCTTCATCGATGTCTTCGCAGCAACTGACTGGAACCGCTGATGCCCGCTAACCTGTGGAGTGGCCTGGGGTTCTCGGCTGTGAAATTCACTGGATTTTTGGTGGAGCGCTGGCCCTCCCTGCCTCTGGCATGACGTGGCCCTCAGAGGCCCCGCAACAACAGGGGTCATGGATGAGCCTGAGGGCGGGGCTGCTGCTGAGCTGAAACAATCGAGGCTGTGAAGGAGGAGAGTTTCTGGTGTGTGGCGGCATGGAAGGCACCCCGTTGCGGCATGTAAACTTTCATTTTTTTATTATGTATTTATTTAAATTTATATAATGGCGCACAGCTACCCCCAAGGGTTTCCCGGCACCAACAGAGAACAACAAAGGGAGAGAAGACCTATTGGCTAAAAAGCCATGTTTTAAGGGATCTGCGGAAAGACAGGAGATCAGGTTGTAGGCAGAGAGACAGTGGAAGAGCATTCCATAGAATAGGGCCAAGATGAGAAAAGGAGCGCCCTCCCATACGGGAAAGTCTAACTCGCGGAACTCGGAATTTCTCTTGAGTAGATGATCTGAGGGTACGTGAGGGGATGTAGGGGGTAGCCAGGTGTTGTACATAGTCTGGGGTCTTAACATGCTTAATACGGAACATGTAAGTGAGTGCCTTGAACTTGACCTGTTTCTCGATTGAGAGCCAATGGAGATCGACCAGCAACCTGGAAGTGGATGTCGTTTTGGGAATTCGACAGAGTAATCTAGAGGCAGAGTTTTGTACTTGCTGCCATTTGCATATTATCTCTTTGTTATTACCCAAAAAAAGAATATTCCCGTAGTCCAGCCTAGAGGTCACCAGGGCCTGGACCACGGTACACTGGGCATTAGATGGAAGCAGCCACACAATCTTCCTTAACCATTTCAGAATGATGAAGCAAGGTTGTGCACCTGAGTAGAAGGTGGAGGTAGCGTATCCATTTCTGGTGGCCAGTGTTGAGGACCCCAGAGACTACGGTCCTTGCCAAGGATCAGAACCTCCATCTTATCATCGTTAAGTTTTAGGAAGTTGGCGTTCATCAAAGCCATGACTTTACTGAGGCCAGATCTCAGTGCAGAGGGCTCAGATTGTTTGCCAGCTGAGAGAGAGAAGAGGATCTGGATGTCATTGGCGTATGAAAAAAGCGACAACCCTGATTCCTCCACTAAAGCTGCCAGGGGTCTGATGTGATTCAGAAAAGGGGGTGGTGATGGACAGAGTATCCGAATTAAGCAGAACACTCCTACCCAGTCAACAGATCAGGGCTTGATCCATCGTCGTTTTTTAACAAGCTTCAGGGGATCGGTTTCTGGCATTACAGCCGTCTTCGGCCCGGCTTGCTTGAATCCTGATGGTGCAGTGAGCAAGGGACTCGTGTCTGAGCATACCCTTCCACGCTTATGGTGGACAAAACGATTCAGAAAAGGGGGTGGTGATGGACAGAGTATCTGAAGTAAGCAGAATACTCCTACCCAGTCAACAGATCAGGGCTTGATCCATCACTGTTTTTTAGCTCACTGCACCATCCCAGCTCAGAACCTGGCTACATGCAAATTAGTCTGTCCCTGGCCCAGTGCATCATGGGAACAGGGCAGACCAAACTACCAAGCCAATTATTTTACTGGAAAGGAAACAAGCTTCCGGGGATCGGTTTCTGGCATTACAGCCGTCTTCGGCCCGGCTTGCTTGAATCCTGATGGTGTAGTGAGCAAGGAACTCATGTCTGAGCATACCCTTCCATGCTTATGGTGGATAAAACGATTCAGAAAAGGGGGTGGTGATGGACAGAGTATCTGAATTAAGCAGAACACTCCTACCCAGTCAACAGATCAGGGCTTGATCCATCACCGTTTTTTAGCTCACTGCACCATCCCAGGTCAGAACCTGGCTACATGCAAATTAGTCTGTCCCTGGCCAAGTGCATCATGGGAACAGGGCAGACCAAACTACCAAGCCAATTCTTTTACTGGAAAGGAAACAAGCTTCCGAGGACCGGTTTCTGGCATTAGAGCCGTCTTCGGCCCGGCTTGCTTGAATCCTGATGGTGCAGTGAGTCTGTGGTGAATATTAAATAATAGAGGACTAAGGGTTGAGCCCTGGGGAACCCCATATGGCAAGTGATGGGGTTTGGATTTAGAGGTAGATGAAAAAACCTGAAAAACGTGATCGGCAAGAAACAAACTAAACCAGCCCAGGGCAGTCCCAGTGACGCCTGCGAGTCGGAGGGCCTTTATGAGTACGGTATGGGAGACCGTATCAAAGGCCACGCTCAGGTCAAGTAACACCAAGGCCATGGTCTTGCCCTCATCAATTTTGAGTCGAAGCACTTCTGTGACCTCAAGCAGCGTAGACTTGGTAGAGTAGCCGGATCTGAAGCCGGATTGGGTAGGATGTAACAGCCCATTTATCTCAATAAACTTGGACAAATGTCCATTAATGTCTCTCTCAAGAATCTTTGATAGAGCAGGTAAGAGAGAGATTGGGCAAAAATTAGAGGGAAGGGCAGGATCAGCATTCGCTTTTTATAACAATGGGACCACCATAGCATGCTTCCAACTCAGCGGAACAGTGGAGGTCGTAAGAGAAGTATTGAGCAATTGGAGAACATAATTAAGAGAGGGATGATCAATTGGTCGCAAGACTGAAATGGGCAGAAGATCACAGGGAGATCCCGATTTAATATGACTGAGAGGGTGTAAGTGCCACCATGTCCAAGAGTGGCCAAGATTCGAGGGTGGGCGCCTTTATCAAGTCAATGCAATTGACCGCCACCATATTGGGTGGAAGGGAGGATGGAGAGGAGGAGCTGACCGATGAAGAGTAGATGGTTTCCTCTTTGTTTACAAAAAATTGAGCGAGGTCTTCGCATTGAGTAGAATTAAGGTCGGGAGGGGGTTTTACGGTAGTAGAACCAGATAGTTCTTTAACCATAGTAAACAAGGTCTTGGGACAGTTTTTAGCTTGTAGGATAGATGTGGAAACATAGTTAGCACATGCAGCCTGACACAGGGAGTGGTAAGCCCGTTTGCTAATAATATAGGTGAGTTTGGCTTCAGCTGTGTAGGTCTTGCGCCACCGGCGCTCCAAGTTTTTACATTTGGGTTTCTCCTTCTTTAGTTCGTCAGAAAACCAAGGGGCCGGGGGCGGTGGTTATTAAACTTTCTGACAGAGGTGGGAAGACAGCTATCAAGGGCTGATTGAATCCATCCTTGAAATGCTACCAGATCTAAATCCACATTATTATGGAAAATGGGGCCATTTATGGACAACAGTGAGTTAAACTTAGTGATGTCAAGCTTCAACCAATTTCCTAGAGGGCTTAGCAGTAGTGTTGTAGTTAGTGTGCGCAAGGCGGGGAGTCTCCAGACAGAATCCTACTTAAAAGTGATCCGTCCAAGAAAGAGGGGCGGCCGTTAAACATTGTAAAGATGATAGGTTGGAAAAGATGGGGTCAAGAAGATGACCAGCCTTATGTGTGGGCCCACTATTAAGAAGAAACAGATTCATGGCGGCCAAATCAGAGACAAAGGTGCAGGCAATTTTACAGTTCGGGTCCTCTAGGTGGAGATTTAGGTCACCTAGGATAGAAAAATTAGCTGCCTGAAGCAGCAGAGGGGAAACAAAATCAGGAAACTTTGTTGTACATGAACCAGCCGAACCTGGGGGGCGGTACACCAATATACCTGAAAAGGTGAAGTGTGGAGTCAAAGTGAGTTTGAAAACAGCGGCTTCACATTCGGGAATCGGAAGTGCGTCGAATTTACAGCAAAATATTTTGTTAAAGATGATGGCAATCCCACCACCCACCATGCCTTCTCCATCCTTCCGCACATGGGCATAATTTGGGGGCAGGGCTCTGGCCAGGTCAGGCCCTGAACAGCTGGTAAGCCATGTCTCTGTTAGGAATATGGCGTCAGGTTGTAATTCTGATAAAAGGTCAAAAATATCTGCCTGGTGTTTAGGAAGAGAGGGGCCGTTGACACTGAGAAAGAAAAAGCTATTAGAGAGTCCCGGCTTTTCTTTCGGGCACGATGCGTAAATTGGTCGTTTGTGTTATCAGGCTTGATGGCCTTACTTGATTCATCAGGGTGGATGTTGAATGTAAAATTACAGCCAGGGCAGGTGATGTAATTTTCCTCTGTCTCCAGACAGGTACACAGGGGATGAGAGTAGGGACGCAGATTAAGCAGCTGGGTGGAAGAGTACTGTGAACCAGCGCTATAGCAGGGAGCAGGATTTTGGGCCCCGGGTCCCGGCCTGGCGCAGCTGGGCATGTCTTTGGCGCACCACAGGCGCACCCGCTGCGCGCATCCGCTGTACACTAGCCCTATAGGTTGCTTTTAAAGGTCCCGTCTTGGGAAGGGAACCAAACACTAGAGCGTCCCTTGCCCCTGGATGGCGGCCGTGAATAGCAGATCCCGGAAGTGGGTTAAAAAATCAAAATGCCGTGTTCCCCAGTGACCTCCCTCCACTCAAACAGCCCGCTCTTGACTGCGGTGGACCGGAGGGGCCACAGATAATGCCGCACAATTTCCAACAGCAGCAACCCAAGGTGAGATGAACCTTTTAAAAAGTCATACAAATCTTCTTTCCCTTAACCTCCCCACCGCATTAATAAAACAGAGTGCAAAATTTCATGAACACAAAAAATAGCAAACAGACTCGAAATAACGGATTTTTAAAGGTATTAAAAATGGTAGCAGCAATCAGTCAGCAGGCGACTCGCAGCGCTAAGTTGTTCTAGGTAAATTCCAGCAAGCGAGCCACACAACCTCCCTTTAAAGGTCCCGCTTGGGAAGGGAACGCAAACACTAGAGCGTCCCTTGCCCCAAGATGGCGGCCACGAATGGCACAACTCGGAAGTGGGTTAAAAAATCAAAATGTCGGGTTCCCCTGTGACCTCCTTCCACTCAAACAGTCCGCTCTTGACTGCGGTGGACCTGAGGGGCCACAGGTAATGCCGCTCAATTCCCAACAGTAGCAGCCCAAGGTGAGATGAACCATTTAAAAAGACATACAAATCTGCTTTCCCTTAACCTCCCCGTCGCGTTAATAAAACAGAGTACAAAATTGCATGAACACAAAAAATAGCAAACAAACTCGAAATAACGGATTTTTAAAAGTATAAAAAATGGTAGTGTAGTGTAGTTCCTATATTCCCAATAGGCTCTGTGCATTGGAATAACATAAACGATAGTTTAGACGTAAGACTGAGGTCGACTACCAGCTAGCTCAGAGGTCACTAGTAACGTTCTCGAGTGAACAGGAATGAGTTAACTTTCCTGAATAGACAAAAAGGGATTAGCTTCTGACAACCGCATAAACATGACAACTTTGCTCCCTCCAGAATAAGCAGTATATCTCCAGAGTCGTGTGAAAACAATAGATAGCTATTTCACTCAGTCAATCGTGCATGCTTGGTTTCACCAGAGTGCAGAGAAATATAGAGACGGGCATTTTCAATAAAAGTTGTTATTTATTGAGCAGTCTTCTTTCTCATGCAAGAGAAGTGAATTGCCACAATTGCAATACTTGTCATAAAGTAAAGTGCGAACAGTAAAAGGAGTATTATGAAATAATACTGTAAAATCATTTATATGGTTTCTGAGCCATAGGATACTTAAAACGGATAAAATATATACAATACATATAATGATAAAAGTTGACTAAACATACTCAACTGGTGCTTCCAAAATATGCCTACCCCGGTGTACCTAACCTAAGCCTAGTACGTGGGATGGAGTAAGTGAGCTGAAGTTTAAGTTAAGTTATTTTGCCAAGAATCTGAATTAAGAATTCTCTAAGAATCTAATCAGGTTCGTACCTTGGTTTTAGAATGAAGGAGGTCTTGTATCTCTTTCTCAGGACTCGATCTCCCAGCAACCCGCAAGGGTGACTGGAAACACTGGAGCTGGATTTCACGGCAGGAGAAAAGACAGCGTCTCTCTCAGTACGTCAAATGGGAGGGTCGGCTTCGTTCCGCACTCGCATCAGCTGGGCTTTGGGTAAGTAGATAGCCGCTCTGCTCCAACCCACTGTTTGTTTGCTTAAGGCAAATGCTGGTATATTTATAACTGGACGATGCCGAGTTTGACGTAAGGTTGGACACTAAGAACTAAGAACTGTCACTAAGAACTGGCAGTTCTTTCAGGACTCTCAGGAGTTCTAGGACAAATCAAAACAGAAGCAGGAGGAATTCCCGGGCTGCTGGAGGCTTGGTTTGTTTAAAGAACGCTTTGTACTTTCTAGGAGTCTAGGGAAGTAGCCTTGCCGTATTTGGACTGCATTGGCTATGACTAAAATAATGATATGATTCTTATGAATTTATAAGGATATGATTTGTTAGAACCACATAGGGGCATGAATCGGGAATATTTAATTAGGGTCACAACAGTAGCAGCAATCAGTCAGTAGGTAACTCGCAGCTCTAAATTGTAGTAGGTAAAATTAATCAACTGTGGTGGTGAGTTCCTTCCCTCCCTACTGTTGCATGACTATGCCATCTCCCTGGCTCTGGCTGTCCCCGTGGGCTTTGACCTGAATTGAGCACAAGGGCTGAGACTACTGCTAGTCTCTTGAGACGGATAGCTGCGGGCGAACTACATGAAGCAAAGTCCTCCCCCAGAGTTAGCCGAGGAGGCTGCTTTTTGTGATCATTGATGAGCTACGCAAAATCCTGGATATCTGGGAAAGGCCTATCTTCACTCGCTCTGTGGGTGGGCCTGTGCACTGGGTGAATGCAAATATTTGGGGTAGAATTTGATAGTTTGCACCTATATCTCCTTTGCCCCCAGTAATTACAACATAGCGCTGCTCTACCAGTGGATTCAAGTCTGCATTATTGTCCCTCCTTCACAGACTCCTCTCCTAATACACACTGGGGAAATTACCCTTGCTCTTCAGTAGCAATACTTCCACATTACTCCAACTGTACACCATGGGTCGTGTGGATCCTAAACAGCTTCAGCTTTTCTTCGATACCACGAAGACCTTCAGACGCAAAGAAAATGAAAATGAGGTCCCCACTCGCTTAGACCCTCTGGGACCTCCAGACCCTCCTGAGTCAGATCTATCTCCAACTGATGGCACTGCGGCTATTACGTCAGAACTGCTGGCCTGCTTCAAAGCCATTGATGCACAGATTGACACACGGGATGCCCGCCTGGATGATATGCATGGCTGCATTGAACTACATGATGCCCTTAATGTCACTGCACATTTCTGGGATGGAGTATGCACAGTTGGCTGTGGTCAAGTGACTGGAGCGCACTTAAGATGATGGCAGCTGAAGCAGAAGACAGTTCCATTTCAGGCACACAAATTGATAAAGGGCCCTGAGTGTCAATATCTATTGATTGCTAGATCCTTTGGTGCTATGCAAATACTACTGATTAATGTATATGCCCCTAACGTAGATATGCCTGACTTTTTCCCTAACACCTCTACATGTATTTTATGCTTTTCCATCGATTCTTTTGCACTATGGGGTGATTTTAATCTTAGGATACAACCGAGCCTTGACACTGGGTCAAGTCACCAAACCACATTCCACTAAAGCACTCATTACCCTGCTACAGTCCTATTTACTTGGCGTCATCAATACTCCACTGAAAGGAGTTTTTCTTTCTACTCAGCACTGCATGGTATATGGTCTCACATAGACCATTGGTACTTATCCCCTGATTTTTTGATCCTCACATTCCCTATTAATTATCTTTCCCATTCTCTATCGGATCACTCGCCGGTGCTGCTGTCTTTTACTGTTCCCGAAATTGCGTGACCATATACGCCCTGGCATTTCCCAGCAGAAGCCCTTCTCAACACTGTTTTTAGGAGCAAAGTTAAAGAGGCCATAACTGACTATTTCCAACTAAACTCAGGCTCAGTGCCTTGCTACATCACTCTGTGGGAAGCCTTTAAACTCTATATATTTGCCATATGTCTGACCAAGTAGGCTGGGGGTGCTTTGCTCCATCCACCGTGAGCTGATGTGACCAAAAAGGCATTGAGGGAGCTTGATGCATGCCTCTAGGCAGGAGACCATCCCTCCTCTTTGCATCATAGGGCAAAACTCCTTGCGGAGTTCCAAGAGCTCGCAGCCAGTGAAGCCAATGACCTGAAGAAATACGCACGCATAAGGATATACGGGGAAAGAGAAAACCGGGTAAGACGTTGTCTGGGCTACTTACCCCGACACCAATCTTCATTTGTTACGCAATTACAACTGGACGACGGCACATTATTTACTTAGAGCTCTGATATCTCATCAGCCTTTTTCTCCTACTATTCTCACTTACACACCACTTTTTCCCCTCCAGCCGATGCCGCTCTCACCGCCTATTTGGCTCAGATGGTGATGGTCTGGATAGAGGAAGGTCAGCAGCAATTTCTGGCCTCACCTATGACCGCAGATTTCACAGGCAATACATGATCTTAACGGATCCCGTGCTCCTGGCATGGATGGCCTCACTGGCATATTATACAAAATATGTAAAAGAATGCTAGTTCTCCATCTTCTTGAAGTGTATGTGGAAACACTTGAGTCCGCTATGCTCCCCCCTATGAAACGAGAGGCAGTTATTTCCTTACTCCTTAAACCTGGTAAGCAGCACTGTCAATATGCCACTCACTGTCTCCTATCTTTGCTTAATCAGGAATATAAAATCCTGGCAAAGGTGCTTGTCACTCCTAGTGGATCAAATCATATCAACTAAAATCAAGAGAGGAAGTTAAGAGGTTCCTTTAGTGATGGACTCACCCTCTTCTGAGAATCATGAAAAAAACAACGAAAGTCCGCCTTATTATTACACAAAATAATAGTATCCTTCCTAGAGTAGTTTTAAATGAGCAAATACATTACATTCAACAACATTGCGGAATGGGAACAACGCCACTTCACAAACTGCAACAGCAAGAATGTCATCTATATGATTACCTGTCTGTGCGGCATGCACTACATTGGGATGACGACACACCCAGAAGAAACATGTATCGGTGAGCACAGGAGCAATATAAAATGCAAAAAACAACAGCAAAAATGGCTACACATTATCTGGAGGCCAATCACACTATACTCGACATACAATGGACAGTCATCGAGCAGGTGAATAATGAAATGACACTTTTCGAGAAGGAACAGCGCTGGGTGTTACGTTCAGGGACACATGTCGAAGGACTGAATGTTGACATCTCATGGGGACAACTTAAGTAGGAAGGGTACCCAGTGACTCAGGAAGGTCCCATCCTTGTGTTAGTTGGTAATAATATTCCCAAACATAAATATATAACAGAGAGGGAGGCTGTAGTACCCTTGAGATACTCTAAGATACTCCATCATACTCTAGTATTCACACTGAATATTCATATGCTCTGGGTCCCAACTATGCAAACAATCTGACACAATGAGGGCAATACCGGTGGCTGGAATTCACCCACCATAGATCTAAGTGTGCACTTCAAAGATTAATGGGGCCATACCCACAGTGAGGACATAAACAAAACAGTAACTGTTGCATATCAAGTGTCAGAAGATAAATTATCACTATACCAATATATATCAAACATCAGAATGGTCAAATTAGTGCAGCCACCCTTTTGGCATACCAACACAGAACTGGGAAAGAAGAGGACATGACTTAAGGGAATGTCCCTTCTATTGTGACCAAAATGGTGAATATTAACATATAAGCCCTTATAGGATACAATAATATTTAACATAAGGAGTATCACAGTGTGAATGTATTCATCCTATTAAGGTGACTTCATAGCTGCATTTACGTCAAACCCAGTAATTTAGCCAAATGAGCCCAGCTCTGCTTTGCATAGACCAACATGAATTAAGGAATCAGAGTAGGTATTTTTATGTATGTCATAATCAAGGGAAGCACAAAACCCACTTCAATTTAAGAGCTGTCATGCACAAAGTGAAAAATATATCACATAGTAGACCTTCCACAAGTTTGGTGATGTGGTTTTGCAAGTATGATATTATTGTAAATAACTTTGCTTTTTCTACCCTTCCAGATAAATTTACATGATGATACCAACTGGGTATTGTATAAGTGCACGTTCCTAATATGCACATAAATCTGCAACATTGAGTACAGACCACATTGTTGTTTTCTGTTTAGAGTGGTGCAGGGATCCCTTCTTTGGTCCTAATGAGAAGCCAGGTGGATGGCTTTGAATCATGTAGACTAGGGAGGAAGTAGCCCATTATAGCAAACCTCCTCCACTCCCCATTTTACCAATACCAGCTGTAAGGAGTATTACAATTTAGTTTCCACACAACCAGGTATTTTGTACATCTTACTTTATTCACTCTGACCCTTCCACTCTCACATTACACATAGTATCACTTCACTATTAAGTGCTGCCAACCTCCTCCACTCCCCATTTTACCAATACCAGCTATAAGGAGTATTAAAATGTAGTTTCCTCACAGCCAGGTATTTTGTACATCTTACTTTATTCACTCTGACCCTTCTACTCTCACATTACACATAGTATCACTTCACTATTATGTGCCGTCACTTCTAGATTGGTTGTAGCACACCCTGTCCCGCAGCTGGAAGAACCCTATGATGAAGCATGCCGCCAGGGGACCTTCTGGTGGGTGAGGGTTCTTTTAACAAAACATTGTGCTTTCCTAAGCATTCCTCAGGCAAAGGCACGGTTCTTGACACCATAGAACTAATCTAATCTGGGAAGGATATTATTATTTTGTGTAATAGGATCAAATCATATCTCCTATCGAAACTGGTTTTGTTCCAAACCAATCTACGTATGTTACTCTCCATATTATGCAGTAATTAATCAAAATGGACCCGACCTACCAGCTGCTGCAATACTGTTAGATGCCGAAAAGGAATTTGAGTGGCCTTTTCTATATGCTACGCTGTGCAAATTGGGCGTTCCTCGTGGGTGTTGTGATCTTTTTTGCCTCTTATATACAAACACGGTGGCCCAGCTTTGAATTAATAGCGAGCTCACGGATCAATTCACTTTATCGCAGGGTACCATGAATGTTGCCCCCTTTCATCCTACTGTTCATTATTGCCATGGACCCCCTTGTGCGCCATCTCCAAGAACGCCATTTGCAACAGGGGCTTAGATTTCACTGTGTCCGTCTGTTGGCCTTTCACTTTGCAGATGATGTTTTACTATTTGTCCATAAACCCAACACTAATCTTTCTCCACTGGCCCAAATACAAAATATTTCCTATTGACCGATGCTGCACTTCCCTTTACTCTGGACTTTCCCCTTTGCTGGTGTGATGACCCCCCGGTTACCTTGGTATTATTCTACATCGCACTGCATCAGAGGTTACCCACCTAAATTATGGTCCTGTTACTGATCCGTTTTCGTCCCAAATAGGCAGTTGGATAAAGCTTCCGCTCCCATTATAAAAATGACTGTATTGCCCCGTTTTTGTATCTTTCCCTAATATGTCCCATCCGCTCAAGTAAACATTTTTTAAGACAATTCGGTGCATGCTCACAAGATTGATCTGGGCTGGCGGGCAGCAGCGTATCTGCTGACAGACACTGACAATGCCCTTTCAGTGTGGAGGGCTTGGTGTCCAGGATTTTTATTTGTATTATTTAGCTGCACAGGCACACTATGTGTACTTTTGGTATAATCAAGATGCAAGGTTACGGTACCTGAAACCTGAGTGGTCACAGGCTCATCCTTGTTCTCTCTTGACCATTATTCCCCATGGACTTATGAGATCACCCACAGAGATGCAAAAAGTAAATACCACATAGGGGGCCTGGAAGAAACGATGCTGCTTTCTGCATGCTGAGTGCCTTAACTCCTCACAGTTGCTGGAACCTTCAATCTCCACACTTGCCCTACACTTGCCTAGACTCCTTTGCATTAATTAGCACCAGGGAGGGATTCCAGGGCCGGTACATATGCGTTCCCATTGTAGCACCCATGTTTTTTGATGCAAAACCCTATCCGCTGAAAAAAGTGGACAGGATTTGTGTAAAAACATAATGCCCATTTGAATTAGGGAGTATAAAGGAGAAATGCTTTTATTTCTTCTTTCTTTTACGACTCTGCATGTGTGCTGTACTCCACAGCACACATAGAAGGTGGGAAATGTTTTAAAGTTAGTGTAAGGATAGTATTTTGCACTTGAAGGCTATTCTAACAGTACAAAAACTGTACAAAATGAATGCTAGACTCACGCAGACACCCTTGTACTGTGGCGCATGTGTGTACTCGGCAACCAATTTTTGTGCCAGGGCTAGGGAGAGAGGAGGAGAGAGCCATATCTCTATAAATATGGTGCTCTCCTTCACATGCAACATAGTGCAACATGTGTGGCTCCTGCGCTATATTGTGTCAGAATTTAGTACAACTGGCCTTAGTCTTTCTCTATTTTTCTTCTAATGTTGATAGCCCTATATTTCTATATACAGAGGCATATTTCTCCCTAATATGGGCAAAAATAATATGGCCAGGTCAGGAGTTAAAATGAATTTCTTCCAATAATCTTTTAATTCCAGCTGTTAGGACATGGGTCCAGAATGTATACAGAGGTTTTTGCAGCTGATTGTGTATCAAATACCTTGCAGTCCTAACACTGTATAAATAACAGAATGCCAGAGATAAAGTTCATGGTGCTCTCAAGTCAAAACAGCAATTCTTTTTTGGACCTCTGCTTAGAACAAGTAATACATGTTTTGACTGCACCCTTCTTAATCGAATGAAACAGTTATAATGCACTTTCTATTCTAGTTATCCTTTAAATAAAAGCAATGGAAATTCTGATGCACGCGCATGGTAAGGTTCAGGAATATATGGCTTCAGTTAACCTGAATAAAACACAGAATGAATGGTCCAAGTATGATGCAATTTAGTTGAAAAGCCTCAAGATAGATCTGATGCATTATCACAAACGCACCATAAAACCATGGTCAAAAATTAACTGGCAGTTATTAAACATGTACACAATCAGTAGCAGCCAGCCATTCTTTCCATAAGCAAAACATAATTTGATCTTGATTTGACAGCCTATTCCTTTGCAAGAGTATAAACTTTCAAGACCATGCTGTCTGAGTTTTTACATTCATGTCTCCTTTCTGAAAATCATGGCATTGTTTATGGCTGTATAGAATAGTCCAAATTTGACATATCACATTCCACGTTGTACTTCGCTGTGGCCAGTCTTGACATTCCATACAACTTGCAGAACACACCAGTAATTGACCCAGAGCGCAGAAACAGAAGCCGCACACCATCCAGGTCCATGAGGGAGCACTCACTCTGCCTTCATGCCTGTAATTGATGGTAAGCTTTTAATATTCCCAAAATTCTTGGAGCAGATGTGACAATTCTTTAAATAAATTGTTCCTAACTACTTAGATTTCCAACAAGTAAAAACTATGGAATATTTCTTTGGAACAAGCATCTTCCATTGCAAGCACATTCTGCAGACGTCTTGACTTACAAAGCTCTCCTGAAATGCATTTATGCTTTTAAGATGAGTGAGTGAGTGACATATTTATAAAGTGCACGAATGCCAAGGCATCTTGGCACTAGGAGTGACGTGTTGCAATCGGCCAGGCTCAACCAATGTTTATTGCGGGGGGTAAAGCCAGGTCTTGACCATTTTTCTAAAGAGAAGCCTGTTAGACTGTAGCCTAATAGTAGTCGGTAGCTTGTTCCACAATTTGGCTGCTCGGTGAGATAGGCTTTTGCCTCCTAATCTAGCTTTTGAATCTTGGGAACCTGTACTAGCCTTGTGTTGGCTGATCTAAGATTCCAACGCGGGGGAAACCAGAAAAATAGTTTCTCTATATCCATTGCTTCCCCATTATACAGCACCTTATGTACCAGACAGAGGGCTTTAATAGACTAGTCAATTTGTTGTGGAACCTAAAACTAATTGCAATACAATTCCTGTGAGTGGGTTGCTATCATGATGCGTTAATCCAATATGGCGGATTTTTCAAAATGGCTACCCATTATTTGAGATATAGGCTATAACTGTTTATATGCCCATGTGTGGTATCATTTTATATGTTTTTAGGGATGGGAAAGTAAAAAATAACATCAAAAATTGTTTCTGATGACCATAATATCAAATAATCACGGAATATGTCAGATAGATAAAGTTTGTATAATTTTTTGTTGACTTATATGACAAAGTGTGAAGGAACGTAAATATTACAAGTAACTTTTGAAATAAAAAGTTTGCTATTGTTTGTGTTTTGTTTTGTAATTTTGTTGTTATTGTTTGTTTTTTTGTCAATATGTGTTACAGGTTCTTGTGATTTGCTGTGAGATACAGTGAAAATGGACGTGGAAAAGTGTTTCATTTGTGATGTGGTGTTTCAAGAAGATGACGACTCACTGAAAGAGGAGTGACTGCAATTCAGAAAACATGCAAGGAGAGAAAAATATCTAAGTTTCACGTTTGTGTTGGGCAGAAAGTTCACAAGAAATGTAGAGTGTGTTTTGTTAACTTGAAACCTCCGTTCCAGTAGAAAGAATCAGATCACAAAACTTCTCGGGTTCTATGGTCGAGTGAAACCCCGTTTAGTTTTAGAAAAAAAAAAATTCTATGGTACTGAGTTAAGTTTATACTTCAGGGAGAGGAAAGAAATGCATGGTTTAATGCACGAACAGTTGCATTCGAATCATCAGTTTTACAAAAATGCAATGAACGCAATGATGAATGGGCAGACAAAGTTAAGAGACGTATCCAAAATGTGTCTGATTTACATGCTGTAGATGCATGATACCACAAACAGTTTCCGTCCCTTTTATACTGGAAAGTTAATTCCTGGGCAGTTCACTGATAACCCTCAGATTGACCAGAGGACTCAGTTCGCCAGGAAACTTTTCTTCAAGTAGTTAAATACGTGGAGGAAAATGATGAAGAACAAACTACTGTTAAAGAACTTGTTACTAAAATGCGAGAATTACTGCCAGAAGATAGCGAACCATACAGTTCAAAGTATATGAAACAAAAACTCAAAGAGCATTTTGAAGATAAAATCTTCATAGGAACAGTTGCAGGGACTGCTGATGTTGTTACTTTTAAAAGTACAGCTGCTCATGTATTGCAAGAGTACCACAGTCATAGCCTTGAAGATGTTGAAGAGGATCGAAACAATATCCTTATGACAGCTGCTGAAATAATAAGAAATTATATTAAAGACATCCCTGTAGAACCAGAAATATATCCACTCATTGAAAACATGAGTAGACTATAATGTGAGCTACATTCCTGATTCATTAAGGCTCCTATTATCAGTTTTTTTTTACCGATAAAACCAACAGAGAGAGAAAAGTAGCTTCTATAGGACAGGCAATTACGCAAGCTCTGTGCCCACGAGTCTTAGTTGCACCGTTGCAGTTAGGGCTGGCAGTTCAATTACATGACAACACAACCTCGAGATTTGTAGTTGAAGCAGTAAATCATATGGGATTCTGCAGCTCCTATTCAGAAGTTCTTTGTTTTGAATGTTCAGCCGCAGCAGAAAGAGGAAATACTATACCTATCCTTATGGAACCTTCTGAAAGTCCTCCGAAATTCATTCAATATGCAGCTGATAATATTGATCCAAATATTATTACAATAGATGTCTATGGTACTTTTCATGGGATGGGCATTATCACCACTGTGACTCCAACTGGATCATTTTCAACGGTCATTAAGAAACGTCAAGTTTCATTTGAAGAACTGAGGAGATTGGGGCAAATCCCAATAAAAACATATCATTCACAGGCCAGTGGGATGCGTTTCTTAAAGTATAATACCATTAAGGAAATTATGTACAGTGACTTATCTGCAAACCTGGATATTTTATTAAACTTTCTCACATCTACTCAACAACAGTGTTCCAGGATGGCAAGGAGTATGCGAACTACTACATAAAGGTAACCATCCCGGGGTATCATCTGTCATCTTTCTGCCAATGATTAACATGGATCCAACAAATGAGACGTGTATTCTCTCAACACTGTTTTTTGTTTCTGACCATGCCAAGAGATACAGCCAGACCCCTATTATAACATTCGATCAGTCGCTTTTCCACAGAGCACTTAGCATCATAGCCAATGAATCACAGGATAGTCCTTTAAAGAAGGTCATTCTGAGACTAGGAGGCCTGCACATAATCATGAGTTTTCTCTGATGCATTGTTTTTTTGATGAGTGGAGCAGGCTTGGCTGATATACTTGAGATCATATATGCAGGAAATGCTGTAAAGCACATGCTTTCTGGTAAAGCTATTCATGGTCATCTTATTGTTTCATCAGTTTTAAACATGATTTTAGCAACGCAAGCCCTAGATGATAATGATGATTTACAGGCAGATAGGTCATTGTTTAATAATCTTCTTAATGGGGAGCTTTCTGTTGAGGATGTTACACATAATGCTGTTGTCCAAATTGCAACCAAACTGCTGAAGGCCAAAGATTAACTTAAATTTTACCGGACTCCTCAACTTTGGTTGCAATATTTGGAAATGCTCAACATCCTGAAACAATTCTTAAAAGCTGGAAGAACAGGAAATTGGCCTCTACATCTTGCCATGGTAAAGGAGATGCTACCTTTTTTTGCAGCATGTGGCCATAATTTATATGCCAGTTCTGCACAAATGTATTATGAGAGAATGGTTGAGCTTAAATTTGAAGCTCCTGATGTATAAACGGCATTTACAAATGATCAATATGTTGTCCGAAGAAGTGATTTTGGGGTGGCCTTTCCGCTGATTTGGTAAGTTCTTATGAAGAATATAAAAGGATTCGGCGGAATGACCCATGGAAAAGGTATGACAGAATAGCAGCAGCTTGTCTGGGTTATGTCACGCCCTATTTGAGCCCATTTGAATGAATGCCTGCAGGACTTTGCTTCAGTGAAGCCTGCAGCAGTAAGCAACATGTTACTATGACCAGTTCAAGAATTGAACGCGATAACGGAGATACACAGAAAGTACTGGTATATGTAGAACAGCTCAATGTTTTTGAGCAAGACAGCAACCTGCGTAACATTGTCACAGAAGTTACATATGACAGTGAGGTTAATCCTGAACTTGCAGAAGAAATTGGAAATAGAATTCTTCCGACAAAAGAGTCTCTGAGTTCTCTTTAAGAAAAAGCAACCAGGTGAAGGTAATGAAATCAGTTCAATCTGTTAAATTGAAAGAAGAAACCTTTGTTATGGATCCTGAACTATTGTTTCAGTGCTTGTTGCTTTGTGCTCAGACTAGTGGAGTGGATTTGCAGGAGGTGTTTCGTTATGAGCTTTGCTCATACCCAGCTGGTTTATTCAATAAGCATGGACTTATGAGGGAATCTGGGAAGTCGCAGCTTGCCAATTATATTAAAGAGCAAGTACCAGCCGTTGCTAACATGCCCGTAAATATGCAGTTTGTCATTGATGGTTGGTGGTTACTACATCGCCTTCCTTAGAGTCCAAATCAGACATTCCATGAGCTGCTTTATGCCTATGAGAGATATGTGCTATCAAAATATGGCCAGGCAATAATAGTATTCGAAGGATATGGAGATACATTTTCTTCAAAATCAGAAACCCATATAAAAAGAAACCAAGGTATTGTAGGACCTAAAGTAAATTTCATAACTTCTACCTCCATCGCCATCCAGAAACAATTATTTCTGAGTAATAATGAAAATAAACAAGCCTTCATTTATCAATTAATGCAAAAGTTACAAGATGCTGGGTGTAAAACACAGCAAGCTCAAAGTGATGCAGACTTCATGGTCGTTTTGGAGGCTATTGAGTCGGCTAAAACTCATCCTACAGCCATTGTTGGAGAGGACACCGATATTCTCATACTACTCCTTCATCATTTTCAAGAAAACCAATTTGATATTTTCCTTTGCCCAGAACCTAAGAAATCTTCCAAAAACATACCTGTGTATGATATTAGGAAATAAGCAAAAGCTTTAGGTAATGACGTCTGCTCTCACATCTTATTTGCTCACGCCGTATTAGGATGTGATACCTCCTCCAAACCATTAGGATTAGGAAAACGTGACTCCAAAAAGTTGCGAAGAAAATGAGGCAGCTTCAAAGAAAGTACTGCCGTATTCCAAACTTCACAAAAATCAACAGAAGAAATTGAAAATGCTGGTCTTAAGTCTATTATATTGTTGTTTGGCGGAATAACAGGAGACAGCACACTACATGATATGAGGCTTCGAAATTTCACTTCAAAGGCAACAAAATCAACAATACATGTGAAACCGGAAGTCTTGCCTCCTACAGAGTATATCATCAGGTGCAGCAGTGGATGGGTATTCATATGGATCCATTACAGTGGGGATTTGAAATGAAAGATGGAAGATTGGCTCCCATTAGAATGAGTCAAGCACCAGCACCGGATCATTTATTAAAATTTGGGAAATGTGGCTGTATCAATAGTCAATGTGCGACTCTGCAATGTATATGCAAAAGACACGGAATAGTGTGCACAGATGTGTGCACAAATTGTCGAGGAATAAGCTGCTGCAATTCCATGGAAGTGGACATGGACGATGATTGAAATCATACTATTCTTATACTAAGGAATGCTGTTTGAATTTATCTCTAACAATTTTCATTTGTCAGTTTCATATTGAGAAGTGCTATATTTTCTAGTTGAAATTTGTTTATCCTTTTTAAATGATGTTAAAAAAATGTAAATAAAAAATAATGTCAAAACTATGTTTGGCATATTAACATATAATTATCAACATTTATTGTATTAATCCCAATTTGATGTTATATTCATCAGAAACAATTTTTGATGTTATGTTTGACTTTCCCATCCCTAAAAACATATAAAATTATACCACACATGGGCATATAAACAGTTATAGCCCATATCTCAAATAATGGGCAGCCATTTTGAAAAATCTGCCATATTAGATTAACGCGTCATGATAGAGTGGTAGACTTTTCACCATTGTTTTCTACAGAATATTTTCAATAAGAATCCACTCACAGAAACTGTATTGCAATTAGTTCTAGGTTAGCCCATTTTTTGAACTAATTAGACATTCTACATTCTACACTCTATTGGATTGGGAGCCACTGAAACTGCCTAATGCTAGTGTAAATGCTAGTGTAAATGAAGTGATATTTTGGGATATTAAGTATTACTTGCGCTGCAGCATTCTGCAATGACTGCAGTTTGGCAGTCTGACACTTGTCAATTCCCAAAAATAATGTCTTGCAATAGTCAATTTTTGAGAGGATAAGAGCTCCTATTACCGTTTTCCTGAGGCCCAATGGAATAAAAAGCAAGATTTTAACACAGCAGAACCAGTTTTGGTAAAAGAAAAAATTAATACAGGATAGGTTCCCAAATTATATTGTGTGGTGATACTTCTTTATGTTTAAAAAAAAAGCCACTAAAGTCGAGATTCTTTCTGCAAAAATAGACTACTGCATGTGTGAGTGGCATAGGTTGTTGTTTATATTTCATGTGTGTGACCTCTCTCTTTATCAGCATTTAATGCTATGTAGAAGGAAGAATGCTGGCAAACAATGTCCGGCAGTGGATCCATATGCAGTTCCACCATCTGAAGTCAGTCAATAAGAACGATAGTCCCATTCCACCTCACTGTAAAGAACTGCAAACCTTTAACTTTCACAGACTGGTTCTTGTCTTTCAGAAGAGAGACATCGAAATTATTCGCTAATTTATTCGTTCGTTTTTGGAAGTTTGGTCCATACATTCACTGATGATGATTTCTTCTCATTATTATACATATACAAGTTACTATTTCAAGAGGAAACAAAGACATATTGCTTGACCCTACCCTTTTCTATAACACAGCGACTATTTGACAGTTATGCATTGCATTTTAATTAAGAACTACAGGCAACGTAACCCCGATCTCTGCTTCCATTTCATTTGTTTTCTTGGCAGAAATATGCTTTGACTTGCAGAATATCAAGAACCTATAATTAACATTTTTCATTACTCTATTTTGGTACAGTCAAACGATGTAACAGCCTAGCTAAATCCCAGGACACTTCTGCTGCTGTACATGATTTTAGTCAACATGTCCTTGTGCACATATTTGCAAAGCAATACATGCACTTGGCATATTTTGTGAGCCAACTAATATTTAACCACGTTAAATTTAGAATTGAAATTACACATACACATCTGTTTCTTCTTTCGAGCTGTGTTTTTCTCTTTGTTTTTAAACACCCAGTGGCATATGAATGATTCAACAGTCTGGCTCAGAGAATGCTTTCAGTGCTTCAAGACTGGGGGGGTGATTTTGCATGTTTAAGTCATGTGTCCATGGCAGGTGTCATTTTTGGGCTATTGCCACAACGATCAAGCTGACTGACCAGTGCATATCAAAAAAAGTGTCTGCTGCAGAGTTATACGAATACATTGGTGGCCTCGGATGTTGAGTAGGCCATTTCCTTTAAATCTTTATTAAGTGTCTCTGTACCTTAGTAAAGATATTGATATTATACATCACGGCTTATAAAGACAATATTTAGGAAACGTGCATTTCCTGTTGTCTCGTGCTGGTGGAGCTTGTACCGCTTCAACCATTGAAAACACTGCACAGTAAGTAGGTATTTGGACAGTGGCATTTGGAGACCCTGGCCTCTTCTCCCCTGACACTGGGAACTTTATTCTTGTGTTTGGGAGCCTTTTTTGTTCCCCCACCTAAGGCACCAATGCTTTGCATGGAGGACCCAAGCAGGTAGCTGTTAGGGCTGGAGTTTCATATGGCAGAGCCAGATGATTCTTCACCATTTGAACCCCTGTAGTTGCATCAAATCTAAATGAGAAGGGGGAACCAAAGGTTTCATGGGAAACCACCACCGAGTTAGGAGACCCTTTGGTCTGCGACATTTTAATTCTTAAAAAATTTCGACAATTTGCATGCAAAACATTTTTATTGGTTTGTCCTATTTAATAAAAGAGTTGGCAAAGCAAGGGGAACACCTAGTAGGATTTTCGTGATGACTCATTTGTCTTTCTTCATTGGTAATTAAATTGAAGCTCAATTGTTCACTACAGTCCTCAAAATGAGAAATAATCAAGGAACTTTGGTTTGCACTAATTCATGACAACCATAAACCCTGCTTAACACAAGTAGTATGGAGTTAGAAATCAATGAAATTGTAGTGGGCGCCTTCATTTTAAGTATTTATTGTTATGTACCTCGATTGTCTACTAATTTCCTCCAAATGAGATCTAATCAAGGCAGTAACGTTTGCACTAATTCAAGACACCCACAACCCCCGCTCAACACAAGTAGTATGGACTCATAAATCAATGACATTTCAGAGGGTGTCTTCATTTTTAGTATCTAATGTTACATATTTATGTGAATGCTTGAATTAATGCACGGATGATTGTCATTGTAATTCTTTTTTATTAAACAAACAATAAAGGGGAATATTCACAAGAACATGCAATAATCATTGACAAAATTGGTTATCCCAATGTGTCACATTGCAGTCTATTGCGGGAAAATAACTCTTTGTTAAGGTCCTATTCACAACACGGCGGTAACATGCGATCGTCTCCCGATGACGTGGTAAATGTCCACGATAAAGTCACCGGGACAGCGATAAAAATCTAACACTCAATGTGAAAAAAGTTGCGATGGGCCCCTCCGTGATAACAAAATCAGCGCTAAGCTGCACCAGGCCTGCAATTCACACACGTCAGGCGGGAAAAATCACTATAAAAGTCGAAGAAAAAAAACCCAAACAACTGCAAAGGACAATAGAGGTAGCAGGAGCAAGTACAGAGGGCAATCAGAACCCCACAAACCCCGGGAGGACCAACCTGAGACCTCAGGGTCATGAAAGGGCGAGGACAAGAAGAAGAGGAAGATACGCTTCAGTCCGCAGGAAAACAGGATCCTAATAATGGAGGTGATAGAACACCATCAACTACTGCTCGTCACCTCTACTGTGTCATTGGCAACAAAAAATGGAATATGGCAGTCCATCATGGACAAGGTGAATGCAGTTGGAGTGCTGAGGAGGGCAATGGAAGAGGTCAAGAGGCGCTGGAATGATGTGAAGCGCAAAACCAAGCAGAAAAGTGGCAAAAACCAGAAGGCAGCAATGCAGACTAGAGGTGGGAGTCCAGCGCCACAGGAGGAGCTGGATGAGATGGAGGAAATAGTGTCCACAGTCATCAGTGTGGAGATGGTGGCAGGAGTCGGGGGACCGGAAATTGCTTACCATGACCATACACAACAGCAAAAGGGTGAGTAACGACCAGGGACTGTAGGGATGAGAGGAGATGGGCACAATGGCACACATGCACAATTAAGTAAAGCACATCTGCGGACAAACCAAGCCCCAGTCCCCCAACTCCCACCAAGATACCAATGTACCCAAATATGCAACATCTCAGCACAGTATAAGAACAGAAGTCAAAGGCACACCACATGAAAGGGATGAGGGGCAGCAAAATGAGAGCTGCAGGGGCGTCTCTCCCAACATGCAGCACACACACATAACATGCACAGCACATCACAACTGACAACAATGTGGTAGAAACCACAACACTTTCACAACAGAAGAGAGGACCCAACTGATGTTGCATGTGTGTAGAAACTGGCCAATCAAATTTAGCATTGCAGGGAAATGTGAGTTGACTATGTACAAGTAAAACACACATCCTTGATATTGTCAAAATGCTCACTGTCCCCATCAAATAGTCAGCTCCTCCCAAACAATCACAATGTACCATGTCATGTAGTCTGTATGTAAACATTTACAAAGCGTCAACATATATGTGAACATAATGCCAAACTGCATCTCCCCATCACATTGCAGAGGAAAAACCAACACCTCCTGCAGACCGAACCTCTCTTCTCTGATGACGAAGAGGACCACCACACCTTCGACACCGATACACTCCAAGAGTTGATTGACTGCTACATCAACCCACCTCCAGGAGCAGGACCGGCAGCTGCATCGATGAGCCCCACCCCCTGCACAGACCACACAGCAGGCAGCACCCACCACCATGGCTGCCTCCCACAACGTGTGTTGGGGTGCCAGGAGAAGCTGGCTGAACAGGTGGAGTGGGGTTAAACCACATGGCAGTCAAACTAGATACCATACGTGTGTATCTAAATCCCATCAGGGACCACTAATGGACAACATCAGTCCGCTCCATGTTCTCCAAAGATTCATGGCTGAAATCGCTGGTGTCCTGACTCAGAGACAAGAACAACTTTCTAGTCAGAGTGGCTCTAGCAATGTCACCCGGGAGTTGGGACACATGTGGAGGATAATGGAGACCATGGAGTGGATGCAGGTGAAAGGAGCATCTGCCACGGCTGCACACCAGCGAGAGGTAGCTGGGTTCCTCAATGCCCTAAAGACCCTCCTCATGGCATTGCTGCCACAAGGCCAGGCACGGATGAACGCTACTGCTACCACTCCATCCACATCTCCGCCCCTGAAGTGTCAGTGCCACACAGTGCCACAGACATTCCACCTCCGGCCCCTAAGGCATCACTGCCACACAGTGCTGGAGACAGAACACCACCACCCACATGTGAGGCACATGAGACAGCAAAGGACAAAGATGCAGATGATTCTGCTTTCATGGTAAGAAGGATGCAGTAGCATTCATCTCTGCCATATGGCCTGTTTCTGCTTGGTTCTGTCCTTTGCATCATCACCTTCCACTGTCCCCGATACAATCTGCGACACTCACCTTGGACCTCACCATGGACTGCCATATTCTGTATGCTCACTAATAACACAGCATTCAGACTGCAGACTGAACCTTTCCTCTTCCAATGAACTTGTCATTCCCTAAAAGATTCTGCTGGCCCTCTGTGACCTAACAATGTAAAGTGGGGTTTGCATAGCCCTGGACTGCTCCATTTACAACACTCCGCTGAATGTGCATTAAACATTCATATTTACACAGTTATGTCATGTCTATGATCATTCAAGTGTGGAAGTATGGATGAATGTCGGGTCTGTGAGTCCTCCTTATGTCCATGTAGCCCATGTTGCGGGACTTGAGTCACAGGGTGATACATTGCCGACTGTGGTCCGGGTGGCGCCAACACTACAACAGAGACACACGCATTAGGTACTTCCTTGTCCAGCCCAGGATGGATCCACGCCCAGAGCCCCGGGGTCATTGTTCACACCCTTTCGCTGGACTGGCATACATCAGGCCAGCCCACTCCTCTTATGCTCACAGGGGGGATAACGCTACATGTCCCAGGTCTTCCCTGTAGTGATCTGCTGATCACAGGTCTAATTGTCAGCATGCCATAGCCACTCCCTCACGGCTGGTTTACACCCTCAAGACACCCATCCAGCACACACGTCACAGGACATGTGACCCTGCCAGTAAAAAGGACCGGGCTCATGTGCTCAACGCCATTTCCACTTTCCGTCTGGGTGTATCTCTGTGGTTATTATTTATGCATGAGGGCCTAGGGCCGTACCACATCACATTCCCCACTGCCGGAGGTGACATTATGGCATCTGCACCACAATCCTCAACCATAGAGGGTACATGACTTGCATTGCACAGACTTGTAGTCAACGGATACACTGCAGCCGGCCCAGGCACACTGCCACAGGACAGTGACATTCACTGCACTGAGGTTGGGGCACCTTAAGTGCTGACAAGGTGTGTAGCCTGCGATGATGCCCCTTCCTGGTGGTCCGGACTAGAAAGGATTTGTGTGAGCCCTGCTGGACCGCAGTTTAGGCCTGATCCAGCGGCCAGCGTCGGGCCTACCGCCACATGGCGTTGCCTCGAGGTTCAAAGAGTTAGTGGCACCTAAAGAGCTGAGCGGGTTTGCAGCCTGCGATGATGTTGTGTGCCCAGATATCTGCCATTGTGAAATTAAGACCCAGAATCAAGTGTGTGACCTGGTGTCCCTCGGTGCGAGGCTGCATGATGTGGAGGCAGCCAAGGTCTCGGGCCCCGGGCTTTGATCTTGTATCGGCACGTGGTGGGCCCTCTTAGAGACATGCTGGTGTTGGAAGGTGAGCAGTGAGGCCTGGGTGCGCAGGGGTGGTCAATCAATGATGGGCCGCAGTAGGGGTTGGGGTGCAGCAGCCTATGTGTGCAGGGATGGGCAAGCGATGATGGCGTGGGCAATTGTATGAACTCTGCCATTCATAAATCTGGACTCTGTTCAGAGAAGGGACCTGGTGGACTGCAGTGTATACCGGCATGTGGTTGGAGACACACCAGTGGCATAGGTGAGCAGTGAGGCCTGGGTCCGCAGTGTTGGCACTCTCTCTCCCTCTTCCTCTCTCCCTCTCTCTCTCCTTCTCTTTCTCTCTCTCTCTCTTCCTCTCTCTTTCGCTCTCTTTCTCTCTCTGCTTTTCTCTCTTTCTCACTCTCTCTCTCTCTCGGTCTCTCTTTTACTCTCTTTTTCTCTCTCTCTCTCTTTCTCTCTTTCTCTCTTTCTCTCTCTCTTTCCTTTGATGTGCATATGGCGCACCTTCTTATCTTGATTTTTGTCTTGCAGGCTGTGACTTACAGGTTGTCCAGAGAAGACCCGCCATGACTCTTCCAAATAGTAGTTTTGAGTTAAATTTGAATAAAATGTTTTGTTTGATAATTCAAAGATAAATGAGTTATTCTCCATTTTCTGACCACATATGAATGTTAATTGTTGTAATTGTGCAACATCAGGCAATTGTTTTGATTTCATATAGTTGAGGAGGTAGCCGGGGGCGGGGGTGGGCCTGTGGGTGGTGGCGGCGGGTTTTGTGGCCCTCTTGGGTATCTAATCTGCATGATCATTGGCTCCATGGCATCTATTGTTCTTCAGGTGTGACTCTGTGCTGGGCTCCCTTTTATGATGCAGGTTGTTGTCCAACTTTATACCAGATAAGAGCAGGTGTTAAATCCCTGCTGTTAACGTGCCTTATCACCTGTTTTGGGATCTTATCGCCAATCTGGCTGGTCGTTGAGAATGTGCAAAGTGGTGTTTTGCCACTTTTTGCATGGGAATGTCTACTCTGCATCTCACTAATGTTTGTTGCCGGGCTCATCTGTGTGATGTTTTTTGCGGCTGCTATCGCAGGTAAACTGGTTAAATAGGCTGTTAGCACCAGCTTGTGAATGGGGCGATACATTTATTGCCACTTTGGCTGTAATGAAGTGCCGATAACTTGGTGAGAAGTCCTTGAAAGTATGCCCCAAAGCATTTCACATTTTTAAAAGTTAACTGTGGTTCAAAGGTTTTACATGTTAGATAATTTAGCCCAATTGCTATATGAGGTAAAAGTTTAACATTTGGAGAAGAGAAGCCATTTGTTTTGTGTTTAGTAACATTAGAAAGCTATGTTTTCTTAGTCGCACTATAGGACCGATTCACTACATTACTTATGAGTATTGGAAGTAGTAGTTGCGCATTTACATGCCTTTGCAAACTGAAAGGAAAACGTGTAAATACATTTTATTAAAAGTGCAATGAGGGCAAGTCCTTTATATTTATACTCATCTTATCTGAATATTCATGTTTCAGATATTTTGGAGCTAATTCACAAAGGCATGTTAGAGTATGTAAAAGAGTACTACTTGAATATCCATACTGCTAAATGCCTTTGTAAATCAGTCCCATCACTTTATCTGCTATTGTTTCTAATATATCGTAAGCATCATCATTTATTTTTAAAATCACTGCATATGGCACACACACTTACGCTCCTCTTTAGAGCATAAAGGCAGTTCTGAAACTCAAGAAATGCAAAAATACTACAGGAAATTAATTACTGCATCTGCATATTTTATTTTTGCATTGTATCACCATAAAACTAAAATCTGGTAGATTGTAAATAACCAAGTCTCACCTACAACATTTTGAAATCTCTTATAAAAATACAAAAACGCCAAAGCATGCTTTAAACACGAAAATAATTCCAACAGGACTTGTCACAACTAGTTACATTAACTAGAAGGAAATTGTTAATATCCTTGCAGGTAAAAGTAAGCCATTATTTTATTCTCTTACGTTATAGTTCACCAAACATTGTTTTTCAGAACTGTAGACAAGCATCCTAACAGCAAGCATAAACATTATGTGGCACAATGCGGGTAATTGTCCCGGTACTTTCCTTATTGACATGTCATCTTTTCAAAGTGATTACTGTGTTCTTAATACAAATTGACAGAACTCAATATGTCCTAAGACCTACAAAACAGCATATCTGATATTAGCATTTAATTTACCATTTGTTCTACTACAAATATTACCACTGCCCATAAAGAATCCTATAAACAGAATATTATTTCGCAACGCACATAACAAATTCGTACATTTTGTCTTTTTAAATGGTACTATCCAAATAGTGAAAGACATTCACTAACAAAGATTTCTTTCATGAATAAATGTTTTGCACTTTTGGAAATTTAGCAGTATGATAGCCCTTATTAGATGATATGAATTGATTAACTCAACACAGAAAAAGCTTTACAGATTGAGCCCCAAATAAGGTCTTTAATGTATGCAGTCCCACTGGACACTAAGGGCCATATTTATCAATGTGACACAAGGGCAACACAAGCCCTTGAGTGAGATTCACTATCCTATGTAGAGGCCCCTTGTGTGGCTCTGCATGGCACAGAAAATCGGTAGTAAAGCAAGGCAGCGATAGTTGGAAGGTGTTCCATGGGTATTCTCACACATCCACCCATTAGGTGCATACCCAGATTTAATACCACTAGTAAACCTGGTTATGTGCCAAAATGGTACGCCTTCCCATAGGAGGTGTAACAGAGAGAAGTATATTTATTTCTCTCTGTTTTTTTCCTATTTGTACAGATGCCTTAGAGGATTGTTTCAGTGCAAGAATATTTCACTTCCTGCACAAAAACAATCCTTGCTGCTCAGAAGACATCTTTGCACTGAGGTGCAAGTGTGCCTGTGTTGGTACTCGGCAGCTATAAATGCATCGGAATTTGAAGCATTCAAGATTAAATGGTGATAAGAAAAGAATCTGGCGGATAAATGCGTTCAAGGGTAACTTAGACATACCTTGAGGTGCACTGTGAGAAAGTCATCCTTTTCGCACTAATCACCCTCCTTTTTTTGGCTGATATTAGTGGTAACTGACTCTGTCGTCTGTGCTCTGCTAACCTGACCCAGGGCCAGTGCTCTAATGAAAAAGGTATATGGTCATTAGGTATAATTACGATTGGCAATGACAGACACCTGTAAGGCCCTAGTATATAATAAGGCAAGGGGGATTCAAACTACCTATTAGTCCATAGTCTGTGATGGGGCAAAATGTTTTAGATGCCCAGAAGATTTTCTGCACTGGAGGGTGCACTGCTGTGTTGCCTTCTGTCATTTCTAAAGGCAGCTTGGCTTTGCAGACTGCCTTTAAAAGTCAATTATATTCAAATTCTACTTTGGGAACTAAAGGTACTTCTAAAGTGGTGATCCAATTTCTTTCACATGTAAGTCACCCCTAAGGTCTCCCCCCTAGGCGCCTCAGAGGTGGGGTGTCATGTAACTACAAGCAGGGACATTATAAAATATGTTTTGTATGCCCTGATGAGGGAAAACCTGCCAATTGCATCCCCCCCATTGTGTAAATTAGAGTACATTTGGAGGGAATCATACTGCGAGAGCACATTTTGTGAGCATGAGTGGCAGCTCATGCTCTCCATTGATGTTCTGCTGCAGTTAGCACTATTTCTTAGCGCACAACGCATCCTTGCATTAAAAGTTTGTATACCAGTAGTAAAAAATCTTACCCCAGGTGCAAATTTGCTCTGTTGCTTTTAGTCTTATTTATTAACGCAAAGTGCATTCTTGTTAGGGGTGGATGGACCTTGAGGAGTTGCATAACTTGGAATTCAACTCAGTGGAATTTTGCAGAGCTGCTCCACGGGCCCACCCTCCCACAATCCAGAGCTGCACACCCCTCATCCACCCACCTTTGGACCCACATTTAAGCACCACCCTTGTGGTAAATTAAAGCCTTTACCAGCATTGTTTAAAAGCTCAGACACACACACAGAGGTTGGATGTGGCAAAGGCAACTGTGCACCCATTCTTCTGTCAATCAATCGAATGAAAATAATTGCAGCCCACTGTCAGGCTATAGCTTTCAAAGCTAGCAGCCTTCAGCTTATGCAGAACCCCATGTAGGCAACACTGTGCACAGAGTGCTTAATGAAGTCTTACCTCCTGCATTGTTGGCAGGAAGTGGCATCATATGGAAAGACCTTGGTCTGTCTCTAGTTTGAAGTCGGGAGGGATCTGGGAGGGAGATGCTGAGTATTGGGCCCTGTGTCCGACGCTGCCCTGGGGGCACGAGGGCCAGTGCCTCCAGTCTCTGCTACTCTGTTTGTGTGGAAGAGAAGGAAACAGCTCGGTGAGGCCTGGCCGACACGAGAGTCGGTGCTGGGTCTGGGTTGGGGAGAGCGGCAGCGCTGTGGTGGTTAGGGTTTGAGGAGAGAAACGGCGCAGGGATTGAGGACCAGAGAGGGATGACAGATGCTTTCATGACCCCTCTGCCAGCCACCATTCACATTCACCCGCCAACCTGAATGTGTGACCTCAAGGGAGCTCTCTGCAATTCTACATCCTGGGACAGCGGACCAGACACCCGGAGCGTCTAAGGAAGGCATAGCACTGCCTGTCTGTCTGCGTTAATTTGCCTGCTGCGATGTGCAGTAATTTACCATAACCTCTTACCTTGGTGTGCTGAATCCCCAGGTTGGCTGTGGAGGAGGCCTGCTGGTGCATGGATGCCATCAGGGCTGCAGGGTCCTGAGCTCATGTGGCAATTAAGAACATGTCCTCCCCCTGTCTTGTGCCCATGTGACGCAGGCATTTCTCTGCCAGAATATCCTTGGCTCTCCCCTGCATGCCTGGGGTCCTTTAGCCAGCATCCACTGAGGGGAAGATGCCAGCTATTCTGGACGAACCCACTTAAGAAACAAAGCAGGAAAAGGCAGGGCCTTTGCAGACAGACACCTTTTATCCAATTAGATGACTTCCTCTGCCGTCTCATAAGAAAGCTAGGAAATTATGGCATGGCTTCAACTGACCGATTCACCTTGCTTTTTTTTTGTATGGCCCTATGCATGGAAAGGAACCTAAGAAACTTACTTCTATCCTAAGGTGGCGGGTATAGGATATCAGTCAACATTGCGTCCTTCAGGACGTGAGCCTGTGAGCATTACCAATCCAGTAATTTGAAGTAGCTAAAGTTATTCAAGACTGGCAGGTGGCGATGTATTTAGTTAGCGGAGTGATGTGCAAGATAACCCAGTTGGGGCGCTGCCACTTAATTCGCACGTGCGCATTGGTGCCTGATTTGGGTGCCCCGGGAGTTCAAGAGACAGGGACGGCTGTGTCAGGACTGGAAAAGTTTCACGGTCTGGGTGTGGAGACTTGTAAAAAGTCCAATTTATCTGCTGGGAGGACCGGCGTAACCCGATTCCATCAAGGAAGGAATCCCTAGGGATGAATAACCATAGCGCCTCTAGCTACTTCAAATTACTGCATTGTTAATGCTCACAGGCTCACGTCCTGATGATGATCTCAATGACCTGAGATTGAAACGCAGTCAACCTTCCCAACAAAAAACTCCAGCTTTGCTTTCATTTAACTGTGGAGTTTTGAGAACCAAGATTGTTGTACAATGCGATGTAATTTTAATATGTCACCTACACACCTTCACCAATAAATTTGTTGTCATACTACCGTGTAATCTTGTGTCCGTGCAATTGAAATAATTTAGTCCTCGAGGACTCTTTAGGAAATTGTTTAACTGATTTATTCTATTTAAAATATTCAGCCCAGGCTGCCAGAGGATCCGCAGGCCTCTTCCAAGACCATTGTCTCTACAAATATCATGGATTTTAGGTTTGTCTTGCTTAAAGATCCAGAGATGTAGACGCCCAGGATTTGACCTGGGCCTCTCAGAAAGTCAAGACGATCAACCTGCACCGAATCTGGCCTGACAAAGTGCCTTTCCCAACGTTGAGGGAAAAAGCTTCAGAAAAACAACTAAGTGTGAATGTAAAAATTTGATTGAGGCCTCCCACTTAGTATGTCCGACCAGGACTCCTTCGCAGTTGCCCTCAAACGTTGTCTTTGTCCCGGTCAACTGCAAACAGATGTCCCAAAGTTTGATATATGTTTTTAGGCAGTAAAAAGTGTTAATTCTTTAAAAAATCCTATCTACGGATTCCTATATTGGATTTTGTAATTTTGATGTCTATTTGTTCATAAAAATATGGATATTTTTATCAATTGGATTTGTTTTCTTATTGTGCATTTTGTCTTACATTGTTTTTTTAAATGTTTTACCCACTTGTTTCCTAAGTTATGCCTGCCTGCTCATTGCCAGCTGCTTAGTTTTGAATAATGGAATAATTTGTTGAGACCTTGAATGTCCCTTTTTTGTGCTTGTGGCCTTATTACTAGTGATAGGTCACAACCTATCACAACTAATAATCCACTTTCCAGCATGTATTAAAAATCCAACTTCAACATTGAAATACATTGTTTTGTATTGTGGTTGGTGTGTTGCGATTTTCTCTTTGTTGTTGTGTTGCTGTCTTGTTTTGTGTTTTGGTATTATGTTGTGCTCTTTAATTATTTCATGAGCATCAACAAATGTTGCTACATTTTCAGCCATAAACAGCACAGTCCATTCCAGTACTAGTGACATTCAACCATTCATCACGCTTTATGGTATGAACATAACACTCCACCTCTTCAGCTGCTTCAGATAAAAGTCAACCCAAGACTGTGGCAGACACCATGCCTTTCATTAATGGTTCCATTATTCAACGTGTGAGTTCATACTTGTGTTACTCCTTGGGTTCACTTATTGCTCAAATACTCAGGGAAGGGAAGATGGCGGATTGACTCCGCCACTGAGGGAGGCTCGTCTGCTCTCTGCTGGGGTCTCCATCGGCCCGCCGTGATGCCTGTCCTCCCACATGGCACCCGGCGGTAAGAAGCGGTAAAGAAACATGGTGATACATCTAAAGTGAAAAAGAGGAACGTATCCCGGATGACAGCGCAAAGTCACTACTGACCATTAATGTAAAGTGGGAAATGGTCAATTGAGCAGACAGAGGCGTGAAAATACTTGCAGTTTTTGCAGTGGCCGTGCTCGACTTCACCCAGTGGTACTGGGCTGTTCTTCCTTCAGCTGGTGGATTGAACGGATGTGCCGTTTACTCGCATCAGCTGTGTGGTATACGGCACCCGCATAGCGAGGTGGCTCACAGCCAGGGCGCCGCTGCAAACACCGGTTGCGGCTCCTGTTGTTGGACTCTTGTGCTCTGAGGGAATCTCACAGAGGTCTTGCTGGCGTGGTAGAGATCAAGAGCAGCGGCAGCGGCAGCCAGGCATTGGGATATGCAGTCCAGCTTAAGGTAAATCTGAAAGCGATGGCTCCCCCATGGACGACTCATCGGGGGCGGGTCGAGGCACAGGCAGATGGTGGGGGTCTCCCGGTAGCTGTGGAATTGGTGGATGGTCAGATCATTCCTGAGATTGATGCTGCAATTGACAGTGGTATAATGCCTAGGAGAGCCCCGATATGCAATAGTACGTCTGGTTGCTTAATGGATCCTCAGGTGGGGAAGCCTATTCTTAAGCTGTTCGCTCAGGGAAGGCTACAGCACTGCTCAGGTCCTGTGGATCTGAATCTGCTATTCCCCGCACCCAGATGGCTGAAGTACTCAAGGCTGCAGTTAATGAGGGCTGAGGGGGCCACTGAGGACTCTGTCATCAGTTCTATAATGGATCCCTCTTCTGTGGGGGTGAGCCTGGTGGATCCGGTCCCTGATGAACCCCTTCCCTTTCTACTTGATGTTGAAGGTGACTTGTCCAGAGTCTCCTATTTCAGAATGTATCTCTCAACCCAATGGGCTAAACAATGAGGGTTCTCCAGTTCATTTAAATGAAATCCTGCAGGAGGCCGGTCTGGGCATTAGTGGTAGCTGCTTGACAGGTTTAAAAAGTGATGAAACTAGCGACAAAACCGGCTCTGGCAAGGGGCTGATGAACACAGCTGTGGAGTCAGGGAAGGGTTTGGACTCTCCTATTAACTTCTCTCCATCTGGTCAGGGTGGTGTTAATATTAGCAACAATAATGATGCTTCCCCCCATGGCTTGTTGGTTACTGAAGAAGTTGGAACAAGGCGTAATGCTGAGCAGAATTGCTTGGTAGGAAGAAACAGAGACGGTTATGAGCCATCACTTACCAGTATTATACAGGCTTTCAATGTTCAGAGAGCGGAAGCACAAGCTTATTACCAACAGGATAGGGTGGATTGTACCGAAATCAAACAAGCACTATCTGAGGTCACCGCCAAGGTTTTCCATCTAACAGCTGAGGTCTCAGAGCTGCAACAGGGGGTGGCAGGCGTGGAGGAAGTCAATACTCATGTTATGTTATGTTATGTTATGTTATAGCTAATTTGTATAGCGCACGTTCACTGGGTTGGTTTCATGGCGCTGCTCAGAGGGTGAAGGGGGGTAATTGATTTGCGTGATTACTCGAATGCCTGTCTAAACAGCCATGTTTTTTGAAGTTTGCGGAAGGTCATGTGGTCTGTACAGGATGTGATTTCCAGGGCCATGGAGTTCCAGTATCTTGGGCCCAGTGTGGAGAAACTTGATCCGCCATATCGTTTCTGTTTGAAAAAGGGTATTGTCAGGAGGTGCAAGTGGGCAGATCTCAGATTGCGGGTAGGAATATGTCTGTTGTTCATACTGGTAATTAATTTGGGGCTACTGCCATTCAAGGATTTAAAGATAATACATCCCAGCTTGAAGGTGCATCTCTGTAATATAGGGAGCCAGTGGAGTTTTTCCAGGAGGGGGAAGACGTGTTGACGTTTGTTTTCCTGTATAATCAATCTGGCCGCCTGGTTCTGTATCAGTTGAAGATGGTGGGTAAGGTAAGCCGGGATGCCATATTAAAGGGAGTTGGCATAGTCGATATGTGAGATCACCATGATGTGGGCTGCCTGGAGTTTAGCTTCCTGAGTTAGGAACCGGCTGATTTTCTTTATTTTCCATAGTTGGAAGAAGCAGGTAGAAATGACAGAACCAATTTGAGATTTCATGGTGAGGTCCCTGTTGACCACGACTCCCAGAGTCCTGGCATAATTAGATGGAATCAGGGGTTTTCCTAGTTCTTTAGGCCAGAACTGGGAGTTCCAGGGGTTGAGTGGGCCACCATTGAGGATCAGTTCTATTTTGTCCAGTTTCAATTTCAATTGATTACTGTTCATCCAGTCGCTGATGAGGTCGGGCAGTTATTGACAGGGAATACTAATTGGACCGCATAGTTGAAGGTTTGGAAGTTCCTTTCTTTTAGCACGTGGATTAGAGGTAGAAGGTAGAGGTTGAATAAGTGAGGTGAGAGTGAGGATCCCTGGGGGCCTCCCCATGAAGTTTTATTCATGGGGGTCATGAAACCGCCAAGTTGGACTGACTGGGATCGGTTCAATCTAGCCCATTCGAGAACTGGCCCTGCAATATCCGCATCCCTGACACGGTCGATCAGGATGTTATGATCGACCATGTCAAAGGCGGCCGAGAGGTCCAGTAGAACTAGGGCTTGGGCGAGACCCTTGTCTGGTTTTTCTCTCAGTATACTGATAGGATCACTGATTCTGTGGAGTGGGCTGGACGGAATCCTGTTTGGTGTGTATATAGATATTCCAATTGCTCCAGGAAGGTGGATAAGCATTTAGCTACATGGGCTTCAATCAGTTTAGCTAGATAGGGGAGCAGTGAGATCAGTCGGTAGTTAGTAAGGGTTTTTGGGTCAGCTCCTGGCTTTTTTAGCAGGGGAATGATTATGGCCTCTTTAAAGGACTCAGGCACCTGACCCTGGATCAGGGACTCATTCAGGAGGGTCTCGGCTGGGCTTGGGCAGGCAGTGAAAGCTTCCTTAAGGATCCAAGGGGGGCAGCAGTCCCTTGGAAAACCAGGTTTTACTTTAACTAGCAGATCTGTGAATGTTTCTTGGCTTAATATTGGAAATTGTTCCATCTTTTGTAAGTTCTTGGGATTTGTGGTGCATGAAGGACTCAGGCAGTTGGGAATACTATTATTAATGGTTTTGATTTTTTCAATAAAAAATTGTTTAAGGATTCACATAAGGATTGAGAGGGAGTGGGTTTCATAGTTACCCTATCTGGGTTGGATAGCTCGTTAATGATTGAGAAGATGTCTTTGGAGCGGTTTGTGGAGTTGATGATTTTGGACGAGACTAGCAAAAAAATGGGGTGACCCAAGGAGTCAGTAGACCTGGGTAATAATTATCATACAAAAACAATGGTCTCTAACCTTTCTTTTAGCAAGAAACAGATTAATCAGGTACTTAGTTAGACTTTCACCTATTCAATGGGCCTATATGTCTAAATTAGCCCGATCCACTTAATGTCACTTATATCCACAAAGAAACAAAAACAACAGCAAAATATTCAGAACAGCATAGGGCAGTTTTTAATTCACATCATTGTGTGTCTGTCTCATAACAAACATTTGTGGTTGCCCAAAAGAAGGCGTGCAAAAGAATAGAATTTCTAAAGTGCTTAATAGGAAAAAGTTAAGAAAACGAAAGTAAGGGGAGTGATATTTACAAAATCATGTATATAAACAGTACATTTGTACAAATTAATTCGTTAGGTCCTGGTGTGTGTTCTGCAGTTCTAAACACAGTTTATCTCAAATTGGAGACATTGCTTCCAAATTTAATGTTGCACACACAATTTTTCATATATACAACAACATCCAGGACAAATTAAGGCGTCAACGTTTCGACTCGTTTGGTGGCCTAGAGGTGATTTAAACCGTGGCCGTGCGAGTCTTCATCAGGACTGTAGATTTGGGCAACCAGAAAAGCAGCACGGGGCCCTAAAACATAATAGATATGTGTATCAAGCTGTTGCTATCAAGAAATTGCGATCACAGTGGTGTCGCATATGTCCATAGGTAAGAGTTAACACTTACCAACTGGAAGTAAGGGGAGCACACTTGGGCTCTTGACTCTGTTCCAATGGTAAATTAATTGCCTAAAAACATATAATGGGGAGGGGGGAATGGGTCATTAGACCAGTTGTAAAAGGGATCAAAGTATTTAAGTTTCAACAAATGTACCTCTCTTATTACCTTGAGGTAGGTCGTGAGTGAAGTTAATGATCCTCCAGTGATGGGCTTGAAAAACGGACCCTACGGTTTAAAGTGGGGACATTATAAGTTCCGTAACATTACTGAGGATGTTCAAATGCCCAATCTCAAATCCGGGGCTTACCTCAAACAGTGATAGGGGTATGTCCGCAAGTCTGCATCAAATGCTTAAGGTTGGACTTGCTTCAATCCAATAAGATATATACTTCCCAGGCGTATTTGGCTACCTAAGAGGAAAAAATGTTTTAAATAATGCCTGGGTGCCCAGTTCAATGGGGAATATATGATAAAAATGAGCGCATGTCAGGGGACCACGGCACCGGAGCTCCACTCACCTCACAAAGTTTGAAGAGGGTGACGGCATCTGGCGCGTCTTGCTGCCTAAATGAATGAATACAGCAAGGTTGGAGTAAATCCAAAAGACGCCCGAGTTAAGGGGAGGAAGGGCGCAGGGCCAATAATAAGGTAGGCGCATTCCGCGCTGTGTATACACTCACCCCGTTAACCGTTCGGCGTTGGATTCAAACGTGGACTCAGCTCCTGGAGTCCCGGCGGCCCGATACAGAAGAAGAAGGACTGCGTGGGAAAGCTATCCCGCCCCGATTCCAAAAAGTGAAAAATAGAAAAAGGGCTTGTGTTACAGTGATCTCGCTATAGAGTATGGGCGGCCATGTTGAAGAGGGGGTATTATAACAATCTTAAAGCCTAATTGTTTTGTTTCAAGGTCTACCCCTTAGTAGTTTATAGTAGATACAATAGATACATCAGGATCTATATGTCGACAAAATTAATTGTGCATAGATGTTACTATTTAGAGAAATATACAAAAATATACATTTAGAATCATATTAGCAGAATCATAGTAAAATACCTGTACAATTTTCAGAGAGTAAGTACAAGATGCCAATTCAATAAATCTATCTACAGAATCTAGAAATGTCGGACAAAGAGACCCTCTCATATAGCGAAGACTATATTGAAAAACTATTACAAGAGGAAGGAGGGGGCACATTTCTGGTTGATCAGATTTCGATTGGCAACTTAACTTTGAATGAAAAAGTCTCCAAACTAGAACGCCTGGAGAAGAAGCTTATAAGAATGAGGCTGCATGGTCATACTTTGGCCAAATATTTAAGATCCAACGTGATACCCGTTGGTTTGCAGGTTCGGAACGAGCCTGCAATCTTCCTTGAGAACCCCAAATTTAAGGACAACTTTAGTCTCATATCCAACACCTGTTCCAGACACTGGATGGTGTTGGGTATTGAGACTGCGGTGGAAGAGGTAGCACGGTTGACAAGGGAGATTGCTGAACTAAGGAAAGAAATCATTGAGGACAAGGCCCTGTCCAATGCCACAGAGGCGCTGGAGAGACTTGAAAAAACTTTACGCGAATTTGACCTTTATACACAAGGTATCAAATTAGATAAAGTTGCAAAAGACATCAAATCCTACGACAAAAAAGCCACGTACCCGTACCTCCAAGAAGGTTACTTTCCTAGAGATCAGCGTGGTGGTATAACTAGTAGAGGTAGGAGAGGTTATAAGAGATTTAACACTTTCTCAGGTTCCTCATATACTAGCGGCTCGGACAGTGACTCAGAACGCCCTTCAACCAGCACGGGGGGTACCACGGGTACCTCAGAGCACAATCCACAGGATCAACAGGCTTTTTTAGTGGAGGACCAATGGTGGGGCCCCCGAGGGCGAGGAGGCCCCTGGGGCAGACCCAGGGGACAACGGCCAACCCGTTGGAATCAAGGCTCAGGCAGGGGGAACAAACAAGTCCAGTTCCAACAGGACTCCCATGGCGAGATTCAAACCAGACGACAGGTTTACAGGTGGTAAGACATGCCCTGGAAAATCCCATCATTAACATATCTAGTTATGAATTAAACAACAGTGAACAACAGATTCTGTGCAAAGGTCTGTCCTTTGTCCCCACTGCTATGCCTAACAACTTCACTCTTAGGATGGAACTCAAACAATTCTTCAGAAAGGTGAGGCTCAAACATTATTTCCTGAGGACACAAGCCCTTTTTCGATTTTTCACTTTTTGGAATCGGGGCGGGATAGCTTTCCCACGCAGTCCTTCTTCTTCTGTATCGGGCCGCCGGGACTCCAGGAGCTGAGTCCACGTTTGAATCCAACGCCGAACGGTTAACGGGGTGAGTGTATACACAGCGCGGAATGCGCCTACCTTATTATTGGCCCTGCGCACTTCCTCCCCTTAACTCGGGCGTCTTTTGGATTTACTCCAACCTTGCTGTATTCATTCATTTAGGCAGCAAGACGCGCCAGATGCCGTCACCCTCTTCAAACTTTGTGAGGTGAGTGGAGCTCCAGTGCCGTGGTCCCCTGACATGCGCTCATTTTTATCATATATTCCCCATTGAACTGGGCACCCAGGCATTATTTAAAACATTTTTTCCTCTTAGGTAGCCAAATACGCCTGGGAAGTATATATCTTATTGGATTGAAGCAAGTCCAACCTTAAGCATTTGATGCAGACTTGCGGACATACCCCTATCACTTTTTGAGGTAAGCCCCGGATTTGAGATTGGACATTTGAACATCCTCAGTAATGTTACGGAACTTATAATGTCCCCACTTTAAACCGTAGGGTCTGTTTTTCAAGCCCATCACTGGAGGATCATTAACTTCACTCACGACCTACCTCAAGGTAATAAGAGAGGTACATTTGTTGAAACTTAAATACTTTGATCCCTTTTACAACTGGTCTAATGACCCATTCCCCCCTCCCCATTATATGTTTTTAGGCAATTAATTTACCATTGGAACAGAGTCAAGAGCCCAAGTGTGCTCCCCTTACTTCCAGTTGGTAAGTGTTAACTCTCACCTATGGACATATGCGACACCACTGTGATCGCAATTTCTTGATAGCAACAGCTTGATACACATATCTATTATGTTTTAGGGCCCCGTGCTGCTTTTCTGGTTGCCCAAATCTACAGTCCTGATGAAGACTCGCACGGCCACGGTTTAAATCACCTCTAGGCCACCAGACGAGTCGAAACGTCGACGCCTTAATTTGTCCTGGATGTTGTTGTATATATGAAAAATTGTGTGTGCAACATTAAATTTGGAAGCAATGTCTCCAATTTGAGATAAACTGTGTTTAGAACTGCAGAACACACACCAGGACCTAACGAATTAATTTGTACAAATGTACTGTTTATATACATGATTTTGTAAATATCACTCCCCTTACTGTCGTTTTCTTAACTTTTTCCTATTAAGCACTTTAGAAATTCTATTCTTTTGCACGCCTTCTTTTGGGCAACCACAAATGTTTGTTATGAGACAGACACACAATGAAGTGAATTAAAAACTGCCCTATGCCGTTCTGAATATTTTGCTGTTGTTTTTGTTTCTTTGTGGATATAAGTGACATTAAGTGGATCGGGCTAATTTAGACATATAGGCCCATTGAATAGGTGAAAGTCTAACTAAGTACCTGATTAATCTGTTTCTTGCTAAAAGAAAGGTTAGAGACCATTGATTTTGGACGAGAGGCATTTGGCTTTAGTAGCCATTATACCGTTTTCATAAGTGCCACATACTTCTAGGGAAGTCCTTTTGTTATCGGGTGAGTATTTATTTCTCCACTTTCTCTCTGCGTGACATAGGTCAAGTTTCAGTTTTATTAACTCAGGGGAGAAGCATCTATGGGCTTTGTGGTGGCGAGCATGGCGTAATTTCTTGAGGGTGCGTGTTTATTGCTGGCTGTCGTTAGCCAGTCTGAAAGGTCTTTCTCACTTTGACTAATGGATGAGTGGCCAGTAGGGATAATGTTGGTCAGGTCCTACACAAGCCAGGCTCCTGGTGAGTTGTTTTGGAGTGAGTAGGGATATTTATGGTGAGTTTAATAAGATAGTGGTTAGACCATATGCACAGGGTGACATCTAAATTGGTTATAGACAGGATGTTAGACTATACTTGATCTAATATGTCCCCTTTAATGTGAGTCGCTGTAGATATCAGTTGGTTCAGGCTGAGTGTGGTCCCCCTGCTAAGTCGTTGGCCCAGTAGTTCATCACCTGCCATCAGTATTTTAGCATGATTTGTTACAAGTTGTGACATTTTTTCACTCAGGGACTTAGGGAACTGCGGCATGTTCTCTGGAGGTCTGTAGAGTAACACGCAGACCAGGGGGGTAAGGTCGGATTCTAATTTAAGTATTAGGTTGTGTGTTTGAGGAAGATCTAGGGGAGTGAGTGCCGTGAATTTAAGTTTATGATGCACAATGGCTGCTACTCCCCCTCCCTTTTTTCCAGTGGACGGTTGGCTTGGATGATGTAAACTCGTCAGGTAGTGAAGCATACGGTCTAGCTGGTTACTTCACAGGAGTCACAGCTGGCTTCAATGCAGCATAAAATCTATGATCTTGCAAATCGGCAGCGGTGTCATATTCTGAGGATTTTTAGGGTACCGGAAGGGAGGGAAGGCTCTGACCCTCGTGCATTTGTTATTGACTTGTTACAGAAGGCCTTCACGGACTTAGAGGACTGGGATATGGACACGCAGGTTCAAAGAGTGCATCGTCTCCCATTATTTCTTTCACCAAGCTCTCAAGCTAAAACCAACTTTCCTAGGCCTCTTTTGGTATTCTTGGGCAACTTCCTGCTTCACCAGGCTTTTTTTTAAGGCCCGGCCAACGGGCCTATGTCAATTTTTGTGAGGTCTGATTTGTGTAAATCAACCATGGATAAGAGCTGGCAGCTTTGCCAGCTCATGGACTCATTTAAGTCTGTCTGCTCACAAGTTTTTTGCGGGAGCCTGCTCGGCTTAAAATTATCAAGGATGGTCGCTCATATTTCTTTGCAAGTGAGCAGGAGGCTTGAAAACGCACTGGCTAACTGGCAATCACCCTCCAATGTTCGATTTATATAGTAACCTGGTCTTACTTTTTGTGTATGGGGGTTTGACGGAAAAAAATGTAATTCAGGATGTAACGAAAATGGTCTTTTTCTGCTTTATAGCAAAGTTTTCCTTTTTTTTTTCTATTTGTTGTTGCCGGTTTACATACTGGGTGGTTGTGGATGGAGGTGGCATGGTGTAGGGGTTTCTGAGGGGGTGGTCGTGGTATCCTTCGTTTGTTGTCGGTCTAGGACAGCTTTAAGGGGGGTGATTCCTTTTCCAAGAAACGGGGTGGGGATGGGGGGTGGCTAAGGGGCTCGGGGGAGGTGAATCAAATTGTCACGGCATAGTTAAAGTAGCACAGAAAAGGTATCAAAATAGTAATGAGCATAGGTTTGGGAAGAAACTTTTTTTTGGGGTACTGATAGAGTACGATTCGGCATCCCAGAATCGGTGTAATGTCTAGAGGTAAATTTATGAGCTGGAACGTCTGTGGGCTGAATCTGGCTAGGTAAAGGCAACTGGTAGCTGAAGAGCTTAAAGGATTTATACCCCAAATAGTCGGACAGGCTGAAAACCCAAATATTTGGACTGGCCTTTAAAGATGGAAGCTATTGCAAACAACTTGGTTACGATTTGATTGTCTGCACTTCGCAGATGGCATCTATACGGGAGTCGCCTTACTGAAGGACAAATATTCCCAAATAGTGGTGTTGCGTACTCATGCCGATAGTCAGGGTAGGTGGGCAGTTGCGCCGGTTTCAATTCACGGATGTATGGTTACAGTATGTATGGTCTATGGTCCTAATGTTGGTTGTCCTGAGGTTATCTGTGACTTAAATTCTGAACTGTAAGAATGAGCTGGGGATCTCATTGTAATGGGAGACTTTAATTGCATATTAGATCAAAAAAATTGATACTACAAATACATCTGCTAGAGCTGGAATGGTTCAGGTAAGGGCAGCTATACAAGACTTATTACATATCCATCCACTGGATGATGCTTGGCGGACACTGTTCCCTACAACAGCGGGGTTTACTTTCTTTTCTCATCCCCATCCCCACAAACAATACTCTAGAATCAACATGAATTTCATTAATCGTGTGCTGTTGGCTAATGCATCAATGGTTGTATGTCCAAAGGTAATCTCGGACCACAACTCCATCATGCTTACTGTACACCTCGGTTTGTCCAGAGAAGATCAAGCTAGAAATTTCCATTCCCTCTGCATCTTTTAAGCAATTCTGATTTTGTAACATATATGCAAGAGGTCTTGAAGGAATATATAGTTAACAATCTCTACACCACATCCCTCGCTTTGGTATGGGATTGCCTAAACGCGTCTGTGAGAGAGGCTACTTTCCAGTATACAGTCAAGCAGAACCGACTTAATAGTAACCAGTTAGGAAATGAACATAGGCAATATATAGAGTTAGAACAGCAACACGCTGGAGCAATAGCATCAAACGATGGCAGTGAACAGCATATATAAGCTCAGATTATTGATGTCAGAGCGAAATTTAGCAGAAGGTTGAAGGACAAACTTGCTAACAATTTCCTTAAGTTTAGAATGCGACAGTATGAGTATGGAGAGAGGGTGGGAAGGGTATTGGCTTACCAACTTGCTGACCAGAGGGCCTAGTCACACATCAAGAAAATCAATGGTGTGGATGGTGTTACCTACACGAAACCTGAAGACATAGCAGAGCAATTTAGAATTTTCTATGCCAGCTTATGTAAGGAATCAGGAAGCTATAACCAACAAGTGGCTACGGAATATTTACAAGAGAGTGTTGTACCTGCTCTGGATTTGTCTCAAACCTTGGGTTTAGAGAGCAATGCTGACCTTGTAGATTTGAACACAGCTATTGGGACTGTGCCCAATGGCAAAGCGGTCGGTGAGGACAATAGCCTCTTGCATTTTATAAAAAACACTAGCTTACCCGTCGCGCGTTGCTGCGATCTCAGAAGAAAGGAAATTTAAGAAAACTTGTTATGATAACATTCAATTTACATTGTGTCATTTTTATTGAAACTTATCCATTTTAATATGGAAAACATTGTAACATGTTTTTTAATTCTGTTTATTTATTCGAGTGCTTGTGGATACACAGTATTTTTTGTTTTTCTGTACACGAATAAATCTGGTTTTCTGATGCGTGAGCCGGCCACATAGAGTTGTCCATGTGAGAAGCACGGATTCTCCAAATCTAGTCCACACACTTGCAGCGATTGTCCTTGTGCTTAGTTGATGGTATTGCAAAAGCGAGTCACACCGGAAACTGTAAACGTTCAGTATTGTAAAGATTATGAGGCCCTGGGGGCCCGGGGGGCCGATATTTAACACATTTTTCTTATTCTTCTTTTTTTTCTAGAAGTCTTCGCGGGAGTGTACTCAACAACTTTTAACACATTTCTTTTAATTATTATTATTATTTTTTGCCAGAAATCTTCGCGGGAGTGTACTCAACAACTTCTTAAAGTTTCATGCCGATCGGATGAATGGTGTAGTAATGCATATAGGACAAACAGACAGACATACTTTCGTTTTTATATATATAGATTCAGAGATGAATTGATGCCAGTACTCCTTGAGCTGATTAATGACAGGGAGGGGATGCACCCTCATCATTGAATAGAACTAACATTGTCGTCTTCCCCAAAAAGGGCAATCCAGTGGAGGACTTAGGTTTATATAGACCAATATCCTTTATTAATGCGGTGAAAAAATCTTTTCTAAGCTTTTTGCTTCCTGCCTTGCCCCATTTATTAATTTATTGGTCTCAGAAGAACAGCACAGTTTTGTTCCAGGTAGGGACATGGTAGCACATATAAATACAGCCTTTGCAGCTTTTGATGTCGCTAGTCACTTGGGTTAGCGGATCGGGATGCTGATGTTGGATGCCGAGAAGGCCTTCGCCCAAGTAGCTTGGGGGTTTCTTTGGTGCACTATTTTATCTCTGGGCCTTGGTCGGAGGTTTGTCTCAGCGGTTCAGCGACTCTACTACAATCATACCGCTGTTATCAAACTTAACGGTTTTACATCTAGTGTTGTAAGTATACACAGGACTTGAAAAATCTGAAAAATGGTACTAGTCCTGCAGGTCTAGTACCTTGAAAAATCTCCTCGACCTAACAGTAACCTACTTGACCTCCGTCTCTGAAAGCGGAGTAAAATGTGACAAGATAATAAGATTTAAAGGCATCTTTATTGGTCAATTGCTTTGTGAGCAATAAAGAGGCCTTTAAATTCTGTCACATTTGCTCCGTTTTCAAGGACAAATTTACCTTGCAAATGCGAGCGGTCGAGTGGATTTGTCGAGCCCTGATACAGTGGGGCACGCGCCAGGGTTGTCCGCTTTCCCCTTTATTAATTGCTCTCTACATTGAGCTGTTTATTAGTGTTCTTATCTTGCCAGTTTGCTTCAACGGCATGATGTTAAAGGTCCCTACATTTCGGTTCCTTTTCTGGCTACAAGCTCAAGCTAAATAAAACGCAGTCAATCCTTAATTACGTACCAGTACCTGCTCTACCTCAGTTAGGTATTACTGCTCTGCTATTTACCTCGGTGTGTGTCTTAGCTGTCGCACGTAGGATTTTATGGCCTTGAATTACGAACCATTACTTTAAAAAATGACTGCTGATCTGCGTAGGTGACACAAGCTGCCCTTGACTATTCTTGGGAGATGCAATAAAGTGAAAATGAATGTTTTGCCTAAGTTTCTTTACTTGTTTCGTTCTATTCCTTGAAGAGTTCCAATGACTTTTATATGGGGCTATCGTAGAGCTAGGAGAGCTCTTAGATATTTAAAGTTGACATACGAACAAGGCAGGTTTCAACTCCCCGATTTTATAACTTACTTTTGGGCAGCCTTTCTCAATTGTATCCAGAGCCTACCTTTGAGACCTAATGTGGTGAAAATATGTTTTGCGTATCAGCTTGCATATGTTACAAATATGGGGTTTCTTTTGCACCATATGTCGGACCCAAATTGCTTCAAGAGAGTCAGCTTTAAGATAGTCAGACATATTTATTGTATCTGGCAAGATATCTGTAAAGCTTTTGCAGTGCCAGACTTACATGAATTCATACTTTTATGGGGCAATCCTAGGTTCCCGGGCATATTCTCGGACTTGGTGTGTAGAATGTGGCAACAGAGTGGGATAACTTGGTTAGGGCAGCTGTGTGATGAATATTGTTTTAGGTCATTCTCCTCAATAAAAGAGGAATTGGGGCTATCCCACCATTCATTTTTTAAATACCTGCAAGTTAGGGATTTTTGTATTCAAGGGAAGGGCCTTTTAGCCCTCCCTTATGTTTCAGAGGTATTGCGGGCTAATTTTAAAATCTTAGGGCGGGGTCAGATTGGGAAAGCCTATCAGAGTTCCATATCTGTATTGGGAAATGACAGATTGCAGATTACAGCTCAACTAAATTGTATGTTTGCAATTGGAATTAACACAGAAAAGGTTGTTGACTCAATGGCTATAATCAACACTGATGTTACCTCCATTAACTTAAAGCTGCAACAGCATCGCATCATGTTTATGCTATATATATTACACCCTGCAGGTTATTTCGAAATGGGCTACTTCGCAGGACTCATCTAAGTCCTACTGCCCTAAGTGTAATGAGTATGCCGCTAATCTCAGACATATGTTTTTCACGTGTACACAATTAACTATGTTTAGGCATGATGTTTTTCGTGTGCTGAGCCGGTTAGCCAAGAAAGAAATAGTATTGGGTCAGTATCAGATCCGGGCTACTTATCCAATTCTTTAGTTTCTGTTATTATTATTTCTGCTCTGCTGCGTATTGCTAGCGCTTGGATTGATGTCCTTAGTCCCAAAATCCACTGATTTTTGGTTATTATTGAGGGGGGTCTATGAAATGGAGCTGCGGTTAGTGAAAGCTCAAGGTTTACGCTCAAGGGTGAGATTCGGGAGGGTTTGGTCACGTCTTCAGTGGGACTAACTCTTTAATTGTTTTTGTTATGGATTGTCTGTATATATTTATAATTTTTATTTTGCATGTGCTTGGACAGATACTCTGTAGATGTTCTCTTTTGATGTTTTGATGCTTGGGTACTCTCGCTCTCTTTGTTTCTTTTTGTTTTCTGTGCTATGTATGGTTCCTTGTTTCTGTTCTTACTTGTGACTGAAAAATAATAAATAAAATAAAAAATAAAATACTAAACTGGCACCTGGAAGTGCTCTTCCACTGGCTCGGGCCATACCTGACTAGGTCTACACTTGCAGTGCTTCAGGCTCTCTTGTTCCCTTAGGCAATATTCTTTTCGGTATGCTCTCCCGCTTGAATGATGTGGCTTATACAATTCCTATAATGGGGTTTCAATATTTGTTAAAAATCAAGTGTAGCATTTTGAAGGAAGAAGAAATACTTTCTCATTTGCATAATTATTTGTATTGTGGTGCAGGTAGAGATTTGACCTGCCATATGCTCTGTATTTCAATGAGCACTTCAGTGAAATGATGAGCCACATTCTCTTCTCCAACACTGTACACTATGGGGCATATTTACAAGGAATTGATGCAATGCGGCACTGCAAGCCAGCTTGCTGTGGGGCAACAATATAGAAAGTGCAGGTGCATCATCTTTATAGAAATATGATGCATCCCTGTCCTTTCCTTTGTGCTTGTGCACAATTCCCTGCCTAGTGCCAACGCAGGCACCCTTGTGCCATGGTGCAAGAGAGCGTTGAAATCAGGGGACACCTTACCTCACAAAAACAACCCTTAAGCCACCCCTGGGGAGGCGAATGCTTTGGGCCAATTATCAGGTTTACAATTCCTTGGAAATCTGGGAATGTGTCCAAATCCAAGTGTGTTAATTAAGAAAACCCACTGCAACGCCCATGGAGCGCCTTTTTGATTCAGAGTAAGGCAAGGCAGCGACTGCTGCTATGCCTGAATCCAGTTATACCCGGACATGAAAGGGCACATAAAGTGGCTTTGTGTGGCCTCGTAGATATGGGTCTGCACTCTGTGCAGCAGCTGTGTCAAAAAAGGGACACAGTATCGGGGCAGCCTCCTTGTAAATATGCCCCTATGACAGCTAGTAACCACCTATAGTACCTAAAGGAGGTTGGGAACATTTTGTAGTAACCCACTATATTACTTAAAGGAGGAGATTGTGAGCATGTTTGTATCTATAAGTGGTGCAGCAGGCACTGTGGCCCAGAGGTGTGAGGGGCACAACACACTGCTGTTAGTGTCTCTATTATTTCGCTACCAACCTACCAAAGGGCATATTATCAAGAACGGCGTTAACATTATCGCCGGTTTAGCAGCAGTAAACTGATGCTAAAGCGGTGATAATGTGCTTGATAATATGCCCTGGAGAATTCCATAGAAGCTCATGTTCACACCAGAACATGGACTTCTATTGGAATTCTGAAGGGCATATTATCAAGCCCATTATCGCCGCTTTAGCTGTAGTTTTTTGCCTCTAAACCGGCGATAATTTTTAACGCAGTTCTTAATAATACGCCCCTAAGTGATTGTGGCCTAATTTCACGGCATGCCTTAGGGACCAATACTTCCTAGCTACACCACTATCACAAGCTCTGCTTCTATTGCTTGTACTGAATAAGAAGAATAATGCGAAATATGATAAACATGAAAACTCTAAATAATGCGGAAAGGACTGATTGCCTTTTAGTCATTTGGAGATGGAAGTAGGTAAATGCGCAGGTCTGTTTCTGCCCTCTACATGTAAACTAATTCCCCTTTCTTTAGCTCTGTTAAACACTAACTGGCAATCATTCTTGTATGTTTTTCCATTTTTTAGATTGATGGGCAATAAACTGAAAAAATTGAAGACAGCTCTTCTCGTTGAAAACATTTTCTTTTCATAATCTTTAAAATGCATTGCATGATATATGCGTCCACGGTGTAAAGCCTTCCTTTAAGCCATGCACAACTATTGGTATTGTATATTACCTTTCAAATCCTCTGCATGAAATAAGCTTTTTATTTTTGGAAAACAGAACAGACTGTAAATATAGTACTCGTGCATTTTATCATCGTTTCTGGTATAACTGCTAAACAACTGCTATACATTAAAACCCCATTGTATTGTAATCACCGTTGACGTGACAGTCAGTTTGCAAAGCTCAAAAATCATTGTTTTTCATGAACATGTTTCAAGAAGAACACATGTATATAGATTACTCCATTATTCCCGGCAAGCCCGAGTAACCTAGAACTGCAAGCGAGCAATGCTCTGGGGGAACAACCTACATTTAGGTAAATCACTGCATAAATCTACTAGAGTTTTATGTACCAGAAAATATGTGAACATTAGAGGGACGGGGGAAAATGCAGAAGCATCAATATCGTGCATGAAGCATGGTTCTTTCAGAAAGCAGCTTCGTTTGTCCTGAGGGTAAAATATAATCTTCCTTGGTTTGCGCATGTCTTGATAACAAATTCATATTTTGCACAATGTGTATGAATCAGCTGCTCCAATGCACTTATAATTAGAAAAAAAGTAACCGAAAGCAAATTGCACGTAATGTAATACCCAAGGAGAAAACATTGAATTCTATCCCACAAAAAAAGAATTTTGCAGTCCAAGCATTATTTCTGTTTCCATTTAAGACTTATGGAATTATCACTTTTTACCTACATCCTCCGTTCAGTCTTTAAAGTAGTTTGGGGCATATTATCAATGAATGGCGTTAAAATTATCGCCGCTTTAGCAACAGGAAACTTGGTTTTGTCAACCTGGGCTTCTATGGGAATTCAGATTATCATATTATCAAGCCCATTATCGCTGCTTTAGCGGCATTTTCCTGCTGCGAAAACGGCGATAATTTTAACGCCGTTCTTGATAATATAGCCCTTAGGGGCATATTATCAAGGACGGCATTAAAGTTATCGCTGGTTTAGCTGCAGAAATGACTGCTAAAGGGGCGATAATGGGCATGATAATATGCCCTGGAGAATTCCAATAGTAGCCCATGTTCACACCAGAACATGCGATAAAATTATCGCTGTTTTAGTGGCAGAAAACTGCCGCTAAAGCAGCGATAATGGGCTTGATAATATAGGCTTCAGGTGGAATTCCATAGAGCATATTATCAAGCCCATTATCGCCGTTTAGTGGCAGTTTTCTGCCGCTAAAACGGTGAAAATTGTATCGCCTGTCTTGATAATATGCCCCCAGGACTTCTATTCGAATTCTCAAGGGCATATTATCAAGCCCAATATTTCCGCTTTAGCAGCAGTTTTCTGCCTCTAAACCGGTGAAAATGTTTAATGTCTTTCTTGATAATATTCTCCAGAGTTGGTTGCAATCTTAAGTGTAGGACTTAGATGAATTGAAAAAGATGGAGGGGATTTGGATGAACTGACTGAAAACATGTCTTTATGATATTCGAATAATTTAAGTTGACCAGATTTTGACAATTGCGTTTCTTAATGAGCTTTCTTTAACATTATTACAGGCTAATACTTTACTACTTTGTTTGGTATCACCTTGAATTTTCTCTACATATATTAAAATTGACAAGAAAAAATGTCCAAGCAAAAGCACGAAGTAGGAAGACAGATGACCAAAATCGCACCACCTCCATCAACACTACAATGTCCCTGTTGACGCCAGCAGTGATGATCAGCAGGGCTATTTCTACTTCAGTACCAGAAGCAGAGGTTGCATTGTAATTATCTAAAGCACTGCCCTGGCAACAAAACCAACAGATATCCACATGCTGACGAAGTAACCGGAAAAGAACTTGCAAAAGTGCGGGAGGAGATTTTACTGTCTAGGGGGCCGATTAGGATGGCGGTGAATCCCCATTCTCCAGGCCGGCGGAAGTCACCGCCGGCCTGGAGGATGCGGATTCACCGCCACAGACATTGGAAACACCCACCACCACATTAGGATGGCGTGGGATCAGCGGCGGATGGCAAGTCCGCCCGCCACTGATCCGCAGTGTATGCACGCAAATATAGTGGCGGTGTCTGCAAGAAACCGCCAGCCATATTAGGATGCAGCCGTAAACATGCTTTTCCACTGCGGCTTTTCCGCCGTGGAAAAGCATGTGGACTTTTGTGTTTGGGGGCCTGTTGCGAACCCCCAGGGTATTGAGGGGTAGGGAGTGCACATGGGGGTACCTATGGTACCCCACTGCTTTGGCATGCACAAGGTGGTAGGCACCACGAAGTGCCTGCCAAGTTGTGCATGCCAAAGTTGAATATGCATATTTAACATTGCGGCAGGTGCTGCTCAAAGCAGCACCCACCGCCATGTAAAATATACGGGATGTGGGACCGCCGCTGCCTCTGCAGTCGGTACCTCCACCTCGGGGGTGGCGGATGGACGCAAGTCCGTCCGCCATCCTAATCAACCACTTTGTGAGAGCACATTTACTGCACCTGAAAAGATGTGTCAAGTGCAGTTTTCCTGACATACGTCCATTCCTTCTGTGCTGAGTTCTCTAAAAAATAAAAGAGAACTCAGCACGTGGGGGATGGAGCCTCCTTTGAAAATGCTCATTTTTCTCTGAGGGGACTAACATTTTTCCATGGAGAAAACATTTCACTACGGCCCTTGCAAGTCTGCGGGGATCCTTTTCCCTTTCCATCTTGGAATGATAGTTACCAGAAGCTGGAGTACATCTCAAACCATGTTCAGGGTGCAAACAAGTAAGAAAGACATTTGGCAATGTCCACAATCATACATCTTTGTTGGTTTTCCCAAACTTTCAAAGCAAATGGTGCTTTAGAACACCCACTTCATACTCCCTGAATAGGATTGACAACTGTAGATTTTTCTGCACTTGCAGCGATCCCAGGCACACCTTACAATAGTTGTAGGCCAAGAATACGTTTGTGCATTCGGCCCAATGTTTTCAAGATTAAATTCTTGTTCAACAGCAGATATCTCAACAACAAGATGTTCTTAGAAATTAATTGGATAATGTCCCCTATTCAGTTTCAACCTAATCATCACTACTTTCCACTCTGAAAACATTTGCACAGGTGTAGTAGTCTCGTCTAGTGGCACCAGTGCAGTAGCAACTCTCATTATAACAGTGAAGCACACCAGCATAGAGGGATGTGAGGTTCTACGATTTCTGATTTCGTCCCGTATCTAGCCACCATTTGGTGTCCTGCTGCCATTTTGTGTTGCCCTCACTCAGGCAGCATTGCGAACTATGTGTTTTTGTGTTTCCAGCCGCTACGTATCCTTTCAGTTAAAAAGTAACTCCATTGCCCTTGTCCACGAAACCCAATGTCAGGGTCTGGCTGAGTTTGTTAATCCATCTCTGGCTCGATTGATCCCTGTCTCGACCGACTGTTTGTCTTCTCCTATTCTTTCCTTATACTATCTAATCCGACTGGCCTTCGCTATTCTCTCCTTGCATTCTCCTAACATACAACTATCCTTTGAGGCACACAAATACGTCCTGCCACCTGCAAGAAGGGATTGTTGATGCCATCACTGATTAATTTGTTGGGAGGGGTAGCACACGAGGTCTGAGAGAGGGTCGTATTTGAGACACCTGATAGCTTGTTTTCCAACTTTTCTCATTGGTTCGTTTTGTATGTGTAAGGAGTGAGATGCTGTAAATATGTTGCTATAAAAGACTGTGCGCCACGGATTGAAGTGGCAGTCTCCTTAGAATCCACCTTGTGTGTAACTTCTGGGACAACTGTGCTTAGCTGCAGCTAATAAACCTGGCTTCCACGCTCAACGGTGTCTCTGGTGCTAAAAGTGTATATATAATTGTATGTAGTGAATTGTTGTTTTTGGGTAACATGTAAACCTCTGACAACCTCAAAAGTATATAAAGTGATGTAACTTGCATACAATAAAAATATTTATAACACCCAAGGATTACATCTTTAGGGTGGAAAATCTGCTCAGAATAAAAAAGACCACCTTTGGTTTTTCCCAGAATAAAAAGAGGCAGAATTGAAACGTGACCGGGTTCCCTTATTTATAAACTCTGTTTTATACAAGGCAGGTGAACTCGGGGATTAAGACGTGCCCTGCGTGGCCAGGCCCGTAAGGCCCGGTTCTCCAGATGAACACATACAATATGGAATATCTAAATATTGAACTGTGTGAAGGAACGAATCACCATCACCATAAACTAAAAAATGTAATGGCACCAACTGTACCAACACAGCTACAAACTTCACAATGCCACCTAGTATACCACCACAATGTCCATTCAAATTGGAAATGTTATTATGGGCGAAAATGCTTTGCTGCACCTAGTAAAATACCATCAAGCTAACTAAGCATTTGTCATTACTACTCCAAAATGGTGCAAGTAACTGCTAAGCTGTAACAGAGTTGCTACTGATTATCTACATATCTTTTAGAACTGGGCATCTATGTCTAATGTCAATTATGTGTGTTAACATCATTACCTGATCTGTAAATTACACTTTGATTTCTCTTTAAAAGCTGGTAATATTGGAGGCTGTGTTAGAGCTTAGGATTGGCAACGGTATTAATAGGCCATAATTTTATACATTGGTAAGTGCTCTCACACCTTAAAACTTATATGATCGAGCCCCTTGGGAAGTCATGGTTGTGAGACATCTGTATGATTTATTTGATCATTGTGAGGTCCCTACCAGTAGCTCACATTGTACCACGATCCTGGACATCATGGTCAGAGAGCATTGACCAATGTATCTACTTCTGCATTAGGGGCATTAAAAATAATCAGCACACACAGATTATGTGATTAGTCTTAATTGGGCATCTAACAACTGGTAGACTATTACTCCATAAAAAAAGACTGTGTTCTGATGAATTGCCATTGATTGTGGGTAGGAAGGGCAAGAAACATGTTAATCCACTTACTATCTTAGGAGGAATCATTTACACAAGATTTCCAACCGTTTTTAACCTTTAGCAGGGTCTTCAAACAAGATCTACCCATTCCATCTGCCTGAATAGCAATTAGGGGTATTGTGGACGTCCATTTTCCAATCAGGTCCCCACCAGAGATGATCTCTGGTAAAGTGCCCCATCGAGAGACCCATTGGGCATTTAAGTGCCTGCTCAACGAGGAGCACGACCTGAAGATGAATCATGCCATTTCCATGGATGAGGGTCTGTGTATCCTAAAAGAGAGTGCTCTCTTTAGATTGAGGTGTGTTTTTTTTCCTTCATAATTTGATCAGGATTACCCACCCAAAGGAACTCCACACCATATTGTATTAAAACGAATATAACCAATAGATTATTTATTTCTAACTATTCTGTTTGTGTTTTAAATATATATAGGCTGACACACTTACTCTTGCAGTTGTCTTGATGCTCTATTGCAACTACCAACACTCAGCTTGAACCCCAAATGAAGATCATCATTGAGGGCTGGACTGAGGGATCAAGACAAAAAGGCTATATTCTCACACAGCAACAAACACATACAGCTCAGGGAATCTCTTGTCATACATAGTCTGACAGTGCATATCTTCTCTTCATAGGTAGAAAAGCATACAATAGGAGAGACAGAGAAATGGAGAGATAGTCAGCAAAGTACAAAGTACGTGGCCTTTATTGATTTAGACCAAGTATGTATGCATTCATGTTAAATTCTATTGCAGTTTACAAAAGTCAAACTTAACACACATCACGGTTTTTAGGTCTCGCATATGCAGTGCACAAGCGCTGTTTGGAGTGACCTCTTGGAATCACCGTGTACTTTTTGGGAAACGCGTGCATGTACTGCACTGTTTCCAATGAGTACTCGTGCATGTATAGCCTTTACCTTGCGGGAGCAAGCAGCGGTGCAATCTGTTTGCAAATATTGCGCCTGCCGCTGCTCGCTCCCGCAAGGTAAACACTGTACATGGACTTCTGGCCGCGCTCCACTGAAAACCCCTTTGCGTGGTGCCCTCAGCGTCTACAGACAATCACTATTTAATAAGGAAAAAGCGGGGCATTCTGTCAACTCTGTTCACTTAATTTCCATCTTAAAAAGAAACAGAAAAGCAGGAAAGAGGGCAAGAAGGAGAAGAGCAAGCCTGTACACACGCACACATATATAATTTATAAAAAATCAATAAGCACCTCTTCAAGCCCAAGGCAAGTGTGTGTTTGCAAATCTCTATATATGTGCACAAACACTCCAGGGTGTGCCAAAAATGCCTGTACACACCAAGCGATTCAGAAAAGGGGGTGGTGATGCAGTGAGCTAAAAAACGGTGATGGATCAAGCCCTGATCTGTTGACTGGGTACGAGTGTTCTGCTTAATTCAGATACTCTGTCCATCACCACCCCCTTTTCTGAATCGTTTTGTCCACCACAAATGTGGAAGGGTATGCTCAGACATGAGTCCCTTGCTCACTGCACCATCAGGATTCAAGCAAGCCGGGCCGAAGACGGCTGTAATGCCAGAAACCAGTCCCCGGAAGCTTGTTTCCTTTCCAGTAAAAGAATTGGCTTGGTAGTTTGGTCTGCCCTTTTCCCATGATGCACTGGGCCAGGGACAGACTAATTTGCATGTAGCCAGGTTCTGAGCTGGGATGGTGCAGTGAGCTAAAAAACAGTGATGGATCAAGCCCTGGTATGTTGACTGGGTATGAGTGTTCTGCTTAATTCAGATACTCTGTCCATCACCACCCCCTTTTCTGAATTGTATACACCAAGCGGCCCTGGCTACAGCCACCATGTTGCGTGAAAGACAATCCCACCGACAGCATTTCTCTCTTTCATCTTGGCTGCTCCGTCTGCAAGTATAGATACAGGAGTTGCACCAGTGCCCTTGTATTAATATTTACAATAGTGTAATCTTCACATTTGACTTCTTTATATTTCACCCGTGCCTACGCTGTCTGCAAACTGAATCGGATACTTCTTTTACTAGCTGTTTATTTGGGAATGTATGCGGCTCAACACAGCACAGAAGCCTTAAGCCCCCGGCGAGGATGCTGTTTCGTCAAATCACAACTGTGCATAAAAGATGGCTGGAAACCGAAATATGCAAAAACACAGCAAGTCAACCTTTCTCAACACACAGAGAATGCAGGATAATACACCTCCCGTGCATCAGGCACGCGTCGTGGGCATGTACGATTCAGCATTGCCTTGCCTCTCCAAAAAGCACACTCTCAACTAAAAACTACCTTCAGAGCTTTTTGGCCTTCAAACTGGCCACATGAATCCCACTTCCCTCCCCAGGCTCACTGCTGTTCACCATCTACTTGAATTGTTCAATGGACTACCAGCCACCTCCTTTTAGTTATGTGGTATTAGGCGGATTCTGTTATGAGGACTGAATTGTTTCAATGCCTCTAAGAGGTGATATTACCAAGTAATCAACGAGAAAGGCACATTTTAAAAGTGCTGTACACAAATATTATTGAATCTACAGCAGGTCGAGCTCTGGGGGTCGACTAATGCACCCACAGGAACAGCAAACGGGCAGTGCTGGTGTAGTAAATTGACGCAAGCAGCCACGCTCAGTAGTGAGAGTAGCTGCCGGGCGGTGATGTGGGGAGAGGGAGGGGCAGGGAGAGGGTAGTAAACTATGGATTACAGAGGTTTACAGGTAAGTAAACATATGAATCAATAAACCGAATTTTGTTGCGCGTACTGCATCGCATTTGAGGATGCAGTGCATGCAACAAAATTCATTTTCTTTATTTATATGTTTACTTGCCTGTATACCTCCGGAATCCATAGTTTACTACCCTCCACCCTGCCCCTCCCCCTCTCCACGTCACTGTCCGGCAGGTACTCCCACTACCGACCGCAGCTGGACTCAAGACGGCTGGGAAAGGCCATATTTACCACATAGACAACAAGCATTGCCATAGCCAATAGGTCTCGCTTTTGGGACCTTATAAGTGTTTAGCCATGCAACAGTTGATGTTGTTACACCAAGGATATTGTGCTGGTTATCTAATTACTTACAATGTCCCAAAAGCGAGACCTATTGTCTATGCCAATGCTTGTTTTAATTACATTCTATTGAATGATGCCGATATGAGTTCTATCAGGGATTTACCTGAGACTTGCAAGTTCAAGGCCAATTAAACTCTACTGAAGTTAAGAATGCTAATGTACCCTCATTAAAAGGGTATTAAGTATTATGGAAAGTTTGACACCCAAGCCCTCCTTGACTCTCCAGGTAGACATGAAACAACAGTAAAATTGATACTTGTATAGCGCACTACTCACCGACAAGGGTCTCAAGGCGCTTGTACGAATACCGCTCTGTAACCCATCCTGGCTTTTCCCTGTGAGGCGTCCACTCCTGGGCACCCCCAAGGTGGAGGCCAGGCATCCTTAGCGTTGTGGGGGCAGTTGTAGAGATTAAGCAAGCTATTGCCCAGAGTTGCAGAGTGGGACACCATGATTGGAATAGGCACCAAGGCAAGAATTATCAGGTCTGTGGAATTTTTGAGCCCAAGACCCGCCGAGGTGGGAATTGAACCCTGGTCCCGGGCTAGACCTCTGCATCAGGGTCTGCCGCTGTAACCATTGAGCCACACTTCTCCACAGTGACAGCTTAGTTCATTTAACAAAAGGGTAAAGAGTTGAGCGGTGAGAGGAACAATCTCCCAATCCACATCAAAGCCTTCTCTTCTCTTCTTGTATTCCAAAAGCAGCTGAAGACCTGCTATTTCAATTCACCATCCTACCATAAGCAGGGATAAGCACATACACCTGCTCAGCTACAGCACCATAGGCAGAGCTAGCCATACACACCTGCTCAGCACCAGGATATCCTTTAGGTTGACACTTTGCAAATAAACATAACAGTATCAGAACAAACCAGCAGTATTATCAGACAGATGTGACTATCTGGAAAAGATTGTGTGTTTTGTAAAGACAAACCTTTTTAATAATATTGAAAAATGTATACATGTATTTGTAGCAAAAAAAACTAATTAAAAGAATATAAATCAAACCAAAATGTATGAATGATAGTGCAGACCAATTCGGTTATAAACATAGACTATATGCATAGGTGCTATATAAAGACTGTATACAGTACTACGATCAAAAGAAGACCAAAAAGAGAGTAGCATTGCAGAAACAATAAACAACAAAGACAACACAATGAAGTCACTGTAAAATGGTGGAATGGAAATACAATATTCACACATTTATTGGTCCACCCATTACTTGATCTTGAACTAAGAAGTGCAAGAGAGAGGATAGCCTCCAATCTGTCAAAATCGTGTTTCTTAGTATTTATTTATTTATTTATTTATTTAAACACTTATTAAGCGCAGCGAAGGCCCGTGGGCGTCTTGGCGCTAAGTATTTGCTGAAATCTGCCTTAGAGAGGGATGTAATTATTGATCAAATAGCCACGTTTTAAGCTGCTTTCGGAAGGACCACAGAGAGGGGCTGCTCTTTATGGAAAGTGGCAACGTATTCCAAAGCTTAGGTGCTGAGACGAGAAATCTTCTGTCGCCCCATGAGACCAGTTTGGTACGGGGTATTTCCAGCTGGAGGAGGTCAGAAGACCTCAGAGATCTGGTGGGCCGATAGGGAACAAGTTGTTGCGTAAGAAAGGCTGGTCCCTGATTATGCAACGCCCTATAGACAATACACAAGGCTTTGAATTTAGCTCTGTTCCTGATGGAGAGCCAGTGAAGTTCTCTGATGGTTCCTGAGACTGATTGAAACTTGGGGACATCACCCAACAGTCTGGCAGCCGCATTTTGGATGGTTTGCAGCTTATTGAGAACTTTTTCTTGGGAATTCAGAAATAGGGCATTACAATAGTCCAAAGTGGACAGGACCAAAGAGGTGATCAGGGTTTTACCAGCAGAAACTGGAAGGAAGGGGAGAATTTTTTTAATGATTCGTAGCTTATAAAAAGCAGAGGAGGCAATCTGGCTTGCATGAGGGAAAAACGTGAGACGATCGTCAAACATGACACCTAGATTCCTCAATTTGCTGACAGGGGTGGGGGGAGGACCCATAGACTGTGGCCACCAGCGGGAGGACCATTCTGGGGTTAAACTTCCAAAGATGACCACCTCGGACTTATCCGAGTTCAATTTAAGGCAATTAGATGCCATCCAGTTCCCTATGGCCTGCATACCCAGATTGAAGTTATCAGCGATTTTTTGGCCGTCATTTCTGATAGCCAAAACCAACTGAGTGTCGTCGGCGTAAGATGTAAGGCTCATCCCATGGGCACGAATGGTTTTGGCAAGGTCCGACACATATATATTGAATAGTGTCGGACTCAGGGATGAGCCTTGAGGTACACCGCACGGCAAGGACAGGGTGGTGGACTGAAAGGGCCCTATGGTGACTACCTGGGTTCTCTCAGCAAGAAAAGAAGCCAGGAGAGTCCTAGCCCTGTGTCGAATCCCCAGTGCTTCGACACGGTCGATCAAGATGGCATGATCGACCGTGTCGAATGCCGCTGATAAGTCGAGCAGTATCAAGACTGCTGTACCACCCGCATCACGAATGGTTCTGATGTCCTCAGTAGCCTTGATCAGGGCCGTCTCTGTCCCGTGATTTAGGCGGAAGCCAAACTGGGAATCATCCAGTAGATTATGGGTTTCTATGAAGGCTGATAGTTGAATATTTAGGGCCTTCTCAACAACTTTAGCCAAGATAGGCAGATTAGCAATTGGTCGGTAGTTTTTAAGCTCGTTCCTATCTAGGTTATGTTTTTTTAGTAGTGGCTTTAATAGCGTCTTTTTGAGGTCAGAGGGGTAAACACCTGTGTTAATCATTGTGTTACAGATGGTTGTAATAGCTGGTAGCAGTACTTCTGATACTGGGAACAGTACTTTAAAAGGGCAGGGATCAAGGGCAGAGCCTGATTTGATGGATGACACAATGTCCCTAACCTGATTAATAGAGACCTCATTAAACTGGGAAAGAGATGGGCCAACCATGGAGGAGCTCACCATCTCAGGAGCAGTGTTTTGTTTTGTCTCTTCACAGTTGGCAAAGACAGCATAAATATCATTAACTTTGTTGTAAAAATAATTGGCCAATGCATCACAGAATGATTGGGAAGAGAGGGGTTGTAAGTTAGGTAACTGGTTTGCTAACCTTACTTTTTGAGATCCTCGTCGTGATTGTAAAGGCTAAAACTATTTAAAACAAAAGCATTACATTGTCAAAGTAAAACGTACCATTACAGTAACCAGGCCTGATGAACGAATAACTTGTTGGTGGTCTGAAAATGGGAGAACATTTTCAATAGAAAAATACTGATCCCTCAATTAGTTAGTAGGAATTAGTGAAAGAATAAAGGGGTATAACTCATCAAAGTCTCCTCATTGGGGGAGTGAAATGGTGTGACTTATGTAAAGATGGAGGATAGAGTCTAGTCCGCCCAAAGGATATGGCGATGGGAAACTAGATACACAGAGAACCTAGTAGACTGGTAAGGTTCTTTTGGAACTTACCGGCATGCAGGCCAGATGGAGGCTGACATTCTGCACGCAAAGTGATTATCAGCAGATCAGTAAAAAAAACAAAAGATGTTCCAGAAAAAACAAGTACTCATCATGTGATGACACCACATATGCTAACCTCCACTTGTAGCAATTTTTTCTAGAGGAAGACATGTTATGATTTCTTGTAAGAGGTGAGGGGGCTTCTCTTTGCTGTGTTTTTTCGCCTAGCTAGGATTTCCACATTGGCATCGCCCACAGCAGAATGAAGCCAAGATATCAAAGCTTAAGCTTGTCTTTCAAAGTTGTTTCCAGCAGTGTAAAAATAGCAGAACAAAGCTTCATGCTGTGAAAGTGGAATGATCCACGTAGAAAGAAGGATAGATGAAATGAAAGTAGAACAAAAGAAAAAAAGAAGCACTGAATGAAAAAGGAAAGCAAGAAAGAAATAAGTAATTAAACCATTCAGGAAAAATGAAAGAAAAGGAAAAAAAGAAGGAATAAAAGAATGAGGAAACATGAGTGAAAAAGAGTAAAGCAACAAAGAAGGAAAGACGGAATAAAGAAAAAGGGAATAAAAAGAAGGAATGAAAGAATGAAAAAAGAAAGGAAGAAAATAAAAGAATGAAAGAAAAAAGCAAAGAAGGAATGAAACAAAAAGGGAAAGAAGGAATGAAAAAACAATAAAAAAGTGAATGAAAGAAAAAAATGAAAGCAAATTAGGGATGAAAGGGTGAAAGAAAAATAGAAATAATACAATGACTGAAAAGAAAACAAGAAGGAAACAGGAAATGATAGAAAAAGAAAGGAAAAACCGAAAGAAGGAAAAAAACAGGATAGACGGAATGAAAGGAAGCAGGAGATAAATAATGAATAAAGAAAAAAGAAAAGGAAAAGAAGGATTGGAAAAATGAGAGTAAGGAAAGCCAGAAAAAATGGATTAATGAAAGAAAAAATGAAAGAATAAATGAAAGCAAAAAGAAAACAGGAATGAAAGAATTAAAGAAAAAAGGAAAGAAGGAATGAAAGAAAAACAAAGTAAGAAGGAAACAGGGATTAAAAAAATTAAAGAGAGGAGAAAGCAAGAAAGAAAATAGAAGGGATAAATGATAAAGAAATGAAAGAAAAGGGAACAAAAAAATAAACAAGTAAGCATAGAAAAAAGTTTGAAATAAAATGGAAAGATAGAAGAAATTAAAATATGAATGAGAAAAAAAGAATGAAAAAAGGAAAGAGGAATGAAACACTTAAAGAAAGAAACACAGGAAGAACAAAAGACAGAATGAAAAAGTATTACAAATGCTTAAAACGTTGAAGCGTTCTTCCAGGGCAAAATTTATTGAAGAACCATTGGTGAAAGGGAGTCCAGAATAAACATTTTCTGAAGAACTGCGCACTTATGAATTCAAATGCACTAAATTGAAGGTTTTGATAACAATACAGACCAGTTTAAAATGGACGCAATCTGAAATGCTGTGAATTTCAAATTTGGAGGTTAGCTGAGAAAGTAAAAAAATTAAAGGACTTTCCCAAAAGGAATTTATGACAGCATTGGCAGGAGAAAAGAAATGATAAGGTGTGAAAATGGCCTGTGCTCATATCTGGTATACAGTGTCCTGCTGTTGGCTTGTACTTTAAACATAAAAGCAGATTGAAAACAAAAAAATTGCTCCGAAAGGAACTATCTTGTGTGCAGATGTGCTCCTTGTGAAAAAGCAAAATGCAATCACTCAATTTTAAGCTATCCAATGGCTGCAGTGGGCTGACCCCCAGCTCCAGGCTGTATGCTGTAATGTGATTAAAGTAAACGAAGTGTGATCAATTAGAAACTGATGCCATCCCTTAGGGCGCTCAAGTTTGTGGTGAAATCCTCCTCTGTTGTTCAAGAAACAAACTTAGAGAGTTTTTGAAGAATGTATTCTCTTCTTGTTAAGTATAATCACATTGTATCCAAACGTCAATGAAGTATTTTTTTTTAAAAACATATATTCAATTCCATTTCATACATGGTTGTATCCAGCTACAATGCATTTCGGGCTACGCCTTTCGTCGGGGAGCATATAAACAAAAAAACGACATATAGTCCACACTTCTGCGAGCCCAAGACTATGCCGACTATGCAACCATCCATTAAATACATGAGTAAGTACATGCTGACCGGCCATAGCGCTCTCATATACGACCGCTCACCACATTTGTTTGCGACGAGCCGTCTTAATTGTTGAATTGGTTGCTTTGAATTTCACTCTTACCGTTATCTATATGCGTTACAGCGTTTCATCCACACCCGTTGAAATTGTAACCTCCAGTAGCATGATTTATACCTGCCATTTTCCTTTTAAACACTTGGCGATCACCCCTTTGATTTATTTCTTTTACACACATTATCGTTCATCTATTTTTTTGGGCTAATGTGATACTTTCTGTTATTTATCAATTTAACGGTTTTTATTACCATGTGTGACAGTTAACAACATACTTAGAACAATATATGTCGTTTTTTTGTTTAGATGCTCCCCGACGAAGGGCGTAGCCCGAAATGCATTGGAGCTGGATACAAACATGTATGAAATGGAATTGAATATAGGTTTAAAAAAAAACTTTATTGACCTTTGGATACAATGTGATTATACTTAACAAGAAGAGAATAAATTCTTCAAAAACTCTCTAAGTTTGTTTCTTGAACAACAGAGGAGGATTTCATCACAAACTTGAGTGCCCTAAGGGATGTCATCAGTTTCTAATTGATCACACTTTGTTTACTTTTCAAATTCACTCGCCCAAGGGTGGAGGTCGACACCTTAGGAGCACCTATTCTAAATTTGAATAACGCTTCATTGAACTATTTTCAAAGGTAGGTTGTGCACGGGCCAATCAAATTTCCGTAATGTGATTAAACACACCAACAGTCCAATGGATGAAGAAAGCTACTGAAAGCCCCTTTAAACTGATTTATTGTGCATTAAAAAAAAAGTTGAAATGTCTTGGCGAACAACAGACATAAACATGCAAATAGATGTAAAGATGTGTCTTAATAAAACAGACCCTCATGGATGAATATGGATTCAGCTTCCTCAGTGAACTATAGGTCTTGTTCCTACAAGACGGGAAATTTAACAAACAGAGGGATGCTGAGAAAACAAAATTGGTCTTCGAAAATAAAGCATGACTAGCTATTGCTTCACTTGCTGTCTTTGTTATGAATACAGAGGTATGAAACCCATGTTATTAGCCCAGCACATCAAACTTAACAATATGAAAGACCAGTAGGTATGACACATTGTTCGCAGCTGTAGTTGGTAAGTGGAACATAGGTTTTCCGGGAGACTTGTTATGCAAAGGGCAGTTAATTTGAAAATATTTCAAGACTACTGTGACAGAACCTGGGGGAATCAACTTACTCACCACCAGTAGGGTCAAGTGCAATTTTCGTTAAAACTCATCTGCTGACCTCCTTCTGGAAAGTGGGCTTCTTTCAGCTTTTGTGTTTGTGTAGCTTAACACAACACTGACCATGTCATGAGTGATGTAATATGTGAGGTCATAAGCCCTGCGTTGCGGGGGCATGAATTGTAGTTATCTCAGGTAACCATAGCTGTGGAATTTCTCTGGTTCTGTATGAGTGTAACCTTTGTCTTTTTCAGTGAATTTCTAAGGTTTCTAAGGTTTTTGGCTATTTGATTGGCAGGGGTATTTTTAAGGTCTAGGGTGGGCATGGGTTTTTGGGTGGTAAGAGTATTTTTAGTGTTTAGGGTGCTTAAGGGTTTTGTATATATATATATATATATATATTTATTACCTACTGGCGGTCGCCAGTAGGTAGTTATAGTTAGGATTTTTTTCAATGTCAAATCTCAAAATTCTATTTGGAATAACTTTGGCGCCGGTTGACGAATCTGCCTGAAAATTTCCTCAAAATGGCCTCGCGGCACCCCGGTCCTTCCCTGAAAGTTTGGGGGGCATTTGTCAAGCGGGGGCTGAGATAAAAGGGGGGTCCCAAAACATGTTTCCCCATGTTAATTCCCATAGGGCGGTCAATCTCACTTTTAGCCCGAACGGCTGAATGGATTTCCACCAAACTTGGCAAAATTGTAGGGACTGGTAGCCCAATGTGCCTTTGCTATGTCTCAAGATATGTGCTTCAGTGGATTTTGAGTAATTTAGGTTCAAAAAAATATATAAAAAAATATATATATCTATGGCAGCTCCCCGGTATGCGCTCCAGGGAGCGCTCCGGGCGCGCCACGCGACTTGCGCGCAGAAAGTTGATTGGTTCTTGGGTGTCTGTAAACATTCGAAACAGTCTGGAGCGGCCTCCATCTTGTGTCTCGGTAGGATCGAAGACACAAGAGGTGGCCAAAACAAAGGGGGAAATGACCATAAGGGGGCAGGGTAGACCCCCCTGGCCCCCTAGGTTTGATGTGGGGGCTATAAAAGGGTCCCGCTGGGCAAAAACATTTTTTTTATTTTCGCGGGGGGCGCTCGGTACGCGCACCGGGGAGCACACCGGGGAGCGCACCGGGGAGAAAAGAGAATGGCAGACTTTAAAAATGTAAGTCATTTTATATAAATGGGAGGTAGTTCTGAAAATAACTTTTTTTTAATTGTTTTTGTTGTTTTATATATATATTTTTTTTGTGAACATTTTTTACTTTTTTTGGTTTTTCAAAACAATTTTATATTTTTTGGTTTTTTTAGTACTTCGAAAAAACAGAAGGGTTTGAAAATGGCTCAACAGGAGAAAAAAAACCAATAAAGAATGATTGCTTTCGTTTGTGAGAGCACTTGTGGTTTTCTTCTGCTCTGTTAATTAAGGTGATACTTTTTTCAACATAAGCAATAGTAGCCCCACAATAAATACAAACTATTTTGAAGTTTGAGAATTTTCTTTGGATGTTGGGCACCATTTGACGCCCTTCAGGTGCTGCAAAAGATGATTCCGCACTGGTATCATCAGTGATGTCATGAGTGATGTCACTGACCATGTCATGAGTGATGTAATATTTGATGTCATCAGCAGTGCATTACACGCGCAAGTTATAGTGAGTCCAACTAACTATAACGTGGGAATTTCAATGGTTTAATGTCAGTAAAATTTCCAGGTAACTATAACTGGTGTGAAACCTATGGTTTTTTCAGTGAATTTAATAGGTTTTTTTAAATGCTAATTCCTAACTATAACTGGTGTGAAACCTATGTTTTTTTCAGTGAATATATATATATATATATATATATATATATATATATATATATATATATATATATATATATATATATATATATATATATATATATATATATATATATATATATATATATTTTATTCCAAAGAATGCAGCACACAGGCAGGAATATTCTATAAGAGTTCTTTATTCACTCGTACTTGGACCAACGCGTTTCAGCCTCAGCAGGCTTTGTTCACGGTGAGTGAATAATTTTCTATGTCTACTATTTATCTCAGTTGGCAATTAGGGTGCTTTCTGGGACTATAGTCTATCACATTACAATTGCACAATATGTATATGTTTTTATGCATCAGGGACGCTGCTTTTTGCATGTGTCATTAAGGTAAAGTCATTTACTTCACTTAGTGTACGCTGCTAAATCGATGTAAATCACATTCTTTCATCATTATTTACATCATTATAGCCTTTAGTTTAAACGAAATGAATGGGTATAGTACCCCTATTCATCATTATCTGACCATTATCTCGACATGGTAATGCATTTGCAAATTAATTATTGCATTTCAAATAGAACTTTCCCTTAATTAACAAAACTTGAAAAGCATTCACCACTCGATACACATTTTCAAATTCACATTTTCCAATTATGAAAATCGAAGTTCTCTTTAGACAATAGAGATGGTTTTTTCAGTGAATTTCTAAGGTTTTTTATATGCTAATTTTTAACTATAACGTGTGTGAAACCTATGTTTTTTTTCGGTGAATTTCCAAGGTTTTTTAATTGCTCATTTTTAACTATAACGTAGGAGAAACCTATGTTTTTTTCAGTGAATTTGAAAGGTTTTGTAAATGATAATTCTTAAATGAATTAATTATTTTAAAAAAATCAGTTTCTATTAGATTTCCTCATTTTAATAATAATGATTTACATATTATTTAGTTTTATTTATATTTTATATTATAATGTAAAATAATAAAACTAAACTCCAATTTTTTCTTTAATTAATTTTTTTACAAATATAAAAATAAAATGTTATATTATTCCTTTTTTTTTAAGATAGTCGCACATACGCGTAGGTAAACCCACCGACATTTGTACTGTAAATTGTACTCAGCGCGCAAGCACACGTCACTAGTACGTTTTGCATCCGCGCTTTCGTGTGACGTCGTCTACGTTTGTACTGCCCCTCTGAAAGTTTTATGATGTTAAAAACTATATATTTATGTATTTATTGTCATTTTTTAAGGTTGACATTATCTGGGAAAATCAATAATGGTTTTTTTTTCACTTTTAAGAACCGAATCTCACTTTGTGAATTACGAACATCGCGATCGTACATCTTGTGTACACGCACCACAAGAGCTCCGTAAGCGCACCGTAAGAGTACGTACAGTCATGTGACATTAAAAGAAGAGATTTCATTGTTTCATAATATATCCAACTACAATTGTTGAAAGACTCCTCCCATTTTGTTCACTCTACTTGGACTTTCAGACAAGCAGGATCTTTTCCATCAAGGTGAAGTATTGTGAAACTGTACTTTATTAATATGGCTGCTCAGTCTCCAGCACCATCGGACCACTTCTCTGATGAAAATATTTATCTTCCTGACCCTCCTTCTCCTCAGAAGAAGAAGGAGGCTTTCATTTGGAAATGTTTTACTTTTCCAGAAGGGGAAAAGAAAGTGAATGATCCAAAGGTCACTTGAAACATCTGCCAAGTGACTCTGTCTCGCAGTGACCCAACCAAAAAATATTAATTGAGACTGAAAGCATGGACCAGCATGTAAAAAACTTGCATCCCAACAACTATGCAAGGGAGGCCACACGCAGCCGACAGGATGTTGTACCACCTGCAGTAGCGAGCACCTCCACTGAATCACCTTCTGGAAGCACTCCTATGCATGTGATTGTTCCCCAGTTTGCAGAAATAAAGTTCCTATGCAAGCACTGAAATGAATTGCTATGCTATGAGGAACAGTCAGCGGACCTGATTGTAAGGAGGCAGGAGCACCACCAATGCCGCAAAAAGGGATTTTTTTCCATTTTTGTATACGGGTCCACAGTTTTTTGTTTGGAAAAGTTCAATTTTTCTAGTTTTTGTTTAAAATAAATAAATTAATAAATTGTTCAAAAAACTACAAAAAAATACAAAATAACAAAGAAAAAAAACAGTTCTTTATAGAACTACTACTACTGGTCAAAAAAAGAACTCTATTTCTATGTTTGTCTGTAAAAGTTTGTCAGAAAGAATGTGTAGTTCATAAATGAATGAATGAATATGAAAGTGCAAAACTATAAGGATATGCTACAGCATAAATCTATAGGGTGTTTACCTATAGTATACTGTAGTACCTCCAAAGCACTTGTATGTATATAAATATGTTACAAGTCTATGCTTCAATTTGCACTATTGATGAAACTGCGTGGATGAATTTCTATGTATTAAGGGTGGTTTTACAACCCCCTTGTGCATCTTTTACACAACCGTTGCATCACATTTGTGATGCAGAGTTGGTGCAAAAGATGTACCATGATGTATGCTATTTACAATCTGACGTAATTGAAAGGTGCGTCACATTGTAAAGCTGTGCACCAAAAGGAGGCTTTCCTGCATAGATGGGGGATGTTCAGGTGCAGGAACGCCTCCTAAAAGGGACTAAGTGAAATTTATAAGATTTCATTCAGTCACTTTTGGGTTTATACTGTGTCAAAACCCTGCACCTGTTTGAAGCAGGTGTAAGGATTGATACAGCATTATGAGCATAGGGCCCAAACAGCATTGCTGCAGCTGCATTTTGCTTGCAATGCAAATGAAGCAATGCGCCATCTTCACACCACAGATACAGCACATATCTGCTCCACTTTTCCCTCATAGTGCACCACATTGTAAATATGGTCTATCCATGGTGGTGATGTCACAGTGTACAATAACTGTCATATTTCTGAGGATCTACCAGTTATTCTACATCTACTAATTACTGTTTAAATGTAGTGAATGCCTAATTACACACTATTCAATGAGTCACTAGAAAAGTATACCAAGAGTAACAGAGTGTTTACTGGAAGTGAAAAGATAGAAATTGCAAAATTCAACATAAAAAAGGCAAATTTGCAGGTGCACAGTCTGTAGGGGTTTGAAGCACACTATGCCCTTAGGCCTACTTTGCACCATGGGTAATTGACTACTCACATAGGCCTCATTTATGACATTTTGCTGTAGAAAAGTGCAGCAGGTCATTAAAAATTCCTGACAATCTTGCTGAATATTCTGTGTAAATTGAGTAGAACCAGAACATTTGTCCAAAACATTTCGAATATCAGAAACACGTTGTATTTTACTTTTATCACTACTACATTTATCATAAACAGAATCCAATGAACAGAATCTTTCGTCCCGATTTTCAACAATTTGCTGTTGTAAACTTTCAAGAAATAAAAGAACATTTACAACTGCATTAGCATAGCAGTTGACACCACAACTATTTTCAAACCAATAACCAACATTCTCCTCAACACTGTCCTTTTTCTTTTTGCTTGCAGACACACCTTCATCTTGTTTCTTTTCTTTCTCTACACTTTCACTACAGATATTCCAAATCTCCTTTTTCTACCTACCACACGCTTTTCAAATAATGGATATTGACCTAAATTGGGAGAATATTCTCTTCTTAATCTATTATACTCTTTGACATAATTTGCATCTATACTAAAATTTGTCTCATCAAAATCAATCAAGTGCAACCCAGATGAAGTTCTGACTCGGGACAAAGCAACATAATGCATACCCTCTTTAAACACAGTACTTCCAATATTTACTAAAGCACGATCTACACTTAAACCTTGAGATTTATAAATGGTCACCGTATATACCAAACAAATAGGAAACTGTTTTCTGCGTACATACTAATCTTTTATAAGCAAGAACCGAGATGAACAACGACTCAATTGTATCAAATTTGAGCTTCAAGAATTCAATCCCATTTCTATTTACATAATTAACAAAATCAACAATTTTACCCATCGCTCCATTTAAAATTACCCTACAGTTTACACATGCATACAAATTATTTTCCAAACCAGCAGTTTTACTTATCGACTTTAATAAAGAATCCAATTTCTTCTTCAACTTTCCATTCAAAATAATAGTGATTCCTACATGTTCAATTTTGTCAATAGCTTCCAATTTTATAATTTCTTCATTTTCTAACTTTACCATTTCTTCATTGAATACAGAACATTTGGAAAGGGGCGACCACTCGGTCCCCCCGAACGTATGGCAGAGTGCCTCGATCCCCCCGGGAAGACATTTTTGGGCGGGAGGCGCGTCTCGGCTGGTATGCCCGAAGCGGCGTAGCCGGGGCGCGCTTTTTCCCGCCCTTGAGTGGGCTGGCCTAGACACGGACGCTGCCGGCCACGCCCTCGGGGCAGGCAGGGGCGGGTTTACGCCCGCCCTGAAGATGGATAAAAAGAGACGCAAGACCAGAAGACATCCTCTTGTTCCTGTGCTCTGAAGCTGCACCTCCCCGCTGCACGTGAGCTCGAGACGGAACGAAGAGCCAATTTTGAGCGTTTTAATCGTTCTTGTTTGTTTTTCAGTTACTTTGTTGGAGAATGCCGAAGAAGGTTGGAAAGCGCATGAATACCGACCAGATGCTGCGTGTTCTCATGAAGGAGATGTCCGAGCTAAGGAAGCGGGTGGACATGAATGAGGAAAGGGGTCCAAAACGTCCTTTGGCGGGAGCAGCCCCGGGAGGGAAAGTCAAGAGGCCCAGGAGGGGGGCAGCGGGAGAGGAGATCCCCGGTCCCAGTGCTCCGCTCGAGGCTCCAACTCCCGTGCCAGAGGAGGGGAATCCGATCACCCCCGTGTCCGAGGATGATATGCCGCCCGAGTTGGCAGCACAATTGGCAGCGTGGTTGGGAAAAGGTAACGAGGGCGCCACGGCTGTCGAAGCGCAGGAGCTGATTAAGCAATTGCGTGAGAAGCGGGAAGCAGCCAAGGTGCCCGTGCCGGCTGCAGTGGGGGACAAGACACCAGGGACGGTTGCGACCACAGAGGCAGCGTCAGGTGCAGGTAAGCGGCCATTGCCGATCGCGAGGGATGAGTCAACACCCTCTCGGAGAGAAAAGTTGGGGCAACATGTTCCTTTGGCAATTAAGGAAAAGATTTGGGCGGGGGAGTATGTGAACATTTTTTCGTTACTTGTTGATCATTATGAGGTGGAGCATGTAAAGAGTCAGAAGGACCTAATGCATCCGAGTGTTTGGCGCGCAAAAATGGCCGCCTTTAAAGTGAATGAGAATATCGCCAATTGGGGCAATGCCTGGGGAATCTTTACATCAATCCTGGGCGAACGTAGGCCTGAGTTGCTTTCCGAGTTCCCAATCTACCAATCACGAATCATGGGGTACTCGACATCGCACCAGGGGAATCATTGGTTTTGTTACGATAATATGTTCAGAAAGGAAAAGGAGCATAATAAAAGTTTAACCTGGGATTGTTATGATGCCTTGACCTGGGATAAAATGAAGGAGTCAGGGATGTTAAAAATGCCATTGGTGGGAAGTAATGTGGGTGAATCCTCCCGACAATATGCGGGGACGCCTTTTCGATCAGGTTCGGGGGCCGACGATCACTCGAAACCTACCGGCAATACCGGAAGAAAGGGTTTCTGTTTTAATTACAACAGAGGAAAATGTACGAGACCGCAGGGATCGTGTAAATTCAAACATGAATGTAGTGGTTGTGGGTCGTCCCATCCTGAGGCCTCGTGCAGAGCCAGAACGGGTGATAACGGGGGGAGAGGAGGTGCCAAACAGGTCTAATATAGTCCGAGGGGCGCCTTTACCCACTCCCATTGATACCCTGGCAATGATCCCTTGGCTCAGTGATTACCCGGATCGTACTTCTGCTGGGGTGCTGCGAAACGGTTTTTCGTATGGTTTCCGCATCCCGGTAGGGGACTTTCAGGGTGTGGATAAGTGTAAAAACCAACTTTCCGTCCTGCAGCATACAACCGTAGTACAGGAAAAGATCCGAAAAGAGGTGACTCGAGGTCGGGTCGCTGGCCCGTTTAGTGTACCCCCAGTCCAGAATTTTGTTTGTTCTCCCTTAGGGGTAGTCCCCAAGAAAGACCCTGGAGAGTTCCGACTAATTCATAACTTATCAGCTCCACGAGGTCTTTCCGTAAATGAGGCAATCGATCCAGAAGTGTGTTCGGTGTGGTACGCATCCTTCGATGAGGCCGTAGCCATTTTGAATCGCCTGGGGCCCGGGGCGCTGATGGCGAAGTCAGATATCGAGTCAGCGTTCCGATTGCTCCCGGTACACCCAGACGACCAGCGTCTCCTAGGTTTCATGTTTCAGGGTTGTTATTACATGGATAGGTGTATGCCAATGGGGTGTTCTATATCCTGTGCTTATTTCGAGAAATTCAGTTGTTTTCTACAATGGGTTTTCACAAAGAAAACGGGTTTCCAAGATGTAATGCACTACCTTGATGATTTCTTATTTCTTGGGGCAGCCGGGGGTCTTGAATGTGGCCGGGCCTTGGCCGAATTTTGTGTGTTGATGAAACAGTTAGGCGTGCCATTGGCGCCGGGTAAAACAGTGGGTCCTACGACTTGCCTCGAGTTTCTGGGGATCGAGTTGGACTCCATTGAGGGGTGTTTCCGTTTGCCAGCCGAGAAAGTGTTGAAGTTCAGGGCTGCGCTGCAACTGTGTATAAATGCATCAAAAGTTACGCTGCAACAATTACAGCAAGTGGTGGGACAGTTGAATTTTGCCCTGAGGGTGATACCAATGGCCCGCCCCTTTTCCCGTTCAATTGCCCAAGCGATGGTCGGCCTTAAAGAAGGCCATCATCGCACGAGACTATCGGCCGAGATCCGCCAGGACATGCGTATTTGGTTAGCATTCTTGGCGGATTTCAATGGTAGAATCGTCTGGAACAAACCAGCCGTGTCTTCTGAGGAGCTGGGGCTATGGACAGATTCGGCGGGAAGCATAGGTTTTGGCGCCATTTTCGGCACAAAATGGTCGGCACAAAGATGGCCGACTTGGTGGCATGAGAAGGGTCTGACGAGTAATATTGCTTTCCTCGAACTGTTTCCCATCTTGGTGGCCTTGAGAACATGGCCCGATGGGTTCAAAAATCACTCGGTCATATTTTGGTCGGACAATATGACTGTGGTCGAGTGCATCAATAGTCAGGCAGCACGTTGTAAACTGATCTTAAGACTGCTTAAAGAAATTGTTTTACTATGTATGCAATTGAACGTGCTATTCAGAGCAAAACACGTGCCAGGGGTGATGAATCAGGCTGCTGACGTACTGTCTCGTTTTCAAATGCAGGCTTTTTCGGGTTTCCTTCCCTCAGCGGACCCGGAGCCGGCACCCTTTACCGAAGCTCTCTGGTCTCTCGGTGCCCCGAACTTCGTCACCTCGTGGGAGAGAGTCTAGCACCAAGGACGAGGAAGGCATATGAAGGGGCGTTTCGGGCCTATTTAGCCTTTTTGGGGAGTGATAGAGAGCGACTTTGGGGTCATGAGGAATGGGTGGTGAATTTCCTGATGTCCTTACGTAGGGCTGGGAAATCGGTGGCTACGGCCCAGAGGCATCGTGCTGCCATTTCCTTTGTTGCCAGAGCACACGCTATCCAGGACCCAACAGCGTCCTTCGTTGTACAGAAAGCGCTGCGTGGGTGGCAACGCCTTGAGGGTCGCAGAGTAGATGAAAGGCGCCCGATAGGTTTGGATAGATTGTCCCAGTTGTTGGCTACACTTCCTGCCACATGTTCATCTCAGTTTGAGGCAGTGCTGTTCCGAGCCGCGTTTACGCTAGCATTTCACGGAGCAATGCGGGTAGGCGAACTAGTTGCAAGGAACAAACTGGATGTGGCGGGGGGTTTGTGCCGGGAACACGTTCAGATCAGGGGAGAAACAATGACTGTCTCCTTTGTAAGGTCTAAGACTGACCAGGATGGGATGGGTGACTGCGTCATCATACGCAGGATTCCTGGGTCCTCCATATGTCCGGTAAAGTGTTTAGAGGATTACCTAGCACGAAGGGTGGCATCATGGGGGGGGACTTTGTTAAGACACGCGGACGCCACCCCACTGACGAAATTTCAGTTTCAGCGGGTGCCTGCGATGTCAGTTGCCGCTGCGGGCTTGAACCCGGGCGAATTTGGGACCCATTCCTTTCGGATAGGGGCTGCTACGGAAGCTACAGCCAGGGGTCTTAATGTTGAGCAAGTGAAACGAATGGGGCGTTGGTCCTCCAATTGTTATAAAAGATATGTGCGGTTGCACATGTTGTGAAGCTGTAATTATGTACTCTGTACTCACGCTTCTTGTTTTTGTTTGGTTTCAGTTACGCAAGCCTACGAGGCGGGGCGGACTATGCAGTCGACCTTACACCGGGCCAGCGGTCAGACATCACCGGCTGTGAAAAAGGAGGTGTGGGTCGTGGGCCACTCATACGTGAGGCGTGCCGCAGACGTATTCAAAGCAGGTGACATGATTCACGTAGCTGGGGAATACGGGTACAGGATGTCCTTCTACGGAAGGGGCGGTCTCTGTATTGACCAGTTTCAAACATTTTTTGAGGGTTTGTTAGGGCGGACAAGGTCACCGCCGTCTATAGTTATAGTGCATGTTGGGGGCAATGATTTGGTCACCATCGGTAGACGACTACTCCTGGAGGCAATGCTTTCCACTGTAAGTTGGTTGGCGAGGAGAGTTCCGGGGTGCACGATTGCATGGTCCCATTTGATTCCACGAAAGGTGTGGCGGGGGGCTATCTCTATACCTGCTTTGAATCACTCTGTTAGAAAGCTTAACAATAAAGTGAGTAGGTTGTTCCGTTCCAGGACATTGCATTCTATTTCTCATAGCTGTATTAATGATGACAGGATGTATTCGGGGGATGGTGTGCATTTGTCTTGGGAGGGGAATGAGTTGTTCTTAGGAGACTTCTTAGCATGGTTGAAATCTTTGAAACATGACCTTTAGGTAGGAGTTTTGTGGGGGGTCCGGATAGCCGGTCAACTATCCGGCCTGTGGCGGTAAGGTCATGATCGGTGAGCACTAATTGGAAGATCCCTATGAGTGGGCGTCACCCAACACGGATGGGAGCGCTCGGGGGAGGTGGCCTTTGGCCCCTCAACGGGGAGGCGGTCCCTTCTAAGGATGGGTCGCCGGAAGAAGAGGAAAGGCGGTCAAGGCCCCTTCCTGTGTAGGAGGGGTTACAGCCCCCTCCTGGGGAATTTCCCGGGGCCAGTGACATCTGCGACGGCAGATGCGGTAAGTTGTGTGGGGTTGGGGGGAGGTCTACGATACCTTCTAGATACCTCACACGAGTCTTCGAACGACCTTTAACTGGCGTCGAGTTGATAAGTGCCCCCGTCAAGACAAGGGAAATTGTAGTAGTTGCACGTGAGTACGCCTCAGTGCTGTCGCCCCTCCCAAGTGGGGGGGGTATGTCTGGTTAGGGATCTTGACACCGGTTACGACCTTGCCGTTGGCCCTTAAACGTTAGGATGTACAATTTCAATATTTCAAGTAAATGTTTTGTAGGATGTTAGATCGGCTAGGAGAACCTCTGTATTAGAGAATCTGTTAAGGTTAGCCAAACATCGCAGTGTGGTATGAAATTGTACATTAATGTTTAAATGTTCTAATTTTTTGTTTTTAATAAATACGGCCGGGAGGGTCACTCCCTCCCACTTCCAAAAACTTCAAGAACCGTTTCCGGTTTCCCTCATTTGGGGATTGTGTTGAGAGGGGGTGGCGGGTATCTCAGCCATATGGAAAGGGGTGACCACTCGGTCCCCCCGAACGTATGGCAGAGTGCCTCGATCCCCCCGGGAAGACATTTTTGGGCGGGAGGCGCGTCTCGGCTGGTATGCCCGAAGCGGCGTAGCCGGGGCGCGCTTTTTCCCGCCCTTGAGTGGGCTGGCCTAGACACGGACGCTGCCGGCCACGCCCTCGGGGCAGGCAGGGGCGGGTTTACGCCCGCCCTGAAGATGGATAAAAAGAGACGCAAGACCAGAAGACATCCTCTTGTTCCTGTGCTCTGAAGCTGCACCTCCCCGCTGCACGTGAGCTCGAGACGGAACGAAGAGCCAATTTTGACCCACCCACCAGCCCCTGAGGACAGCTAGTTGTTTTAATAAAGTTGATCAGTTATTCTATTTCGTTTTCAGGTTGTTTTGGTGTTATGTTGATATTTAATGTGTAATAAAGATTGGTATAATGTTACAAGTTGGTGATTAAAGAATGTCGGATTTAAGGTCCATTTAGACACAGGTTTTTCGGTCATAGTGGCCAATGTAGTTTCGTTTAGTTAGCACTTGTCGTATTTATTTCGGTCAGGCGGTAGGCGGTAAGGTCATGATCGGTGAGCACTAATTGGAAGATCCCTATGAGTGGGCGTCACCCAACACGGATGGGAGCGCTCGGGGGAGGTGGCCTTTGGCCCCTCAACGGGGAGGCGGTCCCTTCTAAGGATGGGTCGCCGGAAGAAGAGGAAAGGCGGTCAAGGCCCCTTCCTGTGTAGGAGGGGTTACAGCCCCCTCCTGGGGAATTTCCCGGGGCCAGTGACATCTGCGACGGCAGATGCGGTAAGTTGTGTGGGGTTGGGGGGAGGTCTACGATACCTTCTAGATACCTCACACGAGTCTTCGAACGACCTTTAACTGGCGTCGAGTTGATAAGTGCCCCCGTCAAGACAAGGGAAATTGTAGTAGTTGCACGTGAGTACGCCTCAGTGCTGTCGCCCCTCCCAAGTGGGGGGGGTATGTCTGGTTAGGGATCTTGACACCGGTTACGACCTTGCCGTTGGCCCTTAAACGTTAGGATGTACAATTTCAATATTTCAAGTAAATGTTTTGTAGGATGTTAGATCGGCTAGGAGAACCTCTGTATTAGAGAATCTGTTAAGGTTAGCCAAACATCGCAGTGTGGTATGAAATTGTACATTAATGTTTAAATGTTCTAATTTTTTGTTTTTAATAAATACGGCCGGGAGGGTCACTCCCTCCCACTTCCAAAAACTTCAAGAACCGTTTCCGGTTTCCCTCATTTGGGGATTGTGTTGAGAGGGGGTGGCGGGTATCTCAGCCATATGGAAAGGGGCGACCACTCGGTCCCCCCGAACGTATGGCAGAGTGCCTCGATCCCCCCGGGAAGACATTTTTGGGCGGGAGGCGCGTCTCGGCTGGTATGCCCGAAGCGGCGTAGCCGGGGCGCGCTTTTTCCCGCCCTTGAGTGGGCTGGCCTAGACACGGACGCTGCCGGCCACGCCCTCGGGGCAGGCAGGGGCGGGTTTACGCCCGCCCTGAAGATGGATAAAAAGAGACGCAAGACCAGAAGACATCCTCTTGTTCCTGTGCTCTGAAGCTGCACCTCCCCGCTGCACGTGAGCTCGAGACGGAACGAAGAGCCAATTTTGACCCACCCACCAGCCCCTGAGGACAGCTAGTTGTTTTAATAAAGTTGATCAGTTATTCTATTTCGTTTTCAGGTTGTTTTGGTGTTATGTTGATATTTAATGTGTAATAAAGATTGGTATAATGTTACAAGTTGGTGATTAAAGAATGTCGGATTTAAGGTCCATTTAGACACAGGTTTTTCGGTCATAGTGGCCAATGTAGTTTCGTTTAGTTAGCACTTGTCGTATTTATTTCGGTCAGGCGGTAGGCGGTAAGGTCATGATCGGTGAGCACTAATTGGAAGATCCCTATGAGTGGGCGTCACCCAACACGGATGGGAGCGCTCGGGGGAGGTGGCCTTTGGCCCCTCAACGGGGAGGCGGTCCCTTCTAAGGATGGGTCGCCGGAAGAAGAGGAAAGGCGGTCAAGGCCCCTTCCTGTGTAGGAGGGGTTACAGCCCCCTCCTGGGGAATTTCCCGGGGCCAGTGACATCTGCGACGGCAGATGCGGTAAGTTGTGTGGGGTTGGGGGGAGGTCTACGATACCTTCTAGATACCTCACTCGAGTCTTCGAACGACCTTTAACTGGCGTCGAGTTGATAAGTGCCCCCGTCAAGACAAGGGAAATTGTAGTAGTTGCACGTGAGTACGCCTCAGTGCTGTCGCCCCTCCCAAGTGGGGGGGGTATGTCTGGTTAGGGATCTTGACACCGGTTACGACCTTGCCGTTGGCCCTTAAACGTTAGGATGTACAATTTCAATATTTCAAGTAAATGTTTTGTAGGATGTTAGATCGGCTAGGAGAACCTCTGTATTAGAGAATCTGTTAAGGTTAGCCAAACATCGCAGTGTGGTATGAAATTGTACATTAATGTTTAAATGTTCTAATTTTTTGTTTTTAATAAATACGGCCGGGAGGGTCACTCCCTCCCACTTCCAAAAACTTCAAGAACCGTTTCCGGTTTCCCTCATTTGGGGATTGTGTTGAGAGGGGGTGGCGGGTATCTCAGCCATACACGCAGTGTTGGCATTAAACAAATTACTGACTTTTCTGCAATTTTCATGTATGTTTTCTCTGGAACAATATTTTCATTTAGAAACAAATAGGGGAGAAATGTCTCTGTGAAGCTTGTTTGCCATGTTCTGTCACTTTTCCTATTCTTATATCTTGAAGAATAGATCCATAATCAGCATCATTTGCCTGTTGCATATTTCTAATAAGTTCCTTATATTGAAAAAATGACCAAATGTTAACATTTCCAATACTTCCCAAAGACTTTCTGGTATCTTCATGGGTCAGTGTTCTAAACACTGGTTGTCCTTTTACAGGAGTAAGATGTAGTGGTATGCAACTCATTTTTTACCACGCATACCATTACCATGCATACCATTACAACGCAGAACCCTTCACCACGCATACCTTTACCACGCATTACACTACAACGCACATACTATTACAATGCATACCATTACAACGTAAGTATAGGTAAGTATATCATTTAATTTTATATATAGGTTTTAGGGGTGGGTTTGGGTTTTGGGGTACAGGGGTATTTTTAGGTTTTAGGGCTAGGTTTGTGTTTTGGGGTACAGGGGTATTTCTAGGTTTTAGGGCTGGGTTTGGGTTTTGGGGTACAGGGGTATTTTTAGGTTTTAGGGCTAGGTTTGGGTTTTGGGGTACAGGGGTATTTTTAGGTTTTAGGGCTGGGTTTTGGGGTACAGGGGTATTTTTAGGTGTTAGGGCTGGGTTTGGGTTTTGGGGTACAGGGGTATTTTTAGGTTTTAGGGTTGGGATTGGGTTTTGGGGTTTAGGGGTATTTTTAACATATATTTACAAATAATAAAATGTATAATAATAACATTTAAATTATTTATATTGATTAAAATATTTAATAATTAAATAATAAATAATTAAATTAAATAATTAAAAAACAATTATTTACATTATATGTAAATATTATATACTTACCTATACTTACGTTGTAATGGTATGCGTTGTAATAGTATCTGCGTTGTAGTGTTTTGCGTTGTAAAGGTTTTCGTTGTAACATGACCTGCGTTGTAAAAAATGCGTGGTAATGGTATGCGTGCTAAAAGTACGCGTGGTAACATCATATATCCAGATGTAGTAGATCTCCAAAAACTTTGACGTGTTTTCCTCCAAAAATACGTCATACTCTGTTTTAAGAATTTGTTGCATTCTCAAATGCACAAAGGCAAGCATTAAGGGGCATATTATCAAGCCTGGGCGATAAAATTATCGCCACTTTCTCGGCAGGAAACTGTCGATAAGGTGGCGATAATGGGCTTGATAATATGCTCTATGGAATTCCAATCGAAGCTCATGTTAGATGTCCTTCACATTTATCATGAGCTTCGATTGGAATTCCATAGAGCATATTATCAAGCCCATTATAGCCACTTTATCAGCAGTTTCCTGCCGATAAAGCGGCGATAATTTTATCGCCCAGGCTTGATAATATGCCCATAAGTTTGATACCATGCTTAGCTCATCGAATAATGAGAAGTTTCATTTTCTTCAAGACTCTTGCAGATTTAAAACAAGCTTCTCCAGATAGCTTGTGGTATTCCAATTTATTTTCATTCTCCACTGGTAGCATTAATAAACAATGTAAAGTAATTCCTTTAATATTGTGTGCTGTCAACCCAGTTGGAGCAGTGACAACACAAGACAAATACGACTCAGTTGTTTTCTGTAGATAAGTTGAAATTACTTTCATTAAAAAACTTATTCCTGTCCCAGCTTCTCCACTCATGTACAATCGGATAGGTTGAAACGATGAGCAAGAGCAGTCTCTCTTTTCATGAAGTAATCCATGCTTAACCTGCTCTCTCACTTGCTCATATATTTGTTTCTGCTCAACATTTAATTGTTCTTCTAAGTTTCCTAAATTTCTTAGATCTTCTTGAGCTTGATGCATCCACATCTTCCATAGCAGTTGCTGCTTCATTTTGAACAATTGGTTCTCCTAGTGGGTCAGGACTCAATGAAGCAGAAGTTTTACTGTCTTGAGAACTATCTCTAGCAATCTCAGCTGCAATTGTAGCTTCTTGCTCAATTTCGTCGTTCAACATTTTCACATAATTAGCAAAAACAGGACATTCCATAGTATATTTAGTTGCATTGAAGGAATCTTCATAGCTCTTGAAATCTCCAAGTATTTCTAATTCTGAACGCCATGGCTTGAAAAGTTGCAAAAGAGCTAAATAGTAGAATTCCCTTTTGTCAGGTGTTTCGCAACTCAGTTTACGGTGATTAATCAAATGTCCGCTTCTTTGTTTCACCAGAGATACTTCAGAACCAAACACGGCATATATACCATTATTGATGTTTTCTGTAATATTTTGTTTAAAAATATAGGTTTGCAGCACTTCATAGAGACAAATGTTCTCAAGATGATGACTTCCGTTTGGATAATATGTTTCCAACATATTTGTTTTCACAATATCTGTACTTTCTGGCTCCTTTTCAACTAAATATTCAATTTCTTGTACAGGTTTAAGTACTCGGTTTCGTGTTGCAGCAAAACCTAGACTCACCCAAATGATTCTTCTAGATTTGCAGAATAGACTTGCAGATGATAATCGATTCGAGCATTCATACGCTCCAATTTCTCGATGAGATAACATCTTTAAACTGTAAGTATATCATTTCTTACTTAGACTCTTATTGTGGGAAATCTCTTCCCACATTTCCTTCAATTCTGTCTTTTCTGATTTTGTTATGTACGTTGTTACATAGCGAACAACAGCAATGGAATTGTCGCAACATATTGAATATCCATGTTAGCATTCCACATGGACGAAATGACTGAGTTATAGTCATTTATGTATTTTGAATCTTCATTTTTTCTTAAATTGTAGGTATTTTTAGGAGACTTTCTTGTGTTAGTATGTCGTAAAGATGACATAAAACTGTTCACTCTTCCTTTCGATATTACTGGACGTGAAAATCCAAAACGACATCAAGGGGCCGATTATGATCGCGGAAGGACTTGCGTCCGTCCGCGATCATTGAGGAGGAGGGGACCTCCCCATGGGCTGCGGAGTCCCCTCCTGTGCGATTAGGATGTGACCGCCAGGGTGGCGGTCACATCCTCTATTTTTAACATTGCGGCGGGTGCGGCTTCAAGCTGCACCCGCAGCAATGTTAAAAATGCACGCATTGCATTTGCATGCAGAAAGAGGCAGGCACCGTGCGGTGCCTGCCGCTTTCGGTATACAAATGCAGGGGGGTACCATAGGTACCCCCTTGTGCACCCCCCATCCCCCCTTCACCTAGGGGGCCCGCAACGGGCCCCCACAGTGAAGTTACACATGCTTTTCCACGGCGGAAATGCCGCCACGGAAAAGCATGTTTGCAGGCACATACTAATCTGGCGGACGGTGTCTGAGAGACACCGTCACCAGATTAGTGCTTTTCCTCCGCGGTTGTAAGCCAACCGCAGAGGAAAAGCTGCGGACGGAAACCAGGACCCCCCAGCCATCCTAATGTGGCGGTGGGTCCGCTGCGGATTTTTGCATCCTCCGGGCCGGCGGTGGCTTCCGCCGGCCCGGAGGATGCGGAAAATCCGCAATCATAATAAGCCCCTAGGTGTAGAATTTGTCCATAGATTTGTACTTTCGACGACAGTATTTCCCCCAACGATGGCTTTGGAATCGTAAAACTAGTTGTCTTAAGTGCTTATCCTGTCCACTATTCGGTATATCACATGTAGCGTATTCTTCAATAAAAGACAACACAGTATCATCTGAATCTGTTCCAAATGTGGGTGCGTCTTTGCTTCATATTAGCATGTGTATGTGAGGAACACCTCTTGCTTGATACTCCTTTTTCCATAAGAAGTCCACAACCTCTCCAAGAGGAGGATTTTGTTTATTTGTGATAAAAGACATCATAGCTTCAAATCTATGATTGAAATATCTGCAAACATGAACTGGATCCAAAGAGCACAATTCTCCAGGTGTCTTGTATTCAATATTTAGTATATTTGGATTTGCCTCTCGAAGAAATTGAAGTAAATCATCCCAAGCATATTCAGCACAGCTTACAGTAAGGAACCATGTAGGAGTTCCTAAATTCCTTAGCATACGTTTAAGTTCTCCATGACGATGGTACCAGTACTCATTGCAACCACGCTGACATGCCATGAGATTAATTCGCTGAGATTCCAAAACATTATCTATCTGGTGTACTTTATCCATAAATTCCTTTGCCAAAACATTTTGAAGATGTCCACCTGTTTTCAATATATGGTTTACTGCTTAAGAAAGTCTAGACAAATCACTCTCAAACAAAAGATGAAACAAATACGGAATACATTGTCAAAATCTTGGATCATCTGCACACAATCTTAATGTCCGGTATTCAGATGCAGGAATTTGCACAGGTCAGTCATCATATCGTCTTTCTTTTCCTGTGGGAAACAAATGAGGGAAACAACTAGCTTCCAAGCTTTTTTCCCATACACTAATGGGACTTCCCTTTGCTTCTTTAATTTGAAATAACTCTATAGTATTCCCCATCACTTTTTTGGAATGCAGTGGATGAACACTGTAATGTTCGTAGATTTCTTCAGTTCTGGATACATCCACTTTTTCAATTCATTATCTTCTTCAACAGTTATTTCTTCTTCGCTCATAAACACATCTTTATAATATTGATTATTTTTTATCAGATACAACATTGCCTTTTTCACTTTCCTAACATCCACTAATTCCTGCCAGATCTTCTTACTCTTAGTAGGAACACCATTAAAAAGAATAACTAAAGGTTCAACTTCTACATTTTCTACACCAATTGTTTCAATATTTTTCTTTAAATCTAATGGCAAATACACAACTCTTCCCTTTAATCCTCTCTGTAAATCTGAAGGAGGCAATTTCCATGTCTTAGGCTCCATACGAACTATAGCCTGAAAAGGATGCACACATTGAATAAGAATAGACTCATAAGTATTTAAATCCACCAGTTCAGAAGGATTATTTACCAACTCAAAACTATTATGCACAGCTCTAGCAGGCATTTTATTCTCGTCTAATTTGTTATAACAATATTTACAATTACGCTGATCACAACCCAAATCAAAAGTATTCTCGACCAACAAATAAGTTACAAATTCCATCCACTCTGTATTATTTTCCTTTTCACATTTTAAATACAGATCAATAGTCCTAGTCTGATTTTTATAATGAGTACGTCTACAACAAATACAATAACAATTTGATGTTTCACCTGAAACCACCTAGAACTTTGTAATTTCTTGCTCAAATGTTTCTGTACTGCAATGTTGTACATTTTCTTCTACATTTCCTTCTGCTAACGTATGAATTTCTGCACTATCTTCTTCTACACCAAAGTAACTAACCTGAATTTCATCACAAACGTTCTTTACATCAGACACAGATCCATGCAAAAGAGCACTGTTCAACTTCTTTAACATTAGAGCTGGACTTTTGGCATAATACAACGTTCTGACTAATTTCCTCATTTCAGTATGATGTACTGCCAACACCCTGAAATGGTGAAAAACACTTCTACAAACTTTTTTAGAAAGACAAGCCAAAGAATGTTCTTGCAAACCAGTATTTTCTCTCACTCTGCAAGGGTCTAATCCTTGCGACATCTTAATATTTTGTTTAACACTTTTCTTAGTATAGTTACGTAAGAAATTGCGTAAAAAATCAATAGATTCCTGCCGTACATGACAAATACTACTGCAATTCCAAGTGTACACTGGAGCTTTAGGCCTTCTCCCTAATACCTCATCAGCTAACACCTCTTCTACATTTCTTTGAACAATTTTCTATTTCTCAATAGGACAACCATTTTTAACCTCATAAGCCCAACCTGTAGAGTCAACTGCATGCAATAGGTCAATAATCTGAAGATAACTTTCCTCATTAAAAAAAGCTGCAGAACTTGAACTATGTTTCCATTCACCCAAAAACACTTCAGAAAAATTAGTTCTATTAATTATTATTCTCCACTTAGCTTTGCTCTTCATTGAATGGATTGGCTTATCTAGTGATCGAATTCTATTGATTACTAAAACAAAAAGGTTTTTTTTATTCAAAAGCTTTCTCAACTACATTTTCAATACATTTCCTCTTCTTATAAAATGTTGGTTTCTTCTTACAATTCTTTATTAACTTAGTTAAATTGAACAAAATTCTATTATAATACATCTTCCTTCTTATGTCGTTAAATTGATTGATCCTCCTTTTACTATATACATTTTTTTCTGAAGATGTTCCGTGACTCTTGTCTTTTCTCTTAGTTACAGAAACAGTCACAGTATTGTTTACTTTGCGCACACTACTTTTAGCGGTTGTCAATCTTCGCAGAAAAGTCTTAGTTTTCTTACCAGGACTTTTTTCTTTTTCTTACTAATTGATCTTCAGGTAAATGTTGTAGATGAGTCCTCTTTATATAAACTGCTTTCTTTTGTCCGTTCATCTTCTAAGATTTAGAAGGCATGTTGATTTTTTTTCAGTGGTGACCAAAAGAATTTATTATAAAAAATATATATCACTTTAGAAAAATAAATTATATCAAATACACTATTATATTCGTTATAAGAAAACAGGAGAGATTATGACAACAAACATAAGAATATGAAAATAGAAGGACTTACAACAAGAGAAAGAAGACTAGAAGGCAATATGAAATATAAATAGAAAAGAGGATATAAGCAGACAATGCAGTATAAGGGGAAAAATACAGTATGAAAATACTGGAAAATATGAAGAGATAATGAGGATTATGAGGAGAAAGGTAGCAGTATGAGGAGAGAAGGGAGACTATAAGAAGAAAGATACAGAGAATGAGAAGACAGGGGGACAGTATAAAAAGAGGTTAGACAAGGGAGTATAAAAAAGTGTGACTATTAGGAGACAGACGAGACAATGAGGAGAGAGAGACACTAACAGGCCCATTACGATGGCGGGCAGATTGCCCCCGCCAGGCTGCAATACCCACCGCCAGCCTGGTGAGGGCAATCCACCTGCAATACCAACCAGAATGTTCACTCGCCATGGCTGACAGCTCCGCAGTAGTAGAAAAGACCGTCCACAGCTTTCCTGCCCCAGTAACCTTACGACCAGGGTGGAAAGGGTTTAACATAGTAGTGGTGTCTAATACACACTGCCAGCAATATCATAATGGGCCTCTGCAGATGCCTATCCGTAGCAGCAATACCGTCATGGAAATGAATGCGGTCTTTACTGTGTGCGCCCTTGTACGCCCCCAGACTAAAAGTGTAATTGACAGTGCACATGTGAGGAACCTGTGGTATCTCCCAGCATTCACTTACACAAAACGGAGATGATGCAGACAGAGGTAGTGATGTTACAAGAGGAGGGGAGATGGTGCAGACAGAGGGAGAGATGATGCAGGCAGAGAGAGAGATGGTGCAGGAAGAGAGTGAGATAGTGCAGGCAGAGAGTGACGTAGTACAGACAGAGGGTGAGATGATGCAGGTTGAGGGGGAGATGGTGCAGGCAGAGGGGAGATGGTGCAAACACAAGGAGAGATGGTGCAGGCAGAGAGAGAGATGATGCAGGCAGATGGGAGATGGTGTGGACAAGGAGAGAGATAGTGCAGACGGAGGACAGAACGTTGCGGCAGAGGGAAGTATAATGAGAGAGAGGGGATTAAAAGATCAGACAATGGATTATAAAAAGAAGGAGTACTATTAAGAGACAGAGGGGATAATGAGCACAGGAACACACTAATAGTACGGAAGAGACTGTAAGAACAAACAGCACTATAACGAAAGACAAGTGAAAATAAAGAAAGAGGGAAAATATCACATGAGAGGAGACAGTATAAGCAGAGAGAAGAGACTGTCAGCAGAAACTGTGAAGATTATGGAAAAGGTTGCCACTATAATTCCTTAATTTACACAGATGCTCTTTTTTTTTTTTTTTCAGGCATAATAAGTAGGATATCATAACAGTAATACATCAACTCAACTGAACTCAAATAATACAGGAGTATTAATACATCGCAGGTTTTGAAATTCAAAAAATGGTTACAGAGAGCAACATAAATAACATCGGGGAGATAAAATTATAATACATTGTAAATAAACTCTAAGATCAATTATAGATATGTTCAACAATCATCCAATACCACTCGGCATAATACCATTTTTCCATTCAGTTATTGGTCGCCATAGTGTATCTCCTCGTAATTTAGATTGAAGCCCTCTTGTTTTAAATATTGCGATTTCATATCTGTAAACTGCTAAAAAGCGTGCTAGCCACATCTGAAAGCTTGGAGGATCTACATCTTTCCATCTTGCAGATAGAAGTATTCTAAATACAGCCATGCCAATAAAAACTAATCTTTCTTCAGATTTTTTCAAATTTAAGGTATGGTCATGGCCAAGTACAAATAAAGTTTCGGATTCTGGTATTTTATGTCCAAAAATTTCTTCCCAAAAAGAATTTATCATATTTTTAACTAAGATCAGATCAGGACAAGTATAGAACATATGGGTAAGGGTTGCTGGCCCTTGAGTGCATCTTGGGCATAAATCATTTTCCCGTTTGCCCCATGTAAATAATTTAGCGGGGGTAAAATAAAGGTCAAAAACAGTTTTATATAGTTGTGCCTTAAGATTACTCGCCATCAATAACTTTTGGCTCATATTTAATACCTGGTTTAGATCTACATTTGGATTATTCAATTTTAGCACCCACTTTCTTTCGGTTTTGTCAAGATCATCATTCTTCATGCTTAAAAGAATATTGTATAAGGTTCCAATTCTGGTGTTTGCTCTAAATATTACTTCAATAATTTCATATTTATGTAAGCAGATTAGCGATTCCTTGGCTTTTAGTGTAGCAAGAAAATCTCCGTTCGGTAATTTATATTTCATTTTTAAAGCTAGGAAAGTTGTATCATAGTCATTTATTAAAAAATCGCCTATTGTCTTAATTCCCAGCTTGGCCCATTGTTTTAGAAAGCCAACTGAATCCTGACCCTGAATAGCATTAGAATGTAAGAGTGGTGTATAACGATTAACTTTCTCAACTTGAGTATATTTAGCGATTTTGTTCCAAGTTTTCCAAGCATTAATCATAATTTCTCCTTTAAAATCGTTATAGTTTCTTCTCTCAGTTTTTCGCAATAGTAAACCTTTTGCCTCCTGGCCAACCAAAAGTTCATAAATTGAAGGTATTTCAGCACGGCCCTCTAGATTCTCTTCACTATATCCTTTGAGCATAGGTGTAATCTGTTTTAACTGTGCTGCCCAGTAATATAATACCATATTTGGTATGGCAAGGCCACCTTTATCAACAGGAAGAGACAATAGTTCAATGGATCTCCTAATCTTCCCATTCCGCCACACAAACTTAGATATAAATGAATTAATCAACATTAAAGTCTCTTTTTTAATGGCTAGTGGTATTGCTCGAAATAAATAGAGGCATCTAGGCAACGTATTCATTTTAACATAGTTGACTCTTCCTATAATGGATAGATGAAGACTATTAACCCTTTCAAAATCATTCTAAATTTTTTTCAGTAGTGAATCAAAATTGATTTGTGCGACTAACTTAGTATTTGCACAAAGTTCAATGCCCAAATATGTAGCTTTTTCGGTTCTTCGTGGATCCATACAAACTGTGTTTGCTGTGCTTATTATTTATAATAGTCTGTCCTTTATTGAGAGAATATCCAGAATAAGGCCCAAATTCAGAAGTAATTGCCTCTATTTCATGAATAGCCTCTGTAGGTTCGGATGTAACGATCGCAATGTCGTCAGCGTAGGCCAGTATTTTTGTTTCAAAATAATGGCTAGCAATAGGTTTAATATTAGTACTCTCAAATAGTTTCAAAATAAGGGGATTGATATATAATGCAAATAAAAGAGGCGAGCATGGGCAACCTTGCCTAGTATCTCTTGTTATATTAATATATTTAGAAAAAAGTCCAGCCGCCAAAACTTTAGCTTTGGGGCGGTGATACATTGATTTAATTGAGTTAATAAATTTGGGGCCAAAATTATTACGTGTCATAACTTCCCAGAGAAATTTCCAGGTAACACGATCAAAAGCCTTCTCAGCATCAAGTAGGATCATCGACATTCGCTCCCCCCTGGCAGTCATGGCATCAAATAAGGCAATTGCCCTACGGATATGATCTGTAGTTCCCTTTCCAGGAATGAAGCCATGCTGCCATGGGGAAGCGAGCTGTTCAATAACCCCACTGAGTCTGAGTGCTAGAATTTTTGCATATAATTTAGAGTCCGAATTGATAAGAGATATAGGGCGATATGAGGTAAGGTGTTCAGGAGATTTTCCCTTTTTCGGAAAGATGATTATATTAGCTTCCTCCCAAGAAATTGGAGGTATACCATTAAATTGTATTCCAAGAAACAAGTCATGTAAAATCGGTAATAATTGATGGCTAAGTAACTTAAATAGCTCAATCGGTATCTTATCGGGACCTGCTGCTTTGCCAGATGCTAATAATTATAATGCGGCACTAACTTCCGTAATTGTGATTTTTTTTTCCAGATCCTCTCTTGTATCATCGTCCAATAATTTCGTAGCCTCAGGGTTGCTAAGAAAATTGTTTAAAAAAATGTTTGTTTCTACTTCAGACCTCTTAGCATCCTCTGTATACAGCTTCTGATAATATCTCTGAAACTGAGAGTTAATTTCAGTTGCGTGAGTAAAAGTCTGCCCATTTTCTATTATCATAGCGATGTCTCTTCTTGTAGTTTTCTGACGTGTACTGAGCGCCAATTGTCTGCCCACTTTCTCCCCGCTTTCATATAGTTGTTTTCTATGCGACTGATATGTCTCGGCAGCTTTCTGACTTAATTTGGAGTTCAATTCTGATTTTAGTATTGCTACCTGCATCATCACCTGACTCGTGTCTTGTTTTTGCCTAAGTTTACAAATATGTTCCTCCTCAGCTTTAGCTAAATCAACTATTTTTATTTCGTATTCTTTCTTTTCCTCATTCCTAATTTTTGATTGGTAACTAATAGTTTCCCCCCTTAGAGCGGCTTTGTAAGTATCCCAAACAGTATTTCTTGAGGCACTAAATCGATTCATACTGAAAAATTCCTCAGTCCAAGTTTTAATGTAATTGATATATTCTTGATTGCATAGTAATTTCCTATCAAAGGACCATGTTGTTTTTTGAGGATAATTGGCATCATACTCAATTGATAATATTAGGGGATTATGATCTGATAATGTTTTTGGAAGTTTATTTATATGGGAAGAAGATGTTAACTCTTTAGATGTAAAAATATAATCTATTCGTACGTACTTTTGATGGGGATGCGAGTAATACGTATAGCCAGGGTCTGTTAGATTATTTTGCATCCAAATATCAGTTAGCCCAAGGCTACATATTAGACTACTTACTGCACGGTAAACCTTTGGTTTCCGGCCTATATACTTAGATCTGGATGCATATGGTGATAAGGGAGGTGTTAGCGAGATGTTAAAATCGCCGCAAAAAATTAGCGGGCCTTGCCACATAGCTAATTCTGTTTCTAAAGTTTCAAAAATTTTAGGATCATCCTGATTTGAACCATAAACAGTACATATCGTGATTCCACTTACTAATTTAGCAATTGCCCATCTTCCATATGGATCAGATGTACAACGTGTTCCTTGTCCATAGCAGTTCTTAACCAATATTGCAACCCCTCTTATGTTTGTTGTTTGAGATGAAGCTACTATTAAATTATATCCCTTCAATCTTAATAACGCTCGTTTATTCCAAGGGATATGGGTTTCTTGTAGGCATAAAATGTCTACAGGATACAGTTTTAGTAATTCCTCAAGTCTTGCTCCCTTATCTCTGGCCAGTAAACCTCCTATATTCCAAGTTTGTATTTTAAGTTTACCCATTATTGATCTGGTAGTTTTGTCGATTAAGATTGCTCAAATCATATTCCATGTACAAGTCCTGCTTTATATTTTCCATAGTTAATTCTATACCTGCTATTACGCCTGATTTTTTTCCATTTTCTTAATAATTTACACAGATGCTCAGTGTGATTCTACACAAATTATTTAAAAATATACATTTTAGCAAAACACATTTCCCACACTAAAACATTTAAGTGACTAAACACATTACATGTATATGACCACTACATTTCAGTGGACAATCCTGACTTAATTTTCAAATACATTTCAAATGTATTGCATTATTTTTTTGCCAGCATTACACCCAAAAGTGAGACACAATAGTACAAGAAACAGGCCCAAGGGGCTTGTCAGTGGCATCACTAGAAGGGTGCAGAGGGTGCAGACCGCACAGGATGATACCCTCACATGGGGTAACACTATCTGCGTACGCTATGTATGTAACTCAGCTCTGCAGCCTCACCTCTACTCTGTGTCTATTTATTCTTATTTCAACAGCACACGCACAAATTCGAAGCACATTTCATATGTTTATTTCAGTGACTTTAAAAAAAGGCAAGAACTGTGAGGAACAAACCATGGGGTAGGAGGGGGGACAATGTGATGAAAAAACAGTTAAAATAGCAGCAGGCGGAAGAGGGGGTGCAGGCGGAGGGAAAAAGATAGTGCAGACAGAGAAGGAGATTGTGCAGGCAGAGACCAAGATGGTGCAGGCAGAGGATAGATGGTGCAGAACTGCAGTCAGAAGAAGAGATGGTGCAGGCAGAGAGGAGATGGAGCAGAGACAGTGTGAGATGGGTCAGACAGAGAGACAGATGGTGCAGGAAGAGAGATGATGCACACAGGGGGTGAGATGGTGCAGCAGAGAGGAAATAGTGCAAACAGAGGGAGAAATGTTGCATGGAGAGGGGAGATGGAGAGCACAGAGGGGGAGATAGTGCAGACAGAGAGGGAGATGGTACAGGCAGAGGGTGACATCCTACAGGCAGAGAAGGAAAGGATTTAACATGGTAGCAGTGTTTAATACACACCACCAGCCATATCATAATAGGCATCTACAGATGCCTTTCAGTAGCAGCAATACCGCCACAGAAAGGTATGCACTCTTTAGTATGTGGGCCTCTTGCACACCCCCAGAGTAAAAGTGTAATTGGGAGTGCACATGAGAGGTACCTGTGTTATCTCCCAGAATTCACATACACAAAGCGGAGATGATACAGACAGAGGTAGTGATGTTACAGGAGGAGGGGAGATGGTGCAGATAGAGGGGAAAATGATGCAGGCAGAGAGAGAAACACTGCTGGCAGAGGGTGAGATGGTGCAGGCAGAGAGAGAGATGGTGCAGGCAGAGGGTTAGACGCTGTAGGCAGAGACAGAGATGGTGCAGGCAGTGGGTGAGATGGAGCAGGTTGAGGGGGAGATGGTGCAGGCAGAGGGGGGATGGTGCAGGCACAAGGAGAGATGTTGCAGGCAGAGAGAGAGATGATGCCGGCGGAAGGGATATGGTGTGGACAAAGAGAGAGATAGTGCAGGCAGAGGGAGGTATAATGAGAGAGAAAGGATAAAAAGATCAGACAACGGATTATACAAAGAAGGGGTACTATTAAGAGACAGAGGAGACAATAAGCACAGGAACACACTAAGAATACAGAAGAGACTGTGAGAACAAGCAGCACTATAACGAAAGACAAATGAAAATAAAGAAATAGGGAAAATAGCACAAGAGAGGAGACAGTATAAGCAGAGATAGGTAGACTGTCAGCAGAAACTGTGAAGATTATGGAAAAAGCTGCAACCAAAATACCTTAATTTCCATAGATGCCCAGTGTGATTCTAGACAAATTATTTAAAACCATACATTTTAGCAAAACACATTTCCCACACTAAAACATTTAAGTGACTAAATACATTACATGTATATGACCGCTACATTTCAGTGGACAATCCAGACTCAATTTTCAAATACATTTCAAATTTACTGCATTATTTTTTTGCCAGCATTACACCCAAATGTGAGACACAATAGTACAAGAAACAGGCCCAAAGGGCTTGTCGGTGGCGTCACTAGAGGGGTGCGAGGGTACAGACCGCATCGGGTGATACCCTCAAATGCGGTGACACCATCTGCTTATGCTATGTATGTAGCACAGCTCTGCATCCTCGCCTCTGCTCTGTGTCTATTCAAACTTATTTTAACAGCACACTCACAAATTCAAAGCACATTTCATATGTTTTTCTCAGTGACTTTAAAAAAAGGCAAGAACTGTGAGGAACAAACTATGGGAAAGGAGGGGGGACAATTTGATGAGAAAAAAGCTAAAATAGCAGCAGGCGGAAGAGGGGGTGCAGGCGGAGGGGGACAGATGGTGCAGACAGAGAGGGAGATGGTGCAGGCAGAGAGCAAGATGGTGCAGGCAGAGGATAGATGGTGCAGGGTTGCAGGCAGAAGGAGAGATGGTGCAGGCAGAGAGGAGATGGAGCAGAGACAGTGTGAGATGGTTCAGGCAGAGAGACAGATGGTGCAGGCAGAGAGAGAGATGATGCACACAGGGGGTGATATGGTGCAGCAGACAGGAAATAGTGCAAACAGAGCGAGAAATGTTACATGGAGAGGGGAAATGGAGCACACAGAGGTGGAGAAAGTTCAGACAGAGAGGGAGATGGTACAGGCAGAGGGTGAGATGCTACAGGCAGAGAGGGAAAGGATTTAACATGGTAGCGGTGTCTAACACACATCACCAGCCATATCATGATAGGCCTCTACAGATGCCTTTCAGTATCAGCAATACTGCCACAGAAAGGTATGCAGTCTTTAATATGTGGGTCCCTTGCACGCCCCAAGAGTAAAAGTGTAATTGGGAGTGCACATGAGAGGTACCTGTGGTATCTCCCATGATTCACATACACAAAGCGAGGATGATGCAGACAGAGGTAGTGATGTTACAGGAGGAGAAGAGATGGTGCAGACAGAGGGGGAGATGATGCAGGCAGAGAGCGAAATGGTGCAGGCAGAGAAAGAGATGGTACAGGCAGGGGGTGAGATGGTGTTGGTTGAGGTGGAGATGGTGCAGGCAGAGGGGAGATGGCGCAGGCACAAGGAGAGATGGTGCAGGCAGAGAGAGAGAGATGATGCAGGCGGAAGGGAGATGGTGTGGACAAAGAGAGAGATAGTGCAGACAGAGGAGTGAACGTGCAGGCAGAGGGAGGTATAATGAGAGAGAGAGGATTAAAAGATCAGACAATGGATTATAAAAAAAAGGGGTACTATTAAGAGACAATGGAGACAATGGGCACAGAAACACACTAAGAGTACAGAAGAGACTGTGAGAGCAAGCAGCACTATAACGAAAGACAAGTGAAAATAAAGGAAGAGGGAAAATATCACAAGAGAGGAGACAGTATAAGCAGAGATAGGTACACTGTCATCAGAAACTGTGAAGATTATAGAAAAAGCTGCAACTACAATTCCTTAAGTTACACAGATGCTCAGTGTGATTCTAGACAAATTATTTAAAACCAAACATTGTAGCAAAACAAATTTCCCACACTAAAACATTTAAGTGACTAAAAAAATTACATGTATATGACCGCTACATTTCAGTGGACAATCCAGACTCAATTTTCAAATACATTTCAAATTTACTGCATCATTTTTTGCCAGCATTACACCCAAAAGTGAGACACAATAGTACAAGAAACAGGCCGAAAGGGCTAGTCAGTGGCATCACTAGAGGGCTGCAGAGGGTACAGACCACAGAGCTTGACACCCTCACATGGGGTGACACCATCTGCTTACGCTATGTATGTAACACAGCTCTGCAGTCTCGCCTCTGCTCTGTGTCTATTTAAACTTATTTCAACAGAACACGCACAAATTCAAAGCACATTTGATATGTTTATTTCAGTGACTTTAAAAAAAGGCAAGAACTGTGAGGAACAAACCATGGGGTAAGAGGGGGGACAATGTTATGATAGCAGCAGGCGGAAGAGGGGGTGCAGGCGGAGGGGGACGGATGGTGCAGACAGAGAGGGAGATGGTGCAGGCAGAGAGCAAGATGGTGCAGGCAGAGGATAGATGGTGCAGGGCTGCAGGCAGAAGGAGAGATGGTGCAGGCAGAGAGGAGATGGAGCAGAGACAGCATGAGATGGTTCAGGCAAAGGGACAGATGGTACATGCAGAGAGAGAGATGATGCACACAGGGGGTGAGATAGTGCAGCAGAGAGGAAATGGTGCAAACAGAGGGAGAAATGTTACATGCAGAGGGGAGATGGAGCACCCAGAGGGTGACTTTAACAAAAGGCAAGAACTGTGAGGAGCAAACCATGGGGTAGGAGGGGGGACAATGTAATGAGAAAACAGTTAAAATAGCAGCAGGCGGTGAGGGGGTGCAGACAGAGAGGGAGATGGTACAGGCAGAGAGTGAGAGGGAAAGGATTTAACATGGTAGCAGTGTCTAATACACACCACCAGCCATATCATATTAGGCCTCTACAGATGCCTTTCAGTAGCAGCAATACCTCCACAGAAAGGTATGCGGTCTTTAGTATGTGGGCCCCTTGCACGTACCCAGAGTAAAAGTGTAATTGGAAGTGCACATGAGAGGTACCTGTGGTATCTCCCATAATTCACATACACAACGCGGAGATGATGGAGACAGAAGTAGTGATGTAACAGGAAGAGAGGAGATGGTTGAGACAGAGGGGGAGATGATGCAGGCAGAGAGAAAGATGGTGCAGGCAGAAGGTGAAATGGTGCAGGTAGAGAGAGAGATGGTGAGGCAGAGGGTGAGATGGTGCAGGTTGAGGGGAGATGGTGCAGACAGAGGGGGAGATGATGTAGGCACAGAGAGATATGGTGCAGACAAAGGGTGGGATGGTACAGGTTAAGGGGGAAATAATGCAGGCACAGCGAGGGATGGTACAGGCAGAGAGAGAGTGATGGTGCACGCGGAGGGAGAGATAGTGCAGACATACACAGTTATATTGCAGGCAGAGGGAGAGATGGTGCAGGCAGAAGAAGAGATGGTGCATGCAGAAACTGTTAAGAATATGGAAAAAGGTGCAACTATAAATCCCTAATTTACACAGATGCTCAGTGTGATTCTAGACAATTTATTTAAAACCATACATTTCAACAAAACACATTTCCCACACTAAAACGTTTAAGTGACGCAACACATTACATTACATGCATATGAACACTACATTTCAGTAGACAACCCTGACTAATTTTTCAAATACATTTCAAATTTGCTCCATTATATTTTGCCAACCATTACAAGCAAAAGTGAGAGACAATAAAACAAGAAACAGGCCTAAGGGGCTTGTAAATCTACCTAAGACTGTATACAGCAGTCTATGTATTCTGGCTGAGGAAATCTTAACAGGGATGTATGATGAGAGACGGTGCATTAAAAGGTCAGAGAAGCCAGTGTAAAAAGAATGGAGACTATTAAGAAACAAATAAGACAATAAGGACAGAGAGACACTAAGAGTACTGAAAAGATTATGACAACAAGTAGCACTATAATGAAAGACAAGTAAAAAGAAAGAAAGAGAGAAAATATCACAAGTGAAAAGACAGTATAAGCAGAGAGAGATAGACTGTCAGGAAAAACGGCGGAGATTATGAAAAGAGCTGCAACTATAAATAATTAAATTTACACAGCTGCTCAGTGTGATTCTAGACAAATTATTTAAAACCATACATTTCAACAAAAACATTTCCTACACTAAAATGTTTAAGGGACTCAACACATTACATGTATATGAACACTACATTTCAGTAGACAATCCTGACCCATTTTTCAAATACATTTCAAATTTACTGCATTATATTTTTGCAAACATTACAAGCAAAAGTGAGACACAATAAAACAAGAAACAGGCACAAGGGGCTTGTAAATCTACCAAAAACTGTATTCAGCAATTTATGTATTCTGGCTGAGGAATTCTTAACAGGGAGGTATGATGAGACACGGTGCATTAAAAGGTCAGAGAAGCCAATATAAAAAGAATGGAGACTATTAAGAAACAAATGAAAAAATAAGGACAAAGAGACACTAAGAGTACAGAAAGGACTATGACAACAAGCAGCACTATAAGGAAAGATAAGTAAAAATAAAGAAAGAGAGAAAATATCACAAGTGAAAAGACGGTATAAACAGAGAGAGGTAGACTGTCAGAAAAAATGGCCAGAATATGGAAAAAGGTGCAACTATAAATCCTTAATTTACACAGATGCTCAGTGTGATTCTAGTTAAATTATTCAAAACCATACATTTTACCAAAACACATTTACCAAACTAAAACATTTAACTGACTGCACACATTCTACATTTTTTAGTACTGCACTTTATTGCAAAACCCTGACTCACTAACCACATTAATTTACCAAATGATTTTATCTCAATACTTATTCATATACAGTCAAACTCAAAATACAATTCTACAAACTTTTCAAGATTAAACACATCACTTTTACTAAAAATAAAATGCACCACATACATTCCCTTACAATATTGAACTCACCTCTCAAACTGATTAGTAGATTAAGAAGAAAGCCACTCACACAGCAGATAGCCTATACAGAACCTCTCTGCTCCGGTGCTTGCAGCAGAACCAAAGAAATGGCATATTTCCCCTCTCAATTTACACATATATAATAATAATAATAATAATAATAGGGGGTCTTGTAAAGCGCATGGTGACGCCAACGGCGTGTCCCCGCGCTGTGATGCGAGCGCTAGCAGGAAGGTGCTAAGGTGGAAAGGAGCTAAGGTGGGAACCCACTACCGGGCAAAAGAAATGTTTTTAGCTTGGCTCTGAAAATGGACTCCAAGGGTTCCAGGCGCAACGCCACAGGGAGTTTGTTCCAGCTAGATGCAGCCAGATACCTGAAGGACCTGCCACCCATCCTTGCTTTGGACACCTTAGGAATGGACAGGCGTCCCGAGCCAGAGGATCTGACACATTACTAACAAATCAAATCCCTTCACAGAATAATTTAAAATCAAAGACATATTTCTATTGGTTCAATAATTCTAATCTTGCCAACTGACATAACTTTCCACCCTTCCCCCAACTGTAAACTGTCACCAGAGGTCAAAAGTTCACCACTCTATAAAACACTGCTTCTTAACATATTTAGACTGTACATAAGTACTTACTTATAAGTACAAATAAAAGAAAAGCTCTAGTTAGAACCAACCAACACATAAACACATAAACTTCAAACATATCTCTAAAATATATTTTATTCAAATAGTTTTTTTTCATGCTAGAGTAAGCCTAAGGGATGACTTACGGACTTTGCACCGTACGTCGTATGTAATTTGCACTGTACCCGCACGATAAATCTATCGTAAAAAATAAAATAGCATCCATTACAAATTTGTTATCCCCGGGGCTAATAAAAAACATTGGGGACCTTGGGGGGAGCCCAAATGCCCCCGCAGTCCCAGCCGGCTCCACACGTCCTTTGGGAGCCGGCATTGCTTTTCATCAGAGAGACCAGCTAACATGCTGGTCTCTCTGACAAAAAAGCAGTTTGCTGTGGTAGGGTGTGAGCCACGAGGCTCTGCTCTACCACAGCAAACAGCAGTGTCCCGGGATTGGGCACCCTGGGACACTGCAGGAGCCGGCCCTGGGGGGTGGCGGTCCCCTGTGTTCACTCAAAATTGGTCTGGGGCAGCTCCCCTTCCACTGGGATTGGTATGTGTCTGGCAGGGAGGACAATAGAGGGTGGCAGGCCTAGATGTGAACTACATCTTTCTTTAACAGAGCATGCCCCTTTATAGACAATTAAGTTCCTGGTCACTGCTGAAATGATCATTCTATCAAACAATTAGAACACCCCTCCAAGAGCCAATTCACATCTCAACAAGGAGCTATTCATCTCCTGGGTGACATGTGGAAGCTGATGTGAATGGGCCTTATCAGCCTTTGGGCAGGGACAATGTTACTTTTTTAAAAGTACCTTTTGTAAAATATTTATTATAAATCCATCTTTACCAATGAATTGGATTTTAGATTCATGTTATAAAAAATCTAGGAATTAACTTTGTTGGTGGTTCCTGTATGAAAATAACAATATAACATTTTAATATTAACTCTCACTGTCTTTCCATGGATCAGCTAATCCTGCTAGAGGGAAAATTGATGTTTAGGTCTTTTCACTGTAAGAACATGTTTATCATTAAACTTTTACATACCCTACTTTTAAATATCCTTCACTCTGACTTTTGGGCACTTAAGGTGAATTTAGGAGTGACCAATTAATTTTTAAAAGCAAGGTTTAGGCCTGTCAAAAGGGGTTATTATGACATGTTGAATGTACAGTTTACAACTTTACAGCCAGGCTACCGGTGAGAAGCCTTAAGCCATGTTTTGCTTTGTAACTTTTGTGATTGTACAATCTGTGTTGCAGTTCCACTCGTGACCTACAGTTTACTGGCCCTAAGTACACCTGGTACCATGTACTACGAACTTACATTTAAGTTAAATATACTGTTAGTGTCCCAGTGTGCTGAGTACAAAAACTAGCAAAGGGGGATGACCATGCAAAAAAGAGCATTTTCCTATGCTGTTTTTATGTTGTTTCCTACATTTTGCAGCAATATCACCTTCCAACCTTAGAGCCTGGAAAAAAAGCTTGGAAAGAAATCATCTCTGCCCTGATCCAGGAACCTATTCATGTTGGGACGTCACGTTAATTTTCATTTACTTTTTTGTGTACTTGTCATTTGTACCTGAATTATAAACTTTTATAAAGTTACTCCTTACCTGCCTTAGCTGTCAGAAGACGAATTAGCAGAAGACTCTGATACCTGTGCTCAATCCTAGGAATTGGTGAGGAACATGTTTGAAATTCATCTCATGAGCAAACAAGGGACTGCCTGAACTCCACAAAACATTCAGAGTGGAAGCTGTGAGTACCCTGTGAACACCATACTATCAAATCCTGCTTGACATGCATGTTGAGCCAAACATGAAGCATAATTGAAAGGTAGAGAACAGGTTGTGAAACAATTCTTGTGTATCCTCAGTCTGTTTATTGAAGGACCCTGCTTATGTCCTTTAAGAATTGTGTCTCAAAGTTTAATCTTTATACAGTGAATGTTTCATTTATCAATAAGAGCTCACAAAGCATTACGACTTGCCCCCTTTCTGAGCTGAACGAGCCAGTGGGTATTACCTTCAGGCTACAGCTCCCCCTTGAATATAAATCTCTAGTAGCTGTATTGGTGGGGTCCTCCCTTCATAGGGGGAGTGGTAGAAATTATCATGGCTAGATGATAGGGTTGGGTGGGTATGAGGAGAGAAACACGATTGGGGGATTGTATTATCCTTCACTTTGACCAATCCGATATAGCAGGGGAGATTTTTCTTCATAGGTTGAATACTTACTCCAGGGGAATAAGAGCATTGCAGCTCAGTTTCTTTTATTCTCCTATGAATGTTGATCATCTATGAGCAGCCTGATTTCCAGCAAGAGGGCCAATAGCTCAGGAGAGAGGGGCTCAGGTTGCCCCCATCAAGTTAACTAATAGATTTCAGCCGCTGAGCTATTTAGATATCAATGACTGATGGAGACCTGCTCCTATGAATGATACTGACTGAGATATCTATGACTGACTGAGCCCTGCACCTATGAATGGGAGGAGATAGGATGTGGTGTAACATCCTGAGCTGCCAACTTCCAAGCTGGCCGAACCAGGTTCGAGTCTCAGCATCGGTTCAACATCCTGTGATTCTGGGTAAATCACTTAATGTCCCCGTGCCTACAGTTCAGCGCCTTGAGACCCTCAGAGGTGATTTATCGTGCTTTACAATTCCTGGATCTATTTATTACTCTAACACAGTGCAGGGAGAGTAAGGAGCTTGAGAAGCCCCACCTCCCAGAAGAGATGAATGAATGAATGAATGCGGGTTTTATATAGCACATGGTAACCCGGAAGCATCCCAGCGCTAAAACCGAGACAACAGAGAGGGTGGAGAGCCAAGGAGAAAGGGAAGAGGGGATCAGGGGAAAAGGTGAGTTTTCAGTAATTTCCTGAAACAGGAGTGATCGGATTCCGTCCTTAGTTTGAGAGGGAGGGTGTTAAAAAGCCTAGCCGTGTTCACTGAGAATCGCCGGCCTCCTGTACGTGCCTTTCTCACTCTGTGGACTGTGATAAGGCGTTAATGATCCGAATGGAGGGATCTTGTAGCTTTATAGGGCGTGATAAAGTTTTTGAGAATGGGGGGGCCCTTGTCCTGTAAGAGTTTGTGAGCCAGACAGAGAGCCTTGAATTTTACTCTTTCTCTTATTGGGAGCCAGTGAAGGACCTTCAGAGCTGGTTTGGCCGAGGATCTGGCCGGGGTCTTGGTAAGAAGCCGGGCCGCGGCGTTCTGAATTCTTTGTAATTTGTTGAGGGTGACTTCGGGAGCTCCCAGGTAGATGGCGTTGCTGTAATCCAACCTTGAAAGAATCAGGCCTTGGATAAGCAGTTTCCGGGATATTTGTGGGAGCAGGGGCAGGATTTTTCTGACTGATCTAAGAAGCTCAAAACAGACCCCCGCATTTTTTTTGGCTTCGGTTTTGAAGGACAGGTCTTTCTCTATCCAGATTCCCAAGCTCTTGATCTCACTTTTGGGGGCCGGGGGTTCTCCCAGGCAGGTGGGCCAGATGTTAGGGGGAAGGGTGGGCCCTTTATGACCAAGAAGCATGATTTCTGTCTTAGACCCGTTGAGTTTCAAAGATGATTTATTCATCCACCCATAGATTTTGGAGAGGCAATTGTGGAGATTAGATGGTTCTTGGTTGGGATGGGATAGGGATACCACCAGTTGGGTGTCATCAGCGTAGCTAATGATTTTCACTCCGAACAGGATGACTATCTCCTCCAGTGGGGACATGTAGACATTAAATAATGTCGGGCTGAGCGAAGAGCCCTGCGGCACTCCGCACTGGAGGGGGATCGCTAGGTAGCGGGTGTTATTCTCCCAGACCTGGAAGGAGCGGTGGTTTATGAATGACGAGAGCCATGCCAGAGCGGTACCTTCTACCCCAATGTCTCTGAGTCACTGGATTAGCACCTGGTGGTTGACAGTGTCGAAGGCCACACTGAGGTCCAAGAGGATCACTGCCACTGATCCTCCTGCATCCAGAATGCATCTGGTCTCCACCACTACAGCCAGGAGGGAGGTGTCCGTGCCCTGACCAGGGCGGAATCCAGTCTGAGAGTTCCTGAGCAGGTTATTAGACTCCAGAAAATGGGAGAGTTTTTTATTCACTATTTTTTCAGTAATTTTACTAATTCCGGGGAGGAGGGAGATCGGCCTATAGTTGGCCAGGTCCAGCGGGTCCAGTAGAGGTTTTTTGAGAAGGGATTTGACGACAGCAGCCTTCCAGCTGGGGGGGACCTTTCCCTGACGTAGTGAAGAGTTGATGAGGTCAGCTAGAGAGGGGTGGATAGTGGGAGCCACTTTTTTAAGGATGCGCATAGGCACCGGGTCGCTGGGGGAACCACTTTTGATTGTGGCGAGCATTGTCAGGACCTCTTCAATAGTTACCGGGCCGAAGGTGTCTAGGTGGAAGGTACAGATATCCGGATGAGGGCTCGAATTTAGGTCCGGTTTGAAAAGACCCTCATCGTTTGTTCTATAGTTGACTTGGGGTAGGGTGGTGAGAATGTTGTGTATTTTCTCGTCAAAGTATTTTGCCAACTTATGGCATTTATCCTTGGAGGTGTTAGAAACTGTGAGAGGGTCCGGGACTTTGAGTAATTCCTTCATGATGATAAAGGTTTCTCTGGCAGAGCAGGAAGAGTTTTTTATTCTTTCATCAAAGAATTGGCTTTTAGTATTGCGTAGGGCGAGTTTATAAGTTCTTATAGAGATAGAACCTAGGTAAGATTTCCAGCTGAATGTGATCAGTTATAATAAACAGGACTAAGCAGTAAAAGGGAGGGTGAGAGGTAGCTTAACATTCTAATAAACTAGAACATAGTCGGCCTACAAGAAACCTGGGATACGGATAATAAGATTTTAGCAGGGCTAAGGGTGGTTTACTCATATTAATCTCCCTTAAAATGCCCTGTACCGCAGAGAAGCTCCCCATACACTCAAATAAGCTCCTAGTGGTCCACCTAGTTTTTAAGAATGAGCCAAATGTACTGATTGTAAACGTTTTGAAATATTTTGCCAGGCTTACGCCCTCTATACTATGTTTAAAAACCTTTTTAGAGTAATCTGGGGAAAAGCAGAACTCCCCATTGTCTGTTATTATTTCTGGTGATTATATCATGTATCTTTTTCAAAGCTGGTGCCATGTCTCTAATGATCCTGGTTTTCCTGGCTTAGAGAGCCACTCAAATTACCATTTTGAGCACACACTACAATGGGGGCCTGCTTGAGGAAATCATTGTTAGCTTCAATTTACATTATGTTGTGGAGGGGGTGGAGGGGGAAGCTATTAAATCATTCACTGCCAGAGGTTGTAACTGAACCAATGATTATATTTATTTTGTCCACTTTTCTCAACTGGGCTGGAGGAAGGTAGCTGCCTCATATTGGGTCCAAGAATACTTACATTACATCCCAGGATCAGGCCCGTAGATCGAAATGGAGTAAGGTTGTCTCTGCCCGAACTTCTTTAGTTCGCGAAGGTGTCAGGGTACAAGGTAAACTCAGAAAACTCAGAGATTATGATATGGAATTTAGAGGAGAGTCACAATCAGACCAAAAACAGATGGGATATCTGGGGTTCAAGATAGTACAGAAGATAGAAGACATCACAAAAGTTAATATGTCGAATGTTACAAGGGAAAGCTTGCGGCTTATGAAGAGCTGGGTTCACCTCCCTCTGTCAATTTTTTGGAGGGTGAATTTGGTCAAAATAATAATATTACCTAAGATTACCTTCCTCTTCAACACAATTCCCCTACATATTGGCAAGACCTTCATTGACAAACTTCAGAATGCCATACATTCCTTCATTTGGGCTTATAAAGGAACTAGAATGTATAGGAAAAAGTGCGAAACCGAAGGGAAAAGGGGGATTATCCCTACCGGACTTGCAGTATTATGCATGGACATTTCAACTGACTCTAGAATGCTGCTAAAATCCCAAGACTCTTCTGGTGTTGGGTCCATGTTTCAGCCATATTGAAGGGAGACAATTTAGGCAAGGACTGCTGTATGTTCAAGTTTGAAGACCCCAAGTTCTTTAAAAAAATTAGGCTCAAGTTGCTACAGGCCATGGCCAGAATATGGGCCAGCATCAGACGGCTGACAGGCCTAAGTTACTTCTCTAGTCTCACCCTTCTCTGAGACTCCCCTTGAACACCAGACTGTCTAAAAGAGAACTTAGCACAACAATTAAGAAATGCTGGGCTTAGCGCATGGGGGGACCCTTACCCAGGACAGCATGATACTACCTTGGTCAACACTATGTAGCACTCTGGAAGGGGAGATCTCCAAATTTAAGTACATCCAACTGAGATGTTGAGCCCAGAATTAGAAGTCTCAAATTGGCATAGGCAACCTTTTCGTAGAACATCTGGAAGGTGAAACCTCAGTTGAGAAAAGAGGTATCTACCTTGTACTGGGAAATTGAAGAAGCTATAGATGGGGATTTCAGACTGGCAGAAGACCTGTGAGTCAGTGTCTGCTGGGAGTGCAATGGGAACAACTCTGGCAAGTATTGTTGAGTACTTTGTTCTTTATTGTCAAGCAGGCCTGGCTAAGGAGAACTCATATTTTTTCAATCCAGAGGGCCTATTTAATCCCACTAAGGCTGTCAAAGATGTCCAAAGGGCCTCCTGTGAAATGCCTGAAATGTGTCTTGGAGAGAGCATCGGATGTTCACATGTTCCAGTAATGTCCAGCTATTCTTTAATTCTGGGTAAAGGTTGGAAAAACCATTTAGAACATTCTGGGGTTGCAAGTTAAGGTAAGCCTTTCTCTATTTATCCTTTGAATCTTGGATGAGATCACAGGCCCTGCGAGGTCCTTCCTATTTTACGCCATAATATTAGCAAGAAAATAAATTTGCTTAAGGTGGGTAGAATATTCGTCCCCCCCTCCCAGCATCCTGTCTGGTTAGAATCTATAATTTCAACATCTAAGTTAGATATATGGGGAAATCCATCCAAGAGGAAGAAGACCTCTTGGAACTTTCTATTGAGATGGCTGGATGAAGAGGCCGGAGAAAACTAATTGGGGTCTCTCATTTTGACAAACTTGTCCCATGATTATACCTCTCTGAATCTCTCCAGGCTGCGATGGGCCCTGCCCCATTTCCTCAATCTCACTAGCAGCTGCTGGTCTATATCCGACCAAATTTAAGAGTGACTTTACCCGATTCGGACAGTACCCTCCTGTTTGTAAGTGTACCCGCAGGAGTGAGATTCCTATACCTGCTTCCAAAGAGTATGTGTACAGATGTCTGGAGTGGTTATTGTGGTCAGAGGTGAATGAGAACAAACAAACAAGGTTTTCCCTGCCCACTTCTTAAATGATCTACTCACTACTTGTGGGGAAGATGTAAGCTTGTGTTTAAGTGAGGCCACCCTTGGTGATGTCTTACTAAAAGCCATTCACAGGATATGTCTAAAGGTAGCAAATAATCTCAGGAGGCCTTGTGGAGGCTCTAGACTTGGCGGGGAGAGGTGTTTTGATCACTAGTGCACAGAGGCACACCAAAAGCTATTAAAAACCCTAAAACATATTCCCCAGGATAAGAGCAAGATTTCTAGGAGTAGGAAAATATGCAAGCATATCCTGGCTGCCCACAAAAAAGAAATTGAAGCTGAAGCGTGGGATGGCAAGACAAATAGTGCCAGGTTTTGGGAACTTGTTAACTGTCCTTTCTTTACGGGGCTACGTATTAGTTTAATTGATAGTATTATATCCTCTGACATGTTCAGGACACCAAAGGCAATTATGTCTTGGTTTTCACTGAGGAAGAGGAGCCAAAGGCCATTCTAACCATGTCAAAGGTCAAAGCACCTGGCCCTGATGGGGTACCAGCTGATTTATACAACTCAAAGCTTTCTACTTGGGCTAAAACGTTAACAGGTTTACCATCTTCCTGGTCAAGGTCCATCATTATACATCATTATACTAGTATTCAAAAATGGAGCAAGAGCAGATCCACGATGCTACAGACCTATTTCCCTCATTGACTCCATAGTCAAGGTTCTCAATCAATCAGTCAATCAATCATGGTATTTACAGAGCGCACTACATACCCATGAGGGTCTCAAGGCGCTGGGGGGGGGGCACTGCTACTGTTTGAAGAGCCAGGTCTTGAGGAGTCTCCTGAAGGTTTGGAGGTGTTCGGTCTGCCACAGGTGGATGGGGAGGGTGTTCCATGTCTTGGTGGCGAGGTGAGGGAATGATCTGCTGTTGGTGGTCACTCTTCAGATGCAGGGGATGGTGGCGAGGGCATGGTCGGAGGAGCGGAGCTGGTGGGTGTTTAGAAGCTGAGTCGGCTGTTGAGGTACACTGGTCCGGTGTCGTAGAGTGCCTTGTGTGCGTGAGTGAGGAGTTTGAAGGTTATCCTCTTGCTGATGGGGAGCCAGTGCAGGTCTCTCAGGTGGGGTGTGATGTGGATGCGGTGAGGGATATCGAGGATAAGGCATGCGGAGGCATTCTGGATGCGTTGGAGCCGTTTCAGGAGTTTGGCCAGGGCTGCTGAGTAGAGTGCATTGGCATAGTCCAGTCTTCTGCTGATGAGGGCCTGGGTGACCGTCCTTCTAGTTTTGGTGGGGATCCACTTGAAGATCCTGCGAAGCACGCGGAAGGTGTTGAAGCAGGAGGAGACAGCGTTAACCTGCTTTGTCATGGAGAGGGTGGAGTTGAGGATGACCCCAAGGTTGCATGCATGGTCGGTGGGTGTGGGAGGTGCTCCTAGTGCAGTTGGCCACCAGGAGTCGTCCCAGGCCGAAGGGGTGGATTCAAGGATGAGGACCTCCGTCTTGTCCGAGTTCAGCTTCAGTCAGCTGTTTCTCATCCACTCTGCAACAGCCTTCATTCCTCATAGAGGTTGGTTTTGGCAGTGTGGGGTTCTTTGGTGAGGGAGAGGATCAGCTGGGTGTCATCGGCGTAGGAGATGATGTTGAGGTTGTGCCTTCATGCAACGTGGGCGAGCGGTACCATGTAGACGTTGAACAACATTGGGCTGAGGGATGAGCTTTGGGGTACGCTGCAGATGATCTTGGTGGCTTTGCAGTTTGTGCGTTGTTGTCTAGGTGGTCTTTTAAGGAGGTCCTTTTGGCAGATCTGATGAGGTGGTGGTGTCTGCAGGTGGCGTTCTTGTGGGCTGTGTAGGGTCCGGGGTGTCTGTAGATGAGGGTGGTGTTGGGGTCGGTGTGGATCTGGAAGTGTAGGTGTTTCGCGGTGCTGAGGTTGTTGTTGGTGTCTGTTGAGATTTTGGAAGTGTTTTTGTGGACGATGGCAATTCCTCCTCCTACTCCGTTGGTGCGGTCCTTGCGGGTGATCTTGTAGCCTTCTGGGATGGTTATAGCAATGTTGGGTGCCAAGGGGGGGTCGACTAGGTCTCCGTCAGGAAGGCAACGTCTGGGGCGTTGGTGTCGAGTAGGTCCCAGAGTTCGACGGCTTGTTTGCGGGTGGAGCGGGTGTTGAACAGGATGCATCTGAGGAAGTTGGGTTCTTCAGTAGGTGGGTTAGCAGGCCAGATGCTGGTGAAGCTGCAGTTCCGGCAGGTGAAGGGTCCTTGGGTGCGCTTCGGACGGCCAGGCAGCAGGTGCATGATCGTCCGGTGTTGAGTGGGTGGAGGGTGCTGGAGTCGTAGCAGAGGCGGGCGTCGTGGTGTCTGTAGGGGCCAGGGGTCCTGATGCTGGGTGCAGTCCAGGCGTGGATGGGCACAGACAGGCTTGCCTTAGTCGCGCCTGCGGCACGCCAGCGGCACACCCGCTAAACACGTCCGCTGCTCTGCCGCAGTGCGGCATCCATATAAGGGGGAGGTGGCAGGGAAGAGCATCTGAGAGGCGAAAGCAATGTGGCGAGTTGGCGAGTGAGGGGGCGGGCTGCGGGGAAGCAGCGGTGGGAATGGCACAGAAGGGGGGTCAACAATCACACAGAGAGCACAAAGGGGCACAGAATAAAATAAAATAGAACCAGAGGTCAACAATGGCAACAGTGGGCAGCCGTAGAGAAGGGGCACAGAAGGAAAAATAGGCAGTGGTGGGAAGGGGCACAGAAGGAAGAAAATGGGCAACAATAGCGTAAGGGGCAGGAAGGGGATGGTTCTGGAAAGAGTCATTGGGCAACATGCAACAAGCTTTTTTCCGGTCGCAAACGGGGTGATTTTTTCAGATGCATCAAAGGCTTTGATTTTGCACATTAGGTAATTACAATTTTATTGTGATTACCTAAATTGCAAATGCATTTAGTGGATTGCAATTGCAATTCCCTAATTGCGATGCATCAAGCCTTTCCTAAATGCAAACTGTGCATTTATTATACGCTAATTACTTTCAACTTGAAGTTGATGCTAATGTGTGCATGCTCTGAAAAATGCATAAAGTTAGTGTTTCAAAGTGGTGTGCACATGTGCATACTAAACTTTTTTGGGTGGTGCCTCAGGGCAGCCTTAGGTCCCCTCCCCCCGGCACCCTTGGATATGCATTTGCATATTGCAAAAACCAATTAAGTAATCACAAATTGCAAATGCATTTCCATTCATACCTATGGGCCTGTGTGGAATGAATGGGAATGCTATTGGAAATGTTAAGGATTGGCAGGATTATTTGCAAATCCTTCATGCACAAGCATTTGCGATTACCAAATAGCGAATCCTCAAAATTAACTTTTTGTAAGTCGCAAATGATCACCTTGATGCATGTGCCCCTTTCTCTCTAGACAGTTTGCCTGGCTAGAGCAACATAATGTTATTTCCAATTTGCAATGTGGGCTCTGGCCAGGGAAAAGCACTGTACATCAATGCCTTAATTTACAGATTATTATCAGGAACTATACTTTATCTAAGAAAGGCCCACCACTAATGGACTTTATGAACATAACTTCTGCTTTTGATCGAGTGAATAGATCCAAATTGTGGCCTCTGTTGACTGATTTGTGGTGGATTGTTAATCTGTTACATGAGCTTCATTTGTACCTTCCCGCTGCTGTGAGATAATCAGGCTGGGACCCTCTCCTCAACCATGAGTGTACACAGGGGAGTTAGACTGAGTTGTATTTTAGCCCCATTTGTGTTCAACTTATATATTAACCCGGTACCAACCCTATGCACAGTATGCAGAGATATTCCCCAGTCTGCCACCCAGCAAATTCCTGCTCTACTCTACACGGATGACACAGTGTTGTTAGCTAGGACTGCAGTTGGGCTCCAGTGCGTGGTTAACTCCATTATTGATTTCAAGAAGTTGCTGGATTTGAGCACTAACTTCTCTAAATCTCAAACAATGGTAATGGACACATACAAAGACACCAGAGAAGCCAGTTCGAAGACGGTGTTGTAATAACTAAGGTATCCACCTTTTCCTATCTGGGAGTACATTTTGATGAGAGGAGCTCATTGGTCCATTTAAGAAAGACGAAATAAATTATTTTTCAAGAGCTGTAGCTGCAGTTCTTTTCTTTGCAAAGCGATTGTGGCCCAAACCAGTGCAGACCCTGCTGAAAGTTTACAAGGTGAAATGCATCTCCTTTACCTGCTATGGGAGTGATATTTGGGGTTATAAAGATTCAGCAGATTTACAAAAAGTGGAGAACACATTTTTAAGAAACTTGATATCTATTCCACGATCTGTTGCCTCATTTATTGCCCATGAAGAGATGATGGAGTACATTTCTGGCCTGGTGCTGCTTTCACCTCTGTTGCGATGAGTTAGGATCTGGATTAACCCTGAAATGGATCTGAACCATAAATTTGTCACACACCTTCTGTCCCTGGAAAGGGCGAACGGTATCCCTTGGCTCTGTACATTGAGGGCCAGATGTGCGAGCCTTTCATTTAGTGCCTTGCGATTTGTGACTTGTTGCAAGTCGCAAATTGTGAGGCGCTAAAAGAAAAGTACATCAGTGTTATTACACTGCTTTGCGATTCCCAAAGGGGGTCGCAAATTGCGAGGCTCATTAATATTAATATTAATGAACCTCATGCAATTTGCGAGCCCATTGGGAATGCCAGTCCTCCCAGGGATTGTGGTCTGCTGGTCTCAGCAGACCACCATGTTTGGGACTACTTTTTTAATAAAGCAGTTTTTTTTTTAAATGCAGCCTGTTTTCCTTAAAGGAAAAAGAGATGCACTTAAATAAGAAAAATTACACTTTTCAATTTCATTTTTTTAAGAGTGATCAGATCCTAACTCGTCTCTGGGACCATTGCCTGCTCTTAAAAAGTATTTTCCTACATACTCACAAAGGGGAAGGGGTCCCCTGGCGATCCCTTCCCCTTTGCAAATAGTTTACCACCTTCTTGAAATAGGTGGTAAACTGTGAGTGTTTTGTGGCTGCAAATGTGGTTGCAAAACATTAGTACATAACATGTTTACTTTTAATTAGGAAGGGTCGCCCCTTCCTAATTGTGGGATCCACAAATGCTATTTTGCAAGTCACTGACTCACAAAATAGCATTTGTACATGCTGTTACCCTTTTTTGCAGCCGCAAATGGGAGTAGCTCCCGTTTGTGGATGCACAAAAGGGTCGTACATCTGGCCCTAAGACCTTAGTGGAGAAACTGGGCCAACCTGAACCATTTGCATCTCCTAAAGGAATAACAAAAAGAGATTTGAGCTTAGTCAAGAGACAATTTTTATCTATCATGTTTGTGGAGAGATAAGTGAGGGAGCTCATTAAATTATCTGTATGGGCCTATATTTTATTCAAAACCTGTCTCACAGTAGAGTCCTATTTGGGAGTTACTACAATATCCTACCACCATTTCCTTTTTAAGAGGTTCAGACTCAATTGGCTACACTTGTTACTTGCTGTGCCTCAGAGGTGGTACAAGGAGGATTAATCGGGCTCCTGTGCTTGTGATATATTTTCCTTGCAGGACACAATGCTTTTTGTGATGTTTTACAATCATTATTTCTTTTTTAAAAATCTTTCATATTGCCACTGTTAAAAGAAAAATGCTTTCTGAAACTGAGACTGACTCTAACCTCTGAACTGTTTTAATCGTGCACATTTTTCAGTAGCTGCAAGTAGAAACAGGAAAAGATGTAATGTGCAAATTTTAAGTTAATGGTTTTTATACATGACCCATTCCTGTGAAAAGGGAATTGAATATTCTCATTTTGTGACTTTTTTTACTGTATATAAATTGTTGGTGAGTTTTAGTCGTATTATATGTGTATGTATTTTATATACTATGGGTGCTTTTATGATTTTAATTACCAAGATAAAGTATATTCTAACTCTGACCCTTCTATCGTGTTCTAAAAGAAGATCCGACATCACGCTTGAAAGCAACTATCAAGTCACTTGTGGAAGAAGGACTCTCCTGTGATTGGATTACGTCGCAGGAAGCACAATTCCTACAGACCAGCCATCCAGTTACACCCTATTTCTATTGTCTGCCAAAGATTCATAAGACACAAAGACCTCCCATGGGAAGACCTATCATATCTGGCATAGGCTTTATTCTAGAGCCTCTTTACACCTTTGTGGTTTTCTTTTTGCGACCATTAGTCAAAACTATGCCAACGTATCTGCAAGATACCAAAGACATATTACGTTTTTTACCAGAAATAAAGTTTGATGAAGACAGAGATTACTTGGTGTCCTTTGATATCATATCAATGTATACATTAATACCACAGGATGAAACAATAGACACCATCCTTCAGATCCTGACGAACACCAAGTTGGACTCAAAAACATCAGTGCCTTTCATCATATCTCTGACACCCCTGGCAATGAAACTTCACACGTTCTTATTTCATGCTTCTGGTGCACAAAAGAGCCTTCTTTGTCAAATGTGACTCCCAGATATGTGTACTCACAAGCTGGCTCCATTTTTATGCCACCAAGAGAACAGCTCTTCTGTTGTTTTTAGTTGGTGTTATTGCTATTGTACGTGTCTTGCTGAGGTTTATTTTTAAGTTGTTTTTCATTGCGTATTTCTGCTTTTCAGTCAAAAGACGTTGAAGACCAATTTAAGTTTGACTGAGTGGCACTACGTCGTCTGCATACAAAAGGTTGCTCAAAGTTTTCCCTCCTATCCTCGGTGAGTGGGAATTACAGGCGCCGAGCACTCTTGGTAGGTCCGCCATAAAAAGGTTGAACAGGATTGACGCAAGCACTCACCCTTGTTTCAAACCTTTAGTGGTTAGTACTTTTGAGGACAGGTGAGTGCTGCTTCCTAGTTTCACCTCCACCCAGGTGTCCATGTGGAGGAGCATCAGCATGTTTAGGGTCAACTGTGGTAGACCCCATTGCGCCAGTTTTCCCCATAGTCTACCTCTCTTGATGTTATTGAATGAGGCGCTGAAATCAATATAGCACAAGTGTAGGGGAAACTTAGATGATTTTTTGGTGTCGATTATTAAGGATGTTTGTTGATGTTCCAGTCATTTTCTGAAAGCCAGTCTGATTCAGAGGTATTATCAGGTTTGACTCAGCCCAAAGTGCAATCTCCTCTAGTATGGTGCCGGCAAAATATTTTGCCTCGTTATCAATAAGGGCTACTAGGCGGTAGTTGTTTGGGGCAGCCTTGTCTCCTATTTTTGCAGTTTGGAACAATCGTCGAACACCTCCAGGATTCTAGAATTCTGTTTAGTAAACTGATTTCCAAGAATAAAAATTGCATGATGATCGCCCATTCTTTGTTCTTTGCTTTATAGAGGGCAGGTGGGATGCCATTTGGTCCCGGGGCACCTTCTTTCCTGCCTTTGGCTATCTGCTTTTTGAGTAAGTCTGTCTGCTGGCACCTCGATTTCTCTGGAAGGTTGGAGTTAATGCCTGAAAAGGCCTGTCCCCATGTCTCTAGCGTATGCGTTTTCCAGTTTCTCTCTGGAGTCTTGCTGGTCCCCATCTAGGCTCCCAGATGCTCTGTGTGGTCGTTGAAGTGACTGGAGAGGTATTTTATCCAGATCTCTTCAATGATGTGTGATCCTTTTTCTTTGCATTGCGGGCGCATGATCCCATTTACTGTTTCCCAGAAGCGGGCACTGTTATTAGTATTAATGTTGTATAGGAGTTTATCCCAAACCTCATTTTCACCATCTCTCTTGATGTTCCATTTTAATTGTTATGAGCACTGCCCTTTGATGTTTCAACACTGCTCATAGACTGATGTTGTTAGGAGCTTTTTTCAGCTTTCGTAGAGTCGAGTTTACTGATCTTTTAAGTTTCCTTAATTGTGCTCTCTGTTCTTTCTTTAGGTTGTTTTTTTTTGCCCTCTTTGCGAAGATTGTCTTTGGAAGGGCAGTAGCTGCAAGTTTTTTTAGCAGTAATGCCATAAATTGTTCCCAATAAGTGATGTGCCTGGCTGCAGTCGATATTTGGGTATGGAAAAGTTGGAGTGCAGCTTTGGCTTAAAGGGTCGTATTGCTAGATGTAGTTTTAATCCGTTTTTGATTCATGGATTGTATCGGCCCCATGGCTGTATCTGGCCTGATTGAGGTTGGAGTGTTTGATAATATGTGGCATTCCTGTGGGCGATGATCGCTGTCACCCTTATCTCCCATTCTGAACCCCGAGATGTAAGAGAACAGCGCGAGGCTTGCCAAGGTATATTCCAGAATGGAGCTCGTTGTGGTCGAGTAAAAGGATTTTACTGGAGGAGAGTCTGCTCGAAATCTTCCATTCAGTACCCGTAGGTTTTGGTGTTCTAAGTCGTGAAGAAAGCAACTATTGCAATGTTTTTTCCTGTCTAGTAAGACGTTTTGCGGTGGTATGTTGTAAATTCTGTTTAAATCCAGTGCATCCTACCCTTCTGACGAGCCAAGTAGGTCTTGATTTAGGTCCCCTGTCAGAAGGAAGAGTGGATTTTCCATCTGGATAACGTACTCAGCCAGTTGATTGGTGAGTTTAGTCTTTCTCTTTATTTTTTGGATGTATATATGAGTTGATTATGCAAACCTCCAATTCTTTTTTCTCAAGGACAAGTCTTATTTTAACTATTAGTGCTGTATTTGAAGTTGAATCCATAAGGGTGGCTGATGCTATTGTTGCGGTGGAGACATAGGTGGTCAATCCTCCTGAGTGATGACCCAACCTGCTGGTCTTCGATGCTGGTGTGGCAAGGCATGTGTAGCCCTTGACATGCTGTGGGGCCTTGAGCCAAGTTTCCTGGAGCTTGTATTTAATCCTTTGATGATCCAAGAGCATATGCCTAGGGTTAGTGCCCTTCCTCCACTACCAGCTCGGTAATGTAAGTAGCGTCAGTCGTTCTCGGGGTGTACGATGATGGTTCCGGACAGTGCTTCCCTTGTTGGGCCTTGATATGACTCAGCTACTGCCATTGATCGTAAATCTGGTCGATCCCAAGGGCTACTTATGCTCCTTTTTTTGGTGAGCTTCCCCGTGCGCCTCTAAGAACACTAAAAGAGTGTGCCTGATGTTTCTTGGTGCTGGGCTTATCGTGCTCAAAAATGGTAGAGGGTAGGCTGGTTTTTGAAAGGGGACGATCTTGATACCCCAAATGTTAAAAAGCTCCTGTTCAGCTAAGATTGAGTCTGCAATGTTGCTTGAAGTCCAAGTTGTCTTAGTTGCCTCCAAACTTTGGGGATTAAATGCAGGTAAGAATTCTACGGGGAATAAGTCCATTGACATTATTGCCCCCCAGTTTTGGAATAGATTTAATTAATCTGAGGATGTTGCCGTGATTTAGCAGGTCCTGCTGTCCCTTTGACGTGTATTTGGGATGAAACACCAGGAACTCTGTTGATTGGCGGCTATTTCCCTGTCTTTGTTGTTTCACTGGTAATGGGTGTGTTGTAGCCGTTGGTCCATTATATAGTTTTTCTTCCTGGATTTCCAGGCGCTTACTTGCTCCAGCTGCTAAGGAGATCTTTGTATTTGGAATTGTGATTATTTGTTTTAGAGTAGTTTGCATTGGTTCTATCCCCTTATCTTGTGTCCATTTTACCAGTGGGTTTCCCGTTGGTCTGATCACAGTGTGAGTACTCTTAGTTCCTGTGCCCCTTGATGATTCTTCATGATTTGGGCTTGTTGGTTGTCCATTGGTTCTTTTTCTGTCCCCTGTGTGGGGATTTGCTTAGTTTCAAGTGGGCTTGTTGCGTCCGAGTTGCGCGTCTGACCGCATGCTTGCCCAGGAGGAACTGGTTCATTAGTTGGGAGTCTTAGTTCACTCCTTAGTTCTTGATTGTCTTGTTCCTGGCTGTTCTTTCCACTGCCGATTTTTGGAAACGGTCGGATCTTCAGTGTTTCTGTATTTTGATCTTCATTTTGTTTTGTTTTGTCTCTTGTTGGTGATTCTTGGACCTTTATTACATCATGGTCCATCATTCTTCTGTTTGTTTTTTTGCTGTTGTTTGAAAGCATTTGGTACAAGGTTTGCCCGATGTGTTGACCCTGGATCGCTTGCATTAATTGCATGTTTTTCATGAGTGCCTGCAAAAATGGAGAAATATTTTGTTGTTTTTGTTTGTAATTTTTGATTGCGCCCTTTCCTTTTTTGTTGGCGACGTTTGGCGTTAAGTTTTTGCAGATTCCCCTTTCCGATTGGTTCTATCTCCTCGTTGTGATCCTCAAGGTTGTCCTTTGACCTTTTGCCGGATTTATCCCTACTGGATATTCCCTCTTCACTTTTGGTGGTGCCCAAATCTTTTGTTGCATTTTCTGCTGTTGAGTTTTTTATATCGCTTATAAGTCCAGTTAGCATGGAGGGCGGAGTAGCTAGTTTGTCGACTTCCTAATTACAGTTGCAACTGAGATAGATGTTTATTTATTTATTTATTTATTATAAAGTGTTGTATAGCGCGAACAAGACCCGTGGGTATCAGAGCGCTTTACAAAGAAATAGGATAAAGATTAACAAGAATAGTAACCATTAAAACAACACATAGATATGAGGTAGATGAATATATGGCTTTAGGGGGGTGCTTATATACCTATATTCCATTCGAGTGAGTCCTTTACATTAAGAGGTACTGTAAGGCTGAATTTATATCATTTGCCATTCATGCCGACATATATGAGGTAGGAGGTTATATGGTTTCAGGGTGTGAGATAAATATATAAGTTCGCATTGACATGAGGTAGCAGTTAGTATACATCTTAACCACAAGGAGTGGCGTCAGTCTCGTATCATCCTTTATCTTTCATCTTATTCACGTCGAGCCTACCCTTTCTGATGACGTAAATGTTCTGTGTTAGGGCAGCATTAGCTCCTAATAATGATCCATAAAACTTCCCTATGTAAGGTATTTACTCATCAAGAAGCTCTTCACTTCTCGCTGAAATGTTGCAGTATTATGAGTCTTCCTAATGCTTGGAGGGAGTGAGTTCCAGATTCTGGGGGCAGCTCCTGAGAACGCTCTGTCATAAGTTTTTTTCTTTCAGAAAATGGCTGGCCGCAGCACCAACTCCTTGGCACTCCTAGCTGGTCTGTTGCCTCCTGACAGCTCAATTTTCTTGGATAGGTATCCAGGAGTATTGTAGTGGAGCGCTTTATGGGTGATACATGCTATCTTTAGTTAAATTCTGGCCTCATAGGGTAGCCACTTTAATGCTTTCAGGTGAGGAGATATATGGTCAAATTTCCTTGATCCAGAGATAAGTCTCGCCGCTGCGTTGAGGCAAGCTTTTAGTGGTGCTGTGGATGTTTTTGGTAAGCCCGCTAAGGTGGTGCAACCATATTCAATCCTAGAGATAGCTAAAGATTGGATTGCCAGTTTAAGATCTGCCTCTGAGATGAATGATTTCAATTTTCTTAGGTAGTGTAGGTGGAAGCGGGCGCTTTTAGCCATTGAATTAATGTGAGTTTTCATGTTGAGATTCTCGTCTAAAGTGATTCCTAACGACTTAGCTGAGTTGACTAGAGTCGGGTTGCAGTTGAGCGCAGTCACCAACTTGGTCCATTCCTTTATTTCCGTATGGCTCCTTGGTGGTAAAATTAGTAAGAACTCTGTTTTGTGAGCATTTAGCTTCAGATGATTGGTAGTTAACCATTGCAATGCCATTTTTAATGTTTCATTCATTAGCTCAATGTCTTCAAGGGAGGCGACCTTTATATATATATATATATAAAATCTTTATTCGGCTTGTTCACAGTGGAAAAACCATAAAAGTACACAAAATAGCAAACACAGTAAAAATACACTTGTTACATATATTTCTGATAAAATTCATTTCATAGTTAAAAAGAGAAAAGTTAATCAAAAATGTGCAAAGTACCGCTTATTCTCACACTGACAAGATTTTTAGAGATTCGTTCTGTGTTTCATGATACACTTTAAGAAACTACTAATAAAATAACAGACATTTGGTGTTTCCAACATTTGCAGTCTTAAAAGGGCAGGTCTGCATTGTCGCAATCCCCAAGATTTTAGTATCGGTAAAAGCCAGATCTTTCTGTGGGCTTGGTGGTATTTACAAAGCAAGATCACGTGCAAATTCGACTGCATTGATATACCGTCACAAGGACAGGGCGGGAGTATAGCCTCCCAACAGTTTTGTGACGGGAAGGTGACCATTCTAAAGAATATATTTAGCCTAAATCTTGTAATGAGCATTCTCTCGTAGGTTGGCATTTGGAGTTCTAAGTACGGATGAATGACAAAGGCTACTTGGATCATATTTGAATGGATCACTGCCGTTTTTGTCGAGTTGGAAGCGAGTCTTAACGACTCCAAATGGCACAATGCTTGACGTTTAAGAACTTTTTTTGGAATGTCCGTTATAGATGTCGGGTCTGAATAGTACTTCTCAAGGCCTAAATCAGTAAGAAAGTTCCTAACATATAGGAGCCACTTTATTTTTGCAGAATTGTCCATATTCATTGAATCTGTGATGATGGCTTGAGTCAGAGCATTTTTGTTTGATTTCCAAATGCGGCGCCACAGCATCAGAGGTTCAATTTTAATTAAATCCTCTAGATATGGTATGGCTAATTCTAGGTGCATTGCGTAAATTGAGGTGCCTTTGGGGGTGGCTAGCAAGAATCTTAAGAAGGTGTTTTCCGCCCTCTGAATAGGGCTAACATCAGTATACCCCCAGACTCCTGCACCATATGTTGCTATTGCCTGGCATTTGGCGTTGTAAATCTTAAGGAGCTCTACTGGAGGCCTCTTGCCTAGTTTCTGGGAGAAAGTTATTAGTGCTGCAATTGATCTCCTAAATAAAAGTGCCCTTGTGCTCACTGCTTGCTTCCAACAGAGTTGGTCATCTATCATAACCCCCAAGTAGGGATAGTGTGGGGTAGGTTCAAGCTTTTGCTTATTGAGGATTATTGGATAGGTTCTTTTTCGGTGTCTGCCAACAGTCATTACGAACGTTTTTTTTACGTTCACTTTTAGATCTAAATTGCCCATGAAGGACGTGTATCTGTTCACTGCGTTCTGAAGTTCTTTGGGTGTTCGCGCTAAGATGACGGCGTCATCCGCGTAGAGCAGGACTGGGATCAGGCGGCGGTTTATGCGTGGGAGGTCCTGGGCCCCCCTCAACATCTCCTCCTCCAAGCCGTTGGTGTAGAGTGAGAAGAGGAAGGGGGCCAGGACGCATCCCTGCCTGACCCCACGCCCTACGCTAAACGGGGACGTCAACTCACCATTAACGCCGAAGCGTACTCTGGCTGTGGCCCCAGTGTAAAGCTCTTTGAGAAAATCTAAAAGGGGTGGATCTACTCCCAATTGAGCCAAGACCCTCCACAGCTTTCTGTGCGAAACGCAGTCGAAAGCTGCGGAGAGGTCAACAAAGACCATATATATCTTGGTAGGGATGGCCTGTGTATATTTCCCCATTATTAGGGTAAGGTTAAGGACCTGCTCTAGGGTACCAAAACCTTCTCGGAAACCGAATTGGATATCCGAAATTATGCCCCGGTCCTCAGTCCACTGCTGGAGGCGCTCAAGAATCACTCTCCCCACTACTTTCCCGAGAGAATCCAGCAGTGATATGGGCCGGTAGCATTTTACATCTTGTCGGTCCCCCTTTTTAAAAATGGGGACCATTATTGATTTTGTCCAAGATGTTAGGATTCCTTCACTTGCTGCTGCTGTACATACTCTAGTTAAGATGGGGGCCCAGAGATCTTGGTTACTTTTAAAAAGGTCCACCGGGACCCCGTCGGGTCCTGGTGCCTTGCCTGTTTTACTACTCTGCAGAGCGTCTATAAGGTCTGAAATATCAAAAGGGACCAGGATAGGGTAATTTACCTTGGGGAGAGGGGATTCTGTTGGATGGGTATTCTTAAAGATTTCCTCAAAGTGGGAGACCCAGGTGTTTTCGTCGATAGCGACTTCTATTTTTGGGGTCTCTCTGTCTGTGAGGTATGGGGTTCTGACCGTGCGCCAGAAAAGCTCACTGTTTTGTGAGACTGCACCATGGTGGAGATCATCCCATAGCTTTTGCTTTAGTTGTGCAGTTCGCAGCTTTCTTTCCCTTGTGTATTGGCGCCTGAGCAGCTGGATCTGAGCCGCATCACGTGGATTATTTTTGAGAGCGGATTTCAGCTTTGATAAGGCCGCTGTGCAGTTATGATTAAACCACTTTGGTTTTGAGGGGCGGTTTATTTTAGGTTTTGTGGTGAGCAGGTCTTTTATAGCGTCTAATATTAGATTGAAATTTCTCAAGACTTCTTTATGGCTAGTTGTGAGATCCAGGCATTTCATTATGTTTGAGTAGGACTGCGTTACTAATTTTTTCATTATGTCAGATGGGTTAATTTTAGCCCATCTGATTGTTAGTCCATTACGTTTACCGACCTCTATCTTGTTCTGCCTGAGAGTGGTCGCCATCTCTGATTTATGTGAAAGGTTGGCAGGCATGGGCATAGTTAGTATTAAGGCTGCGTGATCGCTAAGGGGGGTGACAATGACTTCAAAATCTTTAAATGTCGACATTAGGGTTTGGGAGAGAAATATGAAGTCTACTGTTGTCTTATGTCCTCTACCCACATGGGTCGGTATGAATTCGTTTGGATCTGCTTTTACATGATTTGCAATCTGGAGATCCAGATCTGATAGGGCGATGTTAATTATGTTTCCCAGTTTAGAGTGTGCGAGGTGTGCTAGTGGAACATTAAAGTCGTCCACGATCCCACAACACAGTAAATTGGGAGCTGTGCAAGGATGAAGATTGAAATCGCCTCCCCAAATTAAATGGGTTGCTTTATTTGCAGGGCTCTGATGGAGTACTTGTTTTAGTTTATCGGTTATGGTAGTGAGAAGAATTGTAAAGTTTTCTTCCGATAGATTATTATATGTGTTGGTCAGGATAATAGTGTCTTTGTTAGGAAAAGTGAGTGATAGGATTTGATGATTGGTGTCCTGAGAAAGTGTGGCCACTTTATTAAGAGGTAGGGAATTTGAGATATAGATGGCTAACCCACCTTTTGGTCTGCCCATTGTACTGGTTAGGGCTGAAACATTATAAGTTTTATAGCCTTGTAGATGGAGTTCTTCTACGGACCATGTCTCCTGGAGACAAATTATTTGGCATGGGGCTAAAAACTTCTGCGCAGAGCCATCCTCGATTTTATTTCGGAGGCCTGCGATGTTCCAATAAGAAGCTATGAGAAATGAAGGGTCATCGGTAGATTCTGCTTCTGGGGTTATTGTGTTATTGTTACTGGTAAGCGAGGCGGTAATGTTGGGCTGCAAAGGGGGAGATAATTGGGTATCAATGGGAGGAATTTCTATTAGTGGTCAGTCGACCATTTCTAGGCCGCTGAACCTATTACTTAGTGGGATGTTTTGCCATGGGTCCCATCGTGTTTGCTCTCTATGTGGGGGCCAATGTGTATAAGGTCTTCTGTCGTCCCACCTTCCTCCCTGGCGGCGCTGTCTCACTGGGTGCCAGGAGTAGTCTGGCTCGTATTGGTTATGGGGGCCGTTATAAGTGGTATTTGGAAAGTCATCCTGCCTGGGAAATGGGACGGACCAAGGGGGCTCCTGCTCCTGTGTATAACTGTCTATTTGCCTGAAGGGATAGAAGAAGGGGAGGGACTTGATCTTGATTCCTCCATTTGGGGTGATGTCTTCCCAGGCACAGACATAATCCGCTATTCGAGGGTCCTCGAAAGTGATTGTGATACAGTCACCGGGAATGGTTTTTCGGGTATTGCCCACCCATGGTACCCTGGCTACGGATCTGATTCTACCGCGCCAGGAGGATGGAATTGGGCGGTTGGTCTGGAGCCAATGCTGAACTTTATTTTTCAGGGACCAGACCGGTTCTGGGGTAAGATCTATTAGTTCTGGCACTCCAGCCATGACTGCCACATAGGGTGAGGCCTCTGGAGGGAAATCTGCTGAGAATCTTGGTGGGCCAGGATTCCCCGCAGTGTTTCTCTTGGGCCTGCCCGCAGGTGTTTTTGGTGGTGCAGACGGGGGGGGTATGGTTTTTGTTGTTGCATTATGCGTGGTTTTCCCTGAGGTTTTGTTGGCTGTACTGCTCGGTGCCGTCGGAATTGCGGCAGTAGTAGCAGGCACAGTTGTCGCAGGCACAGCTGGGGAAATCAAAACGGTGGTCTGCTGTGGGTTGCTAGTAGAGCTTTGAGCTGCTACATTTTTTGTTGTTTTGGTTGATTTTGAGGAGTTATTATTAGTCAACAAATTTGGAGTAGGTATCCTGAGGGTCTTTTGTTGTGGGTTGGGTAAAGGTGGATTGGCGATTGATGCATTGGAGCTTATTGGTTTTTTGCTATTGTTTTGTGGTGGTTTTTGGGGACATGGTGGTAGAAATGACTGCTGATTTTTTAGAAGCTTGGAAATTTGCAATTCTAGGGTTGCTAACCGATGTTCTAAGGGTTGTAGCGCATGTTTGACTACGTTGGCTATGCTGGAGAGTGTTAGTTCCTGAGCCTCAACAGCGTTCAGATCCACTGGGGTTTGTTTTGTGGAGTAAGGGTCCGAAACTATCAGGGAGGATGGGTCCTTCTCTACCTGATGGACTGACGCTAGGATCTCGACATGTGTCGCCCTATCATCCAGAATTTGTGGGATACTTGATGTTGTTACCAAGTTTTCTGGGGTAGTTGGGTTTCTTGGTGCCCTTTTCTTACTGATTGCTCCCTCCCTCCTACCCCTTTCTAATCTTTTTTCTGATGAAGAGATTTCTGCAGGAGTTGTTGGAAGCAGTTCGGGGGTTTTTTCTAGGTCGAAGCTGAGTTGGGAATCCGCTAGCTGAGATACCGACAGATCTACTGTGTTTGGTAGACTGCGTCTCTCTCTAGTTGGAACCGACTCTGCGTTTGGGACTCCTAGCGCTGGAGATCTGGCTTCCGCCAGAGTTCCTAATGAGGATCTTTTGGCAAATGCTAGATCTAGAGAGACCCTTTCTTCAATGAGTGTTATGCTTTCGTCTATGAGCGTGTTTGCCTTCGCTAGGAAGTCATCCATGGGACCAAGCAATTTACCTGCAGCGCTGGGGACTTTAGCTTTAGTTTTATTCCCTCTTGTAAGAACCATTGCTATTCTTTTTAGGTTGTGGGGATGAGGTAAGTCGTGAGAATATTGCTATTAAAAGCAGTGAATCGGAGAATAATATTGGTGTCAAGGGGGATGGCCCAGTCCAGTCTCTACCAGCCTCTAACGGCCTAAAACGGCCCGGTCTTTGCCCGGGTCTTCGCCCCGGGCTGCGACCCGCGGCGCGACCCGCGGCGCGTTAGAGACTGGCTAGATATGGAGGACGGAAGGAGGGCGTGGCCGCCGGGGGAAGAGGCGCCGGCTGCAAGGAGCGGTGGTTTCTGGGCCTCGCAGTCCCCCGGTGGGCTGTTCGTGGACACAACCAATGCACTGCTACCTGGGCGGGTCGCGCTGAGAGCGAGATGGTGAACTGCCGATTGCAGTGACGCTCCCACCAGCCGACCTCTGCTCCAGGGAGTGCGGTTCAAGATTTGGGCAGATAAGCAGTTCCTCGTTTTTGGCACAGAGAGCAGGTCAGTGAGCGGCACCCGCGCAGCGGGTGTCGCGAAAGGTTATAAAGCAGCGTTCCAATCAGTGGGCGTGGCCGCCGGGGGAAGAGGCGCCGGCTGCAAGGAGCGGTGGTTTCTGGGCCTCGCAGTCCCCCGGTGGGCTGTTCGTGGACACAACCAATGCACTGCTACCTGGGCGGGTCGCGCTGAGAGCGAGATGGTGAACTGCCGATTGCAGTGACGCTCCCACCAGCCGACCTCTGCTCCAGGGAGTGCGGTTCAAGATTTGGGCAGATAAGCAGTTCCTCGTTTTTGGCACAGAGAGCAGGTCAGTGAGCGGCACCCGCGCAGCGGGTGTCGCGAAAGGTTATAAAGCAGCGTTCCAATCAGTGGGCGTGGCCGCCGGGGGAAGAGGCGCCGGCTGCAAGGAGCGGTGGTTTCTGGGCCTCGCAGTCCCCCGGTGGGCTGTTCGTGGACACAACCAATGCACTGCTACCTGGGCGGGTCGCGCTGAGAGCGAGATGGTGAACTGCCGATTGCAGTGACGCTCCCACCAGCCGACCTCTGCTCCGGGGAGTGCGGTTCAAGATTTGGGCAGATAAGCAGTTCCTCGTTTTTGGCACAGAGAGCAGGTCAGTGAGCGGCAATATTTATATATATTTGCGTGTCATCCTCATACATATGATAGGGTATCTGTGAGTTTCTGAAAAATTCTGTAAGAGGTTCGACATACAAGTTAAACAGATCAGGGGATAGTGTTGATCCTTGTGGGACTCTGATTGAGTTAGGGCATGGTGGTGAAATTGATTGGTTGACCAGGAATTGTTGTGTTCTGTTCCGTAGGAAAGAGTCGAACCATTTCAGCACATTTCCAGACAATCCCATCCTGTCCTGTAGCCTAGTCAGTAATGCTTTGTGATTTACTGTGTCAAATGCCGATGACAGGTCCAGGAGAATCAGTAAGCATGCTTGGTTTTGGTCAAGGGCCTGTAGCGCGTCATCAACAATATGGAGGATCGCTGTTTCCGTGCTATGCCCTGATCTGAATCCTGATTGGCATTCATCTAGTAGGGAGAACTTAGTGATGTGTTGGCTCAGTTGGCCCTGCACGCATTTCTCAATTAGTTTGGCCAATAAAGGGATGTTGGTCACTGGGCGAAAGTTATTCGGATCTGTTGCATCCGCTGTCGGTTTTTTGATCAAGGGAACAACTTGACCTGTTTTTAAGCATTCCGGGAGGATCCCTTGTGATAGTGATGCGTTTACTATTTTGGTCCAGATTGGAACCACAATATGGCTGATTTCTCTTAAGCATTTCGCGGGTAGAGGATCGTGGTAGTGGTTCTTAGGTTTGATTTTCGAGAGCGTTTTGGCGATCGTGTCCTGGTCATATAGTTCGAATGTGTCCCAATTTGCCTTGTTTTTTGTCTTGCTACACACTGTTGTCAGGTTGAGATCGCTCGTAGTCAATGGTTGGATGAGAAGGTTAACAGCTGCGCTTATGAGCTCTGTTTCAAGCAATTTGGCCTTCATCGTGAAGAATGTTGAAAATTCCTCGCTGCTTAGAGATGTTTTTGAGTTTTCATGAGCAGTTTTGGCTAGTTTGTTTGATTGTTGCTTCAGGATTTCAAAGAGTTTCCGTGCTCTGTTTTTGGCATTATCCAGTTCTGATCTTATGAATTCCTTTTTGGAGTTGATGATCTTTTTGTTATATTGATTTCTAATTTTTCTGAGCGCTTTCAGCTCAGGGATGATGGGTGTTGTCTCCATTTTCTTTTGGCCATTCTCAGTTTGCGCCTGTCTTCGTTCAGTAATCCATTAAACCATGGATTTTTCATCTTCTCCGTGACTCTTTTTAGTTTTAATGGCAAGGTGTTGTTGACGATATTCCCGACTGAAGTTATATAGTGATCTGTCAGCTCATTTACATTCTGCAGGTTGCTAGGTGGCTTTAAGTCTCTCTCACAACTTTCTACTAGTAGCTCAATATTAGCCTCTCTTGTGTCTCGGATCCATTTTTTGAACTTGGTAGGTTGAACGGTCTTGCCCTTTTTCAATATGGGTATCAGGAATGTTATTGCATAATGATCTGACCAATCACACTGGGCTATTGAGAGGATTGATGTACTTTTGTTACTCGAGATAATCCAGTATAGCGTTGCTCCTTTCGAGTGTGTAGGTTGCGTGCATGCTTGGTTGAGGTTTAGCTCGGCAAGGAAATCTTTAAACGTGTTAACTAGTTTGTCATTGCAGTCATCCCAATGTAAGTTCAAATCTCCTAGGAATATGTTATTGGCATCAGTGTTAGAGTTTGCCGTTATGATCTCCATTAACTGCTCTGTGAACTTTGCGTTCTCTCCTGGTGGGTGGTAAAACGCATGTAGATTGCATCTTTGATTGGTTGCTGATCTTATATTAAGACCTAAGTATTCGCAAGATTCTAGAGGGTCGGATTGAATTTGGTTGACCTCTATATCTGATCGGTGAATGCAGGCTATTCTTCCTCCTGACTTTTTTAGTCTATCTAGTCTCACAATGTTATATTGAGGTGGTACTAAGAGATCCATGTTTGGAGATGATGATTCCGATAGCCACGTTTCTGTAAGGATTGTCAGATCAATTTCCTTGTTGATGATGAGGTCTGCTATGTCTGACGCATGTTTGGTTGCCGATCGACAGTTGAGTAGAAGGCAAGTCAGCGGTTTCCCAGAGTTACTACCGTTCAGGTTTTCAGATTCGGATGTTATCTGGACTTGTTGTAAATTGTTATGGTTGAGTTTCCTATCCTTCTTTCTTGATGTTCTATTAGAATCTATTGGTACTGTTTTGATGTTCTCCTCTCTCTCACGGTCAGATGATTCATATGTTTGGAGTAAGGCAAGGGCTTCCTCCTTCGGCAAGGCCTTCGTCCTATTTGGTCGGTTGAGCCTATTCGCTAGTGGCATTGCCATCTCGTTGCTCTTTCTTTGTGAGGACTGTACAAGATTTTGGATATGCGTGACCTTGGAGTGGGTGCTTGCCGTCAGTTCCAGTATTTTTTCAATCGCTTGTAGAGTACTAATAGTGGCTTGTGTCATGTTGCAAACTAGTTTCTGAAGATCTTTAATATCCTTCTGGTTTTGGGGTGATTTCTTAGGGATGATTAACCTGTCTGTCCGGGGATTGTATATTGCTCTTCTCTGTTTTTGATCTTTTCTTAGTGCCATTTTCTTTATATTCACTGTTTGGTTGTCGGTTCCGTTTCTGCTTGAGATGTCGGGTGTGTTATCTACGTTTTGTGAAGCTAGAAGTGTTTTTGTGGGTGAGGTTCTACATGGCTCTAGTACTGTATTAGAGAAAGGTAGCAAAAGGTTGAAAACTTCTACCTTATTTCACTCGGGACCGATGTACGCTCTGCGTGGGAAGGTTCTTCATTTGGAAGCGGTGTTGACTTTTCCCTTTGGAGCTGGTCTTGTTCTTTGTTCTTATGACTCGTAGACCTCTCTATCCATTCTGTCTCCTTTTCTGATATTATCACTCCTGTTTCAATTTTCGCTCCCGATTTAGTAGCTCGCTCCTGGCAGCCTCCAGTTCGATTGGCGTCACTGGTAGTAATATTGTCCAGAGTGAATTCTGGCGGGGTCAGTTGTAGTTGGTGTCTTAAGCGGTTAGCGCTCTAGTGATTGACTTCCTCTGGGCTATTTAGCCCTCGCAGTACCACGAGCGCGCAGCGATCGCCTGCAGCCCCTCCAAACACCCGCAAAAGAGCTGCCCGTCTGCGCCCATCCGCGACAGGACGTGGCTTAGGGGCTAGGGCCCATGTGTTATGGACCCTACTAACTCAGGTACTCAATTTATTTCCTATCCCGCTTGTTCCCTGCGCCAGCTACAACCCACAAGTATCTGTGCTACACGAATATCCTGTAAGCTACTCGAGGGTTGCTTTTCATGTCGACAATGTCGTTATCAATCAATTGTGCCAACAGACAGCACCCATGACAATGGAACCACATTAGCATCTCCCCTAGAACTTAAGTGTCTTCTCCTTAATGTACGGTCCCTTCCTAAACACCAACTTCAGATCTGGGATCTGATTTTTTCCCAGCAACCTGATATATGTTTTTTTACCGAAACGTGGATGAAACCCAATACTATAACTGCAATAACATTAGGGGTCCCAGCAGGTTATAAAATCATACATGTGGATAGGCCAATTAAAACAGGAGGCGGATTAGCTATCATATTTAAAGACACCTTTAAGATAGCAATGTTAGAACAAAGCTCCACCCCTCTTCTGGAAATCATGGTATTCAAAATTAACCTAGCAAGCAATATCTCATGGAAGGGCGCACTAATATATCGCCCACCGGGACAGAATCCAGATTTTGCTCTGTCTCTTCTGGAATTACTGGCCCCCCATGTTAGAGCTAAGGAGGACTTCTTTCTCCTTGGTGATTTTAATGTACATATGGACAACCCTGAAGACCTTGAATCAATTCAACTTACAGCAGATCTGTCCAATCTTGGACTAGAGATAAAAAATAGTGGGGCGACTCATATAGCGGGTCACACCCTTGACTCTATATTTTCCAACTGCACTAAAATCAGGTGCCTCCCTGCTACAGAAATCCACTGGACAGACCACTTTTTGATTGAGTTCTATCTGGAAGGACCTACCAAACGACAACCCAGAACACCACCTCCTCCTATTTATCGTCGCCAATGGCATAAAATATCAGTTGAAAATCTGCGTGAACATTGGCAACAACCTCAGTTCTCCGAAGTAGACTCAGCCGAAGTGGCACTGGAAAAGTACAATAATTCTCTTAAACTAGCTATTGACACCCTCGCCCCGCTAAAACTTCATAAGCAGTACCCCCCTACCAAACAAGAAAAGTGGTATACCCTTGACCTCAGGAAAGAAAAACAGAAATGTAGGAGGCTAGAAAAAGCGTGGAGGAAATCTAAAAATGAGCAGGAAAGGAAAATGTTTTTAGAAGCTCAGTCAAATTACTATAAAAATATAAAACTTGCAAGGAAAAATAATTTATCCCTACAACTAGATGAGGCGGGAAACTGTCCGAGGAAATTATTCAAAATCCTGCTAAGTTTTGTAAAACCGTCAGCTAGTGAGAGCCCTGACGATGCCTCACAGACACTGTGCGATGAGATCCCCATGTTCTTTGAGGACAAAATAAATTTGATTTACAATAAAATCATTACTTCTCAAGGCACAGAAACCCGGCCCTCCCCCCCCATGTGTATCCTCAGCACATACTAAAAACACCTTTCTTACTATTCCACCAGTCAGTGATTTAGATCTTCCACTCCTCATAACCACATGAAAACTGGCTCCCCAAATGATCACCTTCCTGCTAAAATGGTGGCCCCTTTGATTTCCATCCTGGGACCCTCCATTCAGTCAGTTATGAATACCTCACTGGCGAAAGGACAAGTCCCGAGGGAATGGAAGATAGCCGTGGTAAACCCTATAAGGAAAAAAGCGGCCTCCCCCTGGACAGATCTTTCCAACCTCCGGCCCATCTCCCTCCTACCCTACATCGGTAAAATGACAGAGAAGCACGTGAACACCCACCTATCGAATCACCTCGAAGCAGCAGAAGGCCTGGACCCCTCTCAATCTGGGTTCAGGCCAAACCACAGCACCGAATCGGCCCTACTAGAAGTGACCAATAACATCAGGTTGACACTGGATAGTGGGGGGTCTATGATTCTGGTGCTGTTGGATCTGTCTGCTGCTTTCGATACGGTGTCTCACAAAGTGCTTCTCGACCGTCTGAGGGATGTAGGGCTGGGAGGTGCAGCCCTGTCTTGGGTGGAAAGCTTCCTCTCCTGCCGCTCTCAAGAAGTCAGGCTGGGCTCCCATACATCCACCTCCAGGGAGCTCACCAGGGGTGTGCCACAGGGCTCATGCCTTAGCCCCACATTATTTAATGTGTATGTGGCCCCTCTGGCCGACTTAGTGAGACCAAATGGGTTTACCCCGATATCCTACGCTGACGACACCCAGCTGCTGTTCCCCTTTAAAACTTTTACACCTGCCCTGCAAAAATCCTTTGCAGAAGGCATGAGGGCCGTGTCAAGATGGATGGCCGAGAATTGGCTACAATGCAACGTGGGCAAAACTGAAGTTTTATTGTTCGGGGAGGCGGCAACATTGTGGTCCGGGGAGTGGTGGCCCACAGAACTAGGACCAGTTCCTGTCCCAAAGCAGACTTTCAAAAACTTGGGGGTGTTATTCGATCAAGCCTTGACCTTTAAACATCATGTCAACCAAGTTGCTGGCACATGCTTTAGGGCCATCGGACTATTGAAAAGGGTGTTCCCCTATATACCTGATAGTCACAGGAAAACCCTAGTCCAGGCACTAGTGATCAGTAGATTGGACTACTGCAATGGCCTTCTATTGTCAACTAATGAAGGCCAATTAAACAAATTGCAAGTAGTCCAAAACACGGCGGCGAGGTTAGTCCTCAATGTTCCATCTAGAACTCCCTCCCGTCCTCTACTAGCCAAACTCCACTGGTTGCCAGTGCGGCAACGCATGAAGTTCAAAATTCTGTGTACCATTCATAGATGCCTGACAGGAAAGGGCCCCAAATATCTGACTAAAGCTTTTCAACCTTATGTTCCAGGCCGATCACTTCGATCGAGTAATCTCCATTTACTACAGGTCCCTAAAATAAAAAAATCATGTCAGGGAGGTCGTGCTCTGGCACACACAGGACCCGCTCTCTGGAACTCCCTTCCCCTTAAACTCAAACTCATCACCAACCATTTATCCTTTCGTAAAACCCTCAAGACTCACCTTTTTACTATTAATTAATCAGCTCATGACTCACTACCTCTGTAAATGACCAGGCATGGTACAAATCTCCTTATCCAGCACAAGCGCGGAGATACCCCTTCGGGGATTTATTCAGGCGCTATAAAAGCACATAAAAAATTTAAAAAAAGCCCTCTAGTGATTCTTTTACGGTAGGGAATACCTTGTCGAACTTCACTAGTTCGCTGTTCGCTGCCTGTATCAACACTATTCCAGTTTTATATATGGTGATGCATAGTTCTGCTCTGCATCTTCTTGATGGTTAGGTCATTATTTTTGTGCCATGTGGGATGTTTTTGATATCTTTTATGTTAAGCATTCTTGTGAAGGCATTGCGCCATTTAGCCGTTTTATTAGTGAAGAATATCAGGTCATTAGTTATAGTGCCTTTATCTGTATTAAAGTGTGGGTCAGAGAACAGTGTGTCCGGGTTTTTCCTCAGGGTATTATGTTTGAACTTTTTGGCTCCGTTTTTAGATAACTTAGATGGATATTTTATGCTCTGGGCGTTCGAGCCAACAGCCTCTAGGTATCTTTCGCCATGTTTGCTCTGCGTTGTAGGTTTTATGGTGACTCTTCTCTGTTTGACTCTTAATGGTTCCAATATTAATGTTGTATAGTGATATGTATGTATGTATGTGTGTATATAGCGCTCGATGTACCATTGGGCATCTTGGCGCTTGCCTTGGGAACCCGTCCTGGTTTTTCCCTGTGAGATCACCCGTGCTGGGCATCCCCAAGGTGAAAGCCAGGCATCCCGCCGCGGGGGGGCCGTTGTGGAGATTAAGCAAGCTTGTTGCCCAGAGCTGCATAGTGTGAACTCGTGCTTAGAGTGGGCACGGAAGCGAGAATTATCGAGTCCGTGGACAATTGGGTTCAGGACCCTGCCGCGTCGGGAATCGAACCCTGGTCCCGGGTCTGACCTCAGCTTCAGGGTATGCCTCCTCTAACCAGTGAGCCACACTTCTCCAGGTATAAATATCTTTTCAAGTAAATTTCCTTCTATGGCAGTGATAGATATACGTTTCTCTTTTAAGTAACTTCCTTCTATGGTAGTGATAGATGTAAAATTCTCTTCCAAGTAATTTCCTTCTATGGTCCCTTAGTAGTTGTGGTTCCAGATAGCAGTAATTAAACTGGCCCTTGTTGTGCTCTTATGGTTTAAAACTAGACATTACAAGATGTCCGCCGTTTTGGTAGTTCTACTATGGGCAGAGGACTTTCTCTCTTTCCACTCATTAGATTAGTCCACTTTCCCTTTCTTGCCTCAGATTAGAGTCTGTTGTTGGCTCCTTTCTCTCTGTCTAGTACTTTGTTGGTCCCCTATCCCTTTCCTGCCTCTTGATTGTTGACTTCCTGCTGGCAGTAGAAGATGGACTAAATGTCCTAAGTGGCCGCAATTTTAGAGTCAGGCGCACAGCTTCGAGTGCTTCCTCGATTGCTTTATTCCCATTAAATTCCTTATTTCCCTCTTTTATCCGGTCCATGCCATGGCTCTCACCCGCGGGTCCTCTCAGCATCCCACTCTCGTCGTCGTTCCGCCTCCGCTCCCACTCCTCGCCCCAGCTCCCAGCCGCGTTGGCAGTACTCTCTCCGCTCATCGGCCAACTCCGCAACGGCCCGTCGTATCTCACTGGTGGGCTGCAACCAGCATCCTCGACCTAGGTGGCGGCACCAGGGACCCCCAGCAGTCTGCGTGGCAGCACCTCCCAGGGGCCACAGAGCAGCCAGGGACAACGAGCAACCAGGGCAAAGCGGACCGAGCTGATTTTTGTTCTTTCCTAAGTTCTTTCTCGTTTTTGCTTTTATTGGCATTATGAGCTGTCTGATTTGTGGCCCTGGGATTCTCCTGTGGAGAGTTTTGATGGGGATGCTCCTTCTGGTCTGGATTATAGGTTGCAAGCATGTGTTCCCATTCAAGTGCGCGAAAACTTATTTTCAAAGCGTGAACATAAAAATAATCTCCTCTACGCAGGGGGTTGCGGAAATTTTGGCATTTTCGCAGTCTCCGCGGAATGCAAAAATGTCAAAATATCACAATTTCCGTGAACCTAACGGAATTTGACACCCAACTTTAATCCAAATACAATACTTGGGAAATTGGACGCGGCCACAAACAAGATGTTAGCCACTCTCTAAGATTTTGAGTGATGTATAATGTGCTCGATGTGAAAGGAAGGTGAAGGGGCTTGATATGAGCTGGCCCCTTGGCTGGGGAACAGTGTGCGACTGGTGAAATGCCATGGAGGGCCGTCCTTTAATGTGTGCTTTCAAAGCTGGCTTATATAGAAGAAAGAATCTGTGCCATGGACTTGGTGGCTTTGGAATAGCTTTCAGCCTGTAACTGCTGCCCACGGTCCACTGTTGATGACAGCCCGGCAGTAGAGTGGTATCAAAGAAGCCTTGCCTAAAAGTAGTGCCCAGGAGAGCGCAAGTGCCTTGATTGGACATGTGAAACTCCTGCCCTGCCTTGAGATGAAGAACGTCTCAATGGCAGAGTGGTATGGACCAGGAGACACAAATGGACACACAGTAACAGATGTGGAGCCACACCATATATAATAACTGGTTCCAACTTATGAAACATCAATGAGGTGATGCAAGAGCTAGGAGGGACCAGCTACCTTTCCCTTGGTGCAACAAAATAAGATGGGCTTATTTACACACTAAAATGGAGAGCACAACGTGGGCCCCTTGAGACACTGCTCACATTGTTCAGGAGTTCCACATACGGAATACTTGCCCTCTGACTACAGTATTCTCGCACCAGAAAAGGGGATTGTGGACTTTTACCGTTGATGGGAACTGTCAGGCTAATAGTTGCCAGAAATAATATGTATGGCGAGCACATATGGTCTGCCCTTCTTGGTCACCCTTTTTCTTATTTTTTGGGAGAAACATATGGGCCTGTCTTCTCCAGCATCAGCAGGAAAAGCAAATCATAACGGCTGCCAAATGAAAAAATCCCATTTGATTTTCGTTATAAGAAGCACAGTGTTGTCAATTCTACGGAATTGATTACATAAAATGTACATTCAACATAAAAGAATCCTCGCTCTCAGCTCATGGTTGAAATTGGTGGTAATTTGCAATTCCTTAAGGCCAAATAGCAAATTTCTGATTCTCCCAGAATTGCATTTAAGGAATCACAATTTGCAATTCCTTAATTGCATTCACAAAATAGAGAATTGCAAATTGTGCGATTCTCTATTTTGCGATGACCTTTTGGGATGATACATCCCAAAATGCTTTTTCCCATTTGGCAGATTCTGAGAATCTACCTATTTGCAAATGGGGAAAAGGCTTGATACATATGGCCCTCAGTCCTTTACCCTGACTCATTTACCCTGAGCATTCATACCCTACCATCCTCATGGGTGCTATTGCGACATGTCATTCATACTAGTTCACCAGCCCAGACACCTGCAACCACAGATAATCCTGGATCCAAGATGATACAGGAATACCGGTGCACCATTTCAATAAATGCTAAAGGGCTCACATAAACTATTACATTTACTAAAATACGAATATTCCGAACCATCTAACCTCCACATTGCTTTATTTCAAGGGATGCACCTTTTGCCTTTTGAAGCTGCAAAACTGAAAAAAGCACTTAGGAACGAGGGAACTTTGTGCTTGTAAAGAAGGGAGTGATGGTTTGAGGCAATTCACTTTCGCTGCATACAGATGTGGTGGAGTGCCCATTCTGGACAAAATCACTACTAGTGATGGTTCAGAGGGTGCGATGAGATAACAAAGGATGTTACTTTTTTGCAGAATTTTCTACTCAGGGTGTAATTTTGGTGATGGACTCAGTGTATGTGATTATTAGTCACAAATAGTTCTTATGCTCATGCCTATTTAGGATAGTGTCAGAGTTTGGCAGACATAAGACTACAGCGGGTGGTGACTGGAATGTCATAGTTGTTCCAAACATAGGCACATTGGGTAGGTCTGGTGTGAGCCAATCAGGATACTGAACACTGCTACTTACCTTATCAGAAGTCCACTTTCAGTGAACATGACACATGCACTCGTATTGCTTTTTACCTCAGTTTTTATACCTTACTGCCACATGTTACTGTAGATTCAAATGTTTATCAAGGATCACAGTCCGGTGCTCTTGTGGCTCGGTCTGGGACTAGTAATGTCTTCTCGGTATGAATATCCAGACATTTTCTTTGACAATCGAGGCTCTGTGATTTAGCACCACATTGTGGGCAGCCAGGAAACCCTACGTCACCATTGTAGTGTAGTTCCTACATTTCAAATAGGCTCTCTGCATTGGAATAATATATCCTATAGATTTGAAGTAGGACTTATGTCAATAGGTCTCTATTGAATATACTAAACTTAATTGTGTGTGTGCCAGCTAACCTAGACATCACTAGAAACTTTCTCAAATACACAAGAAGGGATTAGTTTCTGACAACTGTATAAACATGACAACTTTATTTCCCAAGAATAAGAATATATCTCTCAGAGTCGTGGAAACACTGTGGGGCATATTACCAAGCAATAGCGATAATTATCGCTATTGCTTGGTTAGAGACAAAAATGTACCACTAAGCTGCAGCAATTTTTATCGAAGATAAACCTTGGTATTACCAAGGTTTATCGCAAATGCGATAAAAATCGACCGCAATGCATGAATATCGCTGAAAAGTCAGCGATATTCATGCATTACAGAGCTAATGCTTTTAGCCATGTTATCCACCTCCCATTGGATAACATGGCTAAGAACTGCTCAGGGCAGGTGTTAGCTTTTGGAGATTAGCGCGAAAATCTCCAAAAGTTGGTAATAGGAGATATCGATTCGCTAACATCTTGGCATGCCCACTTTGCATGTCATTAGTGATAAATATCACTGACATGCAAAATGGGGCCCAAGATGGTCGCTATCTCCTACTAGCTTGTCGCTAACTGGTGTTAGCGACAGCTAGGTAATAGGAAGATCATTTTATCTCCGCTTTCTTGGCTTTTAAATCCAAAAAAGCGGAGATAAACCCTCTTGATAATATGCCCCTAGATAACTAGTTCACTCAGTCAATTGTGCATGCTTCGTTTCTACAGAGTTGCAGAGAAATACTGAGACAGGAGTTTTCAATAAAAAGTGTTTATTGAACAGACTTCTTTCTCATGCAAGAGAAGTGAACTGCTACAATCGTTAGGCAGACTGCAAAGTATAATGCGTACAGCGTAAACAGTAATATGAAATAATTAGTATTGTATGGTTTCTAAGCCATATAAAAATACACACATAAATAACATAGACTAAAATACACAACTGGTGCTTCTAAAATACGCCTACCCCAATGTACCTAACCTAGGTCAAATACGAGGGAAGAAGTAAGTATAGTCTTTTGCATAGATTTGGTTTTTCCAAAAATCTACCAAAGGTTTCTCTATGTTCTAATCAGCTCCATACCTTAGAATGAAGGAGGTGTGGTATCTCTGTCTCGGGACTTGATTTCCCAACACCCCACAAGGAGAGCTGGAAACACTGGAGCTGGATTCTCGGCAGAAGAAAGGCAGCTTCCTGATCAGTGCTTCAGCTGGAGAGTCGGCTTCCTTCCGCAATTGCTGTAGCGAGCTGCGTCGGACAAGTAGGTCTTCAAACTGCTCGTATCACCGTACCTTGCTATAGCAAGTGAAGGTATATTTATACCTTGAACGTGTTTAGGAATGCCATATTTTGATGTAAAGTCGGGCATTTGAATGTCATAAATGAACCCTTGGGGAATAGTTGTTCATTGTAAAGTAACTGAGTTCTTGGAGAAATCAATATTCAAGCAAGGGGAAGTTCCCTAACGGCTTAAGCTGGTTTTCCAAGAAATCGTTGTGACGTTTGGTGAACAGATGGAAGTAGCCATGCCTGTATTTGGGTAGCATGGCCAAAGCCTAAATAAGGGCTTGATTTCCATGCCTATATAAGGGCAATGTGAATTGTATCTATATTAGGGCATGTATCGGGAAAATGTAATCAGAGCCTAAAATGCCACACAACACCATGACAACGGAAGTACCAAGATGATCCGGTTATACTAGAAACCTCAGGTCATGGCCTACCTGTATAATACTGTAACTCACCCACCCTCTCATTCTTATAAAGGGCTGATCAGGGCGGAATTTGCACTTAATAAACTTTATATGCTTCAATCTAAATGTTCTTTTCATAGACTCAAGAGAAAACACTATGTGGGAAAATGCCATAAACAATTAGCACTAGAATTACACTTACATTTACAATAGATGTCTGCCATTCTGGTGCTCTCTACCTCTCTTGGTGCCCTCCTCACACACCAACCCACTAGATATGCTTGGGAGTGTAAATGCATTTCACTGATCCATACAATTTTAGACATAAACGTACCTCCAAACAGGGCTTTTTCTTGCTAATATTACTTTGCACACCTGGAAGTGGAAGAGGCTGCATTGTTGAGCAGCAGCATTCCAGAGGAGTGGGTAGGGAAGGCCGTGGATGAGTTAAACAGTGTGAAGGTCCCAGTTGGAGATGCCTTGTCACTTAACAGGAAACCTGGCAATGAATTTGCCTGATGTTAGTAACCAGCCTATTTTATTGTTGAACACTGACATGAAGTTACTGGTGAGTTTTCTTGTCAACACACTTTGACTACTAATGCTCTCACTGATCTATCCCAACACAGATAGTCGTTGAGTCTAGTAGATCCTCAAGAGAGAGTATGTGGATATTGTTTCAGCTGCTATAACAGGTAAGTGACAAATTGGATAAGAAAGTGGCCCTCTCCTTTAATGCAGAAGTAGTGTTTGATCGAGTTGAGTTGGGCTATCTCTTCACAACAATGGCGAAAGTCAGTATGTGGTCAGGTTTTTTGATGAAGGTGCATTTGCATATCTTATGGTGTAAATGTCTTGTGATGGTTTAACTTCTGACATGTTCCCTGTCAAGCGAGAAACTCGTCATGGCTTACCCACTATTGTCTTTTCTAATATTTTTCACTCATGAACATCTAACTGCAAAGATTCATCAATCTGTCAAAGATATTGCCACTCCATGGGGCTTAAATAAAATTCTCTGATACACATATGTCATACTACTGAGGCTCTAGTAACTGGGTTATTGATCCCCAACAACGTGACCCTGAATGAGGATTTCTGTGAATTCTCTGGGTACCATATTAACTGGGCAATGAGTGAAGTTTTTTCCAATGTCAATGGCTACGTCCAGTTCAGTTTTGGGTGCTCACCATTTTCAATTATTAAAATTAACCTAAAATGCCTGGGCCTCCTGCTCAATGGAGGCCTTAGAAGTATGGTATGCGACACTGTTGAACCACTGTTGACAAAAACGTTGAATGATTTATTCAAATGGTTGGCTTTCCGGTTATCTCTCTGGGGAAGAGTCAAAGAAGTTAAGATGGCGGTGGCACTGACATTCAAATACCTCTTTGCAATGCTCTCCCTGCCTATACCAAATGACTCTATGTCAGAAATTGATGCAATCTTAAAAAAATGAATTTGGGGCTAGGCAAAGATGAAGACAAAACCTTCTGCTGAGACGGAAACCCTTTGAGGTGATCGTGTCGACGTAAGTAATGGACTTCATCTGCCACACATTAAAACATACTAGCAGATGAACATTTCACTTATGGTAATAAGCCAATGTTGTCACAGAGTGAGACACGGCTGCTACCTGAAAGAAGGGAATTGGTATAAAGAGACTCCTCCAAGACATCAGATGGGCTGGATCTCATCATGCATGCCATGGCCTGTGAATTGTGTGATGATGGATTTGTGAAAATGGACTCCTATATGGATTTGAATACCTGTCTGTGGGGCAATATGAGACTGATGATCTGTGGGAAAGTACTTCATTGGCAGGTGTGGCAGGTGTGGCAGGAGGCAGTAGTGAAGAATTCAATCTACAGCCTTCTTATATTTGGAAATACAATCAATTGTCCCATTGTGATGGGGACAAATAGGGGCACCCCCCCCCCCACTCTCTTCCTATATTCCTATCCCTAAATGGGAGACAACTCAGAGGAGTATTCTTCGGTATGGATGGCACTACACCTTGTTAGAACTGACAGAAGAAGCTCTTGGGGTAAAATGTCAAGCTTGTAATGCAAGTAGCGAATGACGTGGTCTAACTTTCTATCACTTCATGACAGAGATCTAAGGGAGGCAAAATTCAAGTTTACTTCAAGATCTTGCAAGAATATCCCGGGACACTTAAAAGACTAAAGTTAGCATGCATGAGTTCAGATTCAATATGTTTAAGGTCTGGTCAGGTGGACTGTGATGTTCTGCACACGCTATGGGCTTCTCCAACCTCGTGCATTATTTGGCACATCCTTATGAAAATCCAATGGACAGTTCCTAACACCCACATAACACCCACCGCCTCTGTGACCATGTTGCTGTACATGTCTAATATTCTAGAAACATCAAGGAATCTGAACAACGGTTTGCTATAGATCATTGAGTTGCAAAACTATGCATCTTAAGACTATAAAAATATTAATTTTATGCGATAAAAAGCCATGCATTTCCCCACATACTCAGACTGGTTAAAGGAAATGATGGCCATAGATGCATAGGAGAGGATCATTGGTAAACAGAATGATCAGGTTGCTAATTTCAACTCAGTATGAGGACATCTTGCAAAGGCCAAATGAACCAGAGCCGGATCATTACAGACCACAATCTTCCTTTCCCGCTTCTGGAATTTCTCCCTATGTAACGATGCTTAATATTGGGTGGCAGATATTAGCTGTCTTCCTTTCCTCTTCTTACTTTTTCTTGTTTCGCTCACTCTCTTTCACTTCCTCGCTCCTCTTCTGGGCCACGCACCAGCTTACTGTATCTAACAATGTTCCATGTATCCATCCGGGTCTACCCTCTCCACAAAGCACCTCACTAAATCCTCACCCCACTGAAGGTAGAAGGGCTTTGGCCCGACAACGAATTGCACGGTGTTGGTAGTGAGATCAAGCATTTGGGTTACAGCACCCTCCATACCTTGACCCTCCCACTCCAAATACTATTTGCCTCACCAAAGCCAGCATGGTGTTGTCCATGTCCTCACCCTTTGGTTAAAGAGCTACTGGGTGACTGGGAATAAGTATATATTTTTATGCTTCATCATCCGGAATCCACCCATCACACCCTTTACCCCCACCCCGCCTCCCGCCCAATGGTAAGATACATTCACTCAAAGAAGTCTGCAGACTGTTATCCAGAGAAGGAACTCTTAGACCTCTGCTGTTTTTATAGCACTGGACCTGAAGGGCAAATTAAGTTTGCTCAGTTATATAGATCTTTCCATCACCTTTTCCTGTGGGAGGTGTTTCTGGATTTAGGACAGCTCTATTGCTACCAATTATAATGAAGACATTCTCTTATTTTGATATTAGGAGGAGAATGCTGGAATTGTTATACCTCTGGAAACCTTTAAAAAAAACAAATGATGATACAGATATAATACGCAACTTCAAAGCAGGCATGTGAACTGACCCTCAGCAAGTCTCCCTGCTTTTGTTTTTTTCGGATACTACAAACAAATTCTTTAAGCAACACTTTTTGCAGGGTCATACATTAAAGTACTTACTACATGTTCTGCAGAAGTTTGAAGTATAGTAGAAAGTAGAATTCCATAAGTTCCGTGTTTGACTTGGAATTTCAGGACAATGATTAGTCATGGCGGCTATTTAAACTTGATAGATGCTCGCTGAGAGATAATTATTCAAACACAAGAAAGGCATTTTATAGTGACACAGTGCTGCATTGTTACCACAGAATAAAGTAGTCTGCTATAGTTAGAATGATGCGTTCACCTATATTTCATCTTATGATGAAACAAACAGATAATAGAGTGCAATAGAATGGTAGTCTGTCCAACTCCTGCAGTGTCAACAAGGGCCTAGGCATTGCGAAACACATTCACGTTGTAGCACAAAAGCTACAGATACCGATCAAAAGGTCGCTTTATAGAGAGTACACATGCTAGCCTCAGGGTGTTTGAAATATTTATACTTCACTACATTTTTAATTTCAAGAGTTGGAGTATTTGAGCAGGCCTCTGCGGTTCTCACGGGAGTCCAAAGGCTACAGGAGCATATAACAAAAGCACATAAAGGAGAAAACATGTTTTATCAAAGCTAGATGCACCGACTTTCTTTTACTCAAGATGTGCGACAGAGCTGTTTTCCTGTTGGAGTGAAAATACCTTTCAAAACAGGTGTATGGTTTTAAAATGTGCTTACATATTTGAATTGCATGCATTTATGGAACCTTTATCCTAAATCAATCTCTATAAACTAAGGGGCAGATTTACAAGGACTGGCGCATCCCTGCATATCAGCAGGGATGCGCCAGGTAAGATGCGTCACAGATGCGTCAAGCAAGTTTACCCTTGCGCCTCCACAGATGCGCCGCATTTACAATGCAGCGCATTGTGGAGCAAGGATAAACAGATGCGTGACGCATCTGATGGAGTAAGGGCGCGCATTGCTGGAGTCGTGTCGCAAGCACGACACAATTCCAGCAATGCTCAGCATACCTAACATGCTGCGTCATGCCTTACGCCTGCTTCAAGCAGGCGCAGGGTTTTGACGCAGCGGCTTCGGAAAAGTGACTCAGGGAAATCTTGTAGATTTCACTGCGTCACTTTTCCGAGGCTTTTTCCGACAGAATGCCCACCCTGCATACATTAAACCTGACACAGGTTTAATGTGGCGCAGGGCTCTACAACGTGACGCATCTCCCTAGATGCATCACGTTGTAAATCCGTCATAGCATTGAACTAGATTTACGGCGCCGCTGCGTCACAGAAGTGATGCAACGGCGGCGCAAAAGTGGCGCACGGGGCTTGTAAATCTGCCCCTAAGTTATTAGGTCGCTTTACTGCTACCCAAGTGTATGGTTAATGTAGACTAGTTACTTGGTTAGAGTGGCCACACAAACGATTGAAGGTGTCACTAGATACTTTAGAACATGGAGAGCTAAGACTGGTGTTTTGAACCAGTAAAATATGTTTGCCAGGAAACATGAGTGGATGGTACCTTGGTACCTTTTTATTGAGATCATGATTGTAAGGCATCCAGCCAACACAATTTGGTATTATTATGTATGACAGAAAGAAAAATACCAACACACCATATCTCGCTACTCGCCTGAAAAGCGCTTCAACACGCATCAGGGGTAACAAGTGCTATATGAATGCAAATCTTTCTTCCCCTTTTATCCTTCAGCTATCCTTCTCACTCCAAGTAACTGACTAATATCCACCACTGAAATTACTTCATATTTCACCATATTAATTCACCACTAATCCTTTGTAGGCTTCCTGAATAGGGGGGTCGACAAGCGCTATAACAATACAAACCTTTGTCCTCCTCTATCCTTTTGCTATCATTCCAAATCCAAATAACTGACTAACCTATCCACCACTTAAAATGTACTTGCATGTTTCACTATACTAATTCAACACTAATCCTCTAAGGGTCCCGGAATAGCGTGCTACTCGCCTAAAAAGCGCTTTGACGCCTCGTCAGGGGTAGTAAGCTCTATATAAATGCAAATACAATACAATACAATACAATACAATACAATACAATATACTGTAAGATCCATTATACAACTTCGTTGAAATTAATTAATCATTTACTGTTAATTATTAATCTATTATTTTCTGCTCGAGCAATCCCCATACCTAACTAAACTGTTGATGTTTTTCTTGTTGCTACTTGAATATCTCCACTTTATAATCAAATTGAGCTTGCCTCCTTAGACCACAAGTTTTGTGCAAATAAAAACATGGCAGCTAGAGAAAAGAAATAATGTCCTCTTTAGATCTTGGGATGTGGGCAAGTTTGGGGCAAAGTAACGACCCAGCAGGACTTTGCTGGGATCAAGTGGAATGTCTCAATCACATATTTTAAAATAAAAATAAAAAATCCTTGCAAGAGGATCCAATATGCATCCCATCCTGAACCGATTTTTGACATCGACAATACTACTTATAGAATCTATTTAATAAATTATGCAGATGTTCAGGTGTGCAATAGAACTGGCATAATGAGAAATAATGGTGATCAAAGCGTTATGCGTTTTCTATTTCAGGTATTAGGTAGATGTTTTAAATTCAGATGCAGACACCTAATGTCATTAAAGCTGTTGTTTCATAGCAATGTGATAATCCAGAATGGCCTAAAATATATGTTTTATTTTAGCACGGCTTAGCTTGCTTGTCTAGTTATTGTTTTAAATAATGAACACGATTTCATAGAAATTGGAATCTTGATTTCTCAATAATTGTTTTTGAAAAGTAAGTAAATGTTCAAAAAATGTTAGTTGGTGAAACGGCAGAGGGACTTCATTCTAATTTTTAATTCTGAAGATGTTAAACAATCTTCAGAAACATTATTTAAGGTAGACATAACCATTGTTAGTTAGCAGAACCTCGATCCAAAGATTCAAGATCAAGGGTCATCTAGCAGCCATAAACACCTTTCCTTACTGAAGCCTACAGAGAAAGTACATCATGTTCTTCTCCCAGCTATCTGTTGTTCCGAGGACAGCATAGCTGCTGAAATGCGGAGGCAAGAACAGCAGCTGCTTTTTAACTGGTTTTCTTGTTCAGAAAAGGTATGCAGTGGAAACCATCGATGAAAATCGAGTATGACCTTTTTGGTACTTAGGGGGTTATTATGATGCCAGAACGACCATCACAGGTGCTTTGGTGATCCGTCCACCTTCAAACGTGGATTATCCACCCGCTAGATTAGGATGGTGGGCGGATCCAAACTGCAACCATGGCGGACGCAAAGACCGTCCGCCAAGGAATCGCCACAGGCAATCGGAACGATTCCCTGGCGGAGCGGTCTGCATGCATAAAATGGTAGAGGTGCCTAGCAGGCAATGTCCATCATATTATGAGGCAGGCTTGATTCAGCTTTTCCATGACCGCCAAACCGTCATGAAAAGGCTAACGGAGGTTCTTTTCGGGGGATGTTGCGGGCCACCAATGTGTTGAGGGGAGGTGTGTACCCATGGTACCCCCCTACATTTGAGTGCACTAAGTGGCAGGCACCGTGTGGTGCCTGCCATGTAGTGCACTGAAATGCACAACATGCACTTTTAACATCACAGTCGGTCGGGCTGACAGCAGCACCTGCCACAATGTTAAAATGCAAGATGAGACCACCATCCTAATTTGGTGTGCGGAACCACAGACGGTACCAGTCACCACCCTGATGGCATACGGACTCCAGTCAATCCACCATAGTAATCGAGCCCTTAGGTAGCCGAGGGTTGGGAATATTGATATAAAGGAGGGATTGAGGACAGTGATGTAAAGAAACTCTGAAATACTGTCATAATGATGCAAAAGTCTCTATTGGTTTGTCTTTTGACAAATATCATTGGCACTATCTTATTTATTTTTATAATACTTACTATCCATATTGGATTTTAATGTCAACACATCTTGAAACTATATTCTTAACTTCCTATTGTACTTGAATATGCCTATTCATGATGCCTAAGGTTTTGGGTTCCACAAAATATTCCTTTGAATTCTCACAGAGCTCATTCCCACCTAAATCTCAGCATACTAATGTGATGCTCTGTAAGTTGCAGGGAGAATACAGTCCACTGCATTTTCTGACTACCTTCTTAGTGCCTGAGGATTTAGAACGTATTCCCAGGCCATGTTATGGAGAGTAGTCCAGAAATGTATCAATGCCTTCTGCACAGTCTAGATCTAAGGGGCAAGATATGCATTGCCTTGTTGATTTGTATTAGACTGTGAGCAATTTATTGTAATTTCATTCATGCAGATCGCAAATCCCTGAAGACTTGTATATTTGTCAATTAGATGCTTGCCCTCAGTGTGCAGGGAGGTTGCTTCTAGGCAAGGCTTTAAGTGGGCCAGGTCTCACTGGTGCTGAGCTCCAACAGTTTTTCAAAGGGGCCTCGAAACGGGTCTCTATCGGGCACTGTTTTGTGCCCTGGTACAGTCAACACATTTATTTCTAGACTACAGTGACAGCAGAAACATCGAAGTGCGCATGCTCACACTGCTCACTACTCACTAGTGGAGAAGTTACAGCATGACGTCATGACAGGTGAGCATTGTAGGGGAAGGGAAATCCTTTAAAGAGTAATTTTCTCCATGGATTTCCTTTCTCTTTTTGAAACTCCGGAGCAGCAACATCATCCTGGTGTCACTACGACTTTTAAGTGGAAGCTTTTTGAATATTATTTACAAGCAAAAGTTGCTGCTTGTTTATCTTATGCAGCTAACAACCATTGACATAGCCAATAGTCCTGACTTGTTGTAGGTAAGATGTCACTTATTGCATCATATATCTGAATGCAATGACAGAAACAGCAAAATACAAGTCTGGTGGCATACTATGCTAAGCACAGATTTTTAGCGTTTGTGTTTTTAAGCCATGCCCTTAATTACATTGACCACACCTCTTTGAGAGACCCTCCTACTTTTTTCATCCCACTTAAAGCCCTGCTTCAAGGGTCTGTTGGTTAAGGTAGCGCTGAGAAGGGTCCGGTAGCTCTGCGCTTTACAAATCTATTAGATTAGATTAGGTTACATGAGATTAGATTACATTAGATTAAAATAGATTAGAGGGGTCTTGGCCTCTTACATTAGAGGGCAGTAGATCCTGTTCAGTACATCAGTATAGTTTTTGTTGATAGCCGAAGACACTTGATAATTAATCTATTAATCTTAATATGGCAGTATATGTGTCATCTTGAGAGTCTGGGTAACATACTGTCTTTTGCATGTAATAAAATCTTACACTCAAATTGATTGTTGTGGATAACAGATATATATACTGGAGTTGTATCTGTGCAGCCAGTGCTTCTAATAAAATAGTGGACAACAGCTGTCATGGTCTTGATCCTTCTGCTGTCAGTGCCATTCACACAGGATTTCCCTTGACCCATATTTCAGAAGTTGTCTGCGATACAAATTCATTATCAACCTAAATAATTGGCCTGGGAATTTAATTTTATCCACAATTATTTTAGGAAACTCCCAGTTCACTATGTTAAATGAGTTTTCAGACTTTAAGAAAACAACAGAGCGCGGTATAGAGGCAGCATTACAATAATCTCTTTCGTGAGACAGTTCATGTTTGATCTGAGTAGTCATCTCAGAATGAGTCTGATCTGATCAGGATGTTTACATTTGGGAAGGCATTTTCATGAATAGTTCATAGCCTGTATCAAAAGAGTAATTGCTCTCTATGAGCTAAAAAAGTTTGAGCTTTTTTTGATTTTTTTAAAGAAAGAACTGGTTTGCCTTCCTGCAATGCCTACGCTGGGTCACTTTCAAACAAAATATAATTATATAAATTAGTCATCTGTATGGGCCATTTCTACTTAAAGATTTTAAATATTTCACTTGCACTTCCATCTTCTACTGGGGCTTTGGAGTTGGACTATGTTTTAATAGAGATGTTAACTTCTTCTTTAGTAAGTGGTGTTCGATGCTTTTGTTAGTTTACTTATATCAGGCAGCTGCAATTGTTCATTAAAAAAAAAAAACCTTTACTCTTACCAGTTTAGAAATCAGTGTTTCTGACTATTGTTAGATTTGGGGGCCTCTAGTTGGCAGAGGTACGTACTTGTCACAAATAGGGACCCTTGCCTCTAGTCAAAGTATGGGGAGACACTCCTAAAAAAAACCCTGCTCACCCCCTTGGTAGCTTGGCACGAGCAGACAGGCTTATATCAGAGGCAGTGTGTAAAGCATTTGTTAACACAGACAGTAATCAAGTGACAACACTACAGATGGACACCACACAGGTTTTATATCAAAAATAAGTATTCTTTATATAGACTTATCACAAGACCACAAACAAACAAAAATCCACAATACTATACTTAAGATGGTAGTTTTAGCTTAGTTCTCTTTAGTTCTTAAAATGCGACACTTTGAGTCAATGCAACTTAAGATGCGACACGCAGGGCAACAAAAGTGTTGCAACGATGGAAATGAGGCAAAGATCGGGTGCAAAGAAATAAAGATTGCGCTTTCTCCTTGATGTGTCACGCTTCCCGGTGAGGTGGCGGCATCTGTGGTGATGTGGATCCTCTTCCCCAGCGATGCCAGATGCTTGACATGATGCGAGCCACGACAGGCCCTGTGACATGCTTTCCAGTGATGCGGCGGCATCTGCGGTGACGTTGATCCTCTCTCCTGGCGATGCGAGTTGCTTCCACAATGATGCGAGCCGCGACAGGCCCTGCAACACTCTTCCCGGTGATGCGACGGCGTCTGCACCAACGTCCATCCTCTTCTCCGGCGATGAGCCGCAACAGGCCTTGTGACACGCTTCTCTGAGATACGGTGACATTTGATGAAACGTGGATCCTCTACTTTTGCGACACACTTTACGGTGATGCGGCGGCGTCTGCGGCGACGTCGATCCTCTCCTCCAGCAATGCCAGGTGCTTTGTGCTGCGAAGCGGCAGTTCTGCGATACGCTTATCGATCTTGAGTCGCGCTTTTAGCTCCTTGCGGCACACAAGTCCCAAAAAAGTCCAAAACAACTGTAGGCACTTCAGGCGATCTCTTGAGGAGCTGGTGGATGAAGTCTGTTGTCCCTGAAACTTCAGCAGGAGGCAAGCTCTGTTCCAAGCCCTTGGAGATCCTTATACAAGTTGATGAAAGTACACACAAAGTTCCTCTCTCCTTTTTTTGGCAGTCAGGCAAACACTGCAGGCCAATCCCTAAAGCAGCACTTCAGCTTAGGGATAGACTCTCCTCAGTTTCTTCAGGTTCCTCTCAGCAAAGGTTTCTTTTCGTAGTCCAAAAGTGATCTAATTTCTTGGGATCATGGTCCCAATATTTATACCCCAAAATCCTTTGTCTTCTGAGGGCAGTGGTGCCTTTGCCTAGTCCAAACCAGTTCTGGAGCACTCTGTTCACATGACTCCTTCTTTCCTTTCACAGTGCAGGGCAGAAACATCAGATGCCCACAGGAGGTGGAGCCAGCATTGTGGAGGGAAAGCACAACCCTGGAGAACTTTGTTGACATGATTCCTTTTCTCCTTTCACAGTGTAGGGCAGAGACATCAGACGCACCATAGGTGGTGGAGCCAGCACTGTGGGGGCAAGCACTGTCCTATTCAGGTCCCAGGTGCAACTCCTCACTCCAATCTAGATGCAGATCTCTATATTCACCACTGGGCTGACTCATTCTGTCTCCTGGAATCCCCCAGCCCTGTCACTCATCTCCAGAAAAGGAATACACAACCTAGCAGAGGCAGGTTTGGATAATTAGACAAGAAAATACCTACTTTTTTAAAAGTGGTATTTTCAAACACAGAATGATAAAATCAACTTCACTAAAAGATGTATTTTATCATGCTGAGTTCAGGCATTCTAAACTCAAATTTCTACAATGTTCTCTAAGTCAGTTAGGATTATAAAATGTAATAATCTAACTGCCCATTCTGACCTATGGAGAACAGGTAGCCTTGCAATAGTGAAAAACGAAAATGGATGTAATTCAGTATTAGGACATGACACACACACCAGGGCTTGTCCTACCTTATACTTACAATGCACTCTGCCCTTGGGCCTACCATAAGGGTGTCTGATATGAAGAAAACTGAAGGTTTAGGGGCTGGCAAGTGGGTGCAATTGCCCAGTCAACATGGCAGTACCAGACTGCACACAGGCTCTGCAAAGGCAGACCAGAGACACACTTTTACAAGCTGCTTCTGTGGGTGGCACAACCAGTGCTGCAAGCCCACCAGCAGCATTTGGTTTACAAGCCCTTGGTACACACAGTGCACTGTACTAGGGTCTGAAAAGTAAACCAAACCAGCCAATCATGGAGTCACTAATCCATACATCAATTTACAATAGGGAGAGCATATGCACTTTAGCACTGATTAGCAGTGGTAGAGGGCCCAGAGTCATAAAACCTATCAAAAACAGGGCAGACAAAATACAAAAAGTTCAGGGATGACCCTGCAAAGAGGACCAAGTCCAACAACTATACTTTTTAATAAAAAAAAGAAAACTGTTTCGAGATATCACATATCTTTTAGGTGTGGTCATGTTTCTTGACTAAATTGATTGGTCTGAGTTTCTACTAAATAAATTCTATAATAGCTGTCATCCTATTGTATTAGCTCCCTGAAACATCTGCTGCAACATGGTTGTCTGATGCTCAGTTTCTCTACAACTCCAAAGTAGTCTAGAATTATCTCTTAACTTATTGAGTTTTCTAATATTATCCTCTGAATGATCTATGAATGTCTCCCTAAATATGTTGGTAACTAGTTTCTCAACTACTTGCAGTTTGCTTTTCCTGAATTCTATTTGACTAAGATATGAGATGAAAATGCACTTCTGAAGTGGGCTTGAAAAAATCCCTAAAAATTCGAGGAGGAATGCTCCCCTAATTGGTGAGAAGAAATGTCCCCAATGAAAAGGTGTATTGAATTCATATGATCAACATCTGTTGGGAAAGAAGAGTGTCTAATGTGGACAATTGTCATTATTATACATGGATGCATTATACGAAAGTCGTGTAGATAATATTTCCCAAACATACACAATGTGCCTCATTGCTAACCAATAATGAACAAATTCTCACTTGTCTGTTAGAGTATTTACTAAACTACCTTAAACCTACAACTCTTGAATTTTGTAGCAGCCAAATATCAACACAGCCCTAACTTGGCTAGATAAGCATAATTGTCCTTCTCATTTGTACAGTTCTAGAGGAAGAGTGTCCCTTCTTGGTTATTCATGCTAATCTGTCTGTGGGGATAATTGCTAAATTACAATGCCCTCCCATGATGATTGGGGAAGTACAGGCAATTAGTTTAAGCAATAAGTCTGTTAGAGGATGCAGTTGATCTACAGTTGGACTACAGGAGCTCACCACTGTATTATGCTGTCCCGTAATCCAATAATCTATCTTCCAAATACATCCCTTTACCCTTGTTTTACCTATTCTTATTGATGATGTATGTTACACAGTGTACAGGCACCAAGCTATTTTAAAGCAAGGTTTTTTGCACCCTACTGATTTTGATAAGCACATAGCTTTCCCTCATCAGGTGAGTCCCCTGAAAGAGTATTATGACTGTGTTTGATTCAGGAACCATTGTCACAAGGGCTTGGGTTTTTACTGTATCTATATTTCTTTGATGTGTATTACACAGTTGGTTTCTGAACTGTTATTAAATCTAATTTTTCTTATACTGCACTCTTTTCTCCCCACCTTCTTTCCTCACCATAAAACTGCTCTAGCTTCCATCCTACCTCTCCTCTATTGGTGATGTCTCTCCAGGAATCTATCTGTTTAGGAGATGACTAACTTTGGTAACTCAATATCTGCTTTGCCATAGAACTTGAAGATTTCACTGCTGATCAATTTGTGCTTGCTCCCCAGTTGATTTGATTCCAGAGATTGGTTGCTCTACCCACTTGTGTCATATTATATACCTGTTGAATGTTTATGTGAAAAATATCCCATTGTGGAGCGTTGAAGTACCCGGTATTCCTGTTTTTTTCTCCAAAATTAGCTATTTGATCTGATAATGAAGAATGTTATTATGGTGCTTGAGGGATAGCAGTTTTTAGGCTTTAGACACTTGTTGAGTCTGGCAACAGTTCAGTCTTATCCTGAGAGATTAGGTATTCTCATAACTTTGATTGTCTTGTTGAGATAATTCTTGAAAGGTGTTTCACCTTCTGATCCTTCTTGAATTTCTACAAATTTTAGATTCAACATTTTTTCTCCATTTTCTAAATCTTAATTTTAGTGAGGTTTGGTTAACTACTGGTAGAATATGTACCTTCTGGATTTGCAATCCGTTCTTTGACTTTTTAAATTCAATTATTGAATCCTTCACTTTTTTTGTCAATTTTTTCCAGATGACCATGAACTGCTGTCATTTTCTCATGGTTCCTTGGTCTACATGACTGCAAAAATGTTGGCAAAATCGCTGATTTGCTCTTCAATAAGTCAATTCAATTATATGACTTCAAATATTTTTGTTTTGTATAAAGTTGGCTTGCAATGACCTACACAATACCCTACCCTACCACAGGGTTACATTAGACACAAAAGGCAATCAAACAAATGCTTGCAATAAATGTAACCACTGGAAATTGCTTGGGTAGCATTCCAATCCATCATTATTTTGACCACCATGCCACTTTAGTTTGGACCCCACCCCATGTACAAATCAGTCATGACCATGCTCCAATCAGAAGTATCGGACTACAGGAGGTAACCCTTAAACCTCTTAGAGACTGGGGCAGTAATGTGTAACATACAACAATGTCTTAAGCAAGGGTGTTATTTGGCGAAAAAGTATACTTTGGTACAATTAATTTACCAAGGAATAAATCAAGAGGGAAGGAAGCCAGGGAGACAAATTGTATCAGAAATTCAATGTATTTCAAATGTTGATCATGTTAGACATATTGCAATTCATATGTGCAATCACATGAGGAGGAAGCACTGTGTTACATTAACTTACATGTAACTAAAAATATTCTGTGTACAAGTACTCCTGAATTTTTGGTGACGATGCAAGTGACACGTGAGTGGGTATATACAGCGATTGTGGTGGGCGCAACAAAAGGTAAGTGAACATAAAAAGTCTCTACACAATTTAGGATACTCAAACAATTAATGCTACATGGATACAAAGAAGTAGGGCAGGGTATCCGCAATGGAAAGGTGGCAGGAATTTTGCTGTGGAAGTTGATGGCATTTAAGGCCAGTTGACAAGTTAGGCCATCATCAGCACTCTTTTACATAAATATGATAGCAGTGCAGGGGATAAAGGAAATTTCGTATGTACAAGGGTCTAGTACAGTGGACCAGAAGAAGACAGGTCAGATAGAGGGTGGCAGAATAAAAAGGCCAATAGTAAAAAAAGGCGCGTGGCTGACAACTACTGCGTGACTGGTTAAGAGCAGAAAAGTGAGTGAACTAGGGGCACGATAGTATAAAGGTAAGAAGACTCACTCAAGGATCAAATCCGGGATGTATCCTATGGGATAAGGAAAGTCCGAGGCTTGATTGAAAGAGGGTGGTGCGGGATACCAGGCAAATTCAGGCTTATTTCAAAGGCAGTGTGTAAAGCATTTGCACATAACCAGCAGTAATATTTGTGTCCGGTCCAGGGAAGACATTGCTTGGCAGTTCGGGCTGGACTGTTCGCATGAGGCACAGGGTCAAGACTGATTTGCATATAGCTGTGTCTTAACTGGGGGGATCTATGACAAAATATAGAAAGACAAAATATCGAACTACAAAAATATCGGAGCAATATTATCGATGTCAACAATATCGACATCCTATCTACAAAAAGGTAAGTACAAAAATTTCAACCAAAAAAAATATTGATGTCAAAAATATCGTTTTTTTATAAAAAAAATATGTAAAATTAATTTAGAAATACTTAAAAATATATTAAACATAATACACAATATATTATATTATTTAAAATTACTAAGTAATATACATAATGTAATAAAAAAATCATTAAACATATAAATATAATATATAATATATACCTAATATTCAGTTGCAATATTTAGTGTAATAACTTATACATAATTAAAAATATTATATATTACAAATTCATCTATACACAATAAAATAATAACATAAATAAAAATTAAATAATTATGCAAAACAAAATAAAATAAATACTTTTTTTTTTAAATTCAATCATTTATATACTACATTACTAAAACAATACAAAAAATATTAAGTAACAGAGGGAATAAAATACTATTCCAACTCCCAAAAAACAACAGTAAGGAAAATGTTGGATAGTGGAGCGGTAAAAATTACTATTCTAACTCCAGAGAGTGCAACAGTAGGGAAAGAGTTGGATAGCGTAGGGGTAAAAAATACTATTCCAACTCCAGAGAGTGCAACAGTAGGGAAAGTGTTGGATAGCGTAGGGGTAAAAATTACTATTCCAAATCCAGTTAGTGCACCAGAAGGAAAAGTGTTGGATAGCATAGGGGTAAAAATACTATTCCAACTCCAGAGAGTGCAACAGTAGGGAAAGTGTTGGATAGCGTAGGGGTAAAAATTACTATTCCAACTCCAGAGAGTGCAACAGTAGGAAAAGTGTTGGATAGCGTAGGGGTAAAATTACTATTCCAACTCCAAAGAGTGCAACAGTAGGGAAATTGTTGGGTAGCGTAGAGGTAAAAATTACTATTCCAACTCCAGTTAGTGCAACAGTAGGGAAAGTGTTGGATAGCGTAGGGGTAAAAATTACTATTCCAACACCAGAGAGTGCAACAGTAGGGAAAGTGTTGGATAGCATAGGGGTAAAAACTACTATTCCAACTTCAGAAACTGCAACAGTAGGGAAAGTGTTGGATAGCGTAGGGGTAAAAATTACTATTCCACCTCCAGAAAGTGCAACAGTAGGGAAAGTGTTGGATAGCGTAGGGGTAAAAATTACTATTCCCACTCCAGAGAGTGCAACAGTAGGGAAAGTGTTGGATAGGGTAAGGGTAACAATTACCATTCCAACTCCAGAGAGTGCAACAGTAGGGAAAGTATTGGATAGCATAGAAGGTAAAAATAACATACTTATAAATACATTAATAATTTTAAATAATACAAAAATTAATTATTAAGTAAATATAAAATATTTAGAAACACCCATGCATAGTTATTAAAAGGATGATTAGCAATAAATAATAAAGTAAAAATGAATTAATAATAAATACCAATTAATAATAATAAATTACAAATTAATATTTAATTAACAATAATATAATTTACTAAACAATTAATTAAAATACATTATTACTCAATTACATTTAAATTACTTCCCACCCTATTCCCCTATAAACCCATAACCCACCACGGAACATAATTATCAATTAATCAATTAATTAAAATTAATTACCAATTAATTAAAATGAATTACCAATAATTAAAATTAATTTATAATTCCTAATAATTAATAATTAAATTATTATAATTAAATTACTTCCCACCCTATTCCCCTATAAACCCATAACCCGCTACAGAACATAATTATCAATTAATTAATTAATAAAAATTAATTACCAATTAATAAAAATTAATTACTAATTAATTAACATTAATTTGTAATTCCTGATAATTAATAATTAATATACTATAATTAAATTACTTCCCACCTTATTCCCCTATAAACCCAGAACCCGCTACGGCACTAAAATACAAGATGTACTTAAATTACATAACAATTAAATACATAATCAATAGATAATAATATACATAAAAATCATACAAAAATCGATATTAGTAACATCGATATTACTAACATCGATATTAGTAACATCGATATTAGTAACATAGATATTACTAACAACGATATTAGTAACATTTGTGTGCTTACTAACATCGATATTAAACATATCGATATAACTTACCTTCTATATTGTGTCCCTTCGATATTTAAACATCGACATTATTGTATGTCGATATTTAAAACTCTATATTTTGTCTGCCTACCGAACTGGGGTGGGTGGCAAAGTGAGCTAAAGAACGATGATGGATTCATCACATATCTGTGACTTGGGGTTTGTGTTTGAACAGTATCAGCACTCAGTCCATCATCTCCCTGTGTTTGTGTTTATCACTTGATCGTATTCATTGCGCATTGCCTTTCTTAATTAACCATTTGGAACTATTCACAATTAGGAATTCCTTTGTACATGTGGTGAGCAATTCTCTATTTCAAAATTCCTATTCGTGATTGCCAAAATGTGATTACTACAAGGTAGGAATTGTATTTTGCAGCCCAGTGAATGTCTTTCATACATACGGAAATTACAGTTCCATATGCAGATAGAGATATGGGCCCAAAATAGCGATTTGCACCATTAAGAAATGCAAATTGCCATAGTACAAATGGGCCCATGTATCTATCTGCTCCCAATCTGAAGTTAGCAATTATTAAGTGTAGTGCGGTAATCCAGGGTTAGTTTATGGGAGAGATAGACCTTTCACAAATGAAAAACAACTTTAGGAGATTTTTAATACTTGGACATGTCAAATTTAAATACACATGTCCTACTCTTTAAACATCATGCACCATATCATGCGCCATGTACTCCTTTAGGGCCTACCTTAACAGTGACTTATGTGTATTAAAAATGAAGACTGGAAAGGGGCGACCACTCGGTCCCCCCGAACGTATGGTAGGGGGCCCGGATACCCCCGGGAAACCATTTTGGGCGGGGGGCGTGTCTCGGCTGGTATGCCCGAAGCGGCGTAGCCGGTGCGCGCCTGTTCCCGCCCAAGAAGGGTTGTCCTAGACACCTACACCGTTGGCCACGCCCTGTAGGCGGACCGGAGGAGGGTACACGCCCTCCCAGAGAGGAATAAAAGGAGCAACAATCCAAAGAAGCATCCTCTTGTTCCTGTGCTTGGAAGCTGCACCCTCTCGTGGCACATGAGCCCTCGACGGAACAAGGAGCAATTTTTGAGAACTTGTAATTTCTTGTGTTTCTCTTTCAGCGACTCCGTACCCTCGGATCCAGGACCTCGTGGAGCATCAAGGATCGAATATCCGACAACGATGCCTGGCAAGAGGGCCGGAAAGATGGCTGGGACTGACCAGATGCCTCGCATGTTGATAAAGGATATGGCGAGCATGAAAAAACAGATGGCGGCAATGAACGGTACGGGCAGACCAGAAGAAAGTCATCGGTCCAGCATTACCGGGAGTATTCCCCGCTGGGAGAGGTAAAAGGGCCAGAAAAAGGGCGGCAGGGGGGGAGGCCCCAGTTCCCGAGGCACCCCCAGCAAGCCCGGTTAGTCCAGTGGAGGCCCCGGTTCCAATCCCGGACGAGGGCCAACCGATTCCGGTTGTAGTTACGCCCACTAACAAGGAGGATATACCTCCGGAGTTGGCCGCCCAGTTAGCCTCATGGCTCGGCAAAAATAACGAGGGTGCTACGGCACCAGGAGACACGGCCGAAGAGGCCAGGTTACTAATGAAGCAGTTGCGGCAATCGAGAGATGCCGCGAAGGCGAATCTCCCTCTTGTCTCCCCACAGGTTCCCTCAGAACGACCGGCGTCTGGCATTGGAAAAACAGCGGGACCAGCTATGGATTCGGGTAAGCAGCCATTGCCAATGGCGAGGGGGGGAACGTTACCCTCAAGAAGGGAAAAGGTGGTCCAACATATTCCGCTGGCTACGAAAGAATTGATTTGGGCTGATAAGTATGTGAATATGTTTTCTCTCCTGACTGACCATCACGAGGTGGAGTATGTGAAAAGCCAGAAGGATTTATGGCACCCGAATGTGTGGCGTGCAAAAATGGCGGGATTCAGGGTGGATGAGACGATCTCAAATTGGGCCAGGGCATTTGCGATGTTTACCGCGATTATGGGGGAACGTAAGCCCGAGGTTTTGACCGAATTGGCCTGCTATCAGACACGTATTATGGATTTCTATGAAACATATGAGGGCAATGAATGGTTAGGTTATGATACTCAGTTTCGTAAGGCCAAGGAGCACGATTCATCTCTGACGTGGGATTGTCTCGACTCCATCTCTTGGCAGAAGCAGCTCCTGCCAGGCGCGACGAAGTCGTCTTCGCTTGGCGGGAATGGGTCGGCGCCTTCCCGCCATCAATCGGCGGCGCCCTTTCGAGCAGGCACCGCTGGTGGCCACCAACCAAGGAGTGGTGGGAACGGGGGTAAAAAAGGGGTTTGTTGGAACTTTAACAGAGGCAAGTGCACGAGGCCACAAGGGACATGTAAGTTCAGGCATGAGTGTGAAGGGTGCGGACACTCTTCACACCCTGAGAGTTCGTGCAGAGCCAAGAATGGTGATACAGGGGGTAGAGGAGGGGCCAAACAGGTCTAATGTTGACCGAGGGGTACCGCTACCTACCCCCGTAGATATCATGGCAATGATCCCCTGGCTAAATGAATACCCTGATCATGTCTCCGCTGGGGTGTTGCGAGACGGCTTCTCGTATGGTTTCCACATCCCGGCGGGGGATTTTCGGGGGGAATCACTGTGTAAAAACCAACTGTCGGTTCAGCAGCATACGGCGGTGGTGGAAAGTAAGATTGCAAAAGAGGTTGCCCGTGGCCGGGTTGCTGGCCCATATAGGCACCCGCCAGTCATTAATTTTGTTTGTTCACCATTGGGAGTAGTCCCCAAGAAGGACCCAGGTGAGTTTAGGTTAATTCATAACTTGTCGGCTCCTAGGCGTCTTTCGGTGAACGATGCGATTGATCCAGGAATCTGTTCGGTGCGGTACGCATCCTTCGATGAGGCCGTCGCCATGTTGAATCGCCTGGGGCCCGGAGCGCTGATGGCTAAATCGGATATTGAATCAGCGTTCCGGTTGCTCCCGGTACACCCACAGGATCAGCGTCTGTTAGGTTTTGTGTTTCAGGGACGCTACTACATTGATAGATGTATTCCAATGGGTTGCTCCATCTCTTGTGCTTATTTTGAGAAATTCAGTTGTTTTCTGCAATGGGCGTTCACCAGAGCCACGGGCTATACCCAGGTTATGCACTACCTTGATGATTTTTTGTTCTTGGGGCCAGCCGGTGACACCGAATGCGCACAGGCCTTACTGGAATTTTGCACTTTCATGAAGCAGTATGGCGTGCCATTGGCACCAGGGAAGACGGTGGGGCCATCGACTTGACTCGAGTTTCTTGGAATTGAGCTCGATTCAGTGGAGGGATACTTCCGTTTGCCCGAAGAAAAAGTGGTGAAATTCAGGGCCTCTCTAGAACTGTGCATTAACAAAGGAAAAGTAACTCTCCATCAGTTACAGCAAGCAGTGGGACAGATTAACTTTGCCCTTAGAGTGATACCAATGGCCCGCCCCTTTTCCCGCTCTATTGCACAAGCTATGGTCGGTCTCAAGGAAGGGCACCACCGCACAAGACTGTCTGCAGAGGTTCGCCAGGATATGCGCATATGGTTGGCATTTCTGGCAGATTTCAACGGTCGAGTGGTGTGGAGCAAGTCACCAGCATCCTCGGAGGAGCTGGGTTTGTGGACCGACTCAGCAGGGAGTGTGGGATTTGGCGCCATCTTTGGTAATCGATGGTCGGCACAAACATGGTCACCAGCGTCAATGAAGACCTGGGAAAAGGTTTGTTTTGTTAGGCCAAAAGTTCAGTTCCAAACTGCATTAGAGGCTGCAGTGACAGGACAGAGACATGCTTGAAAAGGCCACTTTGGTGGGTGGCACGATGGGTGCTGCAGCCCACTAATAGCATTTAAGTTACAAGTCCTTGGTAAGGATAGTACTGTACACTAGGGATTTACAAGTAAGTTAAATGAATCAATCAGGTGTAAGTCAATTTTACAATTTTTTCAACAGAGGGCGCAAACTCTTTATCACTGGTTAGCAGGGAAAAAGTTCATAGAGTCCTAAAGGCCAACAAAAATAAGTTTGGCATATGAAGGGAAAAAATGGGATGACACTCTAGAAAGGGCAAGGTCCAACAATCTGTTTGGATGCATGCTAAAAGGAAATATTTGATGTGAGGAGCCCTTTTCACTTAAAGATTCCAGTTTTGCCCTCCAGTAGGGTTTCCTAATCTAGAAATGTTCTAGGTCTAAAGGATAAACTTTTAACTGGTGCTGGAGGTGAAGATTCTTGTATCTCAACCTTCGAATATAATCATTAAATAACCCCCGCCATGTCATATGGTCCTTTGTTCGTTCACAAGGAGAATTGAGATAGGGCAAAAATGTACATCAAACACCATGAACAGTAAAGTCCATTTAGTCTTCAGAAGAATTAATAGGGACCGCTGGTGTGAGTTAAAGGGTTTTATTTACAAATTTATTTGAATTATTTTATTTATTGAGTAAATATAAATATTTTGTCATTATTACAGATCAAATATTCCATTAGTCAGTGTTTCGAAACAAGATAAAATACCACATTAGTACGAATTACAAATAAAATGGAGAAGATACAGCAAGGCGTTGATTCCGATCCGGTAAAATGCGCTCCGAATCGTCGTACGGAGCATTTTTCCCCGTACGAATCGTACCCGTAAACGTCCCTGTACGTACGACGAAGTACGATCCGTACCAGGAGCCAAAGTCCGTACGAGTCATACAGGACTCCGTACGACTCAAATATCCGTACGAGTCTCACTCAGAACCCGCTGTACGTGACATCGCTACGCTTCGCGGCTGGTTTTTACGACCCAGCAAGTACGATTCGTGTCGGGTACGCACCGTACGACCCATTTTTTTACGGGAGCTTGAAACAGCCGTAAACGCATAGTTTGCGCCGAAACAAGTACGGAACGCCCCCCCCCGGGACGCCGCCTACCCCCCATGATTGTCGGTGTACGGCGCGTACCCCGGCGATCATGGGGGGTACGCGCCGTACACCCAGCGTACATGGGGTACGCACCGTACCCCATGTACGGTGGGTGTACGGCGCGTACCCCATGTACACTGGGTGTACGGCGCGTACCCCTCATGATCGCAGGGGTACGGCGCGTACCCCGCGATCATGGGGGGTACGCGCCGTACGGTGTGTATGTGATTGTGCGCTTTTCTGTACGAATCGCCCTTACCTGACGCGGACCGTACGAATAGCGTCCTGATCACCAGGTCCGAATCGTACTCGCCGGGTTGTACGGTGTGTTTACGAGTCGTACGGAAACGGCTACGAATACGAATCGTACGGGGGATTTTTTTTACCGGATCAGAATCGAGCCCCAAGTGTGTTACATAAAGGAAATTCCTAATCTAACTTATTAGAGGTGTAGTCATTTTGAGGTCACTTTTTTCAAAGAGCAAAGTAATGTGCCAGTTTCGGGAACCCAAATAAAGAGTTCGGATTAGAAAATAGAAATGCATAAGCATAAACCCTTTGCACTTAAGTAATGGAAAAAAATGCAAAGCTTGAAAGATTTCTCAGCTACGAATCAGCATGCATATCTAATATCTGGGTGAGAAAGGGAAGGGAAAGGGGAGGGAAAGGGGAAGGGATCAAAGTGTCTCTCCTATCCAGACCTATTTGGCAAGAAAAACTAAAGAACACACACTAATGTAATTCTGCCAAAGCATCATTGGTAACAAATATGCATTCCCTTCACCCAACAACTAATCACTTCTCAGAAAACTCTTGGAGCAGATAACATCACTAGTTTCTCACGTCTTCACAATGAAGCAGAGAATTGAGTCATTGAAATGATACACTAGGACATCTTGTGGTTCAGACAGCTCTTTCCTCGAATTATGTTTCCTGCCATCTCCTCTCCTCCCAGTGAGAACCTCACTATCAGTTTTCTAATACATAACATATACCCATAGACTAGCTAACAGAAGTCTTCTGGAAAGTTACAACATATTCAAAGAAGAGAAACACATCTTGTGCAAGAAAACACTTTCATGCAAAAACAGACCTCTGAACCTCGACATGTAAAATCTACATTCAATATAGCATCAGCAGTCAGGCTAACTTAAGTCAGTACATTATGTTACTTCATTTGTGTGCTTACAATGCTTAAATATGATTGCCTACAACAAATATAACATGTATTATATGTGTGTTATTGAGAATAACATTTGTGCTTTTCAGTTAAATGCGTCTAATTTGCAAAATGAGGAAATTGGTTCCATCACTGTGATAAACACCAATTTTTCTGTGACCTCGATTCATTGGTGGTTGATGAGAATAGGTACCTTGGTCTGGGTCCTTGAAGATTTCTGACTGCAGGCAAACCCCTTACTTCTATCCAACCATGTTCTATCACTGGTTAGCTAATAAAAGTACCTCACTCCCAGTGTCCTGTACCCCATTGATTTACATACATTATTGTAATTCTCATTATTCCTAGTAGAATTTCTATATCTGTTCATCTTTTTTATTTTACTGTCATTTTATGAAAGACAACTTTATCTTTTTTTACCAATAGCTGCGGCTTTGTGTTGGTGCACATGTGATATGCATTTTCCAACGAGGAAGGGTTTGCCACTTGTGCCAATCTACAAAGGCATAGATATGCCTTCATTACTGAAGATGGTGGACCAATAGAAGTTATATTTCATTAGCTTTGAGGGTGCTTAGCCACAGCTCATCAAGACTGTGGCATCTCTCATTCATAGCTTAGAAAACTAGCTACAGCAGTGGATATTTTGTTGATGATTATATAAAATTAAAGGGTGCTTAGAAATAGTGAGATATATATGTCATGAGTATGTGCCAGTCACAGCATGGATAAGAACTAAAGGCATAATACATTCATTAACAATATTAGCAGCTGTCAATGATTAGCCGATTTACAAAAAGGGGGGTGGTGATGAACAGAGTGTCTGAGTTAAACAGACCACTCTTACCCAGTCCAAAGATCAGGGCTTGATCCATCACCGTTATTTATCTCACTGCCCCATCCCAGCTCAGAACCTGGCTGTATGCAAATCAGTCTGTCCCTGGCCCAGTGCATCATGGGAACAGGGCAGACTAAACTACCAAGCCAATTCTTCACCAGAAAGGAGACAAGCTACCGGGGACCGGTTTCTGGCATTTCAGCCTTCTTCGGCCCGGCTTGCTTGAATCCTGATGGAGCAGTGAGAAAGGGACTCATGTCTGAGTATACCCTGCCACACCTATAGTGGCCAAAAACGATTTACAAAAAGGGGGGTGGTGATGAACAGAGTGTCTGAGTTAAACAGACCACTCTTACCCAGTCCAAAGATCAGGGCTTGATCCATCACCGTTATTTATCTCACTGCCCCATCCCAGCTCAGAACCTGGCTGTATGCAAATCAGTCTGTCCCTGGCCCAGTGCATCATGGGAACAGGGCAGACTAAACTACCAAGCCAATTCTTCACCAGAAAGGAGACAAGCTACCGGGGACCGGTTTCTGGCATTTCAGCCTTCTTCGGCCCGGCTTGCTTGAATCCTGATGGTGCAGTGAGAAAGGGACTCATGTCTGAGTATACCCTGCCACACCTATAGTGGCCCAAAACGATTCAGAAAAGGGGGTGGTGATGAACAGAGTGTCTGAATTAAGCAGACCACTCTTACCCAGTCCAAAGATCAGGGCTTGTTCAAGGCCCTCACTTACATGTTCCGTATTAAGCATGTTAAGGCCAAAGATGTACCCTCAGATCATCTACTCAAGAGAAATTCCGAGTTCCGGGAGTTAGACTTTCCCGTATGGGAGGGCGCCCATTTCCTCATCTTGGGCCCATTCTATGGTATGCTCTTCCACTGTCTCTCCGCCTACAACCTGATCTCCTGTCCAATGCAGCCACAGGGAACTCAAGGTCCCAGAATACACTGGAACCATTACAGCTGGAATCCATTGCTGGGTGCTTATAGCACCTGCTGCAGTCCAGTATCTTGATGGCTTAACCTGGAGTTCTTCTGCTGCAAACTATGGAGTGCTCTTTTTTATGATGACTGGTGTTGCCCCACCTTTTTGCATAGGGGTTAGGACACTTTCAGCTACTCACCCACAGAAGGTGGAGGACCGCTCAAGGATTCAAAGCAGCTGCTGGGGATTTAAAGTCCCAGAATGCCCTGGGACCATTGCAGCTGGGAGCCATTGCTAGGCGCTTAAAGTGTGCACTGCAGTCCAGAAGTGGGTGATGCGCCCTGGTGAAGCCTAAGCCAAGGACAGGTCCAACCCACACTGTCAGCAACCAGAGGAGACTGGGCTGGGCCACCCCCCTAATGTCTACAACATTAAGGTACCAGTGATTGCTAGTTCTGGCCCTGGTACAATACTTCTTACACTGATTTCAAGATCTACTTTCTACAATTGACTGCTGATTGGCTTCCATGTGGATGTTCCAACTTTGACTTTTTCTTGATATTAATCCCTTTGCTTTGTTTTGCCTTTGATAGCCACACCTGGCCAAACAGAAGGCCACGGAGGGGGTACTGGGTGGTAAAAAGTAAAAAACTGAAGAAAACACATGAATCAGCAGGGGAAACTGTGTATTTGATAGGATTGACAATCTTTTGTGGGAATGTGAACAGATCTTGCTCCTGGACCCTATTGATGTTCAGTCAAGAGAATCTAGTTCTCCTACTGTTGAATAATACAGAGGATGTTTTTGAGGTCGAAGCCGCAGGGACACAATCTTTCCATTGAAGCCCAAATTGCACCCTGCCCATCTTCTACTGGTGCTCCCTCAGCCCCTTCTCCTTCACCAGTTACTTCTATGCGGGATTTGAAGTCTGAAACTGTCTTTTACCGCAATTGTTTTACTCCTTTGTGTGAGCTGCAGGAGGAGCAGACAACTGTCAGTAATTCTGTTAATGCTACTAATATTTCTGAATATCAATTGTCTAGTACAGGAGCACCTAGTAGCTTTACCACCAATGAGGTTTCTCTACTTATTTCTTGTAATATCCTTGAAAGAGGAAGTGGGTATTTTAAAATCTTTGGTCTCCCTATTGACTTCCACAGTTGACTTGCTATTAGCCTCTAGCAGGCCCCAGCATGCCCAACCCCCCAGTTGCATCCTGCACCTCCTGGTCGGCCTTTATGTTGGGCCCAATACCATCTATCAATCCAGAATTATTAACTGTAGAGAGTTCTTCCCGTAGGCCAGAAGAAAGGAGGGTTGACGTTCCAAACATTCCAAAGACAGGCTCCCCTGCCATTCAAGACACATCCCAGAGGGAAAATTCTAACAATTTGGCTTACCCCCAAAGCGGATTATATTATAAAATTCAAGGAATTAACGCACACCTGGGCAGGAGCAAAAATGTTACTTTAGGTCACATTATGATGACTAACATCCCTATCCTTTTTTGTTTCTCCTTTACAGAGACAGAGAAATTCCTTAAGAACAAGGCGAAACACTGGATTTGTCACCTTCAGTTTTGCCCTTCACTCATTCAAGATGACATCAGTAGTGCGAAAAGGTCAGGAAGTAGTAACCCTGGGTTTGATATCCTAGAATCAATATTGAACACTTCTAACTTGGCAAATAATTGAGTGCACTTAGATCATAGGACTTGCCCGCCAGGTAAATCTAAAATTCAATTCAAATACACCAGAACAAGTACATTCTAGTACTGAGCCCCCTACATCGCCACTTATTTGACTGAAGAAGGTACCATATGTGCATACAAATACACCATGGACCACATTGCTTAATGGAAGTAGTTCTCTTACGGGGGTGGATAGTGGGGAGCCAGTCTAAGTAATAAGTAACACATTCCCTAGCACAAATATAACTCCTTTTGATAAGCTGCAACTTCTCAGCCGTTTACTTCCTCCTACTCTGTATGGGTCTGTATATTTCAGTAGGGCTTCTATAAATGATCTTACTCCCCACTGTACCTGCATGGGAAGGCTATTGTAAGTCCTGTTAGCCCTGTAAAAGTACTCCTGGTACTCAATGATAAAACTAGTTCACTATTAATAGTTTCCTGGAACATAGCCGGCTTGAGGAATAAACTGCTGCAAGATGACAAGGGGACTTTCATTGACAAAGGAGATGTTATTATGTTCCTGGAACTATGGGGTTTAACACCTACCCACAAAGCTGGCTTTATTTTTATTTATTTTTTTTCAAAGTTTTATATAGCGTGAACTTGACCCGAATCAGGTATCAGAGCGCTTTACAGAGCACGCGTTGCATTACATGAGGACACATTCATTTTTCTTAGGCATGGGGAGATTAAGTGATTTGCCCAGAATCACGGGATGTTAGCGTCACTGCCAAGACTCAAACTCCTTGTCGGGTGCAACAGTTAAATTTAAATTTGCCGGATAGTCTACCTCTTGACCTCCTATCCTATCCATTTAATTTAATGTTTATAATAGAAGTTCCCTGAAGTGAACTGGTCTCCAGCTCTGTTGGTATTATAAGTTTTCTAGAAGGACTGGATAGAAATGTTGCTGTTATTATGGATAGAGATTTTAATGTCAAGTTTGAACCATCAGCACTTAAACGAGGCATTGAGGGTGAGGGAGATCAAGCCCAGGTCAGTCCCCAAAAACAATGGCCCCTGCATACAATCATTGACGAAAGTGGTCCTGCAGATGATAGACTTCCCAATATGTTGTCTTGTTAGAGCTTGTAATAGTTGAATATCTTCTGATCTATTATTAAAGCCCACCAAGGGGAAACCACTTAGGCAACATTGATTACGTATTCTGAGATCTGTACTGGCGGCCAAATCTTATTGACATGGCAGTATTAGAACAATATGAAAGTGATCATTTTCGTTTATTAATTACCCTCCAAGGCACGCCTGATTCACCAGGTCTACAGTCTAGAATCCAGATTGGGGAACTAACTGTTACTAACAACAGACAGGAGAAATATCAAATGGGAAGCAATAGCCTTAAATGAGGCTACCCATGCACAGCGTTATCATAATTTAAGTAGAACTATGTCAGAAGTGGCTGATTCTAATTTCCCCCTATTATATCTTGGATTTTTGCAATAAGCGTTTTGAGGTGCTTATGAAACCTATTTTTCCGCTAACCCTCCCCCTTGGCGGACCTCCACACCTGATACGCAGCCTGTAGAATATCATATTCTAATTGAATTAAAACCATTAAAAGCAATGTACCAAGTGATGTCAAGATAGCCAGTAAAAAATATAAGGAAGTCCAGAGACAGGCCCAAATCACATAGGACACAATTCTCCTCTGGAGAAATAATGGATACCGTTTGTGAGGGAAACCAAACAGGTTTCTGCCATTTGATTAGCAATGGTAGTAAAACAAATGAGATGAAACTCAATAGGAATATTCTCCTGAAAGATTGGACCAGCCACCTCCAAACCTTATATGATGGAGGGAAAATTGGTGTCAGACACACCTGACACGAAGACCAAGTAGGACTGCTAGTTGACCAAGGTCCAAAATGCTCTACTGAGCATTTTACACTAACAAGAGAGTCCGGTGGCAATTCAGGCTTCTTTACTCTTTAAAGGAGAGCTTGATATTTGGAATCTATATTGAAATTGTATCTTCAATACCATAATGGCTGATGCCCAAATAGCTGCTAACTGGAAAGGAGCAGAGATAGTACCAATTTTAAAAAATGGGGTCCGGATCGGATTAAGCTAATATCGCCTGATCAGTTTAATCGATATTGATCAAAAAATATTCTGCAGCCAAATACTGAACCACCTATTGACAAGGATTCAGGAATAATATTCTCTTCCAGTTCCAATCAGGGTTCCAATCGAAGACAAGTACTTTGGACTGAAGTATAGTTCCTATTTCCCTAATAGGCTCTGCACATTGGAATAATATATAATATAGTTTTGGCATAGGACTGAGGTCAGTATGCCCCTATCAATTATATTAATTTAATTACTTTGTGTGCCAGCTAACTCAGAGGCCACTAGAAACTCCTTGTCAAATAAGAAGGGAGTAGTTTCTGGCAACCAGATAAACATGACAACTTTGTTTCCCTTTAGAATCGGAACACTCTCAGAATCATGAAAACAATAGATAACAGTTTCTCTCAGCTAATCGTGCATGCTTAGTTTCTTCAGAGTTACACAGAAAGAGTAGACGGGTGTTTCAATAAAAGGTATTTATTGAACAGTCTTATTTCTCACATAAGAGATTTGTGCAGTTACAATCATAAAACATAATGCAAGATATATATTGTACAGTGTAAACAGTAGAAAGAAATAATACTGCAATAGCATGGTCATTTAGCTATGATACATATTCATATACATATACATAAATAACACAGGCTAAAATGTGAGTACTCATACGATGCATTCTCTAACTAGTTCTACCCCAGTGTACCTAACCTAAGTGTAGTACAATGAAAGAAGTAGGTGCTGTTTTCTATAGTATGGTAAGCTATAGTTTGTTAAGCCAACAGTCCCTCTCCCTCTAGGTTCTAGTCAGCTCCATACCTTGAGAATGAGAGCTGTTGGAATCTCTTTCCCGGGTCTCAATCTCTAACACCCCGCGAAGGGAGTCAGAACACTGAAAGCTGGATTCTCTGCAAGCAGGGATGACAGCGTCATGTGAGTGCATCAGGCAGGGACACGGGCTCCTCTAAGTCAAGGTCTCCTCCTTACTTGCCGTGGTGAGTCATATCGAGCTGTGCAGCCGAGCCGTGGTTTGCCATGGTAACAAAGGCATATTTATACCTGGAATGTATGCATTGATGTAAAGTCGAGCAGAGGAAGAAGTCATGAATGAACCCTTAGGGTATAGCGGTTCATGCATAATAAGTGAGTTCTTGGAGAAATCAATAATCCTGGGCTAGGGCAACTCCCAACAGCTTAAGGGTCTGGTTTCTAAGAACTCGTGGGGTGGACGGATATAGGTGATCATACCTGTATTTGGATAGCGAGGCAAATGACTAAATAAAGACTGGGATCTTATGCCTATATAAGGGCAATTCAAATTGTGCCTATATAAGGACATGTATAAGGAAAACCTATATACGGACATCTCAATCGATACATAACAGGACCAGATTTCAGATGCTTAGGTGGAAAACAGTAGCTATTAACCAAGGAAGCCTCTAGGTTGCATTTGTGGCCCTAGAGAAAGCCTTTGATATGGTCCCCAGACGTAAACTTTGGGTTTACCTGAGAAGCACGGGATACTACTCCCTTTATTAGCTAGGATCGTGTGTCTCCATACTGTGTACAGATCAGGTGAGGATTAAATGGGGAAATCAAAGACCCAATAAGGGAAGATAGAGGTGTGAGGCAAGGCTGTGTCCTTTCCCCGAGCACTATTTCTGTTGTACATAAACGGCTGTGTGGATTTCCTTATGGACTGTGCGAACTACTCACCAGTGCTGGGTGGTTCAAAAATATTCGCTTTATAATTTGCTGATGATACTTTACTTGTTTCTAAAACCTCCAAGGGAATTACTACTCTCCTCGATAGATGTAATCTTTTTTTTGTTAACCATGGCCTGGCAATTAACACTAGCAAAACAAAATACATGGCCATCCACCTGCTTAGGCATTTTAGAGGGGGTTCTTAGATTGGAGGGAGCAAATCTAGAAAGAGTGACAGAATTTGATTATCTGTGAATCCATTTATCCAGTACAAATTTATGGGCCAGTTAGATAGTGAAGAGGTATTTAACTATCAATCACAGGGCAGCAGATATCTTGGGCTTGGCAAGAAATACATCTTTTCATCTGATACCCCCATTACTTAAAATATGGAGAGCCCAAGCTGTACCCACTGCAATACATGGTACTGATCTATGGGGCCACAGTAATGTCGACGGACACCGGGTGGAAGAAAACACATTTTTTAGGTCAATACTTATACTTCCCCAAAGTACTCCAATTATTTTTAAGATGGAGCCAGATATCCATTCTATAGTTGCTATAGGTAGACTTAAGCCAATTCTTTACTGGCTAAGGATCTGGCTGACAGAAGAATAAGAACTCTATTGGGCCAGAATTACAGAAAATTCTGAGTATACCGAGAGCAGTGGTTTTGCTCCCATGGTTAAAATATGTATAAGAGATTTGATCCAGATTGGGCTTAACTAACCTCTGGAATTAGACATTCCTCATCACTGCTTCTTCGAGCAAAATTGGTAGAGACTGCCTTCTGGATGGAATATGAAAAGAAGGTCACCCAACTATCAAACTTGAGCACTCTATCAAATAGATTCCTAGATTTTAAGCCAGCCTCAAGGTTTGAGTCCTTTCTCCCTGAAAGTGATCCTCTCTTTACAAGGTCCTTATATCTGAGGTTTAGCCTTGGAACCTTACTAATTGCCTCTATAACTTGCAAATGGAGGGGCTCCAACGTTGGTAGCAAAGTTTGAGAAGCTTGTAAAAACGGAGAAGAGACTGATTTCCGCCTTTTATCCTTCTGTTCTACATACCTTAGACAACGCAATCGATAGATAGTGCCAATCTGCTGAAATTTGGGCATTCACCAATACTAAGTAGCACTTAGATTATGCAGGTCAGATACAGCATCATCCATTGTTTTTTATGTCACAAAATACCTACGGCCTCATTTATAAGACTCCTTGTGCCTCTGGAACGTTACTTTTTGTGACGTTCCATGGCGCAGAAGCCAGCGTGATATTTATCAGGCAGCACTAAGCCACTCTTTTTGGCTTAATGCTGCCTAATAAATATCAGTCCCTTTAAAGTAGTGTTCTGTGTTACAGTGGCGTGAAATGGTTGTTGCTGGGGGCGTTCCCAGCAACATCCATGTCCTTTTGACACTGCCCCAGATTTACGAGAAATCATAAATATGAGGCAGTGCCAAAAGCTTACACCTCCCCAGGGGAGGCGTAAGGGAGGCACAACAAGGAGAAATATCTTTTTTGTCCTCATTTTTCCTTTTTCTATGTGTGCTGCAGAATGCAGCACACATAGAAAGAGGAAAAAGCGTCTTGTGATTATTTTTGAACAGAAAGGTTTCCCTTCTTATACAAAAATAATCATCCCCGCAACGCAGGCACCCTTGCACCATGGTGCAAAGGTGTCTGCGTTGGCGCATGGCAGCCCATTGTGCGCCAGGGAAAAGGACAGGAATACACTGTATCTCATAGATACAGTGCATTCCTGTCCTTTTCTTTTGCCGCAGGGCAGCGCAGCAGCCTCCTGTATCTGCATTTGGCCTTTTAGTCTAGAATGTATTTGGCCTTTTAGTCTGAAATGATCTCTGATTTGTCCATGTTTTAGTGTTTTATTATACCACTTTGATTGCTGGGTCCTATAGGATACATAGACGAGATTTCAAGAAATAATGGCCAATTTTGTACATAGGAGGCATGGGAACGATATTTTTTACCTAGGCATTTTATAACAATTATAAGATATTTTATATGTTCATGGAATTTTATTGCTGAGTGAAAACGGTATTTTTATGAGTGATTCTTATTGTATTTATTATGTCACTTTTGAGAACTTTGATCGAAATAACATGTTTATGACTGACTGACTGACTACTATTCAAAGTCAGACAGGAAAATATCGGTCACCAGACATTTGATTCTGGTCTGCTCTTTTCATGACGTTTTCAAAGGTCACAAAGTATATATGAGTTTTAAAAAAAGGGCTTTTATTTTTTCTCTTATTTTGTTGACACTTCAAAAGCAGAATGTAACCCATATCTGTGTAATACAGCTCCGCCCTAGCTGGTTTTGACCTTTATCTATCCAAATCAAATTGAGATTTGAATGTCACTAAACCCAGTACTACAACCTCAGCACGCATCATGGAAGCCAAAACTTCGATAAAGAACGGAAACCTGAATAGTCAACTGCAAATTCGAAAGAAATATGAATGCCACGACGCGTGTCAACAAAAGCTTAAAAGATAACATACTGCAATAGCTATTTACACGTTAGTCACCACAGTCGATTGTCTTTACGCTCTACTCACCTAGCTAATAAAAGTAATTTTCTGAGCAAATACAATAGCCATTAACAAGGGCATGTGAACATGGTCTTGGGAAACCTCTTTTTGGCGCGTCCGAGGGCTGCTTGCAAATTTCCATGCTTACTGCCTCTGTATTGCCAGCTGGCGAGGCGCCGTTACTTCCCCAAAGAAGTCAAGTATGTTGGCAGCCCAAATTGTTGGACGCATGGTTGCAGAATATGTCAAGCTGCAAAGACTTACGCGAAGGGTTCACTCACTCCTAAGGTGGTGGGCTGGCGTAAAAGAAATATCCAGGAGACAGAATGCAAAAGAAGAGAAATCATTCAACATCAGAGGTATGTGTCTGCTCTTAATTTTTCCATCATGTGAAGGTAACTTGTGTTAGGTACACTCAATAAACCAGTGTATTTTTAGGCATGTGTGAGACTGAGAGTGCTAAAAACGTGAAGATAATTCCGGCTCCACATGCAGGTATAACAGGACATTAAATGGAATGGGTCCTTTAAAGCCGACTTTGAAATTGGACTCAATAGAGCTCTATATGGAAAGGGGCGACCACTCGGTCCCCCCGAACGTATGGTTGTGGGCCCCGATACTCCCGGGAAACCATTTTGGGTGGGGGGCGTGTCACGGCTGGTATGCCCGAAGCGGCGTAGCCGGGGCGCGCCTTTTCCCGCCCAAGAGGGGTTGTCCTAGACACCTACACCGATGGCCACGCCCAGTAAGGCGTACCAGCGGAGGGTTCACGCCCTCCCGAAGAGGAATAAAGAGAGCGGGAATCCGAAAAAGCATTCTCTTGTTCCTGTGCTTGGAAGCTGCACCCACTCGTTGCACGTGAGCCCTCGACGGAACAAGGAGCAATTTTGAGAACTTTTAATTCTTGTGTTTCGCTTTCAGTGACTTTGCAGAGAAGAGTCCCGGACCGTCTTGATCGACTCGGAGTAGATAATCGAAACCATGTCGGGCAAGAAGGCAGGCAAGAGTTCCGAGACAGACCAGGTGCTTCGCATGTTGGTAAACAGAATGACGAGAATAGAACGAAGCGTCGGTCAAGTCCCAGCGCTTGGTCGTGATATGGCGGGCATTAAGAAGCAACTGGCCGCAATGAACAAGCCTGGTAACCCGAAGAAGGTAATCCCCGAGGGTAGAGGGAGACGGGTCAAGAGGAGGGCGGCAGGGGAGGTTCCGGTCCCTGAGGTGCCCCCGGTCAGTCCCGACATACCAGCTGATGCCCCGGTACCAACTCCAGACGCGGGTCAACCGATTCCGGTTGTGATTACGCCCGCCAACGACGAGGACATGCCTCCCGAATTGGCCACCCAGTAGGCCGCGTGGCTCAACAAAAAGTCAGGGGGTGCTACGGCGCCCGGAGACACGGCCGAAGAGGCCAAGTTACTAATACAGCAGTTGCGGCAGTCGAGAGATGCTGCGAAGGCGAATCTCCCTCTTGTCTCCCCACAGGTGACCCTGGAAGGACCGGCATAGAGAAAACAGCGGGAACGGCGACGAACCGGGTAAGCTCGCTTTGCCAGTGGCGGGGGAGGGATCATTGCCCTCTAGAAGGGAGAGGGTGGTTCAACATATCCCGTTGGCCACCAAAGAATTGATTTGGGCAGACAAATATGTGAATATGTTTTCGTTGTTGACTGACCATTGCGAGATGGAGTATGCTAAGACACAGAAAGATTTGTGGCACCCTAGTGTCTGGCGAGCCAAAATGGCGGGATTCAGGGTGGATGAGACGATAACAAATTGGGCCAAGGCCTTTGCAATGTTTACTGCGATTATTGGCGAGCGTAAGCCCGAGGTATTGCCCGAACTGTCTTGTTATCAGGCACGTATAATGGATTTTTATGAAACATATGAGGGGAATGAATGGATGGGTTACGATATGAAATTCCGTAAAGCGAAAGAGTATGATTCATCTCTGACATGGGATTGCCTCGACTCGATTTCCTGGCAAAAGCAGCTCCTGCCTGGCGCGGCGAGGACGTCCTCGCCGGTTGGGAATGGGTCAGGGTTTTCCCGCCAACAGCCCGCGGTGCCCTTTCGAGCAGGCGCCGGGGGCGATCAACAGCCAAGAACCGGCGGCAATGGGGGAAAACTGGGGTTCTGTTAGGGCTTCAATAGAGGCAACTGTACCAGACCGCAGGGGGCATGTAAGTTCAAACATGCGTGTGCGGGTTGTGGGAATACCTCGCACCCGGAGAGTTCATGCAGGTCCAAAAATAACGGGTCGGGAGGTAGAGGAGGGTCCAAACAAGACTGAGGGGGATAGTTGTGGACAACTGCCTACTCCTGTTGATATCATGGCTATGACTCCCTGGCTAAACAAATACCCTGATCATGTCTCCGCTGGGGTGTTGAGGAAGGGATTCTTATATGGCTTCCACATCCCGGCGAAGGATTTTCATGGGGAACCCTTTCGTAGAAACCAGCTTTCGGCACAACATAATCCAGGTGTGGTGGAGAGAAAGATTGCTAAGGAGGTGACCCTTGGCCGGGTCGCTGGCCCATATCAGCACCCGCCAGTAGCAAATTTCATCTGTTCCCCATTAGGGGTGGTCCCCAAAAAAGACCCGGGGGAAATTAGGCTGATCCATAATCTGTCGGCTCCAAGGGGTCACTCAGTGAATGATGCGATTGACCCTGGAGTCTGTTCGGTGCGGTACGCATCCTTCGATGATGCCGTCACCATTTTGAATCGCCTGGGCCCCGGAGCGCTGATGGCGAAATCAGATATCGAGTCGGCGTTCCGGTTGCTCCCGGTACACCCACAGGATCAGCGTCTGTTAGGTTTTGTGTTCCAAGGACGTTACTACATGGATAAATGCATGCCGATGGGCTGCTCCATCTCTTGTGCTTATTTTGAAAAATTCAGCTGTTTTTTAGAGTGGGCATTCACCGAGGCCACAGGGCATAGGCATGTTATGCATTACCTAGATGACTTTCTGTTCTTGGGAGCAGCCGGTGACACGAAATGTGCGCAGGCGCTACAGGACTTTTGCATCCTCATGGGGGAGTTTGGAGTGCCATTGGCACCAGGTAAGACGGTTGGACCATCTACTTCACTGGAGTTTCTGGGAATTGAGCTCGATTCTGTGGAGGGATGTTTCCGTTTGCCAGTAGGAAAGGTAGCTAAATTTAGGGCTTCCCTGGAGATGTGCCTTAGTAAGGAGAAAGTGACCCTGCACCAGTTACAACAAGCAGTGGGTCAGCTTAACTTTGCATTGAGAGTCATACCAATGGCCCGCCCTTTTTCACGCTCTATTGCACAAGCTATGGTTGGTCTCAAGGAAGGACACCACCGCACGAGACTGTCTGCAGAGGTTCGCCAGGATATGCGCATTTGGTTGGCTTTTCTGGCGGACTTCAACGGTCGAGTAGTGTGGAACAAGCCGCCAGCGTCTTCAGAGGAGCTGGGTTTGTGGACTGACTCGGCCGGTAGCGTGGGATTTGGCGCCATCTTTGGTAATCGATGGTCGGCGCAAACATGGCCGACGTGGTGGCACACCAGCGGTCTCACAGGTAACATTGGTTTCCTCGAGCTATTCCCTATTTTTGTTGCTCTGATGGCATGGCCGGACGAGTTCAGAGACCGCTCTGTGGTATTTTGGTCTGACAATATGACTGTTGTCGAATGCATCAACAATCAGGCAGCACGCTGCAGGTGGATCTTGAGATTGTTGAAGGGAATTGTGCTGCTTTGCATGAGACTGAATGTACAGTTCAGGGCGAAACATGTGCCGGGTGTACTGAATCATGCGGCTGACGCACTCTCTCGTTCACATATGCAGGCGTTCAGGGGTTATCGACCTAGCGGCGGCACCATTCCCCGAAGCACTCTGGCTACTCGGTGCCCCGGATTACAAGACCTTGTGGCAGCAAGCTTAGCCCCCTGGACGAGGAAGGCATACGAAGGAGCGTTTCATTCCTATTGTGCATTTTTGGGTCCGACAGGGAATCAGAACTGGGGTCAGGAGGATTCCTTCCTAGGGTTCCTGGTAGCACTGCACAGGGAAGGCCGATCAGCGGCAACAGCCAATAGACACAGGGCGGCCATTTCATTCATGGTGCAGGTGCATGGCATCAAAGACCCAACAGCTTCCTTTTTGGCAAGAAAAGCCCTTTGTGGCTGGCAGCGCCTCGAGGGTCGTAAGCAAGACGAGAGGCGCCCGATTGGCTTAGAAAGGTTGTCCCTACTTATGGCGAAACTACCCACGACATGCTCCTCCCAATTCGAAGCAGTTCTGTTCCGGGCAGCTTTCGCATTAGCGTTCCATGGGGCTATGCGGGTGAGCGAACTGGTCGCAAAGAATAAGAAAGATGTGGAGGGAGGCTTGTGCAGGGATCACATCCAAATTAGGGGTGATTCAATGGTAGTCACGATAGCTAGGCCCAAGACTGACCAGGGAGCTATGGGAAACAGTGTTGTTGTCCAGTGCATGCGAGGGTCCCCCACGTGCCCGATAAGGTGCATTGAGGAATACTTGGCACTGAGGGCGGATACATGGGGTGGGAGTTTGCTGAGGCACATCGATGCCACCCCACTGACGAGGTTTCAGTTCCAGAGGGTGCTAGCACTGACAATCGCGGTGGCGGGCATGGACCCGTGCAATTTTGGGACCCACTCCTTTAGGATAGGGGCTGCTACTGAGGCTACAGCCAGGGGTCAGAGTGCTGAAGAGGTAAAACAGTTAGGACGATGGTCCTCGAATTGTTTTACAAGGTATGTGCGATTGCACATGTTGTGAAGTCAAGTTACATGCACTCACGCTTCTTGTCTTCTGTTTGATTTACAGTTTCGTGAGCATGTCATGCAGGGCGGAATTTGCAGTCGACCCAGCACCAGGGGACCAGCGGTCAGAGATCACCTGCTGAGGAGAGAGCGGTGTGGGTCGTGGGCCACTCATACGTGAGGCGGGCGGGGGATGTATTCAAAGCAGGTGACGTGACTCACGCAGCTGGGGAATACGGGTACAGAGTGGCCTTCCACGGAAGGGGCGGGCTCTGTATTGACCAGTTCGAATCTTTTGTCGAGGGTCTCTTAGGGCGGCAGAGGTCACCGCCATCTGTAATCATAGTACACCTGGCGGGCAATGACTTGGTGACACTCGGTAGGCGAGTATTACTCGAGCGAGTTTTGTCTACCGTTAGCTGGCTGGCGAAAAGAATCCCGGGGTGCACGATTGCCTGGTCCCACATGATTCCCAGGAAAGTATGGCGGGGGGGCCTTTCGGTGTCAGCACTGAACCATTCGGTGAAGAAGGTTAACAACAAAATTGGTAGATTGTTTCGCTCTGCGCAGTTGCATAGTATTCTGCATGGGTGTATTCGGGGTGATCATATGTATCTCAATGATGGGGTTCACTTGTCCCGGGAGGGGAATGTCTTACTCATAGGAGACTTCATAGCATGGCTAAGGGGTTTGAGGAAGCATGACCTTTAGGAGGAGTTTGTGGGGGGGCCGGATAGCCGGTCAACTATCCGGCCTGTGGCGGTAAGGTCATGATCGGTGAGCAGTAATTTTAAGGTCCCTAGAGGGGGGCGCCACCCACTATGGATGGGAGTGCCCGGGGGGAGGCGGCCATTGGCCCCTCCCACTGGGAGGCGGCACCCACTAAGTATGGGTCACCTAGGGGGAGACGGCCATAGGCCCCTTCCAGGGGAGGAGGTGGCTATATGCCCCTCCTACGAATTTCCCGGGGCCCGGATATCCGCGACGGCGGATGTGATAGACAGTGTGGGGTGGGGGGGGAGTCCACGCTGCCTTCCTACAGATACCTCACACGGGTGCTTGGACGACCTTTAAGATGGCGTTGAGCTGAAATGGGGGCCCCCAACAAGACAAGGGAAATTGGAGTTGGCACAGAGGGTACAGTCCTCTGCGCGGCCGCCACTCACACCGTGAGGGCGAGAGTTTTTGGTAGTAGGGATCTGACACCGGTTGCGACCTTGCCGTTGGCCCGTAATGCTAGGATGTACAATTTTAATTTAGAATGTATGCATTTGCAGGATGTTAGACTCGGCTAGGAAAACCTTTGTATTAGAGATTTGTTAAGGTTAGCCAATGAACATGTCTTCATCGAAATGTAATAAATGAAAATTGTACCTGATATGAAACTTTTATTTAATGTTTTAATTTTGTTTCATATTTTAATAAATACGGCCGGGAGGGTAACTCCCTCCCTCCTTCCAAAAGTTCAGACTGCGTCCGTCTTCCCATCCTTGGGGATTGTGTTGGGAGGGGGTGACAGGCATCCCGGCCATATGGAAAGGGGCAACCACTCAGTCCCCCCGAACGTATGGTTGGGGGCCCCGATCCTCCCGGGAAACCATTTTGGGCGGGGGGCGTGTCACGGCTGGTATGCCCGAAGCGGTGTAGCCGGGGCGCGCCTTTTCCCGCCCAAGAGGGGTTGTCCTAGACACCTACACCGATGGCCACGCCCAGTAGGCGTACCAGTGGAGGGTTCACGCCCTCCCGAAGAGGAATAAAGAGAGCGGGAATCCGAAGAAGCATTCTCTTGTTCCTGTGCTTGGAAGCTGCACCCACTCGTTGCACGTGAGCCCTCGACGGAACAAGGAGCAATTTTGACCCACCCGCCAGCCCCTAATGGCAATGTTAGTTTGTGGTAAATAAAGATTTACCGTATACTGAATTTCTATGCGGTATAAGTTCAAATAAAATAGCTCAATCAAATGAGAGGCAGAGTCCGTGGAGTCTGAGTTTATAAGGGTTTTATTCCATATAATGGAATGGTTCGAACCATGGTATCGTGTTCCTTTACCACGAAGGTTCAGGAAGGGATAGACAATGCTTTATTAACAGTGCACAATATATATAGTAAAGGCATACAATGGTAAAGGATACAGAAGGTGTAACAGCTGAAAGAAACGAGATAAGAACACATGTGCGTAACAAAAGGCGTGCACGAGGGCGTACACGGAGGTGGGTGCTAGAAACGTCACATGAAAGTGTCATAAGTGGGTGGATTCATAGAGGAATCCTGCAGTGTCAGCAGAAATATATGGCTTGATGCGCACGCAGGCAACATGACGTGTGCATGACGTGGAACTGGAGGGTGAAGGGGACTTGACATTTAGCACTATAAGGGGAGACAGAAGTCTGGCGTGTCAGAACAACCTAAACCCAAATCATATCTGATATCTTGTGTTTGGAGAACTGTTTTATCTAGAAGGAAAGGTCTGTCGGGTAGAGGCTATTCTATACTGACTGCTATTGCGTGCATGTGTGTCTACGTGTCTACGTGTAATGCGAGGGGCCATGGGCCTACCATGGTAACGGGAGCAATGAATTTCTCGCACGGAGACAGAAAGGCCGGGCCCTTTGCTCTGCAGCTGGGGAGATGTTTACCTATATCACTAGACAGGAATGTATTTTCGAGGAGCGGAGCAGATAACTTGAAGGCTAAGTTGTCTTGGCAGGCAAGCAGGCCGAGCCGGGCACCGCTCGCCGCGCAGGGAGTAAGGTAAGGGTCATGGATGCAGATCCAGGCTCTGGCTTGTCTGAGGCAGAAGGCAGAAAGGGCTCGATGGCAGAAATCAGGGCCTAACTCAACAGAGCCAGGAAAAACGTGAAAGTGCACCATGTAAAGACGGTGGCACAGCATACTTAGGAACAGAATTATCGACCCATTCATGGTGGATCTGATAGAGAGCAGATTAACGTTGGACGCAAATGTATTTGCGCCTTCAGATTCGGTTGTGGAGGGAAATTACATGTACTTGAAGTGCGTACATGGAGCCGTTGGGGTCTACGTTAGGGGACACAATTGACCATAAAAATTCCAATTTACCTCATTCCCTCCTTGTCCCCTACGGACCCTTCATGATATATCAATCTTCATTAGTCCATCTATTTGTTCATATAACATCATTTGCTCTTCCTTTTTCAGGCGGGATTTAGAATGTGGACTTGGATGGGGAATACATGATGTGGCGCACAAGCCGCAAATCGCTGGCCCACACTGTAAACATAGACAACAACTGAATACTATGAGAAGGGCTATTCCGAGGAAGGATAGGACTTTCCATCCCCAGGCTGATAACACGCTCCAGAGCCAACCGGACCAAGTCCAGGTGCCTGGATTCTGATGTATCTGACTTGCAATCTTGTGGAGACGGGTTATGGCTCTATATACTGATGGTGCATTTTCTGGAATGAAAACACAGCAACTCGATCCGATGACTCTACAAGCTCCGCCCCTATCGGCCAGGATGACGTCAAGAACAAGACGATTCTGAAGAACAACAAGTCTCATAGCAGACTGTTCCTCTGTTAGGTTGCCTAAGGCGGAAGTAGTTTCATTTACCTCGGCTTCAAGGGTTCTGGTTAATCTACGTATCAGTTTACTATTCCAGACAGTACCTAAATAGGGAAAGAAACCTTTATTGAAGTCTGTATACTGCTCCCATGCCGTTTCAGTATAATCGACAATCGGGAGATCTCTCTTGGGTCTATTGGGTACTAGATGGGAGTTCCTATGATAATCAGGTGGGGCTAGGAAAACAGGTGGCAGAAGGAATGCAATGTAACAGGTACCATCCCAATCTAGAGGTAAGCGTATATAAGCTGTCTGACCACAAATGAAATAGGAATGACGGGAAGCTTTGAATGTAGACTTGCCTTTATCACTGAACTCAATCACAGTAGTACATTCACTATGACCTAGGTGTACTGAACCGTTCTTTCTGACACATAATTCACCTTTGACTTGTAATACTGACATAGCGGGTAAGTCTGGTTTTGTATCGGACTGGACATTCAGAATCATGAGGTTAAGTGTAAAATTACCTAATCCATACACTTCGTTTTCTAGATCAGTCCCTGTCCTTCGTGGAAGACCCTCCTTGTCAGGGAAACATACTTTATGCATAACTGTGTTCAGATTTCCCCATACCCAATTGCCCTGGTAAACTATGAAATCAGAATCTAATGAATTCATTAAACTAAACCATGCACCACAGGAACCGTTGTGTGTGAACGGTTACGGAAAGAGGGGCAGAACTCCCTTGTATTTCTGATAGGGAGGGAGTCGGCCACATATCCAACAATTGGTAGCATTGCTGGTCTGCTGGGAATGATGTAACATACTGATGAAAGTATTGTTGCGCAGCGCAAGTCGGTATGATAACTCGTGAGGGGGCAATTCACTGAAAGTATGCTCGACAGTGTCATTTGTGGAAGGATGTGCACGTATGGAAATAGGAAAGTACATGTGTAACAATAAACCAGTAATAATAATCGTAAGACTCAGAAAAAACATAATCAATAATGTCACAATGCAGTGGCTGCGGAGAGATTTACAATATTTTCGTTTCTTTATCTGTTTCTGTCTATCTCTCTCTCTATTGGGGTATAACTTATACATGTCAGGAACCTGTCTAACCGCTTCACCTAGGGGAGGACTTAAACAATTAAACTGTCTGACTTCCTAGACCTTAATTTCATTCGAAACTCTTGCTGAGGAGTATTTTCTACCAGGGGGAGTTTAGTATCAGTCTCTGGAATGGGGCAGGGCTGGGAGTCTGTACTTGGCGGAAGTCCATGGTATTTTTTGATGTGACTCGAGTGGAGCCAGCCTTTGCGGCCCTCCACCTTAACGGCAGTCCTTGTAGTCAGCAGAACAAGCTTCGGCTCCTGCCAGCGGGGCTCCAGCGGACTCCTCCTATCGAAATTCCGCATAAATACTAGATCTCCAGGGACGATCTCGTGTGGCTTCACCTCGGTGTTGTCGGGAAAGGCTGCAGCTACCTGTGAACGACATGATTGTAGTGCAGACATCAAGGAGGCAAGGTAATCTGTCAGCATATTACAGTCAACATCTGTGATCTTACGAGGCAGAGGCGTCCCCCACATATTCGGTGGCCTGCCAAAGACCACCTCGTACGGGGATAGCCCTGTCCTAGAGTGAGCTACCATTCTCATATAAAAAGGGCAACTGGTAAGGCTACTATCCAATCTACGCCTTTCTCTTTACACACTTTAGCGAGACGTGTTTTCAGGGTCTGATTGTGTCTCTCTACGAGACCTGCTGCCTCGGGATGTCGGACACAGTGGAACTTCCACTGATATCCTCGCAGGAGTGATACCTGCTTCATAAGCTCGGACGAGAATGGCTGACCATTATCTGAGTATACGATACGGGGCAAACCATACCGTGGGAAGAATTCACGTACCAGCTGCTTGGCAGTGGTCGGGGCAGTGTAATCTGGGACTGGATATGCTTCTGTCCATCGGGAAAGTGCACATACAACTACGAGGACATACTTGAATCCTCGACAACGTTCCATCTGGATATAATCCTTCTGGAGAACTTCAAAAGGGTGATCGGGAGGATGAAATCCACCTTGCTCTACAGGAATGCCTTTACCTGGGTTGAACTGACAACAGATCATGCAAGTACGCACTTTCTGTTTTGCTGCTGCTCGTAAATGTTTATTGAACCAAAGGTTTTGAATACTGTCTAACATGGCTTTTTCTCCTAAATGTGCAGGACTATGTGCTGTGTTAATGATAACTTGAACCATAGAGTCGGGGAGAAACCATGTGGCTTTTCCCTTCGTCATCCATCCCTGTTCTGTCTGTATCCCTCCTAGTTCAGTCCATTTCTTGATTTCGTCTGGTGTAGCATGTGTCTGTATGTCAATTACATCTAGGCCGGGATCCCTAACTGTCATGCAATGTGTCGGTGTCGGGACTACTGTCTTTGTCATATCAGTTGTGTGAGTATGAGTCTGAGCTGTATGCTTGGCTGTTCGATCTGCCAGGTCATTTCCCTGTGAAATGGTATCTGTAACTTTCGTATGTGCTTTGCACTTCATAATGGCTATGGCTGTAGGCAAATGTATTGCTTCTAACAGAGCTTGAATGAGGGGACCGTGCTGAATCTTGGCTCCGTGAGAGGTCAAAAAACCTTTTCTTGCCAGAGGACACCGAAGTCGTGTACGACTCCGAATGCATAACGTGAATCCGTGTATATGTTAACTCTCTTGTTCTTTGCTTGTATACAGGCTTGGGTCAGAGCAATGAGCTCTGCTGCTTGGGCTGACAGTGTGTCAATGCGATGTGTTTCTATGACTTCTGTTTCGGTGGTCACAGCGTATGCGGCCACCAACTCTCCTGTACTTGTTCTCATACATGAACCATCCACATAAAATGTCAGGTCTGTATCTGGTAATGCGATGTCTGTTAAGTCTTGTCTGGGTTTCGTCGTAGTGTTAATGACTTCAATACAATCATGTGCCATAGGGTCTGTCATACTTAATGGTAGAAGTGTAGCAGGATTCAATGTATTGCAGCGCCTGATTTCTATGTGTGGCTGAAACAATGTCAATTCATAAAAGTCAGTCGTGCTATAGTCAATTGCTGAGTCTGTGTTCTGTTCAAAAGGACTTCCACGGAATGTGGAACTTGTACTGTCAATTGATGTCCTAACACTATAGAATCACTTTGTCTGATTGCTAGAGCTGTTGCTGCTACAGATTTCAAACACGCAGGCAGAGCCTGGGCTACTGGATCTAATGTACTAGAAAAATAAGCACACGGTTTGTGTGAACCTGCTTGATCTTGGGTGAGTACTGACAATGCAGTACCTTCGCGTTCTGTGACAAAAAGTGTAAAAGGCTTACTGTAACATGGTGTTGCTAAAACTGGTGCTTGACATAAGGCTTTCTTTAATTCGTCAAAAGCTTGTGTATGTTCCTGAGTCCAGGGGAGGACAGTCGAAGACGCTGCCTCCTGTGTTGTCAACTGTATGAGTGGCTTAGCTAGGAATGCATATTGTGGAATCCATTGTCTGCAATAGGAAGTGAGTCCAATAAAGGCTCGTACCTCTTTCTGTGTCTTGGGTTGCGGAAGATGTGCAATTAACTGAATTCGTTCAGGTGTCAGCTGCCTACCCCACTTAGACAGCAAGTGCCCAAGGTACACCACTTGCTGGGCACAGAATTGTAGCTTCGAAGGGGACACCTTGTGTCCCTTGTCCGCCAGGAAATGCAAAACTGTCAGTGACGCTTGTTTACATTCTGGTTCACTCCGGGCGGTGATCAATAGATCATCGACGTACTGGAGTAGGGCAGTGTTGTCAGGCATGTGGATACTGTCAAGTTGTCTTTTCAATGCTTGGCTGTAGATACTGGGGCTTTCTGTGAATCCTTGAGGTGCACGTGCAAATTTGAAGCTTCGGCCATTTAAACAGAATCCGAAAAGGTATTGGCTTTCCGGATCGATGGGGACACTAAAGAAGGCGTTCTTGAGGTCAATTACAGTAAAGAACGTCGCCTCTGAATAAATAGCTGTCAATAGGGACGAAATGTCTGGAACCACAGGGTACTGTGGTACAATACATTTATTCAATTCTCGTAAATCGATCACTAATCGATAAACTGGAGGTGCATTCGGATCAGTGCGTTTAAGAATCGGAATGATAGGGGAATTACAAATATTGGAGTCGGTTTCTACAACCACTCCTTGTGCAATGAGCTCGTCAATGATTTTCAGTAAAGCCACTACAGCATCAGGCGGTAACTTGTATTGTCGGATGCGTGGTAGTACCACTCCTTGTTTGAGTGTAACTCGATATGGTGTAATGTGCATACAACCTACATCAGTGGGGCCTTGTGCCCATAAATGTGCAGGAACATTCTGTAATCTGAAATCAATGTCTCTCAACACATAGTGACCCTTAAAATCACGCAGAAACAGTCTTACTCCTTCCGGAGAACAACAAATTACAGCCCCTAGAGCTTTCAAGGTCTGTATACCAAGCAAATTTTCTGGACATGATTTCGTGAGCAACAAATCTGTAGTACGTGACAATGGACCAACTGCAAGGGGGACTGGTTTTGAAACTTCATTAACAATGGGCTTTCCTGAAAATCCAAGGGAAACATTCTGTGAGCCTGAGAGGGGTGCCCCTGGAACCTCGTCGTGACTGATTGTCGTCCTGCTTGCCCCTATGTCAATCAAAAACTTTCTATCCTTTCCTAATACCTGACTATGCACGTAAGGACCCTCTTGATCTACAGGAACCTCAATAAGAGGCAAGCCAACCTCCCTCTCTAGGCTGTTTCATGTGTATCGCTGATAATCGGGATGGTCAGATTGTGCATATTGGTACATCTGCTGGGTTGCATGTTGTGTTGCGGCAATGGGGTGTGGCTGTGGTACCGCTACGGTCTGTTGTTGAACCTGCATAGGCTGAACATTCTGTGGAACGTGTTGTTGGACCTGGTCCTGTCTAGGAGGACGTGGTCTCTCCTTAGTTTTACCCGTGTATATGTTGTGTTTCAGAACTGCACACTCGTTTACATAGTGTCCTGGCTGTTTACAATAGTTGCATATCCCTTTAACAGGAGCTGCTGAATTTGAATTATTGGATTGTGTCGTACCCCTTTTATGACCGTCAGCTGGAACTGACTGAGCAACTAGTACTTTCATTTTCGTGTCTTTCATACGTCTTTGTTCGTGATCATGTTCTTCTCTAATTCTGTTCTGGTGGTACTGTAACATTTGTAACATTTGGGAAGGCGAATTAGCTTGCCATGTGCTCTCGACTTTCAGTACACGGTTCTTAACCTGGGGTAATGAATTCTCGACTAATTTGGATACAAAAAGGTGTGGGTATGACTCGCTACTTGCTTTCAGGCCACTATTAATAATAAAACATTTCTCAAATCGGGAATAAAAATCACTAGTGTCTTCATCGGGTTTCTGTTTGCAGGCTGAGATTGCATCCCAGTCCTCCTTTTTAGTTGCTAACAATCTTGGCAAAACCTGTACTAACAATCCTGGTAATGCTTTAGTTTTATCCCCAAGACCTAAACCTGGGGTTCGACCAGTCTCTTCAGTTTCTAATGCAGCCCAGTCAATCTTTTGGTCTCCTACCTCCCATTCTTTTTCTTAGAGTTTCTCGTAAATACCGGCAGGCAATAATACTTTCAATATTTTCATAATGTCGGGATAGGTATAATCACCCATGAGTAACATGTCTTTTATTTCACGGTGGAAACCTGCAGGGTCTTTATCATGACTGGGCACTATTTTCTTCATTTCCAATATTTCCATTTTAGTTATGGGCGTGTATACATACACACGTGTAAGGGTATCATCAGTGTTCCTGACTGGATGTACTTCTCGTAAAGGATTCTGTTTGTCAAAGTCAAAGTGAAATGGTTTCCTGACTGGGGGTGGGACGGAAACAAGATGTGGAGTCAAGAAGGTTCTATATTTGTGACGTTGTTCTAAAATTGTTTCAATTAGATCGGTACCTAGACCTCTCCATCTTCTCAGGAGTAAGTCTTGCAGTAAATTATATAACGGACCTGGATCAGATGCTTCGTTTTCATACTGTATAATGAGGTGTTGGGTCATGCATATACCAGCTAGTCGCTGTTCTTCTGGAGTAAGACTTAAAAACGTTTGCACTACTGAATCATCTTTATATATGCTGTCATCTCCGGCCCACTGTACTGCGGACCGGGCTAGTTCCTGATCACGTAAAGTATTGAGTTCGTGATAACCTACCCTTTCTTTCAGTACTTTGTCAGTAATTTGGAATACATGTTCAAGGGTACATCGCTCTGGTATTGGGCAAAGGTAACGTTTCTTGTTTTCTAAACGAATGGGTCTATCGAAGGGCCTATCAATAGGATACGGTCTAGGGAGTTTCTCTCTACCTACATATGCCATCATGTCCCTACTTGCTAGTTGCAAAGTTTCTGCTGTCTTCTCTGGTTCATCCTCCTGCGAGGAGTCCTGATCGTCTGATTCGAGTGGTTCTTCAGACTCTCGACGGGCATGTATTGCTATTATTGCTTTACGGATCTTTCTAACCATAGCATGTACACATTTCTCTTTATCATGTTTACCATCAGCAATATTCTGACTCCATCTGTTCAATCTACATATGGTCTAGATGGTCTGGCATTTCTGGTAGCAATTGCAAATATTCTGTGACACGTCTTAAACGTAGGGAAGCTAACAACATGGGTCCTGTTTTACCAGGCACTGTGTCATATCTGCAATCTGTAAGCTGTTCTCTGAGCTTTTCGGCTGGGGCACCTCTAGGTGTCCGCGACATTGCGAATTCTCTCATTGTCACTCGTTGTAACTGTGGCGGGGTGCGGTAACCTCCTGTAGCACCTCCTGAGGAGGAGGCTTGGACATAACCTGGTTTTAGGGTCGGTATCGGCTGTAACGTAGTTGGAACCTGGACCGTGCCAGACCCAAAAGGATTAAGTGGATGTAGTTGTTGAATACCAGGGGGAACGGGTACGGGTGCAGGATGTGGTGCGGGAGGGGTACGCTGTTGCGGACCCGGGGGCTGATGATCATGGGGTAGGTTAACGTCAGCAGGTGCCACATGGGCGGGTACATTGGTATATGCGGGAGCTACATCGTCTAAATAGGATGAAAGAAAAATATCTGCTGCGGTCTTGTGACGTAATTTAGTCGGAACCAATGGAGGGGGCAGATTTTTCGGTGTTTCCGGGGTCGCCTTGGGCAGGCCCTCGGCCAAGACTGGAAACAATCCTGTCCTAATGGCATTACTCTGTCGTGTTGTTCCATTCTAACTCGTTCTCCTTCTTCTAGTAATTCTTTTTCTTTGGCTTTGTCAGAATCCTCGCTACTTTTCTCTGCTTTTCTGAGTGCTTTCTCTGTCCGTCTATGTGATTCTTTACGCCATAATTCAATGGCATCTTTCTGTGACTGTCTGGCTTTCTTTTTCCACAACGCTTCTTCTACTCTCATGATGCACTCGGCATCCCATGTCCCTGTAACGGGCCATCTCTGATTTTCTGCTAAGTCTTTAGTGTATTCCACCCACAAGTCGAGAAATAATATGGCATCTAAGCCATGCTCGTGGTACATAAAATATCCGGGAGTGTCCCTGGGTGGGATGGGAACAGCTTCTTCAAGTATCCCTTTCCTAGTTCCTATCTGTCGTAATTTTGAGAAGAGAGGCATCGCTACCTCGGTCTAGACACTATACACAATAAACACTGTAAGAAAAATGCGAACAATCACTCATACTACGACATTTAAAACACGTTGAAACATTATGAATACGAACAACAATAACTTGATACCTAGATACTTGATGCACTGCTAAACAGTACAGATACACTGCTAAAACAGTGCAGACCGGGTCTGTGTACCCAAACCCGTCTTGACCGGACACAAATTAATGCACCCGTCTAGATGCGTCCCCAGCAACGGTACTCACCGGGAAGCACAGAACGGAAGGCCTCGGAAACTCGACTGGACTGGACCGGACTGGACTCGACTCGACACGTGACGTAGGTACTTCGGAACTGGTGGGCCTCTAGACACCTCGGACCTTGCTCTCTCGGCTGGGCTCTGGTCGGGATCCTCCGCACTCCTCACTGCCTCGTCTGGATGTCGATCGCAGTCTCCGTCACCTCCGTAGGCCTGAGGGAGATACAGGAAATCCTGCGGGTACGCGTACGTGTCCGTCACGGCTGTGGTAGGGGGCCAGGCCTGTGACGCATCGCTGGCGTGTAAGGTGGGGGAGGGGTCCCTATTCGGGCGCCAAATTTATGTGGTAAATAAAGATTTACCGTATACTGAATTTCTATGCGGTATAAGTTCAAATAAAATAGCTCAATCAAATGAGAGGCAGAGTCCGTGGAGTCTGAGTTTATAAGGGTTTTATTCCATGTAATGGAATGGTTCGAACCATGGTATCGTGTTCCTTTACCACGAAGGTTCAGGAAGGGATAGGCAATGCTTTATTAACAGTGCACAATATATATAGTAAAGGCATACAATGGTAAAGGATACAGAAGGCGTAACAGCTGAATGAAACGAGATAAGAACACATGTGCGTAACAAAAGGCGTGCACGAGGGCGTACACGGAGGTGGGTGCTAGAAACGTCACATGAAAGTGTCATAAGTGGGTGGATTCATAGAGGAATCCTGCAGTGTCAGCAGAAATATATGGCTTGATGCACGCGCAGGCAACATGACGTGTGCATGACGTGGAACTGGAGGGTGAAGGGGACTTGACATTTAGCACTATAAGGGGAGACAGAAGTCTGGCGTGTCAGAACAACCTAAACCCAAATCATATCTGATATCTTGTGTTTGGAGAACTGTTTTATCTAGAAGGAAAGGTCTGTCGGGTAGAGGCTATTCTATACTGACTGCTATTGCGTGCATGTGTGTCTACGTGTCTACGTGTAATGCGAGGGGCCATGGGCCTACCATGGTAACGGGAGCAATGAATTTCTCGCACGGAGACAGAAAGGCCGGGCCTTTTGCTCTGCAGCTGGGGAGATGTTTACCTATATCACTAGACAGGAATGTATTTTCGAGGAGCGGAGCAGATAACTTGAAGGCTAAGTTGTCTTGGCAGGCAAGCAGGCCGAGCCGGGCACCGCTTGCCGCGCAGGGAGTAAGGTAAGGGTCATGGATGCAGATCCAGGCTGTAGCTTGTCTGAGGCAGAAGGCAGAAAGGGCTCGATGGCAGAAATCAGGGCCTAACTCAACAGAGCCAGGAAAAACGTGAAAGTGCACAATGTAAAGACGGTGGCACGGCATACTTAGGAACGGAATTATCGACCCATTTATGGTGGATCTGATAGAGAGCAGATTAACGTTGGACGCAAATGTATTTGCGTCTTCAGATTCGGTTGTGGAGGGAAATTACATGTACTTGAAGTGCGTACATGGAGCCGTTGGGGTCTACGTTAGGGGACACAATTGACCATAAAAATTCCAATTTACCTCAAGTTCTGCAATAAAGTATTTTTCTCTGATAACATTTTCTTCCCTCTGTTTAGTGGTATATGAAGATATAGTTTAATGATATGACTTCTGTCTGAAGGTACTGTTTTTCTTGAAGAATAAACAAATGTTGCAAGTAGACACGATGATGTTTTTTCTCCCTTAGTAGGTAATCAAATGTCGTATTTATTTTTTGGTCGGGCGGTAAGGCCATGATCGGTGAGCAGTAATTTCAAGGTCCCTAGAGGGGGGGCACCACCCACTATGGATGGGAGCACCCGGGGGGAGGCGGCCATTGGCCCCTCCCACTGGGAGGCGGCACCCACTAAGTATGGGTCGCCTAGGGGGAGACGGCCATAGGCCCCTTCCAGGGGAGGAGGCGGCTATATGCCCCTCCTACGAATTCCCGGGGCTCGGATATCCGCGACGGCGGATGTGATAGACAGTGTGGGGTGGGGGGGAGTCCACGCTGCCTTCCTACAGATACCTCACAGAGGTGCTCGGACGACCTTTAAGATGGCGTCGAGCTGAAATGGGGGCCCCCAACAAGACAAGGGAAATTGGAGTTGGCACAGAGGGTACAGTCCTCTGCGCGGCCGCCACTCACACCGTGAGGGCGAGAGTTTTTGGTAGTAGGGATCTGACACCGGTTGCGACCTTGCCGTTGGCCCGTAATGCTAGGATGTACAATTTTAATTTAGAATGTATGCATTTGCAGGATGTTAGACTCGGCTAGGAAAACCTTTGTATTAGAGATTTGTTAAGGTTAGCCAATGAACATGTCTTCATCGAAATGTAATAAATGAAAATTATACATGATATGAAACTTTTATTTAACACCATTGATGCTAGTGTTATTTTCCTCCTGTGCTGAGTTATGTTTATTCCCATTGTTCATGACGAGCTCAGCTCGTCATGAGTGTATGGAGGTGTACACCATGACGAGCTGAGCTCGTCATGAGCGTCGAAGGAGTTAATGTTTTAATTTTGTTTCACATTTTAATAAATACGGCCGGGAGGGTAACTCCCTCCCGCCTTCCAAAAGTTCAGACTGCGTCCGTCTTCCCATCCTTGGGGATTGTGTTGGGAGGGGGTGACAGGCATCCCGGCCATATTCATGTTCTTAACCTGACTGCAACAACACTGTTTGATTTTGGTTCCTGTTTACAATTCACATGTTTTACTTCATATTGCATTCTGTAGTAAAATGAAGAAGGTCCAATCCAAGTCGTTTTCCATGTAGGTTTATTAAGTTAAGAAGTTACATAGGGGAGAACCCCACCAGGAGAAGCCTCACTGCTTCTCAGCCCATCTCCAACTGACACTCACACACACAAACATTTGATTCACCCACATTCTCTCTCCCAGGTACTCAGGCTGACCAGTACCAGTACAACACATCCCCTGTCTTTGTAATGCAAAAAACAGAGGGGCATATTTACGAGTTCTGGTGCATCTCTGCATATCAGCAGAGATGCGCCAGAACAAATGCGTCACGCAAAACTATCTTCGCGTCACGGCAGATGCGCCGCATTTACAATGCGGCACGCCGTGCCGCAAGAGTAGGCAAATGCATGGCACATCTCGTGACATAAGGGCGGCGCATCGCTGGAGTCGCGTCGCAAGTGCGACGCAACTCCAGCAATGCTCTGGGCCGCCCAATACTTAACATGCTGCGTCAGTCCTTATGCCTGCTTCGAGCAGGCATAAGGAATTGACGTAGCAACGTCGCGGAAGTGCCTGCGTGAAATCTTGTAGATTTCACGCAGGCACTTTTGCGAGGCGCACAGGCGCCGGAACGCCCACCCTGCGTCGGAACGCCCCCATTGTGGCGCTGGGCTTTATAACGTGACGCATCTCCCTAGATGCGTCACGTTGTAAATGCCTTGCAGGGATGCGCCACGTTTATGCCGCTGTTGCGTCACGCAAGGCGGCGTAAACGTCGCGCAAGGGGCTTGTAAATCTGCCCCATTATGCTTACAGGTATTATACACATTGCAAGATATACAAACGATTACAATTAAAAGAAGCATAATATACAAAATTAAAGAGAAACAGTGACACAAGTGCAAAGGCTCATGCTCACCACCATCCTCCTTTCTAACACAAAAAATAACCCAGACACTCCCACGCTACAAACTACATAACAATCCAAGTACCAGAATCGTGCAAGCAGACAAGGAAAACACGAGGAGCACAAGGAAACCAAAACAATAAGTGTGGAAGAAAAGTGACAAATGAGAATACTAAAACAGTAAGCAGGCATGGATGAAATCCACACAGAACATCAAAACCAAGTTAACCCTTCCCCTAACACACAGGTTGGGATGTGATGTGTGTAAGGGGCTTCACACAGAACCAAAAGGACTTCCAACACAACAATGACGTGGGAGGGGAAACCCCAAATCAAGCAAGGGAAACCTTGACACCCAAGGGAGTAACAATGCAATGCAGACCAAATTAAGAAGCAATCTGAAATCACTTAAGTAAATGCATGTAAAGTAAGCAGGCAAAACTCTTCCCCCAACAACTTAAGTTGGGGTGTGATGTATGGGGGGACACCACACGGCACAATGCAGAATTTAGGAACAGCAAACTTCCCCCAATTTACGCTGGGGTGAAATATGTGGAAAAAACACCCGGCACAGAGGAACACACAGAACAAAAGCAAAGCTTACCCCAACAACACTAGGGGTGGAATGTGTGGGGGACATCACACAGCACAATGCACAATGCAATATGCAGGAACATTAAACATACCCCAATGCACGCTGGGGTGGAATGTGTGGAGAAAAATCACACACAGCATGGAGTAACACACAGAACAATAGCATCGATTCCCCCAACAACACTAAGTGGCTTGGAATGTGTGGAGGGAAAACCACACAGTACAGCAAGAACAATGAAAACCTCTGCCAATAACCCTAAAACCACGTAAAAGTGGGCTTCGCCAGCACATTAATAAAGTAAAACCACAGAGCAAAGTACAACATGCAATCGCAACCCTGACATGCAACAGAAGAGTAAGGATAAAGACGTGCATAAAAAAACAGCAATCATTAAAAACATACACTCAAAGAAAACTGCACTGAAATAAGGGGTAATTCAGCATACGATCGGCACATACGAAGCACACTCACCCCATCAAGCGTTGAACCTTAGGGAACATGAATCAATAAAAATGTATTAGTATATTGTCCAATAAAGGCAACAAATTGAGGGTGCAGACTGTCCCAAGAAAACAATAAAATAAATAAAGTAGTCACCTTGGTCTGCAGTAAGGAAATCATGGTTAGGTTTGAAGGACAATTTGGGAAGAAAATCAGAAAGAAACAGTACCTTGCTGAAAGATTTCAAATCTCTTGCATTTCACTAAATGAGCAGTAGAAAATAGTGGAAGGCTGGTAAGTACATTGCAGTTTAAGTGTGCAATTTAAACTTAAAGAACTGGAAACCAGCAAACATCCTGGACGAAGGCACAGATTACAGCTTAAAAGAACACTGCGACATTACAAGTCCAGTGCAAATACTTGTAAAACAAACAAGGTTGGCAAGCAGGAATCTTCAGTGAACCCCAGAATGTAATGAAACTGGAAAGTGAAACCTGAAACCTCCGATGACAGAATGAAGATACATAACCAACTGTCGAAAGCAGTGAAGAAACTAGGAAAAGTAGGTGATCCTTCTATGCTGCATGACAATGAAGATGGCTATTTTTATTGCGAAGCACCAAAAAAACGTGGTTGGCAAAGCGTGTAACACACTTGGAGCTGCGCAAAAACTGTAGTGAAATACCAAAGGTAAGATGGCGGCACATTTACATACGTCCTGCCGGATGGCTCACATTGTGTGAAGCCAGTAGAGCGTCCCTCATCAGCAAAGCTGCATGGAAGCAATGTCGTGGAAATTCAATGAAGAGACGAAAGGCGCGTGAAGGTAAGAGCGCGCTATCCAATCTTGTTCGGTTTTGGCCCTTTTTGCTTCCCAAATCGCTTTTTTGTAAGATTTGCGCAGATCTCTGATTTTTTCTTGTGCAATTCATATTTCTGCATAGCCTCCTAATGGCTGTTCTCCCATGTTCCATGTCTCTTCCAGACATTTGATGTTAAAACCTTTTAAGTATTTTTCAAGTTCGAGATCTGTGTACCATGTTTTTAGTGCCTGCAATATTCCATGAGACTTTGGTAATGGACTTTCTCATTTTAGCATCTTGTTTTACTTTGAAAACTTTAATGTTAACTTGATTTTGTTCACGGAAATTTGATTGAATCTGAGACTTGTTTTTCCCGTAGGGAATATCAACATTTAGATCATATCAATCTCTTCTATTTTGGTTAAGCATCGGGGCAAGCCAATTCCAGTCAAATGCGTCCTAGTGCTCTGCATTGCAAAATGGACAGGAATGCTCTTGTAATCCATTTAGAGATATTGTTAGTGTCTCCATTATGGGAGTAAGGACAACATTACCTGCACCTTTCGCATTTTTCAGAAAAGAAATGGTCATCACTTGCCATCTCTCAGTTTGAGTCTTATATTTGTCTTATTAATGTGCATGATCGATAGGTAAGAGAACTGATGGGTATTTTTCCTTTGTTATCTACGCTATCTTAATTCCCCAATCAAGGAAAACACTACACTTTGATACAATCAGATATACAATTTTTGGAGATGACCAAGTTACTAATGTGGCCACATACAGATATACACTCTTAAACTTTATTGCCTTTATACGGTATACAATGTTTAGCACGCATTTTTTGCAACGCACTTCCATTACAACGCAGGCATTACCACGCACACCATTACAACGCATTGCGCTGGGGGGCGCTCTAGGATAGGGAATAAGTTTAATTTTATATCCAACACCTTCCCTAGTGTCCACAGGGACTGGAGTTGGAATATAAAATTATACTTACCACTATCCAGCACCTCAAAGCGCTATGCGTTGTAACGATATTCGTTGTAAATACCGCGTTGTAAAGGTATGCGTGGTAATAGTATGCGTGCTAACGTCATACATCCCCTTTATACATGTGGATGGTAGATGTTTTAGGTCTTCCTGTGTCACTAGCAGTTTCAAAATGTTATGTCTATTTAAAATGTTCTTTCTACCCCGTGATTTATAATGGGGCTTGTTAGAAATGGGGTTTCTGGTTGGCTAGGGTATGCACCTAAGTTAGGCAGAACCCAACATTCTAGTCAGGGCAAGGGAGTTACACATCGAAGATAACCCCTGCTCGCCCCCTTGCTAGCTTGGCAGAGCAGTCAGGCTTATCCCAAAGAGAATGTGTAAAGAGTTTGAGCAACACACTCACACAGCAGAGACACATTAGGCACACCAAAAAAGAAACTCCACACAAGGTTATATAAACATTTCCTTTGTATTATCCATAAAAACACAATATATCACAATCACTTCTATTACACTGTGCCACCAGGCACTTGTCATGACTTCATGGGGATCACATAAACCGCTTCGGGCAATTGTCATAAACATTACAGTTAGGGCGACCCATAACTACTGGTAGGATTACACTGAGCATAATATATTATGCAATTACATCCTCAATAGTTCCCCAAGTAGATACTAGCAGCGTGCACACATTAGGAACTCCCCATCACAGTGAATCCCCCTACATGAGACAACATAACGCAAGGGCACAATACACAAAAATTGCTAGTGTACACACTACTCTCAGTATTGCACTATGATACATGTGTGTAAGCTACACCCAAAAACATTACTTTTAGCCAAATTGCACCCAACAGTGAGAGGCTGCTGCCCACAAACCAGTGGTGCAGCTGCTGAGATAACTGCAGCGGGGGCCCATCTTGGGCTCATCCTGCGCTGGCCACAGGAGCAGGAAGAAGCTACTTAATTGCTGTGTGCTCTGATCCCTCCAGACATCTAGGTGCTTGCCACCCCTTAGGCGCTTCCAGCGGCCGAGGAGAGACCACCATATATTGGGCAAATGCAGGGAGACCATTCTTCCCCCTGCGATCCAGGATTCAAAGCAACTGCCCAAGTCTGTTCGAGGTAGCTGCTACCCACCCCGAAGATTCGCCAAGTTGGCGGGGAGGCTTCGCTCAGTCCTTCCCGAGTGTTGTGACCTCGTCGGGCCTTCTGCTACTTCCGGGAGCCCTCTCTCCTCCGTTGGGGCTTCCTTACCCTAGTCGGCTGCCGTTTGGCAAAACAAAGGTGCTGCCACCTCGCGTCCTTCTTCCGGCTGACTCTAGCTGTCGGACGCCGCACACAGCCAGGCTTAGCCTCTACCTGACTACCGGCAGCTTTGCCTCACTATGCGAGCACACTCTGCGCCTGCCACATTTTGAGGGTTGAGCCCACTTCTCGTCTCCTAGAACCAAAATTGAACATGTGCCCCTGTTGTGCAGACACAGTGCTGGCGAGCACAGCAAAGACGAAGCGTTCCTCATGTGTTACCTTAGTATGAATCAAAGAATTTGTTAAGCGCGCTACTTACCCGTGAGGGTCTCAAGGCGCTGAGGGAAGGGGGCCTCTACTGCTCGAAGAGGCAGGTCTTGAGAAGTCTTCTGATGGTGAGTAGGTCTTGGGTCTGCCGTAGGTGGGTCGGGAGGGTGTTCCAGGTCTTGGCGGGGAGGTAGGAGAAAGAGCTGCCACCGGATGTCTTTCAATGGATGCGGGGGACACAGGCGAGGCTGGCGGAGCGGAGCTGGCGGGTGGGGATGTAGAAGCTGAGTCTGCTGTTCAGGCAGGCCGGTCCGGTGTTGTGGAGTGCTTTGTGTGCGTGGGTAAGGAGCTTGAACGTGATCCTCTTGTTGACGGGGAGGCAGTGTAGGTCTCTCAGATTCAGGGTGATGTGGCTGCGTCTGGGCACGTTGAGGATCAATCAGGCGGAGGCATTTTGGATGCGTTGTAGTCGACGCAGGTGTTTGGTTGGGATGCCTGCATAGAGTGCGTTGCCGTAGTCCAGTCTGCTGCTGACGAGGGCCGGTGTCACAGCTCTTCTGGTTTCGGTCGGGATTCACTTGTAGATCCTGCGGAGCATGTGGAGGGTGTTGTAGCAGGAGGAGGAGACGGCGCTGACCTGCTTCGACATGGAGAGGGAGGAGTTGAGGATGAATCCTAGGTTGTGTGCGTGGTCGGTGGGTGTTGGTGCTGTTCCCAGTGTGGTGGGCCACCAGGAGTCATCCCAGGCAGAGGGGGTAGGTCCGAGGATGAGGATCTCCGTCTTGTCAGAGTTCAGCTTCAGACGACTGTTCCTCATCCAATCAGCGATGTCCTTCATTCCCTCGTGGAGGGTGGTTTTGGCAGTGTGTGGGTCCTTGGTGAGGGAGAGGATAAGCTGGGTGTCGTCGGCGTAGGAGATGATGTTGAGGTTGTGCTGTTGGGACACCGAGGGAGGCCATGTATACATCGATCAGCGTCGGGTTGAGGGATGACCCCTTGGGGACGCCACAGATGATGTTGGTGGCTTCTGATCGGAAGGGTGAGAGGCGGACGCTCTGGGTTCTGCCGGAGAGGAAGGACATGGTCCAGTCGAGGGCCTTCTCTTGGGCTCCTGCTTCTTGGAGATGTGTCTTTAGAGTGCGTTGACAGACTATGTTGAAGGTGGCTGACAGGTCTAGGAGGATGAGGGCTGATGTTTCGCCGTTGTCTAGTTGGCGCCTGATGTTGTCTGTGGTGGCTATGAGGGCTGTCTCGGTGCTGTGGTTTCGTCTGAATCCAGACTGGGATGGGTCTAGGATGTTGTTGCCTTCGAGGTGGCGGGTCAGTTGCATGTTGACCATTTTCTCGATGACCTTTGCCGGGGACGGGAGTAGGGAGATGGGCCTTCGGGGTCTGCCTTGGGCTTCTTGAGGAGGGCGTTGATTTCGGCGTGATTCCAGCTCTTCAGGAATGTCGCTGGTTTGAAGGAGATGTTGATGACCTTTCGAAGTTGGGGTGCGATGGCAGCGTTTGCTTTGTTGAATACGTGGTGTGGGCACTGGTCTGAAGGAGATCCTGAGTGGATAGAGTTCATGACCTTGCATGTCTCGTCGTCATTGACATTGGCCCAGGAGGTCAGGCTGGTGGTGTGGGTGGTGCTCGCAGGGTGGGTGGAGTCTGGAGTAGTTGTGGTGGTCGTGGTGTGGAAGCTGTTGTGGATGTCAGCGATCTTACGGTGGAAGAAGGTGGCCACTGAGTCGCACAGTTCTTGTGAGGGCGGGACGTCATTGGTATTGGCGCTGGGTTGGATAGTTCCTTCACGATGCTGAAGAGCTCTTTGCTGTTTTGTGCATTGTTATCCAGGCGGTCTTTGAAGGAGGATCTCTTGGCTAATCTGATGAGGTGGTGATGTCTGCGGGTGGCGTCCTTGTGGGCAGGGTGGCTGTCCAGTGTGCGTTTGTGGAGCCATTTCTTCTCCAGTTTCCGGCATGCGCGTTTGGAAGTCTGGAGCTTGTCGTTGAACCAGGTGGCGCTCTTGCTGGTGTGGTTGTTTGAGGGTTTCTTGAGCGGGGCGAGGGTGTTGGTGCAGTCCTTGATCCACTGTCTGAGGTTGTGTGCGGCTGCGTCTGGGTCGGTGGGATCGGTGGGTGGGTTCTGGACGAGGGTGGTGGTCAGCTGATCTTCGGTCACTTTGCTCCAGCATCAGCGGGACATCAGTTGGGTGCGGTGGTGCGTGGTTGTTTTCTTGAAGGTGAAATGGACGCAGTGGTGGTCGGTCCAGTGGATCTCAGTGGTGTGGTGGTAGGTGACATGGGTGCTAGTGGAGATTATGGGGTGCAGTGTGTGTCCGGCAGCGTGGGTGGGTGAGGTGATGAGTTGTCTGAGGCCGAGGTTGGCGAGGTTGTCGATCAGGGTGGCGGAGTTGGCATCTTTATTGTTCTCGAGGTGGTAGTTCAGGTCCCCGAGGAGGATGTAATACGTGGAGGCCAGTGCGTGGGTGCTGGCGAAGTCAGCGATGGAGTCGATGATCTGTGGCTGGGGTCCGGGGGGTCTGTAGATCAGTGTTCCTTTGAGGGTGATGTTGGGGTCGGTGTGGATCCGGAAGTGCAGGTGTTTGGCTGTGTTGAGGGTGTCATCCGCATGGGTGGAGACCTTGAGTGTGGACTTTTGGGTGATGGCTATTCCTCCTCCAATTCCGTTGGCGCGATCCCTGCGGGCTATCTTGTAGCCATCCGGGATGGCTATGGCGATGTCTGGTGCCGAGGAGTCGTTCCACCAGGTCTCGGTCAGGAAGGCAACATCTGGGGCGGATGTTTCGAGCAGGTCCCAGAGCTCTACGGCGTGTTTGCATGCAGAGCGGGTGTTGAGGAGTATGCAGCGTAAGTGGTTGGGTCCAGTCCTAGGGGGTTTGGTGGTTCTGTCGCAGGTGAAGCTGCAGGTGTGGCAGGAGAAAGGTCAGTGGGAGCACTCCAGCAGCCTGCCGGCCACAAGTCCCACTCAGTGTCTTTTTTTTTCAGTTCATGCGGTCACAGCCCCAGTACTTATACTCCAACTGTCTTTGTTGTGGGGGCACTTTACAATACAATTATCTGTGCACAACGCCCTCCATTCTTGGCCCCAGACATACCAGTCTTGTGGAAGGCAGGCACAGCCCTATTCAGGTTGAGGTGCTACTCCTCCCACCACTCTAAATGCACACCAGGCCTATTCAAGTGCAAGGGATAACTCCTCCCGCTACTCTAAATTCAGCCAAGGTCTATTCATCCCAGCACTAAGTCACCCCAGGCAGGGCAGGACACACCTTGAACCCCCCTCCCCCAGGGACTGGCTAGAGTGAATGCAAATCCCTTCTCCCCTGTCAGAACAAGATGGTCAGTTCACATCAGGTAGGGCACAAAGACACCTAGCAAACATAAATACCCACTTCTAAAAGTGGCATTTCTGAAATAGTAATAATAAATCTGCTTTCAACGATAAGCAGGACTTATCACTACTATTCCAAACATACCACATATGGATATGCTACCCCTCTCATGTCAGAAATTACCACTGAAGCACATATCTGGGAATCCCCAAGCCATTCGTATGAGAGGGCAGCCTCACAGCAGTGAGAAACCAAATATGCTGTTTGTCACTACCAGGACATGCCACACAGTTAAGGCACATGTCCTATCTTTTACCTACAGCACACCCTGCCCATAGGGCTAGCTAGAGCCTACCATAGGGGTGACTGATATGTAATAAAAGGGAAGTTGCAGACATGGGAACCACTGTATATGCCAAGCCACATAGTCAGTCAACAGCGCGCGCAGGCCCTGCAATGGCAGGGGCCTGAGTCACGTTTGAAAGGCTGCTTTGGTGGGTGGTGCAAGCAGCGCTGCAAGCCCACCAGTAGCATTGAATTTCCTGGCCCTGGGTACTAGTAAACTGGGGTGATATGGTGTGTCGGAGTATATGCTCAGTGTTCCTTTCCTGCTTTGGATCCTTAGATCTTCGTACAAATTATTTTTGTTCTCTTATAGTCTTCTGGGGCTTACTTGTAGTAGGCATAGGTGATTTTGACTTTACTGTATTTGGATTATGATCATTTGTAACATCTTTTCGATGGTTATGCTGCAGAGCGGTGGTATCACATTCTCCTCCATTTAAGTCTTGATAAATGGATAGATTGTTTTGTTGTTCTGTGTTGGTTCCAGATCTCTTAGTTTGCTTAAAAATTGAAAATAAATTTGCTGTTGCTACTTGTAATATCTTTGACTTTTCGAATTTTTCCCTTTTTTTGTTTCGTTTCAATATTTTCGTTTGCTTATTCCCCGAAAGGATGTCTGGTTCCAATATAGAATCTACTGTCAGATGCTTATTAAATGAATGCAAAACCTATCCTGACTCCTTTTTGAATGAGTTCCACACTTCTGATGACTCCACACTAGTAATGTCAGTTAAAGAATCATCGAACATGGACCATATTATCAAGAACAGCATTAAAAATGATGGCCGGTTTAGCGACGGAAAACTGCTGCTGATGCAGCGATAATAGGCTTGATAGTATGCCCTTGAGAATTCCAACAGAAGTCCATGTTCTGGTGTGAACATGGGCTTCTATTGGAATTCTCCAGGGCATATTATCAAGCCCATTATCACCACTTTAGCGACAGATTTCATTCTGACGCTAAACCGGCGATAATTTTAATGCCGTCCTTGATAATATGACCCTTGGGGATTTCAAATCCGATATTATTGGAGGAATCCTGATTATGATGGGCTTCGGCAGTTATGCGGTCTTTTGGCTGAAGTTGTGATTTGGGGGAAATTAGTTGAGGGCAACGGGTTTCCGACGATTCCTTGACATCTGTCGCTGTTTTGTAAATGGTGCGCTTATGATCCATATTTAATGGAAGGTGCACCTTGAGGATTTCAATTTCTTACACCAAAGTAATTACAATAGTTGGAAATTCTTGGAGTTTTTCAATAAAAAGGGCTGCAAATACAGCGTTAGTTTTGTTTACCTTTTTGTTTGTATACCTCAGGTGTTTTTGCTGCCTGTTGCAATAACTCTTTTATCATGCTGTACATATTCTCAATTCGAGAATCAATGGTGGCGATGAATTGTGCAAGTGATTCCAATAATGCTATTTGAATGTCAAATTTGTTGGATTGGTATTCAAGAGCTTTTGATGTAGTGTTAAGCGTCTGGAATAATTGAAGCCAGGAGTCTGATTCCATAACATTTTGGTTGTGTGAATCATATTTAGGTGATCGATGTAGACCAAAACAGAAGAATAATGGATCACTCGGAGTTTCTGCTTTGTTTGTCATCCGTCGGAGCTTCCCGATTCCAAGTGGGATTTACTTGCCTTCTTTTTTCTGTTGATTCATGTCCTCCTAAGTCAAGTACTTTCGTGGCCAGTATTCACTCTGTTTATTTCTTTCTCCATTTGAGTGCGTTGGTCAGGAGGAGATGGCAGCCTGACCCACACCAGCTCCCCTTTTCACTACAATTGCCACTGCTACTGCCAGGTTTACAATGCCAATAGGTTAATCGGTCGCAAATGCATGACCTATTGCATTTACACCCACACAGAGCCACACACACAAAGCCACCCACACACACACAGAGCCCCACACACACCCACACACACACAGAGCCCCCCACAAACACACCCACAGAGCCCCCCACACACACACACACAGCCCACCACACACACAGAGCTCCACACACACACTTGCTAAAAAGCACAAAGTCTTCATACAAATAAAAACATAATCATGGTACATCAGCTATAAATTAGGTAGGAGTTCATTTTTTTACTTTAAACTTCTAAAACAAATCATATAAAATGAATGTTGTACAGAAACTTGCATCTCATAACACATCTATAGGAGGAAAAACAAATAATTCTTGAATTTCACAGTAATTTTATGATCTTTATTTATCCTATAATGCACATGTTAATGTCGTAATACACTATAGTTGGTGGGCGGCATAGCTGATAAGCATAAGGTTAGCAGATTATAACGAGAGAGGCTTCTTATTTGATACGAAAAATCTCAAGTCACCACATTATCCTTGCACTTACAGCGTTCCCAAAACTCACAAAAAAAGTTTTGTTTCCTGGAGGGAGACCTAAAACTTAAGGAAATTACTCCTCCCACCGAATACTCATCTGTATATGTGGACAGGCTTTTTAGTTAAACACTTTTGCACCTTTATATGGGACAGTAAGGATGTATTTAACAAGTCTGAAGATGTACACTGAACACAGGATGCTATGAGACTTAAAAGGCGGGATATGGTACTACCAACAGCAGGACACTGTTATAAGCTCCAAGTTTCCTCCTCTAATGCCAACCCTTTTCATATGTTGGTATGAGAGGGAGCATCTATGGTGCATCTCCTGCAGGGTGGATGGACCACCTCTAATGCTGGGGCCATTACACAAAAGACGTTATAATCTGGTAAGTGGCAGTTAACGAACAGTTACATGATTCTCTAAAACAAAAACCCTTTAGTGTGTCATTAATGATGCAACCTCCCAATGAAATATTGATTTTTCAAATGTATTCCATTGATGTTCGCCCAGCAACATCCCGGTGACCGTGTGTGCCCCGAAATAAACATGAAGCGTGAAGTGGTGTGGCTCACTGGTTAGCGACGGCAGACCTGAGAGCAGAGGACGGCCCGGGACCAGGGTTCAATTCCCGACGCGGCAGGGTCGTGGACCAGGGTCAGCGGACTCGATAATTATCATCTCAGTGCCTACTCTAACCAGGGAGAAAATTACAAAAAACAATTTGATGGACAGAATATAGATCAATGTCTTACATTCACCCCAGTACAAGGATCTGGGCCTAAATCCATCGTTTTTTGCACTCCACACCACCCTGGGTCAGATAATGGCTTTATGCAAATCAGCTCTGACCCTGTGCTGTACTCTAACCAGGGTTCACACTCGGCAACTCTGGGCATTAGCTTGCCTCATCTCCACAATGGCCCCCCACATACGCCGGGGATGCCTGGTTTCACCTTGGAGATTCCCAGTAGGGACCATCTCACAGGGAAAGTCAGGACGGGTTCCCCAGCGGTCTACTGCGCAGAGATACTCCTTCGGGAGTCGATTCTAGCGCATTACAAACCCACAATTAATTAATTAACTAAGCACTCTGCACAATGACAAGCCAGAGGCTTTGCAAGACAATATTCTTCACGGAGGAACATTTATGAGATGCCAACTCTACCTTGAAAGCAACTCAGTTTCAGGAGAGAAGAGACTGCGCTCCAGCTCCAACTCTGATTTGACATAGGTCGGGTTTTTATCCCAGCCTCATTTCACCGCTCCATAAATATCTTTAACCCACCAACCAACAAACCCCATCCACATGCACCTCTGGTCAGGCACTCTTCCAGGCTACTACGAGGAACCCTTTTAGCCCCCCAACTTTCGGATTACCTGCCTCACTTCCAATGGCGTTGCCTTCCCAGCCTCGCTCTGAAGTCTCTTCTCTATCTCATTTTGAACGGCGGTGCGTTTCTAGCCTCGCTCTGAGGTCTCTTGGTTACAGTAACGGGACTGGACCTTGTAGCCGGAGAAGTTATGTCCCCGTTTACCGGGTGCCGGACCCCGTAAAATATTGATACCTATGGGAGTTCTACTTACTGTGACGGCACCTATTGTCTAGTAAACACGGAAATCAGACTTCTGAACTACTCATCGGATCAGGCTCTGGGCGAGAGGCCATCTTGGATTGGGAAGCAGTGCTCGAAAAGACGAACGATAAAAACCCACTTGTCTCGTAGAATTGCCTTTGTATGTGCTGCATTTGAGTCTGTTGCTTCTGTTCGCGAGCGTGATGCCCCAATGTAGTTTTGCTGTTTATTTACTTAAAACGTGTAACGTTCGTATTATCCCTCAACCGCTACCCCGTTTAAAGATGTTCACTGATGTGTTGTATACGCTTTGTTTTTTTTATATCTGCACGTGCAAGTAATGTTAAACGTCACACCGCAAAGGAGGTGACACACGAGGTCAAGGTTTTCTCCATGGTAATGCAAAACAAGCTGGTGAGGGAGCAAGGCTAAGTAACATGAAAAACAAGGGTTACCCAACACAACCACGTTTCTCCGAGGCAAGGCAGAAATGCCTCAGAGAAAGTGTCGTCTTTTTCTCATTAGGGGCGTGGTTTACTTTCTCTCCTCTTCCTATTGGCTGGAAGGTAAAATTCCAGCAAATCGGAAGAGGAGAGAAAGTAAATAGAAAGAAGCTTAAAAAACGCCCCCGAATCCTAAAAAGACGGGGCTTGAACCGAGTGATGCCCCTCTCCTCCAATGGCTGGCCTCCGTTTAGGAAGCCAGCCAATGGAGAAGAGGGGCAGGTTCAGAGCCCCCTTACTAAAAAACATTAAATCTTCGGAGCTCCGCCCACACTGCTTACAGCAGTGCGACGGAGTCCTCGACCTAACAATGCTGCTCGGTTGGGGTTTTCAAGGGTATTCCTGGTTAGGCCTGATTCTAGTTGGGGGAGATGGTAAGGTCAGAGCTGCACTGGGACAAGCTGTGCTAAAATGTTATGTAAGTGGAGTCCAATTGGGAGGCACACCAGGCACGCCCGGCAGGCCTCACCCAGACCTGGCTGGGCCTCTTCTGCAGGTCTGCCTCTCTCTGAATGCGGTATCGCCAGCTGCAGCGCTAGGGTGCCTTACCTGCTGTGCCTTGGTTACACTCATCTGGAATCAGTTGCAAGGATTACCAGGCTCATATCCTCAGACTTCCTCTCCCCAGGACACCATGTTTCTAGTTAGTTACAGTTCCTAGCCTGCTTTATGAGCCCAAATAGTCCCTTTTTTAATCCTTTTAATCCTTTTAATCCTTTTTCTCACTTTCTCCCGTAGTGCTCCGTCACAAAACTGTGGCGTAGTGCGGCGAGCTATGCTGGAGTATTGGGAAAGGTTGCAGATCAGTCGTCAAATTAAGCATAGCTTGAAGCATTGCTTCTGATTATACTCAGCCCAATTCAAGTCTCTTGCCCATGTGGGTGGTGCCTTCCAGTAGTTTCCAGCCAGCTGTACCCGATTCTAACCAGGCCGCTTCCGCAGGCCCCTCCAGGTACTCACTCTGCAGTGGCTGACTATAGCCCCTGCGCTCGTTGGCTCAACTGGCTCCTCCTCTTTTTCTTATCTCCTGAGACCGCAGTGCAACTTGTCACGTATGAACTCGAGGTGGGTCGGGAAAGGGCCGAGGTCAATCTACAGTACCTCACCCGTTCTCAAATTCTGTCGAGTCGGCAGTCTGGGGGACTCCTGCGGCTCCAACAGCTTCGGCAGCTCTGCTCGCTGTCCTGTAGCACGTCGCTTGTCACACTGCGTCACATACAGGCAAACATCACAACGTCAAAGCCCCAAAGACTGAAGACAGTGAGGGTTGCAGCAGTAGATAACAAGATGTATCTGGCTACCCTCTTGTAATGTTTTACCCAAAGAGAGACAGTCTTTATGAGAGGCCCATGACCTCATTGGGCCTTGTTTATCATAACAGACAGATGAGATATACCTACACTGCCCTCTCTTATGGTACACAGTGTGCAAATCCAACCAATCATAGACATTTAAAGAATGCTTATTTCTTCAGTAAACTGAGAACGAATAAAGCATGATCATGTAGAGCTCTTGCTTCATCTCCGACTATGGTAAACAAACTTGAATGCATTCAGCAAATATATGGGGACTTCAGAGTCTACTGTCCTTGGCAGTGTCATGTTATATGATTTACTAAACACTGATCTGCCATCACTCACCAGCCACCAAGTTCGCTATAGGGTCCAAGGTTATTGCGACCAGGTTTAATACTCAGAGTCCTCCATCCTAGAATCTACCACTTCTGGGGTCCAGACACTCACTCACCGAAAAAACTGTGAACACTGTCCCTCTATAGTAAAGGGGCGAAGATACCCTCACTAGCCATCATGTGAAGTCATGCAAACCAGTGGTATGCCAACTGCTATTCTTACAAGCGGTTAACTTCCTTAAACTAGGCCAGATTGCAAATGCTCCCAAACTATTGAACTCCGAGATGGAAACACACTTGAAGGGAATTACAGCCTTCAAACCAATACCATTAGACCATGTATCTGAAGGAAAAGATGAATGACTGAGTTCTTTTGTACTCTTCTATCTCTCTTTGAGGATGCAGGGAGACTCTTTATCTTCTATCTTCTTGCTACCCTACTCCCAGTGAATACACTCAGATAGGAGGGTCATTGTTGTTAGAGATAATCATTTTATATACCTATAGGCCATTTTACTGTGAATCATGGTGTGAAAAAGAGGTATGATACTAACAGGTACATGCATCATTGTTGCCGTTTATGATTCCTTAATTGCGTAAATTAAGGAATCGCAATTAAGGAATCGCAAACGGCAATGCGTCAAAAATTCGCAATTTTCTTAGCGATTCCTTATTTTTCCTTAATTGCGATTCACAATTTGCGAATCGCAATTAAGGAATCCCTTCCCATTGTTTCCTATGGGCCAAAAGGCATATAGGAATGAATGGGAAGACAATCTCAATTTGTGAATCGCAATTAGCTAATCGCAAATTGAGATTGCGATTTCAAGGGTGCAGGGGTGTCCAAAGGACACTCTGTTGCACCCCTGAAATCAATCCATGCACATATGTTATGCACACACATGGCCTAAGGGCATGTGTGTGCACAACATGACAGTTTGAAAAATGCACAAAAGTGCATTTTTCTGATTTTTCGCAAATTACCATGAGGTCCAACCTCATGGTAATTTTTTCCTCCTAATAGCGAAATCGCAATTTTTTTAAGTGTCATGCATTTCAATTAAGGAATCGCAAATTGCGATTCCTTAATTGCAACCGCATTATCCGAAATCGCAAAAAATTGCGATTTCTTGTATTTTTTGTTGATGCATCCCAAATAGTGATTTAGGAATCGCAAACAGCCGAATTTTGCGATTCGCACCGTTTGCGATTCCTAAATCCTTTGATGCATGTACCTGATAGACCAGTTATATTACAGCAGCCTCTGTAGCCCTATCAGGCACAAGAGAGGAATTCAGTCTTCCTGCCACAGACCATTACAAATATCTACAACTAGCTCCCAGTCTTCGAGCTTTACTGGGCTTTCAGTAGGGGAAATACTGATACCCTCCATTCATCAATACCTGAGGATCTGGAGTCAACTCAGAGGGGTTTTCTCAGACCTCTACATGGTTCCATTGAAAACACAGCACGTAGGTCTATTACTTAATGCAACCCGACTGGATTGGCAGGTACTTCGGGGAAAGGAATATTCACCTTGAAGAATGGGCAACGCTGCTCCTGGACCACAATAGAGTCCTTCTGGACTCTAGACTAAAATTCCTCTATTTAAAAATTCTAAACAAGTGGCACTGGACGCCAAAGGAGCTGCATTAAGCACAACTACTACCCCGTGATCATTGTTTGAATTTTGGAGAAGACAACGGTAATCTCTTTCATATCCTATGGTCCTGTTAAATTATACAATCATAATGGACTGCAGTGTTGGCCCACTTGTGACTCCTGACACTTCTCCTCTCGTCTTACCTTGCACTCCTTCACAACATGATTGACATCCCTGACATTGACTCTCACAGCCTTCACTTGTTGGCCACCTCTTTGGCAATAGCCAAGGTATGCATTCTCCGCCACTGGTGACAATCCACAAACCCTACGGATCAGGAGTGGCTTACAGAACTTAACAGGGTGGCACTTCATGAACACACTACGTACACATTTAACAACAAATTAGAGACTTATAAAAGGAACTGGGGCCAATTTCTTTCATTCATCAAGGAGGATAACTACAATTTCTGACTTTTTAACATCCCCATAACGTACGTTAGCTTCCGGCCTCCCCCCTTGTTTTTTCTGCCCTCGGATGATTTTGGACCATTAACACCAACTTGATTTTCTGTCCCTGTACACAGTATACCCTGGGCCTATTTACTGTGTAAGGGGCTTCATCATACCGAACCATGTACAATAGGTCCCATCCTGAAAGCCACAAAAGGAGTGGCCCTACTAGGATGTTGTTTCATTTTACAACGACAGCGATGCAAATTGGGGAGAATGTCACCCTTATTCTGCATCTTCTCTCATTTTGTCCTCCACTTATATATCTCTCTAATTTACCCAGTTTACTGCTGGTGTAGGGCTATTTTATAACCTTATACAGTGGTAAATGGCTGCTTGTCATGGGAACTTTAAAGTAATACAATGCTTTTGGGGGCAAATGAAGCTGCATCTAAAAAATGTTTTCAAAATCAACAGAACATTAAACAATAAAAAACAGAAACAACATAACACATGGAAACCATAATAGGGTGCACCACAAGAAACTAATCTGAACACAACACAACACAGGTATTACAGCACAATACAACGAAAACTAATTGTAATAATGCTGCACAACAACAGAACAGCATAAATAAACATAACAAAATAACACAAAAAGATACCACTAAACACATAACCATTTACCACCTCGAGAAAGCAACATTCATAACACGACGGTAAAAGATGCTTATAGCAAGCACTACCATAAGTTACCACTGGTACATGAAATAGAGCCAGTCAAAACTGGATACTTATCCAGCCCGACTTGATGTTTAACTAAACATCGTGGATGATCGGCAAATCACGGACTCTGCGACCATGCCTAAATGTACACTAATTCCCACTAGAAACACACATTATTACATCTTAAATACTATATAATAAATCTCAGATCTGATGACTTTGATGCGACTGCAGAACACTAAGCGTGTGCAGAACAGACATCAGATCTGAGACGCAGATTTGCATGCCGTAAGAATTATGGATGCCTATTAGGGATAATAACACCAATTATGCTAACGTAGGCGCTGTCTGGTAATCAGCATGCAGCCAGGGACATGGTGGGGTCACGGGCAAGGCCGAGACCCTCCTATTCTGAAGTCTGGGCACTCTGCTAAAGCTCACAGCGGGCTCCCGCTCCCTTATAGTGAATGCAATTAGGTGTCACATGAACTTTCCACAGCTAGTCGAACAGCATGCCCTCTATCACGCTGTACCCTCTAATTTGTTTTATTAGTGGGATTATAATTATAGGGGGAAATTTGCAGGCAATGACCGCATCCCCCTTTGGACCGCATGAGAAGAAAAAAATCAATTTTTGAGGCGAAAGCTATAACAAGAATGATGTAGAATCTCCCATGGCCTTTCCTAATTAGAGCGCGCAGTGATTGACCTCCTTTGGGGGGTGGGGAGTTTATTTTAAGATCGCCTCTTCATCCTTAGTGCAATCAAGAATCGCTATGATGTGACAGAATGGTACAGTAGAAATGCAATTAAAAAAGGGCGGCTGGTTTATATCTTGCTGCATTTTTATTCCTCCCACAATTATTAGATTGCAGATTATATTATGTCTTGAGCATGCCTTCTTGGGAGCAGAAGAAACATGTTTGCTGTAGTTGGTGCCAACGGCGTCACCGAAGGCGCTATTGTCGAATCGTCCTCCAAAGATGCTTAGTGCATGTAGATTCCAAGGGACTTCAGGGACATCCAGCATGAGTGCTGTTGTAGGGCCCAAAGGAACAAGGTGGGTTCAGTGAGTTCCGAATGACGTCGTAAAGCATTGAGGAAAACACACCGGCAGTGCAGCAATTTCTAGGGCAGGACTTGAGTGTTTATATGGCAGAGTTCACCGATAGTCCTGACTAGCAGCGCCACTGGTGATTTCTCAGAATAAACATATTGATAACATAATGTGTTATCATCAGGTTTGTACCGATGTTCAGTGACGTAGAGACATACTTTATACACGCTCCTGCAAAGGATTAAATCATCAACAGGATGTTGTTAAAAAGGTTAGGATACGTTTCCAGGACACAAAGACGGAGACGCAGTGCAATTACTTCAGAAGAGCTCCAGATGTGGCGCTCTGTTTCCGGTTTAACTTTTATCAGCAATGACAATTACAGATTTCGTTATCTTTATTAATTCATTTAAATAATTTAAAAAAAACTCAAATCAAGTCATCAGGATGCCTTTCCTGGTTAAATGCCGCAACCTAAATTTCCCAAACATGTTTAATGAAAACTGCTTTGATTCACAGGGGCACCGAATATGTTTTTTTAAAGCATAACTTAGAGCCTACCTTTCGCGAGGTGTTTTTCATCACAAAACAAACCACTCCCATGATCTGTTCCAATTTTGCTGACAAGAATTAATATAGTATTTTCGAACTCATATGACTTTAAAAATGATGGAAATATGGCTAATGTCTCGGTGTATATATATATTCATTGAAAAAAACCATATGTTTCAGGGACAGTATAGTCTGTTCGACATTTCACTCGTACAAAAACCAGAGAAATTAGGCCGTTATAGGTAGTAGAGCTAACTATAACGCGCGTCCCCGTGATGCACTGCTGATGAAGTCACATATTACATCACTCATGACATGGTCAGGGACATCACTGATGACATCTCAAATGACATCATGACATCATCCACGTGATAACCTGATGCACCTCCGCACACCCTAATATAACCTTTGATACACCCACTCTAAAATACAGACTATCATTTTGGAAACCATAGACACACCAATACCAGCTACTACATACGCACTGAGCACTGATTCCTAGGTCTGCACACACATCCACTCATACACCCATACAGTAACTCATACATGCAGTCACTCATCAGTAAAGCAGTATCATGTGCACTCATACACCTATAAAGACACTCACACACTGCCACTCATCCATAGACTTACTCACACACGTACTCGGTCATAGTCATGCAAAGAATCAATCACACCCATTTACTCACCTATACAGTTATACAGAGACCACCTCACGTATTTATACAAATAGTAACACATACTTACTCTCTTATGCAATCACTGATACAAGTACACATTCATCTATACAACCTCTCTTGCAATCACTCACTCTCACATATAGTCATTTATATACGCCAATACTCACATATACTGCTTGAAAACATAAGTAGTTACTCACAAATGCACCACTGAAGCATCCATGTACTCACCAACACACCCATACACACACTCACACACCCATGCAGGTGTTTCCATATGCACTCATGAACCTATACTCCCAGTGAAACAACCACTCACATATCTATGCACAGAGTCACACACACCCCCACCCACTCACAAAGACACTCAGACACCCATACAGATACTCAGACAAACAATAAATAACCCATATTGACACTCATGTAGCTATCCACCAAGTCAAGCAGCCGCTTACACACTAAATAACAGACTAATAAAGACATTCACAGAGTTTAGTCTCCAACCCATGCATTCAGTAAGACACATTTAATACCTCACTTATACAGTCAGTCATACACCTTCTAAATCATCCATTCAGAGACTCATACACCCGCTCATAACTTAGCATATATATATCTAAAATATATTGTTATACTTTATAGAAACCCACATTCACTGGATGATGGCATCCGTGATGTCAATTGAGATGTCATCAGCGATGTAGTGATGTCACTGAGCATGTCATGAGCGATGTAATATGTGACATCATCAGCAGTGCATTGCGGGGGCACGAGTTACAGTTAGGTCTACTAACTATAAAGGCCAAATTCCTATAGTTTTATATGAGACGTCCTTGAAATCTATGGTTTTTTCAGTGAATATATATATATATATATAGACCTCAGAAGCCTCGTGCCCAGCAATCCAACGTAGCCTCAGGAAATAACAAATCCAACAATGGAGAACAGGGAAGACGTTTTAATGAAAGGATATAGATATATGTATTATGTTCAAAAAAATGCCCTGAAGCTTTAAGAGGGCACTCAAGGTCACTCAGCCATCCAACTTTTCAGAAATGCAGCCTGCCTTTATGTTCCACTTTTCAATTAGGATGTCAACGCGTTTCAGGGTTCCACGACCCCTTCCTCATAGGCTGATCAAACAACAACAGTTACAAATTCAAATGCCTGCATTTTGGGTTTTTAATAATTTCCATGTCTTCCAGCAGTATGTGTATGCATGAAGCAATGATTATTAAGGTGCATGCTGGGACGAAGTGTTCCTTTGATGAGATCAAATGCACAGTTTGTATTATTGCGTTCATTAATACCTATAGTAGGTTGTGGCACAGGCAGGCAGGCTCAATTAGCATGTAGAGTGACGTGCTGGTCCGATTTTGAACAGTTCAGGATGGCGGCCTCGCCCAGCTGGTTGCAGATCCTCTCCCAGTTGGCGATGGTTCATCTCCCCACGGCCGGACTGCCGTGTAGAAAATGTGTTCAACAAAATGTCCTGAAGCTTCAGGAGCACACTCAAGGTCACTATGCCATCCGGCTTTTCAGAAATGCTTCCTGCCTTAATTTTCCAATTTTAAATTAGGATGCTAACACGTTTCAGGGTTCCAAGACCCCTTCCTCATGGGCTGAAAAAAACAACAGCATGTAAAAACTCACATGTCTGCATTTCCTGTTTTTGTTCCTTTGCATGTCTTCCCGCAGTGGGCGTATGCATGAAGCAATGATTATAAAGATGCATGCTGGGACACTGTGTTCCTTTGATAAGTTCAAATGCACAGTTTGTATTATTACGTTCATTATTACCTATAGTAGGTTGTGTCACAGGCAGGCAGGCTCAATTAGCATGTAGAGTGACGTGCTGGTCCGATTTTGAACAGTCCAGGATGGCAGCCTCGCCCAGCTGGTTGCAGATTCTCTCCCAGTTGGCGATGGTGCAGTACCCCACGGCCGGACCAGCGTGTAAAAAATGTGTTCAACAAAATACCCTGAAGCTTTAGGAGTGCACTCGAGGCCACTCTGCCATCCGCATTTTCAGAAATGCAGCCTGCCCTTATGCTCCATATTTCAATTAGGATGCCACAGCATTTCAGGTTTCCACAACCTCTTCCTCATGGGCTGAACAAACAACAGCATTTAAAAAGTCACATGCCTGTATTTCCGGTTTTTATTCATTTGCATGTCTTACCGAAAGTGGGCGTATGAATGAAGCAATGATTATTAAGATGCATGCTGGGACACAGTGCTCCTCTGATGAGTTCAAATATACAGTTTGTAATATTACGTTCATTATTACCTATAGTAGGTTGTGTCACAGGCAGGCAGGCTCAACTAGCATATAGAGTGACGTGCTGATCTGATTTTGAACAGTTCAGAACGGCAGCCTTGCCCAGCTAGGGAATTACCAGTAAATCAAATCTGCCAATCATTGACAACCAATCATATTCACAATTTATACAGAGAGCATATGCACTTTATCACTGTTCAGCAGTGGTAAAGTGCCCAGAACCCTATAGTCAGCAAAAACTGGGTCAGAAAAAATAGAAGGCAAAAGGCAAAAGGTTAGGCGATAACCCTGTGTATAGCCTTGGAACAATGACGAATTGTGTCCTGGACAAAATAGGACGATGAAGTGTATTATAACACTTATGGAAAGGACATAGTCCTGAATTGAGCTGATCATTACCCTACATTTACCACCGTTAAAACTCATTTAAGATACATGATTTCTTTGTGGGGATCACCACCGGTAATGTGTGCTAGAGATGATGGGTGTTAGAAGCAGTAAACTGGATATGGTTTTATTTGGAAGTTAATGATGCATTAGCCAAATAACACTATGCAGGTGCAATAAACTTCCAGTTTATAGGAACTCATGACTTAATTTCTCTAAATATGCTTGAAACTAGGAGGGGAAACAGATAGATGGGAACTTACAATAAAAATCTAGACTAAAAGGTGGAAGTGAATATCTACCTCTAGAAAAAGTGACCTATTTTTCTCACCCTGAAAGAAATCTGGTTGTTAATTGATGGGGTGAAACTCTACTTAGCTAGCAACCACAATTATTGTCGGGGTTGTTTCCAACCAACCAGAAATTAACCATGCTCAACCCTGTGGTAGCGTGGCACAGATCACACATGCTTAAATTAAAGGTAATATGTAAACCATGCAGAACTCACACAGTAATAAAGAGAAACACAACACAATAAAAATCCCACACCAAGATAGAACAATAGAGAAACATTTAATACATAATTTAATAACAAAATGACAAAAAATTCAGTAGAGTAGAACTGGAGATACAGATATAAAGATTTAATTAAAAATAGTGGCAAAAAGCTCAAAGCGCAAACTGGGGTTCTCTGGTTGCGCTAGATCAGAATAATCACAAGTTCAGGCCAACCACTTCCTACATGTACTGGTAAACAGAATCGGCCTGTCAGTGCCTGGCTGCCTGACTCTCAACCGGAACTTGAAGAAGTTAGCAAGGCGCTGATCTATTGCACAAATCCAATGAAATTATGAACAAAGTGTAAACAAGCATTTATAATGGGGACCTCTTAAATATTTAGCCATGCAGTGCATTAGCGCACATTACTGCAACATAGTTCAATCACAGAAGCTTCTCTTTAAGACACCCTTTTCTGGGAATTGCCTGCCCTTTTATTTTTGTTATCAGATTAAAGATGGTATTACTAAACAGTCAGCAAGCCACTGCAGACTACAAAAAATACCTTCTCTTCAATGCGGCGGTGATGTCATGAGGTGGCTTGGAGGACTCAGTGTGCACCATCCATGTCGTGCGAGTCATGGAAGAGATGCGGTCTCTGGGAAACCCCGCAGCACTCAGGTTTTCCCAGCAATAAAGGTGTGCTGGAGTGAATGCCTGCATGAGCCCCGCTTGAAATGTAGAGTGCATGCTGATACAGGAGCACTTTAGTCAGTCCCTGCTTGTGCCCCAGGGACACTGTAAAGTGCACACTCCATCCGAGTGAAGGAATGCAGAAGAACCTCTACACCCGGTCTCCAAAGGCTGAGTGGGCAGCTGTGGGAAGCCACGCCGAGCAAATAAAAGTCATGATGGTGAAACATGAAAGCGGGCACACTGTTATAGGCCAGTTTTCACGTGCTTTGGAAATGGAAAAACAAGGGGGATCAGTTGTGTGTAAGGACTATGTGCGCGTCGCTGCTCATTCCTGCCGCAATTTGCCAGGGAAGTCAACTTTACAAAAAGGTGTGACATGCAGCAATTTAGAAGCTACAATTTTTAAATGACAGAAAAAAGCCACTCCAAAATGTGGGAGGAATCAGACCCCACAAAGTACATACAGCAGATCACCTTGTCTAGCCTCGACCGAAAAAGGCCTTCAGATTGAAAGGTTGGGCCCCAAAGCCCTGATGCTGCAGCCACTGGTGGGAAGGTAGCCATCCTCCAAAACCTTATTCTACTTTATTAAAGTATCCTTTGCCCTATTTGTCTTGACTCTGAGCTTTACTTTCCCTGCTCTTCTGGTATGAACTTCAGTAATTGTATACCAATGAAGACTGATAGCAATAGAAACATAACACTCATTTATTTTAAACTAATTATGATTATGATTGTAGCCGTTTTTTAACTTAATGTTAGTCTCTTTATAAAAAAGAGGGCACATTTAATGAACGCGGTACACTTTTTTAACTTTCTCGCCTAGTGTTGATTATTTCACTAAATGTTACCATGGTGCTGCAAGATGATGTTCAAGTTCACTACTTCTAAAAATTATTATTCCGTTTGTGTCCAATATAAAATTTAAGTGTTCCATTTTAATGCTCATTGTGGATTGATGAGAATTAACTAGATGTCATTGTTTGGCTATTGTTAGATATTTTCGTTTCTATTTTTCATTGTTGGTCAAAGTAGCAGATGCGTTTGTCATTTACAAGAAGAAACGAAAACATATTCAATTTAGAATTTTGAAGTAAAAATGTCTCTCTATCAGGATCTGGTGACAAGGGCTCCAGTTAATTCAAATTGATTTGCAGGCACTAATTAAAATGTTTGAAAACGCATCCTTTGGCTATATTGTGATTAATACTCCACCCACTGACCTTTCAATATAGAGATGTAATTGCAGAAATCTGTGTTATGAAATTGAGGTGTTCAGATTTCTCATGAAAGATAAATAACATGACACAACACAAGACCACCTGGGATTTCTTTTTCTATTGTAGGGGGAGCAACAAAGGTTGCTCCCCTTTTTTGGGGCATGTATGTTGGCCATTTCTGCCCCCCCTTGGGGGCAGATCAGACATAAATTTAGGCCCATCTGTCCCCAAGGGGGGCAGAAAACCACTAGACACCAGGGAAAGTTTCTGTGTATGTGTGTGAACTTGAGCTCGGCTGAAAGTTTGTGTATACTTGAATTTGAATTTGAATTTGAATTTTGAGTTATTTATAGAGCGCACATACATTATATTATGCACATTATATATATTATAGGGTTGGTAGGTTTACCTCGGCACAGGCTAAGCTAGGGCCCAAAATCCCCAACTAGGTACTTTGCAAAAAAAGGCTCAGTTTTAAGTGGAAAAATGTGACATGTCCATGTTGCGTGTTGGGCTGTTTCCTTTCGAAGGTACTAGACATACCCACACAATTGAGATATAATTTTTATCAGGAGATGTGGGGGAATGCTGGAGGAAGGAAGTTTGTAGCTTCCCTCATATTCCAAAACTTTCACCACAGACATGTGAGGATAATTCGTTTTTTATGTCAAAGTTTGAGATTTGCAAGGGATTCTGTGTAACAGAACCTGGGGAGAGTCACACAAGTCACACCATCCTGGATTCAACTGAATGTTTATCTGTAAAAAATGTACCGGGTTGCTAGGTTTCCCTAGATGCCAGCTGAGATAGGACCCAAAATCCACAGCTAGGATCATTGCAAAAAAAGGGTACGTTTTTTGTGGAAAAATGTGATGTGTCCATGTTGCGTGTTGGGCCGTTCCCTTTCGCAGGGAACTAGGGCTGCCCACACAAATGAGATACCATTGGGAGACTTGGAGGAATGCTGGGTCAAAGGAATTGTGTGGTTCCCCTCTGATTCAAGAACTTTCCATCACAGGAATTTGAGGAAAATGTGGTTTTGGATAGATTTTGAGGTTTGCAAGGTATTCTGGGTGAGAGAACCTGGTAAGAGCCACACAAGTTGCCATATCCTGAATTGCTCTAGGCCTCTGGTTGTAAAATATTTACAGGTTTGATAGGTTTCCCTAGGTGCCGGCTGTGCTAGGGTCCAAAATCCACAGCTAGGCACATTGCAAAAAGAGCATCAGTTTTAAGTGGCAAACTGTGATTTGCCTGCGTTGCTTTTTGGGTCATTTCCTGTCGCAAGCACAAGGCCTACTAACACAGGTGATGTACAATTTTCAGTAGGATATGTGGGTCAATGCTGGGTGGGCAGAAGTCTGTGGCTTCCCTCAGATTTCAGAATTTATGATCACAGAAATATGAGGAAAATTTGTTTTTAGACCGATTTTGAGGTTTGTAAGGGATTTTAGGTAACAAAACCTGGTGAGAGCCACAAGTCACCGCATCCTGGATTACTGTGTGACTAGTTTTCAAACAGGTACAGCTTTACTAGGTTTCCCTAGGTGCTGGTTGAGCTAGGGTTCAGAATCCACAGCTAGGCACATTGAAAGAAAAATTTCATTTAGAAGTTGAAAAATTTGATGGACCCATGTTGCGTTTTGAGCTGTTTTCTGTGGCAGACACTAGGTCTACCTACACAAGTGAGGTACCTTTTGTATCAGGAGAGTTGGCTGAATCCTGGGTTCAAGGAGGTTTGGGGCTCCTCCCAGATTCCAGAACTTTGCATTACAGAAATATGACGCAAATGTGTTTTTTTATACACATTTTGAGGTTTGCAAGTTATTCTGGGTTACAGAACATGATGATAGTCACACAAGTCACCCCATCCTGAATTCCCTGAGTGGCTATTTTTAAAAATGTTACCAGTTCGCTAGGCTTCATTAGGTGCAGACTGACCTAGGACCCAAAATCCACAACTATGCACATTGCAAAAAAAGGGTGACTTTACAGTGGAAAAATGTGATTTGCCTGCGTTGCGTTTTGGGCTGCTACTTGAAGATATACCCACAAATGTGATGCACCATTTTTATTGGGGGACTAGGTGGAATGCTGGGTGGGTAATAGGTTGTGGCCCAACCCAGAATTTCAGAACTTTCCAACAGAGAAATGTGAGAAAAATGTGTTTTGTTAGACATATTTTTGAGGTTTGCAAGGCATTCTAAGTACAGAACCTGCTAAGAGGGACGCAAGTCTTCCCATACTGGATCATCCAGATTGTCAAGTTAAAAAAAATGTGCAAGCTTGCTAGGTTTCCCTGGGTGCCAGCTGAGCTAGGGCCCAAAATCCACAGCTAGATACATTGCAAAAAAAGGTCAGTTGTACATGGAAACATTTGATGTGCCCACGTTGTGTTTGGGCCATTTTCTGTCACTGGCACTAGATCTACCCAGGCAAGTGATGTTCCATTTTGATTGTGAGATGTGGGGTAATGGTGGGTAGAAGAACGTCTGTGGCTCTCTGTTGTAACTTCTGCCTCGAGTGGAGATGACCCCACGCATAGCTAAATCGGTGTTAGTCCTACAAGGCTACAATTTCAGAGCGGTGTACATTCCAGGACAACAAAACAAGGTTGCGGATTTCCTATCAAGGGCTCCTATCTGCGGAGAAGCTGAGGAGGAAAAGGTTGAAGATACAATTTTGGAAGTGAGTTTGGCAGCGGTGACGAAAGATAACTGGGAAACACATATGGAACAGGATGAAATGTTGAAGAGTGTTAAAGCATGTATTGTGTCAGGTTGGCCGAACAAATGTAAAAATATTGAAATGGAAATTCAACCTTTTTTGGAATGTCAGGGATGACCTTTCAGTGGAGGGGAAATTCATCCTAAAGTCAGGAAAACTGGTTCCGCCCGAGGGGATGAGGAATAATGTGATTGAGCTGGCCCATGAGGGTCACTTGGGCCGCAGTCTAAGTAAAGCAAGATTACGTGCAGATTTTTGGTTCCCAGCTATGGATCGTGAAATGGAGGACAAAGTACGTGATTGTTATGCTTGCAGCTTAAGCGACAAATTGAAAGTGATAAAACACGCACCCTTGATCCCGGTGGAAGTCTGGAGGGTACCTTGGGACAAGCTCGGTTTTGACATTGCTGGTCCCATTCACGGGAAAGGTCCCCCGGACTGGTATTTGTTGGTGTTAATTGATTATTATTCCAACTGGTTAACTCACAAGGTAGTACACAATATCAACACAAAATCCTTGATTCACTTCTTAAAAGAGGTGTTTACGAGAGAAGGCATTCCTACAACGATGATAACGGACAACGGCGTACAACTAGTCTCGGAAGAGATGAAAGAATTTCTAAAGAATTGCTCGATTACCCATGTCCGTACACCATTATATTGCCCAAAGGCTAATGGGAAGGTGGAAAGAGCCAACCGCATGTTAAAAGAATGCATACATCTGGCCAGCAAGTCAGGAAAAAATGTGGATGACGCTATCATGGACATGTTATGGGCGTATCATACCACTCCAAATGCTACAACGGGGCACTCACCCTTTGAGCTGTTGAGAAGAAGAAAGGCGGGTTCAAAGTTATCTCCCAACTGGATGGGCAAAAATATATAAGTGGAGATTGATCAGGAGGAAACAAGAAAGAAGATTGAAAACAAACAACATAAATACAAAGAATGGTACGACAAGAGATGGGGTGCCAAGGAGAGGGCGTTCAGGGAAGGACAGAGTGTGTACATTAAGAAACCAGAGAAACTAAGGAAAGGTGGAGAGAGATTCTATGCACCTGGTAAAATAAGGTAAGTGAAGAGGAACTTTGTAGTCATGGAAGATGGGAAAATGTGGAGTCAGGAACAGGTAGTACCGGTCACAGTTAGAGACAACAAAATAGGTGCAAGCAGATCTGAGGAAGGGAACAGTAGGCAGTATTTCGGGCAGAGGAGGGAGAGTTTTAGACAAAGAACCTCTCCGCACTGGCACAGACAGTACAGCATGAGTTGAGAGTAGTCCACAGGGGTTAGACAGCAAGTTTCAGGTTTCATCTACAAGTATATAGTTGAAATTATAAATCTGTATCTTTTGCCAGTTCTAAGGGTCTTCTGCGCAAGACCTCATTGTGTTTACTTTCTTCCTTTCTGGGGACAAAATGTTACCAGCTAGGTTGTTCTTTATCCCTCCCCTCCCTTGGCATTCCTTTATGCCCCACCACGTTTCTACCGTTCCTTTCCACTCATCCCTCTACTGTTTCTTTTTCCCTAGGGAGGATGGTGTGTTGTAACTTTTGCCTATGGTTTTTCCCTACCATCCTCACCCCCATCCCTTTCCCTGAATTGGTCTACCCCGTTCCCCTCTGTGAAGGCTGACTTAGAACGTTAGGAGCGTTGGCTGAGATCGTGACACGACAAGCTGGGGACACCTTGACCTTATATATACTTCAATAAAGAAGTTATAAACTCTATGGTTTGGACCTCATTTACTACACTCTCCTCAGTTTTAAGAACTTTCCATCACAGAAATGTGAGGAAAACGTGTTTTTAGACATATTTTGAGTTTTTAAAGGCATTCTGGGTAACAGAACCTGGTGAAATCCACAAAAGTAAGCCAATCCTGAATTGCCCAGGATGTCCAGTTTACAAAAAACAAAATTATAGGTTTGCTACGTTTTCTTTGGTGCTGGCTGAGGTAGAGCCTAAAATCCACAGCTAGGCACATTGCAAAAAAGGGGTCTGTTTTCAAAGTAAAAATGTGATGCATCCACTTTGTGTTTTGGTCCATTTCCTGTTGTGGGACCTAGGTCCACCTACATAAGTGAGGTACCATTTTTTTTAGAGAGTTAAGGGAACACAGAATATTTAAACAGATGTTGTTACCAACTGTCTTTCTCTGCATTTGTACCTTCCAAATGTAAGACAGTGTGTAAAAGCCACATTTTGAAAAATACCCTCTAATTCATGTGCTATAATGGCTACCTACAAATACAGAGATATACAAATAATCACTAATTCTAAACTCCATATCGTGTTCCCATTTCAGAAAAGCATAGGTTTCCTTGAAACCTACTTTACACTCTTCATATTTAACTAGATGATTTGGTGAATATCCGGTACACAATAAAAACCCATTGCAAGGTGCAGCTTACTTATTCGCTCTGGGTACCTCGGCTTCTTGATGACCCTGCAAGCCCTATATATCCCTGCAACCAGAACACTACAGCAGATATAATGGTCTATTGCTTTAAGAAATCTGCTACAGTTATGAGAAATTACAGGTGAAAATGTTCACATTGCTGTTTTATCAGCTCAGTATCAATATTTCTTTGTTTAAACTGTTACTTTCTATATAATTGTATCTACTTTTCAGAAATGTATAGATTTCCGTGATTCAATATTGGTTCCATGTCCATTTCTACCACTAACTGGAAGAATATTAAAAACACAAAAAAACAGAAAATATGGGCCATGTCCATTAAAATGCCAAAACTGTGTTAAAAAATTGGGTTTTCTCTCTAAGTTTGGCTGTTCCTGAAGGCTGAGAATATAATTCTTCATTTTTATAATTTGCGGGGAAATATCCAGACACTTTCTTCTTTAGCACTTTTTCCCCCAAAACTCAAAATATTGCAGTTTTTTAGCTACTTTCTCGGACCCCTCCAAGGGAATCCACAGTCCCCTTTAGAATCACCCAGGATGATGAAGAAAAGAACACAAATTTGGCATGGATATATTTTGTGGACAAAAAAGTTATAAGGGCCTAATAGCAAAATAGCCATAAAAAAGTCTTGGCATGGAAGGGGGGTGGTGCTAGCAGTGAAGGGGTTAAAGGAAAGAAGGATGTGTTTTAAAAAACAAAAAAGAAAAGTGTAACAAAGATTTTTTTAAGAATAGGCAGTGGTCTCTAGGATCACTGTATACTGTCCAAAAATGTATTTACAACAGTCTCAAATAGAAAGGGGATGCCCAGGGACCCCTTCCCATTTACAAATGATGTCCCACTACATTTGTGCACTTGTAAGCGTTATTTGTAAGAGATGCCCTAAACACCCAGTTTGTAAATAATGATTTTGTATTTGGTCACAAACCTAAACTTTGATTTGTTATTGTGTAATTGAATGACAATTGGGTTTTCATACAAATAAAGTGTTTTTACAGTCACAAATTGCACGATTCTGTGAATAATATCTTTTGCAACTGCAAAAAAAGTTTTATATATCTGGCCCAAGGAAATAGGAATTTTATCGCAGAAAGTCAGATTGACCCTTTGCCCACTTCTCCCCCAAGAGCATGTCCTCCAGATGTATATGTTTTGCACATATCTTGCACTGGTGCAAACTCCTCCAACTCCCCATTCACGCCACCACTAAGCAAGGGAAGCCTGCCGAAAATAGATGTGAACTATCTACTCAATCTAAAGTTAACAATCATTCTCATATTTTAGTGCAGTTAACTCGATGAAAATCTTCCAAAGTGTCAAAGGTATGGGTACTGATAATGTACGTTCATTTTTGGTGCATATTTCTAGTGCCCATATTGGTGTTGAAAATTATACCCTCCGATATTGGTGCAATGTGGTTGTACTCCAAGAGGCCTTCAATTTGGTGGAGAAACCTCCTCTTTGGTTAAGACCTCTTCATGCCAATGATCTCCCTCCAGTATCTTTGTAAAAAAGGCAAATCCCTCAACTGGTTATCGGATAATGAAGTGGCTCGTCTGGGAATCAGACCCTTAGGGGCATATTAGCAAGGGCGATATCGCCGCTTTAGCAGGACTTTTTCCTGCTAAAGCGGCAATATTTTTATTGCCCTATTAGCAAGCTGTCGCTAACAGCAGTTAGCGACAGCTTATAGGCGATAGCTAAAGGTTTGGGGCCCACTTTGCATGTCAGTGATATTTATCGCTAATGACATGCAAAGTGGGCGAACCGTACCTGTTAGCGACTGAAAGCAGTCGCTAACACAGCTATGGCCTATTAGCAAAGCAATAAAAAAATGTGTGCTAAGCGCGAATATCGCCAGAACCTAACGCCTGCTCAGACCAGGACTTAACCTGCATATCCAATGTGAGGTGGATATTCAGGTTAAGTCCCCATTAGCGTTAATGCTTGAATATCGCTGGACTTTCAGCCGCTATAGCCGGATATTTTATCGCTTCAGAGATAAACGTTGCTAATGCAATATTATCCGGCGATAGGCGGCGATAAAAAAAATGTGCTAAGCTCCTTTAGCGATAATTATCGCTATTTGTTGCTAATATTCCCCCTAGTTCCTATTCCTCCCTTGATTTTAACACATCCATCAGCATAGTAATCATCCTGGTCCTTTATTATGAAGGGTAATTTCCTTTATAAGAGTCAACAAGATGATGAATTCATTATGAAACTGATCAAAGTAAACTCACGCTATTTTTCAAAATAAACTATCCTCTCAGAGTCAGCTTTAGCAGTATGGTCCTGATACTTTTCTACCATTATAATTTTTATACAATCTTTTATATTTTACTTTTACATTATACACAATGGTGCGTGTCATTCTTTAAAAATAATTTACTCTGTGATTAATAGAGGCGACCCACGCACATAACGTGATGACAATTACAGTGGCATTGAATATTTTTCAAAACAACATAAGAGAACTTGGAAATACACTGCATGTTGAATGGGTGAGCAAAGTAACACTTTAAGAAAAGGCATCCGCGAGCCAAGGGATGCAGCTGATACTGTGATTAGACTTCCGCAAAGTGGGGCACTTTGATAACAAGTTAACCAAAGGAGAAACTAACAATGGTGTTTTAAACCCCTTCTTTGTGTGTTTGTGGAGGAGGGATGCAAAGACCTACAGGGAAGCCAGTACAAATACGGATGACTCATTGAATGGAGCTTATTGTTAAGAAACGCACAAACGCCATATGAGTTTTAAAGACTCTTCTGCTGTGAAACAACATTAAATGTGGTTTTCTGTTAACACAGGGTATTGACCGACTACTCGCAATTATGTGGGTTGAAAAGGTAATTACGTACATCATGTATCATATGCAAGGTGCTCATTGCTCATAAGTATGATGATGCTGAGAAAGATGATATTAAAATGACACTAGACCATGCGGGATGGATCACAAAAAAAATTGGACTGGTGCTATTTTGGACCCGTTATACAAATTCCTCTTACCACCGTATTATAAAAGTGGAATTGATTTTCCGAGGTGGTACTGTATAACAGGAATGTTTATTTATGTATATTGGTTGTGTGATCATTTGTTGCGGTGGTGCGGTGTTAAGCCGTTTTTTCTGCGTTACTGAAATGTGATTTTTTTTAAAGTTGTTTAGTGTTCACGATTTGACTGTTTTGATGTGTTGTGATTATCATGTGTTAACTAGGTTTTTATGTTGCGTTGTTTTTGTTGTTTTATTCCTCCGATATTTCGCGCAGAATGATAAACTTGCTTTTATGTTCATCTGTCAATCAACCATTTACTTTCGTCTAAGGTGGTAAAATATAATTGCTCAAGCTTTTCCACTATATACGAAATAGTCATCCTAAAAGAGTGGCAGAGACAGTAGGGCATATTCATAAGGACATTGCACCACAGGAACGTCATTTTTAATGATGTTCCTATGGCGCAATGCCCTATTCCATTGTTAGCCACTCTAACAATGCTTTCTAAATATGATACCTGTGCAAATGGGTGTTGCAGTGGGTGCCACCACAGCACTCATTGCTTTTTGACAGTGCCCCAGATTAACACAGATTTGTAAATCTGAGGCACCGCCAAAAACTACCGCCATGCAAGAGCAAAACAAGGAAAATATTTGTATTTCTCCTTTTTTTGCATTTTCTGTGTGTAATATTCTGCAGCACTCATAAAAAGAGCAACACACAATGAATGATTGTTTGCTACTTCCATGTGTGTTCTTAATTATTTATGTGCAGGAAGGGACACCTTTCTGCACATAAACAATCATTCCTTGCAATGCAAGTACATTTGCATTATGGTGCAAGGGTGCCTGCATACGCACTAGGCAGCTAATTTGAGCTCCAGCACTACGAAAAGCACGGGGGTGCACTGTATTATAAATACAACAAATTTCGGAATTTTGGAAGTGGCAGAGCGGGGCACTTCCAAATGTGTCGCAACTCAGCTCTCTGATATTTTATTGTACATATGTCCCAGTGTCTTCAATTAGCGCTTTCAGTACTCATTTTATGTGAAATAGTAACACTTCTTTAGTCTGGGTGTAGATGGCATTAGTCATCTGAACACCTTGGACCTCATTTGCAATATTTTGATGCAGGGCAGTGCTGCATGCCACCTTGCTACACTACCTTGCACACCCCCCATTTATTTTAGAGAATTGCCCTGGGGATTTGATCATCAATGGGGCTCAGGGAGCTGGGCTGTGGGGGTGCCCTTTTTCAAATATCGCAAATTTGATGCAGTTTTTAAAATTATGCTTTTCTGCCCTATATATTTGTACCCTGCCCCCTTTTCTTTTATCTAACATTTTTTGTGGGACTATATTAAAGCCAAGTCACAGGATGGCTGCCAACACTTCCTAGTTGAAGTATTGGCATCCATGCATTTCCCTACACAAGCTTGTTATTTTTTCCGATGTCGTCGCAGTCACAGATATCACTAACTGTATTTTCATAAAAAACTACTGAACAGATTTACACCAAATAACAAGAAGTACATACTGTGGATCAAAAGCTAGCATTCTGCAAAGTTTGGTGGAGTTCTGTCAAGCAGTCTAAGCTGCAGTCATTAAAATTGGGAAATGCGCTTAATTTGAAACGCCTTATTACTCAGCCCCTGCTTGATGGATCAACTCAGAACCTTCCACATGCAACAAGAATCATTGGCACAATTTCTTTAGAACATTTTGGAAAGATTTGCCAAACAATGCCAAAGTTATAGGCAAGTAAAAAAATGCTTTTTCAATGGAAGCATGGTCCCAACATAACTACCTACATGCGACTGCCAATAGGTAGTTTTAGTTGGGACCAAAGCATATTTTGCATTGTCAATAACTTTTGTGTCACTTGACGAATCTTTACAACATTTTCAAAAACACATCAACTGAAAAATAAATAAACAATCCAGTATCCCGATTTTCACTTTTAATGGGCCCCCATGTGGGCCACGTTACGGGGGCAGTTGAAAAAAAAGGAGGGAGCATATGGGTCCCCCCTCCTGGGGAATTTATAAGCCACCATCTCCCGGGGCTTGTGATATAAAAAATGTGGGGAGTCCTGTAGGGCCTTCACCCCTGCCCCAGGGACCAGCACCTCCTCAGAGTCAGAGCCTTTTAATTTAACATTAGTGGCCTCTTGAACACCCCATCCCCCAGGGACCACCACTCCCCCTGGGCTTTATGTGTAAAGAATGTGGAGGGCGGCATGGACAATCCTGCATTCCCAGGGGCGGCCACCTCCCCAGGGATTTAACTAAAATTAATGCTGGGGCACGTGGACCCCCGCTAACCCCTGGACCGCCGCCTGCCTGGTGTTTTGGTAAATTGTTTGGGGACTGCGGTGCTCCTTGCAGCCCCATGGACCTCCACCTCCCAGGGGCAAAATCAAAGAAAGGAAAGGGTCTTCATGGCCCTATTCCTTGAGCAAAGAATGACATTGGGGACCGACACACCCAGGGCTGGCTCTGCAATGTCCCAGGGTGCCCACCCCATTTCATTGCAGTTTGCTTTGGCTTGGCAGGAGCATTACAGCTCCTAACAAGCCATAGGAAGCACTGCTTTGCTTTCAGAAATCGAGAACATTCAAGATGCTTTTGCTTGCTGAACTTGAAACAGAATTGCTTTTGGATAGAGGGATCTCCATGCATGCCCCCTTCCTTCACTTATAAAAAAGAAAAATATGAAAAGGCATGCCCTGGAGTATGGGGACGTGGGGCCCCACTTCCCATTACAAACGTTCTTTTCCCAAGGGTATGGGGTCCTCAGTAGGGGTGGGCGGAATTTGCGTAATCGCGTTACGCAAATCTTAGCGAAATGGTAAAAAATGTCCTCGAACACGCAGAAATTCCACGAACACGCAGAATTGCTTGTTCGCAATGCTTTTTTCCCTGTTCGCAATTGCTGTTTGCATGCTTGGGGGGAAATATCTCGTGAACAAGCATTTTGAGAACGCGAACAAGCAAAAAATGGTGTGAAGACGCAGAACGCAGAATTTTGGGCAATTTCCCGTTTTCCGCGGAACGCAAAATTACCCAAATTCCGTGAGCGGAACGGAATTTACCGCCCAGGCCTAGTCCTCAGGATCAAAAACGTCTCAGGGGACAGGGGCTAGGCAGCTACCGTTGGCTAAAAAAAGAAAGAAAATGTCTGGCAACTCGCCGGGGGCCCGCTACACTTTTCTAACCACTCTGCAAATGCACCTCCTGGCACACTGCTGGTTGGAGGATGATGTCCCCTTGGATACAGAGGGGCCTTAGGGACCAACAAGCCATCCTGCTACCTCTGGTAAGTCCCACACAGTGGGATGCTGAGAGGTCTTTGGAGGCCATGCACCCTTTTTCCACCACTCTCCAAATGAATCTCCTATTGCACTGCTAGTTTGGGGATGAAGTACTGTTAGAAATGGGAATTCTGGTTGGCTAGACCAAGAGCCTAAGCCAGGCAGAAACTACCACTCAAGTCAGGGCAAGGGAGCTACCTGCTGAAGATAACCCCTGCTCACCCCCTTGGTTGCTTGGCAGAGCAGTCAGGCTTATCCCAGAGGCAATGTGTAAAGTGTTTGCACAACACACTCACACAGCAGAGACGCACTAGGCACACCACAAAAGAAACTCCACACAAGGTTATTTAAAAAAATAGCCTTTGTCTTACTCATAAAACACATTTGAACTCAATCACATATATACACTGTGCCACCTGTCACTCATTATTACTTTACAGTAATTATATACACCCAGGGCCAATCGGGCCACTTTCATAAACACCTAAACCACAGTTAGGCAGGGCAACCAGTCACTACTGGTAATGTTACACTGAGCACAGTACATTATGCATAATCAGACTTAGTAGTGCATTATAGGGGTGGGCAAAATTTGCGAAGTCGTGCTACACAAAGCTCTGCAAAACGGTAAACGGCTTGTTCAGCCGGTTCGCAATGCTTTTTTTACTGTTCGCTAACGCTGTTTGCGTGCTCGGGGAGAAATATCTTGCGAACACACATTTTGAAAGCGCAAACAAGCAAAAAATTCTGCGAAACCACAGATCGCGGAATTTTTGGCAATTCCGTGTTCTCCGCTGAACGTGAAATTATCCAAATTCAGCAAATTCTGCAAGCGGAACGGAATTTAACGCCCAGGCCTAATTATTAGAAACATTTGCAGCACAACCCAATAGCTACTGGTAGGTTAACTTCTAGCGTAAGACCCTTATGCATAAACATCAGCCATAGTGCACCATAGTAAACACTTGCATCAGTGTGCACAGTACGAAAAGCATTCGGTATAACCCACATCAACAGTGCCCTATAATTACCACTTATAGGGTGCACACATCATGCCCACATTATACATTATACATAATATTGCCTTTTGTAATCAAACACCTCCTCCCCTAGTATTATCAGTAATCAGAAACGCATGATGCGGGAAGACATGTAATTCACAACCTAAGCTCACAGCAAATAAGAATGGCTTACATTACGTGACCATGAGGTAAAACCATAATACAAGCGGCTCCTGAGCTCCTATGAGTGTACCTGTTGCATATTGCATGTCTGGCTCTGGAATGACAGAGACTGGGGAGTTGCACTGGCTTCAGACCGGCTGGGTAAGCCAGCACTAGGCTGAATAGGCCAATCTGCATTTGGAGTAGTGGGAGGAGTAGCACCTCACCATGAATAGGACATTTTCCTGCCTTCCACATTGCTGGCTCTGCCCCTCAGCGGTGTGTCTGGGGCCAGAGCCAACACTGACAATGGGGAGTGTTGTGCACTTGTTAAGAGCCCCCGAGAACTGGTTTAGACTAGGTCCAGTACCCTGTGCCAGGGCAGAACAAAGACTTACATAAGTATAAGTAGTGGGGCTGTGACCCCATGAAAAGTGCTGGTGTGAAGGAACCACCATCTGGGGCTGCCTACTCATGCTTGAGTGTGCACTTTCCTATCTCGTGGTCCTTTCAGTGCTGGGACACTCTGTGGAGTAGCAGCACGCTTTACATGTACCTAGTTACATTACATTAGATTAAATTAGATTACATGGGAGTGAAACTGCAGCCCAGCTGAAGAGCCCCCATGTGCTGGCGTGCCTGGGCTGATCGAAGTGGAGGGAGATTCTGCCTTCAGGGCATGGTGAAGCGATTTGGACACTCCCCTTGTGAAGAGCCCTGGGGCTGAGTGCAGGCCTGTTCTTTATCTCTAATCCAAGCACGTTTTGTACGTACTGGAAAACTGATCTTCCCAGAGGTGTGGGCAGAAGCGCAACACAGCGTGTGGAAGCACGTTTATGCTACTGTGTCCCCGAGCCTTGGGGATAGGCTCCAACCGTGCCATGAAGAGTCCCAGCCAGAGGAGAGGGCTACATCTGCCAAGGTGCGGCAGATGCAGAAAGTGGAGTAAGTAAGGGTGATTTTGCTCCATGATTTGCAGTATACCTGCCCACAACCGACAATGTGGCGATTCCAGTCAGGGGCCTCCACTGATCGCTTCCCCCGTAATGCCACACTTCCAGAACATGTGCCACCTGGTATGTGTCACTCAGCAGCTGCCCACGATCATGCCAAGTGGCTGCTGACACAAATGCAGCACAGGGGCCTTCTCGCAGGCTCCCCTGGTATGATGCAACCAAGCAACCGTGCTGCCCTTCAGTATGCGGGCACGAAGGCAACCGGGGAGGTAATGGGGACCTCTTGCCATGGATGGGTAGACTGGTTCCTTCGCAGGCAGAATTAACACAAGAGGGGTAGGCTGCCCGGGCAGCACGGTGCTGCTCCCGTCACGCAGGACACATCTCCAGATCTCTGGCGGCCTCTCCTGCTGCGTGCCATGAAGAGTGCCAGCCAGAGGAGAGCGCTACATCTGCCAAGGTGCCGCAGATGCAGAAAGTGGAGTAAGAAACTGAGATTTTGCTGCGTCATTTGCAGCATGCCTGCCCACAACAGACAATGTGGCGATTCGAGTTTCTGCCGGCCTCTCCTGCTGCCTCACATAGCCCAGGTAGGGCCACCGCTTCGGGCTCCATCTCCTTCCAATAAAGCTCCTCTGGCTGGCACTCTCAATGGCATGGTTGGAGCCTATCCTCAAGGCTCAGGGAGACAGTAGCATAAGCACGCTTCCACACGCTGAGTTGTGCAGGTGCCCACACCTCTGGGAAGATCAGTTTTCCAGGACGTTCAAAACGTGCTTGGATTAGACATAAAGAAAATGTCAAGCACTCCGCCTGCACTCAGCCCGAGGCCTCTTCACAAGGGGAGTGTCCAAATGGCTTGAACATTTGCTGGAGACAGAATCTCCCTCCACTTCGATCAGCCCATGCAGGCCAGCACACAATGGGCTCTTCAGCTCGCAATGAGGCAAAGGGTCATGTTTAAACTACTGGGTCATGCACATAAGGTCCAGCATCATGCCAGACCTAAAATTCTCCAAGGCAGAGTCAAGTTCTATCTTCCCAACCGGAAACTGTGATTGTGCCACCAGGCTGGGGCAACCACCAAACGCATTAAAAAGTCCAGAGTTAGGGGTTGTCCCTTATCACATCTGTCTGCAAAACTCTGGAACGAACTTCGATCCGAACTTCGACTTACTGATTGCCACCTATTATTTTGAAAAAAGCTGAAAACGAATTTATTCCCCAAAGCTTAATTAGCTACAGAACTCCCCTCCCCACTGGATTTCTCACCCGAAAGGGCTTTCCTTCAGCACTGTGATATCTATCCGGATGAATGTTGCACTTTATAAATAAATAAATAAGTAACAGGAGAATGGCAAAAAGTTCAGGGATGACCCTACAAAAAGGGCAAAGACTAACAAGTCATCTTGACTCTCAATGGTCCTTGGGGGCCAACAAGCCCTCCTGTTACCTTCAGTATGTCTCACACAGTGGTAATTGCTGAGAGGTCTTCGGAGGCCATTCCCCCTTCCTCCACCACTCTGCAAACTCACCTCCTGGGACACTACTGATTGGGGGATGAAGTCCTTATGGCCTTGAGGGTCCAGGAACCCTCCTGTTACCTCTAGTGAGTCCTACACAGTGGGATTCCTGAGAGCTGGTCAGAGGCCCTGCCCCCTTTCTCCACCACTCTGCAAATGCAACTACTACTAAACCATAGAAATTAACTGAAAAAACCCAGAAGTTACAGGGATGTTATAGGTAGGAATTAGCATTATAAAGATCTTAAAAATTCATAGAAAAAAATTAAAGGTTACAGGGACGTTACAGTTAGGAAAAGTAATTTAAAAACATTAAATTCACTGAAAAAAAACAAAGGTTATGGGGACATTATAGTTAGGCAAAGGTTTCACTTATACAAAACCAGTGAAATTCATCAGTTATAGTTATCTGAGCTAACTATAACTTGTACCCCCGCAATGTACTGCTTTTAACTTTATATATATCATCACTCATGACATGTTCAGTGACATCACTCATGAGATCTCAAATTACATCATTGAAGACGTCATTCACAGACTCACTAATGCACCTACTCACACCTGTATAGAACCTTTCATACACCCACTCCCACAAACCATTCACAAACCCATTTACAGACACATACCAGTACTCACACACCCACTCCCTGATTCATAGATCTACACAAACTTTCACTCAGTCACTCATACAGTCACTCATGCACCAACTCACTCTCATACAGTTGCCAATATATCCACTCAAACACCCATACGGCCACTAACACACTGTCAGTAACCCCCACCTCAAAATAAGGTACTGGGATTACATTGAGTCTTTATGCACTAATATCAAGGCACGCGGCACTTTAACCATAAGATTTCTAAATTTTATAAGTTGTTTTAAGTTTGATAATTTTATGGATGACGTTGAACCCCCTGAGGCACGAGCACTTTATCTACAATCTGCCTGTCATGTGGCTCTAGCCCTGAAACCATTGAACATTTTTTTTTATTTTGTCCCCACTATGTTCTTAAAGGAAAAGCATGGATTATCCCTTTGTTGCGAATGTTATTGTTCACACGTCTTGAAGATGCACTACGTGTGTTCAGATCTGATACAACAAGGTGGCTTGTGTTCACATTATCCAGATACTTGCTTTAGGCCTTGTGGCAGAGGGCTAAGATATAAAATCAATATCTTTTTGCATATCTTTGAAACATGTAGGACACATATGATCCTTTGTTTACACAGTGGGACTGTTGTATGCAGTGATGTTTACGTACAGTCTTGTTGATTGTTGGTGTATTTTAAATTACTATTTTTGCCGTTTTTAATGGTCCCAAATAATTTTACCCAAGCAAATAATTTCATAATACTACTTTTTAATGATGTTTAGAATCATGAAGTTATGATGTAATTCTCATTCTTTTTTAAATTAAACAATGTAATGTATGTTGTGAGATATTCTCTGTATTTAAATGATCATGTTGATCGAATACATTTCTACTACTAGTACAAATTGTACATGACTAAAACACCACAGAAAAAAACCAATGCTCATTGCATCCTGGAAAGGATAGCTTAACAGTGTAGCATCCTCCACAGCCTTGTTGTTTGCCAATGACTATGCCACACACAAAACATTGTCAGTAATCAATAGAGCTACTTGCACGCCTACTCACTCACCTATAGAGTCAATCATACAGACACTTTCTCACCTATCCAGTCAAACACACCCCTAATCACTTATTCATGAATATACTAACACATTCTCAATCACTAAAACAGTCACTGACACACATACACACTCACCCATTCAGCTCCTCTCACAATCACTCACTCACACATACAGTCACTTATATACTCCAACATTCAGGTATGCTGCCTTTCACATATGCAGTTACTCACCCATATACCACTGACACATCCCTTTACTCACTGACACAGCCATACACACACCCAATCACCCATACAGCCTCTCGGAGACACACTTAAAAACCCATTGAGCCACTCATTCACCCACTGACTTTTCCATATAGGCAGTCATATACCCCTTCACCCACCCACACAGACACTCAGACACCCATAGATATACTCAGACAACCAATCTCTCACCCATAGAGCAACTCATGTACCCATTTACACACCAATACAGCCATTTAGACACCAACTGATAGACTGATACATAAATTAACACAATCAGAGTGGGGCTCCCGCCAAGATATAGCAAACTGCAATGTCCCAGGGCTGGGCACGCTGGGACATTTCTGGAGCCAGGCCAAGGTAGTGGCAATTCCCATGGTCATTTAGGGTTTCAGAAAGGGGGCTGCGCTGCCCCCCTCCAATGTAATTGAGTCCGGGAAGGTGGTGGTCCCAGGGGTAGCAGAGGCTGTGCAGCCCCGTATGTAATTGTAGAGTTGCCCCAGGGAGGTGGCAATCCCCGGGCCTGTGTGTGAGGCTGAAGCCCCTCATGAATTTCTATTCAATTTAGCTCTGAGGAGATAGCAGAACCTGGGGCTGTAGGGGGCTGCGTGGCCCCCAAATGTGTGCCCTTTAGCCCCAATTAGGTGGTGCTCGTCAGGCTGCGGGGATTCATTTAATTAAAGTGCCCCAGAGAGGTGGTAGTCCCACAGGATGCAAAGAGCTGTGTCGGCCTCCCGCATCAATTTGCATATATTTGAGCTGGGGAGGTGGTGGTCCCCAGGGAAGCAGGGGAGGCCTGCATTATTTTTTAATTTGATATCTGCCACTGAGGAGGGGGGCCTGTGTGCCCCCCTATATTGCCATATTGCCTCCTGGACGTAGCCCACCTGGGAGCTAATTTCAAATGCAGTGCAGGAGCCTGCGTTTCTTTTTTTAAACAAATTTCAGCTGGACTCAAGAATCCAGCACGACTCCTGCACAAATTCTTTTTAAAAATGCTTTAGGGACCCCCAAAAGGCCTATGGGGTCTGGGTGTATCTACCCTGCTCCCTTTTCCGCGTTTTTACATTTTGTCTTGTGACTCTGTCACAAGATGGCTCCCAACATGTCCAGCACATCAGTTTCGCGTATCCCACCAAACATTTATAAAAAAACTTATTAGTATATTATTCAGAAGGTAGTGCTGCATTTGTGAGCTTTTTAATAGCAATAATGAGATTGAAGTTAATAATCACATTACATTTGATAGAGTTAGTAATGAGTAATGTGTAATGAGATAAAAAAATAAAATTTAAAGTTCATTGTGTTGTATAGTACTTTATAAATTTGTGCTTTTATTTTGTGGATTCGCGACAGGTCCGCTAATTCCAAAAATATTAAAAATGTATGTTAAAAAAAAAGATTCATTGTTGGGTTATAGGGTGGCTCTAAAACGAGCCCTTCTTTTCATTATGACTTTGTTGGAGCTACATGTAGGTGCGGATGCACAGCTTAAGGTTGTTGAGAAACACTCTGTTTCCTTCATCTGTGAAATAAACTCCATCAGTTCTGTAGATGTCATGCATTTCAAAACGTAGATTGTTGTTATAGATGGAGCCCATCCTATGGTCTAAGAGGTAAGCAGAAACAGCTTTATTTTTATTAACATTCTTCCTAACTTACTCAATCTGTGGACAGAATTGATTTAATCACTTCCATTTCTGTTTTTGACATATATTAGAGTATACAAAGACAGTTTGAGGCAAAAGCAACATCAACTGCGCAAAGGTATAATTCATTAGGATTTCCATCCGAACCCCAGTCAATGTTCCTAGGTCATTGCCACCACAGTGCACAATCATGAGGTCATGGCGTTGGAGATGCAAAAAGGTTTTACCCAAATGTCTCAATTGGTGCCACTTTATTCCTCTCGGTGCAACTCATTTAATATCCACATTTTTGAAAACATAGGTCTTTGTCAATACCTCTGTGTTCAGCACACCTTTTGCACCAGAAAACATAGCTGTGCCCCACAAGCCATACTGTAAGCATCTTGAAGGGATGTCTCAAAGGAATGAAAAGATGTCTGTAACTGAGGTAGTCATTTGGCAGAATGAGAGGCATCTAAAATGGTGGCGAACATGCTTCTTTTGAGAAAATCAATAACTGATTCATCAACATTGTGCACTCAAAAATTGGATGCATGTTACTTTTCTGAAGAAGTGTGTTTCTGATTGGTTATTCTAAAATGTTTGAAAGGTACAGTAGATAGAATAAGATAAGATTTTGCAAAAGTCAACCACACCTGCTATTTGCATCTGTAAGCTTGAGTGGTAAATTTGAAAATGTGGTGAACTTGCGACCTTCTGGTACAGTTGAATGTTGCAGAACGTGTTACTATGGAAACTAGGCCTCAACAGAAGGGGAGAAGGGTTGAAACTTAACTGTGGTTTTAAAACGTGAAATGATTACTTTTATATAAGTGATATGTTACTAAATTAAGTTTTTCTAAATCAGTAGTATGTATAGACGTAGTGTGTTGGTAAAAAAGTAATACTTGTATTATTGGGAATAGGTTTTTGAACTCCTGTAAAAGGAATGCAGCTCCATCTCAAGGCTACACTGTAGCACCAAGGTGGAGTCGCCACTCCAGTAAATTACAGAACCAGTTTGGATACTTTTAAAAGACAATTACAAAGGGTTATTATGCATAACCAATAGAAATGTGTTTCACAATTTGAAATAATGAAGGAAGTGTATCAGATTCAGCAATACTACTTGAACGTTGAGTTTCAAATTTGTAAGGTGTGTTATGTATTATGTAGAAGTGTTTCACTCTTTGTAGTGATACTTGCAACTTTGAAAATAATTTTTTTTAAAGTTCGGAAATTATTAGAGAAGTGTAATGTTTGAAATATGTTACAAAATGTACAAATGTGTGTTGTAGTTTGCTTTATTGTACTGAAATAACAATTGAAATAGATTGTGCATACTAATGTGTGTACTTTGGTAGATGGATTAGTGATTATGGTAGTGTGTATGAGTCTGCAGAAAGGTACACTTGAAGTATGATGTTTAAATGTAGGTGACTGCTTGATATGAAGAGCAGGCTGCTTTATATTCGGCTATGTCCAACACTCTGAGTAATCGCTGAATAGTGAAGCTGCATTACAAAAGTGAGGTTCAAGATATGTTGGCAGAGGGACTAGTAATTAGGCTACTTTGTATGAGTCTGTGGAAAGGTACACTTGAAGTACACTGAATAAAGTTAGGTGTCTACTTGAAATGAGAAGTGCAGTCTGTCAAGTTGAAAGGACTTCATGGTCTCGTGATTGAGGTATGTTGCTACATGTACATGTATTTTCACATGTGTAATGCATCCGATGATGATAGACGTATAAAACACATGTATACACCTATTTTAATGTTTCTTTTATATATGATGCCATTAGCAAAAGGTACAGACACATACATGCATGCTTTCTGTAATATGGTGAGAGTCATAACAGACAAATGCGAAGGATTGCTGCTTTATATTTGACTAGGCCCAACACACTCAAGAGTTGGAGAATGGTGAAGCTGCAGCACAAAAGTGAGGTTTTAGACATGTTGGCAGAGGGATTAGTGATTAGGCTAATTTGTATGAGTCTGTGGAAAGGCACACAAGTTTTAAGGTCTGCATGGTCTGGTGACTTAGGTATGTTTCTCCTTGCACATTTATTCTCATACGTGTTATTCAACTGACAATGCTGGACTTTTAAAAGACAGGTATACGTCTATTCGTATGTTTCTTTTATATATGATACCACTAGTAAAAGGTACAGGCACATACATACATGATTTTAGGAATATGGTGAGACTTACAACAGACACATGCGAAGGGTTGCTACGTTATATTTGGCTCGACCCAACACTCTCAGTAGTCTCTGAATAGTGAAGCTGCAGCACAAAAGTGAGGTTTAGGATATGTTGTCAGAGAGATTAGGGAGTATACTACTTCTTCGGAGTCTTCGGAAAGGTACAATTGAAGTACACCACATACATTTAGGTGTCTCCTTTAAATGGGCAGTCTGTCAAGTTTAGGGGGCTGTGACTGATGTATTTTTCTACTTTGTCATATATTCTCACTGTAGGACTTGGCCTTTTTTGGGATAAAGTCCCTAACTTTTTGTTTCCCCCTAGACCTTTTTTTCTGACAAGGTGTTGCCAACTTAGATGCTTTGGGCACTTTTCCACTGCTACAGTGTCAAAGTGCAAGTGCTCCCTGTATAAAGTGTAATGGTAATGGTTTGTCCATTATTGGTATGCTTACCTTACTAGTAAAGTGCACTGTATGTGCCAGAGCTGGTAATGCAAATGCTACTAGTGGGCTTGCAGCACTATTTGTGCCACCTACTCAAGTAGCCTTAAAAAGGGAACTCGGGCCTGCAATTGCAGGGCCTACATGCAGTTGGTAAACAGTCATGTTGTTCTGTCAAGTGCACTCACTTGCCAGACCTTACCCTTTCTGTTCTATGCACATCAGGTACCCCCTGGGCAGGGTGCAGAGAGAGCATATAGGACATATACTAAGGTGTGCACTATGTCCTGACAGTGAAATAATCTCCATTTGTTTTCACTGAGGAAAGGCCAACTTGCCCATAGGATAGAATGGGAAGGCTGTGCAATATGTATTCCAGCCTATCTTCCCAGGGGCTTAAGATGAAAAGGTGAAGCTTAGTATGCCTGAACTAAAAATGTAATAACACATCTTTTTATGAAGGTTGTTTTTGCATTGTGTGTTCAGAAGCCACTCTTTTAGAAGCAGCTGAGTTTTTGTGCTCTAACATTTCTGTGTGTCTCTGCCTGGCTGTGGATTGACTGTCTGGATTTGAAAGTGATAGGATCTGGGGAATGGCTTAACCCAGGGGAGGAGATGAGACAGCAACAGGCTCACCTGCATCTGGAGTATAGGGGGAGGAGAAGCCCCTAGAGGTGAAGAGTCCTAGGTTGCTGCTGTAAAACAATTGTCCCTTCTCTCTGAGTGATCGATAATCCAGACCTCGACTAATCAAAGGAAGACAGGTCTCACTGGCAGGAAGGCACCCAGAACTGGTTTGAACGGGGGTCAGTGCCACCAGAAACCCAAAAACTTCAAAGCCATTGAGGGGTATACCTATGAGAGCTAAAGCCCCTGAACTTTGGAGAATGGCTTGATCAAGTGTGAATAAGACTGGAGCTACTTTGTGGTCAAAAGAACCTTTGCCAAGGAAGAAACAACTGAAGGGACTGAAGGATAGGACTGACCCTTGCTGTGTGTTCTGGGGCTAGCCTGCAGTTTGCTGTTTCAACCAAGGAAAGGCTAAAGGGACTTTGCTGTGTGCTGTGTTCCCCTACTTGAAAGACTTGTCCTGAAGTAACTTATCCACAAGGACTCGAGGTGAGCTGGATACCTGTTCGGAAACACAGGAACATAAAAGTTTCCATGAGAGTCTCGGCAGTGCTTGGAGTGCGTGCCTGTTGCAGCTGAGATCCTCGTAAGGCATGCCCTTTGATTGTGGGCACCTGGAGTCCAAGCAAGGATCAGCGATGCGGTGTGCATGTGCTTTGTGCAGCCTGGACCCCTTTGTGAAGATTGTTCAGTGATTGTGTGCACTGGAATCCAAGTGAGTCTCATCAATGCTGTGTGTGGGTGCGTTGCGCACCAGGAGACCTTCGTGAGGATTTGTCTTGTTATCGTGTGCACCAGAGTTAAAGTGAGTCTCAGCGACGCTGTGCCCGTGATATTCATGCAGCCTGAGATCTGGGTATGGAGTGCCCAGTGATCTGGTACCCAAATCTTAAGGAAGACTCAGCGACGCTGTGTGCATGTGCTTTGTGGAAGCCTGAGATCTTTGTAACTGAAGCCCGGCAGTCCTGGAGAAGCTGAGTTGCCGGCCCAAGCCGCTATTGCCAATTCACAAAGCTGCATTGGAGGCCCAGCTGCCCACCTCCAACTGGATAAGATGGCACGAAACGTCGCACAAATGACTGCAGCTGTGGAGGCCAACACTCAGGCAATGTCCCGTCAGCGGAATGTCAATCGTCGCCGACACCGTCAACTGTTGACCCGCCTGTCGGCGTACACGAGGTCAAATCACATCATTGGTAACGCCACCTCACAGCTATCGCTGGCCTTGCAGGTGCAAATGGTGCAGTGCTGCCAGGACGTAGCTACAGCCCTGGAGAACATATCAGTGGCCATGCAGGGCATGCAGGCCAGTGGCCATGGCGAGGCGAGGTGGCAGACCACAACAGTGAGGCAACATCAAGCCACAGCAGCCAGTCCATACCACCGGTCGTGGCACCCCGCCGCAGCAGCAGGCCCTCTGCCGCCGCACGGCAAAATCAGGAGGAGGACGTAGAGAGGAGGTCTGGGGCAACTACCCGCAGACGCCACTGAACTGTGGTGCATTCCAAAGAGGCCACATGCTGACACAACAAGCATGCCATTCAGACGCACCTGGACATATGACACAATATGTCATTCTTTGAACACTTTTCAGAATGCCATGTTTATTGTGAAGTAACAGTAACTAAAATTCTGAATAACGTAAACTGGCTCATGCCATTATTAATGTTGTCATGCATGAGTTGAGTAATAGGTGTGGGAAGTGGGTTCACTAGAAATAGTTCATGCAGATTTCGTTGCGGCGCCTGTGTCCTTCTGCTGGATTCTCCCCGCTTGCGTGATGCACATGTGCAGGTGGCCGATTGTCCCCTTCTGACTTACTGCCTGAGATGTCCTGCGCTTGGAAGCAATGTTGTGTAGGATAGCACACACGGCCACGATGCGGCTTGTATTTGATGGCCCCACCAGTCTTGTGCAGTATGCGGAATCTGCTCTTCAAAAGCCCAAATGTCCTTTCAATGCAATTTCTTATGCGAATGTGTGCTGCATTGTAACGCTGTTGCTGTGGTGTTGCTGGGTTGAGGTATGGGGTGAGTAGGTACTCACGGAGAGCGTAGCCGCTGTCACCTGCATGATAGGAGCAGAGGGTGAGTGCCTGTGCAGCACAGCGTCATTAGCATATTGCACTGTTGTGTGGCATGTGTACTTACCCAGTAGGTGTCCTTCACCAAAATGGCATTTCTGTGCAGCTTCTTGACGGAGGGTGACGTCTCTCTTCCTTTTCCTCACCGAGCCACGGACGAACCAGGGGATGCGATAATTTATATGACTAAGGTAAAGGGGACACCTAATCCTATGAAGCACATGGATTTATGAGATTTTGGTTCAGAAATAAGAGGCTAGCTTCATACTCCCGTGACAAACCCCACAGATAATTTTGGGGAAACTTTACTTGTTAGTTATGGAGGGGCTGTTTGATACTACCATTCTGTTTAGGTATCTGGCATCAAATATATATAATAGATACTTATGATATCCCCACAGATAATTTTGGGGTAATTCTAAATGATAGGAATGGAGGGGCTGCTTGTGATCATTATGCTAGATCAGGCAGTTGACATCAAATATATATGATGGATACAAATGATTATCCCTTTTCCCTGAATGTATTTGGATACACGAATATTCCTAACTAGATGTCATATATAAACAGGAAGCCCCTTAAGGTTTCTCTCTGTTTTCCTTTTCTTAGATTGTCTTGAGAATAAAACTACTATTCACTCTTCGACTAAAAAGAGGAATGAAGTAGAAAAAGCTCTAGAAGGTAAGCTCCCTTACGTTGCTAGATAACATAAACCAGGATATGGGAATACCTTCGAGTTGGAATACCATAATATGGCATTTTGATTAGGGGTGGCCATGGAAGACACTTTTATTGTCAATAGCCTCATGGCTTAGCATATATATAATGTGACTCATCTTGAGACCTGAAGTTCTAGTAATGCGTATTCTTTCCATATTTTTTTTTTCCACATCTTTGTTCACCCTAGACGACAGACGGAGCTTCTCTTACCCCTCTACCCTGGTTCATTATTTTTGGAATAGTTATCCTCATTGGGATGTAAGTGTCATGTTTTTGTTCATTATTTATAACTTGACGCTTAGCTAACCTCTCTTTTTTGTGCTAGCCCTCATTATCTTTTATCAAGAAACTTTACGAGCCCTTGTCTATCTTACAGGTGGCTTGAATGTAGAATATTGAAACTTATCATACTACTGGTGTAATTTGGCTCTTATCATATTCGAATAGACCAACACTGTCACTTTGAGAAATTGATCCGCTGGAAAAGAACCAAAGTAAATAGGTGTGTATTAAGAAACAGAATGGAGGCAGCACCAAGGATGAAGTAGACCAGGACCACGTGGTATCAAAAATAAATTCTTTTATTTTTTCATTTATAAGACAGCCAACGCGTTTCGCTCCCCAGCCATGGGAGCTTCGTCAGGGCAAGGGTGTTTATCAGATCTTGAAGCGACGAAATGACGTCAATGAAATCGTTTGATCAAAACAGTACGGATGCCTATATCAAAATTTTGATATCCGGATAATGTTTTAAACACGTCAAGGGTTTATAAGTAAAAGACACAATTAATCCAAGAAGGTGATGTTCCAAAGATTAGTGTAAAATTTCTGGCATCCAAAGACCAGCACATGCGCAGACCATAATAAGCTGCCACCATAAATGCTAAAAGCGTCCTGTTAGTGCGGTGTCCCCATGACGGATTCGATCGACCAGGATAGGTGTGTATAATAACGTGGTATGTCAAAATCTCTTAACCTCATTCCAGTTAATGGAATTAACAGTGCACACTTTGGTGTACATATAGGAGGCCTATCTCATTCCTTCATGAAAGCGATTAGATTAAACGGCCTCGTGTTGATCACCGTTAGATGCCCATTGCACCATAGTGCAACATCGCGGACAAAGATATACACCCCTTGATAACGGGAGAAGATCCAGGGACGTCATCATTAACTGCCACCTTGGTATGATTCCCCTTTTGCTCTTTTGTCTTTTTTGGTCCTTAGTCTTTTGTTCATCAATACATACTATCTGAACTCTGTTTTCTCCTCTTTCCGGCCTTTGAGCCTTTATTCCTTTACTCTCATGGTGCCCAATAAATTCAGGGTGTGGGTGCCATCAACAACAGAGGGGCATGCCAACTTGGAAAATGATATGTAAACATTAAAAATATGTTTGTCCTTGAAATAATATTGCATGTATCCTTGCCAATCCTTAAAGCCTGTGATGGGGAAAATGATAAGCAGGAATTTAATGTTATGTTTTTCTTGAATCAGACAGACAGTTTTTGACAAAGGACTCTAATTTGAAACATTATTATCCGCATTTATTACAGCCAAGAAACTGTGTTAACAAACCACGTGTCTCTGATAGAATGAGTTAGTTCAACATGCATCCCAACTCATGGGATTGTCATCATAGGTTCTGTGCTAGATTCAAACTTGTCATAGAACTGTTAATAAAGTCTGGCCCGCCCTTTTTTGTATTAGCTTAGTTGCTTTTTAAATGTTTTGTTCTTTTTAATCTAAGTTTTAATTGTATATTTTGTATATTGTCTTTTTGTAACAGCCCTGAAGAAGTCCCTTGAGGACAAAACGCGTCGGCTGTTGACCCTGTGTATACTGTTTCACCTGAATTGAATAAAGAAACCTCAAGAATATAAGAATTAGTTGCTGTGATCATTACTGCTTTACCTTAATAGAGATAACAGATTCTAAGAATGTTTAAGTGGTGCCCCTTGACCTTTTCTCAAATTCTCTCATAGTTCCTGTTTTGAACCTACACTGTAACAGTGGGTGTTGTGGAGTGTGCACACAGACTGCCCCAGGTACTAGGGGGTCGGCCCGAAAGACAATAATTTTCTGGAGAATCCTTGACTAGGTGCTGTCAACTTGGGAACCTTCCACTGTTGTTTCTTCCTCTTAATCTACAATTTTTAAATGACAGAAAAAAGCCACTCCAAAATGTGGGAGGAATCAGACTCCACAAAGTACTTACAGCAGATCACCTTGTCTAGCCTCGACCGAAAAAGGCCTTCAGATTGAAAGGTTGGGCCCCAAAGCCCTGATGCCGCAGCCACTGGTGGGAAGGTACCCATCCTCCAAAACATTATTCTACTTTATTGAAGTATCCTTTGCCCTATTTTTCTTGACTCTGAGCTTTACTTTCCCTGCTCTTCTGGTATGAACTTCAGTAATTTTATACCAATGAAGATGGTGGCAATAGAAACATAACACTCATTTATTTTAAACTAATTACGATTATGATTGTAGCTGTTTTTTCACTTAATGTTAGTCTCTTTATAAAAAAAGGGCACATTTAATGAACGCGGTACACTTTTTTAACTGTCTCGCCTAGTGTTGATTATTTCACTAAATGTTACCGTGGTGGTGCAAGATTATGTTCATGTTCACTACTTCTACAAATTTTTATTACAATTGTGTCCAATATAAAGGTTAAGTGTTCCATTTTAATGCTCATTGTGGATTGATGAGAATGAACTAGATGTCATTGTTTGGCTATTGTAAGATATTTTCGTTTCTATTTTTCATTGTTGGACAAAGTAGCATATGCGTTTGTCATTTACCAGAAGAAACGAAAACATATTCAATTAAGAATTTTGAAGTAAAAATGTCTCTCTATCAGGATCTGGTGACAAGGGCTCCAGTTATTTCAAATTGATTTGCAGGCACTAATTAAAATGTTTGAAAACGCATCCTTTGGCTATATTGTGATTAATACCCCACCCACTGGCCTTTCAATATAGAGATGTAATTCCAGAAATCTGTGTTATGAAATTGAGGTGTACAGATTTCTCATGAAAGATAAATAACATGACACAACACCAGACCACTAGGGATTTCTTTTTCAATTGTACGGGGAGCAACAAAGGTCGCTCCCCTTTTTTGGGGCATGTATGTTGGCCATTTCTGCCCCCCCTTTGGGGGCAGATCGGACATATATTTAGGCCCATCTGTCCCCAAGGGGGACAGAAAACCACTAGACACCAGGGAAAGTTTCTGTGTGTGTGCGTGTGTGAACTTGAGCTCGGCTGAAAGTTTGTGTGTGCTTGGTGTGTGGTGTGTGTTGGCTAGCACTTGGCTGGCAGTGTGTGCAGTCTGGTGCCTTGCTGATGATGTATGTAGACTGGCACTTGGCTGGTGGTGTATGTGGACTGGCACTTGGCTAGCGGTATGCTTGGACTGGCGTTTGGATGGCAGTGTGTGTGGAATGGCACTTGGCTGGAAGTGTGAGTGAAGTGGCACTTGGCCGGTGGTGTCTGTAACCTGGTGCTTGGTTGGCAGTGTGCACATGAACAACAAAAACAACACAGGGGTTCTGAAAGCCAATAAATCTGGCCTGACTGAAATTAATTACAATATGTCAGTAGGTGCTGCAGTCACCGTTAAGCAATTACAAAGAAAAGAGGAAAACACGTGAAGTAGACCGTGAACACCAAAAGACCGAAACACAAATCAGTTCAAAAACTGGTCGACAAGATCCAGGCCATCTCGTGGTGGATTACCATCAAACAGACTTGGTGATCATTCGTATCATTTGGCCGCCCAACTTGTGAATTGGCAAGTCCTTTTATCATCGAGACCACATGCCACACAGTCAATTATTGGTGCTGGATCTGGTCCACAGTTATCTATGAACCACCTTCTGATAGCTAATCTTTGATGGTATTAAAAATCGTGAACACAGTGCAACAAAAAAACAAATGTGGTGAGTTAAAATAGGATGATGTGTCCTAAAGACTACTATTTTAATGAAGAACAAGGCACATCCCCTAATTAAAAACATGAACAGCGCAAACAACAGTATGACCAAATATCTGTCACGAAATGGGCCAACATGTTTCTGCCTACCGGGCAATCAATCCCTCGGCTTTCATTAGGGCCTATGCTCTCAACGTGTTGCTAATGCTGAAAAGTGTATAATCAAAATTAGTGCACCAAACAAATTAGTGAAAAATTTAAATAATATAGGTTGTAAACGATACAACCTGAACTAACCGTGATATACTAATCCTCTATGTCAATGGATATCAATGGTAATCCAATATGACAGGGGACTGGACTTCACCTCACCTGGACCGTGCTCAGGTTTCGAGGCCCCGCTCTCTCCGTCGGTACCTCCAAACACTCGTGAGGCTTGGTGGAGGCCATAGCCAGGTGCTTGCTTTGGACTGATGTTTGGCTGGTGATGTGTGTGGATGGTGATATGTATGGCTGACGGAGTATGTGGACTAGTGCTGGGCTGGCGGTGTGTGAACACTGGCATTTACCTGATGGTGTGGTTGAACTGGGGATTTTCCTGGCTGTTTGTGGCTAGCATTTAGGTGGTGATGGCGAGACATAAGATTTCATAATGTTAACTGTTTTATTTCTTGTCATCATTTATGATAGTAAGGTTATTTTTCTCCTTTTTATTCTAGTGCAAAGGTTTTCATTCCCTGTTCTGTGACCCCTGCTTGTGATTTTGTCACTTGTGGCTTTACAGTTTGTGTAGATGCATGTTTTTGGTTAGAAAACACTTTTGTACTGTTGACTGTAAATGAGTATCAATTCCCTGCATGAATCACATTTCCTCACATTACTGTGTGGGATCAACATGCCAGATCCTCCCACCTAATGTTTCCATCGACCTCCCAATAAAAATGATATCTCACTTGTGTGGGTGGGCCAAGTGTAAGGACCCAAAATGCGTAGAGATTGTGGCAGGACCCAAGGGTAATTATAAGTGCAGTTTTTAAAAATAACTTTTTAGGCAGACTCTACTTTGAGCACCCACACAAGTGAGGTATCATTTTTATAGGGAGACCAAGATGAATGCTGGGTGGCAGCAAATTGGTGCTGGAGCAGTGATCCCACATAGAAATATGAGGGACATTTTATTTTTCTGCTAACTTTGAGTATTTGCAGGGGATTCGGGGTACATAATTGTTAGGAGATCCACAAAAGATACACCTCCCTGGACTCCCCGGGGTGTCTAGTTTTCAGAATTGTCTGGGTTTGGTTGGTTCCCTAGATTGTCGCTGAACGCGGGACCAAAACGCAGGTGCCTCCTTTGCAAAAACAGGTATTTTGTGATAGCTTGGGGGGAACCGGCATTTTGGTGCTGGGCTTGGTGGCCACCATGCTGGTTCGTACCACCCAGCGTTCCACTCGGTCTCCCAAAACAATTGATACCTCAGTTGTGTTGAAGGGTGTAGTGCCTACGATGCAATACGACTAGATTATTCATCAGTGCAGTTTTTACTATAAGTTTTTAGGATGACTCTGCTTTTGGTGCCCACACACATGAGGTATTATTTTTATAAGGAGACCAAAGGGAACACTGGTTGTTAGAAAAGTGGCAGTGGTCCCACACAAAAATGTGAGGAAAATATGTTTTTTAGCTAAATTTGAGGTTTACAGAGGAGTGCCGTACGGGTGGAAGTTTCTTCTCTCCAAGGATTTCAGAAATTTCCATCACAGAAATGTGAGGAAAATGTTTAATAGACAAATGTTTAGATTTGCCTGGGCTTATGGGCAATAAAATGTGAGAAAGCCATGCATGTCAGCACCTCCTGGATTCTCCTAGGTGTCTAGTTTAAATAAATAGCTTGCTAGATTTCCCTAATTGCCGAATGAGGTAGGGCCCAAAATTAACAACTGGGCACATTGCAAAAGAAATTCTGTTTTCACTGGAAAAATATGATATTATAATTATGATTTGCCCATGTTGCGTTTTAGGCTGTTTCCTGATGCAGGCACACAATTGAGGTACCATTTGTATCAAGAGACTTGGGGGAAGGCCGGGTGGAAGGAATGAATTTTGTGGTCCTCCTCAGGTTGTAAAACCTTCCATCACAGAAATATGAGGGAAATTTCTTTTAAGACAAAGTTTGAGGTTTGTAAGGGATTCTGAGCAACAGTACTGAATGAGAGTCACACAAGTAACCCCATCCTGGATCCAACTTGGTGTCTAGTTTTAAAACAATTATAGAGTTGGTAGGTTTACCTCAGTACAGGCTAAGCTTGGGCGCAAAATCCACAACTAGGCACTTTGCAAAAAAAGGCTCAGTTTTAAGTGGAAAAATGTGACGTGTCCATGTTGTGTGTTGAGTCGTTTCCTTTCGAAGGTACTTGACATACCCACACAATTGAGATATAATGTTTATCAGGAGATGTGGGGGAATGCTGGGGGAAGGGAGTTTGTGGCTTCCCTCATATTCCAAAACTTTCACCACAGAAATGTGAGGACAATTCATTTTTTATGTCGAAGTTTGAGATTTGCAAGGGATTCTGTGTAACAGAACCGGGTGAGAGTCACACAAGTCACACCATCCTGGATTCAACTGAATGTTTAGCTGTAAAAAATGTACCGGGTTGCTAGGTTTCCCTAGATGCCAGCTGAGATAGGACCCAAAATCCACAGCTAGGATCATTGCAAAAAAAGGGTCAGTTTTTTGTGGAAAAATTTGATGTGTCCATGTTGCGTTTTGGGCCGTTTCCTGTCGCGGGCACTAGGGCTACCCACACAAATGAGATACCATTGGGAGACTTGGAGGAATGCTGGGTCAAAGGAATTGCGTGGTTCCCCTAAGAGTCAAGAACTTTCCATCACAGGAATTTGAGGAAAATGTGTTTTTGGATAGATTTTGAGGTTTGCAAGGTATTCTGGGAGAGAGAACCTGGTAAGGGCCACACAAGTTGCCATATCCTGAATTGCTCTAGGCCTCTGGTTGCAAAAGATTTACAGGTTTGATAGGTTTCCCTAGGTGCCGGCTGTGCTAGGGTCCAAAATCCACAGCTAGGCACATTGCAAAAAGAGCGTCAGTTTTAAGTGGCAAACTGTGATGTACCTGCATTGCTTTTTGGGTCATTTCCTGTCGCAAGCACAAGGCCTACTAACACAGGTGATGTACAATTTTCAGTAGGATATGTGGGTCAATAGTGGGTGGGCAGAAGTCTGTGGCTTCCCTCAAATTTCAGAATTTATGATCACACAAATATGAGGAAAACTTGTTTTTAGACCGATTTTGAGGTTTGTAAGGGATTTTAGGTAACAAAACCTGGTGAGAGCCACAAGTCACCGCATCCTGGATTACTGTTTGACTATGTTCTAAACTCGCACAGCTTTACTAGGTTTCCCTAGGTGCTGGTTGAGCTAGGGTTCAGAATCCACAGGTAGGCACATTGAAAGAAAAATGTCAGTTAAAAGTTGAAAAATGTGATGGACCCATGTTGAGTTTTGAGCTGTTTTCTGTGGCAGACACTAGGTCTACCTACACAAGTGAGGTACCTTTTGTATCAGGAGAGTTGGCTGAATCCTGGGTTCAAGAAGGTTTGGGGCTCCTCCCAGATTCCAGAACGTTGCATTACAGAAATATGACGCAAATGTGTTTTTTATACACATTTTGAGGTTTGCAAGTTATTCTGGGTAACAGAACATGATGATAGTCACACAAGTCACCCCATCCTGGATTCCCTGAGTGGCTATTGTTAAGATTGTTACCAGTTCGCTTGGCTTGATTAGGTGCTGACTGACCTAGGACCCAAAATCCACAACTATGCACATTGCAAAAAAAGGGTGACTTTTCAGTGGAAAGATTTGATGTGCCTGCGTTGCATTTTGGGCTGTTACTTGAAGATATACCCACAAATGTGATGCACCATTTTTATTGGGGGACTAGGTGGAAGGCTGGGTGGGTATAAGGTTGTGGCTCCCCCAGATTTCAGTACTTTCCTAGAGAAATGTGAGAAAACTGTGTTTTGTTAGACATATTTTTGAGGTTTGCAAGGCATTCTAAGTACAGAACCTGTAAGAGGGACGCAAGTCTCCCCATACTGGATCCTCCAGATTGTCAAGTTTAAAAAAAATGTGCAAGCTTGCTAGGTTTCCCTGGGTGCCAGCTGAGCTAGGGCTTAAAATCCACAGCTAGATACATTGCAAAAAAAGGTCAGTTGTACATGGAAAAATGTGATGTGCCCCCATTGCGTTTGGGCCGTTCTCTGTCACTGGCACTAGATCTACCCAGGCAAGTGATGTACCATTTTTATTGTGAGATGTGGGGTAATGCTTGGTAGAAGAACGTCTGTGGCTCTCCTCAGTTTCAAGAACTTTCCATCACAGAAATGTGAGGAAAACGTGTTTTTAGACATATTTTGAGTTTTTAAAGGCATTCTGGGTAACAGAACCTGGTGAAATCCACAAAAGTAAGCCAATCCTGAATTGCCCAGGATGTCCAGTTTACAAAAAACAAAATTATAGGTTTGCTACGTTTTCTTTGGTGCTGGCTGAGCTAGAGCCTAAAATACACAGCTAGGCACATTGCAAAAAAGGGGTCTGTTTTCAGTGTAAAAATGTGATGCATCCACTTTGTGTTTTGGTCCATTTCCTGTCGCGGGACCTAGGTCCACCTACATAAGTGAGGTACCATTTTTTTTTAGAGAGTTAAGGGAACACAGAATATTTAAACAGGTGTTGTTACCAACTGTCTTTTTCTGCATTTGTACCTTCCAAATGTAAGACAGTGTGCAAAAGTCACATTTTGAAAAATACCCTCTAATTCACATGCTAGAATGGCTACTCACAAATACAGAGATATACAAATAATCACTTCTTCTAAACTCCATATCGTGTTCCTATTCCAGAAAAGCATAGGTTTCCTTGAAACCTATGTTACACTCTTCATATTTTACTAGATGATTTGGTGAATATCTGGTACACAATGAAAACCCATTGCAGGGTGCAGCTCACTTATTCACTCTGGGTACCTCAGCTTCTTGATGACCCTGCAAGCCCTATATATCCCTGCAACCAGAACAGTACAGCAGATATAATGGCCTATTGCTTTAAGAAATCTGCTACAGTTAGAAGAAATTACAGGTGAAAATGTTCACATTGCTGTTTTATCAGCTCAGTATCAATATTGTCTTTGTTTAAACTGTTACTTTCTATATAATTGTATCTACTTTTCAGAAATGTATAGATTTCGGTGATTCAATATTGGTTCTATGTCCGTTTCTACCACTAACTGGAAAAATATTAAAAGCACAAAAAAACAGGAAATATGGGCTATGTCCATTAAAATGCCAAAACTGTGTTAAAAAAATTGGGTTTTCTTTCTAAGTTTGGCTGTTCCTGAAGCCTGAGAAGATAATCCTTCATTTACATAATTTGAGGGGAAACATCCATACACTTACTTCTTTAGCACTTTTCCCCCAAAACTCAAAATATTGCATTTTTTTGCTACTTTCTCAGACCCCTCCAAGGGAATCCGCAGTCTCCTTTAGAATCACCCAGGATGATGAAGAAAAGAACACAAATTTGGCATGGATATATTCTGTGGACAAAAAAGTTATAAGGGCCTAAGAGCAAAATAGCCCTAACAAAGTCTTGGCATGGAAGGGGAGGGGGGAGGGGGGCGCTAGCAGTGAAGGGGTTAAAGGAAAGAAGGATGTGTTTTAAAAAACAAAAAAGAAAAGTGTAACAAAGATTTTTTTAAGAATAGGCAGTGGTCTCTAGCATCACTGTATACTGTTCAAAAATGTATTTACAACATTCTCAAATAGAAAGGGGATGCCCAGGGACCCCTTCCCATTTACAAATGGTGTCCCACTACATTGTGCACTTGTAAGCGTTATTTGTAAGAGATGCCCTAAACACGCAGTTTGTAAATAATGATTTTGTATTTGGTCGCAAACCTAAATTGTGATTTGTTATTGTGTTATTGAATGACAATTGGGTTTTCATACAAAAAAAGTGTTTTTACAGTCACAAATTGCATGATTCTGTTAATAATATATTTTGCAACTGCAAGAAAAGTTTTATATATCTGGCCCAAGGAAATAGGAATTATACCACAGAAAGTCAGATTGACCCTTTGCCCACTACTCCCCCAAGAGCATGTCCGCCAGATGTATATGTTTTGCACATATCTTGCACTGGTGCAAACTCCTCCAACTCCCCATTCACGCCACCACTAAGCAAGGGAAGCCTGACGAAAATAGATGTGAATTATCTACTCAATCTAAAGTTAACAATCATTCTCATATTCTAGTGCAGTTAACTCGATGAAAATCTTCCAAAGTGTCAAAGGTATGGGTACTGACAATGTACGTTCATTTTTGGTGCATATTTCTAGTGCTCATATTGGTGCTGAAAATTATACCCTCCGATATTGGTGCAATGTGGTTGTACTCCAAGAGGCCTTCAATTTGGTGGAGAAACCTCCTCTTTGGTTAAGATCTCTTCATGCCAATGATCTCCCTCCAGTATCTTTGTACAAAAGGCAAATCCACTCAACTGGTTATCGGATAATGAAGTGGCTCGTCTGGGAATCAGACCCTTAGGGGCATATTAGCAAGGGCGATATCGCCGCTTTAGCAGGACTTTTTCCTGCTAAAGCGGCAATATTTTTATCGCCCTATTAGCAAGCTGTCGCTAACAGCAGTTAGCGACAGCTTATAGGCGATAGCTACAGGTTTGGGGCCCGTTTTGCATGTCAGTGATATTTATCGCTAATGACATGCAAAGTGGGCGTACCATACCTGTTAGCGACTGAAAGCAGTCGCTAACACAGCTATGGCCTATTAGCAAAGCAGGCGAAGCAATAAAAAAATGTGTGCTAAGCGCGAATATCGGCAGAACCTAACGCCTGCTCAGACCAGGACTTAACCTGCATATCCAATGTGAGGTGGATATTCAGGTTAAATCCCCATTAGCGTTAATGCCTGAATATCACTGGATTATCAGCCGCTATTGCCGGATATTTTATCGCTTCAGAGATAAACGATGCTAATGCGATATTATCCGGCAATAGGCGGCGATAAAGAAAATGCGCTAAGCGCATTTAACGATAATTATCGCTATTTGTTGCTAATATTCCCCCTAGTTCCTATTCCTCCCCTTTATATGAGTCAACAAGATGATGAATTCATTATGAAACTGATCAAGGTAAACTCACGCTATTTTTCAAAATAAACTATCCTTTCAGAAATCGCAAATTTAAGAGTATGGTCCAGGTACATTGTCCATTGTAATTTTTATACAATCTTTTATATTTTACTTTTACATTATACACAATGGTGCGTGTCATTCTTTAAAAATAATTTACTTTGTGATTAATAGAGGCGACCCACGCACATAACGTGATGACAATTACAGTGGCATTGAATATTTTTCAAAACAACATAAGAGAACTTGGAAATACACTGCATGTTGAATGGGTGAGCAAAGTAACACTTTAAGAAAAGGCATCCGCGAGCCAAGGGATGCAGCTGATACAGTGATTAGACTTCCGCAAAGTGGGGCACTTTGATAACAAGTTAACCAAAGGAGAAACTAACAATGGTGTTTTAAACCCCTTCTTTGTGTGTTTGTGGAGGAGGGATGCAAAGACCTACAGGGAAGCCAGTACAAATACGGATGACTCATTGAATGGAGCTTATTGTTAAGAAACGCACAAACGCCATATGATTTTTAAAGACTCTTCTGCTGTGAACCAGCATTAAATGTGGCTTTCTGTTAACAGGGGCATCCCAGCGCTTATAGAGACCTAGAGCAGGCTACTAATGGAGAACGGAAAGACGCTGCAATTATTCTGGAAAAAGATACGTTTTCAGATGTTTCCGGAACCTGAGAAAATTTGGGTCAGAACGTAGTGAGAATGGGAGGGAGTTCCAGGCGCGCGCTGTATGGACAGAAAAACTCCTGCCACCTGAACGGGCTCTCCTAATTCTCTTTATCTGAAGGAGGTGTTTGTTATCAGAGCGTAGAGCTCTTATGGGCTTATAGGGCCGAATCATGTCCTTCAGAATGGCTGGTCCTTTCCCCTGTATGCTCTTGTGGGCGATGCAGAGGGCCTTAAAGGTAACTCTCTCTCTGACAGGGAGCCAGTTGAGTGCTTTTAAAGCAGGCCTGGCTGACTGCCTGGCCGGAACGTTCCGCAGCAGCCTTGCTGCTGCGTTCTGCACTTGTTGCAGGATCTTGAACGTTGACTCCGGTGCTCCGAGAAAGAGCGCATTACTGTAGTCCAGGAGTGAGATAATTAGACCTTGGATTAACAGCTTCCGGGAGAGTTCTGGCAACAGGGGGAGAACCTTACGGGCCGACCGGAGCATTCCATAACACACGCCAGCGGTCTTCTTGGCGTGTGTCCTAAAGGACAAATCCGGCTCCAGCCAGACCCCCAGGCTCTTAATCTCCTTCTTTGGGTCAGGCGGGGTGCCCATGCAGTGGGGCCAGCTGCTCGGCGAGAGTGCAAAACTTGACTGGCCCAAGATCATCAGCTCAGTTTTTGATCCGTTCAATTTGAGCGATGACCTGGACATCCAATCAAACACCTCTCTCAAGCATGAATGGAGCGTCTCAGGCTGATTCTCCAGCTGTGTCAGACCCACCACTAGCTGATTGTCATCCGCATAGCTTATGGTCTTAAAGCCAAACGGAGACACCACACCCTCCAGGGGTGCCATATACACGTTAAATAACGTGGGGCTCAGGGATGAGCCGTGGGGCACCCCGCAATAAAGTGGGAGGGGAGGAGATTTTGCGTTTCCTTCCCAAACCTCGAAGGTACGCCCCTCCAGAAAGGAGGCCAACCATTCCAGGGCCACTCCTGTGACACCCGACTCAGCTAGGCGTTGTATCAGCACCCCATGATTGACGGTATCGAAGGCCGCACTAAGGTCCAGGAGGATCACTGCCACTGACCCCCCTGCATCCAAAGTGCTTCTGGCCTCCTCTACCACTGATAGCAGAGCCGTGTCAGTTCCATGACCCGGTCGGAATCCCGTCTGGGAGTCCCTCAACCGGCCATTCTCCTCCAGAAAGTTGGATAACTGACGATTAACCAACCTCTCGGCAACCTTGCTAACCCCTGGTAGCAAGGAGATGGGCCTGAAATTGGCCAGGTTCAGCGGGTCTAAGCCAGGCTTCTTCAGAAGCGCTTTAACGACCGCACTATTCCAGTCAGGCGGCACAGTCCCATGAGCGAAGGAGAGATTGACCAGATCGGTCAAAGGCTCTCCTATCGACAAGGCGGCCTGCTTTAAGTACCGCATTGGGACTGGGTCCCGAGGTGAGCCACTTTTCAAGCTCCCGAGGATCTTCAGTACTTCGCCTGAGGTTACAGGGCCAAATGACGTCAATAGATTTTCCGACATGCTCAAGTCCTCAAAAAAGGCCGAGGTTCCCATCACCGGGGGGAGAGAACTAATAATGGTATCAATTTTATTCTTAAAGTAAGTGGCTAATTCCAGACATTTTTCCTGTGGTCTGTCGTGGACAAGAATGGGATCAGGCGGTTTAAGAAGCTCCTTCATCACTAGGAAGGCTTCCCTGGATGAGGACACAGCGTGATTTACTCTCTCCCCATAAAAGGAGGCCTTTGCAGCGCGTATTGCAAGTTTATATGTCCTAAATTCCATGCGATATTTTTCCCTGCTATCTGTCTCCGGGTTCCTCCTCCATAATCTCTCCGCCCGTTTACAGTTCTTTCTTAGGGTTCTGAGCTCTAGGGTATACCATGGGGCGGACCCCATTCTCTTATCCCTAATAAGCATCTTCTTGAGTGGAAGCATTCATTTCAGTTTGCCTTGGCTTGGCAGGAGCATTATAGCTCCTAACAAGCCATAGCAAGCACTGCTTTGCTTTCAGAAATCGAGAACATTCAAGATGCTCTTGCTTGCTGAACTTGAAACAGAATTGCTTTTGGATAGAGGGATCTCCATGCGTGCCCCCTCCCTTCACTTATGAAAAAAGAGAAATATGAAAGGGCATGCCCTGGAGTTTGGGGACGTGGGGCCCCACTTCCCATTACAAACGTTCTTCACCCTGGGGTATGGGGTCCTAAGTAGGGGTGGGCGGAATTTGCATAATCGCGTTACGCAAATCGGTAAAAAACGTCCTCGATCACGCAGAAATTCCGCGAACACGCGGAATTGGTTGTTCGCGATGCTTTTTTCCCTGTTCGCAATTGCTGTTTGCGTACTTGAGGGGAAATATCTCGTGAACAAGCATTTTGAGAACGCGAACAAGCAAAAAATTTTGTGAAGTTGCAGAACTCAGAATTTTTGGCAATTTTCCGTTCTCCGCGGAACGCGAAATTACCCAAATTCCGCGAGCGGAATGGAATTTACCGCCCAGGCCTAGTCCTCAGGATCAAAAACGTATCAGGGGACAGGGGCTAGGTAGCTACCGTTGGCTAAAAAAAGAAAGATAATGTCTTGAAACTCGCGGGGGGCCCACCCACATTTCTAACCACTCTGCAAATGCACCTCCTGGCACACTGCTGTTTGGAGGATGATGTTCCCTTTGATACAGAGGGGCCTTAGGGACCAACAAGCCATCCTGTTACCTCTGGTAAGTCCCACACAGTGGGATGCTGAGAGGTCTTTGGAGGCCATGCACCCTTTCTCCACCACTCTCCAAATGAATCTCCTATTGCACTGCTAGTTTGGGGGTGAAGTACTATTAGAAATGGGAATTCTGGTTGGCTTGGACAAGAGCCTAAGCCAGGCAGAAACTACCACTATAGTCAGGGCAAGGGAGCTACATGCTGAAGATAACCCCTGCTCACCCCCTTTGTTGCTTGGCAGAGCAGTCAGGCTTATCCCAGAGGCAATGTGTAAAGCTTTTGCACAACACACTCACACAGCAGAGACGCACTAGGCACACCACAAAAGAAACTCCACACAAGGTTATATAATAAAATAGCCTTTGTATTACTCATAAAACACATTCGAACTCAATCACATATATACACTGTTCCACCTGTCACTCGGTATTACTTTACAGTAATTATATACACCCAGGGCCAATCGGGCCACTCTCATAAACACCTAAACCACAGTTAGGCAGGGCAACCAGTCAACACTGGTAATGTTACACTGAGCACAGTACATTATGCATAATCAGACTTAGTAGTGCATTATTATTAGGGGTGGGCAAAATTTACGTAGTCATGCTAAACAAAGCTCAGCAAAACGGTAAACGGCTTGTTCAGCCCGTTTGCAATGCTTTTTTTCCTGTTCGCTAACGCTGTTTGCGTGCTCGGGGAGACATATCCCTTGAACACACATTTTGAAAGCGCAAACAAGCAAAAAATTCTGTGAAGCCACAGATCGCAGAATTTTTGGCAATTCCGTGTTCTCCGCTGAACGTGAAATTACCCAAATTCAGCAAATTCTGCAAGCGAAACGGAATTTACCACCCAGGCCTAAATATTATAACCATTTGCAGCACAACCCAATAGCTACTGGTAGGTTAACTTCTAGCATAAGACCCTTATGCATAAATGTTAGACCTGGCACCTTGGCGTGAGTCTCCCTTCCACTTTTTGCTGATGTGCCTCCGATGTTTTGCTGGTTTTCCGATACTCAGGGCACTGCGCCACGGCTGATCCGTGCCGCAGTGCAAGTGCTCCCTACTGTAAATTGTACATGCGATTGGTATCCATGATTGGTTCTTTGGATAAACTGTTAGTCCCTAGTAAAGTGCACAAGAGAGTGCCGGGGCTTGTAGATGCCAATACTGCTGGTGGGCCTGCAGCGCTGGTTGCGCCACCCACCGAAGCAGCCGTAAAGATGTGTCTGGGAACCGCGACCGCAGAACCCGCGTGCGGTCTCGTACTGTCACGCTAGCTGGGCAAGTGTCCCCCACTTGCCAGCACCGACCCTTCCCTTGACTACATATTAGTCACCCCTATGGTAGGCCTGCGGGCAAGGTGCGTTGTAGGTGTAAGGTAGGACAAGCCCTGATGTGCGTGGCATGTCCTAGTAGTGACTTACAACGAAGACCGTATTTCACTATTGAAGGCTACCTGCTCCATTAGGCCAGACCGAGCTGCGAGGATTATTACACCCTATAATCCCCGCAGGCTCAAGGAGCATGGTAGCGAGTCATGTTTAGTATGCCTGAACTCAGGATGATAAGATATTTCTTGTAGTCAAGTTTATTTTAGTATCCTGGGTTTGCAAATGCTACTTTTAGAAAGTTAGCATTTGCTTGCTTAACCATTTCAGCCGCCTCTGCTGGTATGTGTATCTGACTGTCTGGGATGTGTGAGTGACAGGGCTGGAGGGATGACAGGTGGTGAATGCGCAGATTACACCATAGTGGGAGGTAGGAGTGCCTCTTGACTCGAACTGTCACTGTGCTCGGCCACCACAATGCTGGCTCCACCCTCCTGGGGAGCGGCGGATGACTCTGCCGGCACCTGGCCCAGGAAGGGCGAAGCCCCCATCAACAAGGTACTCTGGCCACCCCTGTCCGGACAATGCTGGCTCCACCTCCTGTGGGGCATCTGATTCGCCTGCCCCTCACACTGAAAGCAGAAGCCGGAGTACACCCGCCGGGGTACTCCAGAACTGAGAGTGGCTATGCAAAGGCCCCCCTGGCCTGCGAGAACAAAAGAATTGGCCTATAAAAGAAGGAGCCCTGCTCCTTGAAAATTAGATCCGGTTTGGGCCACAGAAGGACTCTGCCCTACGAGAAGGACCGTGAGAGACAAGGAAGGGTGCTGACTCTTGCCTGTGTCTGGTGCCTTGCTGCTGAAGGAGAGGAAGAAGAAAAGACTACGAAAAGACTTTTGCTTTACTTGTGCCAAACTCTGCTGAAGAGATCTCCAAGGGCTTGCAACTGAACTTGCCCCCTGACCAGCGTCCCAGGGCCAGTGGACGCTACCCCCTTGGAAGAAAGCGACTGCGGGTGCTGACCATCGCCGCAGTATCGACAGAGGAATCTCCTCTAAGGCATCCACGTCATCCCGACCACCGTGACCGGGGCCCAAAGCAACAGCGAGAGCAAAGTAAGGACCAGCCGCCGCTGGCCCGAACACCGTGACCGCAACTGCACCGGGAGCCCGAGAGCAAAGGGAAGGAGGACCTGTCCGGTCTGAGCTCTCGAGGGGACTGCATAGCGAGCAGTCACTCACCTGCAAAGACGGACAGTTGCCCTACGAGAATCCGCAAGGTCGGTAGCCTGCCCGACAGCCCAGCTGTGAGCCCACAGCTGCACCGGCACTTGGCTGGGTACGTCCTGCACTTGGGGACCGTACTGCCACTTGCCACCGCTGCACAGGCCGGACGACGAGGAGAGGGCCCTGCCGCCACAGAACACCGCTGCCCCGGATGACCAGTGACCTGCTCAGCTGAAGAGCCGCAACGATCAGCGACCCCGGGAAGGCAACGCGACGTGGGACAGATCCCCTGGAAGCCGCCGGCTCCACAAGAACTTTGAGTAACACCGGCCTACGGGCCTCAAGAGAACTGCATAAGAACTGTGGTAACCCAAATTAAGTAATCTGCAACCGTTTTCATAAAGTACATTGACTGTATTCACAAGCCTGCTTAAAATCTATATAAAGATATATATTTTTACAGAATACAGTCTGGTCTCATTGTGTGGTGGGTTGGTTGTAAAGGTGTACTGTTGCAAGTGTTTAACCCTATGTGCCCCAAAGATTAGCCTACGACTGCTTAAGCCACACTACCTAGAGGGTAAGCAGAGGTTGTCTGGAAGGTAACCCTCAGCCCTGACGAGGAAGAGAGAGTCCCTGCTTGTCGCTAGTGTTGCACTGCGCCAACTAGAGCCTCCCCCTTCCTACATTGGATGCAGCGGTGAGGATTTCGAATTTACACTTGCGATATCTATACCTGAGCTTCTGACCACTACACAAGGATTACGGTCCAGTTACTTAGCCACAGACTTTGCTTTTTGAATTTTGCCGAAAGAAGATTCCGAGTGCAGAAACCATGCCGGGCACAAAGAGCCTGGATGGAGCGGAGTCCACGACCTCCGAGGTGTTGGAGGTAGAGTGGGACGCCGCAAAGCTGGACAAATACTCGAAGATGGAACTGAAGTTTTTCTGTAGGAAACTCAAGGTTCCGCACGCTGGTTGCAAAAACAAACCGGAATTCTACAAGGCCCTGAAAGCCTGGGTGGAGTCCAGAAAGACCCCGGAAGAGCAAGACGTCCTCGCCGAGCAGAATACGACGGAGGAGCAGAATGCGCTTGGGGATCTGATCGATCTAGAGAGGCAAGACAGCGAGCACAGCTTGGGTAAAGGCCTGTCGCCAGAGGAGCTGGCGGACAGGAAGGAAACCCGGAATCACGAGAGAAAGTTGGCAGAAATGAAAATCCAGCTGGAGCTTGAAACCAAAAGAATGGCGCTGGAAGAGCGAAAGCACCAGATGGATTATGAAGTGAAAATGAGGGAGATAAGTCTCAAGGAGAGAGGCTTGGATCGTCCTCCCTCTGGTGGCAGCACATCGCCAGTGCAGGTAGAGTCAAGAGTGCACATCCCGAAGGACGTAGTTAAGGAGTTCTTTAAGGGGGATGACATAGGACAGTGGTTTAGGGCATACGAGGTAGCCATGTCCTCCCACCGGGTCCCTGACAAGGATTGGGGAGCGGGGTTGTGGGGAAGGTTCCTTAGCGAAGGGAGAGATACCTTGCTAGATTTGCCCGTTGAGAATCAGAGATCCTATGCCCACATGAAAGAAGCTTTATTGAACAGGTACGGGCTTACCCCATAAATGTATAGACAGAAGTTTGGGGGATGTACTAAGCGGCCTGGGAATACGTATGTGGAGTATGTGACTTACTTTTGCAGAGCACTGGATGGTTGGGTGAAAGGTAACAAAGTTAATGATTTTCAAGGTCTCTTTGATTTAATTGCATGGGAGCACTTGTCTGATCACTGTTTTCCTGAGTTACGCCAACACCTGATCGATAGCAAGCTGTCCAACCCGAGGAAGCTTGCTGAGGAGGCGGACCGCTGGCTCAGCACCAGGGTCCACAAGGGTCCCGTGGGAGATTCCGCCAAGAGTGGGCAGGGTCCCCAGCAGAAGAGTGGGGGGGACAAGGGGGGAAAACAGAAAGGGTTCCAAAAAGGCCCCCAAAGTAGTACCCAAGGGAATCCGCAGCAGGGTTCTCAGCCTCCCCCACCCCCGAAGCAGAATGGGGCCCCGACAGGTAAACCTGTTCCAAAGGGGCCCTTCAATTGTTTCAAATGTGGCGAGCCTGGGCACATATCCAGTGACCCCAAGTGTCGCCTATTTGGAAAACCCGCACCCACTGGTGCTCCGCCCCGACAAGTGACTAGCGTTCACCTGGGAGAAGAAATGATGGTCCCGGGGGGTGGAGATCCCGTTCACATGACCCTGGTCTCGTTAGGAGACAGCGAGATGATCCCTACGAACTACCTGCCCTCTAACACTAAAAAATATCGGCAGGTGGTGATCATCAATGGTAAGGAAGCCGAGGCTCTTAGAGACACAGGAGCCAGTGTGACTGCAGTGAGGCAGCACCTGGTGTCTCAGGAGCAGGTTGTACCCCATGCCTACTGTAGGGTTATCAACGCTGATAATTCTGAGAGTCAGTGTCCGATGGCTCAAGTTCCCTTCGAGTGGGGGGGGGTCTCTGGTACTCTGCAGGTCTGTGTGAGAAAAACCATGCCTGTTGACTGTTTGCTAGGGAACGACTTGGAGCACTCCCCTTGGGAAAAGGTGGAGAAAACGACTCACCTGCGGATGGTGGGTCTGCCTGACTGGGCGTGCGTGACCACCCGGTTGATGGCAGCCAGTAGGGGTGATCGAGAGGTCCTGGGGCCTGATGGAGAGGCCCAGGAACCGGCCTTAGGGAGAAGGCGCAGGGGGCGCGGGAAACCGGCCCCTGAAGTTCCTACGGTCCAGGAGGAGGCAGACCTTGAGGGGGATGCCCTGGAGCCTACAGGGGAACAGATCGCCGAACTGGGGGACCTGCCTGAGCTGACCCATTGGCAGCAAGAAGGAGGACCCTCCAGGGAGGAATTCTGCAGGGAGCAGAAAGAATGCCCTTCTCTCATGGGTATGCGGCAGCAGGCTGCAGACCAGGCCAATGGTGTTCAGGCCAAAACACATTACGTGTACTGGGAGAACGACCTCCTGTATTCGGAGCCTAAGGCTGCTGAACCTGGGTCAGCCCGTGTGCTGGTGGTACCCCAGAAGTTCAGAGCCTTCCTACTGGGTCTGGCTCATGATGTGCCTTTAGCAGGACATTTGGGGATGGACAAGACCTATGACAGGCTTGTCACCCACTTTTACTGGCCTCAAATGCATAAGAGCTCAGACGCTTATTGCAGGACCTGTCCGACTTGCCAGGCAAGTGGGAAGACGGGAGGGAAGAACAAGGCTCCCCTCCAACCCTTCCCTGTGGTCGGTACGCCATTCCAGCGAGTGGGTATTGACATCGTTGGGCCTCTGGACCCCAAGACAGCCATGGGCAACAGGTTCATCCTGGTCTTGGTGGACCATGCCACCCGGTACCCTGAAGCCATCCCTCTGAGGACAGTGACGGCTCCCGTGGTGGGGCGTGCACTGATGGGAATTTTCTCACGAGTAGGATTCCCTCTAGAGGTGGTGAGCGACAGGGGGACCAATTTCATATCGAAATATATGAAGTCCCTTTGGCAGGAGTGTGGCGTAACGTACAAGTTCACCACACCCTACCATCCCCAAGGTAACAGGTTGGTTGAAAGATTCAACCGAACCCTCAAAGGCATGATCATGGGCCTGGAAGGTCCGATGAGGCGTAAGTGGGACGTCCTCTTGCCATGCCTGCTTTTTGCATATCGCGAGGTACCACAGAAGTCCCTAGGGTTCAGCCCCTTTGAACTGCTGTACGGCCACCCCGTTAGAGGACCACTGAGTTTGGTAAAGGAAGGCTGGGAGCAATCTCCCAGGAAACCTCCCCAGAATGTATATTGCTACATGCTGGCCTTCAGAAACCAAACCAGACGCTTCAGACAACTTGCCGAGGCAAATCTGGAAGCGAGCCAGGAGGAAATGAAGCGGTGGTACGATCAGAATGCCACTCTGGTCGAGCTTCAGCCTGGACAGGAGGTGTATGTCTTGGCCCCAGTGGAGCCCTGTGCCCTTCAGGATAAGTGGACAGGACCATTTGAGGTTGTGGAGCGCAAGAGCCCCGTGACATACTTGGTGGACATGAAGACGCCCAGGAACCCTTTGCGGGTCCTACATGTCAACCGCCTCAAGCCCCACTTGCGAAGGTCCGAAGTGGGCATGTTGTTGGCAACCGATGACGGAATGGAGGAGGAGTCGGAGCCTCTTCCTGACCTCTTGGTGGCCTGTGAGAAGGATGGGTCAGTGGATGGGGTTAACCTCTCACCCTCCCTGACCGCCGAACAACAGGAGGACTGCCGCCAGTTGCTGGGGCAGTTTCCCGACCTGTTCTCCCTGGTTCCGAGTGTCACAGATTGGTGCGTCCATGATGTGGACACTGGAGACAGCTTACCGGTGAAGCATAAGGCTTACAGGGTAACTGACAGGGTACGGGCCTGCATCAAGGAGGAGGTCTCCAAGATGCTTGCCCTCGGGGTGGTTGAGTCTTCCAGCAGTCCTTGGTCCAGCCCCGTGGTCTTGGTGCCGAAGGCTGCTGCGCCGGGAGCCACACCCGAACTCCGGTTCTGTGTGGACTACAGAGGACTCAATTCAGTCACGAAGACTGACGCGCACCCCATCCCCAGAGCTGACGAGCTCATTGATCGGCTAGGGGCTGCCCGGTTCCTCAGCACGTTTGATTTAACGTCTGGGTACTGGCAGATCGCCTTGACCGATGGGGCAAAGGAGAGGTCGGCATTCTCTACACCAGATGGGCATTTCCAGTTCCGGGTTATGCCATTTGGAATGAAGAATGCCCCTGCCACCTTTCAGAGATTGGTCAACCAGGTGTTGGCTGGACTGGACGAGTTCAGTGCCGCCTACCTGGATGACATTGCGGTGTTCAGCGGCACCTGGCCCGAACACCTGTGACACCTCTGGGAAGTGTTGATGGCCCTGCGCAGAGCAGGCCTCACAATCAAGGCAAGCAAGTGCCAGATTGGGCAGGGTTCAGTGGTGTACTTGGGACACCAAGTTGGGAGTGGCAAGGTAGCCCCCTTGCAGCCCAAGATCGAAACCATCCTGGCTTGGGAACCCCCCAAGACCCAGACTGCAGTGAGAGCCTTCCTGGGGCTCACTGGGTATTACAGGAGGTTTGTCAAGGGCTATGGCACGATCGTGACCCCCTTGACAGAGCTGACTTCGAAGAAGCAGCCCAGGAATGTGATTTGGACTGACATCTGTCAGAAGGCTTTCGACACCCTGAAGACTGCCATGTGCACGGCGCCCGTGCTCCTGGCCCCCGATTTGTCCAAGGAGTTCATTGTGCAAACAGACGCTTCAGAGCATGGTGTAGGGGCTGTTCTTTCACAGATGACTGAGGAGGGCTTTGACCAACCCGTAGCCTTCATAAGTCGGAGGTTACTTCCACGGGAAAGTAGGTGGAGTGCAATAGAGCGTGAAGCATTTGCTGTGGTCTGGGCGCTGAAGAAGCTAAGACCCTACTTGTTTGGGTCTCACTTCCGAGTTCAGACGGACCACAGGCCCCTCAGATGGTTGATGCAAATGAGGGGTGAGAACCCGAAACTGTTGAGGTGGTCCATTTCTCTACAGAGTATGGACTTTACGGTGGAACACCGCCCTGGCAACGATCACGCCAACGCTGACGGTCTGTCCAGATTTTTCCGCCTTAGTGATGTGGAACTCCCTGGGGAAGGGTAGTTCCCCCCACATTTCAGCTGGAGGGGACACATGTTAGACCTGGCACCCATGGCGTGAGTCTCCCTTCCACTTTTTGCTGATGTGCCTCCGATGTTTTGCTGGTTTTCCGATACTCAGGGCACTGCGCCACGGCTGATCCGTGCCGCAGTGCAAGTGCTCCCTACTGTAAATTGTACATGCGATTGGTATCCATGATTGGTTCTTTGGATTTACTGTTAGTCCCTAGTAAAGTGCACAAGAGAGTGCCGGGGCTTGTAGATGCCAAAACTGCTGGTGGGCTGCAGCGCTGGTTGCGCCACCCACCGAAGCAGCCGTAAAGATGTGTCTGGGAACTGCGACCGCAGAACCCGCGTGCGGTCTCGTACTGTCACGCTAGCTGGGCAAGTGTCCCCCACTTGCCAGCACCGACCCTTCCCTTGACTACATATTAGTCACCCCTATGGTAGGCCTGCGGGCAAGGTGCGTTGTAGGTGTAAGGTAGGACAAGCCCTGATGTGCGTGGCATGTCCTAGTAGTGACTTACAACGAAGACCGTATTTCACTATTGAAGGCTACCTGCTCCATTAGGCCAGACTGAGCTGCGAGGATTATTACACCCTATAATCCCCGCAGGCTCAAGGAGCATGGTAGCGAGTCATGTTTAGTATGCCTGAACTCAGGATGATAAGATATTTCTTGTAGTCAAGTTTATTTTAGTATCCTGGGTTTGCAAATGCTACTTTTAGAAAGTTAGCATTTGCTTGCTTAACCATTTCAGCCGCCTCTGCTGGTATGTGTATCTGACTGTCTGGGATGTGTGAGTGACAGGGCTGGAGGGATGACAGGTGGTGAATGCGCAGATTACACCTTAGTGGGAGGTAGGAGTGCCTCTTGACTCGAACTGTCACTGTGCTCGGCCACCACAATGCTGGCTCCACCCTCCTGGGGAGCGGCGGATGACTCTGCCGGCACCTGGCCCAGGAAGGGCGAAGCCCCCATCAACAAGGTACTCTGGCCACCCCTGTCCGGACAATGCTGGCTCCACCTCCTGTGGGGCGTCTGATTCGCCTGCCCCTCACACTGAAAGCAGAAGCCGGAGTACACCCGCCGGGGTACTCCAGAACTGAGAGTGGCTATGCAAAGGCCCCCCTGGCCTGCGAGAACAAAAGAATTGGCCTATAAAAGAAGGAGCCCTGCTCCTTGAAAATTAGATCCGGTTTGGGCCACAGACGGACTCTGCCCTACGAGAAGGACCGTGAGAGACAAGGAAGGGTGCTGACTCTTGCCTGTGTCTGGTGCCTTGCTGCTGAAGGAGAGGAAGAAGAAAAGACTACGAAAAGACTTTTGCTTTACTTGTGCCAAACTCTGCTGAAGAGATCTCCAAGGGCTTGCAACTGAACTTGCCCCCTGACCAGCGTCCCAGGACCAGTGGACGCTACCCCCTTGGAAGAAAGCGACTGCGGGTGCTGACCATCGCCGCAGTATCGACAGAGGAATCTCCTCTAAGGCATCCACGTCATCCCGACCACCGTGACCGTGGCCCAAAGCAACAGCGAGAGCAAAGTAAGGACCAGCCGCCGCTGGCCCGAACACCGTGACCGCAACTGCACCGGGAGCCCGAGAGCAAAGGGAAGGCGGACCCGTCCGGTCCGAGCTCTCGAGGGGACTGCATAGCGAGCAGTCACTCACCTGCAAAGACGGACAGTTGCCCTACGAGAATCCGCAAGGTCGGTAGCCTGCCCGACAGCCCAGCTGTGAGCCCACAGCTGCACCGGCACTTGGCTGGGTACGTCCTGCACTTGGGGACCGTACTGCCACTTGCCACCGCCGAATAGCCGCCGCCTCCAGGGTCGGAGCGGACGACGAGGAGAGGGCCCTGCCGCCACAGAACACCGCTCCCCCGGATGACCAGTGACCTGCTCGGCTGAAGAGCTGCAACGATCAGCGACCCCGGGAAGGCAACGCGACGTGGGACAGATCCCCTGGAAGCCGCCGGCTCCACAAGAACTTTGAGTAACACCGGCCTACGGGCCTCAAGAGAACTGCATAAGAACTGTGGTAACCCGAATTAAGTAATCTGCAACCGTTTTCATAAAGTACATTGACTGTATTCACAAGCCTGCTTAAAATCTATATAAAGATATATATTTTTACAGAATACAGTCTGGTCTCGTTGTGTGGTGGGTTGGTTGTAAAGGTGTACTGTTGCAAGTGTTTAACCCTATGTGCCCCAAAGATTAGCCTATGACTGCTTAAGCCACACTACCTAGAGGGTAAGCAGAGGTTGTCTGGAAGGTAACCCTCAGCCCTGACGAGGAAGAGAGAGTCCCTGCTTGTCGCTAGTGTTGCACTGCGCCAACTAGAGCCTCCCCCTTCCTACAATAAACATCAGCCATAGTGCACCATAGTAAACACTTGCATCAGTGTGCACAGTCCGAAAAGCCTTCGGTATTAACCCACATCAACAGTGCCCTATATTTACCACTTATAGGGGGCACACATCATGCCCACATTAAACATTATACATAATAATGCCTTTTGTAATCAAACACCTCCTCCCCTAGTATGATCAGTAATCAGAAACGCATGATGCAGGAAGACATGTAATTCATAACCTTAGCTCACAGCATATAATAATGGCTTGCATTACGTGACCATGAGGTAAAACCATAGTACAAGCAGCCCCTGAGCTCCTATGAGTGTACCTTTTGTATATTGCATGTCTGGCTCTGGAGTGACGGAGACTGGGGAGTTGCACTGGCTCCAGAGGGGCTGGGTAAGCAAGCACTAGGCTGAATTGGCCAATCTGCATTTGGAGTAGTGGGAGGAGTATCACCTCCCATGAATAGGACGTTTTCCTGCCTTCCACATTGCTGGCTCTGCCCCCTAGCGGTGTGTCTGGGGCCAGAGCCAACACTGACAATCGGGATTGTTGTGCACTTGTTAAGAGCCCCCGAGAACTGGTTTGGACTAGGTCCAGTGCCCTGTGCCAGGGCAGAACAAAGACTTGCATGAGTATAAGTATTGGGGCTGTGACCCCATGAAAAGTGCTGGTGTGCTTACTTAGGAACTACTGGGCCAAGGAGGAACCACCATCTGGGGCTCCCTCCTCATGCTTGAGTGTACACTTTCCTATCTCGTGCTCCTTTCAGTGCCGGGACACTCTGTGGAGTAGCTGCACGCTTTACATGTACCTAGTTACATTACATTAGATTAAATTAGATTGCATGGGAGTGAAACTGCTGCCCTGCTGAAGAGCCCTCATGTGCTCTCATGCCTGGGCTGATCAAAGTTGAGGGAGATTCTGCCTCCAGGGCATGGTGAAGCGATTTGGACACTCCCCTTGTGAAGAGCCCTGGGGCTGAGTGCAGGCCTGTTCTTTATCTCTAATCAAAGCACGTTTTGAATGTACTGGAAAACTGATCTTCCCAGAGTTGTGGGCACAAGCGCAACACAGCGCGTGGAAGCACGTTTATGCTACTGTGTCCCTGAGCCTTGGGGATAGGCTCCTACCATGCCATGTAGAGTCCCAGCCAGAGGAGAGGGCGACATCTGCCAAGGTGCGGTAGAAGCAGAAAGCGGAGCAAGTAATGGTGATTTTGCTCCATGATTTGCAGTATGCCTGTGTTGGACTTGGCCTTTTTCCCCCAACATTTTTCGCTTTTGACCCTCTTACCTAGGATGTCTCCCCCATGGGATTAAACCTGTATAGGCCATGAGTGGTGTGAGACACCTTGTTGAAAATGTAAAATTACATGATGTTAAATGGTGTACAGAAAATATCCCCCATTTTAAAATTGCACCTGACTGAAATGTACTGAGACTTAAAATGGATGCCATGGCCCTGGGTAGTGCCACCTGACTGCGTTAGGTTGGCGGTCTAGTTAATATTACCCAGCTACCCCTAGCTTTTGGAGGGAAAGCCTGGCACCCAGGGTGCTCACCCCCTCCCCTAGAACCAGTTTAGGCTAGATGTGCCAACATTCTAGAAGGTCCTGGCACTGCCTGGGAGGAGGGTATAAATAGGGAGAAGTGTCACCAGAGAGTCAGTCAGCGCTGGGACAAGGAAGGGAGGGGGACCTGCTGTGAGGTGCTACCGCCACATGGGCCTGTGAGCTGGGCCCTGCACCCCTATAAACCCCCCCCTCTGCTGTCCCCATGGGCCCCTGACAAGGGAGGACTCTTCATAGTTCCCTGACGCCGTGGGACCTTGAACTACGCCAGCGCTGAGGGAAAAAGGTGCCCAGAAGAGGAGGAATGCTGTGGGCTTGAACCCCCCAGGAGGTGAGGAGTGTGCCCCTGGGGCTGGCTGTGGAACTGTTCGCCCCCCCCCCCCCTCCATGAGGAGCCTACTTGGAAGCCCTGGTTTGCCTACCTAAGCGCTGTAAATTCCAAGACTGTTGCTGCCCTGACCTGAACTGTCCTGCCTGGGAAGCGTTATAATTTGGAAGCGCTAGAGAAGGACTGGGAGGAGCTGCATGTCCCTAGAAGCCCTGAACTGCCTCTATTCTGTCGGGCTGAGAGGGAGGAGCAGTGCGCTGTAAATAGCGTCATCTGCTGAGGAGAATCGCGCTGTGGCCTGAGGGCACTGTGAGGGGACTCGAGCTGGAGGAGCCTACCCTCGTTTTGACGCGCTGTCCGCCATTTAATTAATAAATTAAAAAGGGAGCCTACCCCTTGCACCGCCGATTTCACCGCCGCAGCCCTGCGCTGCGAGGAGGCCTTTCCCCGCTGTGTGGCTCATCGTTGCAGCGACCCCCGGTGTCAGGAGGGGGCCGCCGAAGTGAGGAGAGGGCCGCGCTAGGCCCTGAGGCCGCTGTCTTCCGCGTCACGTGACGGGGCGCCTTACCGCGTCATCGGCCCGCCCCCGCCGCGCACTGATTGGCCTGCGCGACCGTGAGCCAAAAAGGCCGTGCAGGGATCGGCTGTCGGCCCGACAGCCAGAGAAGGAGCGGAGGACCGAAGTCTCGGGTTCTCTGTACGGAGTGACCGGTCTGGGAGGCCACCCCGCCGGTCAGGACCCGAAGAAGGCTGTCTGGATATCCCGGGCCCCCGTGAGGAAGAAGGGGCCCGGCTTTTGCAAGGAGAGGGCGGGGACTTCGAGGCACAGGATCGGTGCCTGGCCCGCCTCCTCAACAGCCAGCACGAAGACCGGAGCGGGAGGCCACCCCGCCGGTGAGTGCCCCGGGCCAGAGGGAGGGGCCCGGGAGGAAGGAGGAAGAGCGCCGGTGTCGGCGGGGCTCTCGTGAAGAGAGGAGCCCCGGGTGAAGAGCGACAGCTGCCTGCAAGAGGGCCCCGGTTGGACAGGGAAGCCCCGCTAAGGCGAAGGAGCTAGGCGGGAGCCTCCCTTGCACTAGGCCCCCGCCCCCAAAGGAGCCGGCAGCCCCAGGAAGGCCGCGTTAGGCCTGGAAGGCCCCGAGAAGAGCGCCAGAGCTGCGCAGGCCTCCCCTGACCGGCCCCCTCTCAGAAGAAGGGCCGGCTTTGAAATAAAGGGACCCCCAAGGAGCACGAGACCGGGGGTGGTGTGGTGAAGCCCCAGAAGGAAGCCCCGCAGTGCCCACCCATAACGGAGCGAGAGGAAGGGGGCATCGAGGTACGAGTCGGTGCCTGCCCCTCCCCTCATCTTGCCTAACAGTCCCAGAGGACCCTGCAGAAGGGGGTCCGAGCTTACAGTAGAAGAGTACATTGAGTCTCCTGACCGGCCTCCTTGAGAAAGGGGCCAGCAGCGGGAGGAGAGCCCACAGCCCAAAGGACATCCCCGGGAGCAGCCGGTGAGTGGGGCATCTGAAGAGGGTGGAGAGGGCAACGGGGCACAGGGTCGGTGCTCGCCCCACCCCTCTTCTGTTGGAAACTGGGTAACACCCCCAGAGGACCCGGAGGGATTCCCCGCTGTTAGTAGTCGGCCGAGACTAATTGTCCCTACAGTGGACCTGTCTATTTGGGGAGTTGGGTTGTGCTTCTACCCCTGCTGAACCGCCCCCTTTGTTTACATTGTAGGTGATGGTGCCCTATGGCAATGCAGCTTTGGTAATGTGTCCCCTGCTGGTATGATAAGACCCATGCATTTATGGTGATGGGGGACCAATGATAATGTGCTGTGATGACATGCCCAGTGTTACGCCTAAGCTAGGGGATTGATGCCCAGGTGCAGAGGGATTCAAGCCTGGCTCATATGTTATTGATGCCAATGCACTACCTGATGTTTGTGTTGCAGGTTGGGGGCTAAGGAGTCATGTTCCCCAGGTCTTTTCCCTAAGGCTATAACACTGGGGTTCTGTATGCCCTGTAGAGCTTGCGAAGGTGGCTTAATGGTCCTATGGTTATACCCACCTGCTAGTGGATGCTGGTATGCCATGATGTCTATCCTTACAGGGGTTATGCAGGATACTGCCTTTTGTAATTACAGCCGCTACCAAGGATGGAGGCCTGAGTTGGCCCTGCCTGACGCGTAGTTCCCTAGGTGGAGGGGGGAAGAAACCTGATGTTTTATTACAGGTGTTCCTGCCTAATGTTAATGCCGGGTGATTCCTATTCTTTTTGCAGGAGTCGCCAATGCCAGCTATTTTGGTCTCTTACCCCTAATGTTTGATTGCATGTTTAATGGGCGAACACGCCAAGTGAATTTTTCCCTTACATAGATGTCATTGATGATATGTGCCAAGTGCTAACCTTTTTATATTTCAGCTAAACACTATGGACTATGGACTCAACCCTTTTTGTCCCATGTAAATAATCCCTCACTGAACTACTTGGCTTGGGTGCCAGTTGGCGCCTTGATGTGATTACCAGTGTATTTTTCCTTTTACCTTACAGGTTGGAGATATCACTAAACTTCTTCTTTTCCAACCAAAGGTGGAGTTGCGTCTCTTTTGTAGTGTGCCTGGTGTGTCGTCTGTGGATACTGCGTGAATGCTTCACATGTCCTTGGAGTTTGGCCTGCCCGCTTGATGCCATGCTACCCCCTTGAAGATTTGGGTAACCCCAATTTCCTACAGCCTGCCCACAACAGACAATGTGGCGATTCGAGTCAGGGGCCCCCACTGATGGCTTTCCCCGTAATGCCACACTTCCAGAGCACGTGCCACCTGGTATGTGTCACTCAGCAGCTGCCCGCGATCATGCCAAGTGGCTGCTGACACAAATGCAGCACAGGGGCCTTCTCGCAGGCTCCCCTGGTATGATGCAACCAAGCAACCGTGCTGCCCTTCTGTATGCGGGCACGAAGTCAACCGGGGAGGTAAGGGGGCCCTTTTGCCATGGATGGGTAGACCCCTTTGGTTCCCCCGCTGGCAGAATTAACACAAGAGGGGTAGGCTGCCCGGGTAGCACGGTGCCGCTCCCGTCACCCAGGACACATCTCCAGATCTCTGGCGGCCTCTCCTGCTGCGTGCCTTGAAGAGTGCCAGCCAGAGGAGAGGGCTACATCTGCCAAGGCGTGGCAGAGGCAGAAAGTGGAGTAAGGAACTGAGATTTTGCTCCGTCATTTGCAGCATGCCTGCTCACAACAGACAATGTGGCGATTCGAGTCTCTGCCGGCCTCTCCTGCTGCCCCACATAGCCCAGGCAGGGCCACCGCTTCGGGCTCCATCTCCTTCCAATAAAGCAGCCCACCCACAACCAGGCTTCACTATGCCTGGCTTCCTGCCTCTCCGGCAGCTTCCCAACCATGGCAATCCCCAACAAGGAGAGAGAGAGCACCTCCTTCTCACAGCTCTCCCCTTCTACTCCTCTCAGACCCGGGAAGGACACGAGGCAGCAGGTTCAATTTCTCCACTGGAATAAGCACAGAGCTCTCCTCAACACGGGAGCTCCACCCACAGGGAGGGGCCCTCTGCCTGACTTCCGGTATACTGCAAATCACGGAGCAAAATCTCTGTTACTTACTCCACTTTCTGCGTCTGCCGCACCTTGGCAGATGTAGCCCTTTCCTCTGGCTGTCACTCTCAATGGCACGGTTGGAGCCTATCCTCAAGGCTCAGGGAGACAGTAGCATAAGCACGCTTCCACGCGCTGTGTTGCACAGGTGCCCACACCTCTGGGAAGATCAGTTTTCCAGTACGTTCAAAACGTGCTTGGATTAGAGATAAAGAAAAGGTCAAGCACTCTGCCTGCACTCAGCCCCAGGACTCTTCACAAGGGGAGTGTCTAAATCGCTTCAACATTTGCTGGAGGCAGAATCTCCCTCCACTTCAATCAGCCCATGCAGGCCAGCACACAGGGTCTCTTCAGCTCCCAATGAGGCAACTACTGGGTCATGCACATAAGGTCCTGCATCATGCCAGACCTAAAATTCTCCAAGGCAGAGTCAAGTTCTATCTTCCCAACCGGAAACCGTGATTGTGCCACCAGGCCAGGGCAACCACCAAACGCATTAAAATGTCCAGAGTTAGGGGTTGTCCCTTATCACATCTGTCTGCAAAATTCTCGAACAAACTTCCATCCGAACTTCGACTTACTGATTGCCACCTATTATTTAGAAAAAAGCTGAAAACGCATTTAATCCCCAAATATTAATTAGCTACAGAACTCCCCTCCCCACTGGATTTCTCACCCGAAAGGGCTTTCCTTCAGCACTGAGATATCCATCCGGATGAATGTTGCGCTTTATAAATAAATAAATAAGTAACAGGAGAATGGCAAAAAGTTCAGGGATGACCCTACAAAAAGAGCAAAGACTAACAAGTCCTCTTGACTCTCAAGGGACCTTGGGGGCCAACAAGCCCTCCTGTTACCTCCAGTATGTCTCACAAAGTGGTAATTGCTGAGAGGTCTTCGGAGGTCATGCCCCCTTCCTCCACTACTCTGCAAACTCACCTCCTGGCACACTACTGATTGGGGGATGGAGTCCTTATGGCCTTGGGGGTCCAGGAACCCTCCTGTTACCTCTAGTGAGTCCTACAGAGTGGGATTCCTGATAGCTGGTCAGAGGCCCTGCCCCCTTTCTCCACCACTCTGCAAATGCAACTACTACTAAACCATAGAAATTAACTGAAAAAACCCAGAAGTTACAGGGATGTTATAGGTAGGAATTAGCTTTATAAAGATCTTAGAAATTCATAGAACAAAATTCAAGGTTACAGGCACGTTACAGTTAGGAAATGGAATTTAAAAACATAAAATTCACTGATAAAAACAAAGGTTATGGGAACATTATAGTTAGGCACAGGTTTCACTCATACAAAACCAGTGAAATTCATCAGTTTTAGTTATCTGAGCTAACTATTAGGTAGATTCATCAAAGACCCGTTTTGCGAGTCTTTAATAGCGATTCATAAGGAATCGCTATTACAGACTCGCAAAACGTGATTCATGTAGGAATCGCAAAATAAATTGCGATTCCTACACATTCCTTATTTGCGATTAGCAAATTGCTAATATCAAATAAGTAATAACTCCTCATTCATTCCTATGGGCCTTAAGGCCCATAGGAATGAATGGGGAGTATTCCTTATTTGCGATTAGCAATTAGCTAATCGCAAATAAGATAGCGATTTCAAGGGTGCCAGGGGTGTCCAAAGGACACCCTATAGCACCCCTGAAATGCAAATTTAAACAGGTGTTGCGCACACACATGTCCAAAGGACATGTGTGTGTGTGTAACATGCAACAGAAAAAAATGCACTAAAGTGCTTTTTACTATTTTTTCGCTATTTACCACGAAGTCAGACTTCGTGGTAAATAGCGACCAAATATTGCGAATTCGCAATTTCCAATTGGTTAATGAATTGCATTTAAGTAATCTCTAATAGAGATTCCTTAAATCCAACTCCTCGCAAATATGCGATTTCGCTAATAGCGATTTTTGCATTTGGAATGATGAATCCCAAATGCAAAAATCACACTCGCAAAGGGCCAGATTCTCAGAATCTGGCCCTTTGCCAACGCAATTTAGCTTGATGAATCGGGCTGTATAACTTGTACCCCCGCAATGTACTGCTTTTGACTTCATATATTACATCACTCATGACATGTTCAGTGACATCACTCATGACATCTCAAATTACATCATTGAAGTCGTCATTCACAGACTCACTAATGCACCTACTCACACCCCTATAGAACCTTTCATATACCCACTCACACTAACCATTCACGAACTAATTTTTACAGACACATACCTGTACTCACACACCCACTCTCTGATTCATAGATCTACACAAACTTCCACTCAGTCACTCATACAGTCACTCATGCACCAACTCACTCCAATACAATTGCCAATATATCCACTCAAACACCAATACAGCCACTAACATACTGTCAGTAACCCCCACCTCAAAATAAGGTACTGGAATTACATTGAGTCTTTATGCACTAATATCAAGGCACACGGCACTTTAACCATCAGATTTCTAAATTTTATAAGTTGTTTTAAGTTTGATAATTTTATGGATGATGTTGAACCCCCTGAGGCACGAGCACTTTATCTACAATTTAGGACTGGGGTTCTTCCATTGCATGCTATGAATTATAGCTGGGCGAATGCCACTGTAACTTCATTGTGCCCGTCATGTGGCTCTAGCCCTGAAACCATTCACATTTTTTTTTTATTTTGTCCCCACTATGTTCACAAAGGAAAAGCATGGATTATCCCTGTGTTGCGAATGTTATTGTTCACACGTCTTGCAGATGCACTTCGTGTGTTCAGATCTGATACAACAAGGTGGCTTGTGTTCACATTTTCCAGATACTTGCTTTAGGCCTTGTGGCAGAGGACTAAGATATAAAATCAATATCTTTTTGCATATTTTTGAAACATGTAGGACACATTTGATCCTTTGTTTACACAGTGGGACTGTTGTATGCAGTGATGTTTACGTACAATCTTGTTGATTAATGGTGTATTTTAAATTACTATTTTCGCCGTTTTTAATAGCCCCAAATAATTTTACCCAAGCAAATAATTTCATAATACTACTTTTTAATGATGTTTAGAATCATGAAATTATGATGTAATTCTTTTTTTTAATTAAACAATGTAATGTATGTTGTGAGATATTTTCTGTATTTAAATGATCATGTTGATTGAATACATTTCTACTACTAGTACAAATTGTACATGACTACAACATCACAGAAAAAAACCAATGCTCATTGCATCCAGGAAAGGATAGCTTGACAGTGTAGCATCCTCCACAGCCTCGTTGTTTGCCAATGACTATGCCACACACAGAACATTGTCAGTAATCAATAGAGCTACTTGCACGCCTACTCACTCACCTATATAGTCAATCATACAGACACTTTCTCACCTATCCAGTCAAACACACCCCTAATCACTTATTCAAGAATATACTAACACATACTCACTCACTAAAACAGTCACTGACACACATACACACTCACCCATACAGCTCCTCTCATAATCACTCACTCACACATACAATCACTTATATACTCCAACACTCAGGTATACTGCCTTTCACATATGCAGATACTCACCCATATACCACTGACACATCCCTTTACTCACTGACACAGCCATACACACACCCAGTCACCCATACAGCCTCTCGGAGACACACTTACAAACCCATAGAGCGACTCATTCACCCACTGACTTTTCCATATAGGCAGTCATATACTCCTTCACCCACCCACACAGACACTCAGACACCCATAGAAATATTCTCAGACAACCGATCTCTCACCCATACAGCAACTCATGTACCCATTTACACACCAAAACAGCCATTTAGACACCAACTGATAGACTGATACAGACGGTGAACAACCTTTACAACGAAACTTTTACAACTGCCATTACAACGCGGTCATTACAATGCAAACCATTACAACGCATTGCGCTGGGGGGCGCTCTAGGATAGGGAATACGTTTAAATTACTATCCAACACCTTCCCTAGTGTCCACAGGGACTGGAGTTTGAATAGTAAATTAAACTTTTCACTATCCAGCACCCCAAAGCGCTATGCGTTGTAATGGATTGCGTGTAAAAACCGCGTTGTATAGGCATGTGTGCTAAAAGTATGCGTTGTAACGTCATACATCCGATACAGACATTAACACAACCAGAGTGGTGCTCCTGCCAAGATATAGCAAACTGAAATGTCCCAGGGGTGGGCACGCTGGGACATTTCTGGAGCCTGGCCAAGGTAGTGGCAATTCCCATGGTCCTTTAGGGTTCCAGGAACGGGGCTGCGCTGCCCCCCTCCAATGTAATTGAGTCCGGGAAGGTGGTGGTCCCAGGGGTTCCAGGGGCTGTGCAGCACCGTATGTAATTGTAGAGTTGCCCCAGGGAGGTGGCAATCCACGGGCCTGTGTGTGAGGCTGAAGCCCCTCATGCTTTTCTATTCAATTTAGCTCTGAGGAGATGGCAGAACCTGGGGCTGTAGGGGGCTGCGTGGCCTCCAAATGTGTGTCCTTTAGCCCCAATTAGGTGATGCTCGTCAGGCTGCAGGGATTCATTTAATTAAAGTGCCCCAGAGAGGTGGTGGTCCCCCAGGATGAAAAGAGCTGTGTCGGCCTGCCACATCAATTTGCATATCTTTGTGCTGGGAAGGTGGTGGTCTCCAGGGAAGCAAGGGAGGCCTGCATTATTTTTTAATTTGATATCTGCCACCGAGGAGGGGGGCCCGTGTGCCCCCACCTATATTGCCATATTGCCTCCAGGACGTAGCCCACCTGGGAGCTAATTTCAAATGCAGTGCAGGAGCCTGTGCTTCTATTTTTAAACAAATTTCAGCTGGACTCAGGAATCCAGCACGACTTCTGCTCAAATTCTTTTTAAAAATGCTTTAGGGACCCCCCAAAAGGCTTATGGGGTCAGGGTGTATCTACCCTGCTCCCTTTTCCGCGTTTTTACATTTTGTCTTGTGACTCTGTCACAAGATGGCTTCCAACATATCCAGCACATCGGATTCGCGTATCCCACCAAACATTTATAAAAAAACGTATAATTATATTATTTAGAAGGTATTGTTGCATTTGTGAGCTTTTTAATAGCATTAATGAGATTGAAGTTAATAATCACATTACATTTTATGGAGTTAGTAATAAGATAAAAAAATAAAATTTTAAGTGTATTGTGTTGTAGTACATTGAATTTGTGCTTTTATTTTGTGGATTCGCGACAGGTCTGCTAATTCTAAAAATATTAAAAAAGAGTGTGTATGTTAAAAAAAAAGATTCATTGTTGGGTTATAGGGTGGCTCTAAAACGAGCCCTTCTTTTCATTATGACTTTGTTGGAGCTACATATAAGTGCAGATGCACAGCTTAAGGTTGTTGAGAAACACTCTCTTTCCTTCATCTGTGAAATAAACTCCATCAGTTCTGTAGATGTCATGCATTTCAAAACGTAGATTGTTGTTACAGATGGAGCCCATCCTATGGTCTAAGAGGTAAGCAGAAACAGCTTTATTGAAATTCTTCCTAACTGTGGACAGAATTGATTTGATCACTTCAATTTCTGTCTTTGGCATATATTAGAGTATACAAAGACAGTTTGAGGCAAAAGCAACATCAACTGCGCAAAGGTATAATTCATTAAGATTTCCATCCCAACCCCACCACAGTGCACAATCATGAGGTCATGGGGTTGGAGATGCAAAAAGGTTTTATCCAAATGCCTCAATTGGTGCCACTTTATTCCTCTCCGTGCAATCCATTTAATATCCGCATTTTGAAAACACACGTCTTTGTCAATACCTCCGTGTTTAGCAAACCTTTTGCACCAGAAAACATAGCTATGCCCCACAAGCCATACTGTAAGCTTCTTGAAGGGATGTCTCAAAGGAATGAAAAGATGTCTGTAACTGAGGTAGTCATTTGGCAGAATGAGAGGCATCTAAAATGGTGGAGAACATGCTGCTTTTGAGAAAATCAATAACTGATTCCTCAACATTGTGCACTCAAAAATAGGATGATTTTACTTTCCTGAAGAAGTGTGTTTCTGATTGGTTATTCAAAAATGTTTGAAAGGTACAGTAGATAGAATAAGATAAGATTTTGCAAAAGTTAACCACACCTGCTATTTGCATCTGTAAGCTTGAGTGGTAAATTTGAAAATGTGGTGAACCTGCGACCTTCTGGTACAGTTGAATGTTGCAGAACGTGTTACTATAGAAACTAGGACTGAACAGAAGGGGGGAAGGGTTGAAACTTAACTGGGGTTTTAAAACGTGAAATTATTACTTTTATATAAGTGATATGTTACTAAATTAAGTTTTTCTAAACCAGTAGTATGTATAGAAGTAGTGTGTTGTTAAAAAATAATACTAGTATTATTGGAAATAGGTTTTTGAACTCCTGTAAAAGGTACGGAGCTCCATCTCAAGGCTAAAATGCAGCACCGCAGTGGAGTCGCCACTCCAGTAAATTACAGAACCAGTTTGGCTACTTTTAAAAGACAATTACAAAGGGTTAATATGTCTAACCAATAGAAATGTGTTTCACAATTTGAAATAATGAAGGAAGTGTTTCAGATTCAGCAATACTATTTGGAAGTTGAGTTTCAAATTTGTAAGGTGTGTTATGTATTCTGTAGTAGTGTTTCACTCTTTGTAGTGATCCTTCCAACTTGAAAATCATTTTTTTTAAAGTTCGGAAATTATTAGAGAAGTGTAATGTTTGAAATATGTTACAAAATGTACAAATGTGTGTTGTAGTTTGCTTTATTGTACTGAAATGACAATTGAAATAGATTGTGTATACTAATGTGTGTACTTTGTTAGATGGATTAGTGATTATGGTAGTGTGTATGAGTCTGCAGAAAGGTACACTTGAAGTATGATGCTTAAATGTAGGTGTCTGCTTCAAATGAAGATCAGGCTGCTTTATATTTGGCTATGACCAACACTCTGAGTAATCACTGAATAGTGAAGCTGCATTACAAAAGTTAGGTTCAAGACATGTTGGCAGAGGGACTAGTGATTAGGCTACTTTGTATGAGTCTGTGGAAAGGTACACTTGAAGTACACTGAATAAAGTTAGGTGTCTGCTTGAAATGGGAAGTGCAGTCTGTCAAGTTGAAAGGACTTCATGGTCTCGTGATTGAGGTATGTCGCTACATGTACATGTATTTTCACATGTGTAATGCATCTGATGATGATAGACGTATAAAACACATGTATACACCTATTTTAATGTTTCTTTTATATATGATGCCATTAGCAAAAGGTACAGACACATACATGCATGCTTTCTGTAATATGGTGAGAGTCATAACAGACAAATGCGAAGGATTGCTGCTTTATATTTGACTAGGCCCAACACACTCAATAGTTGGAGAATGGGGAAGCTGCAGCACAAAAGTGAGGTTTTAGACATGTTGGCAAAGGGATTAGTGATTAGGCTAATTTATATGAGTCTGTGGAAAGGCACACAAGTTTTAAGGTCTGCATGGTCTGGTGACTTAGGTATGCTTCTCCTTGCACATTTATTCTCAAATGTGTTATTCAACTGACGATGCTGGACTTTTAAAAGACAGGTATACATCTAGTCGTATGTTTCTTTTATATATGATACCACTAGTAAAAGGGACAGGCACATGCATACATGATTTTAGGAATATAGTGAGACTTACAACAGACACATGCGAAGGGTTGCTACGTTATATTTGGCTGGACCCAACACTCTCAGTAGTCTCTGAATAGTGAAGCTGCAGCACAAAAGTGAGGTTTAGGACATGTTGCCAGAGAGATTAGGGATTATACTACTTCTTCGGAGTCTTCGGAAAGGTACAATTGAAGTACGCCGCATACATTTAGGTGTCTCCTTTAAATGGGCAGTCTGTCAAGTTTAGGGGGCTGTGACTGATGTATTTTTCTTCTTTGTCATATATTCTCATTGTAGGACTTGGCCTTTTTTGGCTAAAGTCCCTAAACGTTTGGTTTTCCCCTAGACCTTTTTTCTGACATGGTGTTGCCAACTAGATGCTTTGGGCACTTTTCCACTGCTAAACAGTGTCAAAGTGCAAGTGCTCCCTGTATAAAGTGTAATGGTAATGGTTTGTCCCTTATTGGTATGCTTACCTTACTAATAAAGTGCACTGTATTTGCCAGGGCTGGTAATGCAAATGCTACTAGTGGGCTTGCAGCACTATTTGTGCCACATACTCAAGTAGCCTTAAAAAGGGAACTCGGGCCTGCAATTGCAGGGCCTGCCCCTAGTTTGTTAAACTGTCATGTTGTTCTGTCAAGTGGACTCACTTTCCAGACCTTACCCTTCTCTTTCTATGCACATCAGGTACCCCTTGGGCAGGGTGCAGAGAGAGCATGTGAAAGGTAGGACATATACTAAGGTGTGTACTATATTAGAACAAATTATGAAATGCACCGCTCCAACAGTCAGTTTTACACCATATATCGGTGATAAAGTCTGTGTTCAAAAAGAATTGTTCCAAATAAGAGAACGCTGAGTCCGTAATTGCAAAAAAGTGTTCAGAATTGCTTTAATGTTCCAATTGAAAGACCAGCCAACGCGTTTCGTTCCGTCAAGCGGAACTTCTTCAGGGCTGTAAATCATGAGATAAAACATACAAAAAACCACGTGTAAATACCTTCAAAACAAATAATGTGCTACAAACATGAAAGACAAACATTATTAGCTTCACCAAGTCAAGCTAACGTTAAAACCATACTACTTTTTCTAAAAAATGCAGCAATTACATTTTATCACGAAAAGGTGTTCTGTCCCTTTTGTTCAATTCTTAGGCTGCATAGAGAGTTTAAAAGAGAGACAAGTCTTACATTTCACCCTTAGGCAAAGCCTCGGGTTTTAAGCTAATATTGTCAAGCAGAAAAATCATTTGGTTGGACACATGGTATTTTGCCTCGCATTCAATTTGCATGTAATAGTGCTACCAGGATTGCAATTAACAGAAACAGTCGTTAACATTACTTAACCTTTAAATCTGAGTGTATGACTGCAACACATTTCCACGTCAAACATATTCCTAACCATTTGAATTAGTTCAATCGTTGTCCCACATCGGAGATATCAAATTACAGACTCGAAGATACCAGCACTCTTACAAAAGATGGTTTGAAAAGTTGCATTCACCAAAATAGATACTATATGTACTTCTGTATCTCTTCAATTCATATTGGATTTTTCCGGGATGGGCCCATCCATAACCATCATCAAACATCTCGGTCCTGAGTATGCATGCGGCACCATTGCAACATCTCCACAGCTATCCCCACATCGGTAAATTATCGATCTTATGTAGATTGATCTTTTAAGCATAATACATATATTAGAGTATATATAGGTCTCCTACCGTAATGGTAGTTGACAAATGTAGATATTTCCTGAACTGGGATCACGTGTTGCGATAAATATCTTTGTCCTCTATCTGGATTTTGACGACTAAAGTAAATCTCAGGATGAGAATAGCGAGTATGATGGCCACCTAGAAAGTATATAGAAAACAGACATGTGTGTCCAAACAAACCTGATTAACATGAAGTAGCCAAAGTGCATGTCTTTACTCTATCTACAGTGGACACATTTAATCAATAAGTACCTTATAGCTTCAAGGGGAAATAATCCTTTGGGAGACCCTCCTATTTCTTCATCCACGGTAACGATAAGTTGTTTGACTTAATGCAGGGTATTGACCTGAAATAATATTCAGACCATAACTAGGTTAGTGACCCTAATGTATATGGGCTACATAGCTCGTGCTTTCTTTAAAAGAGAGTCTAAGTTTCATATAGGGTCTTAAATGCTAAAGTAACATACCTTAAAGTATATGGTGTGCAAGTTATTCACTGTCACTTTGTTAAGTTCGTGCGATCCCTAGTCGGCTTCGAAGACACAGTTACATTGAGGTAGTTACCTGAAAACCAATATATATATCACTATTCATGTACAGCATGCAGAAACAAAGTTCATGACCGAAATGCGAGCATCATGCATTCTCAAAAAATGAAGCCACAGTCCAATGGAAAACCACCCGTATTATCCTTTCATAATAAAGTGAGTGAAGACTCTATTGCCTTTCAGTGTTACAACGTTATGCCGTTCTATCGGGTGTTGGTAGGCAAATTGCGTAGTACTAGCTATCCAATGACAATGACAATGAAATATAGACATGTGTTAGCCCATATCGTGGGCGATTAGACAAGTGTAACATGCCGGTAGGAATCGCAAATGAGGAGCGAGATAACTGTAAATTAGAAAGGGTGACCTTATAGCATCATGAATAATAACGCGTTCTGTATTTACCGGCATGGTAGTTATATGCGGGCGCATTAAAAACGAATGGGTCGGATAAGAGTCTTACCTGTCAGGGTCCTATTAGAATCCCCAGTCGGCGTCTCTGCAGTTCGCGCGCCAAACCTTTTCCAAACAATATTACGGCGTCCAATCCCGAAGGTTGGTTTTAAAAGGTCACTCACTCTCCACGTGTTACTGGCGAGTAGAACCCCCGACCTGTACCAATGTTTCTGGGTCGAAAGCGGCCGCCATTTTAAGCTAGTCAAAGAGCTCCACAAAAGACAATACACTTTGATTCTCCGGCGTGCAAGTCATGGATACATGGAATGTAATACAATAAAGCACACACTATTTATCAGAAAGTGTGTTGTGTGAAGTAATAAGTTGTAATTGAAAGGTCCGTTGTGCAAGAGATAAGGTCGCTGTATTTGAGACCTGGGGTGATGTCAAGAGGGAGAGACGATTGTTAGCGCTCCACACGGACCAGGACCGGCACTTTAACGAAGGGGGAGGGCCCAACCTCAAATATGAGTTGACAAAGTCAAACAGGATCATAGTTTGGTGGAAGCCAAAGAAAACCAATGCATGTATTAGATCTCAATAAGACTATATCAATTCTTCATGGTTCGTGTTAAAATTGGTAGTGTCTTTGATTGAAGATAGGCACAATTGTGAGAAATCAAAACAATTACGGGAACGGTGGGGAAGGTCAAAGAAACAGGTGAAATGAATGGCAGACATACACACACTATTTTAAGTTAACCTTCATCTCTGTAATATCTACCAATACATTTCAATCACAGTAACCACAGTATCCTAGCTCAAAAAATAATGCATCTCATCCTCTGTATTGTGTCCCATCTCCACACATCGTAAGCGACATATCCAAGTCGCTTCTCTTTTCCTGAGGGTAAGTTCACGATTTCCCCCCCTTGGGTGCGGTGGTATGTAGTCAATACCATGGAACCATAGTACCTTGCTATCTTTATGATGTTCCTGCATATGGTAAGTCAAGGGGTACTTTAAGTCATAATTTTTGATAGCACGGGTGTGTTCTTGTATCCTTAATTTCAATGGTCGTATAGTACTTCCAACATATATCATATTGCAACCACAGCCAATAACGTAAATCACGTGGCTCGTGTTGCAATTGATGTAGTGCCTTATCTCATATTCCCTGTCAGTGTTATATCTGAATTTCTTCGTTTTGTTCTTACCAAATGGGCAGACATTGCACCCCCCGCATGTATAGAAACCCTTTGGTTTTGTCTGCAACCAGGTACCTGTCTTTTTCTTAGTAGGGTAACTGGGGCACAGAATGTTTCGTAAAGTTTTTCCTCTCCTAAAAGTAACACTAGGTTTCTCAGTGATATCTTCCTTTAGGTTAGGAACATCACGCAGTAGCTTCCAATGCTTTCTAAGCACTTTGAAAACCTCTGTGCTGTTCTGTGTATATTGGGTGGTGAAAGCCATCTTGGGTTTGTTCTTCCTTTTGTTGTTCTTTGCTTTTTTGATGAGAGTATTGCTACGTGCAACAGTCAGTATTCTCTTTTCTGCCTTGTCCAGGGTCTTTTTATTATAACCCCTATTGGTGAATCTGTTTTTACAGTCCTGTATGGCATGTCTGAAGTTTTCTTCTTTGCTGCAATTGCGCCGAATGTGCACCATCTCGCCATATGGTATATTACGGATGGTGGAACTAGGGTGTGCACTCGAGGCGTGCAGCAAACTATTGCACGATGTGCTTTTGCGGTACAGGTTGCTTTGAATTGTATTGTTCTCAATATAAAACAATATATCCAAAAATTCTATCTGTTTATGGTTGGATTTGACTGTAAGTTGTATGTTATAGGGGTTATCATTCAGGAAGTTGAAATACTCCTGTAGTTGTACTTCACTCCCTTTCCAAAGCATAATGATATCATCGATATACCTCCCCCAGAATATGATCATATCTATCCAGGGGGAGGCATATTTACCCCAGGCATGTTCGCGTTCCCACCATCCCATAAACAGCCCCGCGTACGAAGGAGCAAATTTGCTCCCCATCGCGGTGCCCCTTATTTGGTGGTACCAATGGTCTTTGTGTAAGAAGAAGTTTCTTGACAAGATTAGTTCCGTCATTTCAATGAGCATTTCGTTGTGATCTATGTGGTCTGCCGTCCTCAGGGATAGGAATGACGAGAGCGCTCTGATACCAAAGTGTTGCGGTATGCATGTGTATAGTCCCGTCACATCAAGCGTGACAAACATAAGGTCAGCTGACCATTCTAGACCATCGAGTTTCTTCAAAATGTCGCCTGAGTCCTGTATATAGGATGGTAAATTCACCACCAGGGGTTGCAAAAAACCAGCGACATATTGTGAAAGGCGTTCTGTGGGGGAATTGATCCCCGAAATAATCGGGCGCCCTGGTGTAATTTGATATCTCCGATGTGGGACAACGAATGAACTAATTCAAATGGTTAGGAATATGTTTGACGTGGAAATGTGTTGCAGTCATACACTCAGATTTAAAGGTTAAGTAATGTTAACGACTGTTTCTGTTAATTGCAATCCTGGCAGCACTATTACATGCAAATTGAATGCGAGGCAAAATACCATGTGTCCAACCAAATGATTTTTCTGCTTGACAATATTAGCTTAAAACCCGAGGCTTTGCCTAAGGGTGAAATTTAAGACTTGTCTCTCTTTTAAACTCTCTATGCAGCCTAAGAATTGAACAAAAGGGACAGAACACCTTTTCGTGATAAAATGTAATTGCTGCATTTTTTAGAAAAAGTAATATGGTTTTAACGTTAGCTTGACTTGGTGAAGCTAATAATGTTTGTCTTTCATGTTTGTAGCACATTATTTGTTTTGAAGGTATTTACACGTGGTTTTTTGTATATTTTATCTCATGATTTACAGCCCTGAAGAAGTTCCGCTTGACGGAACGAAACGCGTTGGCTGGTCTTTCAATAGGAACATTAAAGCAATTCTGAACACTTTTTTGCAATTACGGACTCAGCGTTCTCTTATTTGGAACAATTCTTTTTGAACACAGACTTTATCACCGATATATGGTGTAAAACTGACTGTTGGAGCGGTGCATTTCATAATTTGTTCTAATATTGATTTTTCCCAAAGTTGTTGGGATATACTCTTGGGACAGGGAGTATTTGAAAACTGCACGCCATTTGAAAGATAACTTAAACATAGATACTGGTGACATATGGATTGGTGCTTATAAGGTGTCATAAGTGGTCCACTGTCCATATTGTGTTGTAGAGAATTAAGGTGTGTACTATGTCCTGACAGTGAGATAATCTCCATTTCTTTTTTCACTGAGGAAAGGCCAACTTGCCGATAGGATAGAATGGGAAGGGTGTGCAATATGTATTCCAGCCTATCTTCCCAACGGCTTAAGATGAAAAGGTGAAGATTAGTATGCCTGAACTAAAAATGTAATAACACATCTTTTTATGAAGGTTGTTTTTGCATTGTGTGTTCAGAAGCCACTCATTTAGAAGTGGCTGAGTTTTTGTGCTCTAACATTTCTGTGTGTCTCTGCCTGGCTGTGGATTGACTGTCTAGATTTGAAAGTGATAGGATCTTGGGAATGGCTTGACCCAAGGGAGAGGTGAGACAGCAACAGGCTGACCTGCATCTGGAGTATAGGGGGAGGAGAAGCCCCTAGAGGTGAAGAGCCCTAGGTTACTGCTGTAAAACAATCATCCCTTCTCTCTGAGTGATCGATAATCCAGACTTTGACTAATCAAAGGAAGACAGGTGTCACTGGCAGGGAGGCACCCAGAACTGGTTTGAACGGGGGTCAGTGCCACCAGAAACCCAAAAACTTCAAAGCCATTGAGGGGTATAACTATGAGAGCTAAAGCCCCTGAACTTTGGAGAATGGCTCGATCAAGTGTGAATAATACTGGAGCTACTTTGTGGTCGAAAGAACCTTTTCCAAGGAAGAAACAACTGAAGGGACTGAAGGATAGGACGGACCCTTGCTGTGTGTTTTGAGGCTAGCCTGCAGTTTGCTGTTTTAACCAAGGAAAGGCTCAAGGGACTTTGCTGTGTGCTGCGTTCCCCTGCTTGAAAGACTTGTCCTGAAGTAACTTATCCCCAAGGGCTCGAGGTGAGCTGAATCCCTGTGTGGAAACACAGGAACATAAAAGTTTCCATGAGAGTCTCGGCAGCGCTTTGAGTGCGTGCCTGTTGCAGCTGAGATCCTCGTAAGGTATGCCCTATGATCGTGGGCACCTGGCGTCCAAGCAAGGATCAGCGACACGGTGGGCATGTGCTTTGTGCAGCCTGAACCCCTTTGTGAGGATTGTCCAGTGATTGTGTGCACTGGAATCCAAGTGAGTCTCATCAATGCTGTGTGTGGGTGCATTGTGCACCAGGAGACCTTCGTGAGGATTTGTCTAGTTATCGTGTGTACCAGAGTTAAAGTGAGTCTCAGCAATGCTGTGCCCGTGATATTCATGCAGCCTGAGATCTGGGTATGGAAGCCCAGTGATCTTGCACCCAAACCTAAGGAAGACTCAGCGACTCTGTGTGCATGTGCTTTGTAGAACCCTGAGATCTTTGTAACTGAAGCCCGGCAGTCCTGGAGAAGCTGAGTTGCCGGCCCAAGCCGCTATTGCCAATTCACAAAGCTGCATTGGAGGCCCAGCTGCTGGACGAGGAGAGAGTGGGTTGGCGCACCCCAGGTAACGTCTGGGGCGGGGCGAGGCTCAGGCTCAAAGGGAGACACTCTTAGCCTCTCTCTCGTGTTGGCAGCGTGAGCCTCTGCTTCAGCTCGTATTGTGCCCCGTAATGCCAAGGGAGTGACAGTACAGGGGCCGGAGTGCAGAGATACACTTTTGATTCCATCGTACCCGTGATGGGCGCAACTGTGGAGAGGCTGACTGTAAGTCAGAAGGAGAGGCGTACAGACGGCCTAAGGCCCGGTGATTGGGGCCTGAGTATATTACGCATTATTCAATTTCTACAGAACGGAATAACTGACTGTTGTATTACAGATTGCATAATTTCTGCATAACAAAGTACCTGATTAGAGTATTACGCATTGCATTATTCCAGAATAAGGTATTACCTGATTAGTGTATGACGCATGGTATTTGATCTGCATAACAAAATACCTGATTGTCGTATGATGTATTGCAGTGTTTATGCATAACAAACTACCTGATCAGCGTATTGCGCATAGCATTGTTCCTGCATAACAAATTACCTGATTAGTGTATTACACATTGCCTTATTTCTGCATAACGACATACCTGGTGTTTGTATTACGCATTGCATTATTTTGCCTTGCAAAGTACATGATTGTTGCATTACACATTGTATTCTTGTCATTGCAGAGTGTCTGATTGCTGCGTTATGTCTTACAGTATTTTTACATTGCAAAAGTGCCTGATTCTAGCATTACAAACTGTATGACATGATATTAAGAGTACAGGAGAATGTTTAGAAGTGCTCATTAATACCACCAGAACTTACAAGGGCTGGCTGGTCTAACACTATCCAGGAGAATTAGTACACAACCTCATATGTTGGATTTGTATTGTGTGGTCTAATCGTATATCTTTTCATATAAAGAATATACTTGTTTTCTTAAAACTTGTGTGGAGTCTATTTGTGGTGTCATCATTGGGTTATTGTGAGCATGGTTGCATATACTTTACACATTTGCCTTGAAGATAAGCCTGGCTGCCCATGCAAATCTACCGAGGGGGTGAGTGACCTTCCTTTCCCTGACGTTGGAACGCAGGTCCCTACTTGGCCTAATGTACCTACCTCAGGCAACCAGGGATCCCGGGTCTAAAGTTTACACGTGTTATGCATCTGAAGATGCTAAACATATAAAACACAGGTATACATCTATTTGTATATTTCTTTTATATATGATACCACTAGCAAAAGGTACAGACACATGCATACATGCTTTCAGGAATATGGTGAAACTTACAACAGACACATGCAAAGGGTTGTTGCTTTATATTTGGTTAGGCCCAACACCATGAGTAGTAGTAGAATAGGGAAGGTGCAAGGAAGAAGTGAGGTTTAACACTTGTTGGCATAGGGATTAGTGATTAGGTAACTTTGTATGAGTCTGTGGAATGGTACACTTGAAGTATGCCGCATTAATCTCGGTGTCTATTTGAAATGTCAAGTGTAGTGTGTTAAGTTTTAACATCTGTATGGTCTTGTTTCCTGAGATATGCTACTACTTGCACATGTATTCTCATATGTGTTATTCATCTGAAGATGCTAGATGTAATAAAGACTGGTAGACATGAATGTGTATGTTTCTTTTATATATGATACCACTAGCAAGAGGTACAGACACAATCATGCATGCTTTGAGGAATATGGTGAGATCACAACAGACACATGCAAAGGGTTGCTGCTTTATATTTGGCTAGGGCCAATACCCTCAGTAGTTGCTGAATAATAAAGCTGCAGCAAAAAAGAGAGGTTTGAGACAAGTTGGCAGAGGTATTAGTGATTAGGCTACTTTGTATGCGTCTGTCGAAAGGTAAAATTGAAGTACACCACATAAATGTAGGTGTGCCCATGAAATGGGAAGTGCAGAATGTCAAATTTAAAGGAATTCATGGTCTTGTGACTGAGGTATGTCCCTACTTGTACATGTATTTTCACACGTGTTATGTATCTTAAGATGCTAGATGTATGAAACATAGTTATACATCTATTTGCATGTTTCTTTTATCTATGATGCCACTAGCAAAAGGTACAGGCACATGCATGAATGCTTTGTGAAACATTTTGAGACGTATAACAGTAACATGAGAAGGGTTGCTGTTTTAAATTTGGCTATGCCCAAGATTCTGATCAGTTGTTGAAAACTGAAGGTCCAAGAGAAAAGTGAGGTTTAAGACATGTTGGCAAAAGGATTAGCGATTAGGCTACTTGCTATGTGTTTGTGGAAAGGTTAACTTGAAGCACGCTGCCTAAATTTAAGTGTCTCATTAAAATGGGAAGTGCAGTCTGTCAAGTTTAAAGGACTTCATGGACTTGTGAATGATTTATGTATCTACTTCAATATCTATTATCTGATGTGTTATGCATCTGAAGATGGTAGATTGAAAACGTGATAGGGTTGGCTACTGGTAGACAAATCTATTAGTTCTGCTCTGTTGTTTGGTCGCAGAGGCTGTGATGTCTTCTGAATGAAGGTATTGGTGAGCCTCCCACATAGCTAGTTCAATACCCTGATGCTTTGTTTATGAGCAGAAAGAATACATACACTTCTTTCACACAAATTTAGACAGCATGCGCTGTGAAACACAGGTATTCAACTATATTACTGTTATAAGTCTCACAATATTTCTTAAAGCATACATAAGTCTTTGCATTTTGGATACCTGTGTTTCATAGCATATGGTCTCTAAATTTGTGTAAATAAAGTCTATGTATTCCTCTCAGCTAGTAAATCATGGCATTGAGTAGGCTATTTTCGAGGCTCCATAACACCTATATACAGAAGATATCAGAGGCTGTTCAACCAAAGGATACAGGAAAACTGGGAGATTTGTCTACTGCTAGCCAAAACAACAAGGTTTTCAAGTTACCATTTTCAGATGAAAAATACGAGACAATATATGTAGAAGTAGACATATACCTCACTCACAAGAGCACGCAGAGTTCTACATTTGACAGACTACATTTCTCATTTCAAGCACACACATAATCTCAAATGGACTACTTCAAGTGCACGTTTCCACAAACTATCAGCAAGTAGCCTAATCTCTAATTCGTTTGTCAACATGTCTTGAACCTCACTTTTCTGTTAGAGCTTCAGTTTTCACCAACTGTTGATAATCTATCTTGGGACTAGCCAAGTTTCTATCAGCAATCTGAACCATGTTACTGTTTAAAGGTGCATGTTCTTGTGACAGGTTTGCAATTGTGTAATGTGCAATATTCTAAATATTGACGTGGTACGGAGACATTTGCAATGTAATTGAAAATATTTGTTTATTTATTGTTATGAATATTAATATATAATTATTTAAAAAGTATACAATTATTTAACAAACTGTTGGAACCTATCTTTGATTTTCAGATATGTATATTTATTGAAAAAAAACATTGAGATTGGGAAAAAAGATCAAAAGAGAAGACACAAATAAAAACAGTACTAATTAAAGGAAAGTGGGAAAAGGAAATTAGATGAAGTGAAAAATGTTACTCTGAAGAAAAACAGTTCTAGTAAGAGAACTAAAGAGTTACTTAAAAGACTTTTACAGAATACATTTTTTTTGTTTTAAAAATATTTTTATTTACAGCATGAGAAGTGCATACATACATTTCTTATAAATGGTAAGGTGGCCAAAACATGAATACAATAGGCGAAAGGGGGAGAGCAGTTAGGTACAAAGCAAAAAGTTCAGTGGAGGATCTATTATTAATAATAAATTGGAAGTAGCAGATACAAAATATAAGAAAACTGATGTGAGCGTTTTATCCATACTAATATAATAAAGAGAGAGCCCAAAACGTTGAGGCGGGTAATCTCAGGAACCACAGCACCAATCACAACACCCAATACAGCATTGAAAAAAGATTTGTTTCTTTACTACATCATGTATTTGAACAGGTGGTAATTGCCAGAAGTAAAATCCATACTGCTTCTAGTATTCTGTATCTTTTGGATATATGAACTGGTTATTTGACATTTACTCTTAATATACAACAAGATGCACAAGAATTTCTAATCCTTATGCTTGGATTATTAGAACATGCAGGAATACAGATTGACAACTTATTTGGAGTGTTACAGATGGGATCGTAAATGTGAAGAGTGTTCATTTACTTCTAAAACTGAAATACAAACAGAACGATTCATATACCTGACGATATCAGACTGCAAATCAGTACCTTTTATTAAATTGATGAAAACAGCCAATCAGGATATGAGATGTTTGCATTGTAGATCAGAGATGTTGTGTACATTATATATAGAAAGATTTGGAAAATATCTCATTTTAGTGCTACAACATGGTGGAGCACATGGAAGACAATTGGAAAGGAAAATACTTTTTTTAATGCAAGTCAAATATCTATTTTAGGAAGAACTTTTATAGCAGTGGCTAATATTTTCCATGATGGACCGACTACAACATTTGGACACTATACTGTGTAATTGAAGTGTATTAAAGGATTGACACATTAACATAATGCCTGCTTGAAATTTAAACATAGATTGCCTTATGAATTACCAAATTCACATTTGTTATTTTTGAAGCCAAATCATTTGGCCAATTGGGAAGATGTGAACAGAAATTAGACAGGAGTGAAAACTACTAGTATTTATAATTAGTGTTTGGATTCTTATTTGCAGTAATTGATATTGCATTTGGAAAATTGTGTTTAAAAGCAAATCGTTTATATATTTATTGTCTGTATTATACCAGATGTAACTGAGAATTCCATACTTTGGCAGCAGGGCAGACGCAGACTTATTTTTGAAAGATCTTCTTGATCAACCGGGGGTAAACAAGACTTTAGATGATAATACCAGAGAAGAGATTGAGAAAGAAATTACCCTTATAGAAGCCCAGCTTGCTTTGTCCTCACTGGCTTCTGGGAAGGCGGCAGGCCCTGATAAAATACCTCTGGAACTATATAAAATTCTCAGTCATACCCTGGGCCCACTAATATATGATCTATTTTTAGGGATCCAATGGAGTGGTATCCCACCCACCTCATGGAGAGAAACAAATATAATTATCTTTCCAAAAAAGGGAAAACCTCATGATCAATTATCATCATATCGTCCAATTTCCCTAATCAATTCGGATTCCAAATTATACGCTAAAATAATGGCCATCCGGCTTGGACGGGTCGTCGAACATCTGGTCTCCTCGTGGCAGCACGGGTTTATTCCCGGCAAAGGTACGACCGACCATACTCGAAGAGCAATCTCCCTGTTTGATGTAATGTCTGCAACAGGAGGCCAGATGTCGATGATCCTTCTGGATGCCGAGAAAGCCTTTGACCGGGTGTCCTGGAACTTTTTATGGGCAGCCCTGACGCAGTATAATTTCGGCCCCAAATTCATCAAGTCTATAATGGCTATGTATTCTAAACCAATAGCAAAATTACAAATAATGGGCTCTGAATCAAGTATAATTAGAGTATCCAGAGGCACACGCCAAGGCTGTCCATGTTCTCCGATATTATTTGCCCTGTATATAAACCCTTTGATTTTGAAACTTTTAGAGAACCCACTAATCACACCTATAATTGTTAACAAATTTGAAACCAAAGTATTGGCCTATGCAGATGATATTGCGGTACTGACGCCTATTCCTTCCGTGGCAATATCAGAATTGGAGGCAGTAACGCAAGTCTATGGACGCTACTCTGGATATTCTCTGAATAAAGAAAAAACAATCATCCTATGTGCCGATAACATTATTTGTAATGATCACAGGAAAAACTGACACTGCTACATACCTTGGTGTTAGCATAAGCCCCGATGTTACACGAATCTCTCAACTCAATTATGAGCCATTACTAAACACTGTAAAGAAAGATCTAGATCGGGTTAATAGTCTACAGTTGTCAATAATTGGTAGAGGAAACTTTTTAAAAATGAATATCTTGCCAAGGGTGCTTTATCTTTTCCGGGCTATTCCATTGATACCAGAAGAAAAGGTCCTCAAAATTCTAGACTCTATTACAGAGGTCTTCAAACTTTTTGATGCCGAGACCCCCTTGTAAAAACTTTTTAGGCGTAAGGACCCCCTTCCGACAAAAGATTCTAGAAACTGGTACTCTTCATCATCAACTTTTGACAACCATAAATGCGCCTGTTAGACCTCATCACATCCATCCATCATTCATCCACCCACACTTTCACACATCCATTCATCCTTTCATCCTTCCTTTCATCCTTCCATCCATCCTTCCATCCCTACATCCATCCTTCAACCATCCACCCTTCCATCCATCCACCCATCATTCATCCACCCACCTTTTCACACATCCATCCATCATTCATCCATGCAACCTTTTATCCATCCATACATCCATCCACCCTTTCATCCATCCATCCATCCATCCTTCATCCATCCACCCTTTCATCCTTCCATCCATCCGCCCTTTCATCCATTCATCCACCCTTTCATCCTTACATCCATACATCTATCCTTCATCCATCCACCCTTTCATCCTTCCATCCATACATCTATCCTTTACCCATCCACCCTTCCATCCATCCACCCATCATTCTCGACCCACATTTTCACACATCCATCCATCATTCATCCATGCAACCTGTTATCCAAACATACATCCATCCACCCTTTCATCTTTCCATCCACACATCCATCCTTCCTCCATCCACCCTTTCATCCATACATCCATCCACCCACCCTTTCATCCAGCCATCCACCCATCATTCACCCCCCACCTTTTCACACATCCATCCATGCATCATTCATCCATGCAACCTTTTATCCATCCATACATCCATCCATCCTTCATCCATCCGTCCACCTTTTCATCCTTCCATCCATCCACCCTTTCATCCATCCATCCATCCATCCATCCACCCTTCCATCCATCCACCCTTCCATCCATCCATCCATCCATCCACCCTTTCATCCTTCATCCATCCACCCTTTCATCCATCCATCCATCCATCCACCCTTTCATCCATCCACCCATCATTCATACACCCACCGTTTCACATATCCATCCATCCTCCATCCTTACATCCATCCATCCATCCACCTTTTCTGTGCCTCTCTCATGGGGGTGGGGGGGGGGGGGGGTCAGTATCTCAGCTTTGTCTTCCTTCTTTCCCTGGAAGGGCATCTCTGTGCCTCCCTGCTGGGGGCGGGAGGGGGGACGTGTCACGGGACCCACAGCTCCAGGCGCGCAACATCCATTATACTCAAAGGGCTACACTACAGTCTGCTCCCCCAGACCCCACCCCCACCCACAGAGTAACCACCCTCGTATCATTTCCACTGTAAGATGCCCCCCCATACATTTCTACCTGTGATGCTGCAATAACAACTCAACTTTCCCCAACTGTAACCGTCCTCCACCCACCTTGCAACCCACTAGATATGTCCTGCATTCCCCAGTTTCCCCACCTGCAGAGTGCCTGTCACCCAAACAGTAACATGCAATAACTAGAATATGTGGTGTCTCAGCACCGCCGAGATAACCAGTATAGAAAGGTACTTGGAATATGCCCCTGTGTAAACAATCCCAGTCTGAAATGCCCAATTGCCATACGTTCTATAGTATGGGAGATGTATCGATAGTCTCTGCTCACAGTTCCTTCTCATAATTTTTTATATTTTTTTATTGAGTTTTACAATGCAAGACTTAGTCAACTAGTGAGTGCCCAATTTGCTCAGACAGTGAGACTTGTACAGCGTTTAGATCACAGTAACACATTGAAACATTTAGCTTCCATTGTATTACACATGGTTATGGACTGCAACAACAGAGTAACAAAACTTTGCATCTCGTTACTGTAAAGTTTTTATTCGTTTGGGTGTGGGGGGCTTCTTCCATAGGTCTTGGTCTTTCTCCAGTTTGTCATCAGTTCTGGTTAATGTCATTTTGGTTTCTTGTGTGTGCGTCCCTGAAACGGTTTCAGCCAGCTCACACACCCACTTCAACCCCTCCGCCTCCCGCCCCTCCCTCCGATCCCCCCCCCTCCCCCAGCTCGTGTGTGTGTGTGAGCCTGGCTGAAACCGTTTCAGGGACACACACACAGCCACACCTGAGTAATTGACATGTCTTTAAAAGACCTTCTATTTGTTAATGAGCCTTCGATGTTTTTCACACCTCGGTGTGAATTAGGCCTCTGAAATGAGCACCCTCGATCAGCCCAGCGATTAGCCCAGCCAGGAATTGCATGCCCTGACAGAATCTGCGACCCCCCTCCAAGGACTCCACGACCCCCCTGGGGGTCGCGCCCCACAGATTGAAGACCTCTGCTCTATTATGTCCAAATTTATGTGGCAACAGGGCAAAACCAGAAGATCCTTGAAGCTTTTGTCACTACCACAGAACAAAGGTAGACTAGCTGTTCCAAACATTCTGCTATATCTCTGGGCTTCATTTCTCCAACAGATGGCTCCTCTACTTTATGAGAATCCTAGCTCAGATACTATGGAGGATGTACCTATCCCATCTATATACGAGCTATCCCTAGGGGAAAAAGCTAAAGGTCTTTTTCTAAGACAAGTAGAGAGAAGCTACTACAAGAAAAATAAATTCAAAGTTATCACAAATGCCTGGACAATCTGGTTAAGGATTACGAAATATATGCACATCCCAAAGCTTAACAGGTATTCTCCCCTATGGCATTCTAATCTTCTTCCCGAACTAGGGAGCGATTCTATCGCAAAGAAATGGCACTCTGTAGGAATTACCTCAGTTGGTGACCTTTTTGGTGCGAATGAGGCTTATACTTTTACTGATTTACAACAAAAATGTAATCTTCCAAATGGGCACTATTTTAAATATTTGCAGATTCATACTATGCTCAAACATAAGAACCCTAATATTAACTCGGAGAAAATTGAAATTATCGATACTATCGCTAAAAGAACAGCAAGAATAGGTACAATCTATGGTCAGCAACTGGATAAGATACAAGATGATCTAGAACATACAGAAATTGCGTGGGCAGACAGACTTGATAATCCGAATGTAGATATTGATATGAGTCTCTGCCTATCATCACGACTACTTATGTCAGCCAGTTTAATTGCCCAGACCTATAAGACTATCTATAATCTATACTATACTCCGGCCAAATTATATGCCTGGGGTAAAAGAGAGAACAATCACTGCCCCAGATGTCTTAAAGGCCCTGCAACGCTTATTCATATGTTCTGCGAATGCGACCAACTAACGCTTATTAAAAAAATGATCTGTGAATTCTGGGAGGAAGTGTTTGGCCATAAAATACTCGACTCCCCTACTCTATATCTGCTAGGTACTGATAATACACTAAACCTGAGCAGGGAAGAAGAGGACATGCTTTTTATAAGCTCGGCAGTCCTCAGGGTAATACTAGCAGCACGGTGGAAAGACTCAGATCCACCGAGTTTTCAAATGTGGTTAGCACGCCTTCTCGGGGTCTTCAATCAGGAAAGTGCTATCTATGCCACTAGAGGGCCAAGATCCGCTATGCGTGGTATGGCGATCTGGCAACCCATCACTAATTGGAAAAGGAGGCTTAGCACAGTATGATTGTATGATAATGACTTACCCTAATATCTGCCTTTTTTTATTATTATTATTATTTTTTTTTTATTATTGTTTTCTTCATTTTTATTTCACTTTCTCTCTCAATATGAGAATGAAAACAAATCAAACATGAAAGCCATTGTTTATTGTATAATATTATTGTATTTTGAATACTTTTTCTTTTGTATGTACCTGTTTTATCTGGTTCTGAAAAATAAAATGTAAAAAAAAAAAAAGAGAATTCCATACTTTGGCAAATGCATTTTAAGATAAATAATAGAATTAATTTAGATGAAGGAAGTAATTAACAAAGTGTAGAAAGAAAAACACATAGCTGCACATATTGAAAATGATGCTCTACGCACATTTGTTTTTTCTACAATCAATTTGATTGTTTTTCCCCACTGTTCAGTGATGATACCACATTGAAATCACTGTGTATGGTGAAGTTAAGTGGAATCTGGGAACAGCAAAAAAGGGAAACTGAAAATGTTATGTAATTGTAAGTTTATGTTGTGTTCTTAAAAATATATTATTATAATTTTTCTAATAAATTTTCATCAAGTAACAGTTTTTCTTCTTCCTTATAGTAGGTACTGTTGAACTTTGAAATGAGTTTTAATGCGGTTTAGGTAAATACTATTCTAAAATACTTCTACTGAGTAATGTATCTAAATTACTTAAAAGGTAAGACTACATAATATATTACACATGATAACATGACAAAATGTTTAAAGTTTAATTATATGTTATTTTTTTCTAATATAAATAATGTTGATTCTTAAGAATACTTGAAGATTATCATTGTGTTGCTCATGTAATAAGGCATGCAGTCATCCTTTTACATCGACACTACCCATGCACTCATCCATTCTCTGAAGCATAAGTCTTTCAATAATAGAATTACTCAGGCCTTACCCTCGCATTCTTTCTTTCATACAGGCACTACCAGTGCACTCGTCCAATCACCCAGGCAGTACACCTGCACATATGTACTCACGCAGACACTGCCCATGCACTCATCCAATCACTAAGGCACTACTCTTGCTCTCAACTATTCACTCAGGCACTATACATGCACTCATCTATTCAGTCAGGCACTACGTATGTACTCATTTCCCTTGTACCCATCCTTCCACTCAGGCGCTACCCATACACGCATTGAATCACCCAGGCACTACCCATGCACTCATGCATTCACTTAGGCACTACCCATGAAGTCATGCAATCACTCAGTCACTACTCTTGTACTCAACCATTCCATTAAGAACTACCCAATGCAATCACTCATGCACTACCGATTCACTCATCAAATGACCCAGGCATTATTCTTGCAGTCATTATTTTACTCAGGCAGAATGCGCTGATCTAAGCACCCATCATTACCCTTGCACTCATGAAGTCACTCAGGCACTACCTGTGCACTCATCCAATCTCCCAGGCAGTACTGCTTCACCTATGCAATTGCCCAGCACTACCCATGTACTCATGCAATCACTCAGGCAGTACTTTTGCACTCAACTATTCACTCAGGCACCACCCATGCACTCATCCATTCACTCATGCACTACCTCTGCACTCATGCATTCACCCAGGCACTGCACATGCACACATGCAATCACTCAGGTACTACTGTTTCAATCAACCATTTACTCAGGCACTGCCAATACACACATCTGTTCAGTCAGACTCCACGTACACACACATGCAATCACACAGATGTTAGCCATTGACTCGTAGTCATACTACATATAACTTTTATTTTTAAACCAGAAAAGTTGGTTCCGTAAGAACCGTTATTTTTCGTCTTTTTAAAAAACTGTTTAATATATTTCTTTTATGATTTTTTGGTTTTTAAGATTTTCTAACAACAAATTTAAACAAAAACCAAGTACACAACAGCATGCGTAAATGGGGGGGGAATTAACAATGGTGATTGTTAATTGTTTCTTTTGTAAAGAAGAGTTGTTGTCAAATAAGTTCTTCATTAAGTAGATTTATTGTAGAAACAACCCCTGAGACAACAGTCACCAACAAGATGCTGCTTCAACTGCCTGGTTTCACTCCGTGTTCTACAACTCAGAATCATGGAACGATTCAGGATAGAACTAGAATGTACACTATCAACATAAGAACAAGTTGCATGTAAAATATAAACATATGTTAATATAACACATTTCAGCATTGTTTGAACAACCTGTTATTCAAAGCTTAAAACTGTAATGCACTTTGGGCAAAAAATGTCCTGCTTTCTAGAAATCCAGAAGAATCCACGGGATGGACTGCAACCTGTTATCAACTGTTGAAGTGCAAGGGAGTGCAACATAATTTCCTTCTTTCAGCTCTTGCAAGCCTGTTTTGCTGCATGGTTCTTAGATGTTTATATATTGAGGATGTACCACATGAATTGTTCTTCTCAGAACCTTGAAACTGCACTTTTTTACAGATGTTGCATGGCACCTTTCTCGCATTATCTTTCTTTTCTCCTTCTGCTATGGTAAACAATTGCCATACCACACTCTCCCTCTTTCTGCACCTTGGATCCTATTCCTCTTCCAGCAGAGTCTCCTCCTCCTCCTGCAGATCCTGTGCAGTTGCTATTTTGAAATTTTGTAGAAAAATCTACAAAAGACTAAAAACACTTCAAAATTGTCTTGCTCCTGAACAAGTATGGCTTTTGCCAACCACACCCAAAGTATATATATATATATATATATATATATATATATATATATATATATATATATATATATATATATATATATATATAATATATTACCTTTATCGCCAGTAGGAATATATAGTTAGGATTTTTTTCCTATGGTACTTTTGAAAATTCTATGTCTAATAACTTTGGCGTTTGTGGACGGAATCGGCTGAAATTTTCAGGAAAATGGCACATTTCGTTTCTGAGCAGCCCTTGAAAATTTGGGGGGGTTTCGTCAAGGGGGGGCTGAGAAAAAAGGGGCGACCCAAAACGCGTTTTTCCCATGTTAATTTCCATAGGGCGTTTGGCCTCACTTTTAGCTCGAACGGCTGAATGGATTTGCACGAAACTTGGCAAAATTGCAGGGACTGTTAGCCCGATGTGCCTTTGCTGGGTCTCAATATATGTGCTCCAGTGGATTTTGAGAAATTTACGTTTTAAAAATGTATATATCTGTGACAGCGTCCCAGATAGCGCTCCAGATCGGGTACTTTTCGCGTCACGGAGCTTTGCGAAGCGAAGCTGATTGGCTCCCCGGTGTCTGTCAACATTCTAAACAGTCCGGAGCGGCCGCCATCTTATCTCTCGGTAGGATCGAGAGAGAAGAAGAGGTGAAAAACGAAGGGGGAATTTAATGAAAGGGGGCAAGGTATACCCCTCTTGACCCCTTAGGAATGTTGTTGGGGTTTTTAAAGGGTCCCGTGGGGAAAATAAAAAAAAATTATTTTTCACGGTAGAAGCGCTTCCCGGGCCGCGAACTGGGCCGCAAACTGGTAGCGAAACGGGAATTCGCCATTTTGTGCTTCGTTTTAATTAAATTACTAGGTATAAGGGGGTGCGGGAGACCATTTTGTGCTTCGTTTTAATTAAATTACTAGGTATAAGGGGGTGCGGGAGACGTATTCTAATCCCTTATGTTTTCTGAGGGTGGCTGAGGAGGCTCATATATGTTGATACATGTCTTCCAGCGGCTGTACGTGAGCTTTTTTTTTTTTTTGCTGCGTGACGTCTGTTAACGTTCGATTCGAAGAAAATCAGGAAGTGTTGACCACCAATTTGTCAGTGCGATAAAATATTTTGTTATAAATGAATCCTTATTGATAAACATTGTTTGCGCCATCTTGCCTTTTTTCCAATACCACAATTTTGTCGTGCACAGCAGCCATTTTAGATGCCAGGCCGGTCCCAGGCTATCACCTAGCTCTGCGGATGTAGTTTATGGCCCTAGCTGTAGAGAATCCAGACATGCCAACCCTCCCGATTCAGGCGTGAGACTACTGATTTCAGTGCTAGTCTCCCGCCTCCCGATTCCTGCAAGCAAAAACCCGGGGGCATATTACCAACAACTAGCGATAATTTATGTCTCTAACTTGTTTAGAGACAAAAATTATCGCCGCACATCGGCGATTTTTATCGCAGATAAACCTTGCTATTAGCAAGGTTTATCGCAAATGCGATAAAAAACGGCCGCAATGCATGAATATCGCTGAAAAGTCAGCGATATTCATGCATTATCCAGCAAATGTTCTTAGCCATGTTATCCACCTCCAATTGGATAACATGGCTAAGAACTGCTCGCAAATGCGATAAAAAATGGCCGCAATGCATGAATATCGCTGAAAAGACAGCGAGATTCATGCATTATCCAGCAAATGCTCTTAGCTATGTTATCTACCTCCCATTGGATAACATGGCTAAGAACTGCTCGCAAATGCGATAAAAAACGGCCGCAATGCACGAATATCGCTGAAAAGTCAGCGATATTCATGCATTATCCAGCAAATGCTCTTAGCCATGTTATCCACCTCCAATTGGATAACATGGCTTAGAACTGCTCAGGGCAGGTGTTAGCTTGTGGAGATATTCGCGCTTAGCGCGAATATCTCCAAAATTTGGTAATAGGAGATAGCGATGTAAGGGACTGTTTCCAGTCGCTAACATCTTGGCACGCCCACTTTGCATGTCATTAGTGATAGATATCACTGACATGCAAAGCGGGGCCCAAGATGGTCGCTATCTCCTTTTAGCTGTCACTAACTGGTGTTAGCGACAGCTTGGTAATAGGGAGATAATTTTATCTCCGCTTTCTTGGCTTTTAAAGCCAAAAAAGCGGAATTAAACCCCCTTGATAATATGCCCCACGATTCCTCGGGGGTTTCAGCTGACAGGGCTTGGTATTGTGTTACGTGCTAATTCTTCCAGGAAACGTCAGAGGGTCGATGCAGGGGTTCTAGAAGGGGTGATAAACCATTTAAGCCTCATGAACAAGCGCATGGTCTTTTAAAGATCTGTGAAGTACTCGGGGCGGCGGTGTGTGTGTGCCCTCTTTCAGGAGCGGGCGGGGGGGGGGCACTGCCAGCAACTTGCCAGGCCAGGCAGTGTTCAACACTTGCATCACCCTTTCTCTGCCTGCTATTGCGCTCCATGCTTCGGAAAGGTAAGAAAAAGAACGTGCATTTGAGTTTGAAATGTCCGATCCTGTAGCCGTACACTTGCAAAGCCCACACATGACAATAACCCGATTCAAGGCCCCATTCTCCCGATTTTTTAATAATATATAGTACTCCAAAAAAGTAGGTTTATAAAACTTTATTAACTTTTAATTATAACGAACGTAACAAAAACTGTAAATATATTTAAACATTTTTTGACAAAAAAAAACAACAATGGTCCGAAGCTGTCTTTTGTGCGAATAGTCCCAAGGCAGCACAACGGCACCCAGGTGAAGAACCATCCCTTCTTTAAACCCCATGGTGACCAACTAAGTGCAGGTTTTACATAAAGTAGTGTTTACCTAGAGTGGTGCTGTGTAGGACACTCTGAATGGAAATTAACCAGAACTATAACGATAACAACAACAACAACAATAATATAACTTTTATGCTTAAATTACGCAAACATTTAGCTAATCTGCTAAAGGGGGGAGTCGCCATTTCTTTTGATAATTTATTCACCCATCCGTAGCCTCTCTATTCTCCATTACAATGTGTTTCTTGCTGAAATTAACCAGAACTATAACCATAACAACAACAACAACAATAATATAACTTTAATGTCCAAATTACGCAAAGATTTAGCTAATCTGCTAAAGGGGGGAGTAGCCATTTCTTTTGATAATTTATTTATCCATCCGTAGCCTCTCTAATCTCCATTACAATGTGTTTCTTGCTGTCGGTAGCTGATGAAAAAACTAAAGTTATAACTTCCTCGTCCTTATTTTGTCTTTCTTTGTTCCTTAAGATGTTATCTGTGTCAACCTCTTCCGAGAATGCTGATGCGTTAGGGATTTTCTTGTGTTTCTTAATAGCATTGGTGTCTGCACACTTCTTTGTCAATTCTGTTTATATGATAACTGCTTCATAAACAGACGATATCTTTGTTTAGTCATTAGTGTTAAGTGTGTCTGAAACTACAGTGCCGTTCTGTTTTTCTTTCTTCAGGCTCTACAGAGTTTTGTGTGTTGTTCTTTTGAGCGACAATTATTCCAGAGGTTTCAGGTTCACTTGTTTTGTCCTGCAGTGAGTTAACAGCTTTAGAGACTTCATGTTTATTTGCTATGTCCTGCTGTGTGTCAACTGCTTCAGAGACGTCAGCCTCATTTGTTATGTTTGACTAGATCCTGGACCTGCCCGGACGTTCCCAAAATGGCTCCGGTGTAAATGGGACTCGTAACTGCTTGTTGTGTACTGGTTGCCCAACCTTGATATCACGAGATACGTATGCAGTTGTGAAGCACATGGCGGAGGCTCGTCTTCTGTAGTGGGGCGCCCCTTTATCGTTTCAGTTGCCATTCCGCCCGCTTTTGCTACACTGTGCCTTTTCCGCCATTCAGCTGTTTACCGCCCGCTCTTACGGCTACAGCGTCTCGCTCACCATGTAGTTGAGTTGCTCCCACTCTTGCGGTGCAGCGATAGGCGGCTGCCACAGGACTCTTAAAATGGCGGCCGGCTCTTCGGATTTGGGCCTGGTCCAGTAAAATGGCCCTAGGACACTTTGGAACTCGGACGCTTGTCTGCCAGGGCTTGGGTCCCATTCTCGAAAGCGTCCCCTCAGCCTTGAAGATTCTACAAAAGTCTTGGGGGACCTCGACTCCCGCAGGCTTCCGGTGGGGAGCGGCTGCCATGATTGCTTGCGGAATGGCCACGACGGAGCTACGAGATGGTGGTGCTCTCATGGTGACGCCAGCTTCAGTCTGAAACATCCAGAAACAAGGTGGGGCTTTCATCGTTTGGGAAAAAAAATGTTTTAATCCAATGAAAAGTGTTATTTTTAGGTCACATGACCTAGTCTTACATCATTAGGAAAACAAAAGTAAAATGAACCAATGAAAAGTTTTATTAACAAGTCACATGACCTGTTATGCTTACGTTACGCGCTGCGCGGCGCGCTCTGGATCGTTTCCGGAAAGCTGCGCCTTGCGCACCGGAGCACTTCCGGGTGCGCTAACGCGGCGCGTCATATGACGCATTACGCGACAACGCAGGTCCAGAATATAGTCAAAATGTCTCCACCAACCAGCGGTCGGAATACAACCGCTTTCAGCAGTCCAAAAAGTTCGGTTAAATCTTAAGAGCGGGAGCAACTCAACTACATGGTGAGCGAGACGCTGTAGTCGCAAGAGCGGGCGGTAAACAGCTGAATGGCGGAAGAGGCACAGAGTACCAAAAGCGGGCGGAATGGCAACTAAAACGGTAAAGGGGCGCCCCACTACAGCGTGTCTTCAGGTCAAACGGATTGTGGGACAAGGTCCAGAATGGAAGAGTCATCAAAAGGCAAAAAATTCCGCCGGACCCCGGGAGCCGGCCGCCTATGTCGGGGGCGATCTCAGGCCACACCAGGGCAACACGACTTGGGGAGGGGGCAGGAGCCAAGCGCCCCCTCTCAGTCCGCGCCATCTCACCGTCCCTCGGGTGCCTCCGTCAAGCGGTTTAGGGAGGCACCGTATCACATTGTTTTCCAATGCAGTCAGGTCCACAAACGGACCCCACTTACTTTGAATAGTGAAGCTGCAGCAGGTGCAAATAAGGTTTAAACAGTGTAACAAGCGCTGCTTAGAACTCTGAAGTATGGCACTCAACATCCAGGACTTATGCCATTTGTGTAAGGCAGTGACATCGAAGCAACTCAGGGACCAAAAGCATGAACGAACACTCACGTATGAAAATCTTATTTGGGGAAGGGGCAGGATCCAAACGCCCCCTCCCAGTTCGCGCCACTACACCGTATGTAGAAAATCTGAAGCCATTGTTCTACAAACTCTCAACGCTTGTTATCAGTGCATGAGTTTCATGCTCAATCGATTGAGCTAGCCGGATCGGGCAACAAAAAGTATAAAATAGTTATGTAAATAGTTATTTAATAAAATGTTTTACCCTGTTTCTTTGCTGGTGTGTTGTCTATATTTATAATATTTGCATAGGGTTTGTCGTTATTTTGGGCGGGGTGGGTGGCGGAGTCGAGCTGTCTTGCAGCCCTCATGGTGTGGAGCTCAGTTCATTTCACTATTTTCGTATTTCTCATGAAGGGTTGTTCCTAATGTTTGTATTTTACCGAGGTCAAAAAGAGATCGAATTAGTGGTCTACTGATTTTGCTCGATTACTTTTATTTTTTTACACGATTTTTCACTATCTGCAAAGACTCAACAGAGTATTGCGACTTTGTGCTTGTTTGTAAATAGAGAATGATCCAAAGAGAACCAATTCTAAAACAGTAAATGCTTGGATAACAATCAATCAAATGGAGAGACAAGCAGGTACGACGGATTACAACGGGGGTAAAGGTCTGCGTTAACTACCGTTCACTATCTGCAAAGAGAGAGTACTACTAAGAGAAAAGAGGGGAGGGGGGGGCAGCGTTCAAAGCACATCAGCGTGCATAAACACGAAAACGTTTTTACCTATCACGTACTTGACATTTGACAGCTTTTGATATTTGCTATTAAAAAACCATTGAAATTCACAGAAAAAACCATAGGTTATAGTCCATATATAGTTAAGAATTTGCATTTACAAAACCTTGAAAATTCAATGAAAAAACCATTGGTTATAGAACATATATAGTTAGGAATTTGCATTTACAAGACCTTCTTTTACTCGCATAAAACCATTGAAATTCCATATATAGTTAGATGCGCTAACTATATGGCTGAGATACCCGCCACCCCCTCTCAACACAATCCCCAAGGATGGGAAACGGAAACAGTTCTGAAGTCTTTGGAAGACGGGAGGGAGTAACCCCCCCGGCCGTATTTATTAAAATATGAAACAAAATTAAAACATTAAATAAACAGTTTCATATTATGTACAATTTCATTACCACATTGCGATGTTTGGCTAACCTTAACAGATTCTCTAATACAAAGGTTCTCCTAGCCGAACTAACATCCTGCAAAACATTTACTTGAAATTTTGAAATTGTACATCCTAACGTTTAAGGGCCAACGGCAAGGTCGTAACCGGTGTCAAGATCCCTAACCCAGAAATATCGCCCTCACTTGTGAGGGGCGGCCCAGAGGCGTACCTCAAGTGCAATTACCAATTTCCCTTGACTTGACGGGGGCCCCAATAAAACTCGACGCCACTTAGAGGTCGTACGAGGACTCGTGTGAGGTATCTAGAAGGTAGCGTAGACCCCCCCCCAAACCCCACACAACTTACCATATCTGCCGTCGCAGACGTCCTGGCCCCGGGAAATTCCCCAGGAGGGGGCTGTAACCCCTCCTACCCAGGAAGGGGCCTTGACCGCCTTTCCTCTTCTTTCGGCGACCCATCCTTAGAAGGGACCGCCTCCCCGTTGAGGGGCCAATGGCCACCTCCCCCGAGCGCTCCCATCCGTGCTGGGTGACGCCCACTCATAGGGATCTTCCAATTAGTGCTCACCGATCATGACCTTACCGCCCGACCAAAATAAATACGACAATGCTAACTAAATGACTAAACTAAAAATACAGTAGCAACTACACTTTTATTAAAAGCATGCTTACCAATGAACACTAAAGCAGAATTTCTTTATTTGCAAAACGTAACACAAATCGACATTCTTTATTACATACTCAAAATCATCGCGATAATACCACAACCTGTAAACGAAAATCAGAGTTATCCATCAACTTTATTCAAAACCACTTGCTGTCATCAGGGGCTGGTGGGTGGGTCAAAATTGGCTCTTCGTTCCGTCTCGAGCTCACGTGCAGCGAGGAGGTGCAGCTCCAGAGCACAGGAACAAGAGGATGCCTTCGGATCTTGCTTCTCCTTTTATCTGTCTTCAGGGCGGGCGTAAACCCGCCCCTGCCTGCCCCTAGGGCGTGGCCAGCCGCGTCAGTGTCTAGGCCAACCCACTCTAGGGCGGGAAAAGGCGCGCCCCGGCTACGCCGCTTCGGGCATACCAGCCGAGACTCGCCTCCCGCCCAAGATGGCTTCCCGGGGGGATCGTGGTACTCCGCCATACGTTCGGGGGGACCGAGTGGTCGCCCCTTTCCATATGGCTGAGATACCCGCCACCCCCTCTCAACACAATCCCCAAGGATGGGAAACGGAAACAGTTCTGAAGTCTTTGGAAGACGGGAGGGAGTAACCCCCCCGGCCGTATTTATTAAAATATGAAACAAAATTAAAACATTAAATAAACAGTTTCATATTATGTACAATTTCATTACCACATTGCGATGTTTGGCTAACCTTAACAGATTCTCTAATACAAAGGTTCTCCTAGCCGAACTAACATCCTGCAAAACATTTACTTGAAATTTTGAAATTGTACATCCTAACGTTTAAGGGCCAACGGCAAGGTCGTAACCGGTGTCAAGATCCCTAACCCAGAAATATCGCCCTCACTTGTGAGGGGCGGCCCAGAGGCGTACCTCAAGTGCAATTACCAATTTCCCTTGACTTGACGGGGGCCCCAATAAAACTCGACGCCACTTAGAGGTCGTACGAGGACTTGTGTGAGGTATCTAGAAGGTAGCGTAGACCCCCCCCAAACCCCACACAACTTACCATATCTGCCGTCGCAGACGTCCTGGCCCCGGGAAATTCCCCAGGAGGGGGCTGTAACCCCTCCTACCCAGGAAGGGGCCTTGACCGCCTTTCCTCTTCTTTCGGCGACCCATCCTTAGAAGGGACCGCCTCCCCGTTGAGGGGCCAATGGCCACCTCCCCCGAGCGCTCCCATCCGTGCTGGGTGACGCCCACTCATAGGGATCTTCCAATTAGTGCTCACCGATCATGACCTTACCGCCACAGGCCGGATAGTTGACCGGCTATTCGGACCCCCCACAACACTCCTACCTAAAGGTCATGGTGTAACGTTTTTAGCCATGCTAAGAAGTCTCCTATGAGTAACTCATTCCCCACCCGAGACAAATGCACTCCATCCCCCAAATACATACTGTCATCATTAATACACCCATGTGAAATAGCATGCAGTGTCTTGGAACGGAACAACCTACTCACTTTGTTATTAAGCTTCCTAACAGAATGATTTAAAGCAGGAACCGAAATAGCCCCCCGCCACACTTTTCGTGGGATCATATGGGACCACGCAATTGTGCACCCTGGAACTCTCCTCGCTAACCAACTTACAGTGGAAAGCATCGCCTCAAGAAGAAGTCGTCTACCAGTGGTGACCAAATCATTACCCCCAAGATGTACTATCACTACAGACGGCGGTGACCTCGTCCGCCCTAGCAAACCCTCAAAATATGATTGAAACTGGTCAATACAGAGACCGCCTCTTCCGTAGAAGGACACACTGTACCCGTATTCCCCAGCTACGTGAATCATATCACCTGCCTTGAATACGTCTGCGGCACGTCTCACGTATGAGTGGCCCACAACCCACACCTCCTTTTTCACAGCCGGTGATGTCTGACCGCTGGCCCGGTGTAGGGTCGACTGCAAAGTCCGCCCCGCCTCGTAGGCTTGCGCAACTGAAAACCAAACAAAACAAGAAGCGTGAGTACATTGCTACAGCTTCACAACATGTGCAACCGCACATACCTTTTATAACAATTGGAGGACCAACGCCCCACCCGTTTAACTTGTTCAACATCCAGACCCCTGGCTGTAGCTTCTGTAGCAGCCCCTATCCGAAAGGAATGGGTCCCAAACTCGCCCGGGTTCAAGCCCGCAGCGGCAATCGACATCGCAAGCACCCGCTGAAACTGAAACTTTGTCAGTGGGGTGGCGTCAGCGTGTCTCAACAAGGTCCCCCCTCATGATGCCACCCTTCGTGCTAAATAATCTTCTAGACACCTTACCGGGCACATGGAGGACCCGGGAATCCTGCGTATGATTACGCAGTCACCCATCCCACTTTGATCGGTCTTGGACCTTACAAATGAGACCGTTATCGTCTCCCCTCTGATCTGGACGTGCTCCTGGCACAATCCTCCTGTCACATCCTGCTTGTTCCTCGCCACTAATTCGCTTACCCGCATAGCCCCATGGAATGCCAGCGTAAAAGCGGCTCGGAATAACACTGTCTCAAACTGAGATGAACACGTAGCAGGGAGTCTGGATAATAACTGGGCCAGCCTATCCAAACCTATCGGGCGCCTCTCATCTACTCTGCGACCCTCAAGGCGTTGCCACCCCCGTAGCGCTTTCTGTACAACGAAAGACGCTGTCGGGTCATGGATCCCGTGAGCCCTAGCAACAAAGGAAATGGCAGCCCGATGCCTCTGAGCCGTGGCCACCGATTTCCCGACCCGATGTAAGGACATCAGAAAATCCACCACCCACTCTTCCTGGCCCCAAAGCTCCTCTCTATCAGTCCCCAAAAAGGCCAAATAGGACCGGAACGCCCCTTCATATGCCTTCCTCGTCCTGGGTGCTAAACTCTCTCCCACGAGGTTACGAAGTTCGGGGCACCGAGAGACCAGAGAGCTTCGGGAAAGGGTGCCGGCTCCGGGTCCGCTGTGGGAAGGAAACCCCAGAAAGCCTGCATACGAAAACGAGACAGTGCATCAGCCGCCTGGTTCATTACCCCTGGGACATGTCTTGCTCTGAATAGCACATTCAATTGCATACACAGTAAAACAATTTCCTTGAGCAGTCTCAAAATCCATTTGCATCGTGCTGCCTGACTATTGATACACTCGACCACGGTCATATTGTCAGACCAAAATACCACAGAGTGATCTTTGAACCCTTCGGGCCAAGTTCTCAGGGCCACTAAAATGGGGAAAAGTTCCAGGAAAGCAATGTTACTTGTCAATCCACTGTCATGCCACCATGTCGGCCACTTTTGTGCAGACCATCTTGTGCCAAAGATGGCACCGAAACCTATGCTCCCTGCCGAATCTGTCCACAGCCCCAGCTCCTCAGAGGACACGGCTGGTTTGTTCCAGACGACTCGACCATTGAAATCCGCCAGAAATGCCAACCAAATGCGCATGTCCTGGCGGACCTCTGCCGAGAGCCTTGTGCGATGATGGCACTCCTTCAGGCCGACCATGGCTTGAGCGATCGAACGGGAAAAGGGGCGGGCCATTGGTATAACCCTCAGGGCAAAATTCAACTGGCCAACTAACTGCTGTAATTGATGCAGCTTAACCTTAGGTCCACTTATACACATTTGCAGGGATGTCCTGAACTTTGACACTTTGTCAGCTGGTAAACGAAAACAACCTTCTGCGGAGTCTAACTTGATCCCCAGAAACTCGAGGCAAGTGGAAGGCCCCACAGTCTTACCTGGTGCCAATGGCACGCCAAACTGATTCATCAAGACACAAAACTGTGCCAAAGCCTGCCCACATTCCGGGTCCCCGGCTGCCCCCAGGAACAAAAAATCATCAAGGTAATGCATCACATTTTGGAAACCCGTCTTCCTTGTGAAGACCCATTGTAGAAAACTACTGAATTTTTCGAAATAGGCACAAGATATAGAGCACCCCATCGGCATACACCTATCCATGTAATAATGACCCTGAAACATGAAACCTAAGAGACGCTGATCGTCTGGATGTACCGGGAGCAACCGGAACGCTGACTTGATATCAGATTTTGCCATCAGCGCCCCGGGCCCCAGGCGATTCAAAAATGGCTACGGCCTCATCGAAGGATGCGTACCGCACCGAACACACTTCCGGGTCTATCGCTTCGTTTACGGAAAGACCACGTGGGGCTGATAAATTATGTATCAGCCGAAACTCACCCGGGTCCTTCTTTGGGACCACACCTAAAGGGGAACAAACAAAATTAGGAACCGGTGGTACACTAAACGGACCGGCAACTCGACCTCGAGTAACCTCCTTCCTGATCTTATCCTGTACCACAGTCGTATGCTGAAAGACCGATAGCTGATTTTTACATTTCGTTGCACCTTGAAAGTCCCCCACTGGGATGCGGAAACCATAAGAAAACCCGTTCCGCAACACCCCAGCAGAAGTACGATCCGGGTATTCACTGAGCCAAGGAATCATTGCCAAGGTATCAATCGGGGTAGGTAAAGGCGCCCCTCGGACTATGTTAGACCTGTTTGGCGCCTCCTCTACCCCCGTTATCACCCGTTTTGGCTCTGCACGTGGACTCAGGATGGGATGATTGCCCACACCCACTACATTCGTGTCTAAATTTGCACGATCCCTGGGGCCTAGTACATTTACCCCTGTTGAAGTTCCAACAAACCCCCCTTTTTCCTGTGTTACCGGCAGGCTTTGAGTAATTGTCGGTACCCGCACCTGACCGAAAGGGCGTCCCCGCATACTGGCGGGAAGATTCGCCAACGATACTCCCCACTAATGGCAATTTTAACATACCAGTCTCCTTCATTTTGGACCATGACACAGAATCATAACAATCCCATGTTAAGTTTTTATCATGTTCTTTAGCTTTTCTAAACAGGTTATCATAGCAGAACCAATGATTACCCTCGTGTGATACCGAGTACCCCATGATTCGTGACTGATAAATCGGCAATTCGGGTAACAGATCGGGCCTTCGCTCCCCCAAGATCGATGTAAAAACCCCCCACGCTTGGCCCCAATTGCCAATGTTTTCATTTACCTTAAAGGCGGCCATTTTTGCGCGCCAAACACTCGGATGCATGAGCTCCTTCTGGCCCTTGACATGCTCCATCTCATAGTGATCAGTAAGCAACGAGAAGATGTTTACGTACTCCCCTGCCCATATCTTCTCCTTAATAGCCAAAGGAACATGCTGACCCAATTTTTCCCTACGAGAGGGTGCCGACTCATCCCTCGCAATCGGCAATGGCCGCTTACCTGCACCGGACGTTGTCTCTGCTACTGAACCCGTCCCCTGTGGCTTCTCTACTGCTGCAGCCGGCGTGGACACCTTCGCTGCTTCCCGTGACTCACGCAGTTGCTTCATTAGCTCCTGCGCGTCGACAGCCGTGGCGCCCTCGCTACCTTTTCCCAACCACGCTGCCAATTGTGCTGCCAGCTCGGGCGGCATATCTTCCCCGGACACAGGGGTGACCACAACGGGAATCGGATTCCCTTCCTCCGGCACGGGAGTTGGTGCCTCGAGCGGGGCACTGGGACCCGGGATGTCTTCTCCCGCTGCTCCCCTCCTGGGCCTCTTGTTTTTCCCTCCCGGGGCTGCTCCCGCCAAAGGACGTTTCGGTCCCCCTTCCTCGTTCTTATCCATTCGCCTCTTTAGTTCGGTCATCTCCTTCATGAGAACGCGCGGCATTCTCCAACAGAGTATCTGAAAAACAAACAAGAACGATTACAACGCTCAAAATTGGCTCTTCGTTCCGTCTCGAGCTCACGTGCAGCGAGGAGGTGCAGCTTCAGAGCACAGGAACAAGAGGATGCCTTCGGATCTTGCTTCTCCTTTTATCTGTCTTCAGGGCGGGCGTAAACCCGCCCCTGCCTGCCCCTAGGGCGTGGCCAGCCGCGTCAGTGTCTAGGCCAACCCACTCTAGGGCGGGAAAAGGCGCGCCCCGGCTACGCCGCTTCGGGCATACCAGCCGAGACTCGCCTCCCGCCCAAGATGGCTTCCCGGGGGGATCGTGGTACTCCGCCATACGTTCGGGGGGACCGAGTGGTCACCCCTTTCCATATATCGCGCACCCGCAATCCACTGCTGATGATGTCACATATTACATCATTCATGACATGGTCGGTGACATCACTGATGACATCACTGATGACATCATCCAGTGACTGTGTGTTTCTGTAAAGTTTAAAAATGTTTTACATATTGAAGAATGAGTGGATGTATAAGTGTCTGGATGAAGGATTTAGTAGGTGCGTGACTGACGGAGCGAGTGAATGAATGTGTCTTACTGAATGCATGGGTTAATGACTAAACTGTCTGAAAGTGTGCATCAATATGTCTGTTGTTGTGCAAGCTGCTGCATGTGTTGATCAGTAGCTATATGAGTGGCTATATAGCTTATTGATTGGTTGCCCAAGTATTTGTATGGAAGACTGAGTGTGTGTGTAACTGGCTGGGAGGCGAGTGACTCTGTGCAGATCAATGTGTACTTGTATCAGTAATTGTATAAGAGAGTAAGTATGTGTTAGTATATGTTTGAAAAAGTAAGGTGTTCTGTGTTTAACTGTATAGATGAGGAAATCGAAGTGTGATTGATTCTTTACAGGACTGACTAGGTGTGTGAGTAACTCCATGGATGAGTGGCAGTGTGTGAGCGTCTGCATAGGTGTATGAGTGCATATGATAGTGTTGTAATAATGAGTGACTGTATGTACAAGTGATTGTATGGGTGAATGAGTGAATGTGTGCGTAGACGTAGGAATCAGTGAGTGCGTATGTAGTAACTGGTATTGGTGTGTCATGATGTCATCAGTGATGTCATTTGAGATGTCATCAGTTATGTCATCAGTGATGTCATTTGAGATGTCATCAGTGATGTCACTGACCATGTCATGAATGATGTAATATGTGACATCATCAGCAGTGGATTGCGGGTGCGCGATATATAGTTAGCGCATCTAACTATATATGGAATTTCAATGGTTTTATGCGAGTAAAATAAGGTTTTGTAAATGCAAATTCCTAACTATATATGTTCTATAACCAATGGTTTTTTCATTGAATTTTCAAGGTTTTGTAAATGAAAATTCCTAACTATATATGGACTATAACCTATGGTTTTTTCTGTGAATATATATATATATGAGACGAATGGGAGAGTGATGCAGATAACGAGAGGAAGAGAAATAGAGATGGGAGTGAGAAGAAATAAATCAGAGCTAGAATGTAGAGTTGAAGAGAGGGGTGGAGAGAGAAAGATGGAGCAGAGTAAGAAGGAGTTCGACAGAGAGAGAAAGAATGGGCAGTTTGACTTTCAAGGGAGAGTCCGTAAGAAAGAGAAAGAGAGAGAAGTGAAAAGATATATATATATATATATATATATATATATATATATATATATATATATATATATATATATATATATATATATATATATATATATATATATATATATATATATATATATATATATATATATATTACCTACTGGCGTCTCGCCAGTAGGTATATATAGTTAGGATTAATTCCCTATGGGATTTCTGAAAATTCTATGTCTAATAACTTTGGCGTTTGAGGACGGAATCGGCTGAAATTTTCAGGAAAATGGCACATTTTGTTTCTGAGCAGCCCCTGAAAATTTGGTGGAGTTTCGTCAAGGGGGGGGCTGAGAAAAAAGGGGGGTCCCAAAACGCGTTTTTTCCATTCATTTTTCCATAGGGCGGTTGGACTCACTTTTAGCTCGAACGGCTGAATGGATTTGCACGAAACTTGGCAAAATTGTAGGGACTGTTAGCCCGATGTGCCTTTGCTAGGTCTCAATATATGTGCTCCAGTAGTTTTTGAGAAATAACGTTCAAACCAAGATATATATCTGTAACAGCGCTCTGGGCAGCGATCCGGTCCGCTTACTTTTCGCGAAACGGAACTTTGCGCGCAGAAAGCTGATTGGCTCTCCGGTGTCTGTCAACATTCTAAACAGTCCGGAGCGGCCGCCATCTTATCTCTCGGTAGGATCGAGAGAGAAGAGGTGAAAAACGAAGGGGGAATTTATTGAAAGGGTGCAAGGTATACCCCTCTTGACCCCCTAGGATTGTTGTTGGGGTTATTAAAGGGTCCCGTGGGGAAAATAAAAAAAAATGATTTTTCACGGTAGAAGCGTTTCCCGGGCCGCGAACTGGGCCGCAAACTGGTAGCGAAACGGGAATTCGCCATTTTGTGCTTCGTTTTAATTGTTTAGAGACAAAAATTATCGCCGCACATCGGCCACAATGCATGAATATCGTTGAAAAGTCAGCGATATTCATGCATTATCCAGCAAATGCTCTTAGCCATGTTATCCACCTTCCATTGGATAACAGAAAGCTGATTGGCTCTCCGGTGTCTGTCAACATTCTAAATAGTCCGGAGCGGCCGCCATCTTATCTCTCGGTAGGATCGAGAGAGAAGAAGAGGTGAAAAACGAAGGGGGAATTTATTGAAAGGGGGCAAGGTATACCCCTCTTGACCCCCTAGGAATGTTGTTGGGGTTATTAAAGGGTCCCGTGGGGAAAATAAAAAAAAAATTATTTTTCACGGTAGAAGCGCTTCACGGGCCGCGAACTGGGCCGCAAACTGGTAGCGAAACGGGAATTCGCCATTTTGTGCTTTGTTTTAATTGTTTAGAGACAAAAATTATCGCCGCACATCGGCCACAATGCATGAATATCGCTGAAAAGTCAGCGATATTCATGCATTATCCAGCAAATGCTCTTAGCCATGTTATCCACCTTCCATTGGATAACAGAAAGCTGATTGGCTCTCCGGTGTCTGTCAACATTCTAAATAGTCCGGAGCGGCCGCCATCTTATCTCTCGGTAGGATCGAGAGAGAAGAAGAGGTGAAAAACGAAGGGGGAATTTATTGAAAGGGGGCAAGGTATACCCCTCTTGACCCCCTAGGAATGTTGTTGGGGTTATTAAAGGGTCCCGTGGGGAAAATAAAAAAAAAATTATTTTTCACGGTAGAAGCGCTTCACGGGCCGCGAACTGGGCCACAAACTGGTAGCGAAACGGGAATTCGCCATTTTGTGCTTCGTTTTAATTGTTTAGAGACAAAAATTATCGCCGCACATCGGCCACAATGCATGAATATCGCAGAAAAGTCAGTGATATTCATGCATTATCCAGCAAATGCTCTTAGCCATGTTATCCACCTTCCATTGGATAACATGGCTAAAAACCGCTCTGTGCGTGAGCTTTTTTTTTTTGCTGCGTGACGTTTGTTAACGTTCGATTCGATGGAAATCAGGAAGTGTTGAACACCATTTTGTCACTGCGAGTAAATATTTTGTTATAAATGAATCCTTATTGATAAACATTGTCTGCGCCATCTTGCGTTTTTGTCCAATGCCACAATTTTGTCGTGCACGGCAGCCATTTTAGATGCCTTGACCAGGGCCACTCTCTGCACGCCGTCGATTCTCAGCATGGCTCCCCACCCTCGCACGCATCTCCCCCACGCAATGGTCACCCCCGCTCTCTCTCTCATGCATGGGCCATATACTTCCCCCATCTGCGCTGCTCTTCTCTGAGAATCACACCCTGTGCCCGTTCGACACCTCCCTTTCACCCTATTCACTACCGCACCCTCTGACACTTCTCTTCCTCTGTGTCCGATTGTCCAGGCCGGACCTAGGCTATCACCTAGCCCTGCGGATGTAGTGTATGGCTCCAGCTGTAGAGTATCCAGACATGCCAACCCTCCCGATTCAGGTGTGAGACTACTGATTTCAGTGCTAGTCTTTTGTTTCCCGATTCCTGCAAGGAAAAACCCGGGGGCATATTTCCAACAACTAGCGGTAATTTTTGTCTCTAACTTGTTTAGAGACAATAATTATCGCCGCACTTCGGCGAATTTTATCGCACATAAACCTTGCTATTAGCAAGGTTTATCGCAAATGCGATAAAAAACGGCCGCAATGCATGAATATCGCTGAAAAGTCAGCGATATTCATGCATTAGTCAGCAAATGCTCTTAGCCATGTTATCCACTTCCCATTGAACAAGCGCATGGTCTTTTAAAGATTTGTGAAGTACTCGGGGCGGGGGGGGGCACTGGCAGCAATTTGCAGGCCAGGCAGTGTTCAACACGTGCATCACCCTTTCTCTGCCTGCTATTGCGCTCCATGCTTCGGAAAGGTAAGAAAAAGAACGTGCATTTGAGTTTGAAATGTCCGATCTTGTAGCAGTACACTTGCAAAGCCCACACATGACAATAACCCGATTCAAGGCCCCATTCACCCGATTTTTTAAAAAAATATAGTACTCCAAGACAGTTACATTTTAAAACTTTATTAATATTTAAATATAACGAACGCAACAAAAACTGTAAATATATTTAAGCATTTTTTGAAATTAACCAGAACTATAACGATAACAACAACAACAACAATAATATAACTTTTATGCCTAAATTACGCAAACATTTAGCTAATCTGCTAAAGGGGGGAGTCGCCATTTCTTTACAATAATCAATAATGAAAAATCCACATCAATAGGGTTGCCCGTTTTGTCGATGCAGCACTATAGTGCAATATACACAGCACCTGGGGTGTCAAGAGTGAACAGGTCTTTCTTTGTTCCTTAAGATGTTATCTCCGAGAATGCTGATGCATTGGTGTCTGTACACTTCTTTGTCAATTCTGTCAAGATGATAACTGCTTTATAAACAGACGATATCTTTGTTTCGTCATTAGTGTTAAGTGTGTCTGAAACTACAGTGCCCTTCTGTTTTTTTTTCTTCAGGCTCTACAGAGTTTTGTGTGTTGTTCTTTTGAGCGACAATTATTCCAGAGGTTTCAGGTTCACTTGTTTTGTTCTGCAGTGAGTTAACAGCTTTAGAGAGTTCATGTTTATTTGCTATGTCCTGCTGTTCGTGAACTGCTTCAGAGACGTCAGCCTCATTTTTTATGTTTCAGTAGATCCTGGACCTGCCCGGCCGCGCCCAAAATGGCGCCGGTGTAAATGGGACTCGTAACTGCTTGTTCTGTACTGGTTGCCCAACCTTGATATCACGAGATACATATGCAGTTTTGAAGCACATGGCGGAGGCTTGTCTGCTGTAGTGGGGCGCCCCTTTATCGTTTCAGTCGCCATTCCGCCCGCTTTTGCTACACTGTGCCTCATCCGCCATTCAGCTGTTTACCGCCCGCTCTTACGGCTACAGCGTCTCGCTCACCATGTAGTTGAGTTGCTCCCACTCTTGCGGTGCAGCGGTAGGCGGCTTCCACAGGACTCTTAAAATGGCGGCCGGCTCTTCGGATTTGGGCCTGGTCCAGTAAAATGGCCCTGGGACACCTTGGAACTCGGACGCTTGTCTGCCAGGGCTTGGGTTCCATTCTCGAAAGCGTCCCCTCAGCCTTGAAGATTGTACAAAAGTCTTGGGGGCCCTCGACTCCCGCAGGCTTCCGGTGGGGAGCGGCTGCCATGATTGCTTGCGGAATGGCCACGACGGAGCTACGAGATGGTGGTGCTCTCATGGTGACGCCAGCTTCAGTCTGAAACATCCAGAAACAAGGTGGGGCTTTCATCGTTTGGGGAAAAAAAATGTTTTAATCCAATGAAAAGTGTTATTTTTAGGTCACATGACCTAGTCTTACATAATTAGGAAAAGAAAAGTAAAATGAACCAATGAAAAGTTTTATTAACAAGTCACATGACCTGTTATGCTTACGTTACGCGCTGCGCGGCGCGCTCTGGATTGTTTCCGGGAAGCTGCGCCTTGCGCACCGGAGCACATCCGGGTGCGCTAACGCGTCGCGTCATATGACGCATTACGCGACAATGCAGGTGCAGAATATAGTCAAAATGTCTCCACCAACCAGCGGTCGGAATTCCACCGCTTTCAGCAGTCCAAAAAGTTCGGTCAAATCTTAAGAGCGGGAGCAACTCAACTACATGGTGAGCGAGACGTTGTAGTCGCAAGAGCGAGCGGTAAACAGCTGAATGGCGGAAGAGGCACAGAGTACCAAAAGCGGGCGGAATGGCAACTAAAACGGTAAAGGGGCGCCCTACGACAGCGTGTCTTCAGGTGAAACGGATTGTGGGACAAGGTCCAGAATGAAAGATTCTTCAAAAGGGAAAAAATTCCGCCGGACCCCGGGAGCCGGCCACCTATGCCGGGGGCGATCTCAGGCCTCACCAGGGCAACACGACTTGGGGAGGGGGCAGGAGCCAAGCGCCCCCTCTCAGTCCGCGCCATCTCACCGCCCCTCGGGAGCCTCCGTCAAGCGGTTTAGGGAGGCACCGTATCACATTGTTTTCCAATGCAGTCAGGTCCACAAATGGACCCCACTACTTTGAATAGTGAAGCTGCAGCAGGTGCAAATAAGGTTTAAACAGTGTTACAAGAACTGCTTAGAACTCTGAAGTATGGCACTCAATAACCAGGACTTATGCCATTTATGTAAGGCAGTGACATGGAAGCAACTCAGGGACAAAAAGCATGAACGAACATTCACGTATGAAAATCTTATTTGGAGAAGGGGTAGAATCCAAACGCCCCCTGCCAGTTCGCGCCACTACACTGTATGTGGAAAATCTGAAGCCATCATTCTACAAACTCTCAACGCTTGTTATCAGTGCATGACTTTCATGCTCGATCGATTGAGCTAGCCGGATCGGGTAATAAAAAGTATAAAATAGTTATGTAAATAGTTATTTAATAAAATGTTTTATTCTGTTTCTTTGGTGGTGTGTTGTGTATATTTATAATATTTGCATAGGGTTTGCCGTTATTTTTGGCGGTGTGGGTGGCGGAGTCGAGCTGTTTTGCAGCCCTCATGGTGTGGAGCTCAATTCATTTCACTATTTTCGTATTTCTCATGAAGGGTTATTCCTAATGTTTGTATTTTACCGAGGTTAAAAAGAGATCGAATTAGTGGTCTACTGATTTTGCTCGATTACTTTTATTTTTTTACACGATTTTTCACTATCTGCAAAGACTAAACAGAGTATTGCGACTTTGTGCTTGTTTGTAAATAGAGAATGATCCAAAGAGAACCAATTGTAAAACAGTAAATGCTTGGATAATAATCAATCAAATGGAGAGACAAGCAGGTACGACGGATTACAACAGGGGTAAAGGTCTGCGTTAACTACCGTTCACTATCTGCAAAGAGAGAGTACTACTAAGAGAAAAGAGGGGAGTGGGGGGGGGGGGCAGCGTTCAAAGCACATCAGCGTGCATAAACACGAAAACGTTTTTACCTATCACGTACTTGACATTTGACAGCTTTTGATGTTTGCTATTAAAAAACCATTGAAATTCACAGAAAAAACCATAGGTTATACTCCATATATAGTTAGGAATTTGCATTTACAAAACCTTGAAAATTCAATGAAAAAACCATTGGTTTTAGGCCATATATAGTTAGGGATTTGCATTTAGAAAACCTTATTTTACTCGCATAAAACCATTGAAATTCCATATATAGTTATAAGCGCTAACTATATATCGCGCACCCGCAATCCACTGCTGATGATGTCACATATTACATCATTCATGACATGGTTAGTGACATCACTGATGACATCACTGATGACATCTCAAATGACATCACTGATGACATCACTGATTACAACATCCAGTGACTGTATGTTTCTGTAAAGTTAAAATATGTTTTACATATTGATGAATGTGTGGATATATAAGTGTCTGGATGAAGGATTTACTAGGTGCATGACTGACTGATTGAGTGAGTGATTAAATGTGTCTCACTGAGTGCATGGGTTAGTGACTAAACTGTTTTAATTTGTGCATCATTATATCTGTTGTTCTACAAACTGCTGCATATGTTGATCAGTAGCTATATGAGTAACTGTATGGGTTGATTGGTTGTCCAAGTATTTGTATGGGAAACTGAGTGTGTGTGTATGGGTGGCTGGAAGGTGTGTGACTCTGTACATAGATGTGTGAGTAGTTGATTCACTATATGTATAGATTCAAAACTGCATGTGGAAACAGCTGTATGGGCGGTTGACTGTGCATGAGTGTATTAGTGAGTGAATGGATATCTCAGTGCTACATGTCAAATTAAGTACATATGTAAAACACAGTACATGTGAGAGTTGACATCTATAAATAACTGTGCATAAGAGCTAGTGAATGTGTGAGTGGCTGTATGGATCATTGTGAACATGTATCAGAGATTGTATAAGAGAGTAAAGTAAATATGTGTTAGTATATGTTTGAATAAGTAAGGTGTGTATAACTGTATAGTTGAGAAAATGGAGGTGTGATTGATTTTTGGCATAACTGACTAGGTGTGTGAGTAACTCCATGGATGAGTGACTGTCTGTTTACACTGATTGTATCTAAGGTTATATTAGAGTCTGAAGAGGTTCATGGTATTATCACATGAATGATATCATCAGTGATGTGATCAGTCATGTCAAATGAGATGTTATCAGTGATGTCATCAGTGATGTCATTTGAGATGTCATCAGTGATGTCATTAGTGATGTCACTAACCATGTCATGAATGATGTAATATGTGACATCATCAGCAGTGGATTGCGGGTGCGCGATATATAGTTAGCGCTTATAACTATATATGGAATTTCAATGGTTTTATGCGAGTAAAATAAGGTTTTCTAAATGCAAATCCCTAACTATATATGGCCTAAAACCAATGGTTTTTTCATTGAATATATATATATATATATATATATATATATATATATGTATATATATATATATATATATATATATATATATATATATATATATATAAATATATATATTCTCTGAAAAAAACATAGGTTTAACACCAGTTATAGTTAGCTGGAAATTTTACTGATATAAAACCATTGAAATTCCCACGTTATAGTTAGATGGACTCACTATAACTTGCGCGTGCAATGCACTGCTGATGACGTCACATATTACATCACTCATGACATGGTCAGTGACATCACTCATGACATCACTGATGACACCATCCAGTGAATGTGTGTCTTTCTGAAAAATAAATATATTTTATATATGTATATGTAAAAGTTGATGGAAGAATAAATGTTTTAATAAGTGTCTAAATGGATGGTTTTTAAAAAAAAATTGATTGGTTAACTGGCTTATTAAGTGTATGTTAGTGAATACATATATTAGTGAGTAATGTTTAAATATTTAAATATATGTATTAGTGTTTCACTTTGTTTATAAGTGGCTGCATGGGTTGGTGAGTAGCTACATGTGTAGGTATATGGGTTATTAGATGTTTTTTTAGTATCAGTATGAGTGTTTGTATGGTTTGGTGGGGGTATTACTTATCACATAGATGCATGAATGACTGACTCTCTCTTTGTATGTGTTTTGAAGACAGCATATGTGCAGGACTGTATGGGTGGATGAGTGTGTATATGTGTGTGTTACTGCGTGAATGACTGTCTCACTAGTGTCTTTATCAGTAACTACATATGTTTTAATCTAGTATATGTGAATATTGATGTATATAAGTGAGTATATGTGAGAGTAAGAGATTGTAAGAGTTCCTGTTTAAATAAGTATGTGTTTCTATAAGTGATTGTTTAAGAGAGTAAGTATGTGTAAGTTTCCTTAGAAGTAAGGTGGTAGTGTGTGTTTAGATGTATATGCAAATAAATGGATGTTCAATAGTTTACTTGCATGTGTGAGTATGTGTGAGAGTAACTTTTGGATGACTGTTGGTGTGTAACAGGATGTATAGGTGTATCACTACATATGATGAGTGAGTATATGTATGAGTGACTATATAGAACTGTTGGTGAATGAGTGGATGTGTATATAGATGGTGGAATTATTGAATTGGTTGTTGTAACTTTTATGTGTATCTCCATTTTTTTGAAAATTTTAATTTCTATTTTTGAATATGTGTTTCATGGGTTACATTACACTGAAAGGAGGTCTGTCACTCTGTCTCAAGGATGATGTCATCGGTGATGTCATGAGTGATGTCACTGACCATGTCATGAGTGATGTAATATGTGACGTCATCAGCAGTGCATTGCACGCGCAAGTTATAGTGAGTCCATCTAACTATAACGTGGGAATTTCAATGGTTTTATATCAGTAAAATTTCCAGCTAACTATAACTGGTGTTAAACCTATGGTTTTTTCAGTGAATTTGATAGGTTTTTTAAATGCTAATTCCTAACTATAACTGGTGTGAAACCTATGGTTTTTTCATTGAATTTCATAGGTTTTTAAAATGCTAATTCCTTTGTATATCGAGTTTCTAACCTTTTTTTTTTTTACAATTTGCTGTTTTTTTTTAAGTATTCATTTTTTTAATATAATTTTTTTCTTTTGCGCTCTGGGTGCGCGCTCCGGGAAGCTTTCAGCTAAGCTCTCCGGTAAGCTTTTCCGTGAGCTCATCTGAAATGATTATGCATTTCTGTAAAAGTTTGATGACGTCACTTCGGCGCGTAAGTGCCCTCGGAAGCGCCTTCGTTCGCGGCGCGTAAACGCTCGCAAAAGCGCCTACGATCGCGCCACGTTTGCGCCCCGGAAGCGCCTACGATCACGCTGCGTAAACGCACCGGAAGTGCTCCGGAGCGCGCAGCGTAAACGCGTCGGGTCATGTGACCCTAAAATAACACTTTTCATTGGTTGCTAACAGTTTTTTTTACAATGAATGAAATCCCCACCCATTTCCTTCACTTCTTCTTTCACTTTTGTGACTGAAAGACCTGCCTTTTTGCTCTTGCATATTTCTTGGTTAATCATGGCTGCCAGACCATCCAGCAGTGAAGATGAGCCTGAATTCATCGATGAAGAGCCTCCTCAACCAAAGGTGAAAGAGCATTTCATTTGGAAATTTTTTAAGTTTCCAGCAGACCAGAAAAAGGTGAATGCACCAAAAGTGGAGTGCAGGATCTGCAAACAGGTCCTGTCACGGGGTAACCCCCCAAAAAAGTACTCTTTTGGGAACTTTACCATGATCCGACATGTGGAGAGGAGGCACCACCAGAATTTTGCCTGGGAAAGTGTCAGGGCTCTGGCACAAGAGGTTCCCAGAGATGGGGCCTCTACATCAACCGGAGGAGCAACTTCTTCTGGGAGAGAGCAATCGCAGGAGCAGGTGCCAAACATACAACCTGCATTTAACCATGGGGTCGTCAAATGCAGATACTGCAATCAACTCCTCACCTATGGGGAGCAAAGTGTCCTGCTCATGGTTCGAGCATTGGAGAACCATTGCTGCCCTTCCCACCCCTAATTTTTTTGTTTTCTTTTTGCTCCTGTTGAGCAGTTTCCATTCCCTGTTTTTGTTCCTGTTCAGTTAAAACAAGAAAACCAAAAGTTCTTTTCAGAACTACCTCCAATTCTCATCAAAGAGCTATATTCTTAAAAAAATGAAGAGTAAGTGAAATATAGTGCATTGATAATTGAAAGGAGAATGAGTAAGAAAGAACAGAAAGGTATGAGAGGTGAAAGGAAGTGAAGTAGGAGGAATGAAAGAAGGTGAGTGTTAGAAAAGAAAGTTATGACACAGTGAATAAACTGGAGGCCTCATTTTTGAAAAGTGACGCATCGCTACGTGAAAACAGCGATGCGTCACTTTTCTGGACGCACTCCTTATGACATTCCAGATATGTCATATTTAATATATGACTAATCAATTCGCAAGGAGTTACAGATATGTCAGTATTTCTGACGTATCTGTAAACACAAAAGTAACGCATTGCTGGAGTCCGTCACAAAAGTGACGCAACCCCAGTAATGTGTCCTTTCACATGGAAAAAGCACCATGTGAAAGGTTTGCTGTGAAGCAGGCGCAAGATTTTGACGCAACAGCATCCTAAAAGTGACGCACTGCGTCATTATTCCCAAGCTTTTTGCGGGGGAACACCCCCTCTGCATGCATTATACCTGACGCTATTTTTAAAAAGTGACGCATCTAGGTACATGGGTCACTTTTTAAAACTCTGCGCCACATTATATCTGCATCAGGTATAATGTATGCAGAGGGGGCAATCTCTCGCAAAAAGCTTGGTAATAACGACGTACTGAAATCTATGAGATTTCTCTGCGTCACTTTTAGGATGCTGTTGCGTCAAAATCTTGCGCCTGCCTCGCGTCACTTTCATGTTTACAGATATGTCAGAAATACTGACGTATCTGTAACTCCTTGCAACATGATTCGTCATACATTAAATATGACACATCTGGAGTGTCATAAGGAGTGCGCACAGAAAAGTGATGCATCGCACCAGCAGTGTAAAAAAATGTGCCTCGTTGCACTATATTTAAAGGACGCAACAGCATCCTAAAAGTGACGCAGTGAAATCTCAAAGATTTCACTGCGTCGCTATTACAAAGCTTTTTGCGGGGGAACACCCCCTCTGCATGCATTATACCTCACGCAAATGTAATGTGGCGCTTGATTTTAAAAAGTGACCCATCTACCTAGATACGTCACTTTTTAAATATAACGCAACAAGGCGCATTTTTTTACACCACTGGTGCGATGCGTCACTTTTCTGTGCGCACTCCTTATGACATTCCAAGTAACGCATTGCTGGAGTGCGTCACAAAAGTGACGCAACTCCAGTAATGTGTCCTTTCACATGGAAAAAGCACCATGTGAAAGGTCTTGCGTCAGTCTAACACCTGCTGTAAAGCAGGCGCAAGATTTTGACGCAACAGCATCCTAAAAGTGACGCAGTGAAATCTCAAAGATTTCACTGCGTCGCTATTACAAAGCTTTTTGCGGGAGAACACCCCCTCTGCATGCATTATACCTGACGCTATTTTTAAAAAGTGACGCATCTAGGTACATGGGTCACTTTTTAAAACTCTGCGCCACATTATATCTGCGTCAGGTATAATGTATGCAGAGGGGGCATTCCCCCGCAAAAAGCTTGGTAATAACGACGTACTGAAATCTATGAGATTTCTCTGCGTCACTTTTAGGATGTTGTTGCGTCAAAATCTTGCGCCTGCCTCGCGTCACTTTTATGTTTACAGATATGTCAGAAATACTGATGTATCTGTAACTCCTTGCAACATGATTCGTCATACATTAAATATGACACATCTGGAATGTCATAAGGAGTGCGCACAGAAAAGTGACGCATTGCACCAGCAGTGTAAAAAAATGTGCCTCGTTGCACTATATTTAAAAAGTGACGCATCTAGATAGATGCGTCACTTTTTAAATATTGCGTAACAATGCGCATTTTTTTACACCGCTGGTGCGTCACAAAAATTGACGCACAGGCGGCGCAAAACTGGCAGCGCAAGGCCTTCATAAATATGGTCCTGGATTTTCCCCGTGCTTCGCCGGTGCGCGTACCATGCGCTTCCCCCGCGCAAAACGAAAAAAAAAAAAAAAATGTAATGCCCCGCAGGACCCTATTTTAGCCCCCACATCAAACCTAGGGGGTCAGAGGGGGTCTACTCTTCCCCCTTATGGTCATTTGCCCCTTTTTTTTTCAAACCCCTTGTGTCTCGATTTTACCGAGACACAAGATGGCGGCCGCTCCAGACTGTTTAGAATGTTTACAGACACCCAAGAGCCAATCAGCTTCCTGCGCGCATGTCGCGTGTCGCGCCTGGAGCGCACCCCGGTGCGCGCACCGGAGAGCGCCTATAGATATATATATTTTTTTGAACCTAAATTACTCAAAATCCACTGCAGCACATATCTTGAGACATAGCAAAGGCACATCGGGCTACCAGTCCCTTCAATTTTGCCAAGTTTGCTGGAAATCCATTCAGCCGTTCGGGCTAAAAGTGAAATCGACCGCCCTATGGAAATTAACATGGGGAAAACGCGTTTTGGGACCCCCCTTTTATCTCGGCCCCCGCTTGACTTATCCCCCCCCAAACTTTCAAGGAAGGACCGGAGCTTGACGAGGCCATTTTCAGGAAATTTTCAGGCAGATTCGTCAACCGGTGCCAAAGTTATTCCAAATAGAATGTTGAGATTTAACATTGAAAAAAATCCTAACTATAACTACCTACTGGCGACCGCCAGTAGGTAGTTCCTTCCTTTAATCCAAAGGTCTCGGATTGGTAAAGAATATATATATATATATATATATATATATATATATATATATATATATATATATATATATATACTTACTGGCGGTTGCCAGTAGGTATATATAGTTAGGATTTTTTCTCTATGGAACTTTTGAAAATTCTATGTCTAATAACGTTGGCGTTTGTGGACGGAATCGGCTGAAATTTTCAGGAAAATGGCACATTTTGTTTCTGATCAGCCCCTGAAAATTTGGGGGGGTTTCGTCAAGGGGGGGCCGAGAAAAAAGGGGGGTCCCAAAACGCATTTTTCCCATTCATTTTTCCATAGGGCGTTTGGCCTCACTTTTAGCTCGAACGGCTGAATGGATTTACACGAAACTTGGCAAAATTGTAGGGACTGTTAGCCCGATGTGCCTTTGCTGGGTCTCAATATATGTGCTCCAGTGGATTTTGAGAAATTAACGTTTTAAAAAACAGATATATCTGTGACAGCGTCCTAGATAGCGCACTAGTTCGCGTACTTTTCGCGTAACGGAGCTTTGCAAAGCGAAGCTGATTGGCTCTCCGGTGTCTGTCAACATTCTAAACAGTCCGTAGCGGCCGCCATCTTGTCTCTCGGTAGGATCGAGAGACAAGAGGAGGCCAAAATGAAGGGGCAAATGAAGGAAAGGGGGCAAGGTAGACCCCTTCTGACCCCCTAGGATTGTTGAGGGGGATATTAAAGTGCCCCGCGGGGCCCAAAAAAAAAAAACAAATTGCGATTTTTTGTCGTAGAGGCGCAAATCGGTACGTGAACTGGGCAGCTAACCGGGCAGCTAACCGGCAGCGTAACGGGAGTCTGAGGAGAAGCTGATTGGCTGTCAACATTGTAAACAGTCCGGAGCAGCCGCCATCTTGTCTCTCGGTAGGATCGAGAGACAAGAGGTGGAGAAAAATGAAGGGGGAAATGAAGAAAAGGGGGCAAGGTAGACCCCTCCTGACCCCCTAGTATTGATGAGGGGGATATTAAAGTGCCCCTAAGGGCAAAAGGAAAAAAGAAAAAAAATTGCGATTTTTCGCGGTAGAGGCGCTTCCCGGTACGCCAACCGGGCAGCTAAACGGTAGCGTAACGGGAGTCCGACATCTTGTGTTTTTGGAGCGTCCGGTTTGCGTACCGGGTAGCGTTCCGGTAAGCGTAACAAGGGGAAAACCAAGAGAAACAGTAAAATAAAATTTAAAGGAATAGATTTCCACCAAACTTGGCAAAATTGTAGGGACTGTTTGTTTGATGTGCCTTTGCAAGGCCTCAAGATATGTGCACGTGTGGATTTTGTCTAATTAAGGTTAAAAAAATATATATATATCTGTAAGCGTGCTCTGGTGCGCTTACGTTACGGGTTTTGTTTGCGCTGCAGAGACAATACGTCACGTTTATGTGACGCGTCATAAGGCGTCTCACGTGGCTACGTGATACGTCACGTAATAAAGAATATATTTTACAGCTATAGATATTAGCTTTTAAAAAACCAATGAAATTCACTGAAAAAACCATAGGTTATAGACCATATATAGTTAGGAATTTGCATTTACAAAACCTTGAAAATTCACTGAAAAAACCATTGGTTATAGACCATATATAGTTAGGGATTAGCATTTTCAAAACCTTAATTTACTCGCACAAAACCATAGAAATTGGCATATATAATTAGTTGCAATAACTATATATCGCGCACCCGCAATCCACTGCTGATGATGTCACATATTACATCATTCATGACATGGTCAGTGACATCACTGATGACATCACTGATGACATCTCAAATGACATCACTGATGACATCACTGATGACATCTCAAATGACATCACTGACGAAATCACTGATAACATCTCATTTGACATTACTGATCACATCACTGATGATATCATTCATGTGATAATACGATGAACCTCTTCAGACTCTAATATAACCTTAGATACAATCAGTGTAAACAGACACTCACAGACTGTCACTCATCCATGGAGTTACTCACACACCTAGTCAGTCATGCAAAGAATCAATCACACCTCCATTTCCTCAACTATACAGTTATACACACCTTACTTAATCAAACATATACTAACACATATTTACTCTCTTATACAATCACTGATACAAGTTCACAATGATCCATACAGCCACTCACACATTCACTGGCTCTTATGCACAGTTATTTATATATGTCAACTCTTACATGTACTGTGTTTTACATATGTACTTACTTTGACATGTAGCACTGAGAAATCCAATCACTCACCAATACACTCATGCAGACAGTCAACCGCCCATACAGCTGTTTCCACATGCACTTTTGAACCCATACATCTAGTGAATCAACTGCTCTCACATCTATGCACAGAGTCACACACCTCCCAGCCACCCCCACACACACACTCACTCTCCCATACAAATACTTGGGTAACCAATCAATAACCCATATAGTTACTCATATAGCTACTGATCAACACATGCAGCAGTTTACAGAACAACAGATATAATGATGCACAAATTAAGACAGTTTAGTCACTAACCCATGCACTCAGTGAGACACATGTAATCATTCTCTCATACAGTCAGTCATGCACCTACTAAATCCTCCATCCAGACACTTATACATCCACTCATTCTTCAATATGAAAGACATATTTTAACTTTACAGAAACATACAGTCACTGGATGTTGTCATCAGTGATGTAATCGGTGATGTCATTTGAGATGTCATCAGTGATGTCATTTGAGATGCCATCAGTGATGTCATCAGTGATGTCACTGACCATGTCATGAATGATGTAATATGTGACATCATCAGCAGTGGATTGCGGGTGCGCGATATATAGTTATTGCAACTAACTATATATGCGAATTTCTATGGTTTTGTGCAAGTAAATTAAGGTTTTGAAAATGCTAATCCCTAACTATATATGGTCTATAACCAAAGGTTTTTCAGTGAATTTTCAAGGTTTTTGTAAATTCAAATTCCTAACTATATATGGTCTATAACCTATGTTTTTTTTAGTGAATATATATATATAGATAGATATATATATTAGCTTTTAAAAAAACAATGAAATTCACTGAAAAAACCATAGGTTATAGACTATATATAGTTAGGAATTAGCCTTTAAAAAACCTTGGAAATTCACTGAAAAAAACCATAGGTTTTAGCCCTTATATAGTTAGGAATTAACAAATAAAAAACCATTGAAATTCCTCCTATATAGTTAGCTGGACATTTTATTGATATAAAACCAATGAAATTCCACATATAGTTAGTTGCACTAACTATAGATTTCGCGCATCCTCAATCCAATGCTGATGATGTCACATATTACATCATTCATGACATGGTCAGTGACATCACTGATGACATCACTGATGACATATCAAATGACATCACTGATGACATCATGCAGTGTCTGTGTGTTTTTGTAAAGTTTAAATATGTTTTACATATTGAAGAATGAGTGGATGTATAAGAGTATGGATGAAGGATTTGATTGTATAACTGAGTAAGTATGTGTTAGTATATCTGTGAAAATGTAAGCTGTTCTGTGTTTAACTTGATAGATTAAGAAATCAAAGTGTGATTGATTCTTTACAGGACTGACTAGGTGTGTGAGTAACTCCATGGATGAGTGGCAGTGTGTGAGTGTCTGCATAGGTGTATGAGTACATATGATAGTGTTGTAATGATGAGTGACTGTATGTACGAGTGACCTTATGGGTGAATGAATGAATGTGTGTGTAGACGTAGGAATCAGTGAGTGCGTATGTAGTAAATGGTATTGGTGTGTCAATAGTTTAAAAAATGATACTCTGTATTTTACACTAGGTGTAACAGAGGTTATATTAGAGTGTAAGGAGGTGCATTGTATTATCACATGAAGTATATCATCAGTGGTGTGATCATTGATGTTAAATGAGATGTCACCACTCATATAGCTACTGATCAACACATGCAGCAGCTTGCACAACAACAGACATATTGATGCACACTTTCAGACAGTTTAGTCATTAACCCATGCATTCAGTAAGATACATTCATTCACTCGCTCAGTCAGTCACGCACCTACTAAATCCTTCATCCAGACACTTATACATCCACTCATTCTTCAATATGTAAAACATTTTTAAACTTTACAGAAACACACAGTCACTGGATGATGTCATCAGTGATGTCATCAGTGATGTCACTGACCATGTCATGAATGATGTAATATGTGACATCATCAGCATTGGATTGCGGATGCGCGAAACATATAGTTAGTGCAACTAACTATATGTGGAATTTCATTGGTTTTATATCAATAAAATGTCGAGCTAACTATATAGGAGGAATTTCAATGCTTTTTTATATGTTAATTCCTAACTATATAAGGGCTAAAACCTATGGTTTTTTCAGTGAATTTCCAAGGTTTTTTAAAGGCTAATTCCTAACTATATATAGTCTATAACCTATGGTTTTTTCACTGAATATATATATATATATATATATATATATATATATATATATATATATATATATATATATATATATATATATATATATATATATATATATATATATATATATATATATATATATATATATATATATATATATATATTACCTACTGGCAGTCGCCAGTAGGTATATATAGTTAGGATTTTTTTCCTATGGGATTTCTGAAAATTCTATGTCGAATAACTTTGGCGTTTTTGGACGGAATTGGCTGAAAGTTTCAGTAAAATGGCACATTGTGTTTCTGAGCAGCCCCTAAAAATTTGGGGGGGTTTCGTCAAAGGGGGGGCAGAGAAAAAAGGGGGGTCCCAAAACGCGTTTTTCCCATTCATTTTTCCATAGGGCGGTTGGAATCACTTTTAGCTCGAACAGCTGAATGGATTTACACAAAACTTGGCAAAATTGTAGATATGGTTTGCCCGACGTGCCTTTGCTATGTCTCAATATATGTGCTCCAGTGGATTTTTAGAAACGAACGTTTTAAAAAACAGATATATCTGTAACAGCGCTCCGGTTAGCGCTCCGGTTCGCGTACCTGACGCGTAACGGAACTTCGCGAAGCAAAGCTGATTGGCTCTCCAGTGTCTATCAACATTCTAAACAGTCCGGAACGGCCGCCATCTTGTCTCTCGGTAGGATCGAGAGACAAGAGGTGGAGAAAAATGAAGGGGGAATTTAATGAAAGGGGTAAGGTAGATCCCTTCTGACCCCCTAGGATTGATGAGGGGGATATTAAAGTGCCGAAGAGGCGCGTCCCAGTACGCGAACTGGGTAGCTTACCGGTAGCGTAACGGGAGTTCGCCATTTTGTGTTTTGGACAAATTTTATCACAAGATGGAGGAATAACAATGTGGGAAATGGGTGTAAGGGGGCACGGGAGACTTATCTTGACCCCCTAGGTTTTCTGAGGATAGCTGAGAAGGCTCATATATGTCGAAAAAAAAATGTTTTTGATTTTTTCGCGCGGTTAGCTGCCGGTACGTGAACCGGGTAGCAAACCGGGAAGCGAACATAAGTGAAAATTAGTGAAAAAAGGTACATTTGAAATTTTAAAAAAGTAATTATAGTTAAGGTAGCTCTGAAAAGAGCTTTTGGGTTCTGTGTAAGTTCTAGGTACTTATAAGTAGGTACCAATACACAGTCTTAAATTTTGTATGAAAACTCTGTTTCCCTCATCTGAGAAGTGCACACCATCTCCTCTGTAGATATCTTGCATGTAATACCGCAAGTTATTGTTGTAGATGGCACCCATTCCATGGTCTCTCATATAAGCTGAAACAGACTTATTTTCATGCTTCCTCGCTTTCTCAATTTGTGGACAAAGTTGATTGGACCACCTCCATTTCTCTCTTTGGCATATATTGGAATATACCAAGGCAGTTTGAGGGAAAAGTGCCATTAATTGCTCAAAGGTGTCCTTTAAGAGCATTTCCAGACCCACCCCAGTCAAAGTGCCTAAATCATTTCCTCCACAGTGCACTATTATGAGGTCAGGGTTTGGCAAATGTAAAAAGGTTTTCACCAGTGGTATCAATTGGTGACATCTCAATCCTCTTTAGCCAATCCATTTGATTTCCACATTTTGTAAATTGAGGTTGTGTAAATTTCTGTTTTCAGCATACCTGTGAGCCCAGTGAATGTAACTATGTCCAACAATCCAGACAGAAAACATGGTGAGAGGAGGTTCTGCTGCAGTCAGATGAAGTGTGGGAATGAAATGGCAGTTGAAACAGTAGGAGTTTGTAAAGGAAAAAAACTGTGGAGTTTGTGTGCTAATGATTCAGTAGCAGTGATTGGTGGATTTCCATTGCTGAAAACAGAAAGTTAGGGTGCATGGATGTGTTCTTTGAAACATGTAATTTGAATGGTTAAGAAAACATGATTTTAAGAAACATTGCAGTGGATTAGCAGGTGTACTGAGAGTTCAGAGTTCATTTGAAACATTGTTGTGTGAACTTGTAAACATGAGAGGTCTGGCAGGAGGTACTTGCTATGGAAAAAGGCCAGAAAGGGCAGAGGGGGGAAGGGTGTTGATTTGAAAAAAGTGAGGCAAGAGTTTTGATTGGGTCACATGAGAGATATTTGTGATGAATTTCAGCATTTCAGTGCCTTTGTTGGTTGCAGTCTCTGGAGCGTGGTACTAATGAGTATTGGTACCGTCGTAATGGTGACTTAAAATGTATGCTGAGGAACGTAGGAACTCCCACATGGTTCCTCGCTCTCAGCTGTGCTGAGTATGGCTGGGAAGACTTACTTGAATTTCTACGAGAGGCAAATGGAAACATTGAAAATATTGAATTCAAGACACTCGGAGAACTGTGCTCTTTGGATCCAGTGAATGTATGCATGTACTTCAATCATAGATTTGAAGCTATGATGTCTTTCATCACGAACAAGAAAAATTCACCTCTTGGAGAGGTGTTGGCTTTCTTCTGGAGAAAGGAGTATCAAGCACGAGGTGCTCCTCGTATACATATGCTGCTATGGATCAAAGATGCACCCAAATTTGGAACAGATCCGGATGACTTAGTGATGAATTTCATAGAACAGTATTCTACATGTGCTGTTCCAAAGACAAAGGAAGACAAAAGTCTAAGAGAACAAGTTTTACGGTTTCAAAGCCATCGTTGTGGAAAGTACTGTCGTCGTAAATTCAGAAACAAGAACAAGTACTATACAAAATGTTGTTTTGGATTTCCACGATTGGTGATATCTAAAGGAAGAATGAACAATTTGATGTCTTCGCTGCAACATAATGTGACAAGGAAATCACCCAAAAATACATATAATTTGAAGAGAAAAGAAGAGCCCAAGAACATCTATGACTACAACCCAGTGATTTTGTCCATGTGGAATGCTAACATGGATATACAGTTTGTGGCTGACAACTGTATGGCTGTGGCTCGGTATGTGACGTCTTACATCACAAAAAATGAAAAGACAGAACTCAAGGATATGTGGGAGGATATTTCCCATGAAAAGAGCCTCAGTAAGAAGTTGTACAGTTTCAGTCTGAAGATGTTGTCGCATCGAGAAATTGGAGCTTATGAATGTTCTGACCGGTTATCTTCAGCAAGTCTCTATGCCAAATCTAGGAGTATCATTTGGGAAAGTCTTGGTCTTGCTGCAACGCGTAATCGAGTTCTCAAACCTGTACGGGAAATTGAGTATTTGGCGGAGAAGGAGCCAAGCAGTACAGATATTATGAAGACCAACATGTTGGATACATATTATCCAAATAGAAGCAGTCACTTGGAGAATGTTTGTCTGTATGAGGTTCTACAAAATTACATTTTCAAGAGGAACATCACAGAAGATATTGATAAAGGAGTGTATGCTGTAATTGGAAGTGAGGGTTGTCTGGTCAAGCAAAAAAAATGTCTATTGGTAAATCATCGAAAATTGGATTGCGAATCTCCAGAAAGAAAAGAGTTTTACTATTTAGCTCTTTTGCAACTTTTCAAGCCTTGGTGTGCAGAAGAGGAACTGCTTGGAGATTTCCTCTGTTACGAAGACTCTTTCAATGCAGCCAAGGAGTCCATAGAATGTCCTGTTTTCCCAAAATATCTAGAAATGTTGAATGCAGAAATCGAGCAGGAAGCAACAATAGCAGCCGAGATTGCTAGAGACAGTTCTCAGGACAGTCAGAGTTCTGTTTCATTGAGTCAGGATCCACTAGGTGGACCAGTTATTGAAAATGAAGCTGCCACTGCCATGATTGAAGTGGAAAGAGCCATGGCACATGCTCAGGAGGATGTGGTTAACTTAGAAGATTTAGAAAGACAACTTAACGTTGAGCAGAGGAAAATATATGACGAAGTTACCAACCAAATTGATCATGGATTAAGTCATGAGAAGAAACAGTGCTCATGTACGTCGTTGAAGCCTATCCGATTGTACGTGAGTGGAGAAGCAAGAACTGAAAAAAGTTTCCTCATTAAAGCAATTTCATGTTATTTGCAGAAAAGGACTGAGTCATCGCTGTCTTGTGTTGTCACCGCTCCAACTGGTCTGGCAGCACATAACATTAAAGGTATTACTTTGCATCGGATACTGATGCTGCCAGTGGAGCATGATAATAAATTACAATATCACAAGTTATCGGGAGATGCTTGTTGTGAAGTATCTAGAGTCCTGAAGAAGATGAAACTTCTTATCATTGACGAAGTAAGCATGGTTTTTAATGTCATGCTTGCCTTTGTGCATTTGAGAATGCAGGAAGTTCTTAAAACAGAGTATGATGTGTTATTTGGTGGCAAACACATCATTGTTTTCGGTGATCTTCTGCAGCTGACACCAGTGAAAGGACAACCAGTGTTTAAACTGCTTACGCATGAAGATACCAGGAAGTGCCTAGGGAGCATTGGCAACGTTAACATATGGTTAAACTTCAGTTATGCTGAGCTTCGTGAAAATATGTGTCAGGTGAAGGATGAAGATTACAAGAATATTCTACAAGATGTTAGAATCGGGAAAGTGACTGAGCGTGGGAAAGAAGCTTCACATGCACGCTTACTGTCACATTTGTTTCCAGAAGAAGACGTTCTGCCAGAGAATATTTTTCATAAAATTACTGAGAAGAAATCTGGAATATGTTTGATGCCAACTCTTGAAGAATGTTCCATCTTCAACAACAAAATGTTAAATTTAGAGAACCAAGAGATTGTGAAACTGGAAGCTATTGACAGAATAGAGCATATGGGTGCAACAATTGTTTTGTCTGAGAATTTGAAATCTAAATTGGATTCATTAGAGAAGACTATATCTAAAACTGCTGGTTTTGAAAAGACTCTGAATGTGTGCTTAAATTGCCGTATCATTTTGAGAAGGAATTTACATGTTGAAAGAGGTCTGGTAAATGGATCAATGGGTAATGTTGTTGATTTTGAGAAATACAGAAATAGGGATGGAATTGAATTTTTAAAAATTAAATTTGATGGTATTGAGGAAGTACAGCTAATTGGTTGTTGCACAGCTAGGTTTTTGCTTGTAAAAGACTTATATGTTCGCCGTAAGCAATTTCCTGTTTGCTTGGCATATGCAGTGACAATCCATAAATCACAAGGTTTAAGTGTAGACAGTGCTTTGGTGAATATTGGCAGTTCTGTGTTCAAGGAGGGTATGGCTTATGTAGCATTGTCACGATTCAGAACTTCATCGGGTTTGTACTTGATTGAGTGTGATGTCACAAACATTTGTGCGGGTCTAGATTGTGTTATGAAATACAATAGGTTAAGAAGAGAGTATGCGCCACATTTGCCTCAATAACCTTTGTTTGAGAAATGTGTGGTAGGCCGGAAACGAAGAAATGTCACTAATAGTATGGAGGTTGTAGCAAAAAGACCAAAAGTCAATGAACCCAAAATTGTAAGCAGAAAGAAAATGAATTCTGTTGAAGATGTTGTTGCTTTTCAATTTGAAAATAGTTCTGGTGGGAACTGCTATGCTAATGTAGTGGTTAATGTTGTCTTTTCTCTAGAAATTTTAAAAGAACAGATTGTGATCAATTCGTATCAAAGTTTTTGCTGTTTGTTGAATTCTGTGTTAGAGAAATGTAGTGCTGATAGAACAAGAGTAGAAAGTGTGTCTGAAATTCGAAATCTGTTAGACAAATGTTCAGGTCAAACACAATTCTCTCAAAATATTCAGCAAGATTGTCAGGAGTTTTTAATGTATATGCTTAATGTATTGCAAGATGAAGGTGTAGATGTAGATCATCTGTTTGATCTTTCTTATCAATGGCAGCATGACTGCGAGAATTGTACGTTATCAAGTATTACTAAAGTAGACTCAGAAAGATTTATATATTTAACTTTGCCAGACACTAAATCAGTATACTTTAATAAGCTAGTAAAAGCAGCCGATCAAAACATGGAGTGTAGCCAATGTAAGTCTGCAATGCTGTCCACATTATTTATACGAAGATATGGCCAGTATGTCATTTTAATGTTCCAACGATGTAGGCCTGATGGAACAAAATTGACAACTTTAATAAAAAAAATTGTGGCTTCTGAGTTGTCAATATCAGGAAGGACTTTTCTAACTGCAGCAATTATATATCATGAGGGTCCTTCAACAACATCAGGACATTACACAACTTATTTGAAGTCTGGAAATGGCTGGTCATTCTGCAATGATTCTGTTTTAACTTTCAAAAAAAGATTGCCTTTTCACCTTCAAAATTCTTACCTGGTGTTCTTACAACCAAAATTTTAGGAAAGGAATCTCGGGATTTGTTCTGAGGAATTTCAAGAGGTTCTAATAGCTCCTACACTATATAGCCTTGTGGATAAGTGTAGCACAGCGAAAATTGTTTTTTTAATAAGCTAATTCAAGCAGAAGATGAAAAGAAGGAGTAGAGGTGATGTAAGTCTGTAATGCTGACTACATTATTTATAGAAACTTATCGTTAAAATGTCATTTTACAATTTTTATTATTTATTTATTAGCGATTTGTAAAGCGCCTGGTGACCCAAAGGGCATCCCCGCGCTGTAAGGAGTTGTTATCCAAAGAGGGAGAGGAAGGGGGGGAGGGACATTTATTTAGGGAATAGATGTGTCTTCAGTTTTTTGCGAAATACCAAGTAAGTGGGTTCCAGTCTGAGGGTACGTGGGAGGGAGTTCCATCCAGTGGCCGCTTGGACAGAGAATCGTCGTCCTCCTGTGCGTGTCCTTTTGAATTTGGGGATGTTGGCTAAGTGCTCATTCTCTGATCGTAGGGATCTGGTTGCTTTGTAGGGGGTGACCAAGCTGCTGAGGATCGCAGGGCCAGTTCCGTTGATCAGTTTATGTGTCGTGCACATGGCTTTGAATTCCACCCTTTGGCGCACAGGGAGCCAGTGCAAGGCCTTGAGGGCTGGTTTGGCTGACGCTCTGGAGGGAAGGTTCATGAGCAGACGTGCTGCAGCATTCTGTGTCCGTTGCAGTCTCGTCATGGTGGCCTCAGGGGCTCCCAGGTAGACCATGTTGCTATAATCCAGATGAGATAATACTAGTCCCTGGATAAGAAGTTTCCTGGAAGCGGGTGGTAGTAAGGGGAGAATCTTGCGGGTAGCGCGCATGAGCCCAAAACAGGTGCCCGCAGTTTTGGCCGCTTGCGTCTTCATGGAGAGCTCTGGTTCGAGCCATACTCCGAGGGTCTTGATTTCACGCTTCGGGGAGGGGATTTCTCCGAACACGTCAGGCCAGACTGCTGGGGGGATGGTCGCCCATTGTTTTCCCAGGAGCATCACTTCGGTCTTTGACCCATTTAATTTTAATGATGAATCACTCATCCAGCTGTGGATTTCTGTGAGACAGTTAGCCAGGTTGTCTGGGTGGTCGACTAGTTGGGATAAGGAGACGACCAGTTGAGTGTCATCAGCGTAGCTTACCATTTTTATGTCAAATGGTGTCACCACGTCTTCAAGAGGGGCAATATATGCATTAAAAAGCGTCGGGCTCAGGGAAGATCCCTGAGGGACCCCGCTTGTGAGGGGGAGGGTGGACGAGTGGTAGTTGCCGTCCCATACCTGGAACGTGCGTCCGGTGAGGAAGGATTCTATCCAACTGAGTGCCGTCCCGGTGATCCCTGCTGCCGTGAGTCGATGGAGAAGGACACGATGGTTGACTGTGTCGAAGGCAGCGCTGAGATCCAGGAGGATCACTGCCACTGACCCTCCTGAATCCAGTATGCGCCTCGCCTCCTCGATGACGGCGAGGAGGGCGGTATCTGTGCCATGACCCGGGCGAAATCCAGTTTGGGATTGCCGTAGGACGTTGTTTGTCTCGAAGAACTGGGACAATTGTCCATTGACCAATTTCTCGGCTACCTTGCTGATTCCAGGGAGGAGTGATATTGGCCGGTAGTTTGCCATGTCTGCTGGATCGAGCTGGGATTTTTTAAGGAGTGCTTTTACCACCGCGCTCTTCCAGCTGGCAGGAACAGATCCCTGGGCAAGTGAGCTGTTGATAAGCTCCATGACCGTGGGGACGATGACGGGGGCCACGGTTTTGAGGAATCTAATGGGTGCCGGATCCAGAGGTGATCCACTTCTCATTTTGGTCATGGTTCGTTCTACCTCTACGCAGGTTACTGGCCTGAATGTCGCAAGTTGGGGGCGAGGATTGCTTTTGGTCTGGCTGGGAGGTGAAAGGTTGTCCATGTGGCTAGCGGGACCGGGGGGGGGAGGGAGGCTAGGATGCGGGCGATTTTGTCGTTGAAATAGGTGGCTAGTTCATTACTTCGGTCCACCGGGGGGGAAATGGAGGAAGGAGAGTTAGGTACTTTTAGCAGCTCCTTTACAATAAGGAAGGATTCCCCGGCCGAGTTGGAGGATTCTTTTATCTGAGTGTCGTAGTGGGAAGCTTTGGCGTGCCTGATGGCATCTTTGTAGAGTCTGACTGTGTTATGGTATGCTTCCTTGCTGGTGTGCTGCCAGTCTTTCCTCCAGAGCCGTTCGGCTCTTTTGCAGTTTTTACGAAGTAGTCGGAGGTCCGGGGTATACCACGGGGCGGAACCGGGTTTCCCGTTTTTGTCCTCCCTAGTTCTGAGTGGGAGTACGGAGTCCAGGGAGGTGGTAATCCAATTCCAACTATATAAACCGGATGTAAATAAGTTGTCAAGTCTAATTAAAAATGTTTTGGCTGCACAGTCGTCGATTTCAGGAAGAACATTTGTACCTGCAGCTATTATATGACATGATGGTCCTTTAACAACTTCAAGATATTACACAGCTTATTCGAAATGTAAAAAAGGCTGGTCTTTCGGCAATGATTAGAATTTGACTATGAAGCAATATTGCCTTTTGACTTGTTTTCAGAAGTGAGAATTTAGGGTAGGTAACTGGATTATAATGATTCTAGGTGTTGCTGTAATTTAGTGTGCTGTTTTAAATTGCTTTGTATGTCTCATTTTTCTTAAAATGATAGAGCTTATCTTTCAGAAAGTGGCGGGCAGAAAATAATAACAGCACAACAGAGTATAAGCTGTTCATAGGACATCCTTTGACGTCATGGAAAGTAAATTACTTTTGAGGAGTTTGGATTTCTGATTGATTATATTATATGGGTTTTTTAAACACAATCATTTTGATTGTGTTTTTTTTTTCCCTGCTGTTATATGATGAATACCTTCAACTCACTGTTTTCAGTGAAATTTGATATATTCTGAGAACAGCAAAAATAAACCATTTAATATGTATAATTAATTCTGTACTTTGAATTGGGATTTTTAATATGTACTCATCTTGTCTCATGCTCACTCATCTTTTACTACTTTCTATCAATTTTAAAATTTTTGTTCTCTCATTCACAGATTGAAAGTATAAAAATAACATGTGACTAAGTTAACGATAATTATAAGGTAAGTGTTTGGTACTCATTCTGTTACATCTCTTTTACATTTAACTTTTATTAGTTCCACTGCTTCATTTCTTTAACCCTCAGTTTCCTGCCTTTGCTACTTCCCTCATTTCCTTTTCTATAACTTTTTTACTCTACTCTTTCCACTCCTGTTCTCAGTCCCTCTTTAAACAGTATCTCTGTGTTACTCCCTCTAACTGTCTTTCTTTTAACATTACTCTCAGTTTACTTACTCTTCTTAAATTTTTGACTTCGCTTCCGGTTCGCGTACCGGCGCGCGAACCGGGAAGCGAACCAAAAGAAATAGAGGTTGTCAGAGTGCTTGACATTCTAGCAATTTCTTATAAAGGGGAGGTAGTTCTGAAAAGAACTTTTTTAAAATTATTTTTGTTGTTTTATATTTTTTTTTATTATTTTTCTGAACATTTTTTTTGTATTTTTTGAACGGTTTTATATTTTTTTTGTTTTTTTGATGGGGGAGAAACGAAAATGATTCATTATGAAGGGCTCAACAGGAGCAACAAAAAAAAAGATAATTTATTTTCTGGGGCGTTTTGGACATTTGTGATTGTCAATTGCTTTATTGATTAAATGTATGCTACTCTCCCTGAAGCAAATCAGTTGGCCACAGAAAATGCATACGTGCTTCACATTGCCAAATTTCATTTGAATATTTGGGACCATCTCCCTCGCCTCTGGTCCCGTCACTGCCTCTTCATTGGATGTACTGGCCACAGGTCGGGGGTTATCCAGCAGATCACGTACTTGTGCAGCACTGTAATTTATAGGGTGCCACCTTTCCATGTGCCGATGCATGGTATAATTGCCATAACTGTATTTCTTTTCTGTTCCTCTGGACAGTTCATTTTTACAGATCAGACAGGTAACGTACCGGGCATTTACCTTTTTTTGTCCCTGGGAAAATGTAAAAAATTGCCATATATAATTTTCTTTGACATGGGACCTCCTTGGCTGTTCAGGTAAAAACCTCCTTCTCCCTTGCTCCTCTTCCTCTTCTTCCTCTTCTTCCTCCTCTTCTTGTAGGATAACCTGAGGAGGTGGTCCTCTCTTCCTAGGAGGTGGTGGTGGTGGTGGGGGTGCACCAGCTGCAGCTATTAATGAAGCCATTTCTAAGGTATTCAAAGTAGGTCTTTCTCTCATAAAAATGAAAGTCAGAGTGAGGAAAAAAGGAGGGGCTTTCATTATTTGGGAAAAAAACATGTTCTAAACCAATGAAAAGTGTTTTTTTTCGGTCATATGACCAAGCCTTACATCATTAGGAAAACAAAAGTAAAATGAACCAATGAAAAGTTTTATGAACAAGTCACATGACCTGTTATGCTTACGTTACGCGTCCCGCTACGCACCCGGAGCGCTTCCGGGGCGCTGCGCTTCGCGCCTCGGTTCGCATTCCGGAGCGCTTCCGGGTGCGCTAAAGCGGCTCGTCATAAGACGCATTGCGCGGTAACGCGATACGTCGAGCTAACGCGATGCGTCAAGATCTTGCTTTCTAACGCGGTAGTTGCGCGTAACGGAACGTTTACCGGTTCGCGGACCGGGTCGCGGAACAAAATGAAGCTAACGGGAAGCTGCCCGGTTCACGGACCGGCAGCGAAACAAAAATTTTTTTTTAAAAAAAATATATAAATAAAAAAATTATATTACAACAATATAAAATATATTTTTGCATTAGAACAAGAATACACTTTAAAGCTTTTGATATTTGCTATTAAAAAACCATTGAAATTCACTGAAAAAAACATAGGTTATAGACCATATATAGTGAGGAATTAGCATTTACAAAACCTTAAAAATTCACTGAAAAAACCATAGGTTATAGACCATTTATAGTTAGGGATTAGCATTCACAAAACCTTATTTTACTCGCACAAAACCATTGAAATTCGCATATATAGTTAGTTGCACTAACTATATATCGCGCACCCACAATCCACTGCTGATGATGTCACATATTACATCTTTCATGACATGGTCAGTGACATCACTGATGACATCACTGATGACAACTCAAATGACTTCACTGACAACATCACTGATGACATCATTCATGTGATAATACGATGAACCTCTTCAGACTCTATTATAACCTTAGATACACTCAGTGTAAACAGATACTCACAGACTGTCACTCATCCATGGAGTTACTCATACACTTAGTCAGTCATGCAAAGAATCAATCACACCTCCATTTCCTCAACTATACAGTTATACACACCTTACTTATTCAAACATATACTATACACATATTTACTCTCTTATACAATCCCTGATACAAGTTCACAATGATCCATACAGCCACTCACACATTTACTGGCTCTTATGCACAGTTATTTATATATGTCAACTCTCACATGTACTGTGTTTTACATATGCACTTACTTTGACATGTAGCACTAAGATATCAATTCACTCACCAATACACTCATGCACACAGTCAACCGCCCATACAGCTAATTCCACATGCACTTTTGAACCCATACATCTAGTGAATCAACTGTTCACACATCTATGCACAGAGTCACGCACCTCCCAGCCACCCATACACACACACTCAGTCTTCCATACAAATACTTGGGCAACCAATCAATAACCCATATAGTTACTCATATAGCTACTGATCCACACATGCAGCAGTTTACAGAACAACAGACATAATTATGTACAAATTAAGACAGTTTAGTCACTAACCCATGCACTCAGTGAGACACATCTAATCACTCACTCATACAATCAGTCATGCACCTACTAAATCCTTCATCCAGACACTTATACATCCACTCATCCTTCAATATGTAAGACATATTTTAACTCTACAGAAACAAACAGTCACTGGATGTTGTCATCAGTGATGTCATCAGTGATGTCACTGACCATGTCATGAATGATGTAATATGTGACATCATCAGCAGTGGATTGCGGGTGCGCGATATATAGTTAGTGCAACTCAGTATATATGCAAATTTCAATGGTTTTGTGCAAGTAAAATAAGGTTTTGTAAATGCTAATCCCTAACTATATATGGTCTATAACCTATGGTTTTTTCAGTGAATATATATATATATATTCAATCCGCAATTGCTTGAAAGCATCACGCGCACTCAGTGGTAGAGATGCAGAGTTTTATTCTCAAAAAGAAATTTTTTGAGAATAAAACTCTGCATCTCTACCACTGAGTTCGCGTGATGCTTTCAAGCAATTGCGGATTGAATAATAATTCTCGGCATTTGGGTTCGCCGATAACGCGCCACCTGACTTCGGGAGCAGGATCCCGGAGGGACCCTACTGTTTGATATATATATATATATATATATATATATATATATATATATATATATATATATATATATATATATATATATATATATATATATATATAATTTTTTTTCACCATACCACTCTTTCCATCAAAGAAGGCGCTGACTCCGTGTATCTTAATTCAAACGTTTTATTTCACAAATCAGCTGCTGCTCAGACGCATTTTGGCGGCTTGCTCCCGCCTTGCTCACTAACATCTGACCACTGGGTTATGGGTTATGCGCTATATATACATTTACATCGTGTCTTGGGATTCAATTAATAATTTGCATTCCTTGTTGTCAAGGTAACGTGGTTACACCGTCGTGGTGACGTGACTATTTGCATGACTTTGCACATTACATTCGGCGGGAATGGTGGAAAGCGGGGGGTCTGTTGGGGCTTCAATCGAGGCAACTGTAACAGACCACAAGGGACATGTAGGTTCAAGCATGTGTGTGCTGGCTGTGGGAATTCCTCACACCCGGAGAGTTCATGTAGATCGAAAAAAAACGGGGCGGGAGGAAAGGGAGGGACCAAGCAGGAGTGAGGCTGATTGTTCTGACCATTTGCCTACACCCGTTGATCTCATGGCTTTGACTCCTTGGTTAAACAAATACCCTGATCATGTCTCCGCTGGGGTGTTGCGGAAGGGATTCTTATACGGCTTCCACATCCCGGCGGGGGATTTTCGAGGGGAACTCTTTTGTAAAAACCAGTTATCAGCGCAACATAATCCAAGTGTGGTAGAGAGAAAAATTGCAAAAGACGTGAGTCTAGGGCGGGTGGCGGGGCCTTTTCAGCACCCGCCATTAGCGGATTTCTTCTGTTCCCCATTAGGGGTGGTCCCGAAGAAGGACCCGGGGGAGTTTAGGCTGATCCATAACCTGTCTGCTCCAAGGGGTTTTTCGGTAAACGATGCTATTGACCCAGAAGTTTGTTCGGTGCGGTACGCATCATTCGATAATGCCGTCGCCATGTTAAATCGCCTGGGCCCCGGGGCGCTGATGGCAAAATCAGATATCGAATCAGCGTTCCGGTTGCTCCCGGTACACCCACAGGATCAGCGTTTGCTAGGTTTTGCATTCCAAGGGAGTTATTACATGGATAAATGCATGCCGATGGGTTGCTTCATTTCTTGTGCTTCTTTTGAAAAATTCAGCTGTTTTTTAGAGTGGGCATTCACTGAGGCCACAGGGCATAGGCATGTTATGCATTATCTAGATGACTTTCTGTTCTTGGGAGCAGCCGGCGACACGAAATGTGCGCAGGCGCTACAGGACTTTTGCATCCTCATGAGGGAGTTTGGAGTCCCATTGGCACCAGGTAAGACGGTTGGACCATCTACTTCACTGGAGTTTCTGGGAATTGGGCTCGATTCTGTGGAGGGATGTTTCCGTTTGCCGGTGGGAAAGGTAGCTAAATTTAGGGTTTCCCTGGAGCTTTGCCTTAGTAGGGAGAAAGTGACCCTGCACCAGTTACAGCAAACAGTGGGTCAGCTTAACTTTGCCTTGAGAGTTATACCAATGGCCCGCCCCTTTTCACGCTCCATTGCACAAGCTATGGTTGGTCTCAAAGAAGGACACCACCGCATGAGACTGTCTGCAGAGTTTCGCCAGGATATGCGCATTTGGTTGGCATTTCTGGCAGACTTCAACGGTCGAGTGGTGTGGAACAAGCCGCCAGCGTCTTCGGACGAGCTAGGTTTGTGGACTGACTCGGCAGGGAGCCTGGGATTTGGCGCCATCTTTGGTAACCGATGGTCGGCGCAAACATGGCCGGCGTGGTGGCACTCCAGCGGTCTCACAAGTAACATTGGGTTCCTGGAGCTATTCCCTATTTTTGCTGCACTGATGGCATGGCCAGACGATTTCAGAGACCGCTCTGTGGTATTTTGGTCTGATAATATGACTGTTGTCGAATGCATTAACAAACAGGCAGCACGCTGCAAATGGATCTTGAGATTGTTGAAAGAAGTTGTACTGCCTTGCATGAGACTGAATGTACAGTTCAGGGCCAAACATGTGCCAGGCGTACTGAATCATGCAGCTGATGCACTCTCTCGTTCACATATGCAGGCGTTCAAGGGTTATCTACCTACAGCGGACCTAGTGGCGGCACCATTCCCCGAAGCGCTTTGGCTAATCGTTGCCCCGGATTACAATACCTCGTGGCAGCAAGCTTAGCCCCCAGGACGAGGAAAGCATACGAAGGAGCGTTGCGTTCCTTATGCACATTTTTGGGTCCGACAGGGAGTCAGAACTGGGGTCAGGAGGAGTCCTTCCTGGGGTTCTTGGTAGCTCTACACCGAGAAGGCCGATCAGCGGCAACGGCCAATAGGCACAGGGCGGCCATTTCATTTATGGCGCAGGTGCATGGCATAAAGGACCCAACAAGTTCCTTTTTGGTGAAAAAAGCCCTTCGTGGCTGGCAGCGCCTTGAGGGTCACAAGCAAGATGCGAGGCGCCTGATTGGATTAGAAAGGTTGTCCCTACTCATGGCGAAACTAGTCGAGACATGCTCCTCCCAATTCGAGGCGGTTTTGTTCCGGGCAGCTTTCGCATTAGCGTTCCATGGGGCAATGCGGGTGAGCAAACTGGTCGCTAGGAATAAAAAAGACGTTGAGGGAGGCCTGTGCAGGAATCACGTCCTAATTAGGGGTGATTCGATGGTAGTCACGATAGCCAGGTCCAAGACCGACCAGGGGGCTACGGGAAACAGTGTTATTGTGCAGCGCATGCGAGGGTCCCCCACGTGCCCGATAATGTGTATAGAGGAATACTTGGCACTGAGGGCTGCTACTTGGGGGGGAGTTTGCTGAGGCACAGGGATGGCACCCCACTGACGAGGTTTCAGTTTCAGAGGGTGCTGGCACTGACAATCGCTGCCGCAGGCATGGACCCGAGCGATTTTGGGACCCACTCCATTAGGATAGGGGCGGCTACTGAGGCGACAGCCAGGGGTCAGAGTGCGGATGAAGTGAAACAGTTGGGACGATGGCCCTCGAATTGCTTCAAAAGGTATGTGCGATTGCACATGATGTAAGTCAATTGGCATGCACTCACGCTTCTTGTCTTTTGTTTGAATTACAGTTTCGCGAGCATGTCATGCGGGGCGGAATTTGCAGTCGACCCAGTACCAGGAGACCAGCGGTCATGGATCACCGTCTGAGGAGAGAATGGTGTGGGTCGTGGGCCACTCATACGTGAGGCGCGCCGGGGACGTATTCAAAGCAGGTGACGCGACTCGCGCAGTTGAGGAATACGGGTACAGAGTGGCCTTCCATGGGAAGGGCGGGCTCTGTATTGACCAATTCGAGTCTTTTGTTGAGGGTCTCTTAGGGCGGGAAAGGTCACCGCCATCTGTAGTCATAGTACACCTAGGTGGCAATGACTTGGTGACACTGGGTAGACGAGTATTGTTTGAGCAAGTTTTGTCTGCTGTTAGCTGGTTGGCAAAAAGAATCCCGAGGTGCACGATTGCCTGGTCCCACATGATTCCCAGAAAAGTATGGCGGGGGGGCCTTTCGGTGTCAGCACTGAACCATTCGGTGAAGAAGGTTAACAATAAAATTGGTAGATTGTTTCGCTCTGCGCAGTTGCATAGTATTCCTCATGGGTGTATTCGGGGTGATCACATGTATCTGAATGATGGGGTTCACCTGTCCTGGGAGGGGAATGTTTTACTCATAGGAGACTTCATAGCATGGCTAAGGGGTTTTAGGAAGCATGACCTTTAGGAGGAGTTTGGGGGGGCCGGATAGCCGGTCAACTATCCGGCCTGTGGCGGTAAGGTCATGATCGGTGAGCAGTAATTTCAAGGTCCCTAGAGGGGGGCGCCACCCACTATGGATGGGAGCGCCCGGGGGGAGGCGGCCATTGGCCCCTCCCACGGGGAGGCGGCGCCCACTAAGGATGGGTCGCCTAAGGGGAGACGGCCATAGGCCCCTTCCAGGGGAGGAGGCGGCTATATGCCCCTCCTACTAATTTCCCGGGGGCCGGATATCCGCGACGGCGGATAGAGAGTGTGGGGATGGGGTGGAGTCCACGCTGTCCTTCCTACAGATACCTCACACGGGAGCTCGGACGACCTTTAAGATGGTGTCGAGCAGAAAGGGGGGCCCCTAACAAGACAAGCGAAATTACAGTTGGCAATGAGGGTACAGTCCTCTGCGCATGCGCCACTCACACCGTGAGGGCGAGAGTTTTGGTAGTAGGGATCTGACACCGGTTAAGACCTTGCCGTTGGCCCTTAATGCTAGGATGTACAATTTTAATTTAGAATGTATGCATTTGCAGGATGTTAGACTCGGCTAGGAAACCTTTGTATTAGAGATTTGTTAAGGTTAGCCAAAGAACATGTCTTCAGCGAAATGTAATAAATGTAAAATTGTACATGATTATGAAACTTTTATTTAATGTTTTAAATTTTGTTTCATATTTTAATAAAAAAAGTTCCGAACTGCGTCTGACTTCCCATCCTTGGGGATTGTGTTGGGAGGGGGTGACGGGCATCCCGGCCATATAAGTATTCGTTTCTATAAGTGATTGTTTAAGAGAGTAAGTATGAGTATTTTGAAGGTTTCTTAAATGTTAATTCCTAACTATAACGTGGCTGAAACCTTTGTTTTTTGTCAGTGAATTTCAAAGGTGTTTTTCGATGCTAATTCCTAACTATGGGGCCGATTATGATAGCAGATAATCCGCATCCTCCGGGCCGGCAGAAGCCACCGCCGGCCCAGAGGATGCGGATTAACCACTGCAGACTGAGAAAAGACCCCCCGCCAGATTAGGATGGCTGGGGCATCTTTTTTCCGTCCGCCGTGTTTCCGCCGCGGTCGCCTTCCGACTGCGGCGGAAAATATCTAACATGGCTGGCGGTGTCTATCAGACACCGCCAGCCATATTAGGATGGCGGCGCTCCTATGCCTTTCCACTGCAGCATTTCCACCGTCGAAAGGCATACAGTGTTTTCTTTGGGGGCTCGTTGTGGGCCCCCATAGGTGAAGGGGCGTGAGGGGTGCACATGTGGGGTACCTACGGTACACCCCTGTCTTTGCGTGCACGAAGCGGCAGGCACCACGAGGTGCCTGCCGCTTCGTGCATGCAAAGGTAAACATGCATTTTTTAACATTGCGGCGTGTGCGGCTTCAAGCAGCACCAGCCGCAATGTTAAAAATACAGGATGTGACCACCAGGGTGGCGGTAACATCCTAATTAGCACGGAGGGACCGCCGCTGCCCCTGCAGACGGTCCCTCCTCCTCTGGGGTGGTGGACGGACGCAGGTCCGTCCGCCATCCTAATATGCCCCTTGAACGGGTGTGAAACCTTGGTTTTTTCAGTGAATTTCAAAGGTTTTTTAAATGATAAATTTTAAAGCTATTCATTATTATATTTTTGTCTTTTTATACTAATTTCCTACATTTTTATTATAATTATTTATACTTCATATTCCTAATGTAAAATAATAACAAAACAAAATTCGAAAAAAATGTTTTATTAATTTTTTCTCTTCAATATATTAAAATGAAACTCTATATCTTTCCTTTTTCCTTTCTGTATAATCGTACTGTACGCATACGGTGATTGCACCTACTTTATACTGGTAATTGTACACTGCTCGTACAAGTGCATACATTACGAATACGTTTTGAAGTTACACGTCGCATCGACGTTTCCGTGTGACGTCATGTACGACGCCCAGTGCGCGTACGGCGTGATAGTTTCTAATTGTTTAAAAACATATATTTATGTATTTAATGTACATACTAAGGGAAACATTATCTGGGATAATAATGAAAATACTTTTTTTTAACTTTTAATAAACGTATATATCTTTTTGAAGCAATTACGAAAAATGCAACTGTACGTTGTCCGTACTCGCACCGTAAACGCACGGTAAATTCACTGTAATCGTATGCAAAGCCATGTGAGCATAAAAGGAAAGCTTTGATTTGTTCATAATACTTCCTATTTATACTGTTGAACGATCCTTCCCATTTTGATCATTCTACTTGGACTTCTCAAGAGAAGCATCTATTCTGTGGAGCTGTAGTCCTCTAGAACCAAACTATACAATGGCTGCTCTTTTTGACACTTCATCAAAACATTCCTCTGAGGAAGAATTTGTTGCTGAGCAAACTCAGAAAAAGAGAAAAGAAGCTTTCATTTGGAAGTTTTTTTTACATCCTGAGGGACTGAAAAAAGTCAATGCACCGAAAGTAACTTGCAAGATCTGTGAGGTTACTCTTTCCAGGGGTGATCCCACTAAAAAGTACTCTTTCAGTACAGCCAGCAAGGCTCACCATGTCAAAGATTCGCATCCAAATAACTATGCAAGGATGGCAACACAAACGTTGCAGGAGAATCCTCAACCTGCAGTTCCTACTACCTCAACTGCAACACCACCTCTTCCGAGCATTCCCCATCCTATTATTGTGCCACAGTTTGCAGATCTGAAATTTCATTGTAAATATTGCAACAAATTACTTTGTTACAATCAGCAGTCTTTTGATCTCATTGTGAAGAGGAAAGAAGAGCACCGTTGTCCAAAACATTTTATTTCAGTTCCATTTTTTTTAACTTGTTGAAAAAATACCGAAAAAAATAGAAAACTAAAAAGACAAATAAAACAATTCTTTTCAGAACTACCTTCACTGGTCAACAAAAGAACTATATGACTATATTAGACTGTACAAGTTTGTCAAAATAAAAGTGTATTCATAAATGAATGAATGAATACATTAGTAGTGTATGGTGAATGTGAAACTGCCAAGTGTGAGTGAAAGTGAGAGTGTCTGGCTGAATGTATAGCAGCTTCACTTTTAGAACAGTATATACATAAGCACATACTGCTGAATGACCGACTAGAACATTGAACCAGTAGTGTGAGAGTGTTTGGTGAAAGTCTAATGATACAGACTAGGGAATAGAACCTATAAAAGACAAGTTTGCTGGTGCATAAAAAAAAACATATGTTGTCTATAAAGGTTTGAAACAGTCCATACCTTAAGGCCCACTTTGCACCATGAGTACTTGGGTAGTAGCTAAATGATTTCAATTCTGGAAACTGAATGACTCAAACCATTATTATTATATAAAAATACATTTATTCTTGTAACATTTCATAAGTTAATACAGCTTCTATTATAATTTCAACAGGTATTTCATTTTCCTGGTTATCATTTATAAAAGTCATCTGATGAATCTCAATCTCATCTAATGCTTCCACAAAAGCATCATCCAAGGTTTCATCAAGAAAATCACACCTGATATCTCCAGCATTCATTTCTTCCACTTCAATAACGTTGCTCTTAAAAGATATGCTCATCTCTTCTAAGGCGGTGTTAGTATTTTCAGAATCGTGTTCCATATTGTTTTCTTGATTTGCCATTTTCCATTTGTTATGCTGACCTCCTTCTACAAAAACATAAACACTTTATTTTATCTTTTTTCCTAATACAAAACACAAAACTAGCTTTGTCAACTAATTTGCCCTTTGATAAATATTATATAAATACAATTCTCAACTACTTTATAACATTATATAATTATTATTATTTATATGAACATTCAGTTTTAAAATTTCTTAAATTACCAAACCAGTCACTTCTTATCACTATCGGAAAAAACCAGGCTGTTATTATAAAATGCAGTAGTCAAAATAGTACAATATCTTTATTCACATTACCTGGTCCAAACTAGTAGATGTGTTGTATTGAAATGCAAAATATTCTGCAACACACTGTATATTTATACTTTAAGTTTTTCAAATCTATATAAAAGATACAAACCATCCGTGTATCATTAACATGGATACATAACGGAAACTAACAAATAACAATTATTTAATAATGTACCCTACTCTATCTCTATTTCTTATCGATAATTTAGTCTATTGCTACTAATTTCCTACTCCTTGGTCTTTCGAACTAGCCTCTCCTCTAGTGTTTATCTGCATCCTTTGTGCTTTCTCTTCAGGAATATCTATGGAGCAATTGGAGCAATTGAAAACGGGTCTGAACTCTGGAACGTCTTAGGCGAAGTGCGCACTCGTTAGGGAGCGCGCGCCTCACCAAGGATTCCCCACAGGTGTGTGGTAAATGACTAGACCGCCACCGCGCCTTTCATCAAGGCGGCCATCTTAGAATTCCTTGGTTGCACTAAAGCACTCAATGTCTGTTTTCTTGTGGAATATTCATCTCTCCTGTGCCAGCTACGGTTTAGATAAGTCATTATCGTATCCACTGATTGATTAGGGGTTCTGATAGATACACTCAGTATATAATTTTTTGAAATGTCTTTAAAAGAGTCAAACTATCTTCACACACTTATGTTCTCCATCGATGTTTTATTACTTCAGTTCGGTTGAAGCACATTCCATCGACCATTTTTAACAGTTACTTGTACTTACCTTAAGCATAATAAATAAAAATAAAAAATATATTCTAAAATTACTATCTGTGGAAGACACAAAAATACAGTTACAATATATCTTTTACAACACAAAATAATTTGTAAAGTATTACATTTGTCTTTTTTGCTGTTCTCAGAATATATTGAATTTCACTAGAAACAGTGAGTTCAATAGTACTCATCACATAACAGCGGGCAAAAAAAAGACAATCAATAAGATTATCGTAAAAAAACAATTCAACATTCTTAATAACAATCTAAAAACTAGAAATAAAACATATTTTAAATGTTTTTTTCTGAGAGCAATTTCTTACGTAAATATGACACATCTCAAACAATCATAAAATAACAAAACATTATGAATATTTTCATACACTGAAACTAATGTTACTTACAAATATTTACTGACAAAATATACAACAAAAACTTGTTATTGGTTTCACATACTTTTCCACACGGCCAAATAGTATGCGTCAAATTCTTACTTTGTTGTTCTTTCTAACTTAATTGTTCAATAGTAATCCTGAGCATCTGCCTCCCAGCTTTCTGATCCAAAACCACTGACATAATTTGCTCCGTCCCCCAGTGCTCATCCCTCAACCCGACGCTATTCAACATCTACATGGCCACCCTCACACAAGTAGCCCACCATCACAGCCTCAACAACATCTCCTACGACAACAACACCCAGGTCATCCTCTTCCTCGCCAAGAAGCCACATACTACCAAAAGCAACCTCCACGACACAATAAAGGAAGTCACCAACTACATAAAGAGCAGCTCGCTAAACATGAACTCGCACAAAATGAAGGTACAAATCCTTAGACCCACCCCCTCAGCCTCGGACGACTCCTGCTGGCTGACTACACTTTGTAACGTACCAACACCTACCCATCATGTCCACAATCTAGGATTCATCCTCAACTCCTCCCTCTCCATGTGTAAGCAAGTCTACACCGTCTCCTCATACTGCTATAATACCCTCCACATGCTCCGCAACATTTACAAGTGGATCCTAACCAAAAGAAGAAGAACAGTGACACAGGCCCTCATCAGCAGCAGACTCCACTGTGGCAAAACACTCTACACAGGAGTTCCAGCCAGACACCTACAAAAAATCCATAAGACCTCCACCTGAGTGATCATCAATGTCCCATTCTGCAGCCACATCACCCACTACCTGATACACCTACGCTGCCTCAATATCAACAAGAGGATCACCTTCAAGCTCCTCACCCTCACTTACAAAATACTCTATAACACCAGACTAATCTACCTTAACAGCAGTTATCCTGAAAGGCCAAATTTTGATCTTAAAATTTTGCCTTTAAAAATATTGGGTATGAATTTGGTAACTCTTTAGGCAAACGTTGCTTAAAAACTAATTGATTATCATTACAATGTATCCAACCTTTAGGACGTTTTAAATAAACAGTGTAATGTCCAGATGTTGTAGAAGGTCCATCATGAAAAATAATTGCAACAGCTACAACATTTCTTCCTGATATTGAAACTTGACCAGCTACAAACTGTTTAATTAAAGTTTCAAATTTTCTTCCATCAGCTCTACAACATTGCAGCATTAAAATTACGTACTGTCCATATCTTTGTATAAATAATGTTGATGACATTTCTGATTTACATTGGCTACACTCCATATTTTGATTTTCTCCTCTAATTAGATTGTTAAAAGACACTGATTCACAGTCAGGTAAAGTCAAATATATGAATCTTTCAGTGTCCATGTTAGTGCTACATGTAAACAAACAATTTTGACAGTCATGTTGCTATTTATAAGAAAGGCCAAAAAGGTTTTCAATATCTATACCTTCATCTTCCAGTACACAAGCATAAACATTAGAATTTCCTGACAATCTTGCTGAATATTCTGCGTAAATTAACTAGAACCAAAACATATGTCCAAAATATTTCTCATAAACAGAATACAACAATGAACAGAATCTTTCGTCCTGATTTTCAACAATTTGCTGTTGCAAACTTTCAAGAACAAAAACAACATTAACAACTACATTAGCATAGCAGTTGACACCAGAACTATTTTAAAAACGATAACCAACATTCTCTTTAACACTGTCCTTTTTCTTTTTGCTTGCAGGCGCAACTTTATCTTGTTTTTTTTCTTTCTCTACAGTTTCACTACAGATATTCTCAAATCTTCTATTTCTACCTACCACACGCCTTTCAAATACTGGATATGGACCTAAATTGGATGCATATTCTCTTCTTAACCTATTATACTCTTTCACACAGTTTGCATCTGCACTAACCTTTGTCTCATCAAAATCAATTAAAGTAGAATCCAGATAAAGTTCTGACTCAAGACAAAGCAACATATGCCATACCCTCTTTAAACACGGTACTTCCAATATTCACTAAAGCACTATCTACACATAAACCTTGAGATTTATGAATGGTCACAGCATATGCCAAACAAATAGGAAACAATTTTCTGCGGACTTCCAAATCTTTTACAAGCAAAAACCAAGATGAACAACGACTAAATTGTTGTACTTCAGCAATTTCACCAATTTCATTTACAAAAATTCCATCCCATCTCTATTTACATAATTACCAAAATCAACAGTTTTACCCATTGCTCCATTTACTATACCTTTTCCACATTCAAATTCCGTCATAAAATTACCCTACAGTTTAAACATGCATACAAATTCTTTTCTAAACCAGCAGTTTTAGTTATCAATTTCTCTAAAGAATCCAATTTCCTCTTCAACTTTTCAGTCAAAATAATAGTGATTCCTTCATGTTCTATTTTATCAATAGCTTCTAATTTTATAATTTCTTCATTTTCCAACTATAACATTTCTTCATTGACTATAGAACATTCACATAGTGTTGGCATTAAGCAGATTACAGATTTGTTTTGCGCAAGTCTCATGTATATTTTATCTGGAAAAATATTTTCATTTAGAAACAAATTGGAAAGTAATTGTCTCTGTAAAGCTTGTTTGCCATGTTCAGTCATTTTTCCAATTCTTATATCTTGAAGAATAGTTCCATAATCAGCATCATTTGTCTGTAGCATGTTTGTAATAAGTTACTTATACTCAAAATATGACCAAAAGTTTACATTTCCAATGCTCCCCAAATACTTTCTGGTATCTTCATGTGCCAGTGTTTTAAACACTGGTTGTCCTTTTACAGGAGTAAGTTGTAGAAGATCTCCAAAAATGTGGTTTCCTCCGAATAATACATCATACTCTGTTTTAAGAATTTGCTGCATTCTTAAATGCACAAAGGCAAGCATTAAGTTTGATACCATGCTTACCTCATCAATAATGAGAAGTTTCATTTTAATCAAGACTCTTGAAACTTCACAACAAGCTTCTCCAGATAGCTTGTGGTATTCAAATTTGTTTTCATGCTCTACTGGTAGCATTAATAAATGATGTAAAGTAATTCCTTTAATATTGTGGGCTGCTAATCCAGTTGGAGCAGGGACACCACAAGACAAATGCGACTCAGTTGTTTTCTGTAGAAAAGTTGTGATTACTTTAATTAAAAAACTTTTACCTGTTCCAGCTTGTCCACTCACATACATTCTGATAGGTTCAAATGATGAGCAAGAACACTCTTTCTTCTCATGAAGTAATCCATGGTCAATCTGTTCTCTCACTTGCTCATATATTTCTTTCCGCTCAAGATTTAGTTGTTCTTCCAAGTTTCCTAAGTTTGTTACATCTTCTTGAGCTTGATACATTGCTGATCCTCCTCTTCCATAGCAGTTGCTGCTTCATTTTGAACAATTGGTTCTCCTAGTGGGTCCTGACTCAACGGAGCAGAAGTTTGACTCTCTTGAGAACTGTTTCTAGCAATCTCAGCTGCAATTGTAGCTACTTGCTCAATTTCATCATACAACATTTTCACATAATTAGCAAAAACAGGACATTCAATAGTATCTTTAGTTGCATTGAAGGAATCTTCATAGCTCTTGAAATCTCCAAGTAATTCCAATTCTGAACGCCATGGCTTGAAAAGTTGCAAAAGAGCTAAATAGTAACATTTCCTTTTGTCAGGTGTTTTGCAACTCAGTTTACGGTGATTAATCAAATGTCCTTTTCTTTCTTTCACCAGACATCCTTCAACCAATCACAGCATATATACCATTATTGATGTTTTCTGTAATATTCCGCTTAAAAATATAGTTTTGCAGCACTTCATAGAGACAAATGTTCTCAAGATAATGACTTCTATTTGGATAATATGTATCCAACATATTTGTTTTCACAATAGCTGTACTTTCTGGCTCTTTTTCAGCTAAATATTCAATTTCTTGTACTGATTTAAGAACTCGGTTTCGTGTTGCAGCAAGACCTAGACTGACCCAAATGATTCTTCTAGATTTGGAGTATAGACTTGCAGATGATAAGCAATCCGAGCATTCATACGCTCCAATTTCTCGATGAGATAACATCTTCAAACTGTAAGTATATAATTTCTTACTTAGACTCTACTCGTGGGAAATCTCTTCCCACATTTCCTTCAATTCCGTCTTTTCTGATTTTGTTATGTACGATGTTACATATCGAGAAACGGAATTGTCTGAAACATATTGAATATCCATATTAGCATTCCACATGGAGAAAATGACTGGGTTATAGTCATTTATGTATTTTGACTCTCCATTTCTTGTGATAGTATGTCGCAAAGATGACATAAAACTGTTCACAATTCCTTTCAATATTACTGGACATGGAAATCCAAAACTGCATTTGGTGTAGAATTTGTCCTTAGATTTGTATTTTCGACAACAGTATTTCCCACAACGATGGCTTTGGAATCATAAGACTTGTTGTCTTAAGTCCTTATCTTGTGTACCTTTGGGTATATCACATGTGGAATATTCTTCAATAAAAGACAATACAGTATCATCTGAGTCTGTACCAAATTTGGGAGCATCTTTGACCTATATTAGCATGTGTATGTGAGCCGCACCTCTTGCTTAATACTCCTTTCTCCAAAAGAAGTCCAGAACCTCTCCAAAAGGAGGATTTTCTTTATTGGTGATAAAAGACATCATAGCTTCAAATCTATGATTGAAATACCGGCATACATTAACTGGATCCAAAGAGCACGATTCTCCAGGTGTCTTGTATTCAATATTTAGTATATTTGGATTTGCCTCTCGTAGAAATTGAAGTAAATCATCCCAAGCATATTCAGCACAGCTTAGAGTAAGGAACCATTTCAGTTCTCCATGACAACGGTACTAGTACTCACTTAGTACCACGCTGACACGCCATGAGATTAATTAGCTGAGATTCCAAAACATTTTTTTTCTGCAGTACTTTATTCATGAATTCATTTGCCGAAATATTTTGCTGATGTACACCTGTTTTCAATATATGGTTTACTGCATAAGAAAGTCCAGACAAATCAATCTCAAACACAAGATTAAACAAATAGGGAATACATTGTCGAAATCTTGGATCTTCTGCATATAATCTTGATGTGCGGTATTCAGATGCAGGAATCTGCACAGGTCGGTCATCATATCGTCCTCCTTTTCCTGTGGGAAACAATTGAGGGAAACAACGAGCTTCCAAGCTTTTTTTCCCATACACTAATGGGACTTCCTTTTGCTCCTTTCATTTGCAATAACTCTATGGTATTCCCTATCACTTCTTTAGAATGCAGTGGATGAACACTGTGATGTTCATAGATTTCTTCAGTTCTGGACACATCCACTTTTTCAATTTGTCCAGATGGCAAGTCACTATCTTCTTCTACAGTTATTTCTTCTTCTCTCACATGCACATTTCTGTAATATTGATTATTTTTTACCAGATACAACGTTGCCTTTTTCACTTTCCTAACATCCACTAATTCTTGCCAGATTTTCTTACTCTTAGTAGGAAAGCCATTAACAAGAATATCTAAAGGTTGATCCTCTACATTTTCTATACCAATTGTTTCAATATTTTTCTTTAAAACTAGGGGCAAATATACAACTCTTCCCTTTTATCCTCTCTGTAAATCAGAAATGTTCCTGTCTTAGGCTCCAAAATAGCCTGAAATGGGTGCACACATTGAAAAAGAATAGACACATAGGTATTTAAATCCATCAGTTCAGAAGGAATATTTACCAACTCAAGATTATTATGCACAGCTCTCGTCTAATTTGTTATAACAATATTTACAAATACGCTGATCAGAACCCAAATTAAAACAATTCTCTAACAACAAATACATTGTAAAATCCTTCCACTCATTATTATTTTCCTATTCACATTTTAAATACTAATCAACAGCCCTGGTCTGATTTTTATAATGAGTTCGTCGACAACAGACACAACAATAATTTGGCCTTTCACCGGAAATCACCTTAAACTTTGTAATTTCTAGCTCAAACTTTTCTGTACTACAATGTTGTACATTCTCTTCTACACTTTCTTCTATTAGTATCTCAATTTCTGCACTGTCTTCCTCAGGGCCAAAATAACTAACCTCAATTTTATCACAAGCGTTCTTTACATTTGATACAGATCCATACAAACGAGCACTGTTCAACTTTTTTAACAGTAGAGCTGGACTTTTTGCATAATATAATCTTCTGACTAATTTCCTCATTTCAGAATGATATACTGCTAACATCCTGAAATGGTGGAAAACACTTCAACATATTTTTAGAAACACAAGCCAGAGAATGACCTTGCCAACCAGTATTTTCTCTCACTCTGCAAGGGTCTAGTCCTTGCAACATCTTAATCTTTTGTTTAACACTTTTCTTAGTATAGTTACGTAAGAAATTGCGTAAAAAGTCAATAGATTTTTACCGTACGCTACAAATACTACTACAATTCCAAGTGTACACTGGAGCTTTAGGACGTCTCCCTAAGACTTAATCAGCTAACACCTCTTCTGCATTTCTAGGAACAATTTTCTCTTTCTCAATAGGACAACAATTTCTAACCCCACAAGCACGACCACTAGTGTCAACTGCATGCAACAAGTCATTACTCTGAAGATAACTTTCTTCAATTAAAAAAAGGCTCAGAACTTGAACTATGTTTTCATTCACCCAAAAAAACTCACAAAAATTACTTCTGTTACTTACTCTTCTCCACTTACTTTTGGCCTTCATTAAATGGATTGGCTTATCTAGTGATCAATTTCTATTGATTACTAAAATAAACAATTTTGTTTTCAATTCGAAAGCTTTCTCAACTACATTTTCTATACCATTCTTCTTTATAAAATGCTGTGTTTTTTACATCCCTTAATTTCTTTAATTAAATTTAACACATCTCTATTAAAAAACATTTTTTTCATAATTTCCATAAATTGGTTTTTCCTCTATTTACTATACACAATTTTTTCTGCAGTTGACTTTCCATGATTGTTCTCTTTATTCTTCTTTTTCTTTTTCATTGCAGATACACTAATTCCATTTTTCATTTTGTGCACACTACTCTTAGTCTTTAATGTTTTCCTCAGAAAAGTGTTCCTTCTCTTAACAGGATTTTTTTTCTTCTACTTAACACATGGTTCTTCATGTAAATCTTGGGGATGACTTCTCTTCAAATAAACACCTTTCTTTCGTTGTTTCCTGTTTTGAGATTTGGTAGGCATGATACAGTATTTTCAATATTGATGAACAGAATGTATTACAAATAAAATATAACATTACAAAAATAAATATATGAAATATTCGATAATATTACTTATAAGAACAGAGGGAGGATTATAAGGACAAACGTCAGACTATGAAAATAAAAGTACTTACAACAAGAGAAGAACAAGTATGAAACTATGGAAAATATAACAAAAAATAGGAGTATAAACAGACACTGCAATATAACGGGATAAAGGAAGTATGAATAAACTGGAAAGTATCACTAGATAATGGAGAAAATGAAGAGAAAGATGGAAATATGAGGAGAGAAGAAAGAGTATAAGAAGAATAAAAGAGAGTAAGAGGACAGAGGGGGCACTATAAGAAGAGAAAGAAAGACTCTAAAGAAAAAAGAAGGAATATGTGAAAAGACGCGCAACTATAAGAACAAAAAAGGAATATTAGCAAAGGACAGTGTGTATAAGGACATAGAGAACAGTACCAGAATAGAGCTCGAAGAATGTGGGGAAAAAGTGGAGCATAAGGAAAAAAGGGGTATACAAGAACAGAGGATAGAGTCTGAGGAGGAAAGAAGGAGTATAAACACATGGAGGATTATGAAGAGTGAAAAGTGTATGACAAAAGAGGCAGAAGTATGACAAGAGAAACAAATATAAAGAGAGAGATCAGTATGAAAAGATGGAGAATATGAGGAAAGTGCTGCAGAGTGTATGCAGGGAGTCAAGGAGGAGTAAGATTAGAGAGCAAACAATATGAACAAATTTAAGTAGTATAAACAGAGAGGACAGAAAATGAAAATAGAAAAGAAATATGAAGAAAAAGAGGAAAATATGAACACAGTGAGAAGGAGTATAGGACAAAAGGAAATATAAGAAAAACTCAGTAGTATGAGGAGACATAGAGAAGTAAGAGAAGAGAGAGGAGAATATGAAAACAGTGGCAAATTTAAGCACAGGGGGGAAAATGAGGAGAGGAATATGACAATAAGAAAAGACAGCAATATTAGTAGAGAGTGCAAAGTATAAGAAAAGAGGGGAGAAATATGAATACAGAGAGAAGAGTATTAGAAGAAAAAGAAAAGTATGAGAAAACAATAGGGAGTACCTGCAAAGAACAGCTAGAATAAGAAGAAACAGAGAATATAAGAACAGAAGAGTATATATGAAGAAAGAGGAAGGAATGTAAAAAGACACAGAGACAAAAATGTGGAGAAAAGACAATTATAAAGAAAGACTGACCGTATAAGGAGTGAGGGAGTACTATGAGAATACAGTAAGAACTATGACAACAGTGGTGAATATAAAGACAAGAGAGAATATAAAGAGGAGGATAAATATACAAAAAGAGGAGCAAGTATGAAAAAAATTGTATAAAAAGTGAGCAAAGTATAAGAAAATGAAGATAGTATAATGAGAGAGGAAGGAGTAAGACGAGACTGGAGGGAGTATATCAAGAGAGTGTAGAAAATTTACAAAAAGGTGTGAATATAATTCCTTAATGTACACACATGCACAGTGTGATATTACCCAAAAAATTTTAAGACCATGCATTTTACCAAAACACATTTACTACTGTAAAATGTTTAAAAAGGAGCAAATATAGGGGCATATTATCACGGACTGGTGTAAAAATGATTGCCGGTTTATCGGCCGGAAACTGCTGATAAAACGGCGATAATGGCCTTGATAATACACCATTGTTAATTCTCATAGAAACCCATGTTCTGGTGTTAACATGGGCTTCCATGGGAATTAACAAAGGTGTATTATCAAGCCCATTATCGCCGTTTTATCAGCAGTTTCCGGCCCATAAAAGGGCGATAATTTTAACACCGGTCCTTGATAATATGCCCCATAATTCCTTAATGTACACACATGCACAGTGTGATATTAGACAAAAAAATATGAGACCATGGTTTTTACCATTTACTACTGAAAAACGTTTGAGTGACTATACATATTCCATGTATATAATTACTACATTTCAGTGAACAACACTGACTCATTTTCCAAATACATATGCAATTTACTACATTATTTCTGCCACTATTACATCAATAAAACAAACACAATAAAACAACAAAGACGCACAAGGGGCTTGTAAATTGACCCAGACTATATACAGAGGGAGAGAAACAAGAAAGAGGACAGAACAGGGAGTATCAAGAAAAAAATTAAATATGAAGAGAAAGGGAAGAAAATGAGGAGACAGAAGGAATAAGAGAAGAAACAGGAAAATATAAAGACAAAGAAGGGCAATATGACCACAGAGGACAATATAAGAAAAAGACAGTGGTACAGAGAGAGAGAAAGGAGTAAAAGGAGAGAGAGGGAAGTATAAAAAGAGAGGCTAGAAATTATGGAAAAAGGGACAAATATAGGGCCATATTATGAAGAAAGGGCAACGCATTATCATCATTTTTGTCAGCAGGAAACTGCTGCTAAAGAGGCAATAAAGGGCTTGATAATATGGCCTTGTGAATTCCTATAGAAGCTCAGGTTAACACCATAACCTGGGCTTCTATGGGAATTCACATGGGCATATTATCAAGCTCATTATCGCTGCTTTAGCGTCAGTTTCCTGCCGATAAAAGTGGCGATAATGTATTGCCCTTTCTTGATAATATGGCCCATAATTCCTTAATGTACACAGGCGCACAATGTGATATTAAACAATAAAACATAACAGCATGCATTATAGCAAAACAAATTTACTACTATAAAACGCTTAACAAGGGACGAATATAGGGGCATGTTATCAAGACAGGCGATAAAATTATTGCCGCTTTATCTGCAGAAAACTGCCGATAAAGCAGCGATAATGGGCTTGATAATATGCTCTATGGAATTCCAATTGAAGCCCATGTTAGATGTCCTTCACATCTAACATGGGCTTTGATTGGAATTCCATAGAGCATATTATCAAGCCCGTTATCGCTGCTATATCGGTAGTTTTCTGCCGATTAAGCAGTGATAATTTTATCGCATGTCTTAATAATATGCCCCATAATTCCTTAATTTCTTTTTTTTTTTAAATCTGTTTTTATTGCAGAGTTAGAAACAAAGCAGCAAAGTAGTTCAACCTTCTAACTTTTGACATCTCAAGGCATATTCTTGCCAATAAAATTGCACGCAGCCATTCAGCCCACTTCCCGGAGGTTGGGCGGCGTACCCGTTTGTTCCAGCAAAGATGTCAGGGTGGCCATCTCATAGAGATGTCTGGTCGACAACATAATGTAGTATCTGCATTTTTACCCTCCAAACTCCCCCCCCCCCAATTTACCGCCAATTATAGTCAGCCACCCATTGTGTATGACACCAGTAGCCTCAGTGGCCGCGCTATGTGGTCTATTCTAGTGCCCTCCCATGGTGGTGTTCTCTGGGGACTATCGATGACCAATCCCTATGTACCCAAAGTGTTGTGGCCCGGATATCCTCTCCCTTCAGTTGGAACCACAATTCCTTTCTGCAGGCACCCCTCCTGTCACTCAGATGATCCCTAGTAACTCCCCTTTCCCCTCCCTCCCCCTAACTGCTGCTGATGTGAGTTGTAATTGTAGGTTCTGACTCAAGAGGTTGCCACTTGACGATTCTAAGCATTCGTTCTTACAAGCCCCATGGAACCCCTTCTCTCCGGATGTCTCTACTCTTCGTCCTCTGTCATATAGTCTTTCAAAGCTTGCACTGCTGTTTCCCAAGCCCTCGCCCTCTCCAAGCTCTTATCGTTAGGCAGTCCTAGCAGCCTGCCGCAATCTAATCACACCTTCACATCTGGACCATTTCAGTAGCTCATTCATCCATCTCCTCACTGAAGGGCCCTCTTTGGATTTCCAGTGCCAGGTAATCTCTCTCTGAGCTAATATGAGTCCTAGATCAATAAATTTACTTGTAATTTTCGTTCTGGTCGTGTGAGGGAACCAAAGCAGTAGGCAAGTCGCCATATCAAACTCCACTTCACAGTCCGTAACTGTGTTCAGAAGCTCCCCCACCTCAGGCCAATACGTCCCTAACTTCGGGCACCCCCATAATAAGTGGTCAAGCTACCTCAGGCGCTAGGCACCTCAGGCACACTGCATCTTGTACCCGGAAGTACCGTCTGATCTTTCCCGGGGTCAAGTTGGCTCTATGTAGTACAAAGAAATGCACCTGCTGGAAGTGGGAATTTCTGCAACCCTTCCATGTCCTCTTCAGGATATGTCCCCAGACCGTGTCTGGGATAGGTTTGCCTACACTCTCCTCCCATTTCTCTTTCAGTGTAGTTAGTGGCTCTAGTCCCTCATGTGGCAGTCTAGAGTAGAGGCAGGTAACCGCCTTGATCGTTCCCGCAGCCATCACCACATATTGACAGGCCAGGGTCGTGTCTGGTTCCGCCAGCCCCCCTTTCCAGTGTTTCTGTATCGCCGCGACCACTGCTACGTGCAAGAGGTAGCTCCCATCCGGGAGACCAAACTGATCTTGCAATACCCCAAAGGGGACCAGCATCCCATCAATATATAAATCTCCCACCATCTGTAGGCCCAGATCTTCCCATTCCGATAGTGGGGACCAATCGCCTCCATGTGGTAGTGCCGTCAACATCCCCAGATTGATCTCCGGCGCGTATGGCCTTGGTGCCTTTGCCCTCTTCAAGCTCCTGTGCCAGCACAACCGTGCATAATTATATATGATAAGATGTGTCTCTGGATACCGGTCCCCCGGTCCTGGTCTGGGCCTCTAAATTCTTTTGCAATGTTTTGCGTTAGGATCTGTAATTGTGCTGCTAGGTAATACAATTCAAAATCGGGAACCGCCATCCCCTCTTCCAGTTTGGGTCTTATCAGAGTATTCATTGCCACCCTGCGCCTCCCGTGCCCCCAGAGAAAGTCAATAACCATTGTCCTCAGTTATTTAACTCCTTAAGTGCTGCTGACGGCCAATGGTCGTCAGCAGCGCTACCTCCCCAGTGCTGCGCACGACCATTGAACGTCCATTCAGCACTAGTTCTAATGGACAGCGCAGCACTGGGGAGGAATGTGTAATAGCAGCTATGAGGTTAAAGATCCGCTGAGGAACCCATACCGGTAGGGTAGGAAAGTAATAAAGCAGCCTTGGCAAAGCCAGCATCTTCAGTAGTGCCACCTGGCCTTGCACCTATAAAGGTAGGGATGCCCAAAAGGTCATGCACCCCCTCAGAGCCCTGATGCAGCGCCCTATACTTCTTTCGAGCAGAGTCGTGGCATTGTGGTAAATACGGACCCCTAGATAGGTAAAGCAAGTACCCGCCCAGACCACATCCACTGCAAGAGGGGGATATGGCGTATTCACCCGCAACGGAAAAACGCAGGTTGAATTCCAGTTCACCTTGAGGCCCGACAGCCTGCCAATATTTGCCAACATCTCCACCACCCCTTCTAGTGCTCCTTCCGTATCCTCCAGGTACAGCAACAGATCGTCTGCGTACAGCGATATATGATGAAACTCCCCACGATGTCCAATCCCATTGTACAGCGCCCCTGATCTCGCCTGCACCGCCAGTGGTTCCATTGCCAGTGCAAACAACAGGGGAGATAGCGAATATCCCTGCCTCGTTCCTCTGCACACCGGGTAGGCGGAGGATATAACAGACCCCAGTCATACCCTGGCCGTAGCAGAGGAGTAATAATAATAAACTTTATTGCGTGATTAATAAAAATCTTTGCAATGACTCTTAAAAACATTGGAGTAGATACATAATCAAAGAGTTTTACAAAAAAAGTTAAAACAGTAAAAGAGGGTAAAAGATATGGACGAAAGAATCGTGCAAACTGATGCAACGCATTGTGTTTGTAAAAGAGAAAAGCATTTTGAGATTTACTGAGTCTTTGTTAATCAAAGGAGAGTTTCTTGAGATGCAGAAGCGAGTCTTATTGAGTCAAGTTCAATCGCTGTCCTCTGGGTTTTGGATTGTGTTAACTGTTTTCATGAAGCGCACTAGGCTGCAGGCTAATTGAATATCTTCTCCCTTGAAGCTGATCAGCAAGGCTTGCCTGCGAGTTCGCACACCTTTTTGGTTCCAGAGCTGTGTTAATTTGCCGCTTCGAGCACTGTCTAGAGCTTTGCAGCTACATAACAAGTGCAGAACGTCCTCCTTTGGATATTCGCAAAGCCTGCAATTGGAGTTCAGTTCCAAGCGTTTCCATGGGGGAAGATGCACTTTTGACGGAATTACCCCCATCCTCAGCCGCAGGAAATCTTCCTTCACCTTCCTTGAGAAGCTGAGGTTGAGGTATGGCTGAGGTAGGGCGCTAGTGTAACCTTGGATCACAAACCACCCATGTGATCTCCTGGTTAGGGCGGCTTTGTCTTCTTCCATGGAAAGAATTTTTACTGACTTGTTGACAAGGCGCTTGAAGCACTTGTGTGAACAGCTCGAGTGCCACAGGTCTTCCAGTGCGAGGGATTTTATAGCTGCTTGAAGGTACACTGTTGCGGGGGATCCCTTGTTTGTCTCTTGCTCTTTCCAAAGGTGGGCATTCAAGGAGTCTGGTTCAGCATTCTTTATTTTGTGCCAGCATTTAGCATATGCACCTTTACGTGCTATTTGCTGCTTCTGTAAACCAAACTCCAACCTTAACTGTGCTGGGGAGGTGCAGGGGGGGAGTGAGAAGAGTATTCGGAGTGTTTTACTGACCACATTGTCTAGAGTGACCTAATCTCTCCCTCTCATGCATTCACTGCCGTATGTTATTGATGGTAGTAATTTTGCGCGCAGTATATCCAGCAAGGGGATTAAGCTTGGGCCCGCTATTTTATTCTTAATGTTTTATAAAGCGATGGCCAGTGAAGTCCCTCTGTTTTTTGTTGTTGTTACATGTCGCTGGAATGAGCCGTTGGAGTCAAAAGTTATCCCCAGATATTTGTATTCCTTAACTGTTTCCATTTTTAGGTCGTACAGAGACCATTGAAATGTTTGCTTTTTTGATTTTTGATTGAAAACCATCACCTTCGATTTGTCCATGTTTATGGTCAGGCCGTTTTTATCCGAGAATGTACTTGTTGTATTAATAAGATGTTGCAGGCCTACTGGGGTGTGGCTGATTAGTATCAGGTCGTCTGCATTTAATAAGTTCGACAGTGTAAGCCCCCCTAGCTTTGGGGAGTGATGGTTGCAGTTGTCCAGATCTTGAGAAAGGTCAGACACAAAAAGGTTGAACAGGGTCGGTGCGAGGACGCAACCCTGTTTCAGTCCTTTTGTGGTCGGGATCTCTTTTGATAAACAATTGCCGGCCCCCAGTTTTATTTGGATCCAAGTATCTGAATGTAGTAAGATCAGTAAGTTGAGAAATTTGTTGTCCACCTCCCACTTTGAAAGTTTTGACCACAATTTCCCTCTATCAATGCTATCAAAAGCCGCTGAGAAGTCGATGTAGCACGCATATAATGGTTTTTTGTGTTTGATGGCGGCATCTATCAGCAGGGAGAGGGCTAAGATGTTTGTCGAGGTCCCTACATTTTTTTGGAAACCAGTCTGGTTGATGGGGATTAATTTTTTGGTTGACGCCCAGGAGGTTAGTTCTTCCAAGAGCAGCCCTGAGAAGTATTTTGCATCTATGTCTATAAGAGCTATCAGTCTGTAGTTCTTAGCCTCATTCTTGTTGCCTTTTTTATAGATTGGAGCTATTATTGAACCCCTCCAAGAGGACGGAATTTGTTCAACCTTCCAGATTTCTTCAAAGAGCGGGAGAGATTGTTCTGCCCAATAGGTTGGATCTTGTTTAGCAGAGGAGTAAAGAACTCTCGTCCAGCGCCCGAATCCGCCCCCTAGGCAAAACTTCTCTAGCACCCTATCAAGGTACTTCCATTCCAAGCTATCGAATGCCTTTTCGATATCCACCGATAAAACTGCTGGTTTGTGATCTGTTTCCAAGGCGCCGTCTAGCAAGCGGACCAGTCGGCGGATGTTTATAGCGGTGTTCCTAGTTGGAATAAACCCGGCTTGGTCCCTGTGGAAAAGCATGGTCATGTGCGGCAGTAGTCTGGAAGCCAATATGTGACTCAGAATCTTGTAATCCACCGTCAGCATAGACAGGGGTCTATACGACGTCACGCCAGAGGCCTCCCTACCAGGTTTCAGTAGCGGTACCACCAGTGCATCCCTCATTGATTGGGGTAGACGCCCCAGTTTCATGGCTTCAGAGTATACCGCTAGTAGCCTTGGCTCCAGAGTGTCAATATATTTCACGTAAAAATCAATCGGTAGGCCATCCACCCCTGGTGTCTTATTTCGAGCCAACTGCTTGATGGCCACCCGAATCTCCGACACCGTTATGGGACCGCCCAGGTCCTTCACGGTAGTGTCATCCAGCACTGGGGTATGGACACTTTCCAGGTAGTCGTCAATGGTAGAGACGTCCACCTCTAGCCGACTTTTATACAGAGTCGTATAGTACGACAGGAAGCGCATCAGGACTGCTTCTTGCGAGTAGACTACCGCTCCTGTCTCCGTCTTTATGCTCATAATCGGGCCACCTCTAGGTTCCGGATTGGCAAGTTTAGCTAGTAGGGTTCCCACCTTATCCCTTTCCGCATGTACCTTGGTGATATACAACTTATAATCATAGCACCGCAGTCGCTCTGTTTCTGTCACTATCAATTCTTTCTCCTCTAGCAGCCGGTCCTGTAAATCCGGTCGCTCAGGTCTACGCTGTTCCAGATCTCTCAACACACATTCCGCCTTTTCCAAATCGGCCAAAACCGTTGTCCTTTCATTCGAAGACCTGCCCATGCAGATGCCCCTCACTACCACCTTCATTGCATCCCATTCGATCGATCTCATGGCAGCTGAACCCTCATTCTCACCAAAATAGCGCTCGATGCCCTGGTGGACCGTATCACTGAACACCAGGTCCTCTATTGTATCAGGCCGCATTCTCCATGTTGGAACCGCAGACCTCGTTCGCTGCCACTGCACAGTCATCAGTAATGGATTATGGTCCGAAATGGTTCTAGCCAGGTATTCTGTGTGAGCTATCATGGCAGCTAGGGGCCACTACACAAGATGGAGTCTATCCTAACATGTAATGCATGCAGCGCCGAGAAGAAGGAGTAGTCCCTAAGATCAGGATGTTGTTCCCACCATACATCAATAAGGCCCCACTTCTCCTGCCAGTGTGTGGCTAACCTGCGCACTGGGGAGTCAGCTAATGGTGGGTGTGATCTATCCAGTAAGACATCGGTGATCGAATTGAAGTCGCCGCCCAGTATGATGGGGCCCGCTAGGAAGTGTGCCAGCGAGCCTGTCAATCTATCAAAAAAGCGGGCCTGGTCAGCATTGGGGGTGTACACACTATATAGGACCACGTCGCGGCCATACAACCTTCCCTCCACCGCTACAAATCAACCCTCAGGATCCACCAGCTGGTTCGTGGCTGGGAAAGGGATCCCCGCTCTCACCCATATCAACACCCCCCTGGCAAACGCCAAGTACGATGTGCCAAACACCTGCCCATGTCACCTCTTCTGCAGTGCAGTACATTCCTGCTTGGTTAAGTGAGTTTCTTGCAACAGTGCTATTTGAATACCACGCCTTACCATATAGGTGTGTACCTTGTATCTTCTTGACATTGTTCGAAGTCCACGGACATTCCATGTAAGGCATTTCAAATTAGGTAACGCCCCCATTGCAGCCATCCCCCAACCATTCCAGCAGTGTTACTCGGCTACCCACATCATTGTAGCAAAACCCCCCACTCAAAACACCCTGAAAAACTTCCCCAACCCCTCTCCCCAGAACAGGACCTAATAACACGACATCAGCCCCCATCCAAACCTGTAACAAAACACACATTGTACTACTCTGTAGTCGTCACTACAGAAGACCTTAAGGGCAACGAGAGGGTGATTCAGACCCGACCGGGGGCAGGCAAGGCCCAAGCCCGCGACCCCATGCGGTGTTGCAACACAATACCTACCTTTCCGCAGAACACCAGGGCAATCTGCACCAGCAGGATTAATGAGTATGGTCCTCACTCTAAATGTCATTCATTAAAGAGTCCATCTGCCGTCTGTGGGGCAGTAAAGATCAGGATAGGCGAACATAAGAGCACTATAAAATGCAAAAAATCAAGCACGAAACTCACGAACCATTTTTTGGAAAAGAATTATAAACCTGAGGATATTTCATGGACTGTGATAGAGCAGGTTGGCAACGAAAACTTTCTCCTGGAAAAAGAACAAAGATGGGTGTTTCGAATCCAATCCCATAAAACAGGTCTAAACGATGATATACCCTGGGGGCAGCTATAATGAACTCCTAGTTGTCACCAGAGACATAATTTTGTGAATCTTGTCCAAACCGGCTGTTCATTTATTAAGTACTCCCCCTGATAGATCACATAGTTTTCCCGAAAAAATTCCATATAAGAATGGTATCTGTTATTTCTGCACTCTTAATATTTTCACACCACATTAATCATTTCCTTAATCTCCTATATTGGTTTTTGATAATCACCAGATCTGGACATGTGGCCGATATATATTCATTTTGTGGAACCATAATATCGGCTGTAGCAATCTGTTTACAAACTAGAAACCCCAGCTTTGCCTCCAAATGAAAGCGTAGAAAGACTTCTGGAAAGGGGCGACCATTCGGTCCCCCCGAACGTATGGCGGAGTACCACGATCCCCCCGGGAAGCCATCTTGGGCGGGAGGCGAGTCTCGGCTGGTATGCCCGAAGCGGCGTAGCCGGGGCGCGCCTTTTTCCCGCCCTAGAGTGGGCTGGCCTAGACACTGACGCGGCCGGCCACGCCCCTGGGGCAGGCAGGGGCGGGTTTACGCCCGCCCTGAAGACGGATAAAAGAAGCAACAAGCCAAGGAAGCATCCTCTTGTTCTTGTGCTCTGAAGCTGCACCACCTCGCTGCACGTGAGCTCGAGACGGAACGAAGAGCCAATTTTTGAGCGTTGTAATCTTTCTTGTTTGTTTTGCAGATACTCTGTCGGAGAATGCCCAAGAAAGCGGGAAAGCGAATGACTACCGACCAGATGCTGCGTGTCCTTATGAAAGAGGTGACCGACCTAAAAAAGCGAATGGCGGATAAAGACGAGGAAGGGGGACCGAAACGTCCTTTGGCAGGAGCAGCTCCAGGAGGAAAAGGCAAGAGGCCCAGAAGGGGTGCAGCTGGGGGAGACATCCCGGTTCCCTGTACCCCACTCAAAGAACCAACTCCCGTGCCGGAGGGGGGAAATCCGATTCCCGTGGTGGTCACCCCGTGTCCGGGGAAGATATGCCGCCCGAGCTGGCAGCACAATTAGCAGCGTGGTTGGGTAAAGGTAGCAAGGGCGCCACGGCTGACGACGCGCAGGTGTTGGTAAAGCAGCTGCGTGAAACAAGGGAAGCGACGAAGGCACCATCGCCGGCTGCGGCAGTAGAGAAACCACCTGGGACAGGTCCAGTCGCAGATACAGCGTCCGGTTCAGGTAAGCGGCCATTGCCGATTGCGAGGGATGAGTCTGCACCCTCTCGAAGGGAAAAGTTGGGTCAACATGTCCCTCTGGCTATCAAAGAGAAGATATGGGCAGAGGAGTATATAAAAATCTTCTCGTTGCTTACCGATCATTATGAGATGGAGCATGTTAAGAGCCAGAAGGAGCTCATGCATCCGAGTGTTTGGCGCGCAAAGATGGCCGCCTTTAAGGTAAATGAAAACATTGGCAATTGGGGCAAAGCATGGGGGATTTTTACATCCATCATGGGTGAACGTAGGCCCGAATTGCTGTCCGAATTGCCGATTTATCAGTCACGGATCATGGGGTATTCTGTATCACACGAGGGCAATCAATGGTTCTGTTACGATAATATTTTCAGAAAATCGAAAGAAAATGATAAAAACTTAACTTGGGATTGTTATGATTCTGTGTCTTGGTCCAAAATGGAAGATACTGGTATGTTGAAGTTGCCATTGGTAGGGAGTAGCGTGGGTGAATCCTCCCGCCAATATGCGGGGACGCCCTTTCGATCAAGTACGAGTAACGACAACCACTCGAGGCCAATCGGCAACGCAGGAAAGAGGGGGATTTGTTGGAACTTTAACGGGGGAAAATGTACCAGGCCCCAGGGGTCATGCAAATTTAGGCACGAATGTGGTGGGTGTGGGCAATCATCCCATCCTGAGTCCATGTGCAGAGCCAAAACGGGTGATAACGGGGGTAGAGGAGGCGCCAAACAGGTCTGATATAGTCCGAGGGGCGCCTTTACCTACTCCGATTGATACCATGGCAATGATTCCCTGGCTCAGCGAATACCCGGATCACGCTTCCGCTGGGGTGTTGCGGAACGGGTTTTCATATGGTTTCCGCATCCCAGTGGGGGAGTTTCAGGGTGTAGCGAAATGTAAAAACCAGATATCGGTCTTGCAACATACGACCGTGGTACAGGAAAAGATCAGGAAAGAGGTTACTCGAGGTCGAGTCGCCGGTCCATTTAATGTGCCACCAGTTGCTAACTTTGTTTGTTCCCCTTTAGGGGTGGTCCCCAAGAAGGACCCGGGTGAGTTTCGGCTGATATATAATTTATCAGCCCCACGTGGTCTTTCCGTAAACGATGCGATAGACCCGGAAGTGTGTTCGGTGCGGTACGCATCCTTCGATGAGGCCGTGGCCATATTGAATCGCCTGGGGCCCGGTGCGCTGATGGCAAAATCTGATATCGAGTCAGCGTTCCGGTTGCTCCCGGTACACCCAGACGATCAGCGTCTCCTTGGTTTCATGTTTCAGGGTCACTATTACATGGATAGGTGTATGCCAATGGGGTGCTCTATATCTTGTGCCTATTTTGAAAAGTTCAGTTGTTTCTTGCAATGGGTCTTCACAAGGAAGACGGGGTTTCAACATGTTATGCATTACCTCGATGACTTTTTGTTTCTGGGGGCAGCCGGGGATCCGGAATGTGGGCAGGCTTTGACTGAATTTTGTGTTCTGATGAATCAGTTTGGCGTGCCATTGGCACCAGGTAAGACTGTGGGTCCCTCGGCTTGCATCGAGTTTCTGGGGATCGAGCTCGACTCAGAAGAAGGTTGTTTTCGTTTACCAGGAGACAAAGTGTTAAGATTCAGGGCATGCCTGCAAACGTGTATAAGTTAGTCTAAGATTAAGCTACATCAATTACAACAATTGGTGGGACAGTTGAATTTTGCCCTACGAGTAATACCGATGGCCCGCCCCTTTTCCCGCTCGATCGCTCAAGCCATGGTCGGCCTGAAGGAGGGTCATCATCGCACAAGGCTCTCGGCAGACGTTCGCCAGGACATGCGCATTTGGTTGGCATTTCTGGTGGATTTCAATGGTCGAATTGTCTGGAACAAACCGGCGGTGTCCTCTGAGGAGCTGGGGCTGTGGACGGATTCGGCAGGGAGCATTGGTTTTGGTGCCATATTCGGCACTCAGTGGTCGGCACAAAAATGGCCGTCATGGTGGCATGATAGTGGACTGACAAGTAACATTGCTTTTCTGGAACTTGTCCCCATTCTGGTGGCCCTGAGAACTTGGCCCGAGGGGTTCAGAGATCACTCTGTGGTATTCTGGTCTGATAACATGACCGTGGTTGAGTGTATCAATAGCCAGGCAGCACAATGCAAATGGATTCTGAGATTGCTCAAGGAAATTGTATTACTGTGTATGCAATTGAATGTGCTATTTAAGGCAAGACATGTGCCGGGTGTGACGAACCAGGCGGCTGATGCGCTTTCTCGTTTTCGTATGCAGGCCTTCTGGGGTTTTCTGCCCACAGCGGACCCGGTGGCAGCACCCTTTCCCGAAGCTCTCTGGTCTCTCGGTGCCCCGAACTTCGTAACCTCATGGGAGAGAGTTTAGCACCCAGGACGAGGAAGGCATATGAAGGGGCGTTCCGTTCCTATTGGGCCTTTTTGGGGGCTGCTAGAGGGGAGCTTTGGGGCCAGGAGGAGTTGGTAGTGAAATTCCTGCGGTCTTTACATCAGGCAGGCAAATCAGTGGCTACGGCCCAGAGGCATCGGGCCGCCATTTCCTTTGTGGCTAGGGCTCATGGGATCCAGGACCCGACAGCGTCTTTCGTTGTGCAAAAAGCGCTACGTGGGTGGCAACGCCTAGAGGGTCGCAGAGTAGATGAAAGGCGCCCGATAGGTTTGGATAGGTTGGCCCTGTTATTATCCATACTCCCTGCAACGTGTTCATCCCAGTATGAAACAGTGTTATTCCGAGCCGCTTTTACGCTGGCATTCCATGGGGCTATGCGGGTAAGCGAACTAGTGGCAAGGAACAAGCAGGATGTGATGGGGGGACTGTGCCGAGAGCACGTTCAGGTCAGAGGGGGGACAATCACTGTCTCGTTTGTCAGGTCCAAGACCGATCAGGGTGCGATGGGTGATTGCATAATCATACAAAGGATTCCCGGGTCCTCCATGTGCCCGGTGGGTTGTGTAGAGGAATATTTAGCACAAAGGGTGGCATCATGGGGGGGGACCTTGTTGAGACACGCTGACGCCACCCCACTGACGAGGTTTCAGTTTCAGCGGGTGCTTGCGATGTCGATTGCCGCTGCGGGCTTGAACCCGGGCGAGTTTGGGACCCATTCCTTTCGGATAGGGCTGCTACAGAGGCTACAGCCAGGGGTCTGAATGTCGAACAAGTTAAACGTGTGGGGCGTTGGTCCTCCAATTGTTATAAAAGGTATGTGCGGTTGCACATGTTGTGAAGCTGTAATGATGTACTCACGCTTCTTGTTTTGTTTGGTTTCAGTTGCGCAAGCCTACGAGGCGGGGCGGACTATGCAGTCGACCCATCACCGGGCCAGCGGTCAGACATCACCGGCTGTGAAAAAGGAGGTGTGGGTCGTGGGCCACTCATACGTGAGGCGTGCCGCGGACGTATTCAAAGCAGGTGACATGATTCACGTGGCTGGGGAATACGGGTACAGTGTGTCCTTCTACGGAAGGGGCGGGCTCTGTATTGACCAGTTTCAATCATTTTTCGAGGGTTTGCTAGGGCGGACGAGGTCACCGCCGTCTATAGTCATAGTACATCTCGGGGGCAATGATTTGGTCACCACTGGTAGACGACTTCTTCTAGAGGCGATGCTTTCCACTGTAAGTTGGTTAGCGAGAAGAGTTCCAGGGTGCACAATTGCATGGTCCCATATGATCCCACGAAAAGTATGGCGGGGGGCTATTTCTGTTTCTGCTCTGAATCATTCAGTAAGGAAAATTAATAACAAAGTGAGTAGATTGTTCCGTTCCAATACTCTGCATTCTATTCCGCATGGTTGTATTACTGGTGACAGTATGTATCTGGGGGATGGTGTTCATTTGTCCCGGGTGGGGAACGAGTTACTCATAGGAGACTTGGTAGCTTGGCTAAAGACTTTAAGACATGACCTTTAGGTAGGAGTGTTGTGGGGGGTCCGGATAGCCGGTCAACTATCCGGCCTGTGGCGGTAAGGTCATGATCGGTGAGCACTAATTGGAAGATCCCTATGAGTGGGCGTCACCCATTACGGATGGGAGCGCTCGAGGGAGGTGGCCATTGGCCCCTCAACGGGGAGGCGGTCCCTTCTAAGGATGGGCCGCCGAAAGGAAAGGAAAGGCGGTCAAGGACCCTTCCTGGGTAGGAGGGGCTACAGCCCCCTCCTGGAGAATTTCCTGGGGCCAGGACATCTGCGACGGCAGATGTGGTAAGTTGTGTGGGGTTTGGGGGGGGGTCTACGCTACCTTCTAGATACCTCACACGAGTCCTCGGACGACCTTTAAGTGGCGTTGAGTTTATTGGGGCCCCCGTCAAGTCAAGGGAAATTGGTAGTTGCACTTGAGGTACACCTCTGTGCGGTCGCCCCTCACAAGTGAGGGGGATATTTCTGGTTTAGGGATCTTGACACCGGTTACGACCTTGCCGTTGGCCCTTAAACGTTAGGATGTACAATTTCAAAATTTCAAGTTAAATGTTTTGTAGGATGTTAGTTCGGCTAGGAGAACCTTTGTATTAGAGAATATGTTAAGGTTAGCCAAACATCGCAATGTGGTAATGAAATTGTACATAATATGAAACTGTTATTTTAATGTTTTAATTTTGTTTCATATTTTAATAAATACGGCCGGGAGGGTCACTCCCTCCCGTCTTCCAAAAGTTCAGAACTGTTTCCGGTTTCCCATCCTTGGGGATTGTGTTGAGAGGGGGTGGCGGGTATCTCAGCCATATGGAAAGGGGCGACCATTCGGTCCCCCCGAACGTATGGCGGAGTACCACGATCCCCCCGGGAAGCCATCTTGGGCGGGAGGCGAGTCTCGGCTGGTATGCCCGAAGAGGCGTAGCCGGGGCGCGCCTTTTTCCCGCCCTAGAGTGGGCTGGCCTAGACACTGACGCGGCCGGCCATGCCCCTGGGGCAGGCAGGGGCGGGTTTACGCCCGCCCTGAAGACGGATAAAAGAAGCAACAAGCCAAGGAAGCATCCTCTTGTTCTTGTGCTCTGAAGCTGCACCACCTCGCTGCACGTGAGCTCGAGACGGAACGAAGAGCCAATTTTTGACCCACCCACCAGCCCCTGAGGACAGCAAGTGGTTTTGAATAAAGTTTGATGTGATAACTCTAATTTTGTTTGCAGGTTCGGATTATTATCGTGGTAACTTTGAATATGCAATAAAGAATGGTCAATTTGTGGTATGTTTTGCAGATAAAGAAATCCTGCTCTAAGTGTAGATCAGTAAGCATGCTTTTAATAAAGTTGTGGTGTTACTGTCTTTTAAGTAAATTAGTCATTTAGTTTAGAATTGTCGTATTTATTTTGGTCGGGCGGTAAGGTCATGATCGGTGAGCACTAATTGGAAGATCCCTATGAGTGGGCGTCACCCATTACGGATGGGAGCGCTCGAGGGAGGTGGCCATTGGCCCCTCAACGGGGAGGCGGTCCCTTCTAAGGATGGGCCGCCGAAAGGAAAGGAAAGGCGGTCAAGGCCCCTTCCTGGGTAGGAGGGGCTACAGCCCCCTCCTGGAGAATTTCCTGGGGCCAGGACATCTGCGACGGCAGATGTGGTAAGTTGTGTGGGGTTTGGGGGGGGGTCTACGCTACCTTCTAGATACCTCACACGAGTCCTCGGACGACCTTTAAGTGGCGTCGAGTTTATTGGGGCCCCCGTCAAGTCAAGGGAAATTGGTAGTTGCACTTGAGGTACACCTCTGTGCGGTCGCCCCTCACAAGTGAGGGGGATATTTCTGGTTTAGGGATCTTGACACCGGTTACGACCTTGCCGTTGGCCCTTAAACGTTAGGATGTACAATTTCAAAATTTCAAGTTAAATGTTTTGTAGGATGTTAGTTCGGCTAGGAGAACCTTTGTATTAGAGAATATGTTAAGGTTAGCCAAACATCGCAATGTGGTAATGAAATTGTACATAATATGAAAATGTTATTTTAATGTTTTAATTTTGTTTCATATTTTAATAAATACGGCCGGGAGGGTCACTCCCTCCCGTCTTCCAAAAGTTCAGAACTGTTTCCGGTTTCCCATCCTTGGGGATTGTGTTGAGAGGGGGTGGCGGGTATCTCAGCCATACGCTACTCTACCTGACTGTGCCGAAAAGCGGCAGCTATTTTAGGTCAGCGCACTAGCCGTCAACACACGCGGATGACAATGCGGAATTGAATGGGCTTTTTAACGATGCAACAGGCAAGAGACCGGCAGTCTTCGGAGCAGCACGGGGGAAGGAATAAGGAAACGTTCTTATGCCGGTGATGTAAGTAATAGACTCTGACCTCGAGTCTTTAATAAATGGGTCACGGGGGCAACTCAAATCACGGATATGAGCCGTAAATGACAAACAGGTGCGGTTTTATTTTGCAGTCGACCGCGCTGAACACCCTTCGCCTGCAAGCTCATGGGGCATTGAACACTCATGAAAAGAGTACGTATAATGCCATTACGATGGTCATAGTCGATATAACCATTGTTTTTAAACGCGAACAAGGGTCTCCGATACTCCTTCCATTTAGGTTGTTCGTTTGAATGTGTTGAGTCGCAATTGTATGTGTGATGAGATTAACATGAACCCCACTAGTACGAGGGTTCTACAGAATACATCTGGTGGAATCAACCAGTTATGAGAGGTGTACTTATTCTGCCTATTTTATCACATAAGGCATAACAATCGCTTTTGCAGCACAAGGCGATTTGCTACCACTGTGTCTCATGACCACAAAAATATTTTGTGCCTTACTCAATTTGATGTGAAAAACACACATTTATGTTGTTTTCTCCCTCTCTCTTTTTCTCCTTTTCCTTTACAGAGACCGCAATAGGTCAATATTTTTGGTATTTATTGTTAATTACCATGCTTCACTAGGGCCAGCTCATGCCCTGAAGCCCAAACAGTCAGCCTATTTTTGCTGCATTGTTTGTAGGACAGTAGGCATACCACTGTAGAACTGAGCTATCAGTAGTAGGGATCACTATATGGTCCTGATGAGTAAGCAGTAGGGGACTGCTTACGAAACATGTCGACTAGGTAGCAAGCTATTGCTCTACCTCACAATCCCCTTCTTAATGTTCCCAGCTAGAGAAGTTAATAAAATATATTTTTTCTACTAAGCCAGGGAATTTTTAACCTTTTGTATTTCTGCACTCACTTGTTAGGTCCCTACACTTCACTGACACCCCTACACCTACACATAGCCTCTGTCACAACTTAAGTGCTCCCGCGTAGTTTGTTTGGTCGTAGCACACCCCACCCCGTTATAGGGACGGGAAGACCCCTATGATGAAGCATGACACTAATAGACTTTTTAGTGTGTGAGGGGTATTTTAAAAAGCACATAGTGCTCTTGTCTTTCTAGACCTAAGAGAGAGCCTAGTATCTCACTAGACCCCAAAAGAATCAAAACACCTAAAAATGTATCACTACTTCACATTGATAGAATCTCATTGTTTATATGTGACCGTCGGCCCCCCAGAGCTGTCAACGTCCGAAATGTCTCCTCCAGATTTTCCACCGTCCTCTTCAGAGTCCGAACCTATCGATTGTCCCTCCTGTTGTGAGCCCGTGATGATCGCCGTTGCAGCCAAAGCACCTTTTCTGTCCACCGCCATCTGATCATCCCGCATCGCTCTCTTGAGTTCATTCCGCTTGCGGATGCGTTGAAACTTTCGCACCTGGATAGGTTTTTGTCTCTCCTTCTCTCCTTTACCCCTGCGGTCCGTACCAGCACGATATAACTCGAGCCATGACCACACCTCGTCAGGAGTCTGAAAGAATTGGGTCGTCCTATCCAGGATCACTCGCAACTTGGCCGGGAAGAGCAAGGAATATTGTATGCCCTCATCCCTCAGTTCTTTTTTCACTGCCAGAAAAGAGGCCTGCGTTTTTGGACCTCCTGCGTGTAGTCGGGGAAAACCGTGACCGAACTGTTGTCCACCCGGAAGGGGCCCGTCGAGCGTGCCCTTTGTATAAACAGGTCTCTGTCCCTGAATTGCAAAATCTTGATCACCATAGGTCTGGGTGGGTGGACCCTGTGCGCCCGTTCCAAGGAGAAGAAAGGGGAGAGACCCTCTGGGGCCACAACCGTTTTGAACCAGTTCTCCATGTAGGCTACCGCGTCATCCCCTCCAACTTTTTCCGGTAGGCCGACCACCCTCACGTTGTTCCTCCTATTTCGGCTTTCGGAATCCTCCGCCCGCTTCTCCAGCGTCGCCAAGCGACCAAGGATATCTGTCAGTTTGTGCTCCGCGGTCACCACTGCCGGTTTGAGTTCCTGAAGCAGTAGCTCATTTTCCTTCACTCTGTCAGTTAGTTTAGCATGATCCGCCCTCCGGGGACCCAGTCCCGTGGCAACCTGCGCTATATCTTGATGCAGGGACTCCTTGGTCGCGGTTTTTGCCTCCAGTATGCCATCTAGTTTTTTATTCAGTCGCTGTTCCTGCGTCGAGCCTTCTGAGTCAATATAGGTCCTGCTATCCGTTTTAGGCCCTTTTGCCTGGTCATGCCCCGGTTTCATTTTCAGTTCGCGACCACTGGTGGCCATCTTGGTCACCGAGACCACCGTTTCGGTTTCGCTTCCAGGGGATTTCCCGGTTCCTACGTCCATCCGCAAAGGAATGACGGCCCCTCAACCTTCCTCTCCCCGCACAGTAGTATCAGTGTTCCTAACGCGCAGTGGCTACCTCTTTCAGGGGTTAGATCGTCCTCAGCCTGAGGGCCTCATTACCGTGTTCAAAATGGCCGTTCACTATCCGTTGCGCCTCACTCTGGGTGGACAGCGATCACACCCAACAGTACTTCTGTAAGCACCTAGCGGCCCAAGAGCCTTTCTTTGCACAGCCTGTCATCGCCCGCTGTGTGGGCTCACCAGGTCCTTTTGACATTAGATTCGAGGAGGTCCCAATACAATACTGTGGATAAGCCAATAGTTCACACCAAATCTAGCAGGCAAAAGCCATGTTGAGCCTTATCTGTGGTCTGTGTGGAGTGTTGCTCTGTAGTGACCCGGTGTGCAGACCCCCAGTGCCTGCCGATCCCCACATAACCGCCTCCTGTGTGGCCGTGCAGTGACAGATTGCCGCTGCTGGTCGACGATCTCGTCAACAGTAAGCATGGGCGAAAAATCCGTTTCGCTCGCGGATTTTGCGGATTTTCGGTAAATTCGCAATCCGCGAGATTCGCGAATCTCCCGCAAAATCCGCAAATCCGCGAGCAGCGGATTTTATGGCTTGCTCGCACTGTTCGCGTGAGTTCGCGGCTTCCCAGTACAACTTCGCGCCCCGCGAATAAGCGCTAAATTGCAGAAATACGATCTTAGCAAAACTGAAACTACTTACCAGGTTCAAAAGTTCAGGCTCATCATTAGTAGCCATTTCCTGTAGTGCTTCCTGAGGGGCCCCTCCAGAGTTCAGTTGCCAGTTGCAACTATTATGTGACCCTGCTCTGAACCTCAGAATAGTTACACATATGCCACAAAGGTCCTGAATTTCAGCTAAGGGAGACAAGCAGGAGCCAGGCTGGAAGTTCAAATCCATTAATCAGCCCCTAATTCATTATTGTCAGTTGAGGCAGGGCAGGTGTTGTAACTAATTTTGCAACAATGAAAGCACTTAGCAAGTGCAAAAGATCACTAATCAGGAAGCACTAAGGAAGCAGGTGCCAGCTAAAAAAATATTCTGTGACACATTAATCAGCCCCAAATTAATTCAGGTCACTTGAGGCAGGGAACGTGTGCTTTGCTTTGCCACAATAATGTACACTGACTGGACAACCAGAGGGTGCTGTGATGAAACAGAGGGTGGCTTGGGTGGGCCAGAGGGTGGCATGAGTAGTCAGAGAGTGGCAGTGGTGACGAGAGTGGCAGTGAAGAAGAAGAGTGTCCCAAACAGGCTGGACACGTAGAAACAACAAGTTCGCAAAACTTGCGACCCGACAGGTAAGTTCGCGTTTGCGAAATTGTACAAAACCCTCGCGAACTGGCAGAAACCCGCGCGAACACAAAAAAAAAATCCGCAAATTCGCGAGAATTCGCGGATTTTGTGGATTGCGAGTTCGCAAATCCGCAAAATTTGCGAACGCGAGATTCGCAAAATTCGCCCATGCTTAGTCAACAGTCGACGTCCCGTGTCTCCTCATCCCACCAGTGAAGCCCGCCCGGGCCCACTCCTCATACAGCTCAGCAATCGCCTTTGTGATCTGTCTCCCTGTGCAGGGAGTGACGCCCCGTTGGGGTTCTTGCACAGTGCTATCAAACAGCTTCGAGGCCGTGTTTAGGATCTTCTTGTCCCTATTTCCGCTCCTTCCCCGTTGTGCACCTCTTCACAAGTCCTCCATGGCTCGTTGCCGACGGGCTCTCAGCGGCAACGATCGTCTCGGGCCGTGTTCAGGAAATGAGGTCTTGATCACATGGTCCCCATCTTAGGCAGCAGGGATCGACGCCTCGATCCTAATTCTCTAAAGTGGCGGAGAGCGATCTTTATCGCAGCCTCATTCATTGGCAGGGGCCCCACTCCGCTCACTCCTTCCGATGTTTTCCTTCAGCATTTTCCAGCTGCGGTCCTTCACACCTTGTCGTTCAGTTTCCTCCACTCGGGGCTGCCGCCATCTTGCAATCAGAACGCAGCACCTCCTGCTCCGAAATCGGTTCTAATTACTCCATTCGGCCTCCTACGTCTTCGAAAGGATGCTTCTCCGCTACACCTGGGGTTCCGTGCAGATTGCCTGCGCTGCAAGCGGCACGCATGCGAGGTTTATCAGGAGAAATTGCGGGACCGGGCATAGAGCTACAGGCTCACGCCACCATCCCTATTGGCGTCCAAGCCACGCCCCTCATGCCCCATAATTCCTTAATGTACAAAGATGCACCACATACATTCCCAAACAATTTATCAACTCACCTTTCAAATTGATTTGTAGTTTAAGAAGAATGCCACTCACACAGTAGATATTCTTATACAGAATCTCTCTAGTTCAGTGTTTGCAGCAGAACCACGAAATGGAAAACTTTTCCTCTCATTTTACACATTCATACATATAAACAACCAATTAAAATCCTTCACTCATTATTTCAAAACAAAACTCACATTTCTATTGCTTTAACATTTCAAACCTTTCCAACTGACATAACTTCCCATCCTACCCCCAACAGATCATGCAAAAGTCAACTGTCAACAGAGGTCAAAAGTTCAGCACTGTATAAAACACTGCTCCTCAACAATTTTAGACTATGCATAATCACTTACTTATAAAGTACCAATAAAAAGAAAAGGTCTAATTACAAGCAACCAACATATAAAGGCATAAACTTGATAGATATCTGTAAAATATATACTTTTTATTGACTTTTTCTTGCCTATGTATGCTTATGAAATGACTTTCAGAATTCGCACAGTACGCGTTCACTAAATATACCGTAAAAAAAGAAAAAGTAGCATCTATCACTAATGTTTTTCAATCCCTAGGAACCCCATCCCCTGGGGCTCAAATATAATGTTCAGCACCGTGGGGGGAGCCCCAAAGCCCCCACCGTCCTAGCCGACTCCCTGCGTCCTTCTAGAGCCGGCATTGCTTTTTGTCAGAGAGACCAGCTTACATGCTGCTCTCTAAGACGAAAAGCAATCTGCTTTCCTGCTTGAAAGGGAACTCTTGCCCTACCATAGCAAACAGCAGTGTCCCAGGGAAAGGCACCTAGTAACACTACAGGAGCTGGCATTGAATGGGCTTTTTAACGATGCAACAGGCAAGAGACCGGCAGTCTTCGGAGCAGCACGGGGGAAGGAATAAGGAAACGTTCTTATGCCGGTGATGTAAGTAATAGACTCTGACCTCGAGTCTTTAATAAATGGGTCACGGGGGCAACTCAAATCACGGATATGAGCCGTAAATGACAAACAGGTGCGGTTTTATTTTGCAGTCGACCGCGCTGAACACCCTTCGCCTGCAAGCTCATGGGGCATTGAACACTCATGAAAAGAGTACGTATAATGCCATTACGATGGTCATAGTCGATATAACCATTGTTTTTAAACGCGAACAAGGGTCTCCGATACTCCTTCCATTTAGGTTGTTCGTTTGAATGTGTTGAGTCGCAATTGTATGTGTGATGAGATTAACATGAACCCCACTAGTACGAGGGTTCTACAGAATACATCTGGTGGAATCAACCAGTTATGAGAGGTGTACTTATTCTGCCTATTTTATCACATAAGGCATAACAATCGCTTTTGCAGCACAAGGCGATTTGCTACCACTGTGTCTCATGACCACAAAAATATTTTGTGCCTTACTCAATTTGATGTGAAAAACACACATTTATGTTGTTTTCTCCCTCTCTCTTTTTCTCCTTTTCCTTTACAGAGACCGCAATAGGTCAATATTTTTGGTATTTATTGTTAATTACCATGCTTCACTAGGGCCAGCTCATGCCCTGAAGCCCAAACAGTCAGCCTATTTTTGCTGCATTGTTTGTAGGACAGTAGGCATACCACTGTAGAACTGAGCTATCAGTAGTAGGGATCACTATATGGTCCTGATGAGTAAGCAGTAGGGGACTGCTTACGAAACATGTCGACTAGGTAGCAAGCTATTGCTCTACCTCACAATCCCCTTCTTAATGTTCCCAGCTAGAGAAGTTAATAAAATATATTTTTTCTACTAAGCCAGGGAATTTTTAACCTTTTGTATTTCTGCACTCACTTGTTAGGTCCCTACACTTCACTGACACCCCTACACCTACACATAGCCTCTGTCACAACTTAAGTGCTCCCGCGTAGTTTGTTTGGTCGTAGCACACCCCACCCCGTTATAGGGACGGGAAGACCCCTATGATGAAGCATGACACTAATAGACTTTTTAGTGTGTGAGGGGTATTTTAAAAAGCACATAGTGCTCTTGTCTTTCTAGACCTAAGAGAGAGCCTAGTATCTCACTAGACCCCAAAAGAATCAAAACACCTAAAAATGTATCACTACTTCACATTGATAGAATCTCATTGTTTATATGTGACCGTCGGCCCCCCAGAGCTGTCAACGTCCGAAATGTCTCCTCCAGATTTTCCACCGTCCTCTTCAGAGTCCGAACCTATCGATTGTCCCTCCTGTTGTGAGCCCGTGATGATCGCCGTTGCAGCCAAAGCACCTTTTCTGTCCACCGCCATCTGATCATCCCGCATCGCTCTCTTGAGTTCATTCCGCTTGCGGATGCGTTGAAACTTTCGCACCTGGATAGGTTTTTGTCTCTCCTTCTCTCCTTTACCCCTGCGGTCCGTACCAGCACGATATAACTCGAGCCATGACCACACCTCGTCAGGAGTCTGAAAGAATTGGGTCGTCCTATCCAGGATCACTCGCAACTTGGCCGGGAAGAGCAAGGAATATTGTATGCCCTCATCCCTCAGTTCTTTTTTCACTGCCAGAAAAGAGGCCTGCGTTTTTGGACCTCCTGCGTGTAGTCGGGGAAAACCGTGACCGAACTGTTGTCCACCCGGAAGGGGCCCGTCGAGCGTGCCCTTTGTATAAACAGGTCTCTGTCCCTGAATTGCAAAATCTTGATCACCATAGGTCTGGGTGGGTGGACCCTGTGCGCCCGTTCCAAGGAGAAGAAAGGGGAGAGACCCTCTGGGGCCACAACCGTTTTGAACCAGTTCTCCATGTAGGCTACCGCGTCATCCCCTCCAACTTTTTCCGGTAGGCCGACCACCCTCACGTTGTTCCTCCTATTTCGGCTTTCGGAATCCTCCGCCCGCTTCTCCAGCGTCGCCAAGCGACCAAGGATATCTGTCAGTTTGTGCTCCGCGGTCACCACTGCCGGTTTGAGTTCCTGAAGCAGTAGCTCATTTTCCTTCACTCTGTCAGTTAGTTTAGCATGATCCGCCCTCCGGGGACCCAGTCCCGTGGCAACCTGCGCTATATCTTGATGCAGGGACTCCTTGGTCGCGGTTTTTGCCTCCAGTATGCCATCTAGTTTTTTATTCAGTCGCTGTTCCTGCGCCGAGCCTTCTGAGTCAATATAGGTCCTGCTATCCGTTTTAGGCCCTTTTGCCTGGTCATGCCCCGGTTTCATTTTCAGTTCGCGACCACTGGTGGCCATCTTGGTCACCGAGACCACCGTTTCGGTTTCGCTTCCAGGGGATTTCCCGGTTCCTACGTCCATCCGCAAAGGAATGACGGCCCCTCAACCTTCCTCTCCCCGCACAGTAGTATCAGTGTTCCTAACGCGCAGTGGCTACCTCTTTCAGGGGTTAGATCGTCCTCAGCCTGAGGGCCTCATTACCGTGTTCAAAATGGCCGTTCACTATCCGTTGCGCCTCACTCTGGGTGGACAGCGATCACACCCAACAGTACTTCTGTAAGCACCTAGCGGCCCAAGAGCCTTTCTTTGCACAGCCTGTCATCGCCCGCTGTGTGGGCTCACCAGGTCCTTTTGACATTAGATTCGAGGAGGTCCCAATACAATACTGTGGATAAGCCAATAGTTCACACCAAATCTAGCAGGCAAAAGCCATGTTGAGCCTTATCTGTGGTCTGTGTGGAGTGTTGCTCTGTAGTGACCCGGTGTGCAGACCCCCAGTGCCTGCCGATCCCCACATAACCGCCTCCTGTGTGGCCGTGCAGTGACAGATTGCCGCTGCTGGTCGACGATCTCGTCAACAGTAAGCATGGGCGAAAAATCCGTTTCGCTCGCGGATTTTGCGGATTTTCGGTAAATTCGCAATCCGCGAGATTCGCGAATCTCCCGCAAAATCCGCAAATCCGCGAGCAGCGGATATTATGGCTTGCTCGCACTGTTCGCGTGAGTTCGCGGCTTCCCAGTACAACTTCGCGCCCCGCGAATAAGCGCTAAATTGCAGAAATACGATCTTAGCAAAACTGAAACTACTTACCAGGTTCAAAAGTTCAGGCTCATCATTAGTAGCCATTTCCTGTAGTGCTTCCTGAGGGGCCCCTCCAGAGTTCAGTTGCCAGTTGCAACTATTATGTGACCCTGCTCTGAACCTCAGAATAGTTACACATATGCCACAAAGGTCCTGAATTTCAGCTAAGGGAGACAAGCAGGAGCCAGGCTGGAAGTTCAAATCCATTAATCAGCCCCTAATTCATTATTGTCAGTTGAGGCAGGGCAGGTGTTGTAACTAATTTTGCAACAATGAAAGCACTTAGCAAGTGCAAAAGATCACTAATCAGGAAGCACTAAGGAAGCAGGTGCCAGCTAAAAAAATATTCTGTGACACATTAATCAGCCCCAAATTAATTCAGGTCACTTGAGGCAGGGAACGTGTGCTTTGCTTTGCCACAATAATGTACACTGACTGGACAACCAGAGGGTGCTGTGATGAAACAGAGGGTGGCATGGGTGGGCCAGAGGGTGGCATGAGTAGTCAGAGAGTGGCAGTGGTGACGAGAGTGGCAGTGAAGAAGAAGAGTGTCCCAAACAGGCTGGACACGTAGAAACAACAAGTTCGCAAAACTTGCGACCCGACAGGTAAGTTCGCGTTTGCGAAATTGTACAAAACCCTCGCGAACTGGCAGAAACCCGCGCGAACACAAAAAAAAAATCCGCAAATTCGCGAGAATTCGCGGATTTTGTGGATTGCGAGTTCGCAAATCCGCAAAATTTGCGAACGCGAGATTCGCAAAATTCGCCCATGCTTAGTCAACAGTCGACGTCCCGTGTCTCCTCATCCCACCAGTGAAGCCTGCCCGGGCCCACTCCTCATACAGCTCAGCAATCGCCTTTGTGATCTGTCTCCCTGTGCAGGGAGTGACGCCCCGTTGGGGTTCTTGCACAGTGCTATCAAACAGCTTCGAGGCCGTGTTTAGGATCTTCTTGTCCCTATTTCCGCTCCTTCCCCGTTGTGCACCTCTTCACAAGTCCTCCATGGCTCGTTGCCGACGGGCTCTCAGCGGCAACGATCGTCTCGGGCCGTGTTCAGGAAATGAGGTCTTGATCACATGGTCCCCATCTTAGGCAGCAGGGATCGACGCCTCGATCCTAATTCTCTAAAGTGGCGGAGAGCGATCTTTATCGCAGCCTCATTCATTGGCAGGGGCCCCACTCCGCTCACTCCTTCCGATGTTTTCCTTCAGCATTTTCCAGCTGCGGTCCTTCACACCTTGTCGTTCAGTTTCCTCCACTCGGGGCTGCCGCCATCTTGCAATCAGAACGCAGCACCTCCTGCTCCGAAATCGGTTCTAATTACTCCATTCGGCCTCCTACGTCTTCGAAAGGATGCTTCTCCGCTACACCTGGGGTTCCGTGCAGATTGCCTGCGCTGCAAGCGGCACGCATGCGAGGTTTATCAGGAGAAATTGCGGGACCGGGCATAGAGCTACAGGCTCACGCCACCATCCCTATTGGCGTCCAAGCCACGCCCCTCATGCCCCATAATTCCTTAATGTACAAAGATGCACCACATACATTCCCAAACAATTTATCAACTCACCTTTCAAATTGATTTGTAGTTTAAGAAGAATGCCACTCACACAGTAGATATTCTTATACAGAATCTCTCTAGTTCAGTGTTTGCAGCAGAACCACGAAATGGAAAACTTTTCCTCTCATTTTACACATTCATACATATAAACAACCAATTAAAATCCTTCACTCATTATTTCAAAACAAAACTCACATTTCTATTGCTTTAACATTTCAAACCTTTCCAACTGACATAACTTCCCATCCTACCCCCAACAGATCATGCAAAAGTCAACTGTCAACAGAGGTCAAAAGTTCAGCACTGTATAAAACACTGCTCCTCAACAATTTTAGACTATGCATAATCACTTACTTATAAAGTACCAATAAAAAGAAAAGGTCTAATTACAAGCAACCAACATATAAAGGCATAAACTTGATAGATATCTGTAAAATATATACTTTTTATTGACTTTTTCTTGCCTATGTATGCTTATGAAATGACTTTCAGAATTCGCACAGTACGCGTTCACTAAATATACCGTAAAAAAAGAAAAAGTAGCATCTATCACTAATGTTTTTCAATCCCTAGGAACCCCATCCCCTGGGGCTCAAATATAATGTTCAGCACCGTGGGGGGAGCCCCAAAGCCCCCACCGTCCTAGCCGACTCCCTGCGTCCTTCTAGAGCCGGCATTGCTTTTTGTCAGAGAGACCAGCTTACATGCTGCTCTCTAAGACGAAAAGCAATCTGCTTTCCTGCTTGAAAGGGAACTCTTGCCCTACCATAGCAAACAGCAGTGTCCCAGGGAAAGGCACCTAGTAACACTACAGGAGCTGGCCCTGGAAGGTGGTGGTCCCCAGGGCCATCAAAGGCTCAACAAAGGCCATCAAAGATTTTGACCTTAGGGATCATTGTAAAACCCCCTAAGCAGTCAAAGGGGGACAGGAAGTCCTATAGCAAATAGCAAACTTTTCCTGTCAATCTACACACTCAATCTACACACATATACAAATGAATAAAAAATCAAATGTATTCCCATATTAAATAAAAACGAAACACACTTTTACATTGCTTGAACTTTTGCACCCTTTCCAACTGACAAAATGTTCAACCCTTCCCGCATTCCTGCCAGTTACCATAGAAACACTTCAGGGAAAACCTAACTCAGCACACAGGTGAAAAGTTCATCATACATTGTTGCAAATTAAAACAGCAAGTGTGCTTGACTTCAGAATATACCAGCTTATCTTATGTAACGTTCTTTTCTATCAGTTTTTCTTAACTAATAAAAATCAGGCTTTTAAAAAACAGAAACATGCATCCTAGCTTAGTGTAGAATGTTGTCGAACAACCAATCATTTATTTTCTTTTTTCAAAACTGCATGTTGTCCACCATTTTAGAGAAATCTTACTTTTCAAACTGCCATTTCTTTTAAAGAGACCTTCAGAGTGCATCCAGACCTCTCTTCAAGATGCTTACAGTGTGGATTGTGGGACACAGCTATATTTTCTGGAGTCAAAGGTACGCAGAACAGAAAGGAATTCACAAAGACCTATGTTTACCAAATGTAGACATTAAATGGATTGGACAGAAAGAATTAACGTGTCACCAATTGATGCCATTGGTGAAATCCTTTTTGCATCTCCAACACCCTGACCTCATAATTGTGCACTGTGGTGGCAATGACCTAGGCACTTTGACAGGGGTATGTCTGGAAATGCTTATGAAGGACACCTTTGCACAATTAATGACACTGTTCCCCAAAACTGCCTTTGTTCATTCTAATATATGCCAATGGCAGAAATGGAAGTGGTACAACCACTATTGTCCACAGATTGAAAAAGCTAGGAAACATGTGAATAAATCTGTTTCTGCCTTTCTCCAAGACTATAGAATGGGGTCCATCTACCACAACAATCTGCGTTTCAATATCCATGACATCTATGGAAGAGACGGTGTACATTTTACAGATGAGGGAAACAGAGTCTTCCTCCTTAACTTTAGACTATGCATTTCTACTTACTTGTAGGTACTAAAATCTCCCAATAAACACAAGGGCTATTTTTTAGAGCCACCCAACATCTAAACACATACACTTCATAAATATCTGAAAAATATTCTTCTTTTTCTTCCTTCAGTACGCTTATGGGACGACTTCCAATCTTCGCACTGTACGTCGTCCATATGTGCTTGGAACACGTACGATAAATCTACCATAAAAAAATAGCCTTATCACTAATTTGTTATAATCCCCGAGGACCCCATGCCCCGGGGCTCAAATGTAACATTGCAGACCGTGGGAAGAGCCGCAAGGTCTTCACAGTCCCAGCTGACTCCCCACTTCCTGCGGGAGCCAGCATTGCTTTTCGTCACAGAGAGCAGCTTACATGCTTACATTCTACTTTCAAAGATGATTTTAACAGTTATACATTTTATAAAATAATATAGTACTGCACGCTAAAGGAGAAAAATCATTATGATACAATAGAAAATAGAAAAAAAATACTTCTACACTCAACAAACTCATAAGCAGAGTACACAGTTTAATTTAAAAACACCCTACCACAACCAGTTTTTGAAATGCATTATACAATAAAATGCGTCACAAAATAGGCTGCATACATGGTGACTGTATCGTAACGTCACATAGAAAAAAGAAAGCCACTCTTACGCTACCAGGAACACACAACAACAGTACAAGGCCCAAATTTCCATTGTAGTGATTACTTAGTTGCAAGTCTAGTTGTCAGATCGACACACACACACTCCCTCATTGCTGGTATACACCCACACCATACCCATTCAGGGTACCCGTTACTACACACGTGACCCTATGTATAAAAAAGACGGAGCGCACGTGTTGTATGAGATTTTAAAGTTGTTCCCAAAGCACCGAACAAGGGGCCCACTACTACATGCGTGTCTCTTTGGTCACTGAGTTAGTGGTGCCCGAACCACTGAGCGGGTGAAGAACCTGCGATAATGATGGGAGCATGAGTATGTCATGGGCCATACAGATATCAAGACTCAGCACCATATATGAGACTTCTTTGTTGGAGATCGGGACTACACCATGAAGAAGGTGTCTTTTCCACGAAAAGGTGAGCAGTAAGACTTGAGTACGCATTGGAAGGAGTCAAAGATTTGTAGCTGACTTCATACAAAAATGTGACTTAGTATTTTAGACGAACGCACTCCTACATAATGTATTAATTTACATGTTTAATTTTTTTTCCCAATAGCAGTAATGTTTTTATAATCGCTGAAATGTATTCACAATACAAACAGTTTGTAGAAATGTGACAATCAACGTCGATAAACGCGCGATATCTAACTCCAAATTAATATAGCAACAATTACCAATCATAACATCTTTCTTTTAATATCTTTTAGATGTACAGCTTCACAATGGAATATGTAACAAGGACGACCGCAATAGCACAGGTGAGCAAAGAAGCTTGTTTCTGATACAACGACAAGTTATCTGTGAAAGGAGAGAATCTGTATTATGCAGCAGGTGCGCAAAACATACATTGGGCTAAAGGGGCTTCAGCTAGGATGAGATAGCTTCCTGGGCCCACACACAGTCGCACCCGAGTACGTCACAGGTCTTTTAAAGACATTTTGCTTGTTAATGAGGCTTTGATGTCCCCCCCGCTTTCTGCCCATGCAGCTCCACTCTTCATTTTGCTTAAACTTAAGCCCCACCCCAAATGTTTTTTCTAGCCCCCCCTCTGATATTTTTGACTGTGGTTGCGCCTCTGGCTTCAGGTACCCCCTCCCCTGTCCTGTGTGTGTCTCCCATGTTGTAATGCCCTTTTTTCTCTTCCTCTTTCTTACTCTCTCACATCGTTTCTCATTCTTTTTTAAAGTTTTGGACGCTGCTATCTCCACAATGCTTTATACAACCTTATCTGAATTGAAATGATTAACTCTCTTGATTACAGTGAAGGCTTCTTCCACACGTAGAGCACCATGTTTCAATCACGCCAATGGCACTAGGTGACAAAGAATTTTGTTCCAGAAACAACAACAAATTATCTGTGAAAGGAGTGAGTGGGTAGTGTGCACCAGATTCACTGTGTAAAATGTATAATTACCTCTGAATAGTCACAACAGATAGGTTACAAACAGATTTATAAGCTTATTATGCCACTTTTGTGTCACATTTAACATGGGAATAGTGATGCAAGGAGCTTGTAAATCTACATCTGACTTTTCAAGAAAAAATCTGAACTCCAGACTCTGCGAGACCATTGCTTAAACTAGTTGATGGTGAAATGACATGAATCAACTTACTTGCAAATATTAAACGATCACAGAGTCGGATGTATTTTAAATCTTTATATCAGAATAATTTCATGTGCACCACTTACAAAGTACAGAACAGTCTCTGTCTATTCATTGGGAAGGAAGATTCGATAAATCAATTATTACATCTATTAATTCATGCTACGCCATGACTACGCATGGAATGGATGGATGGAGAGAAAAGGACATAGGCACATAAAACAGACATATAATCATAGTTACCAAGTATGGTGTGAAAACCAACCACCTGGCCAAGGGGCCGTGACGGGTGCCCAAGGAAAGATCTGGCAACCAAAGGCTTCAGGACAGGAATCAGGACAGGATAGATGACCTCTCTATCACCGACTCTTGCGTAGCACCCCTCTCTGACACTCTCTTCCTCCCCGAGATTCTTCCACTATCATCTTTTAATTTATTTAGCTTGAGATATATGGTTCTGCAATTCGATTCTTCTTCAGCATCTTTCATTACTCCAACAGCATCTCGGTCTCTGCAGCATTCAGCATCGACCTCCAGAGCTATTCTTCAATTATATACCTCAATGGTAACCTACAATATTCACATACCTCCCAAAAATGTTCCACTATCATGTAACTCTTAACTCTAATTGAAAAGGCAAGGGGAGTTGATCATCACTCCATGCGTACATCTCACTCTTTTCAGTTAGCCCTTTGTTAATAAACCCATCACCTTAATTCTTTATTCAAACTTTATTTCCCACCCACATTCACATTATGTTTGCAACATTTATAATAGCTTCCACAGTTTCTGCCATCTGGTGAACTCTTCACAACTTGGTTCCCTGGGCCAGGACACTCAGTGGCCATGGCTTGTATTCAAGTTTGCAGTCATAGTTCCGGATTCACTCTCAATAGGCATGCACAGATGAACATTTCAATGACATGATTCGGCTTACTTCTGTCATACTCGAGAAGCACAAAGGCGCACTAATAATAACATCAGAAAGACAGATGTTATTTTCAAGAATAAATTATTTTACTGTATACCACCTATTTCTATTCTAACCCCATTTGCTTATTAAGACTTTCCCTGCATTAGCATTAGTTAAATAACTTGTTTTAGTTTCTAGCAAAGCAGATGCCAAGCATGTTATTTCAAAGCAACTACTTTGTTAGCAACTGCGCAAGTGCTAGAAATCCCCCCCCCCAAGCGAAAGTACATCATACTACGTAGATGCAGTAGACGCATGCGTACTAAAGATTTTACGTTAGCGGCCATTTTAAAACTTTACTTGAGTTACTCGTTAGTAAAACACATAGGCAAACTTCTTCTTTAGTGTAGTCGGTTGTGCATATTAACTTACACAATACAAGGTTAATACGGGATTAAGAGTTATGTGAGAGGAATGCGTCCAGAGCAAGTTCCTTTTCTATGCGTCCTTGCTCCATCAGTAGACTGGAATGAAGATCAGCAAATCCAGTTTGCCTTCTCAGACAGCAAGGCAGTCCTTTAATCAGCAAGACAGTCCACTGGCAGCAGGGCAGCCCTTCTTCTGTAACTTCCACGGGTCCATGAGTGTACTGAAAAAAAAGCTCTGGAGGTCCAATATGTATGTGTGTCTTTGTGCAAGTGGAATCTGTGTCTCCCTGTCCTATCCCCACATCTGGCTCTTGAAAGTTCTTCCCCTGCCAAGGCTCCAAACTGAGCGGGGGTCACAAAAGGTATGGCAGGCCTGGGGTCTTGTTCCTTTGGGAGGTCAGCCCCTTCCCAGTCATCCTGTCAGGATGGCCCATCCTGTCATCAATTAAGCTCCCTTTGTGTCCCAGGGTGGAATGAATACACAAACCCCTACTGCAGGGCCATTAAAATCCATTTGATCCAGGACACTGGGAGAATGCACAGATGGTTGAGACAAGAAAATATCAAATGTCTGAAGGGGCATTTTCAGAATTTTAATAAAATCAGACTTTACCATTCAAGAGTGTTTTAAATTTCAATTTGTTTTAGTTTCACAGCAATGTCTCTACCTGCTTCCAACCTAAAGCTAGCACTTATTGAATGTACTAAGGTCCTAATGCCAACAAAAATGGATTCAGCTGCAGAAGATAACATTCTTGGGGTAACTTTACTAAATGGGTCAGACCCAGCAGGTGACAAATCACTTTAATGTTACATCAGTAGGGGTGTGGAGGCACATTTGGGTGGAATAACGCATTCATGAGTAAAAAAAGAAAATGTATGTTTAAACAAAGGTCATCATTTAGAGCTTGGTGGATAGTGTGCTCCACCACAATCTTGGCAAGCACTCTGTCTGTCAAACCCTTGGTTCACTGATTCTGTTTCAAATCAGGCAAACCATCATGTCTACACAGGAAGAATCCCGGCTGGACCAGCTAGCCATAACCTTAGACCATTGGCTCTTGAACAACTAGCTTTCTAATTACTTCAGACCATCTGTTGTATTTAGTTAAAACATTTTTAAACACATTTTCCTGTTCAAGACTGCCAAGGAGCCCCAGACAGTCCGGAACTGGATAACACAGAAATGACCCCAAGCATTCTGGAAGAAAACATTCCAGTATTTTGAAGGAATGTGTTTTTTAGGAATAAAAGGCACTCCCGATATTGAAGATGGAATTGTAGTATTGGGATGATCAGTCATAATCAGAGCATTACCTACTCATCTCTTTACTAGTTCAGTCCTTACTACAACGAAAATATCCCCTAATTAGACTTAGGCACATTCTAAAGCAAAATAACAGCACGTGTATATACTTGCCCCTTGTGCTGTTATTTGGCCTAAACCATACAGCCCAAATTCGGCATGGATACTTCCACTAAGCTTTAAGAATTAACAACGTTTTCTTGGAAAAACCCGCCTTCAGCAGCTCAGGACTTCCCCCTGCTTGAATATTAAGTTCCCCTAGAACTTGCGGCGATTTCCAAGAAATGAGCCTTTGAGTGACGTTAATAAGTCCAAACATGCGTCAAACTCGGCACCTTCAAAGTATAAATATGCCTTGATTTGCCTTAACAAACACACAGTGGTTTGGAGCAGATCGACTATCTACTTGCCCGACGCCCTGAAGCAGCAAGTGCCGAAGGAAGCCGACCCTCGAGCAGACACACTGTGAGACTCTGTCATTTCTCCTGCCGAGAAATCCCGCTCCAGTGTTTCCAGGCTACCCTTGGGGGTATCTGGGAAATCGAGTCCCGAGAACGAGATACAAGACCTCCTTCATTCTAGAGCCAAAGGTACGGAGCTGATTAGACCTCTTAGAGAATTATTGGAATCAGATTCCTGGCAGAGAACTCCTAAAACTTAAGCTACTCCTCTAATACTTCCTCCCTCTTACTAGAGCTAGGTTAGGTACACCGGGTAGGCGTATTTAGAAGCACCAGTTGAGTATTTTAGTCATCCTTTTATCATCTAGTGCTGGGATGCTCACGGGTTACTACGTGCTCTACAAAAACCTTAAATAAATAAAATAGATAAATCATTGTTTGTATTTTATAAATTTTTCTGCACTTTATGGCTTAGAAACCATATCATGCTTTCACAGTACTACTCTATAATACTTTTCGTATTATATGCATTGTACTTCATAGTACACTTTACTATTGCAGCAGTTCATTTTTATTGCATGAGAAAAAAGACTGTTCAATAAATCCCCTTTTATTGAAAACGCCCGTCTCTGTATTCCTCTTGCACCTCTGGTGAAACTAAGCATGCACGATCATAAACTTTTTTGGGACACTATTAATAGTCCGTTCTTGAAGAATGACAACATTCCTGAACTAACCTCGCATGTCAGCTGCCGGGCTTGGATAGCACACTTCACAGTGATTTTTAACTCTGATTTTACCTCTGGTTTTACTTCTGTTTCTAATTCCAATGTTTTAACTGATACATCAACCTGTTTTAAATTGGAGAAATTATTGTTTTCTGTGACATTAAGCGAGGTGATTGAGGCAATTGAGAAGAGTAAGGGGGGGAAAGCCCCGGGACCGGATGGGGTCCCTGTGGACTTTTACAAATATGAGATTACCCTATGGGCCCCCATTTTGACCCGCTATTTTAATGCTGCAATTGAAGATAAGTTACCAACTTCATGGGGTCAATCTATTATAGTGCCACTCTTCAAAAAGGGCTCTAGGGCAGAAGCACGAAATTATCGCCCAATTTCACTTTTGGACTCGTCATTAAAGGTTCTGAGTCGAGTACTCTTGGTGAGATTAGAGTCCTGGGCAGAAGACAATAATATTCTTTCGCCTATTCAGTACGGGTTCCGAAGGGGTTTAGGTACTATGGAGCAGTGCGTGAACCTGGAACTTATTATCGGCAAGTACACAAAAGCCAAGGAAGGGAATTTGTTTATGTGCTTCGCCGATCTAAGTTCCGCATTTGATTTGGTGGAACACGCACTGCTCTGGCCAACACTACTTGCCATGGGCGCACCGCCCGAAATCATCCACCTCCTGGCTAGAATGTACAGTAATCTCTCAAGTAAGGTCAGATTCGGAACAGACGGTGAATGTACCCCCTTTTTTAAAATTGGCAGAGGGATCCGACAAGGGTGCGTGCTTGCCCCTCTTTTATTCTCCCTCTTTATCAATCAGGTTGACCAATTTTTACAAGAATCTCATGCTGATGCCCCTATCATCAATGGAAAGCAAATACCCGTCCTTCTATACGCGGACGATGCGGTCCTGATTTCCAGGACCGCTAACGGGCTGCAAAAGTTAATTGAGAAGTTCCATATTTTTATTCAGGGCAGAAAGCTCAAAATTAACAAGGGCAAGACAATGACTATGACCTGTGGAAAGAAAATGAAGAAAAACAAGACATTCTTTTTAGATGGGGATAAACTCGAGGCTGTCCAATATTTCTGCTATTTAGGTATTACCTTTTCAGGAGATGGGAGATGGGTAAACGAGCAATCCTGTGTTGGTCTGAAGATGACTAGAAATGTAAATTGCATCTTCAGATTTGCCTCTAAACTGGGGGGCCGTAGAATCCGAGAGATGATCTCCATCTATAATTCAAGGTGTATGTCCTCTGCCCTGTATGGAGCAGGGATATGGGGATATAATCCTCAGATTGCCCTGTCCATCCAGCAGGAGGAAAACAAGTACCTAAAACGACTATTATGCCTCCCTGTTTCTGCCTCAAACGAGATTACTCACAGAGAGTCAGGCATAAATTATGTTACAGATCTGATTGCATTGCGTCCCCTGTCCCTATGGCGGTCCATATGGGCCACAGAAGAAACCAGGTTCACCCAGGAAGTAATCATGGATTGTATTAAACTTGATCGTCACTCGAAAATCCCCTGGCTAAAACATATTCAATCCTGGTATAAGACCCTCTTTGGTCAGGACATTTTTAAAGATATATTAACAGAACCAGTTTTAACAAAGCGTGACCTCAAATCCACTTACTTGGACCATGTAAAAGGGACCAGAATGAAGGAGTATGCAATGCAAAGTACGTTCAAATTATACATGGAGCACAACCTTAGTACAGGTCTCCCCTCCTATCTTACATTTGTCAGTATTAATTCCCATCGCTTTGTTCTAGCTCGCCTAAGGCTGGGAATAGTTCACCATCTAGTGGCTTTCCCTACAGTAAAAAAACCCAGGTTATGTCTGTGTCCATGTGATGGGAAATCCAAACAGAGCATCTGCCACTTTTTACTTTTGTGTAATTTTTATACTGGTTTTAGAAAGTTTTATCTGAAGCAATTATTTTTAGAACATAACATGTGCAATACAAGAGCCGCAATGCAATTGTTGTTTAACTTGGCCTCCCCGGATGTGTGTTATCGCGTGGCCACTTATATCTTAAAATGTATCTGGCATAGGAACTCAATTATCATATGACTACTTTCCCCCCGTTTACCCCTTGGCTGTTACATTTCATGTCACGAATGTGTCTTATTCTATCTAATGACTTATCGTTTGAGTTACATTGTTTACACGTGTATCTATTTATGTGCACTTTATATTTATTCTGCATATTTGCACCTGCCGAAAGTAGCTTATGGTAATGACTGTCTTCCGGTTCTTGCATTTTTGCACTGGCGTTTTGCACAAACCTCTATTGTAAACAAATTGTTGCTAAAATGTTTAAAGCGATCAAACAGACGTTGCACTTTATCTTTAATTCTGCATATTTGCACATTTCAATAGCACTTTATGCATATAATAGGTCTTTCCGATTTTGCACTTTAGATTGGCGTTTTTTTGCACTAACTTTTTCAATAACAACTGCTGCTAAAATGTATATAATGACCAATTCTAACTTGTACTCAAATGAGACATACCTTATTGAACTAAAATAAGATTGGCATGGATATCGATGTAATTTTAATTGTTTCATTATCTAACTTACATAAATATGATTTGAAACTGTACTTATGTATGTTGCTATATGGTTGTACTTGTACAAACCGAATAAAGCATTTTGAAACTGAAACTGACTGAGTGAAATAGTTATCTATTGTTTCCGCGACTCTAGAGATTTGATTTCTTATTCTTGGGAAACAAAGTTGTCATGTTTTCGGTGGTTGTCAGAAACGAATCCCTTCTTGTTTATTCAAGAAAGTTTCTAGTGACCTCTGAGCTAGCTGGCACTCACAAATAAGTCTAATATAACCGGTAGAGACCTGATAGACCTCAGTCCTGCGTCTAACTAGAGGATATATTATTCCAATGTGCAGAGCCTATTGGGAATATAGGAACTACACTACAGAATCACAGAGTTCTCTCCTAAATAACTTATTTGGTGCCAAAACTCCCCAATTGCCAAATTGGTATTTTCGCTTGTAAGCCAGCCCTTTTGTGAAATGCCAATGCTTGCTAATATTTTTCTTTAAAAATCCATTCAGTTATTGCCACTGCGAATTCCTTTGTATCCATGTTGGCCAGCTTTTAATGCCTCTCCTAATAACTGAATAAACACAATTCAAACATGATGGCTGCGCAGATGTGTGAGCATGCAAAATGACCATCTTTAAATGCGTTTTCTCATATTAATTGGTCTTTGATATGGCAAGAAAATAGTGATGTGCTTGGACGTGATTTGGTACCCTTGAATCTTCTAAAGTGAGTAAACAAAGAACTTAGGCTCTGCCTACAGAATATGAAAGAGTTAAGAGGGTGCCCTTGTTTTTGCCCCGGCAGCTAGTATGTAATGATTGAGGTCCCTTACGTCAATTAAATCACTTTACTCCAATCAACGATGGAGCAGTACAGCTTCAAATTAGAGCACCTAGTATTCTTGTTTGTTAGTGATTGCTGTTGAGGTTTTATTGCTGTGAAATATGCATCTCAACAGGAATTGAAACATGTATATGTATAGCTCCTGAAAGAGCCCAAATGTGAGCAGAAGGCTCTTGAGAAATGGTGGGGAAACGAGGACTGATCAAATGGCTGTCTTAATCTTATACATTCTGCCAGGTTTGACCTGAAGAAATGTAATGAAGGGTGAGATATTTAACACACTCAGAGCCTTATTTCTGAGCCTTTACCATAGGGCAGCACAGCAGGCCTTCCTGCTGCGCTGCCCCTAAGTAAAAGAAATGGGCAGGAATGCGCCATATCTGTCAGATACGGCACATTCCTGTCTTTTTCCTCTGCACCGGTGCACAATGGGCTGCTGCACTCCAACACAGGCACCTTTGTACCATTGTGCAAATGTGCATTTGTTGCGAGGATGATTATTTGTGTACAGGAAGGGAAAGCTTCCTACACAAAAACAATCACAAGGAGCATTTCCTCTTGCTATGCTGTCTGTAGAATGCAGCACACATTACAAAGAAAAAAATGAGGAGAAATAAAGATATTTTTCATCGTGGTGCCTCCCTTACTCTTCCCCTGAGGAAGCATATGTTTTTGGCACTGCCTTAGATTTTACAATTTCTCTTAAATCTGGGGCAGCCTTAAAAAGCCATGGATGTTGCTAGGAACGCCCCCCTGCAACACCCATTACACGCCCCTTTAAAGCAGAAAACTGCGTTAAAGGGAACCATATTTACTAGTCAGATTAAGCCATAAAAAGCAGCTTATTCCCGCCACGTAAATATGGAGCATGCTCCTGCACAACATAACGTCATAGAAAGTGAAGTCTCGGCAGTGCAAGAGGCCTCATAAATGAGGCCCCCAATGATTACTGGGTGTGTTAAATAGCATTCAGCTTATAATTCTGATTCCTTTGCACAAGGGTTGAAAAACCCTGACTCACTCATAATCATGGGTGAAAAGTATGACATGCTAACAGTCTACCAGCAGCAGGTGATAACCGTTTCAAAGAATATACACTTTATCTCCAGCTTTGGCATCATAAGAAGCAGGCAGACATCTCAAAGATCACACTACATGCCTCCAAATTTTCTTTATCTATTGCATCGCATCCCTCTTTTCTGGGGTATTACTCATGAGAACACTGAGATGGTGGTCTTATAACCCATAAATTCCTCCATCGTAGCATTCTTAGTAGTGTGCAGTCAATTTTAACTGCATTCATTTGAATGAGACAGGAGGTATGCATCTTATTGTGCACAGTCCCTTTCTACAACAAAGGATTACATAATATTTTACTTGGAAAGCATGAGACTACTTGCAGACATGTTCAAAGCATAATGCAGAAAATAATCTTTGTTAAACTGCCAACACTCTTTCAACTATATTATTGGTATGTTCACTTTGAGGCTTTTGTGGACTGAGTGGACAGTGTGTAAACTCATTGAAATACAATATAATTTGAAATAGTATTTGGTCTTCTCCTTCTGGTTAGAAGAGCCTCTCTGTAAGGGTCAGGTGAAGGTAGTATTGTAGGAGAAAGACAGAATGCAAGCTTCTGATTATGTCACTTGGAACCTTATTGTCATGTGCCGAGAAAGATAACAACGATTTGTGAAAAAATCGCTTCACAGCTAATATTCACCAACCTGGAATGCAGTCCCTGCTCATTTGAGAATCAAAGGGGGCATTTATAAGTTACATAAAGAACTCACAGCTTGTCTTTTCCAAGCCACTCATAGTAATCAGGTTCTTCAACTATTTATGATTTCTCCCAACCTCACAGTCATTATCAGCCTATTCCCTAATCCCTCATGCAGCGTCATACTAAGGCATAGGTCCCATCAAACACCCAGTACCTATTGATTGACTCTTGCTTTCAAGTATCAGGCACATACTTACAAAGAATTGTCGTAAGGCAGCACTGCAAATCATTTTGCTGTACTCCAATGTATAAATACACTGTGCATTCCTGTCCTTTCAACCGGCACAAAAAACTGCAGATGTGTGCCAACACAGGCACCCTTGCACCATGGTGCAAGGTGTCTGTGTTGTTGTGCAGGTAAATACTCTTTCCTGCACCAAAACAATCCTGAAAGGCAATTTCCTGGTTCTGTGTGTAGCACATGTGGAAAGAGGAAAAAACTAAGAGAAAAGTAATAATTTCTCCTTGTTTCACCAGCTCTGGGAGGCTTAAGATTTTGGTGGTGGTCCAGATTCACATTTGTTGTAAATCTGGGGCAGTGTCAAAATCCATGGGTGTTGCGGGGGAACGCCCACAGTTCCACCCATGGCTGCCGCCCTGCTGCACTGTATGGAAATCCAGTGAAGTGCACTGCGCGACCTAACACCTTATCTATGAGGCCATGAAAAGCCACGCTGGTTAGCTTTGCATTGCCTTGTAGGTATGGGCCTGCACCATGCGTCAGCAGATCGTCAAAATAAAGTGAGGCTCCAATGGTCTTGTAAATATGTCGCCAGTATCCATTCTGCCTGGCAGTTCCATGGAAGTATTGCTAGATCACCAACTTTTACCCTGTTTGGTCTCAAGCGTACAACTAATAGATTTTGCTTTTAAATACTGTCTCTTTGCCCAAGCAAACAACACTATGGGCCTTATTACGATGTGGGACGGATGACACTATTGTGTAAAGGAACAACCCAACATTAGGTCAGCAGTTCCCACTTCACTACTACGAAGCGACAGCCCATAGGGCAGTCGCAAGCATCCATTTCACAATGGAAGTTTGTGCAGCGGGCTGAAAAGGACAGCAGCACCAGCTTCCATTGTGAAATGGATGTTTTGTAACATCCCTGTACCATGTGGCAGGCACCTCACGCTGCCTGCCACATGGTACAGGGATGTTTATGGGAGAAGACGGCTCTGCTAGGGGCCCCAAATGTTGCTTTCTGACAGCTTTTCCATGTCGGAAAGGCCAACATGGAATGGCTGTCAGAAACCCACATCATAATCCAGGTGATTGAAACACCATCATTAAGGGATTATGCAGACTTTCTGATGCACTGATGGGCTGAGCCCATCAGAACCATGTCGGAATCCCTCGCAGTTTAAACTCTGACCGCCGTCATCCTTATACTGTGGTTGGCATATAAACCTTCAATGTGGTGCGGAAAACCTCCAACTACTGATCGGAGGCTTTCGGCCTGACATCGTAATCAGGCCTATAGATACTGTTATCATTTAAATGTAGAGCTTTACAAAGACCCATTCTAATAAATATAGGCAAAATGACAGATCCTCTGGTACATGGGCCCAACAATGTACAATGCTGTGGACTAAAATATTCCTTTGGAAAAAGCACAGAGCAATCCTACTCGAAGGAGCTCAAGATATTTTCAAAAACAGAACTTGTGGGTCTGGTTATTCCAACGAGAAAATGCTTATGTGAGTCCAGCCTTCAGGCTTCTGATTTACTATGTGAGTTATAAAGAACAGAAAACTGTGTTAAAGAATATGTATGTTATCATGAGCACAAAAGTGATCTATATGGGGCTGGAGCTTTATAACCATAGGTATGCCTGCATTTTATCGACAGAAAAGCTGTGAGTCAGAATACTACCAGGACAGCAGTTAGGGATTCTGGTATTTCAAGAACTTTTTTATTCTTAGTAAACTGGAGTTCATGGGGCATTTGTCTGAATGAAATTGTGCATTTTAAATAAAATAACTCTGGTATTATCAATACCAGCAGCCGGTGCAAGAGAGAGCGATGGGGCGGTGGTGCCGGGCGGGGGGAGATTTCGATGGACGATGACAAGGGAAAATGAATTATTTATTTTATTGTCCCTCGTCCTTGTCCGTTGAAATGCTCCATCCCTCACTCGGCCCCACCGCTCTTACCAGCACAGGCCATGGCTGAAGACCACTGCCCTGTGTGAACCTGCCACAATATCAAGAAACAAATTGGTGAGTTCATCAGAGAGTTATCAAGGCTGGAGCTCTGAGTGTCTCTACATTGCTGAAGTTATTACAAACATTGGAGCAATTGTCACCAGTAAAAACAACTATGGAATATCATAGTGCAAATCCTTGCAGAGTCTGCTGCGTTTTAATAATCCTATATTAAAATATCACCAGAAAGCATTTCAAAATATTCCTTATTGAACATCAACTGCACATCGTCTACATTTGCATGACTAGTGGCTGAATGGCTGATTTGGAAAGATTTAAGACAAGGAAAACATCCCAAATACATAAGATTCCATTGATGACGAATATGGTACAAGCTGATAATAAGCGAATCGTTTTATTGAGATATTCACTGAGGCACACCGTTCCTCTCCACAGCGCTTAGAAAGATTATTTATAACTTTTCTCACCAAATACCAATGATGCATATTATAGCCGTTCTTGCTCATTGTTTCAGTTCAATTTCTGCAGTGAAAACACACATTCCTATATTGCTCATTCTGGGTTCCAGCTAGCTGTACAACGTTTCTGATGGGCATATTAAAAAAAGTTCATCTGCCTGTGCAGTGTTTGGGGAACAGGGAGGAATTTGTTGGTTCACCATGAGATCACAACTTGGAATTGTCGAGTGTAATCATCTGAGTGAATCTATGAGCTATCAGGAATAGAAATATGCCTTAATGAATGTGAGAAGCCTCCAACCTTTTCTGTAATTGTGAAAAAATATAAACCTCCTAAGGGGTTCACAGATACACGTGGTCCTTTTAAACCAACAAAGAAGAGATTGGCACAGAAGCTGTAATATCAAGAAAACATATTTATTAACCTCAGGTGAGGGAGACTACGTCACACAGAACCCTCATGCCACCATTGGAGTTATTCTAAGGAGTACAGGAAACAGGGGCCTTATAATTGCATAGGTTTACGTAGTCAGCATAAAACCAAGGGGAGGTCCTGGCACATGTTAGCATGCAAAATAACTAATATGGGTATACAACATGTGTGTGCTCAACAAAGTGGGAGGAGAGACATTTCTCCTTACTTCAGCAAGAATAACCTGACAGTTCTATACTAGGAGCAGGTGCATTCTACTACCTATGCCCCTCTGAGCATGTGCAAGGCTCTGGAAGAGGGAAAAAGCACAAGGAAAGCACATGGCCAACTAAGATGGCTGCCAAGCACAAAATGGCTCATGCTAACAGTGATCCCTGCGATCTTTAACAATAGGAGCTACTTGTGTTTAGTCAAAAGCATCCTGAGCTGCTAATATTATTAATGTTCAGTAGCGGTCGGTGGTGTCACTTAAATATCCGCTTTAAATATATTTTGGAAATACCAAGGAGAAGAAACAAGCAGGTCTCTAGTTTCTTGAAGAAAGTGTTTTATCCTGTTTACACTTGCATGTTTATTACTTTTTTACCTCAGTGAGAAGCCACCCTTGGCCAGTATCCCACCAATCCCCTTTCAACATTCGAACAGCACCACTGTTCATGATATGAAGTCTGAGAGTTAAGGCTGCTGAATGAAGCTAGCATTCTCATACCAGGCGCCATAGGATGTTTGAATGCTTTGTTTTCCCGGGCATTACAGATACACATTGTATTTTTCATATGTATTTAGCAGTGGTGCATTTTGTACAGCGATGTTTAGCCACACTTAAGACTCTCTAGAGTGTTTTGGGACGCTTTAAGAATGTAAACACTACCAAAATGCAGATCTTGGTTGAGAAATCCTGGCTGAGATATCCTGATGGAGAGAACCTAGTTGAGAGGCTGGCTGAGATATCCTGATGGAGAGAACCTAGTTGAGAGGATACTGCAAAGGAAACGTGTCCATTAATCAGATAAAGCAAGCTCTTATCGCCCCTGTAACTCGCTCCTGTGGCAAGCAGTTCCTGGCTCCCCGGTCACTGACAGATGACTGACAAAATGGGCTGCAGCAGCCAGCTCCCCACTTAATGGATGCACTAATTGAAATTTTAAATCCAGCCCTTGGTAATGTACATCATCAATCTGTTGCTAGACGTGATCTGTAATGTATAGTTTTTCTAGGCGTGTATGACAGGATGCTACACGATCTTTTCCAAAAGCTGCTTTCCCTTTCACTCGCCCCTCCATCAATGTACATTTACACAAAAACAATGGGACGGGCGATACAGTACGGACATTTTGAGTGAGCAAGCATACCACAGAGGATGACGGTCCACCCCCTTGGCGTTACAAGGCATTTTATTTATGTTTATTAAGCAAACAAAATGTCTATATGCTGAAAACCTTTAGACGTGTTTGATCCTCGCGTGGAAGTGACCGGGAAACGAGCAAAACACGCAATGGAGCCTTTTTAGCGCGGGCACTTCAAAGCAATTCAATCCTCATTAAAGCTCTTCCCACCTGGTGTGATCTACAATAGTATGTATTTACCTTTACATTGCCCCAACTGCAATGTGTTCGAAAATAAAATTGAATACGTTTGAGAACACATCCGACTTCTATTTCAAGATAAGTTGCAGTGTAACGTGGCTGCTTCATTCTGTCTGTATATAATTCTAAATTCAATGCCGTGGACAATACCTTGCAGCACTTACAGAGGGGGTGATTTCGTTAATCATGACTCGCAGATTTAACTTCATATAGACGTATCTCCTTTGGATTTTGGCTCGGTAGGTTTAACACTTATTATTTCAAGCTGATGAGAAACGTTAAGCATTCGGTACAATCAAATGGTAATCACGAAATACTGTGAGAAACAGGCATTATCCTGTAGGAGCATCGCGCAAGAACCACACTCCACGCTGTTACTTGAAGCGTAAAAGGCCATTTTCTTAGGACAAGGTTGAAATCCTTTAAACTTTATTACATAGTACATAATTCAATAAATATACTTTCCCCATCTCATTCCGACTCATTCTCCATTCCTCCTTCTCAAAACCATCTCACCTGTTTGACTCTTCCCCATTCACTCGGTGACCTCCTTCCTCTCTCCATTCTCACCTTCACTTGCCCTCCGCGCATCCTCTTTTGAATTTCCTTCATTGCCTCCCGCGCCCGCTATCAGTCACCCGTGCACCGTTCTCCCACCCAAGGGGTGGATCCACCCATATGTGACTCACCACCCCTCCAAAGTACCGCCAACCAGGAAACCCCCGTAGGGTGGTTCCCTGTCCCACCTCCCTTGTGCAGCAAATGCATCCGCTACCTTGTAGCATCCGGTGGCCGACCAGCCACCACCATACCATGCGTCTCGCACACACAAATAACATAACCGAGGCACTCCCTGTCCGGGAAAGATGCCCCTTTCTCGGTGAAAGACCAAGCCCACTTTTGCTTGCAACCCGTGTAATCAAAACCTTTTTTGGCCCAAACCATGTCAGTGACAAGAGCCCCCCTCTTTGTGAATGACCATCCACCACCTGCATCCGTACTCAGATTTACAAATCACCTCATGTCAGGCCAATCCGTGGCCAGGAAGACACACCCTTTTCACGATGAACAACCATACACCACCTGTTACTGTTTCCTGCATAAACAAAAACCCATATTGTGGGCCATTCTGCACCCGTGAAAGGTGCCCCCCTCATGGTGAACGACCATCCACCAACTTTCCTGCATTCAGAGCAAACAGATAGAATGTTGACCAAACATTCTTTGCGACAAATGCCCCCTTTGTGCTGAACGACCATCCACCCTTTTGCTCGCAGCCGGTGTAACAGAACTTCACGGGCCAAACTACGTCTGTGACAAGCGCCCCCTCCTTGGTGAAGGAGAATCCACCCTTTTTCTTGCATCCAAATGTAAACAGATCGGATTCGGGCCAAAACCTTGCTCGTGCCAAGCACCCCCTACGCGGTGAACGACCATCCACCCTTTTGCTCGCCTTCATTGTAAACAGACTATATTTGATGGGACCAAAACTTTGTGTGTTATAAGTGCACCCCTTGCGGTGAATGACCAACCACCCATTTGCTCGCACAGTGTTTCAGAGAATATTTTTTGACCAAGCTCTTATTGTGACAAGCGCCACCTCCTTTGTGGATGACCATCGACCCCTTTGTGCATCCAATGTAGACAGATAGGATCCTTAGGCCCAAATCTTTTTTGTGCACGTGGCCCCTTCGTGGTGAACGACCATCCACCCTTTTGCACGCCTCCATCGTAAACCGGTAACCTTTCATGGGACTGAAAATTTTGCTTGTGACAAGTGCCCCCCCTTGCGGTGGACGACCATCCACCCTTCTGCTCGCCTTCATTGTTAACAGACAAGATTTGATGGGACCGAAACGTCGTGTGTCACAAGTGTACACCTCGCGGTGAATGACCATCCACCCATTTGTTCGCATAGTGTAACCAAGAATATTTTTTTATTTTTTTTGCCATACATTGATTACGACAAGCGCCCCCTCCTCTGTGGATGACCATCCACCCCTTTGCACCTCCAATGTAGACAGATAGGATCCTTGGGCCCAAACCTTGTTTGTACACGTGCTCCCTTTGTGGTGAACGAACGTCCACCCTTTTGCACACCTCCATTGTAAACATGTAACCTTTAATGGGACTGAAAATCATTTGCTTGTGACAAGTGTCCTCCTCACAGTGAACGACCATCCACCACCAGTACCTGCACCCACAGAAACTTGTAACATTTTTTTTGTGGGCGGTCCGCTCCTCAACCATGCAGGTGCCCCCCCATCACGGTGCAATCCCTTCTCCTCACCTGTACCTGCATCCTGTGTGGACAAGCGACGTTCAGCCGGCCACATTGGTTCGTGAAAGGTGACCACCCCATCCCAGTGGACGACCGTCCACCACCTAAAACTTGCATCCTGTGTCAATAAGTCACAAGGCTACAGCGCTGCATGCCCCCCTCCATGATTCATAGTGCAAAGCCATCCAGAGATATCCCATTGTACTTCTATCTCCCACCTGATTTCCCAGCTCATGGCAACTCCTTGCATCACGCAACACAATGTCATCCGCACTGGCCACAAAACACCCCCCAGAGGCCCCCCAGATTCCCTCAACATTTCACACCCCTCCTGTAGCTGGCTAGGTAGACACGGTAGGCCAGCCCCCAGCATTCCACAACTCGATACCAGTGACGCACCCCCCCCCCGAACGGGCCCACTAGTTACGCGGCTGAGCTCTCCATCCCCACAGCCCCCACCACCCCCCGAGGCAGCCAGCTCGCCCACAGTACCAGGCGGAGCCGCGCCTGAAACTGCTGCATGCCGCCGCCATCCCCCCTCTCAGAACCAGCCAGGCGTGTCACCCCACCCGCTACAGGGGCACCTCTCGCTCCGCACCAGCCGACGAGCCACCCCACCTACCCCGGCAAGGACAAAAGCAGCGTGCAACGCGTAGCCGAAAAAAGAAAAAGCCCAACCAGACCTGCCTCCCACACACACTGCTGCTGGACGCCAAAAAGTGGGTGCGCCGACCACAATTCAAAAGGCACTGGACCGCAGGCCCCAACACCTCGGGGGCACCAACGCTGACACCCGGACAAGACCGCGGCCAGCCCAACACCCACCCAGTGAGCCCACCGGCCGCAGTCCCTACCACCGGCCCCTACTGCAACGCTGCTCTCATGTAATTTTTCCCTCATGTATCAATACTGTACCTATCTTGAAGCGCTCTGACACCTTCGGGAAAAACCGCGCTATATAAAATGCAAAATTAACGGAAATAAATGAATAAAGAACGCAGGCTGCAGGCCCTAGCATGGCGCCGGGGCCCCAGAAAACTTTCCCGCACTCCACCTAAAAAACACCCGCTGATCGACAAATCGGCCCCTGCCCCAACCACCCACCTACCTACCGACTACAACGTTTTTCATGACCCCCCGGTGGTGCTCAGCTGTTTTCTCCTCTTCCAACTTGTTATACTTCTCCTAAATCCCACCCCTTGCCCTTCTAATCCCACCCTCCATCATGTCCTTCCGGTCTCGCGCAAATTCTCCAGGGGAAGACTGGTCTGTGACCTTTTACTTCCCCTGGGGGCCGCAAAGTATTTTTAAAACATTTTTGGAAACGGTTTTCTGCCTACCCCCACTAGAATTAGAGCATGAAAATGAAGACATGCTAATTTGTGTGTATCGTAATTTGAGTAAAGGCCCATGAAACCATTTGAGCATCGATTTCCAGTGCCTCGTATTTTGAGATCAAGTTAGTTACAGATTATGCTGAATCGTATGAGGAATTTACCATTACCAAAGACTGGCAAATACCTCTGATTCTAACTCTGTAACTTGCAAATGAGGCATAACATGCAGAATTGCTATTTTTCTCGCCAAATTCTGCATGTTTTCCCTTGTTACGGGCATATTTCCCCTATACATTTCTGCTGGTTTGTCCTGCCAGAATGTATCATGGGGAAAGTGTGAAGGTGTAACAGTTATCACTTAGGGCAAGATTACGAGTCGAGGGGATCAATGGGCCCCCAGACTAGCGAGGGCTGTGTTCCGTATGCCAGATTACGACTCTCTGAGTCGTTCCTGCGGTGAGCCGCCAGCTGCACCAGGGAACAGCTGTTGCCTGGCAGTGGCACAGCGGAGTGGTAATGGGATATGCTAAGCGGAACAGGAACAGTCCCACAAAGCATATTATGAGTTCCTCTATGGCCGGCCTTTTCCATAGCGGTGAGCCCTCAAGGAATATGTTGATAGTGGAGGAATAACAGGGGCCTTACAGGCCCCCTATGCCCCCGTGATCATGGCTATGCATTCAGAGGAGAACAACATGTACCCACTGTCTGCTTGCACCTCCAGTTCCAGCACAGCATAGCCTTCACAGTCCATGCCGTGCTGGAACATTTTTCCCGTTCCCATTGCGGTGCCCTTTTTCAGTCCACCGCCATGGAAAAGGCAAAAGGACCGTCGGCCTACATGCGTTGAACATTTAGCATTACCTAAATGCACCTCAATTTTTATTACACATGCAGAATCTGGGATGGATTTCCGGGAAGATCTTACTGGCGTAGCCACTTTGTTCCTATGGGTAAAACTATGGAGCACCGACCAGGCCAGTGTCTCTTGGGAAGTTTTGAGGGACTGTTTGAACCTAGACAACGACTGCCATTCCATGGATGACATGCTTTCAAAAATGTTTTTTTACACGTTAGGTCCGAGAGCCCTCTTTGACTCCCCAGAAGGCATAGGCCCTCAGACAAAAGAAAGGGTTTAAGAGGCTTTTACCTCTTTCAGAGAAGATATTAGAATAAAAAAGACTCTCACCTCAAGTTTTACTATTAATTTTATGCAAATTTATTATGTTCCCAGAATTGATTATTTAACATGTATACGTGATCTGCAGCATGGATTTTATTTGACATTTTAAGACTAAATCTAATTCATTATTCAGTTGCCTTTCCTATGGTTGGTTTTGAGTTGCCGGGGGCACGAAGTGTCCGTGTGATGCTGTATCCACTCAGTCCACTGCGAACTTCATGCTATTTTGTACATTGTACTGTTCGATAAGAGGTCGATTTTTTATGCCCAGCACATTGCACAGTCACTTTAACGCATACAAAGAAGGCTTAAGATTCTTAGAATCCTTGGCCTCCCCAGAAATCTGCCATGCAGCACTAACTTTTATAATTGCTGCTATAAAACTCAGGAAATCCTATCCAATACAAACCTTTCTGTTTAATTGTGACACTCTTGTTGTTGTGATATGTGTATACATTTTTTTAACAATTGTATTTCAATTGGTCATGAACCTTGTGTCTATTCAGTGGCTTTTATGACCAGAATATGGTTGAATAAAGATCCTTTGACTGACTGAGTTGAACTCGTAATCAGGCGTGCAGTCCTTGTGTGGCTTTTGTGCATCAGTGCCTGCAGAGAGCCGGGGCAACTGCACCAAAGTTGTAATCAGCACCTATGCTAGTAAATCCAATCTTTGTGCAAACAAGTGCTTTCAAAGGGATCAATATTTAGCCCTCCAGTTATAATGAGGGATTCCAAATTGTGTGGAATAGGGTATGGTATTTGAAACATGTAGTAAAAAACATTACCCCAGAGTGAAATACATATATGGCCACATGCATCAAAGTCCGGTTTTGCGATTCCTAATTTGTGATTTTTAGGGAATCGCAAATTAGGAATCACAAAACGGGATGCATGATTGAAAGTGCATAAAATTTGCGATTCAGTAAAAATCGCAATTTTTACCAAATCGCAAATATTATGCAAATTCCAATTTGCGATTTCGCAATTCCCATTGATTCCTATGGGCCAAAAGGCCCATAGGAATCAATGGGAATTGCGAATTCGCAAATTAGAATTCGCAAAATGTTGATGCATTCCATGGGTGCAGGGGGGTCCAAAAGACCCCCCCCCCTGCACCCCTGAAATGTATTTTGAAGTGCATGTTTCAAACACACATGTCCTAAGGACATGTGTGTCTGTAACATTACAGTGTTTTGAAATGCAAATTAGAGCATTTTAACACATTTTCGCAAATTACCACGAGGTTCAACCTTGTGGTAATTTGCACCCCCTAATTGCGAATTCGCAATTGAAAAATTAATCATGCATTGCTTTTAAGGAATCGCAAATTTGCGATTCCTTAAAAGCAATCACATTTTGGAATTCGCTAAAAATAGCGATTTTACCAAAAATGCTTGATGCATCCCAAAAACCTATTTAGGAATCGCAAACGGACGATTTTTGCGATTCGCACCGTTTGCACTTCCTAAATAGGCTGATGCATGTGGGCCTAAATGTTTTGTAAATGCCACCTACTCTGAGATTAGCACACTGAATGCTGCATGGTTTGCATTTTTTTCTGGGCCTCTGCTCCTAATAAATTTTGGAAGTTTGATCTATCGAAATTCATCATAGCAAAACTATGAGGGTGTGATAATTTCACAAATCCCGTCATTTTAATCAGGGATTGGAATTTAACCTTTATTTCATAAAGACAGCACCTGTTTCTGCAGGTTTTGTAATTACAAGTGGTGTGATATTTGTTGCACACTGTAATTACTAGGCGTGAGAAATAATTCACCCGTTGTTAAATTTCTGCACGTCAGAGTTGCTGGAAATTAACGGAGGGATTTAGCAGAACATGATTTTTTTTGGTGCTCTAAGGGCTGAAATCTGCATGTTATTAGCCAAGTACCTAGAATATTCAGTCATTACCACATTTGATAAATTCTGAACACCTCAGTGTCAGATTAAACATGAGCCACTTTAAACCAGATCCTAATTTGGTTATTGTTGTTGGTAAAACTATTCTTTATCATTAAGTTGCTGTGGAATAGTGCTGTTTGGGTATCAAAGACTGTGGATGCTGAGAAGTGAATATTCCCAGCAAAGTGAGTTCTAGGGCAAACTACAATGTGCATTTTTCTCTAGACAAAATGAGATTTATCTATACTACTATTATAAAGAGAGAACTTACACCTTTTGGCTAGGTAAACTCGGGAACCACAGCGCCAATCTACACACCCGATACATCTATGAAAATGTCAGGGTGTGTAGATGGACATAGGCTATATAAATAAAAATAAAAAAGTAAATTAAAAAAATCAAGTTCGTAAACAAAGTAGTCCCCTGAAAGTAGCGCCGGCCGGGACCTAGCGCTGGCCGCGACGCGACGTGCGTGATGACAACGAAGGAGGAGCGGCGGTGCAGTGAGGAGCGGCTGTGCAGTGAGGAGCGGCGGCACAGGTAAGGAAAGGGAAAGTGAGACTGTGTGATGCAGGGGGAGGCAAGAAGGAGGCAGCAGTAAATGAAAATGTCGGAGCGCGAGTGAGTCGGGCGGGAGGGGGGCGCGAGTGAGTCAAGGCGGGAGGGGGGCGCGAGTGAGTCAGGGCGGGAGGGGGGCGCGAGTGAGTCGGGGTGTGAGGGGGCGGGAGTGAGTCAGGCGGGAGGGAGTCGGTACGGGAGGGGGTCGGGCGGGAGCGGGTGTACTGCCCCCAGCCCCTTTCTGCCCCAGGCAACGCTGGGGCGGGCTGCTAGTTAATATGATAAAGTGGAATATTGGTTGCAGTGAACAGTAATCCTTTTCAAATAATATTGGCACTATTCCCGACTAGATACAGTTAGGTCTCAATAATTATACCTGATCCCAATCCTTGGTAGCTTAACTTAGGAAAAATGTGTAAACCACTTATGAATGACAATATGGTAAAAAAAATCGAAAACACAACATAATAAAAATACTATTCCAATTTATAAAACATAAAGTAAAATGAAATGTTCAAATAAACACCAACATGATAAAAGTTAGATGTAGGGAATGAGAGGTATGATTTTTCAAAGTTTTAGATGTTTTTACCTCCACAAAATGCAAAGCGCCAACCACAGTATCTGATTCCCCTAAACCTGGTCAAAGACACATTTTATGGTTGACCACAATGGAGCATAAATTGGATACAGGAACCAGGTTTGGCAAAGGTGGAGAGTTTTTTTCCTGACTTAAAAACCTTTTTGACAGTCAAGGATCCTCAACGGGCCAAGGAAGCAGGCTGTGTCTGAGATAGGTTCCACAAGGCAGGATAGCTGTCAGACATATTCCCATTGATGTTGCTGACTTTTGATGTAATAGCTCCAAGTGGGAGAAATTTGAAATTTGCAATACTGACAGACCCTCGCCTGCCCTTGCCTCTTGTCCTAGTGAAGATCTCTACCTTTGGACTTATAAACCTTTTTTGGAAGTCCAACTTCTTCCAGCAGGGAAAATCAGCAAACCAACCTACAATACAATGTCGGCACAGCTGTGGCTCTGTGGCAGTCCAGTAGTAGCCTCTGTTTTTTTGGGCAAACATTGTTGGAAAAGTTGGAAAAGTTTCCAAGTCTCTGCTTTTTAGGTTAAAGGAAGTCATGCTAATTCTTATCCAGGACTTTAGGGACACCACTTGGGGGTCAGACTCACTTTTTGGGTAGCCACAGAGTCCAGTCCAGGGCAAGCACAGTTGGAAGGTGAACTTTTTGAAGCTTTAAACTTTACTATCTTCATTAAGTTTTCAAAGTTGGCGTCCTCAAGTTATCTTTATATGCTGTTTCCTCTTTAAGTGCCTCTGCATGTGGAAGCGAGTGAACAATAAAAGGATTATTTGGATTGGCCAGAATAGATGTGGGACATTCTTGCAACTTTTACAAAAGAGATTGAATCTCTTTTTTCGTACCCCTTTTCTATGGTATTGCAGATTTTATTGGAAGTGTTAGCTTTTTTTCAACAGTTAGATTGAAACAATTTAACACAATATCCCCTATGTTCAAATGGGGAAAAGGAAAGAAAAAGAAAAACCAAAAGATGAAAAAGAAATTGCCACCCTTTTCCGAGCTCCCTACTGCCCTCCACTCATTTGTTCCTTCTAGCGACACTCACCTAGATTGCCACAGTCCTCCAGAACTGTGGCCCATGTTGACATGTCCATGTACCATATGCCTCATTAGTTTACTTCTTTGTCACCCTGTGGGCCATCTTGCATCTTTGCCTCCTCTTTCCTCTCATGGGGTCCAGGTAATTGGGTTTCCTCTACACTCTCTTCATCAGGTGTCCTCTCAGCTGAAGAATCTTCCTTTTGTGTCAGGACAGGAGTTAGTCAAAACTTGGACCATGTGAAATGAAGGGCCATGGTTGATATGGCTCCCTGGATGCTGGCTAGCCTTGGCCTCAAATGTTGTAGCTATCTCATTTGGAAAGAGAGAAATATGGACGTTTTAGGCACATTTTCAACATGTGTATGGTATTCTGGGTAAGAACACATGCTGAGATCCACACATGCCAAAGCACTCCGTATGCTTCTGGGTCTCTAAGTTTCAGAAATGGCCACAATTGGTATGGTTCTCTCCTGGGGTTTGGCTGACTCAGAGGGTTTTTTCCTGATGTCATTCACCATAGCCAGTGAGGGGAAATGGGGAATTTACTGGTGCAAATGTGAATTATGGTCCAGCATAGGGAAGGTAAACCCTCTTAGATGCAAAGGCTGTCGAGTACCCCACCCCATTCCTTTTCTTACTTTTTTATGGAAGTCTGAGGGGCTTTCTACCCCCATCCCCCGAGTATGGCTGATTAGTCACAGAATGCGTACCCTGGATGAGTTTCATAGAAGTAGGAGAAGACACAGAGGATTGTCAGATTAAGGATAACACTATTTGACAAAACTGTGGAAGAGATATATCTAAAGGCGAGGGTAAGTAGCACTGGTATATTGGAGTTCATAGCTGGGAAAAGGCCTCAGCTTGAGAGAACACCTTGTGCAGTAATTCCATCCTCACCTAGGTGCATGTGTTATGTAGTTTGCATGGCTTAGCCTCTGACAGTTAATAAGGTATCATTGCTGCAGCTGGTGTTGTGTCACAGATTCTCACTTTTTTCCACAAGTTTCTAGATGTAATGTTTATACACATTCAGGAATGTACAGAAAATTGCACAACTCAAACTTTTAACAGAACAGGATTGCCAATTTTCCTCATGTCATTGGATGCATAGATGTTACACATGTGCCTATATGCCCACCATATAGTATTTATTCAAAAATCTAAAAAAATCCTCACTCCCCCAGCACCCAAGGGGTGTGTGTTGCAAAAAATCTAGTCAAAGATTGTGTCGCCCAATTTCCAAAGAAAACCCATGACTCTTTTATTTTCCATCACAGTGCAATTTACACAAGGCTACTAAGAGGAGATATCATAGATGGATATTTATTGGTTCAATACACAGAGACGTTTTTCCATAGATACTCTAAATGTGGCTTAGTTCTCAGAGATAAATATGTTTTGTTTGTAGGTGAAAGTGCATATGCCTTATGACCATGGATTATGACGCATATCTGTCCGCCGCAACACGTAATGAACTTGGTACAATGTGGCATACTGTAGAAACAGATCCATCATTAAATGTAAAAATGGACTACTAAAAGTATGTTTTAGATGGTTGCGTAAGTGGGGTGGTGTCCTACAAATAAAACTGATATAAGTTGTAAAATTACAGCAGCATGTGTTATTCTGCAGAATATAGCTACACATTTTGGCTGTAACACTGTCAAATTCATGGTCTGATGAGGAAAAGAACAGATTCCACTACCTCCTACACATGATGAAACCGGAGCTGCAGAAAGGCAATGGAGACGTATAAATATAGAGAATCATTAATTCTCACATGTACAATCATTAAATATTGCATCAATTAATTGAAAGACGCATTGGAGGTTATACATCTTAATTATGCATTTATTTTCATGTGAGATAATGTATATCTGAAATTAAGCATCTCTTTTCAGATAGTTGTTTATAACAAAAGGATAGAGAATGCAATTGTTTTGCAATGAAATGGAATTAGAGTTCACGTTATTGTAATGCTTGAATTTGTGACGAGCAGATGTCATTGATCCAACATTGTCCCCAGCACCACTACATCTCCTGCTTCGACACAGATGTAAACTGCTTGTCGATGGGACGCTGTTCACACTGGATTGGTCCTCACGTATTCCCAATCTAACTAGGTATTTGTGTTGTTTGCATAGTTTACACAAAATTAAGTAACTTGTATGAGTTATCTTTCTGCATCTGCAATGTAGTGCCCCATTTCCACTTGTAAGCTCACAGTGCAGCAGGATCAGGTGGTTGTTGCTTTTGCTATCCCATTGACGGCGTGAGTTAAGCCATCAATACAAGATGAGATACGATGCTTCTTACGTTTGTAATGTACGTTTTTCTGATGTAATTCCATACATAAGGTCTCAATTCCGTCAGTCAAATTATTCAAATTTGTCATTCTTGGAAATCTGGTTAGCAGAGAGGTAAATAGACACATTTTGTATTTCAGTATTATTGTTTCTATCCAGTGTTTTCAGTTTTTGGTTAATTATTCTTATTTGCCTCTGAAGCAGGTGCTGAACCTTTAGCATTGAGGTTTCTAACCCTCTAAATAGATGTGGATTTTCTATACTGAATACGCTTGCAAATGGTCATTGGGCTTGAGTGCGTGAAGGATGATGGTTGCCAAGTTCATATCCTCCTGCAGTTGTTGTGGCCTCAAGTACAGACTCCTTTGTAACAGTTGGTGTGATGTGTTCATTCCCTTCCACAGCTGTGTCTATATGCTGCAGAGCTGCAGGACTTTCATTTGCTTAATCATACAAAACTGTGGAGAAAGAGGTACTGCTCCTACACCATCCTTCAGAACAAACTAACAAACACACAAAAAGATGTAGGAAAATAGAGAAATATATAACAAAGATAGTGTATGGAGCATGGTTGTTTTAAAAAATTACCCTCACCCACAATTTGTGTCATGCTTCATCATTGGGCTTGCTAACAACATCCATGCGCAGATTAGTGGGTTAAATGGAGCAAAATGGAGGGGGAAGACAATACAAACAAATAATTGTAGGGATGAAGAAAGAGATATGGGTCAGAGATTAGGTTAGAACCGGTTTAGGAACATCCATTTTATGTTTTATACCTGGACTTCCTGGTCAGGATTAAAATGTATACAGGATGGTAGTGTCTGGACACTTTTTGGTCACCATTTTTTGGTTGATTTGTACATCTGTCTCAAAATCTCTTTGGTAAATTGTGCACATTAGGGCGTTTGCCTGCTTGAGGTCCCGGCAAGTGAAACGTGCCGCAAAAGATGTAGGCAGATAGCACACTCACACAGTTAACACCCTTATGAATGGAGAATACTGTGTACTATTAATGTATTTGTCAAAGATAAAGGTGTGTAAATTGGAATGGGGTGCAAATAGTGAATGGATTATACTCAGGAGCAGATTTACAAGGCCCTTCTTTCTTTGTAACGCACCGGCAACACATTTCCCTGCCCTATATTTACAAGGACAGGAAAAGCCACCCTATGTGTCTTTTCCTGTCCTTATAAATATGGCCGCTTTACACGCAGCACTTTGCATGAAAGGGGTGTTCCATTGGTGTTGCTGTGGGGCTTCCCACACAACACCTATGGAACCAGACACATTTCCAGATTTACAAAAAGAAGTAAATCTGGAAATGCGTCTGAATGCTACACCTTCCCACGTGAGGCGTAGGGAGGCGCAACGAGGAGAAATGTTTTCATTTCTCCTCATTGTTTTCCTCTTTCTATGCGCTCTGCAATCTGCAGCACACATAGAATGAGGAAATAACCTCCAACAAGTGTTTATGTGCAGGACAGTGTCAGTGTCTCTTCCTGCACATAAACAATCCTTTAAAAAAATGACGTTTTATAAGTTCTAAGGCTAGATGCATCAAGGGTTTTTGCATTCGCAAACGGTGCAAATCGCAAATTTTGGCCGTTTGCGAATGCAAATCCCGTTTTTGGTATGCATGAAGCATTTTGCTATTTTCGCAATTTAAATGCAATGCATGATTACTTTGGAATAGCGAATTCGCAATTTGGAAGGGGTAAATTAGCATGAAGTTGAACTTCATGCTAATTTACCGAAAACTTTCAAACATGCACTAGTTGCATATTTGAAAGTTTTCATTTACACACACACATGTCCTTGGGTCATGTGTGTGTGTAAATTGCACTTACAGTTCAATTTCAGGGGTGCAGGGAGGGGTTCTTTGAATCCCCCCTGCACCCTTGAAATTGCATTCACATTTTGCGAATCGCAATTTGAAATGCGCAAAATGTGAATGCTTTCCCATTCATTCCTATGGGCCTTTTGGCCCATAGGAATCAATGGGAAGGGTTTTCCTTAATTGCGATTCGCAAATTGTAAATCGCAATTAAGGAAAAATACCGAATCGCTATAAAATTTGTGATATTTTGATGCATAGCATTTTGCGATTTCTTAATTGGGATTCCTTAATTTTCGCAATTAAGAAATCGCAAAATGTTACAATGATGCATCTAGGCCTAAGTGTGCTAATGCAGCAAACTTAGAATTTGGAAAATGCCCAGAGAACCCTCCCTGCACATAAACAATCATAAACAATCATCCCTGTGATGCAGGCATCCTTGCACCATGGTGCAAGGGTGCCTGCGTCGGTGCATGGCAACAGTTTGTGTGCCAGCGCAGGGGGAAGCGCAGAGATGCGACATATTGTTGTAAATATGCTGCACCACACTGTGTTAGTTTATTGTAAATCTGCCCCTCAGAATTTACAGTATGGGCATTTTGCTCAGGGACTGTGCAAGTTGTCCCTCGGAGAAAGACGACCATGAGCTCACACAAAAATATACTCTAGACATGTTGAGTTTGCTGCTTTTGCATAGGATTACACCACAGAAATATTCCCTCGGATATTTCTTATTCCCATAACTACTTCTTGTGTTAAATGAAGTCTGTTAAAACGGTTTCTGAATTACATATGCACATAGGCCAACCCTCTTGTAGACACTTGCTTTCAAGACGACCTCTTTGCTTCCAATGGAAGACAAGTATTTCATTTTGATTATTGTAGTCACAGAGTATTAACCAGAAGTACAAGGTAATTAAATTGATTTCATAGATAGTTTGAGTAACTTGTCCATTTTTCATGCATTCTGCCCACAGTCAGACATTTCATGAAACTGCATTCCGTCGTGGTGATGAGATAGATTATTTCCTAGAAGAACAAATAGGAAGAGGTGTTTGAAGCTGACCTCTCGCATGAGAGAACAGCACCACGGAAGATCATGCCTTAAAGTGACAGCCTGGGTCTGCTGCAGGATAGCAACCCAGCGTATTCCTGTCAGACGCTCGTCAACGGAGGGCATACTTTTTTTTGTTTGTTTAGCAAACCACTTTTATCAAATGCCACATTTAGGCCTGTCATTACTGCCCCTTGGGAAGACTTGATGAGAGGTGGCAGATGCAGTCACATTCGTCTTTGAAGATGGCTGGGTGCTTCGCCATTCTGAGTGAATCAGTTCATTTCACCTACAGTTCCACTTTCATCATGTAGAAACGTTTACAACACTGATTTGGCTAAATAAATGCAATTGTTGGTTGAATATGTGGCGGATGATCTTATGGCTTTTGGAAATATGTGTGTGGTGATCAAAAATGACAGGCCTCGTTCGTGGAAACGTTTCATGATTTTAGCGCTGAGTAACGTTAGTGTGATCAAAAACAAATTCAAATAAATCAAATGAATACAATCATGTGGTGCATCTTTATGGTGTATAAGAGAATACGAATCCACACACTTATTCAATCTAGAAAAAAGCTGAGAAGATGGTGGAAAACAAATATTAGCTGGAGTGTCATAAAGCACCTGAGTAGTAAGACACTGAACGATAAAAAATAGATGAATTAACTAAAGTCTGGACAACTAGTACAAAAAGAATTCTCAGTAGCTTTAGTAATAGAAAGTGGGTTGTTATTAGTGGTAAATATGCATCTACCACTGGCAATAAGGCCACTAACACAGTCTAGGGCTCATTACAGGTCTCAATAAATTATTCTCATGCTCAACCCTAGGTAGTTTTGATCCGAGCAGGCAGGCTTGACCTAGGAAACAGGTATGTAAAGCATTTAAAAACACAAATTCAGAAAATAATTTTACCACAACACAATTAAAATCCAACACCATCTTACAAAACCAAGAAAAATATTTTTTCCTTTAAAATGACACCAAAACGACAAAAATCCAATGTAGGGAACCAGAAATATGAATTTTGAACAATTTAACACTAAATAGCACTTTGAAACCTATGGTGCCACTCTTGGACATCTGGTCGCGCGTGACAGGGACAAAGTCAATCTCAACAACCATTGCCTAACCTCTCTGAACTACTTCACTCTTCCGACTGCATTGTCAAGAGTTTGTATTTTAGCTACGGCTTCTTTAACTTAGAACTGAGTTTTCCTAGTCCATAATCTAACCCAGAACACTAAAGCCTTCATTTCCACTATGTGCTTGATGCTCTTTAGCCCAAAATCTAGCTGTACTGGTAATAGTGGAGTACTAATTGGAAGATTTAGCAGGGATCATATAAATGGATTTTCTTCTCGCTCTGGTGTCGTAATTTGAAGGTGATCGGGTTAGCGTTAAGCTTTGCTACATGACTTTTCCCTTATCTTGACTATGGGGAACGGAGGCCATTTTGAGAACACTGGCGTCCATTTTAGATGAACGCGTTGCCTCGTGGTCAGCATGCCCTTTTGTCCTTTCTCTGTACCACTGACCATTCAAATTTGCCAGCAACAGGCTATTTTTAGTAATGGTCAAGCTTGCACATGCGCAGTTAAAACCTCTGTACTAGTGGACAGTCATCGCTTAGGAATGTTCTTTAAAACTGACCAGTGGTGTTGTAACCCCTCCCATGAGTTGGCTGTGTTCCAAAAATGACCTTATATGTACCTAAACTGAGTAAATGTGTTCCGCCTACTCTTTTTATTACTGTAAAACTGTATAAAAGAGGCCTCGCACCGATGTTCGGTGTGATACTTCTTGCATTGCCGAAGGGTGCTGTAGGAATGTACCACCACCCCATGGGGTCTTAATAAACTTGTCTTTTGCATTTTCCAGTTTCCGTGCCAACGTCTATTTTATGGTGTAGCGGGTTTTGCGGAATATATAGGCCTGGAGAACCCAATACCACACTAGGGACTTTGTCTGTTCCATGCCCCTCAATTCAGCACCATAAAGAGCAATGCCCAAACCTCTAGCTTAATGTATTTTAATAGCTGGGGAGATAGGGTAATAAACAGATTGAGTTTTTTTTATGACAGTCATATTCTAGTGGGTAGTAAAGTGACTCCTATTGTATACATCAAGTAGCTCCAGTCCTGAGTGGTTATGAGCTGTTGATGAGTACGATTAATTCAGTCGTTGTTTGAATTCATTCAAATGAAACCGCTAGGCACCCAGATCCGGGTCTGGAAATGTAGATTTGAGTTAAAATATATTCTTATAGAGTTGGGAGTTATCAGAATACTGATGGAACTTATTTCCATAGTGTGCTAGAAGGACTCCAAGAAACACCATAGCGATATATATTTAAGGTTTTTTAAGTGCTAAATGCTGCTTTCAAGTAATCTTAGAGGAGGGTGAAGGAACATCTTGCATAGTTGCTAAGCAACAGGTTTGTACACTGGGAGAACTGTTGTTATAAGTTGGTGTTCATTGCAAGCAGCTTGCAGAGTTTGGAGATATTAAAACATCAATGGTTAAATGACCCCTAGAATTACATCAGCCTTCACACAGAAGTGAAGATGGGGATGATTTTGCAGGTTAATGTTCTTTTCCATCTATATGATGTAATATAACTGAAGTTCAATCAATCAATCAATAAATAATCTTTATTTCGGTTTAAAAAAAACATAAAAGATATACATACACATATAATAAAAAACTCTCAAAAGATAGACCTTGACATTAATATTGGGAATGTATACACAATACAGACCTTTTTTAGCAATTTATAATAATAAATATATTTAAAAAAGAAGTTTTATAAAACATTAAGGGCTAGATGTCAGTAAAGTACATTTACCGATTCTAAAATACCGAATTTTACCGATTCGGTATTTTAGAATCAGTAAATGCTATGTAGGAAAAAAATCTGTAAAAATTACCGAATCTGTATTTACCGATTTGGTAATTCCCATTCATTCATATGGGCCTGGAGGCTCATAGGAATAGGGAAAGAGTCAAGGGTGGCAGGGTGTCACATTGACACCCTGTTGGTCCCCTGAATAGTGCTTGTGTGCACATGTGGCAAGACTACGGACATGTATGTGTGCCACATGGCACTGGTGTAAATGCAGGGATTTGCATTTACAGAGGTATTCCTTATTTACCACCAACTAATAGTTGGTGGTAAATGACGAATCCTTAAAGCACAGAAGCACTCTTCAAAGTACTTCCTTCATGTCATTTAAGATTTGGTAAATACCGAATCAGTAAATACCGATTTGGTATTTACCGAATCTGTAAATTGGCCACCTACATCACAAAAGCCTAATTCCAGTCGGTTACGGCAGAAATTCGGTAATTTCGGCCGTTACAGACCGGTAATAGCCTTCCTACATCTGGCCCAAAGAGATTACATTGGACTGCTTTCAGAAGAATAATTGTTTGTACAAAGTGCACTGTGCAATTAATACTTTTCCTTTTCCTTTAATATGGTGCAAAATTAGTACGATGTTGGTCATAAATTCCGTATGATCAACCTAAAGTGCAAATGCAAGACAAAAAGTTCTTAATATAGTTCCACTAAAATGTCATGCCTTCCCTTTTCCTTATTAAATTCACGCCAAATAATGAGCTGCTCACGCTGAAGACAACTGGTTGTGATGTATCTGATCTCAATATTCTTTCTGCCTCATTACAAGATCTTACATCCAGTAATAGGCAGATGGCTTTAATCCATTTCCTCCTATATTTGATGCAAGCTGGGCAGAAGAATAATATATGTATTTTTTTTTTTTTTGTGCCCATAGAACATAGATCACAACAGTCAGTGTTTTCATTATCATTTTTATGGCCCCATTTTGACGTGTTGGCATTTTTCTGTAATCTGCCATATCGAAATTTAGGATAAGGAGATTTTGCCAACTGTGGCTGGACATCATTTAAAAATAGCTCAAAACTCCAGGTTGTTTTCATTGAAAAAAAAATGCATTGTCAATGTACCTGATGCTGAGATATGTGTTAGACTGTCTTAAATATAGGCGCAAAAAAATGGCTTTAGTATATTTTTAGAAGCCAAAGTCAATACAGCCGGACATTCCCAAAATTGTTAAAGTCTTAGTTTATAGAACCAGCCGAGGATATGTTTCAGCCATATTAATCCTTTATTATTTTTGAGCTTTAAAATTTCCTGTGGTCCATCTCTATAATGAACAAGTTCAGCTGAAGACCACAAGCGAACCTAAAACAGTAATGGTCGTAGACTCGCCTGATAATCTATACAGCGTTAATTAAGGTCCATTACTATGGGAGTGCACTTTGGAAGGCTCAATAACTTTCTAAAAAATGTATTCTCCTCCATCACGAGAGTATTGTTATTTGAAGGGCACCATAATTCTGCCTCATACAAGCATGCCAAATGCGCCCTATGTTTATATACTTCAAGAGCAAGGGAAACCACTTTAGATGTAGAACTCTCATGTTTTTTAACAATAGGTATGGAGTTTCGATATAAAATAGTCTTGCTCTTCTCCAGTTGTGATTTTCAAGTCATTTTGGTATCCAAGGAAATGCCTAAATAGCTAAAACTGTATACATATTCTAATCTCTGGTTTTTAACAGTTAGATTCTTTTTAAAGGATTTGTGTGGATTCATTGCCAAATATTTAGTTTTACTCGAGTTTGTTTCTCCGCCTTTAGACTCACAATAAACCCCAAAGGTGTCTAATAATCTTTGTAAACGTTTTGGTGTTTGGGAAATTAAGATTGTATCATCGGCAAATAGAAGAGCCGGTACTGGCACACCCCCAATTTGGGAGTATTATGTTCATAGCCCAAAAGATATCCAGGTATATTGTTAACATATAATGAACACAAAGTGGGGGCAAGCACACAGCCCTGCCTTACACCCCTGCAAACCTTAATGGGATCAGTAAGCCATCTAATCTTTGCAAAGTTGTCCTCATGCAAACTTATTATCTGCACGAGTATTTCTCCCAGTACCCCATGGTTTTTTAGGGATTTCCAAAGGAGATTTCTGGGGATGAGGTCGAAGGCGGCCGTTAAATCGACAAAGGCAATATACAATTGGCCCTTCTTAAGTATTGTATGTTTCCAGTTCATACAAAGGAATCTAAATACCTGGTCGTGAGTGCTCGTTTTAGCTCTAAAACCAGCCTGGCACCTTGATAAAATACTATTCTCCTCAATCCAATCATTTAATTTGGTAAAAATTTGCCGCACATATATTTTCTGTTAAACATCTATTAAACTAATCGGTTGGTAATGTGAAGGGTCATATTGGTTACTTTTTTTTAAATAGTTGTAATCTCAGCTCTTTTCCATGATTTCGGTATAGCTGCACCTGCAGCCACTGAGTAACACATAAAATTAATATAGGGGCCCCAAACCTCTTTGTCATTTTTCCATAGATCTCCTGGTATCTTGTCTGGACCTGGTACCTCCCTGGTTTCATTGCATCAATTGCTGCCAAAGTTTCTTCCAAACTAAAATGTAATGGGGCTGGAGTAACAGTAATGACATGTTCTAATGGACTGGACTCTGTATCTCGTTCGGCTATTGAGTAAAAGCGGGTACAATGGTTTACCCATGTGTTTACATCCAAGAAAAGATCTTTAGGACACCTTCCCCTGTTATTGCCTTTAGATATTAGGCGCCAAAAGCTTAAGTGGTCGTTGGTTTTTGCTGCAGTGATAAGCTCCGACCAAATATTGTCGTCCCAATTTTACTTAGCTTGAATTAGTAACCTCCTACATGTATTCCTTTTGTCCCTTAGGGCCACCACATTTTCACCTTTAGCTGCCAAAATTAGTTTTTTTTTCCTTCACGGCATTCTTTATTATACCACAGATTACCTGAATTGCTCACCCCTATTGCCCCCTTTTTTTGCATTTCTTGGGGATCCTACTTAATATTGGGATAAGGAACTCTACCAAGTCTTGGTGTATATTCATAAATGGGATCTCTGCAGCTGGTAAACCTATATATGAGGACATTTTTTCTACAAAAGTATCTTAGATCTGTATCATAGCCACCTCGTTTCCCCCTATAGAGGGCCACTTTAAAGCTCTACGATTGTTTGTTAATAATGGTTCTATCCCATCTTCAATGTTATCTCCAGTCCTCAAAATAGCTGGCCGGAAAAGATCGGCAGCAAGCGACAAACACAATGGATAGTGGTCAATCTCAGATCTTTCATCGATTTTCAAATCACAAAGAGTATGCCATAAGGTGATAGATGCCTGTATATAATTTATATAGCTCTTTGAGTTACCCCTACTAAATGTGGGAGCATTCAGATTATCAGATGGTAGCCTGCAATTACAGGCTCGAAGACCATGTCCCGAGACCAATATTGTAAGCTGCGCAACTGCGGTTGTACCGGACACTACTTGACTACTGTTTAACTTAGGAATATTGTTTGCCATATCTTCCTCTTCGAAGATATTTCTGAATCCTGGCACTGGTTCAAATTTACGGTTAAAATCCCCTCCCACAATTTCCCCAGCCTAGAGGTGACAGAGGTTAAAAATTGGTCTAGCTGTTCAATGACCTCAGACTCTTTACTCGCTATGCCAGGTCTACTATAGATATTTATTATATATAGATCTTTTTTGTTAGGTATTAGGATTTTTATCCCCAGAATATCGTAGGTCGGAAATTCCAGTTCTTTTGATATCTATACCAAGGGTAATTTTTACCCAGATAACAAGGCACCCTGAGGGCCTCCCTCTGGCCGAGGCGATAGCAGCAGCACTATAAGTTTTATATCCTACTTTGTGGGATATTTTCAACATCCATGTTTCTTGAAGTAGAATTATTTCATTTTGACCAATATACTCCTGCCATACTTCATCCCCCTGGTTTCTTTTCAGGCCAGCAATGTTCCACAAGATTAATCTTAACTAATTTTGGCATTTTTCCATACTTAATTCACCGGGTAGTTCTTCTTTTACATGTCTCGGGATTGATGCTCTGTGATACTCAACTACATCATTAATGTTTGTACATTCATGCCAATATCTCTTCCATTACTCTGCAATGAATGAGGAGCATCCACTGTTGCCCTGTTTCCCTCAAATATTGAAGTAGCTAGTGCGTTTATAGTGTCATACAATACACCCTTGTCATCAACAAGAGTAACATCATTGTTTCGAATACTAGCCTCTATTTCTTCATTTGCCATAACAATATCACTTGCATTTAGATTTTTAACAATTGGCATGGGATTCAAAGCAAAAGTCTTTTCAGCATAACTGGAGTTAATTGTGGAGTCAGGGAAGAGCGATGTTATTGTATTTGATTTTAAAACATCAGACGGCATCCAGGGTGCTGCCCATAAAACTTGGGAGCCGTAGGGTACAACGGGAATGTGCACCTGCTTTGTGCACCAGGGTGCACTTTGGGATTACAGCGCTATTGTGATAGGGAAGTCCATCTTTTGCATTGGGGTGTGGCCCCATGCAAATAAGGGAATCACTTTGACTCCCCGCGCTGTATTACTGATGTGGGTGCAAAGTTAAACATGCCTGTAGGAGAAGCACTTAAAGTGCACCGTAAAAAGAGGGCGCACTGTCTGTGTGCTCCCTGAGGGTAGCCCTCTCATGGGTCAAAAGGTGTCCAATGAACCTACAGCAGCCCCCGGCAGGTAAATGCACCTACCTGCATGCAGATCACTAATCCCGCTTGAAAGCGAAGGCAGATTGCCGCCTGCACTATGAAAGACAAAGAAGCTTTTTAATAGCTTATCCATTTTTACTTGAATGTTCTGCACTGAGGGTAGCATGGGTACTTTGCAACTCTGAGGGCAGCACATTCATCACAATAGGACACATTTTCCCTGTTGTTAGAAGGTACACCTGTTTAAAGGTATGCAGGGATGCAAAAAGGGTAAATGTGCCCTTTCTGTAATGCAGGCCCAGTTGTGAACTAAGGATGACAGATAATAGGGTCCCCACTTGAATTACTTCTGCCTCCACATGGAAGTGGGAAACATGTTGAGCCTAGGCAAAAAAAGATGTAGGCATGAACAACAGATGTGTAAAAGACGAGAAGTGCCCTTCTTTTACAGAACATCTTAATAGTTTAGGGCAGAATGGCAACGGTGAGACATCAGGGACCTTCGATGTGAAGGGAGATGGCACTAAGTCAGCTATAGTTGTTATAAGGATAGATTCTTGCGATCCCGACAACTCCTACGTCGCAATAGGGTTCATATACGGTGACTCCCGTTCTTGCCCCTCCCCTGCCCTCCACGCCTAACAGCAGTAACCTGAACACTTCAACATACGCCACCCGCTTCACCCTGCCTGGAGGCACACTCCAACAGATGACCTCTGTACGTTCTATGCACCCCCCCAACCCCGGCATGTAGCGGCTGCTATCCAGACATCATCCATGATCCTACATCCCAGACACTGTCTCCGTCCCTCTCCACCCCACCTCTTCTTTTCCTTACCAGGACCTCGGATTATCTCTCCCAGTTTATCCTTGGACTCACATCTGGACAATGACAGTTGGGCTAACATCCCCATCGTTCCAGACATGTGGAAGCAGTTTGCTTTGCCTTTCGTTTTTCATAGCATAATTGTCCCACTCTGAAACTACCAAGTGTATCATGGTGTACTGTGAGTAGATTTGAAAATGTTAATAAAATTATTAAAAAATAAATAAAAATAAGGATAGATTCTTGGTGGTTGATTTCAGGCTCTTAGATGGAGGGTATGTTTGAAACACTTTTTTAAAATAAGACGTCATACAGGGGGTGTATTGATGCACAGAATTTGGAATAAAGCTCTCACTTTATTTGTAAGGCAATGCTGCCCTTTCACTGCAGATGAGATTTGATCAGTTGAGCTGAAATATGGAGGGGGCAGCATGATTCTGAGACTGAGAATCATAGGTAAGAGGATGTATATTTTTGTATTCCACTTGTCACAACTTACCCAATTAGTCTGGAGGGTCCCATTAGGATGAGTTCAGAGGAGGGAAGAAATAAAGGGAACCAGTGCAATATAGTGTCTAGCTACTAGATACTGTCTGGGATCTGTTATATTGTAAGAAGTATTTTTGTTAATGGTGAAGAATTAGATCAGATGCTCTTTAGCACTTGGAGTGTGACTGTGGTTTGATAATATTTCTGAGGATTTCCACAAATATGCTTCAATTACTACTTTTCTTTTTGTTGTGAAATGATACGCCCATTAGTACTACAGATGTTATGGAACAGAGTGCCTAAATCTACCTTACTGAATACCTTCCATTATGAAAAGCATATAGCAAAATATCATATTCTTTGGATAATGTCACCATTGATGTGATCAGTGAAATCACATATTATGTCATTTGACATGCAACTAGTGAAGACCTCAATGATGTCATTTAAAATGTCAATATGTGAGGGCATAAGCCATTGAATTTCAATATATGTTATTGTTTTTAAGTGTTAATCTTTATTTTATAACAACACCACTTTATAACTTCATGTTAACCTTTATTTTTTTCCATTGCATTTCTTTGTTTATTTTTAACCTAAAGTAAAATGTTATTATCACAATTATTAATAATGTCAGTTTAACTTTTAGTTTTTTTCAGTGAATTTATGGTGTTCTCGGGTTTTTTGATCAAATGCACCAAACTGCTTCATTGTGCACCACTTTATGTTATGTGTGATGTGGGCCTGCAGAAAACCCCTGATGGAAGCCAACCCTCAGCGGGCAGCCAAACCTGGCTGAGCATAGCTCTTCCTTTGAAGGCTTCAATCTTACATATATTGTACAGTGGCAATTACCACTGTGTAATATATTTGGCGACCTCCCTGTGATATATATTATAGTGACTTCAACAGCAGTATATATAGCTCCATTACTTCGGCTATTGAAAACAAGGGAAGGCACTCGCAGGGGTGAGTTCATAGAAGTTTAAATTTATTACAAACTCTAGCAGAATCAGCAACACAGACGGGTTTTTGGCTGTCGCCTTTCTCAATGTACATTGAGAATGACAGGATTACATTGAGAAAGGCGACAGCCTAAACTCGTCTGTGTTGCTGATTCTGCAAGAGTTTGTAATAAACATCTAAGAACCTTCCTTTGTTTTCAATAGACGAGGTAATGGAGCTGTTATATTAAAATGCGGTTACACCCCCGCAACAACATGGCACCCGCTCAAGAGTGCAGAAGCACAGCATATATATATTTATGTATATATATATATATATATAACGTTGGCGTTGATGGACGGAATTGGCTGAAATTTTTAGGAAAATGGCACATTTTGTTTCTGAGCGTCCCCTAAAAGTTTGGGGGGTTTTGTCAAGTGGGGGCCGAGAAAAAAGGGGGGTCCCAAAACGTGTTTTTAACATTGAGTTTTCCATAGGGCGGTTGGACTCACTTTTAGCTCGAACGGCTGAATGGTATTAACTTTACCTATATTTTAACTTTACAGAAACATACAGTCACTGGATGTTGTCATCAGTGATGTCATCAGTGATGTAATTTGAGATGTCATCAGTGATGTCATCAGTGATGTCACTGACCATGTCATGAATGATGTAATATGTGACATGATCAGCAGTGGATTGCGGGTGCGCGATATATAGTTAGTGCAACTAACTATATATGCGAATTTCAATGGTTTTGTGTGAGTAAAATAAGGTTTTGTAAATGCTAATTCCTAACTATATATGGTCTATAACCTATGGTTTTTTCAGTGAATATATATATATATATATAACCTACTGGCGGTTGCCTGTAGGTATATATAGTTAGGACCTAGTTTCCATAGGAAATACACAACATTCTATTGGCAATAACTTTGGCGCCGGTTGATGAATTTCTCAAAATTGATGGCCCGCTCCGCTCCGCTCCTTCCCTGAAAGTTTTGGGGGGATACGTCAAGTGGGGGCTGAGAAAAAAGGGGAGTCCCAAAACATGTTTTCCCCACGTTATTTTCCATAGGACGATTAGACACGGCTACAGCCCGAACAGCTGAACGGAATTACACCAAATTTGGCAGAGAGGTAGAGTTCGGTTCGCAGATCGGCCTTTCGCTTAAATGGTGTAAATCCCTCCTGTAGTTACTGAGAAAATCAAAAGGAAAAAATGTATATATCTATAAGCGTGCACCGTACGCGTACCATACGCGTACCATGCGCGCACGGTACGCGTACGTGCGCGGACCTTCGCGTGCGCGAGCTTCATGCTGATTGGCTGCCAATGTCTGTCAACACTCCAAAACAGAAATTGTTGGCAGCCATCTTGTGCCTCGGTAGACTGAGGCACAGAAAATCAGAAAAACAAACGTGTAGAACTCAAAAAAGGGGGTAGGGTAGAAGCACCCTGACCCCCTAGGACTGCTCAGGGGGTCCCACAAGGACCCCCCCCAGGCCCAAAAATGTTATTTATTTATTTTTAAATCACGGGGTGCGCTCACCGTACGCGTACCTAAGCGGTGGTATACGTACCCCGCTTTTTAAAAATATATATTTTTTTGAGGGCCTGGGGGTCATTGTAGGACCCCCTGAGCAGGACTAGGGGGTCAGGGTGCTTCTACCCTGCCCCCTTTGCGTGTTTTTCACCTTTGTTTCACTGCTTTTGCCTTGGTTCTACCGAGGCACAAGATGGCTGCCAACACTTACTGGTTTGGAGTGTTGACAGACAGTGGCAGCCAATCAGCATACCTTCCCGAGAAAGCAGCATGCTCATTGGCTGTCAACACTTCTAACCAGGAAGTGTTGGCATCCATCTTGTGCTAGGTAGACCGAGGCACAAGAAAGCAGAAAAACAAAAGTTTAGAATAAAAAAAGGGGGCAGGGTAGAAGCACCCTGACCCCCTAGGCCTGCTCAGGGGGTTCCACAAGGACCCCAAGGCCAAAAATGTTTTTTTTTTTAAAACCTGGTATGTTTATTTAAAAATTACCCCACAGGGGGACCAAATCGCAGGGGCAAAGTGATAAAGAAGTGTGGGGGGTGACCAATCCCACCCTCACTGCCCCGGGGACCGCCGCCCTCCAGGGCAAAGCAAAGCAGCCCCCTGGCGCATACTGGAGGCTCCTGGTGGGCTAGTTGCCCCCCAGGGACCCCCAGTATGCAAGGGGAATTAGTCCCCCCTCTGCAAACATGCCCGGGGGCTATGTTGCAGAGAGGTGTAAAAAAGGGTGTGGCCTCATTAGACCTCTCTGCAATGCAGCCCACTGGCTTATACTGGAGGTTCCAGGTAGGCTAGTTGGCACACAGGGACCCCCAGTATGCAAGGGGAATGAGTTCCTCCTCTGCAAACGCGCCAGGGGTTGCGTTGCAGAGAGGTGGCCTCATTGCACCTCTCTGCAATGCAGCCCCCTGGCGCATACTGCAGGTTCCAGGTGGGCTAGTTGACCCCCAGTATGCAAGGGGAATTAGTTCCCCCTCTGCAAACATGCCCGGGGGCTGTGTTGCAGAGAGGTGTAAAAAAGGGTGTGGCCTCATTACACCTCTCTGCAACGAAGCCCCCTGGCGCATATTGGAGGTTCCAGGTGGGCTAGTTGGCCCACAAGGACCCCCATTATGTAAGGGGAATTAGTTCCCCCTCCGAAAACACGCCCGGGGGCTGCGTTGCAGAGAGGTGTAAAACGGGGCGTGGCTTCATTACACTTCCCTGTGGCGTGTTTTAAGTTGGGGAATTAATTCTTCTTCAATCCAGAGGTCCCCTAGAGGGCAACTAGTCCAACAGGTATCTCCAGTAAGCGCCATGGAGCTGCGCTACAGAGTGTTGTAAAAAGGGGGCGTGCCCCCTGAACACCTGCCTGAAAAATTTAGTAAATCAGTATAAAAATAATAACAATTAATACATTTAAAAATTGCCATTTAAAAAACCTTTGAAATTAAATGAAAAAACCATAGGTTTCAATCCAGCTATAGTTAGGAATTAGCATTTAAAAAAACATTGAAATTCACAAAAAAAACATAGGTTTCAGGCCTTATATAGTTAGGAATTAGCATTAAAAAAAACTTTGAAATTCACTGAAAGAACCATAGGTTTCAGGCCTTATATAGTTAGGAATTAGCATTTAAAAACCTTGCAAATTCACTAAAAAACATAGGTTTCAGGCCTTATATAGTTAGGAATTAGCATTTAAAAATCTTGCAAATTCACTGAAAAAAAACCATAGGTTTCAGGCCTTATATAGTTAGGAATTAGCATTTAAAAAACCTTTGAAATTCACTGAAAAAACCATAGGTTTCAGGCCTTATATAGTTAGGAATTAGCATTTAAAAAACCTTTGAAATTCACTCAAAAAACTATAAGTTTTAGGGGTGTTATAGTTAGCTGGACATTTCACTCATACAAAACCATTGAAATTGCTCCTATATAGTTAGTTGTACTAACTATATTTCGTGCACCCGCAATCCACTGCTGATGCTGTCACATATTAGATCATTCATGTCATGGTCAGTGACATCACTGATGACATCTCAAATGACATCACTGATGACATCACTGATGGAGGGTCCCTGGGTTCCAACTAGCCCACCAGGTACCTCCAGTAAGTGCCATAGAGCTGCATTGCAGAGAGGTGTCAAAAGGGGCGTGACCTGGACTGCCTCTGCAACGCAGCGCAGTGGCGCTTACTGGAAGTACCTGGTGGGCTTGTTGGCCCCCATGGACCCTCCGGATTGAAAGGGAATTAACTCCACAACTTAAAAGGCCCTACAGGCACACATGTCACCTCAGGCCCCTCCCTTCACCACTGTGCAAACATGCCTGTGGCATGTTTTAAGTTGCGGGATAAAGTCCCCTTGAATCCTGAGGGTCCCTGGGGTTGAACTAGCCCACCAGGTCCCTTCAGTAAGCGCCACAGAGCTGCGTTGCAGAGAGGTGTAAAAGGGGGTGTGGCTTGGACCACTTCCATGCAACGCAGCCCTGTGGTGCTTACTGGAGGTACCTGGTGGGTTAGTTGACCCCAGGGACCCTCAATATTGAAGGGGAATCAATTCCCCAACTTAAAACGCACCACAGGGCATGTTTGCAGAGTGTTGCAGTGAGGGGGTGGGGCCTCCGGCAAGTGTTTCTTAAAATAATTTTTGGGGAAAGGGGGGTGGTATGGCCCCCCTTCTTTTTACTGTTTTGGGCCCTGGGGACCCCATCCCTCAGGGCCTGAACACCATTTTAAAAAAATGGCCAATTCCGGTCCCAGGAACCCCATCACCCGGGGTATGGTAAAATATTTTTTTTATGGAGTGGGGCTGCGTGGCCCCCCTCCTAAGCCCTCTATTGGCCCCGGGGACCCTATCTCCTGGGGCCGGCCCTACACATGGAGGACCGTGCGTGGAGCACCAATGCCCCCACGGTCCCGCCGGCTGCCCATGTCCTGTGGGAGCCAGCATTGCTTTTCCACATGGGGAGCTGCTAACTTGCAGCTCCCCTTGTGGAAAAGCAATCTGCTTTACTTCTTTGAAGCAAGAGCAGGTTTCCCTGCTCTCGCGTCAATAATGCAAAGCAGTTTGCAATGGCAGGGCAGGAGCGTGCGGCTCACGCACTGTCATTGTAAACAACAGTGTCCCGGGGGTAGGCACCCCCGGGCCACTGCAGGAGCCGGCCCTTGGGGGTGGCAGTCTCCAGGGCCATCAAGGGCTCAAGGAGGGGGGCAGCGCGGTCCCCAGGGCTCGGTGGTCAGTTACAGACTTTTAAATCTGAATATTAGTGCCCCAGGGAGGTGGCAGAACCCGGGGCGTGGGGGTGGCTTACAACCCCCCACACAGGTGTATGTTTTTTAAAAATAAAAGCCCCTGGGGCAGCGGTCCCTGGGGCAGTGGGTGGGCCATGTGCACCCACAATTATAATTAAGAAAAGCCTTGGAGGCCCCCCACACATTAAAAATAAGAAGCCCTGGGGGTGGCGGTAGCCGGGGCTGCAGGCCTCCCTGTGACCCCGCAATTATAATATTGAATGCCCCCGGGAAATGGCCCACCCGTGGGCTAAATAATAACAAAGCGCGACCTACCCCGCTTTGTTTTTTTTAATTTTCTGCCAAAATTTGCGCTGGGTGAGCGAATATTGCTGATTTTTTAAAAAAATGCTTTTTTTTTGCCCTGGTCAGGGTGTTTCTACCCTGCCCCTTCCCCTTTCTTGCACCTTGGTTACCGAGGCAAAAGTTGGCTGCCAACACTTACTGGTTTGGAGTGTTGACAGCCAAATTAAAATGAAGCTTGTGGTCGGGAGGGTCCGCGAATACACCATGCCTCTAAATATGGAAACTTTTTTTTTTTTTTCTCAGGAACTACTGAACAGATTTACAACATTTTTTAAAAAAACAGCACTTCCTGGACCAAGCATAGCCTTTTTGCTAAATTTGGTGTAATTCCATTCAGCAGTTCGAGCCGAGTTGTGTCTAAAGTTTCCTATCGGAAAATCATTTTCCAACCTCTTTTTTTTTTTAATTTCTCAGGAATTACTGAACAGATTTACACAATTTCAACAAAAATAGTTCTTTCTTGAACAAGGGCTACCTATTTGCCAAATTTGGTGCAATTCCATTCAGCAGTTTGGGCTGTAGTCGTGTCTAAAGTTTTCCATGGAAAAAACAATGGAGAAAACAGGTTTTGAGACCCTCCTTTTTTCTCGGCCTCTGCTTATTGAATCACCCCGAAACTTTCAGGATAGGAGCTGACCAGAGCACCCCACAAGTTTTGAAAATGTCGCAAAGATTCCTCATCATGCGCTAAAGTTATTGGGAAAACAAAAAATGCTTTTCCTATGGAAACTAGTAAGTATGGGCGAAATTTGTGAATTCGCTTTCCACGAATTCACGCGAAATTGAATTCGCAATCCACAAAATCCGTGAATTCGTGCAAATTTGCGGATTTTTGTTTTTTGCGTGTTCGCGGGTTTTTTGAGTGTTCGCAGGGTGTTTTGCATATTCGCGGGGCTTTTTGCGTTTTTGCGGGCCGCTTGCATGGTGAAGTTACCCATGCGGTCGTGTATGGTCACAGCACCGTCTGGTTCACCACTGCCACCCTCTGGTTCATCACTGACACCCTCTGGTTCACCACTGCCACCCTCTGGTTCACCCCTGCCACTCTCTGGTTCACCACTGCCAGCCTCTGAATCAGCACTGCCACTCTCTGGTTCACCCCTGCCACCTTCTGGTTCAGCACTGTCACCCTCTGGTTCACCACTACCACCCTCTGGTTCACGACTGCCACCCTCTGGTTCATCACAGCACCTCTTGTTCACTACTGTCACCCTCTGGTTAACCACTGTCACCCTCTGGTTCAGCAGTGCCACCCTCTGGTTCACAACTGCCACCCTCTGGTTCATCACAGCACCTCTGATACACCACTGTCACCCTTTGGTTAACCACTGTCACCCTCTAGTTCAGCACTGCCACCCTCTGGTTCACCAGTTCCATGCTCTGGCTCACCCCTGCCACCCTCTGGTTCACCACTGCCACCCTTTGGTTCATCACAGCACCCTCTGTATCACCCTTGCCACCCTCTGGTACAGCACTGTCACCCTCTGGTTCACCACTGCCACCCTCTGGTTCATGACTGCCACCCTCTGGTTCATCACAGCACCTCTGGTTCACCACTGACACCCTCTGGTTAACCACTGTCACTCTCTGGTTCATCACTGCCACCCTCTGGTTCACACCTGCGACTCTCTGGTTCACCACTGTCACCCTCTGGTTCGCCCATGCCACCCTGTGATTCACCACTGCCACCCTCTGGTTCACCCCTGCCACCATCTGGTTAATCACTGCCACCCTCTGGTTCACCCCTGCCACCCTCTGGTTCAGCACTGCCACCCTCTGGTTCAGCACTGTCACTCTCTGGTTCACCCCTGCCACCCTCTGGTTCATCACTGTCACCCTCTGGTTCACCACTCCCAACCTCTACCGAGACCTTTAGTGACGCAGCGGTAGCACAAAAGATGCGCCATGGTGCTGGGTATTAACAACGTGACGCATCTGAGAGATGCATCACGTTGTAAAGCCGTGCGCCATCAGGAGGCGTTCCAGCGCAGGGGAGGGCGTTCATGCGCAGGAACGCCTCCTAAAAGTGGCTGAGTGAAATCTACAAGAATTCAATCCGTCACTTTTAGGCCAATACTGCGTCAAAACCCTGCGCCTGCTTGAAGCAGGCACAAGGCTTGATGCAGCATTGGGGAGATAGGGACCCCCAGAGCATTGCTGGAGCTGTGTCGCAAGCTTGACGCAGCTCCAGCAATGCGCTGCTTTTACGGCACTGATGCGTGACGCCTCTGTGCTTTTTTTGCCACATAGTGCTCCGCATTATAAATGCGGCGCACCATGGGGGGCGGAGCTGCGGCGCACAATAACTGGCGCATCCCTGGGGATGCGCCAGGTATTGTAAATCTGCCCCTATACATTTAGCCAATGAGGGAGCACTTACTGATTAGACAGTAGAAAGTACTCCAGTTGAGTAGAGGTATTGCACAAAAAGGTGGCATCTTCGTGGGCAAACACACAGGGCGGGATTCATTCTGCCCCCTGTTAGACTCGTTTTTTGTGCCATTCTGCCCTCTGTTACACTCGTTTTTCCCTTGTTTTTCTGCCCCCTGTTAGTCTCATTTTTGTGCCCTTCTGCCCTCTGTTAGACTCATATTTCCCTTGTTTTTCCGCCCTTCTGCCGAAGACTCGTTTTTTGTGCCCTTCTGCCCTCTGTTATTCCCTTTTTTTGTGCCCTTCTGACCTCTGTTAGACTCATTTTCTGTGCCCTTCTGGCCTCTGTTAGACTCGTTTTTGTGCCTTTCTGCCCCGTTAGACTAGTTTTTTTTGCCCTTCTGCCCTCTGTTAGACTCGTTTTTCCCTTGTTTTTCTGCCCTTCTGTCCTCCGTTTGACTGTTTTTTTGTGCTCCTCTGCCCTCTGTTAGACTTGTTTTTCCCTTGTTTTTCTGCCCTTCTGCCCTTTGTTAGGCTGCTTTTTGTGCCTTTCAGCACTCTGCATCACCACATCATCACTCAGCGCTACCCCAGCATCACTCAGCACCACCAAATTATCACTCAGCACCAGCACATTTTCACTCAGCACCACCACAATTATCACTCAGCATCACCACAGCACCACTCAGCGCCACCACAGCATCACTCAGCGCCACCACAGCATCACTCAGTGCCACCACATTATCACTCAGCACCACCACAGCACCACTCAGCACCACCACAGCATCACTCAGCACCACCACAGCATCACTCAGCACCACCACAGCACCAATCAGCATCACCACAGCACCACTCAGCGCCACCACAGCATCACTCAGCACCACCACAGCATCACTCAGCACCACCACAGCATCACTCAGCACCACCACATTATCACTCAGCACCACCACAGCACCACTCAGCACCACCACAGCATCACTCAGCACTACCACAGAATCATTCAGCACCACCACAGCACCACTCAGCACCACCCCAGCATCACTCAGCACCACCACAGCACCAATCAGCACCACCACAGCACCACTCAGCGCCACCACAGCACCACTCAGCGCCACCACAGCACCACTCAGCACCACCCCAGCATCACTCAGCACCACCACAGCACCAATCAGCACCACCACAGCACAATTCAGCGCCACCACAGCATCAATCAGCACCACCACATTATCACTCAGCACCACCACAGCACCACTCAGCACCACCACAGCATCACTCAGCACCACCACAGCACCACTGAGCACCACCCCAGCATCAATATGCGCAACCATTCAACAACAACTGGTTGAAATATGTTCTCTCAATGTTTCAAACTTTATTACAAATGTCACAAAAAGATGTTAATATTTCACTTCGATTCTTGGATTTTCGTCACAATAAAATACACTGAACATAATCTTCACAAAAGTTATTTACAAAAGTTTAAGCTATTTCCATTATATATTAAAATCACTTTTATTTAAGTATTAATTATTTAAAAAAATTAAAAGCCATTGTAATTTGTAATATCAATACAGCTAAGTCACGAAAATACAAAACATGTTGCATTACAAATGCTATAGGTGTCACATTTGCGAAAGTTATAACTATTGGCATTGTAAATGACAAAGCTATTAATTTAGCTATTTTCAAAACCAACACATAAATAAAAAAAATTGTCATTTACAAGACCAATAGCTCAAACTTTCCTAACACGAGACCTATAGCATTGCAAATGCTTGTTTTAATATCTGTCAGTGCTTCCTGTTGAGGTTTAATTTTCGTGAAAGGGCCTCATTGCCTACTTGTAACTATTCTCTGACCCTGCTTCAAGGGTCAGAGCAGGGTCAGAGAATAGTTGCAAGTAGGCAATGAGGCGCCAGGAAGCACTTACAGGCTTACAGCAGCAGGTGCCCAAGTTGAAGTTAATTTCTTTGTAACCCTTTTGTAAAAGGTTACAAAAAATGAGCTTCAACTTTTGCACCTGCGCTGTAACCCTGTAACTGCTTGGCTGAAAATTCGTCCCCGCTGATTAGCGGATTTTACCACGATTTCGCGAGATTAGCGGATCGCGAAATCGCTGAAAATCCGCAAATTCCACGAGCGGAACGAATTTTCAGCCCATGCTTAGAAACTAGATCCTAACTATAACTACCTACTGGCGACTATTTCAACTGGCTTCCCACAGTGCTGCTAGCTGATAACACCTTTTTCCTGCTGGTCATTTTTATTTCTTTTTCATGGGAAGATAACACTTTTCGCCTACCTCCTGGGCTTGTTCGATGACGAAATAGACTGACAAAGCCATCTTTATACAGTGCAACACATGCCATGTGACTGCCAATCAACACAGTGAAATGAAAAACAGACTCAATACTATACTATACTCATGAAAATGCTTCTATTGTTATGCGTTTAACTTCAACAGTTAAAAAAAACAGAGATGAATGTATAAGCTGTATAAAGCTAAAATCTGAAAATTGATGATTAAATAATAAATAATCTCCGTCCGATTTATGTATATACATCTAAAACACCATATCAAATTTGTATTGAGCCTCTGATAGTGGATTTAAACTGGGTATTGGCGCTAATGCTACTTAGTGGATAAGAAATCCCCAGGATAATGCTGCGGTTCTAATATATTGTACCTGTTAGAACTGGCTATTTCTGGTAGGCTACACAGAGAGCTCAAGCACTTTACACTGTACCACAGTGAAAAAGTGCGCAGAGGCCTGAAATCACCACCACCAGGTTCCAGAAACAGGCTAGGAAAAAGCAAAAAGTCTCGGGGTGAACCTGCCCAAAGGGCCGGGTCCAACACAACCCCCTTCCAGCCAAAACGCAGGGTAGACCAATCACTCCACTGATGGGCTTCCTTGCTTTGGGCGACAAAACACGGACACGGTCCTGCACAGTAGGTACACCTTCCGGTTCTACGCCACTCTGAACCCACCTGGTTACCTCCAAACAATAACTCTCTGTCACAACTAGGATACCCCACTGGTACTCCCTAGTCATCCACAGCCAAGACCATCCAAATATCACAGGTCCTAACCAATCCACAGAGCAGGGGGCAATAACCCCTGGCACACAATAGCCATTCTCCTCTCTTCCTCAGTGTAGCTACAACTACCACTGATCCTTCAACCTAGGGACCATACCCTCAGGCTGACCAGAGGTCACGGGCAAGAATGCCCCACCCTACCTCTACTTCTGGATTTCCGTACCCTCACAGAAAAGCACTTCACCAGAACACAATTCTCCTACCAGATCAGGACCTCACTCCATCACTGGTCTACCACCTGGAAACTATTTCACTTCTGAGGTACAAAGCACACAGCACAGTTCCTCTTCAAGCTGGTGGGGGGACACAGCACACAGCAAAGTCCCCTTTCCTCTACCTTAGAGGAAACAACAAACAGCAGGTGAACCCCAGAACACAGAGCAAGGGCAGCCCCCTCAGTCTCTTCAGCTGATCCACTTTAGCGGAGATTCCTCTTGACCTAGAAGTTTCCTAATCTCCCAACCTAAGATCTAAACCCTCAGGTTGCACCGGGGTCAGAAGTAAGGACACTGTCCCTCTGCACCCCCTTCCAGTATGTCTCAGGCTAGACAGAGCACACGCCAGCGGCGTATCAGCGACACACTCTCCTCCAGTACTCCCTATCACAGGGTAATTCTCAGTATGTCCCAGGCTAGACAGAGCACACACCAGCGGCGTATCAGTGACACACTTTCCTTCAGTACTCCTTCCAGGTCAGGCCACAACCCCAACCTGGCTTTCCCCCCTCCTCGGGGAACGACCTCCAGAGGCCCCACAAATGGTCAAGCACTCTAGATGGTCAAATGCTCAGCAATCCAGGACTTCTGCACCCTCCACTTAGGAGCGGTCCTGCCCAACACTAGGACCGCTGGAGTTCTGGTTACAGACACTCCTCGTCCTCTAGACACAGGAAGATCCTCCCCAAATGACCTATGTACAGCTTAGCCCCCTGACCTGGTGCTCCTTTAGGGAACCCTCCAGGCCCTGAGATAGGGTTTCAGGCCAACGTGGGACACACCGTCCCACACTCACTCCGCCTCCACTGAGACAGGGCGTGAGCCCCTACACCCCTACCATACTACTGAGACCTAGCTGGGTTACACATGAACCTCTTCCCTTCACAGGATCATCAGATACACAAGCCACTCCTTTTAGAATCACTTCCTAATGCCTCTGCAAGACATCTAGCTCACCGCCAGACATCCACCTTCCTGTCCAGTTCCTCTGCAGGACCTCCTGCACACCACCAGAGGTACACCTCACGTGCCAGATCCTTAAAAAAACCTCACACCAACTCCTCCAGTTCAACACACCACTCATTCACACAAAACCCCCCCTTCGGACTGGTAAGGCAGTTTCAACCACCCCTGATTCCTCAACCTGACCACTCGTGACACAGGTACCAAACTCTGGGAGCGGGGCGGGGAACAAATGTTCTGGACACTATTAAGCTGCCACTACTGGATCCTACCACACTGTGGAATCCAGACACACACACTACACTCAGGCGATAACCACCCTCCTGAGCTAGCCATTTCTCCTCCACACCCCTTCTCTCTCCTATCTACCCACACACACACATGGGGACAGGAACAGGGATTGGGCACTGGACCCAGCAAGGGATTCCTAAGCTATGGGAACCTCCCCCTCTACTGGCGTCCCGCCCTGTCAATTTCTCTCATCTGCCACTAAACATAAAGCGCAGAAACACATTTGAAAATGACACTTTGAGGAAAAACAAAAATCAAAAACAATAATCCCAAACATGTGACTATCTGAAAAAAATTACAGAGTTTTGTAATGTAGCCAGTTGTCGCTGTGGCACTGCGCAAACACAAGTCCAATCCGCACCGCTGACCAACAATGTTAGAACTGACTATTTCTGGTAGGCTAAGGCTGACGCCAAAGCCAGGCAGAAACCACCATTCTAGTCAGGGCAAGGAAGTCACACGCCAAGATACCCCTGCTCACCCCCTTGGTAGCTTGGCACGAGCAGTAAGGCTAAACTCGGAGGCAATGTGTAAAGCATTTGCATCAGCGCACAACAGCAACAACATCCTAGGCACACCACAAAAGGGACTCCACACAAGGTAATACATTGTGTCAACTGGCACAGGCAACATTCATAAGGGATTATTTACAAGACAGGGCCATATGGGCCACTGTCAGATTCAGATATAGCACTTTTAGAATAAGGAATAATAAACATAAAATGTAATCAAAAAAGATTACAACCAGTATCCACTGGTAACAGGAACCAGGACCTTACTAAGACCACCTGTACTAAAAAGAAAAAACACCTAAGAATAAAATACATTTAGGGGTATACACAAGAAAACATTACCCATGGTGCATGAAACACATTCAGAGGAGTAATAAAGAGAAACACATGATGCCTAAAACATTCAGAGGTGTTAGGAATAAAGCACATGATGCAATAAAATACATTCAGGGGTGCAGCGCAAGAAGACACATGATGCCTAAAACATTCAGAGGTGCAGCGCATGGAAAGAAAGACACATGATGCCTAAAAACATTCAGAGCTGCCACAACAACACAATAGCGCAAAAATCACATGATGTCTAAAAACATTCAGAGAGTGCAGGAATAACACATGATGCAAGAGAACACATTCAGAGGTGCAATAACCATATAATTGCGCAAAACTTACATAAGCCACCACCTGTGGCAGTCCCTAGGCCAACTGGCCTTGTTGGGGCTAAGACGCCCTGAGTCTTAATGTCAGGGTGCGCTGCCATGCAGCGCCAGTCTCACGAAAAGAAAGCCTAAACGTAGCAGCCGGCACTAAGTGCTGCGCAGCTGTGAAGGCCTGGCACCACTGTGCCCTCTCTGTCCCACACAGGGACTCTCTCCTGAAATTGCGCCTAAACGGTGCAGCTGCCCACTAATTGCTGGGCAGCTGAGAAGTCAAATCTGTGGCCTGGGCTCTCAGTAGCCCTTGAACATCAACTGCGCCACACGGAGCCACACAGGCTCTGAAAACATGGCCCCTCGAGCCTCGCTGGGCTCGTAAATACCACTGCCCTCAAGAGCCTCACTGGGCTCTAAATAACGATGTGGGCCCTGAGCCTCTCATGGCTCTTCACATGTTGGGGCGACCCACTGCCAACCGGGGCCGCCCTTGAAGCCCTCATGGCTTGACTCACGTTGGGGCGACCCACTGCCAACTGGGGCCGCCCTTGAAGCCCTCATGGCTTCCCTCTGACACGGAGCACGAGCTCGCGCTACTGGGGGGGGGCGGACACCGACAATGTGTCCCGGCGCCCCTCCCTTTCTCCTGCCCCACTCACCGGTCGGTCGGACGATCCCCGGTTCTCCTCCTCGGGGCTCTCCCTCCAGTCGGGGAGCCTCGCGGTGGGGGCAGGCACCGGCAATGTGCCTCACGCCCCCTCCGCTCGTCTCTGCAGGCCGCTCCTCTCACTGCAGGGCTCCCTCCGCTCACAGGAGCCCTGCAGACCAGCCGCCATCACTCTTCCTCCTTCCCCGGGCCGGCCTCGACCAGCCAATCCCGTCGCGGCTCCGATGATGAGCCTCCTCTCTTCCTCCAATCACGGCACAACAAGGGCCATGACGCTGCGCCGCACGGGACTATCCCGTCGCAGCGTTGGTGAGGGGGTTCAGCTCTCTCAGCCAATGAGAGCGCGGCGGCTCCGATTTTCGGCTCTGCAGCCTCCGCTTTCGGCAACTTTTAGGGATATTCCTGGCCCCGGGCAGAGGCGGTGAGGTGAGGGCACACGAGGGGTGGGCTCCCTCTCCAATTTAAATATGCAACGAGGTAGGCACTCGCTCAAACAGCGATCAAGGGCCAATGCCGGGTGGGCTCCGGCTGTGAACAAACAGCGCTCCCAGGTGCTAGGTCAGAATTCCAGCGCTCCCAGCGCTAGGACAGACAGAAAGCGCTCCCAGCGCTATAAGTGAAAATAGAGCGCTCCCAGCACTAAAAGCAGGATAAAGCACTTCCCCAGCGCTAGGGCCACAGAAAAGGCCCATAAATCCAGCCAAGTCCTTCAGGGGTCCAGGACTTCAGTAGTCCAGGACATAAGGTGGAGCACAGCAGATCCCAGAGAAGGAAAGTCCATCAGGAGTCCAGGGGCTGGGCAGGGCTCGGGGATTCCCCTGAGCCCCAGCAGCAGCATGCCCCTGGCAGATTCAAGTTAGAAACAAGAACAACTTGGAAGGGGACACAGCCCCTTCTTATACACAGAAAAGTCTTTGAAGTCTTTGTGTAGGCAGTGTGAGAACCAGCTAGAACTGGTTATAGGGAAGTCCTGTCAGTATCAGGGACAAAGGTGACAGTCGCCCAGCGGGAGGTGGAGCCAGCTTTGTAGTCAGGCAGGCACAGCCCTTCACTATCAGGTGCCATCTCCTCCCACTTCCCTGGCAGCAGATGCTGCCTTTCATCCATGGGCTGACTCAGACAACCTCCTGGGCTCTCCAGCCCCTGTCACCCTCAAACCAGACAGTCAATCCCCAAGCAGGCTCAGGCACTCCTGACCCGGCTCACCAGCCAATCACATGCCAGACACAAATTACACAAATATGCCAACTTCTAAAAGTGGCACTTCTAGACTAGACACAGTCATGCCGCATATACCATTTCGCAGCATTCAGTCTCACGAGTTCTCTCATACCAAACTCGCCCCTGCACTCCCCACACATCAGGAACTACCATGGGCATACATATTCCCCATTCATTCCTATGGGAGGGCAGGTCACTCACCACACATACACAGAGAGCTCAAGCACTTTACACTGTACCACAGTGAAAAAGTGCGCAGAGGCCTGAACTCACCACCACCAGGTTCCAGAAACAGGCTAGGAAAAAGTAAAAAGTTTTGGGGTGAACCTGCCCAAAGGGCCGGGTCCAACAGTACCCTTCACAAATAAATAAAGTGCACACGTACTTACAAAAATTCAGAACAGAAAAACTGCCCTATGTATCCTTTGAAGAAAAATTATCCCTAAATTCTAGAATAGAATGATACCAAAGTGCATAGTGGAATACTATCCTCTTAATATAGATTTCAGTTTTCAAATTAAGAAATGAGTATAATGCATGATGAATACATTCCTGAACATTTCATTGAATATGCCCAACAGCAAAAAATATGACAAATCTGGGTCCATTGAATCTTTCAACAATATGCAATTCCTGACAATAAATCTCTAATTGTGTATTGTATCTATGACGTATCGTACGGGGACGATACACAATTGATAGTTATCATTGATTCAGATCCCACGTCGACGAGTGAAATTTTTTAAAAGTGCATGCTAAAGACGGCGGCTTGGATGGCAGCTACTCTTTTTCAGTTGAATATGACCAAAACCGAAATGTTATTGTTCGGGAAAGCAGAGAAGCTTTGGTCTACTGATTGGTGGCCTCCTCAGCTGGGTGAACCCTGCACCCCCAAAAAAAGGGTGAAAAACATAGGTGTTATTGTGGCCGACAATCTCTCCATGGAAGAACATGTATAAAGCATTTTGGGCACCTGTTTGGGCCTGATGTGTATTGGCCGAAAAGATTTTTCGTTGCTTCCCCTTTCAGCAAGAAAGTCGCTCATTCAGGCACTACTAGTAAGTAGGTTGGATTATGGTAAAGCCCTATTGGTAGGGATTAGGGAAGATCTTCTCTCTGGACTACAGGTTGTGCAGAACACAATTTCTAGCTAAAGGATTTGTTGAACTCTAGGGGTGGGATGTCATCTCATCATGATTTTATTTGCTTTTTGACTACACCATTGTTCTAAATAATGTTTTATACAGTCATCAATACGGCTTCTCTCTCATGAGTACACATGTTACAATATTTTCTACAGTTTATTAAATTCAGGGACTACGAGTTCCGTTTCTCATATTGTCACTGGCTTTGGCTGGTTGTTAATGGTTTTGTCCTTCACCAGGTCAGGCTTTTGCAGCTGCGCTCAGCAGTTCAGTCACGTGGTCACATGATTCCTGTTCACATGCAATTCAAACCGCCCTTACTTTGGACAATTTATACACATGGAAGGCTCGTTCATTACTAATAGAATGGGAAATAGATAATTATTAATGATGTAACAATGTAATTCTCACCGTTTATCACCCACTTTAGCTCTAAGTCATTTTTAATGGTTAGCCTAGCATAGCACAAGCTAGAAAACTGTGTCATTCATTAGGTTAAATCAACACACACCATGAATTTTACAGGATCCGCATGCGGCAGTGCCATGCAGAACATCACAGTTCATTCACATCACATTGTTATTAAATTTACTGTTATTTACACATTAATTCAGGTTCATCCGTGTTTAATTTGAAGCAAGCATCCCAAGTTTAATGTTTTGTGCACATTAGTACATCCTTCACTACTTATTATTAGTACATACTATAGGGGTACTCGATTGAGCAGTTTTTTTTTGCAAAATCCTAACTTTCTAAATTCTAACTTTATTAACGGTTTCTCCCGTTACCTCCTCTTCTTAGCAAGGGCACTGCACCAGTAACATAGTATTTTAAATCTCTCAGATCGTTATTGTGCACGCATTTAAAGTGCCTGGCCACTGGAAATAACATGTCCGAATTGACTATGGCTCTCAGGTTTGGAGGATTTGCACAAGAACTTGCAGTTTTATGCTCCCTATGTATTGTAACCCACAGGAGCAGGTAAAAACATAAACTGCTAAATCTGTGTGTTGATTAGTTTTGGAGACATCAAGACCCACCTGTTCCCCTCTCCTTAGGCCACCTCTATTCCCACTCTTCCCATCCTCAGTATAGTGCCTGTGGTTCCTTAGCGCCGAGACGCCTCTTTGCTGGGGCAGCTGTTTTGCGCTTTACCAAAACTATAACATAACATAACATAACAAACACAGAAGCATAATGGGTCGCGTTGGTGCCAAATTTACATGCACTGCACGAACTACATTTGTAGAAGCCATTCTTTGGTCCCAACAACATTATTTTAGTTTTGATGTCACCCAGTGCCAAATCTGGACTGGTCCTTACTAGGGCATTATGTATCAATGTGGCTTTCCTAAATGTCATAGCAGGTTGAGATGGAAATAACTCTCGTAAAATCATATCAGTACTTATGATTGACCAGTTCTTATGCAGTGGCAACTGTCTGTAGGGAGCAACCCCTAGGGGAAAGGGATTTGTCTGACTTCTTCTTCTACCAATTGGGTAGGTGTCATCTAACTTCCTTGATCACTGATATCCAAGGACACACCCTTAGTGGAGCTTAGGTCCCTTCTGTGAAGAGGAAGTAGAGAAAAAGTACCAATCCATAACTAATACCCTGTCCCCCCAGGTCTCATTTGATCCCCACTTCCCGGTTGTATACCTTGTCTCTATGAGGGATGGAGTGTTCGGACTCCAAACAGACTTCTTCTGTAGTGGTGTGTCAGCAAAGTGAATCGTTGTATTGTATACAAATATTACAAATATTCATCACAATAAAATAGGCACTTCATAAAATACTTATGTATTAAATGGCTCTCATTAATGAATATCATAACAAATCCTAAATAATATTTCATTAAAACAACTATGACATAGATCTAAACATTTTGTAAGTTTCCCAATAAAATGGTCATCTGTGGCAGAGATACAATAACCAATAGCATCCTGGATAGATCTGCAGTTGGCAATAATTAAAACATGGGTCAAATATTTCCTCCAACAGGCTAGTATTACCACACGTTTATAAATAATGTGTTCTATTGTTTCATCCTTATAACCACATAAACAACAGTTCTTTGACAACAGGCACTTTGGTGCTTATTTACAAGCCCCTTGCACCACTTTTGCATTACTTTTTATATAGGAAAAGTGATGTGCGGGTGGCGCACGGGGATTATAAATAAGCCCCTTTGAATTCTAAGACCCTTCAAAATGAAACAATAGTGTACGTATAAGACAGAATATTAAATACTTTGAATTACAACTGGGCCCCAAATTATAAGTAAGATATGTGTGTTATATACTGAAATACCAGTTGAATGTAGAATGTAGGTGTTTTTATTCTGTTGCTGTCGACAGATTGAGTGCTCTCGCATTTTTCTTCATAATAATATTTATTAGTCTCTTCCATTCAAGATGAGCAAATTTTGCAGATGAATTAACAAATGCAATTTATTTTCTCTAATTACTGTGATGATCTTAACAAGATTAAGACAGGAGGAGTAATCACCCATTGTTGTCACATATTTGAGCTTCAAGAGTCTCAGGGAGGCTTTGCCTAGTTCAATACATTCACACAGACAGTTTATCACTATGGAAAGATGCCCAGAAATAAGCACAATCAATGATATTTGTAAATATGGTAATATTGTCAGGAAAACTATAGATTTGCACAGTAAGGTAGATACTATTTTCACATCTATTATCTTAAATGATGGACTAATTTAGCATTTCCCCCATATGCATTTGAGAATCTTTTGAGGGAGCGACCCTTGACCCTTCTAAAGGCACGTCTCAACAGCACCACCTGTCTGCCCATATCCCCCAGCTCGCTGCTGCTGCATCAGACGCGAGTTCGAGGCCCTCCTCCACCCGCAGGCTACCACCTGCGCCTCATCCCTGGTGACCAGAGGTAGGCCGCAGGTTGCTTATGTAATTGTATTGCTTTGTAATTGTATTGCTTCTGTTGTATTGTTTATTTTGCTCTGTGTTCTTATTTCCTGTTGCCCCTTGCGCTACTCTGTGCCCCTCATCCTCCTTGCCATTCCTCCTGTGCTTCCAGCCGCTGCCTCCCCTGCAGACCCGCCCCTCCCGCTCACTTCACCTCACCTTTGTGTGTTTGTATTTTGTTGTATTTGTTTTGTTGTTTTCCTCCTTTTTCCCCTTGTGTTATTTTGGTGCCCTGTGCCCTCCTTGCCTTCTCTGCCCTCTTTTCCCTTCCTCCTCCCTGTTTTTCCCACCGCTGCGCCCTTGCGGCACCTCCCCCACTTGCCCATTCGTCTGCCACCACCCTCCAGCTGATCCTCCATAACACCTCCCCTTCTTATGGCGGCCGCTGCACAGCCGTGCGCAGCAGGAGCGCCACTGGCGCACCAAAGGCACGCCTAAAGCAAGCCTGTCTGCGTCTGTCCACGCCTGGACTGCACCCTGTGCCAGAACCCCTGGCCCCCGTGAACACCCTGACACCCGACGCCGCTACAATGCTAGCACCCTCCGAGCACTCAACATTGGACGATCACACACCTGTTTTCTAGCCGCTCCAAAACACACACAGACCCTTCTCCTGCCGCAGCTACAGCTTCAACAGCATCTGACCCGCAAATCCTCCCACCGGGTAAGAACGGAATCACCTCAGATGCATCCTTCTCAACACCCACTCCGCCCGCAAACACGCTGTTGAACTCTGGGACCTACTCAAATCAACCTCCCCAGATGTCGCCTTCCTGACGGAGACCTGGCTGAACCCCTCCTCGATACCCAACATCACCATAGCCATCCCGGACGGCTACAAGATCACCCGCAGGGAGCGCACCAACGGAGCAGGAGGAGGAATCGCCATCGTCCACAGAAACTCTCTCAGAGTCTCGACCAACACCGAATACACCCTCAGCACCGAAGAAAACGTGCAATTCCAGATCCACACTGATCCCAACATCACCCTCAGAGGAACCCTCATCTACAGACCCCCCAGATCCTGACCACAGTTCAGCTACTCCATCGCCGACTTTGTCAGTACACACGCCCTCATCTCCACAGACTACATCCTTCTCGGGAACCTGTACTTCCACCTCGAGAACAACAACAACCTCAACTCCATCACCCTGATTGACAACCTCGCCAAACTCAGACTCCGAGAACTCGTCATAACACCCACCCACTCTGCCGGCCAAACCCTTGACCCCATCTTCTCCGCAAGCACCCACATCTCCTTCAAGCACACCACTGGAAGCCAGAGAGGAAATGGCACCGTGAACAGACACCAGACAGCCACGCAGCGCACAAGAACGCCACCCGCAGACACCATCACCTCATCAGATCCGCCAAAATGGTCTCCTTCAAAGACTGCCTAAACAACAATGCACACAACAGCAGAAAGCTCTTTAATATCGTGAAGGAACTCTCCAACCCCAGCTCCAACACCAACGTCATCTCACCTTCTCAAGACCTGTGAGACTCCCTTGCCATCTTCTACCATTGCAAGATCGCAAACATCCATGACAGCTTCAACGTCCCAACCGCCCCGATAACCACTGAAACCTCCATCCCCACAGCCACCCTCCGCACCGACCCCCTGCTCTCCTAGACTAACATAAACTACGACGACACCATCAAAATTATGAACACCATCCACTCTGGATCGCCGTCAGACCCATGCCCACATCACATCTTCAACAAAGCCAGCGCTGCCATCACTCCCCATCTCCGGAAAGCCATCAACATCTCCTTCGAGACAGCAACACTTCCTGGAGAGCTGGAGGCACGTCGAGATCAAAGCCTTAATCAAAAAACCCAAGTGCGACCCTAAGGACCTCAAGAATTTCTAGGCCCATCTCCCTGCCTCCATTTCCGGAGAAGGTTATTGTGGAGAGCCCTCATACTCCTGGACCTGTAAGCCACCTTTGACACTGCCTCCACCTCACCCTATGCACACGCCTCCATGATGCTGGGATCCAAGACAAGGCTCTGGACTGGACGACCTCCTTCCTCTCCGGCAGAACCCAGAGCATCCGCCTCCCCCCTTTCTGCTCCGAAGCCACCAAGATCATCTGCGGCGTACCCCAGGGCTCATCCCTCAGCCCAACACTGTTCAACTTCTACATGGAACCGTTCGCCCATGTCACCCGACTACACAACCTCAACATTATCTTCTACGCCAATGACACCCAGCTGATCTTCTCCCTCACCAAGAGCCCCCTCACTGCCAAAACAAACCTACACGAAGGAATGAAAGCCATCACAAGTGGATGAAGAACAGCCGACTCAAGCTAAACTCAGACAAGATGGAAGTCCTCAACCTTGGCTCCACCCCCTCGGCCTGGGACGATACCTGGTGGCCGACCGCAGTGGGAACAGCCCAAACACCCACTGACCATGCACGCAACCTACAGTTCATCCTCGACTCTACTCTCTCCATAACAAATCAGGTCAATGCCGTCTCGTCCTCCAGCTTCAACACCCTATGCATGCTCTGCAAAATCTACAGGTGGATCCCCACAGAAACAAGAAGAACAGGCCCTCGTCAGCAGCAGATTAGACTACGGAAACACCCTCTATGCAGGAGCCTCGGCCAAACTCCAGAAACGACTCCAACGCATTCATAATGCCTTCGCACAACTAATCCTCGACATCCCTCGCTGCAGCGACATCACACCCCACCTGAGAGACATGCACTGGCTCCCCGTCAACAAGAGGATCACCTTCAAGCTCCTCACCCACAAACACAAGGCACTCCACAACACCGGACCAGCATACCGCAACAGATGACTCAGCTTCTACACCCCCAACCACCAGCTCTGCTCCGCCGACCTTGCCCTCGCCACAGTACTCTGCATCCGAAGAGCGACCTCCGGCAGCAGATCATTCTCCCACCTCGCCGTCAAGACCTGCAAAACCCTCCCCACGCCCCTACGGCAGACCCAGGACTTCCTATGCTTCAGAAGACTCCTCAAGACCTGGCTATTTGAGCAGTAGCAGCATCCCCTCCCCCACAAGCGCCTTGAGACGCTCAGGGTTAATGGTGCACTTTGCAAACATCTTGATTGATTTTGATTAACTACGTGGTTACATGGGCTCTAGATTTCAGATTGGTGATGTGAGTCATCTAATCTAATGTATTGTCCACCATTATACCCCAGTGATTATATAGTGACATTCTCAAGAATGTGGCCATCAATTTTTACTCTTAGTTGACACCATTAGTTTTTTTTATACTAAATTGCCTTTTAGAGAATTTGCTGAATTAAATTTCTGTAATCTAGTTAGTTGTGTTCGTAAGCCTGCTGGCAAGAAAGAGAATATGATTATATTATCTGCATAGGCGCGATAGATGATGGCTCTTCCTCCTAACCCAGGGGACAAGGCTTCTCTATGATTTAGAAAAACTGATTAGCATTGTATAAGGAAAGAAGCAGTGGAGCTAGCGCGCACCCCTGTTTAAGCCTGTTAGCAGGAATCTTTGCTGTTAGAGATCTGCTTGTCAACTTGACCCGTAGCCAGGTCTTATCATGAAGTGTTATTAAGTAGGGTGTGTGTCAGTAAGTAGAGTGACTGATTATCATGTATTTCCTCTCACTTGAGGGTCTGTGATTTTGTTATTTTCTAAAGACACAATGAGTTTATTAGCTTAAGGGTTAGTTAAACAATACTTGACAAGTGTGTATTCCCTTTTAATCAAATACCTCTTTGGTGGGCTCTTCACTGTGCCTTGTCAGATCCTAAAGTTCATAGGGACACCTTACTCTCAGGGTCACCTTAGTTCTTCTCTTCTGGCTTAATTGCTGATGCCTTTTGTTTAAAATATCTTTGGATGCAGCTCCAATCATTTTGTTTACTGGGACTAAAGTGTCCCATAAATTGAAGCAGAGCAGCCCAAGATCTATTTAACAGAAGGAACTAGTCCAAAACAAGAACACTCAATAACTCATTGGCCAGTCAGTTATTTTTCTTACAAAAAGATGAATTATTTATTATGCCCACATTACTAAATATTATGCATATATTTACAAATATATTCATTTAGGTAAAAGGAAATACATTAAAGACACCCTCATAACAGTACACATCCCACCTCCCCCGGCAAGCACTAACTCTATATTAATATTTCTTCCATCTATGCTATAATATAAGGGAGTACGAATGTTAACATAGTAGGCCCACTGAGTGTCACCACATTGCAAAAACAGAAATATACAGCAGCGTCAGGTTCTCACAACTGAACAGTGGGGCATATTACCAAGCAATAGCGATAATTATCGCTATTGCTTTGTTAGAGACAAAAATTTACCGCTGCGCTGCGGCGATTTTTCCCGCAAATAAACCTTGGTATTACCAAAGTTTATCGCAAATGCGATAAAAATCGCCGCAATGCATGAATATCGCTGAAAAGTCAGCAATATTCATGCATTACCGAGCTAATGCTCTTAGCCATGTTATCCACCTCCCATTGGATAACATGGCTAAGAACTGCTCAGGGCAGGTGTTAGCCTTTGGAGATATTCGCGCTTAGCGCGAATATCTCCAAAAGTTGGTAATAGGAGATAGCGATGTTAGCGACTGTTTTCAGTTGCTAACATCTTGGCACGCCCACTTTGCATATCATTAGTGATAAATATCACTGACATGCAAAGTGGGGCCCAAGATGGTCGCTATCTCCTACTAGCTGTCGCTAACTGGTGTTAGTGACAGCTAGGTAATAGGGAGATAATTTTATCTCCGCTTTCTTGGCTTTTAAAGCCAAAAAAGCGGAGATAAACCCCCTTGATAATATGCCCCAGCGTTCTTAAGTTTCCGTTGACACCTTAACTATATCCAATTTAATTATCTTCACCATTATTATTTTGTTACACACCACCATGACTACAGATACTCACAACCTAGTGTTCCCAACGTTACCAATATGGGTATTCACAACTAGCATAGGCGACCAATTAGGAATCCTACCCACTTGGGTTCTACTCCTAGTACCTATCCCATCAGAATCACCACAAACAAAGGGGCTGACACCTCTAACCCTCATACATCGTACACTAGCGCACTTGCAGTAACTGGTTTGCATTACTTATTGCTTTTAAACCCGATGTATCTTTTCTGGTGATGCCTGAAGATGGTAATCGAACTGTCTTGCCATTTTATCTATGTACAGTTGTGCTTCCTTCAGGAGTTTGGGTACGCACACAACAAAACTGTTTGTTGCGTTTGTTTTTAACTTATTATGCATTACGACTAGAGCACGTACAGTGAGGCATAGATATCATGGCTTCCGGTGTGTCAATGTTGGTCACAGCGTTATGTATATATTTTTCCACAGGTATGAACTAAACAATCACACACAGTTCCTTTTCTGAATATTTTCAATTGTGCTTTTTTAACAATTGGACGCACTTAGTTTCACTATTATTATTTATGTAAATCCCTTTTCTTTCATTAGCATACATCCTCTCCGTTTTCTGCACCATCATGCAGATGCAAGAAACTCTTCTATGTTCTTTGTCCCAAAACGGTTGCTGTGACAACCATCCAGTTTTTCCTGTCAACCTGTAATGTATAATTAGTTCACACTAGTGAGATACAAGATGCAGTGAGCAAGATGTTTTTTTGCCGCCGAAACGCGTCTGGGTCGTTTGTTTGTAATAAAGTAATCTTGCTTTGGAAACTATCCATGGAGTCAGCGACGGCTTTTTAGTTAAAGTTTGGACTGGTATTTGATATTTACAAATATGTTCAATTAGGTAAAAGGAAATACATTAAAGACACCCTCATACCAGTACACATCTCACCTCTTCCGGCAAGCACTAACTCTATATTAATACTTCCATCTATGCTAGACACAATATAACGGAGTACCAATGTTAACATATAGAGACACATTGGCTTTTTCAGAGGGTCAAAACATTCCTAAAAAAGAAATAGGTCATATCGAACAAATGGTACTCCACTCATCTCCTTTTCGATGGTAAAATCTTATAATAACCTCCAATCCACCATATAACACTTTTATCAATATTGTTATTGTCAGTAAAGCAGTATATCATAATGTATGCAAGAATATTGTTCTGCTGGGTTGTAGCATGCTCTCCACACCACTGGAGTCAAGCTATCCTGGCTGAAGATGGCTGATAGCCAGAAACCGGTCCTAGGATGCTTGATTCCGGTCCAGGAAAGACACGGCTTGGCAGTTCGGGCTGGACTGTTCCCATGAGGCACAGGGTCAAGGCTGATTTGCATACGGCCATGTCTGAACTGGGGTGGTGTGGAGTGCAAAAAAACGATGGATTTAGGTCCAGATCTCTGTACTGGGGTGAATATATGACATTGTTCTGCATTTTGTTCTGCATTCTGTCCATCAACTGTGGTATTTGCATTTGTCACCCCGAGTGGGGGATGGGTATGCTCAGACGTGAGTCCCATGCTCTCCACACCACTGGAGTCAAGCTTGGGGGATGGGTATGCTCAGACGTGAGTCCCATGCTCTCCACACCACTGGAGTCAAGCTATCCTGGCTAAAGACGGCTGATAGCCAGAAACCGGTCCGAGGATGCTTTATTTCGGTCCAGGAAAGACATGGCTTGGCAGTTCAGGCTGAACTGTTCCCATGAGGCACAGGGTCAAGGCTGATTTGCATATGGCCATGTCTGAACTGGGGTGATGCGGAGTGCAAAAAAACGATAGATTTATGCCCAGATCTCTGTACTGGGGTGAATGTATGACATTCTTCTGCATTCGGTCCATCAACTGTGGTTTTTGCATTTGTCACCCCGAGTGCGATGGGTATGCTCAGACGTGAGTCCCATGTTTTCCACACCACTGGAGTCAAGCTATCCTGGCTGAAGACGGCTGATAGCCAGAAACCGGTCCTAGGATGCTTGATTCCGCTCCAGGAAAGACATGGCTTGGCAGTTTGGGCTGGACTGTTCCCATGAGGCACAGGGTCAAGGCTGATTTGCATATGGCCATGTCTGAACTGGGGTGGTGTGGAGTGCAAAAAAACGATGGATTTAGGCCCAGATCTCTGCATTGGTGTGAATGTATGACATTGTTCTGCATTCTGTCCATCAACTGTGGTTTTTGAATTTGTCACTCCGAATGGGATGGGCATGCTGAGACGTGAGTCCCATGCTCTTCACAACACTGGAGTCAAGCTATCCTGGCTGAAGACGGCTGATAGCCAGAAAACGGTCCTAGGATGCTTGATTTCGGTACAGGAAAGACATGGCTTGGCAGTTCGGGCTGGACTGTTCCCATGAGGCACAGGGTCAAGGCTGATTTGCCTATGGCCATGTCTGAACTGGGGTGGTGTGGAGTGCAAAAAAACGATGGATTTAGGCCCAGATCTCTGTACTGGGGTGAATATATGACATTGTTCTGCATTCTGTCCATCAACTGTGGTATTTGCATTTGTCACCCCGAGTGGGATGGGTGTGCTCAGACGTGAGTCCCTTGCTCTCCACACCACTGGAGTCAAGCTATCCTGGCGGAAGACTGCTGATAGCCAGAAACCGGTCCTAGGATGCTTTATTCCGGTCCAGGAAAGACATGGCTTGGCAGTTCTGGCTGGACTGTTCCCATGAGGCACAGGGTTAAGGCTGATTTGCATATGGCCATGTCTGAACTGGGGTGGTGTGGAGTGCAAACAAATGATGGATTTAGGCCCAAATATCTATACTGGGTTGAATGTATGACATTGTTCGGCATTCTGTCCATCAACTGTGGTTTTCGCATTTGTCACCCCGAGTGGGATGGGTATGCTTAGACGTGAGTCCCATGCTCTCCACACCACTGGAGTCAAGCTATCCTGGCTGAAGACGGCTGATAGCCAGAAGCCGGTCCTAGGATGCTTGATTCCAGTCCAGGAAAGACATGGCTTGGCAGTTCGAACTGGACTGTTCTCATGAGGCACAGGGTCAAGGCTGATTTGCATATGACCATGTCTGAACTGGGGTGGTGTGGAGTGCAAACAAACGATGGATTTAGGCCCAGCTCTCTGTACTGGGGTGAATGTATGACATTGTTCTGCATTCTGTCCATCAACTGTGGTTTTTGCGGGTTGTAGCCACAGCAGGGTAGGAACAACATGTCTACCTGCTGAGCTCTCGACCACGAGCCCTAGAGATGTGTTAAAACCTGCACATCAGCGGCCCACATATCACTGTGGATGAAGGAACACCCCTTCCCCCCCTTGGAAATTAAATGTCAGCCTGCTACCAGAGTTAGGAATTGGCATTCACCAGAAATTCTGCAGAGACCCAAGGCCTATGTCAAGATGATGGTCCCTGGCTACGGGCATCAAGAGGCGGAGGATATAATTAGGGGAGTCAAGCAAGGATGCTTCTGGCTCTGTGATCTGGAAGGGAAGATCATCAGGGCCCTTCTGGTGAAATCCTTAGAGCCATTGGGGGTCGCTGCCTCTCCTGCTCCTCCTGGACCTGTGATAGCTGGTGGGCACTGATTAGAGGCATGAGTCTCTTAGTCCTGGGGACCAGATAGCAGTTATGGGCAGTCCAATCAAGCAGAGGCCAAGATGAGGCCACTCAGGGCTGTGGAGGCTCCAGACCGAGCAACTGGGAAGGAACTTCCCCAATCGAGCATTCTCGTATGGTGGAGGACCCTCCTGGCAGGCTGTCTGGAGCACAGGTGATGAACAGGGGCCCCTACAGAAATGTCTACACAATAGCTCTCCGCCACCCAATGTCCCTACACCAGCATAATAGCAACATAATTCAGCGGGCATGGGTCCCCTCACTGACCGATTGTTGTGCTGCAGGTGACACATGCAGTCCTCAGAGAAACCTTACACATTTGTATCTTTGTTGCCTTGCGTCCCTGAACCGGAGACCAAGCAAGCTGCTGGGGGTGCATATCCTACCCACTGAGAGTTCATAATTTTGTGGAGGAAACCTTGGGCACCCTCCGGTGATTTTCTAGTTGCACCTGCCCCCCAAACATTTCAAGACTCCCTAGGAAAGCTTGAATTGTGGTCATGAGGAAGCCTGGAAAGGCATATCTAGGGCAAATTTACTCTGACACTGCCTCGCCCTTTACAATCACCCCACCTTTTACCTACTGGAGGCCAACATGATGTCCACTAAAGCCAAGCCTGCAAAAACACGCTCCATTGAGGAGATATTGCACAAACAGGCACAAACCGACAAGGACCAAGTGACAGTACCCGATCCTTCCTTGTCTCACCAAGATACCGCGATTCCTGGACAGTCAGCTCTACAACAACCTTCAGGGAATGTCAACATCCAACTCCTGCTGTCTAAATTGAAGAAGGATGTGTCCTCCCTATGTCAGAACTGCTAATCTACCCACCATCACACAAACAGGACTGGTATCCACTCCTGGTCATTACTAGGTCATAGCTAACTTGCTATAGCCCACTTTCTGATAACCAATTGCTTTGGGAGAGCACACGTGTGCATACAAAACAAATACTCAAAGTACCAACAATTTTGGGGCCAGATGTACAACCATTTCATTTAGCGCCTCGCAATTGGCGACACATGGCATGTTGCAAATTGTGAGTCGCTAAATGAAATGTACAACAGTGTGTTTAACACTGTTTGGGATTCCCAATGGGGTCGCAAATTGCGAGGTTCATTAATATTAATGAGCCTCTCGCAACTTGCGAGCCCATTTGGAATGCCGTCCCTCCCAGGTATGGTGGCCTGCTGGGCTCTGCAGGCCACCATGTCTGGGACTGCTTTTAAATGAAGCAGTTTTAAAAAGAAAATGCAGCCCATTTACCATGCATTTAAAGAAAAAGGAAATGAAACATTTTGATTTAATTTTCTAAGGGCAGGCAGAGGTCCCTGGGACCACTGCCTGCCCATAAATAATTATTTTGCATGCATTTGAAAAGGGGAAGGGGTCCCCTGAGGACCCCTTCCCATTGGCAAATGCATTACCATCTACTTAAAGTAGGTGGTAATTGCGAATGTTTTGCGACCGCAAAACATTTGTACATGGTTTTGAGACTCGCTATTTAGAAGGAAATGCCCCTTCCAAATAGCAAGTTGCAAAACGTATTTAGCGAGTCGCAAACAAATTGCGACTCGCAAAATAGGCAATGTACATGGCCCAAAAGGTTTTTGCATGCACAAACGGGTTTGCGAACCTGTTCGAACATATAAAAACGTATCATACATCTGGCCCTTAGTATTTTATATTGAAGTAATAGATCCTCTGTCACATGCATTTGATTTGTTTTATAGCATCTCTCATTCCAATGTAGGATGCCAGAGCACTTTACATCACACACATATAAAGACATTGAATCATACATGTAAATCAGTGTGTATATAAAATGTTTAAAGAGTGCTTGGTCTGGAAAAGCACAAACTCAGGATTCAGAACATAACACTGTAGCTAGCACTGACTTTAACATTCAAAATGTATTTCCACCCAAATAAATCTTTTTAGCAGCATCAGGATAATGAATAACTGGGGAAAAACATAAGTTACTAACTGGTACCATGCAGTTTGCAAGCAGCTCTTTGATACAAGTTTATAGGTCCCTCTGCTACATTACAACTGTCTCTTGTGAAGTGCACAGTAACAAAAGAATCTCTATGACAAAAGCAGTAACTACGAACCTATGCACATAAGGTACTGCGTTTTAAAATGCATGTTACATGTTCTTTGCAGTAGGCACATTAACCCTCTGTGCTACATTAGTTAAGTCAAAGCTGCCACTGAACAAAACTCTCCTCACGCTCCAGCAGGTACATTAATCACTGGCATTATCTTGACACTTGTTGTTGCTGGAAAGCTGCTAATTATACAAGAAACCTTTCTGTGCTTTTAAAACTGTTGCCTGCGGATCCCCACGGAATGTGTCACGGACCCCTGGGGGAGACCCCAGTTTGGGAAACACTGCCCATTTATTCACCCATAATATACAAGGGCTAAACTCACCTATGACAAGAGGGGCTCTCACCAAATGGTTGCGACATAAACAGATTGACATACTACTGTTCTACTATCCAAGAGATCACCTCTTAGCCCAGGACCCATCCAGACAATGCTTCTGTTGGTACCCTATACTGTGCCACTCCAAAGCTTCTACCAGGACAAAAGGAGTAGTCATTCTCCCAAAATGAGGCTTACCTTTTACATATGACAACAAACTCGTAGACCTATAGGCCTCATTTGCACAATGGGTAATGAACACATAACTATGGGGCACATGCATCAACCAAAATACCGATCGCAAAGGGCGGATTCACAGAATTCCCTTTGCGACTGGTAATTTGGGATGCATCAACCCAAATGCAAATTCGCAAAATAGGTAATCGCAAACTTTGTGATTACCTTTTTTGCGAATGCAGTTAGGGAATCGCAATTTGCGATTCCCTAAATGCTATGCAGGAAGCATGGAAAAATTGCAACCCTGCTTTAGGATTCGCAAATTAACACCAACTTCAACTTGGCGGTAATTTGAAAATCCTTAGAAAAATGCTCTTTTTCTGCATTTTTCTAAGTGCCAAATGGAGCACAAACATGTACCTACATTCCTGTAGGTCGCCACATGTGCACACTTACCTGTATTGGGGTGCATCAGGGTGGCAATTTGGCCCCCTATCACCCTTGCAAATTGCATGCGCAATTTGCGAATACCTATTTGGTACTCGCAAATTGTGAATGCAATCCCATTCATTCCTATGAGCCCCTAGGCCAATAAGAATGAATGGGAAGCCATTCCTTAATTGCAAATTGCAATATGCTATTAGCAATTAAGGAATGTTAAGGATTCCGAAAAATGCATAGTCATTTGCGATAACCAAAAAGCAAATTCTTAAAATTTGCTATTTGGTAATCGCAAAACATTGCTGTGATGCACGTGCCCCTATATTCTCAATATAAGGCCCACATGACACCAAACACTCTCTTTATGATCACCTCTTTCCCAGAATAACCGATTTCTGCTCCACACACCTCCTATTAAGGGGGTATAAACGTGAGCCTTTACCCAACACTTGACAAATTGACTCCGGGGGCCTTGAACTCGCAACTTACGTCATCCTCACAACACCTCCTAGAAGGCACTTTGCTAATAGAAATATAGCACTAAAAGCACACAGGCAAATGCAAGTACACCTTTCATTAGACTGTCTATAGGTCATACATTAAATTGGATTACATTCTTCTCAACCACAGACTGACTCCACATGTACAAGATACACAAATAGACATCAAAATCCTGTCTGACACTCTCCAGTTGAGCTGAGAATAGATGTATCCCTATCTCACCATCCAAAACTGAACATATTCATGATCCACGAAGTAGCACTTAGTAACCTGACACTACGCAAATCGATTGTTGAAGCATTAGAAAATTATTTTAAGGATAACAATAATGTGGAAGTTGAATAGCACACAATATGTGATGTCGCTAAGGCAGTAATCACTGGTGAATTAGTTTGACATAAAGCCCACTTCACTTGATCATCAGCTTAAAAAAGATCTCTGACCTTGAGCTGTGCTTTAAAACCCTTAAATCATGCCACAAACAAAGTGGGTCCCAGAGGGCTCACAGAAAGCTGTGAAGTGCTGAAGGGGAGCTATGACAAATACTGATGAAAAAGACTTTAAAAAAAATTGCTTTATACTAACCAGCAAATGAGAACAGCAACAACGCTGATATGTTTTTGGCCTAAAAGTTACGGAACCACTAAAATAGAGATACTATAAGATCTATTAGAAAAGGAAGATAACACAGCATCTCCACAAACACCGAGATCCTTCGAGTTTTCCAGTGCTTCTATTCTTCTCTCTACTCAGCTCCACCAGCTGCCGAAGCAGCTCAAGATCATTATATTGAGTCTTTAGCTTTCTTCCACACTCAGCAACTTGACTTTCCACTGATCAAAGGTCCAATACACCTGCCATCACAAACCTTAAATAAAACTAGGTGCTGGGCATGGATGGGCTAACAGCCTCCTTATACACAGCATATACAGGAATCCTTGTCCCCCATCTCGCATTGCTATATAACCACTTCCTCCAAACAGAGAATGTCACCTCCTTTATGACTGAATCCACCGCAACTCTGATCTTGAGACCAGGCTAATGTCCTCTACCTAAAAAAGGGAACATTGCAGGTTTCTAATATTAGTTGGAGATTTGAATTCTAAAGTCTCTTCAAACAGAATAAGGGAAAAACACGAAGTCTTAAGTATCCCAACTGCCGAATTTCAGAACAAAAGTAGGACAGATAAAAGAGGAGCTTTACTACTCGAAAGTCTGAGAAGCTTAGGCCCTGGAATTGCTAATGAGAGGTTAGAAATGATATTCCAGCAAATTATATGCATAAGGTCCCAACAGGGAGATCCATTATAGATTATATAATTGTTTCAGCAGAGTTCTTTTATAATCTCATAAGAATGGAAGTTTTGGTAACTGATTTTAGCGACCATTTGTTGATGTGCATCAAATCCAATTTTACTGCTAAGGTAGGTCCTTGGAATTTTAAAGACAGCATGGTAGGGTTTAATGCAACCAATGGTAGAATGGTAGAATGTACTGGAACATTCCAGCGACCGGTAACTTAAAAGGGAATTTAACAAATTGGATAAAAGATGAGCAGCATTTAGTTATGGCCGAGCATGACTCTCCTTAATTTGATTTACTTGAAGCCATTTCCCATAATGTAGGCTTTTTGGCCACATTATGTAAATCATTGCATGCTCCAGATAAACGGAGATCATATTTTAATCCAATGCTAACCTTAAAAAGGGAAATAAATAAATTGGTGAGGGCCCAGTTCCTGAATCATTCTATCGAACAAAGTAATCTAATACATTTATTAAAGAGGAAAAGACAGAGGAAAAATGCTTCTAAAAACAAATGAAAGTAGATGGCGCATGGGTGCAGTTAAAAGATGCAGCCTAACCAAATAACTCTAAAACGTTTTGGGAAATCATCGCTGACTGCTGCAGCACAAGAGTGAAATCTCTCCCCATTCCGATTAAAGAAGAGGATTGGAAACTCCACATTATAGATCTCTACTCTGCTAATTTTAATTCTATTAGTATTGCTGCACCTGACTCCTCTGAAACTCCTTTATTCAACTATGCACATTCAGTGAAAGACGTGGTTGGATTTATTTGAAAAATGAAATCTTCAGGAGCACTTGGTCCGGATGAAATCCCCCTGACAGTAATCAAAAAGGAGTCACTTTTCTGGGCCCCATACTTAGCTCCTTTGTTTAATTTTTGTTACTCTCAGGGGAGGACCCCACCATCTTGGTCCCGAAGCATTTTAAATCCCTCTGCACTAAAAGGGTCCTAGAAACCTACTGGGTTACTACTGGCAAATTGCCTTATTAGATGCAGCAGGGAAAATATTTGCACGTAGTATTCTCGATCACCTCACGGAATGGGTGAAAGAGAAGAAGATCCTCCCAATAGAACAAGCAGGTTTTTGGAAAAATCATTCCACCCTTGATAATATCTCCAAGTTGAAACTAATTGAGGAGAAATACACGATCTCTCGCAGGTCGAGCGTTTATACGGCCTTCATAGATTTCTCAAAGGCCTTCGATAAGGTAGACCGACCATTACTATGGCGAAAATTAAATAATATGGGATTGCCTGCTCCCCTGCTATCATTAATTATTGCATTACATTCTCAAACATGGTGCCAGGTACTAATGGGAGGAAACCAAGGCCTACCAGCTGTAATTCCCATAGCAAATGCCTATTAGCACCACTACTATTCTCCTTATATATAGCAGATTTACCTGATTGTTTTTCCCAGTTGGAGGGAGAAACACCAAAGATAGGCAGCCGTCCTTTCTCGTGTCTCCTTTATGCAGAAGATATAGTAGTGATGGATCTAACCCCAATTGGGCTGAATAAAAAGCGGATATAATTACAGAATTTCACGATTGCTCATTTTTAGAAGATGAATGTGAATGTATTCATAGCCCAATCTAGTGAAATTATTAACGAGCAATGCAAAAAATAAACTTCATATCGAACACAGTACTAGTAAAGCTATTTCCTACGCTAATGGTCTGCGCATTTTTTATAGTGCAATGGGCAGACGGCATTTTTTACATCTGCTGATGGTTTTCAAAGCAAAAATCCCTCCAATCCTGCTCTATGCTATTGAATCAATCCCTGTAAAAGACTGGAGTTTTTTAAATAGGATCGAAGGCCAGATTTTACGTAAATTGTGCAATTGTAATACGTCATTTCCATCAGCTGCTATTAGACCGGAATTCGGCCTGATAAGCTCCTACATTCAAGGTATTTCCAGGGTCAAAAATAGTGACTCTTGCTCACCCTTTGTGTGGTCAGGACACATGAAACCTCTTAAACCCTTCACTGTGGTGCAAATTCCGCAGCGGTGTGGTGATTTAATTAGGGGGTGTAACCCCCTGCGTGCTCAGGACAGCTTCCGGCCTAATCAAAGATGCAAACCAAGTCTTTGAGGCTAATATTCCATGAAAGCTGCACACTCTCTACAAATATCCCTCTACATGAGGGAAAATAGAGGTATCCTGGCTGTTACACATTGACAGCTTTAAAATGAATTTTCTTCCTTGCCTGTTATATGTTGGTTAGGCCATACAACTCTAATTTACCCCTCAGTTTTACAAACAAATCCAGAATAGACTGTTCTGCATTGTGTGTGGCAATAAAATCCCAGATAGTCTCCAAGACATGTTCAGGAAACTAAGGGCAGGATGAATAGGACTTCACAATGTAGCTGTGTACACCCATGCAACTCAACATCAACCAGGACTGGATTGGCAGCAGATCTGGGCCACCAACCTTAATTCAACAGTGGAATACCACTACACTTGAATTCCCCTGCCATGCCTAACATGGCTTCCATGCAAATACAGACCAATACAGACCAACCGATAATTCTCTCCTCTTTTTTGACAACTATACTTCTTACATACTGGGAGGCAGAATCTCATAGATAAAATACGACCTTATAACCCTCTCTGATGAAACCGATCACTCACAACACTGGCTTTACCCCAGGTATGACAGCGCCATATTTTTTGGACTGGACTAGTGGTACTCATGGGGTTCCATTGTGCTTATGGGTCTTCTAACAAGATGGGACACTACTAGACAGTGACACATGCAGAGACCAGGTCTGCCTTTGACTGCACAATGGGTTTTTATTGACCTAACTGTTAAATGGTTGGGGAAAAGGGATCACCCAACAAAATTCAACATTGAGAAAACTCTGTGATAAATTGCATCAGTGTATACTGGGTTCTCTCATACAAGACTGCATTTAATAGAGACTTATACCATGAGATGTCTGATTCTTCCTGGCAAGCCATATGGGCCTGGACTGCTAAATCTACGATACGTTTCAAGCATGAAAGAAAACTCACCCAAATTCCTTACCAAATGGTACCTCACTCCTGCTCATATGAAAGCCATAAATGGGAGCTCTGACCTGTACTGTTGGTTGAGGGGAGATGTGATATAATTGTGGTGGATCTGCCCCAAGATCCGCTATTAGTGGGATGAGATAATACAAATAGTAGACACAGTCACGAAAGTAAAACTCCCTGTGGTCCTGCTGAATGACGGGGCCTTCCAGGGCCCGCAGGTTGTACACATACAACCACCTGCTATGCCTTCCCAAATGAAGAGTCAGTCAGACAGTAGAGAATACAAACAAGCATTTATTAACAAAAGTCTGCAGTGGAGTCCGTCATGACCTGCACCCTAAGATGACCGGAGAGGGACTAACTTCATCAACTGGTTATAGTAGGTAAAAAGGGCTTCCCAGCCATTTCCAACTCCGCCCACAATAGAAAAGAACTGGCTTGAGCAGACCTGAACAATGGAGCACAGAGAGATGAGCTAACACATGACAGATGGGAACATGTTATCAGGGATACAAGGCCACAGTGCTGGGTACTCCTCATCTCCTAAGATGGGTCCAGAAGCTATACATTCAGCTAGTCATGTGAGGGCATAATACCTTATCAATTAGCAAGTCAAGGAAACAGCCTTGGACAGCAGAAGAAATAATAACATATTCTGCTGAGGCAAGCAAGATGAGCACTGAGGCCTATCTCAGATACAGTTTAAAATGGATGTACACTGGCTAACTAAAGCTTACATGCTGCTAGGATAGCTCAATGGGTTGCATAAAGTGAATACAAATGCATGTATTTTAGCCACACAGTGCTAACCTAAAACAGCATGGCAGAGCTATCATAGGAAAGGGAATTTTTAAATCTAACACCGATGCTCCTCCGTTTGGGGGCTCCAGGCGATCATTCCATATATCCTCTCACATCACGTATGGATAAAATGCTAACACGCCTTCTTCTGGCTACCAGACTCTGATTAGCACTCTTTTAGAAGCAAGATTTGACTCTGACACTGCACTTTTGGTGGCCAAGGTTTGGCCCATCTTCACAAACGAGAAACTAACTGCCCTAAAATGAGGCAGAATGTCGAAATTTGACAAAGAATGGTCTCCGTTTTGAACCTACATGAGAAAAGGCAAACAATACAGTGGTGGCCCAGCAGGCAGACCATTCATTCTCCATCATTCCAGAATGATGAAATGTCCTTGACCTCCGACTTAGGTCCTTCTGATGTAGTTGATTGACACACCTCAATATTGCTTAAACTTCACTAATACAGTACCTCCCAAAGACCTGCTTCTGAATTCCTTCTTTATCTCAACTCAACCAAATTTAACTCAGCTTGCGATTTTATTAAACAGTGATTGTTTATAATCACTGCCTATGTTGTGTGCGATGATTAATTCTTCATATCTTCCATATATGTCACTATCGTAGTAATAAATACAACTATTTTAAAAAAAACAATCTTTTTCTACATTTAAACTGCTACCATTGCCGCCATTTGATCCATCAACAGGAAATCCTGCACTCCAGAGCCCATGTGCAAAAGTACAATCTCCAGAAGAGCTTGAAAGCTTCTCCCGGGGGACCAATGTAGCCCAGGGGGTGACTCTGGTAACTTTCAGGGGCATGACCCGTCACTGCTGCACCTCTAGCTGCTCCCAAAATATATCATAACATGCTGATGGTACCCATGCACTCCCTATGGCACCACAGAAGAGAGAATGTGTAAATGTCAGCCGTTGCAAGTGCTTATGGGGCATTCAAGTGCCTGGGTCTTGAATATTAAATGAGAAACTTTGCTGTCTGCCCAGAATACTTTATTTATAATGTTTATAGCAGCTTTGCTGTACGTTTGCTTTTGCCTTTTGAATAGCAGATGTCCCTGCCTTTTTTATTAAGCACCATATGAGATCAGAATTTAGAGTCACCACAGCATGCCATCTCACAGCCCTCAAAGCTGTTCTGTGCAAGCATGGAGCTGGTCTCCTTCTGATTCTCTCTGCATGTGGTCAGAGCAGGTGGGGAGTGTCTTTGGTGTGTTCCTCATTCCTCCGACATGGGCTTGGGGTGAGTGGGTGCACACACCCTCATTGGAGGAGCACAGTGACGCTCCTGCCTATCTTCTGTCCCGGGGTAATGGGATGCCCTGGGACAACTGCTATTTGTATCAGTTCCCAGTCAATGGGATACCTGGGGTCAAGGTAAGCTCTGGGGAAGAGGCCCCACACATGCCATTCCTCAATAAAATTACCAACATTTAGGTTGCACCAGAAGTAGTTTCCTCGGGTATCCTGGCCTCTAAACTTTACTTTCAACGGAGCTTTATTTTTAAAGCTCAAACTGCCGGACCTGTCCTTTCTGTGAGCTCCTTTCACCTGCCTTCACATGGTGCTGTGTCTCTCTCTGCCTGCGCTATTTGTGCTGCTTGATTATGTTCCCTGTTACCCCAAATCCAGCCACCCACCTTCTTCTGTTACCTTGATCCTCCCACCTCCCCCTTCTCCTATTCTTGATGAACAGCACTCTGAGGCCCAAGACTGCCGTTTCCCTTTTAATTTTGTCCTCCATCATACAGCCATTGCCTCTTTAATTTTTCCTCCTTTCCACAGCCCCTAGAAACATGACCTACCTACATGGCCTTGGGGAGTAGTTACCCTCAAGGGTGCTGCCTTGCGAGAAAGCCACGGCCCTGCATATGCCAACTGCTTGGCTTTTGGACTTCCCATAAAACAGTGTGTTTGTCCTGCGGTCCTGTTTGTTTTTTCAAGGCTTGGAAGTACGTTTCTGATCCTTCGAACGCAAACTCTGTTGTGGCATCTACTTTTCGTCCTTGCATTCGGAGCCGATATTTTCTGTCCCAGGCGATCACCTGCAAGGACACAAGTCATCATTGTTACCTACTCCCACAAAAAAGCGAAATACTACACACTTGTGCAAGTCAGGAAAGAGCTGCAGCAACTGAAAAAAAGCTTTTTGGGCTCTAGGATGCAGCATTATATTTAGGTAAAAGTTGATACAAAAATAATGCCTGTTACATATGTTATAATAATAATGACAATTGTAAGTTATCCTTCCTCTGGCGTATCTTGATAACTTCTTTAAGAAAACTTGCAACAGAAAAACATATAGTTTATTTGTGCAACAGTTGCAAAAACAGAAAAGAATGACCGACTTATTGAGCAAAAGTGAAATAAAATGCCTGTGAGCACATAAAAAACACACAAAAAATGATATAGTGAGAAGTGTTGTGGAGATACAACATCTCAGCACAGTGGCCCAAGTACTTAACAAGGGTCCACATTTGGCACTGCCAAAAGGCAATGCAGCAGGATTAACTGAAACCTTGTCGACGATCAGTAAGAAGTATAAGGTAGGGTTCCCTGTTATTATTAGAAAGAACATATCCCCTAACTGTGGGTGTGTGTACTTCCAGTTCTTCTCTTACTGCATCTCTGAAATAAGTAAAACTTTTTTTGGTTCAAGCAATGTTATTTTTATTCAATCGCTCTGGAAGGGAGAACATTTCAAGAAGACCCAAACTTCTAAATGTGGTCTTAACGTAAGTGACCTAAGGGATAGGAAAGGCCCTATCTAATTCTAGGCAGTCCCTCAGGATGGTTCTATTTAGTTCTAAATGTTGCTTTGTCCAAATGTTAATCCACTTGATAAGCAGTTGGAGAAGAAGAGTATCAGAGAGACAGAGAAACCATAACTCTTGGTGAGTTATAAAGGAGGCAGTGCTGGTGGGTAGAAACAACAGGCATCTGGAAAAAAAGGTTTTTTTCATGGTTTGGAAAATGGAAAGGTCCTTGTATCCCCAGAGGTCGCTGCCATAGCCAGCAGTAGACAGACACATTGCCTGATAAATCTGTAACTGGCTTATTTTCTAATCTGGATGCAAAGTCAAAGAGCGAAGTGCACACTTTCAACTGGAGTATCTTTTTGTTTGACAGTTGAGGCAACTGTGAACCCACAAGGGAAGACAACATCCCTAGATGTGAAAATGTCTTACATTTTGCAGATCTGAGGTCGACCAGCAAATCATTTGGAATAGTTGGTGGAATTCTCCAATGAGTCTATATGCTTAACAAAAGTGTATAGATGCAAAGGGACACCTGGGGCCTCATTTATGATAAATGACGCATCGCTGCGTGAAAGCAGCGATGCGTCACTTCTCAGTGCGCACTCCTTGCGACATTCCTGATGCGTCATATTTAATGTATGACGCATCATGTCGCAAGGAGTTACAGATACGTCAGTATTTCTGACGTATCTGTAAGAGCAAAAGTGACGCATTGCTGGAGTGTGTCACAAAAGTGACGAAACTCCAGCAATGCGTCCTTTCACATGGGGCAAGCCCCATGTAAAAAAGGGGCTGCGTCAATCTTAGGCCTGCTGTGAGGCAGGCGCAAGATTTTGACGCAACGGCGTCCTAAAAGTGACGCAGTGAAATCTCATAGATTTCACTACGTCACTTCTACGACCCTTCCTTGCGTCAATACGCCCCCCTTGCATACATTATACCTGGCGCAGGTATAATGTGGCGCAGGGATTTACAAAGTGACGCATCTACCTAGATGCGTCACTTTGTAAATATGGTGCAACAAGGCGCATTTTTAATGCCACTGGTGCGTCACAAAAAGTGACACACCAGTGGCATAAAAATGAGGCCCCTGGTGCGCTTCTGGCCAGCAGGACCACATCATCTGCAGACAGTAAAAAATGGCTCCCAACAAATAGAACATCTAAACTGTTATTTAAGGCAAGAGAAAATAAAAAGGAGTAAGTATACATCCTTGTTTGACACCTGTGTTAACCATGAAACATCCAGTAAAAGAACCATCACTATTAAACCTACCACAGCAGATGTTTTATTGTGAAGGTCCTGTAAAAATGTGACAATATCAATGTAGACTCCCATAGCTAATACAATGTGCTAAATGAGCTAAGGTTTGTCCCCATTAATAAAATTGAATGCTGAAGCCAGGTCCAGAAAGTTCATATGAATGGGACAGAATTCACCCATTGTGCACTTACTAATTAAAGAATACAAGTTGAGGCATTGATCCGTGGTTCACACCCCAGGATAAGCCTGTAGTGCTCCTGCAAAGAATATCCAGACTTTTTAAATCTCAGGCCGATCTACCAGAGGTTTACTGGTGTACTGGGTCCAGAGGAAGCAGCAGATACTTTATTGAAATGATGTCAATCGTTTGCGTCCAAAGGGCCTTAAACGTTTTTTAGGTGGTAATATTGAAGGTAGTTGGTTAACCAGTTCTCTGGGTGTGAAGTAAATATGAAAAAGTTGCATACCGTTGATGATTGGAGGTATATAGAAAAATTGAAACAATCTGGAAAAAAGTGGGGACCCTGTTTATTTCTATTTGAGGCAACAAATGACTGACAACACTGGGTTGAATACAATTTAGTTTAACATAGTCCTTCTTAAAGCACTAGGGTTCCTGACCTTCCCATCAAACTCGCTTAGCCATAGTACTATGTTGTGCAAAGAGTCCCCTCCCCCAAGTACAGCTGTTAAGAGGCATCCTCCCTGACCACAACCTTCAGGGTGAATGTTACCTAAAACAACAACATGAGGGGTCACCTCCGGAGGAAAGTTAATGTAGGCATCTGAATAATAATGTGAAATGCTTGTACGACCCCTCGCTTTGCTCTGACAAGATGGAATTGATTGAATAGATGATGTGAAAATTAGTAAATTTGAGGGAGAGCTCCCTCCCTCATAGGACACTGTAACACTAGATTAGCTTGGTGTGGAGTCCCTCAACCAACCTCTCCTGAAGGAGGCTGGTATTCTTGTTCTTGTCTGTCAGTTCTGCAATGTTCCTTTTTACCCTCGATAGTCTCTTTAAACAGGCATCAAATAAGTTGTTAATAAAAAGTTTGATTTCACTATAATGTTTGTCATGAAAATATTCAAAAACTGGTGTCATTGTCTCCCTTTGTACCACTCCTTTAAGGCCTAGTTGAGCAACAGACTTCCTCACAATGGCCTCTTTCTTCTTCCTTTTGCTGGCAGGTAGCTGAGGGTCCAGTGAATCTTGCTGAGTAATAGTCAGCTTGATAAACATCAGCCCTGAACATAACTGAGGTCCCTTCAATGTGTGAAAGCTCTTGCAGGGATGCTGAGGGCTGCCCTTCATCATTGAAGAGCTTATCCTAGATAACACTCTACTTAAGACCGGAGTAATGTTGGAGGATAGTAGACATGGGGGCATATTGTCCATATTCTGGTGTTTTCTGCCGCTAAACGGGCGATAATGTGAACACCGTTCTTGATAATATGCCCCCAAGTTCCTTTTTGACAGTTGAACTTCCATTGCTCATCACACCCTCTAGTGACTGATTTTGGGGGCAGGTGTAAAGACGTACCCTGGTTTGGTCTTGTTGGGTCACGGACTGGTCAGCTCGCTTGTGTTAGTCTTTGCCCCGGCAAGGCCAAGACATATCACTTACAAGTCCTGTGCTGTGAGGAGAAGAAACACACAATATAACACCTGCAGCAGTTAAGCTCCTCTATGTCAGCCTCCTTCATGTAGCAAGGCATTCTGGGAAATGGAGTCCTGGGCTCTCATAGCCTCACACAAATATGTTTTCCATCCCATGCAGCAGGGAGAAGAAACCTGCTAAATGGTACTCTCAGAAATTGAGCCCCTCCTTGTTAGACTCTGTCATGCAGCATGGCACTGTGAGAAATGGAGTCCTGGGCTATAATAGGCCTGCAGGTCCTGATTATAAAAAGGAGAACAGGCTCACACAAACATTTTGCGATCCCCAAATCAAATTTTATTTATAAAGTTTCTTTATCTCTCACTGTTTGTTCTTATTGGTTAAGAATTTGTATTGATAAGTTATACATCATTTGGAATGTTTGATAGCACTAGGTTTAGCAAATGATTAACTGAATTGAAAAGGAGGTAGTGGTACTAGACTCATTACCAATTTAAATAAATGTAAGATTGACTATGTTTTATGTCTTTGATACTAAAGAGGTTTTGGCTAGAAATGCACTATAGGAGTCCATTTTAACTAATATGTTTTTGAGGCAACCTGCATGTTAACAGAATGTCACAACTTTATGGTTGGTGATCATCATTCTAGATAAAAGAAAATATCTCTAGGGTCATAGTCAGGGCCTAATTATTAAAATATTAAATGTTGGACTCCAAATATTTTTTAGAAGCCTCCAATTGTCTCTGTTTAATGTTGAGATTGTAGACTAATGATACGCAAACAAATGATGGACGGATTGCTGAATAAATCATACATTCACCCCCAATCAAGAGATCTGGGTTGAATCCATTGTTCGTTTGCTCACCATGCTACCCCAGTTTAGACCCAGCCATATGCAAATGAGTCTTGACCCTGTGCCTCATGGGAACAGTCCAGACCGAACTGCCAAGCCAGGTCCTCTGTGGGCCAGAAACAAGCATCCTGAGACCGGTTTCTGGGTACTACCCTTCATCAGCCAGGCTAGCTTGATTCCAGTGGCACAGTGAGCAAGAGGCCCACCCACGGGTAGGCATTCCCATCACACTTAGGGTGAAAAGTGCTACGCAAATAAATGATGGACGGAATGCTAAATAAATTATACATTCACACCCAGTCAAGAGATCTGGGTTAAATCCATTGTTCTTTTGCTCACCATGCCACCCCAGTTTAGACACCGCCATATGCAAATCAGTCTTGATTGACCCTGTGCCTCATGGGAACAGTCCAGACCGAACTGCCAAGCCAGGTACTCCCTGGACCGGAAACAAGCATCCTGAGACCGGTGTTTGCGTATTACACTTCATCGGCAGACTAGTTTGATTCCAGTGGCACAGGGAGCAAGCGACCCACGTCTGGGCATACCCATGCCACTTAGGGTGAAAAGTGCTATGCAAACAAATAATGGATGGAATTCTGAATAAATCATACATTCACCCCAGTCAAGAGATCTGGGTTAAATCCATTGTTCATTTGCTCACCATGCCAGCCCAGTTTAGATCCAGCCATATGCAAGTCAGTCTTGACCCATGCCTCATGGAAACAGTCAAGACCAAACTGCCAAGTCAGCTCCTCCCTGATCCAGAAACAAGCATCCTGAGACCGGCTTCTGGGTATTACCCATCATCAGCCAGGCTAAGTTGATTCCAGTGGCACCGTGAGCAAGAGACCCACGTCTGGGCATACCCATCGCACTTAGGGTAAAAAGTGGTACGCAAACAAATGATGGACGGAATGCTGAATAAATCATACATTCACCCCCAGTCAAGAGAACTGGGTTAAATCCATCATTCTGTTGCTCACACTGCCACCCCAGTTTAGACCCAGCCAAAGGCAAATCAGTCTTGACCCTGTGTCTTTTGGGAACAGTCCAGACCGAACTGCCAAGCCAGGTCCTCCCTGGACCGGAAACAAGCATCCTGAGGCCGGTTTCTGGGTTTTACCCTTTATCAGCCAGGCTAGCTTGATTCCAGTCGCATAGTGAGAAAGCGACCCACGTCTGGGCATACCCATCCCACTTAGGGTGAAAAGTGCTACATAAACAAATGATGGACGGAATGTTGAATAAATCAAACATTCACTCCCAGTCAACAGATCTGCGTAAAATCTATTGTTCTTTGGCTCACCATGTCACCAAGAGATTGTAGACCAGGCAGTTTAGTCTTAATTATGCCTTCTGCCTCTTTTATCCCCAAAAATACTCCTCTACATGGCCTTTATCCCACTCAAGCAACAGCCACAAACCTTGGCATGGTGAACCAAAACAAGTCTCTATAATGAACCTTTAAATAACTCTCTAGGATCTTGCTATGAAAGCAGTCAGGATTAACTTAGGGGCAAATAAATCCCACATGAATTCTGATAAATAGAGTACATTTTAATAAATTATTATACAACAAAATTACAAAAGTCCTATCAGCAGAACCAGAGTTATGAGTGCTAAAATTTTAAAGTGAAAAATAGCACCTAAATGATCAAAGCGCAAACTGTGGACATCTGGTCGTGCAAGATGAGGGAAAAGTTAACATTGTTGGCTAAACACAATGGATATATTTACAACAAGGGGTGGTGAGGGACAGAGTCTCTGAATTAAGCAGAAAGCTCTCACCCAGTCAAGAGATCAGGGCTAGATCCAACACCGTTTTTTAGCTCACTGCACCATCCCAGTTTCAGAACCTGGCTGTATGCAAATTAGTCTATTCCTGTCCCAGTGCATGATGGGAACAGGGCAAACCAAACTACAAAAGCCAATTCTTACACTGGGAAGGAAACAAGCTCCCGGGGACCGGTTTCTGGCATTACAGCCGTCTTCGGCCCGGTTTGCTTGAATCCTGATGGTGCAATGAGCAAGGGTCTCACATCTGAGAATACCCTTCCACGCTTAGGGTATACTCAGACATGAGTCCCTTTCTCACTGCTCCATCAGGATTCAAGCAAGCCGGGCCGAAGAAGGCTGAAATGCCAGAAACCGGTCCCCGGTAGCTTGTCTCCTTTCTGGTGAAGAATTGGCTTGGTAGTTTAGTCTGCCCTGTTCCCATGATGCACTGGGCCAGGGACAGACTGATTTGCATATAGCCAGGTTCTGAGCTGGGATGGGGCAGTGAGATAAATAACGGTGATGGATCAAGCCCTGATCTTTGGACTGGGTAAGAGTGGTCTGTTTAACTCAGACACTCTGTTCATCACCACCCCCTTTTCTAAATCGTTTTTGGCCACTATAGGTGTGGCAGGGTATACTCAGACATGAGTCCCTTTCTCACTGCTCCATCAGGATTCAAGCAAGCCGGGCCGAAGAAGGCTGAAATGCCAGAAACCGTTCCCCGGTAGCTTGTCTCCTTTCTGGTGAAGAATTGGCTTGGAAGTTTAGTCTGCCCTGTTCCCATGATGCACTGGGCCAGGGACAGACTGATTTGCATATAGCCAGGTTCTGAGCTGGGATGGGGCAGTGAGATAAATAACGGTGATGGATCAAGCCCTGATCTTTGGACTGGGTAAGAGTGGTCTGTTTAACTCAGACACTCTGTTCATCACCACCCCCTTTTCTAAATCGTTTTTGGCCACTATAGGTCTGGCAGGGTATACTCAGACATGAGTCCCTTTCTCACTGCTCCATCAGGATTCAAGCAAGCCGGGCCGAAGAAGGCTGAAATGCCAGAAACAGGTCCCCGGTAGCTTGTCTCCTTTCTGGTGAAGAATTGGCTTGGTAGTTTAGTCTGCCCTGTTCCCATGATGCACTGGGCCAGGGACAGACTGATTTGCATATAGCCAGGTTCTGTGCTGGGATGGGGCAGTGAGATAAATAACGGTGATGGATCAAGCCCTGATCTTTGGACTGGGTAAGAGTGGTCTGTTTAACTCAGACACTCTGTTCATCACCACCCCCTTTTCTAAATCGTAAACACAATGGATAGCAGTTCATATACAAGAAGTGGATTGGGCCTGGATTCCACTTACCTTCGAAAGTAGAAGAATTTTTTTAAGTAAAAGGTCTGAGAAGATAAATATCAGTGGGGCAAGGCAACCAGCACTGTCTTTGGAGGAGGCGTCTTCATAAGGGAGCAGATGGACAAAGTCACTGTAAAGATTTCTACTTATAAACTAGTCTTTTTTTGGGGGGAAGTCAAAAATCTTCAGTGGAATGAAGCTGCAGGCTGTAGCCGACTTTGGCTCCATGAGGCCGGATACCCCTCTGCGTGGAGCCCATAAACAGGATTTGCTGCTGCGAAGAGGGATAGAGCAGGAGCTGCAGTGAAGTCAGGCCATTCCACGATACACCTTGGGAGGTTCAGCAAGAAGGTAGGTCTCGGTCTCATCTTACCTCACAAAGCAATTCTTGGTAAGAAATGTTCCCAAGTTTAGCATATGAGCTATCTGGGCACATTCAGCACCACTTTCAGGGGTCCAGGACGGGCAGGTCATGAATGACTCTGGCTGGGTTAAGGTGCAGGTTGAAGATGGCAAAAATCCTTTCTGTCGCCGTGGTTCCCTAAGGTTCTGCCAACTAGCCCTTGGAATCACATTGGAGGTCCTGAGTTTAAGCAGAAAAAAGGACGCAGGGAGCAGGGCTTTCCTCAGACGGCATCAACAGGCTTTATAAGCAGGTTATTGCTCGAAAGTGCAGCATGGCATCCCTCTGAAGTGCAGAGTATGCCCCAGGCAGCAGGGAAGGCCTTTGAGAGTCATTCTTCAGGTTCTATTTTTATAACTGATATCAACTTTGAAGTGGAAGAAACCTCTACAGTTTTGTCCCTGCAGAATTTTCTGGAATTTCCTACCTCCCTGTCCTTGTCCCAGTCTGTCTGCAGTCACAATGGGCTAAGGCAAAGTTATTGGTGTGTCAGCTGAGGCAGTCTTTGGAAATACAAGTAGGGCTGTGCACAGTGCTGCCTCATCCTGCTTTTCATGGCAGACCTGCCAACACTCAGTCCCTATATTGTGTAGTGGTCTCGGAGGAATACACATAGCTGAGTTGCCACCTATTCCTAGTCATGTTTCCCAGGAAACAGGCTGCAGCCACCAAATGCTTATGACAAGAAAATGCCAACTTTCTAAAAGTAACAGTTTCAAAATTGTGAATTAAATTCCGAATTTACCAATAAAAAGGATTTCAAGTTACAATTCCCTAGACACCAAACATAACATTTCTATCTGCTTCCAAACAAGCATTAACACTTATTAAATTTAATAAGGTAACCTACTGTTATCCTATGGGAAAGGTAGGCCTCATAGTACTGAAACTGTATTCATAGGTTTTCTCCATCAGGACATGTAAATCTTTAAAAAGTACATGTCCACTTTTTCAATACAATTATAGTCAATATTTTGCTGGTCAGCAACTAAAGCTAAGTTTCCACTCATTGCCACATTTTGTGGATTAATTATTGCACACACACCATACCAAATTTGTCTGAGAAAGACGTGACTGCTTAAGCTAGAGTGAACCTGTGATACTCCAAAAAAGCAGGTTATCTCTTTGGGTCAGACTTGTTTTGCCTTGTGACAATACAGTAGCAACTTGCAATAAAATGTTCTCTACCCCTCTCATTGACAAACAATTCCAAAGGCCAAATGATGTTGCTTGTATCTGATTTAGATCTTGGCTGGACTCCTGCCGTCCCTTCCTCAATGGCAGTTACAAGTACTCCATCGAGCTGAAGGTGTCCCACCCGCTGTATTTATATGTGCTGGTTGAACAACTGTCAACATCAGCAGACTGTTTACCATTACATAAGTGACTCACCTCCATGTATGCAACTGACTCCTCTGGTGGCTGACAATACTGCATCAGGCCAACGAGTTTGTGCCAAGCCTATTTAGATCTCCGCATTGTACTGGCATTGTTCTAGCGGCAGATTCCTAATGGTGTGAGTCCCTTGTGAAGTGGATACTGGTAAGTACTACTTATTGATGTTTCACTAGACATATATATTGTGTTTGCTTTAAAACAATATGTCAGTAATATGTTATGCTTCTTTTGTTTCATATAGCATAGCATATACAGCATAGTAGACAATAAACATACACACACTACTGAGTGCACAACCACAGCACAACAACAGCACAACCACAGCACAACACAGCACAACAACCACAATCACAACAACAACCAAATATTTTTTAAGTATCAATACAGGTGTGTTAAATTTACCATGATAAGTTACAATATATACACCACTGCATTCCACATACGAAACAAATTGCAATTGAGAGCAATTTAAAAATAGATGTGGACAATGTGAATATGATTCATAATAAAACCAGTGAAAAATAAGCTTACTATTGTAGTATGAAAGTCCACAAGAAGCCAGGTATTAGTTCCAAGAAGTAACTTTATTCGAGTTCAGGTTACAGAAGCTTTAGGTTGTAGGCAAGATGGTAAGTAGGCCAATATGTACACCCACCAGGAGCAGCCTGCTAGCTGCTCAGCCTGCTGACACCAACTGACTCACATCAGGCACCCAACATTCCATGACCTCATCAACATTCCACACATACTCAGGCTGAACAGCTAGGGGAAAGAGGGAGCAAAGACAGAACAGGAAAAGTCACCTTACTACACTTACCTTAGATCCTGGCGAAAACGGAGTTGAGTAGCAATGTGGTTAATCAGTAGCAGCAAAGAAAACGGAGGTTGAAAATGGAAAAAAGTACAGGCCATATTATTAAGAATGGGCGATAACAATATTGCCAGGAAACTGCTGCTAAAACGGTGATAAGGGACTTGATAATATGCCGAATAGAATACCAATAGAAGCCCAGGTTCGATGTCCTTCACACCAGAACCTGGGCTTCTATTGGAATTCAAATCAAATCAAAATATCTTTATTCGGGTTCCATATATGAAAACCATAAAAGTACATAAAAACACAATTAAAATCATTATTCATTCATTGTAGAAAAATTATTAAAACTATTACACATCATTACAGGTTCGTACGGTGCCTAATGCATAATTTTAGATATTGTGCCACAGATTTTGTCATCAAAGAATTTTCCAGGAGTTGCAGGGCTAAATAGGCAGGGCGACATCTACGGATGTTCATAACTTTTAGTAGTGGTAATATCCACCTCCTGCGTAGTTCCATATAAAATTTACAAAAAAATGTGACATGTATTGTAGACTGTGGGGACATAGAGTCACACGGACACACTGCAGTGTTATGAGTCCATACATTCTGAATGGGAAATAGAACCAAAAAATGATATATGTTAAGCCTGAAACGAGTGAGGAGTAACTTTTCATATTGCGACAAATGGTACTGTAAATAAGGTTGGATAGTTGGGACCAGCTGTATCATTAAGCATTGTTGTACTGAGGGTTTACCTATTTCACACAGCATTCGGAGTTCAGATAAATGTGACAGACAAAGTGTTTTTAGATCTTTTTTTGAAATGTCTGTTACAGATGGTGGGTCTTCAAAGAAGCTCGGACGGCCGATGTCAGTGAAAAAAGATTTTACATATGCCAACCATTTTATCTTATTCATATGGTCTAGTTTCACGCAGTCCTCTATTATTGTTCTTGTAAGGTGGCATTCTTCTCTGGCCCAAATTCTACGCCATAGCATGATAGGCTGAATCTTAATGATGTCCGATATATAGTGTACTCCGAGTTCAAGGTGACAACCAAATGTGGTGGTGCTTTTGGGAACAGCCAATAAAAACTTTAGGAAGGAGATTTCGATTTTTTGGAGTTGCTCTACATTAGTTGTACCCCAGACTCCTGCTCCAAAAGTGGCTGTGCTGATAGATTTTGCATTGTATATCTTAATCATTTCGTTGGGTGGTCTTTTTCCCAAACGAAGTGAAAATGCTTTTAAAGCGCCGACTGTTCTTGTGAGGACTAACTTTCTGGAGTTAATTGCCTCTCTCCAATTAAACGCCTCATCAATAGTTATACCAAGATAAGGATAGATGTTAGTTCTTTCAAGAGGCAGGTTGTCCACAAAGATTTTTTTCTCTTTGTTCCCTCTGTTGCCGATGTGCATTACATAAGTTTTCCTTATGTTCACTTTTAGATCGAGACTGGTCATAAAGGTACAGTAATTATTTAGGGCCCTCTGAAGCTGGACAGGTGTTCTTGCCAGTATTACCGCGTCGTCGGCGTATAGTAACGCTGGAATCTGTCGACGACCGGCTTCCGGCAGATCTTTAACGCCCTTAAGCAGTGCAGCCTCTAAACCATTCGTATAAAGTGTAAATAGGAAAGGGGCCAGCACGCACCCTTGTCTGACCCCTTTCTGAATTGGAAAGCTGTTAGTTAGTTGTCCTGTTATTCCATATCTGACCTTTCCCGTAGCGCCAGAGTATAGCTCACGGAGGATATCTACTATAGGTGGTTCTATCCCCATTTGTAGCATTATTGTCCAGAGCTTCGAGTGTCCCACACAGTCGAAGGCTGCTGTAAGATCGACATACACCATGTGTAGGCACGATTTCTTCGCTGTTACATATTTTCCTACAAGTAATGTTAAATTTAGGACTTGATCCACGGTGCTTAGCCCGGCTCTGAAGCCGTATTGGAGGTCTGAGAGTACCCCTTGCTCTTTTGACCACTCCTGAAGTCGATTTAGAAGTATACGCCCTAGCATCTTTCCAGTTGAATCCAAGAGGGATATGGGGCGGTAGCAGGTTGGACTGTCTCTGTTGCCTTTTTTAAAAATGGGGACCAGGATCGAGGTTGACCAAGAGTCAGGAAGGCCAGTGTCTTTTGCTGCGTTTAACACTTTAGTCAGAAGGGGAGCCCAAAGTTCAGGTAGAATTTTGTAGAGGTCCATAGGAATAGAGTCTGGTCCCGGTGCTTTGCCATTTTTTGCAGATTTTATAGCATTAGTTGTTTCTTTGAGTGTGAATTGTATCTCTATCGGGTATTGCACCAACGGGAGAGGATCTTGAGAAGTTAAGTCTTCGGGCCCAATCTCCCCAAAAACCCCTGAGAAGTGCTGTACCCAGTCTTCTGCAGTTATAGCAACATCCAAAGAGGGGCCAGCATTATTATCAGTTAAAAAAGGAGTTTTAACTGTTTCCCAGAAGGATGTGCTGTCTTTTAGGGTACTGCTTTTTAGGAGTTGTTTCCAGAGGTTTACTTGTAAGTCCTTTTTCCTTTGTTTAATTGCCTGTGCGTAAGTTTTCCTTAATTCGGTTACCTCTGCTCTGTTTCTTGGTTGTTTTGTTAAGGCTTTTGGAATTCAATATGGCATATTATCAAGCCCCTTATCGCCGCTTTAGCATCAGTTTCTTGCTGCTAAAGCGGCGATAAGGGTATCGCCATTCTTGATAATATGGCCCAAAGTTTCTACCTCATTCCCTTTCAGTCTGCCAACATAAGGTTGGAGGTGTCCCCCGCCACAGTTTCTTCGATGGAAAAACACATTGCGATTGGCCCAGAGGAAATCTTGGCTGGACATCTAAAAAAACACTTGTTCCTATGACAATGTTGATGCAGGAGGAAAAGTCTGGTGGAGATGGCAGCACTCAAACTGACTATCATCCATAGACACGCCAACAGCTAAATACAGTGGGCAGACCGTAAGTAGGTGGGCTGTGAAACCGTCAGAAAAGTGACAGTGGGACCAGATCCTCCAAGATCTAAATCAGGCCCTTAATCTTGTGTCAGTATTTTTTTAAGTGAGCTCCCTTAATAATAATAAGACCCTCTGATCTGAATTACAAGCATTTTTGCTCCACTGTGATGGTAATTGTGCTGTGGTATTGACAGACCAGTGGAAACAACAATATTTTGTTGGTAAAAATATCTTTCTTCCAATGATTAGTCAGTGCAAACCATACACTCCTGCCAGAGATTATTTATGAAAAGTATGTTCATCCTCTTTTTGTACTCTTTTCTAAAAGCAGGCATCCATTCAGTTGTAAATCATGAAAGACTTAAACCACTATGCTTCAAACGGAAAGACACATTAGTGGGAGATATAATTTGCTGCCAAGTGAGAGGCTGAGCGTATGATAGTTTTTTGGATTTTTTGATAAACAACCTTTATTGGGGCATTTAATACAAGTTAAGAGAGATGTAATCGGTACTAGAAATGCTCCCTAAAATGACTTTAACTGTGCTTATATTCCTCTAGCTAACCAAGGGACGGTAGTGAATCACAGCACACCTGTACACCACAGAAACGTACAATTACAATTGAACTAATAATAACATTCGCAAATGCCTTACTTCATTAACAGTTCACAAAAAGGACATACAAAATGTTCTATATTTAAAATCCACATTACAGTTTGTAAAATAGCACACGCTTGTAATTAAATCACTAGGTTAGAACAGACGATATGATAAAACAAAACATTAATGTCTATGGGTAACAATCAACCCTATGATGCAAACCAGATGGAAAAGACACTTGCTGATTTAATAAAAAACACACCTATATTTGATTATTTAAGGATTACTGCTTGTTAGGCCATTTAAAAAGAATGCACGTCCAATCACATTTCATTTCCTAATAGATAGTTCAACTTTTTCATTAAAATTAAAATGGTCCATGACAGAGTCAGACATACAGTGATAAATCCAATACCAAGCCCTTCTTAGAATGCTCCTGTATCTCTTTAGATTATCATTATTTTACTCATTAATTAGTTGTGGTTAACGATATCTTTAGTATGATTGAACCATGGTACACGTAGTTCACCACAGGGCACTGTGCTAAGGATGTATCAGAAACTTAAAAGACCTTTGTTCTGGGATTACATTTTGCAACCCTTCTCACCTGGCAGGCATAATAGGCAATATAGTTAGTGCAATAGTGGTCAGTGGTGGGAGTGATTACGGGCGGTGACGTGGGTCGAGGGAGGGGCACGGTGGGGGGTAGTAAACTACGGAATAAGCTAAATACAGGTAAGTAAATATATAAATAAATAAAATTAATTTTGTTTCGCGCACTGCATGGCCAAATGCGACCCAGTGAGCGCAACAAAATTAAATTTATTTATTTATATGTTTACTTACCTGTATTTGGCCGTATTTCATAGTTTACAACCCCCACACCCAGTTCCTCCCCCGCCCCATGTCACCTCCCGGCAGCACTCCCACCACCGACCACTACTGAGTTACTGAACTTCTGGGCAAATAAGTGTAACTGGTTCTCACCTTCCTGCTCACCTACTTAAGTCACTGCAAGGATTTCCTCTCGCTGAGTGCCTGGTGAGGCAACCATTTGGACTTAAATTGAGCTGTCATTGTATCTGGCAGGAGTGAAATAAGCCGAGGTTTAAGGGCATACATTGCAGACAGATTACTGAGAAAGGCAAATGTTACTGACATCCACTGATCAAGCTTGTATTGTATTTGACAATAGGTATGACATATGTGCGTGTGGCAGGGGGAGAGCATAACAGGAGAAGAGCGTCTGCTGAGGGATTGTTGTGTTGCAGGAAATAAATGTCCTGCCGTGCATAAGTAAAAAAAGAGCAGTCAGAGAGGCTAATAGAAGACGAGGCATTAGTTATCTGCCATGCACAATTAATGGGTCTACGTTTGTCCTGAACTGGGAACCAAACACCCCATTGTAGCGCTTGACTCTCATAGGGTAGTGTTGCAGAGTAGTATAAGGGCTACTCTAGGGAGGTGGTGTGGGCTGGTAATCACCATTCACAGATACACAACAATAACACTCAATAAAGGATTGTCCAGTCCATGCCTTTTCTTTTGAAAAAGAAAAAAGTATGTTTATTACACACACACTACTCAATACTATGCAGTAATTTACAAATATACACAATCCAATGCAATTGCTGTTTGATGACATTGCATGAACATTCTCACCCCTCCCAACGGAGGGGGTGATCTAGTACCACAATTGACATTTGTAAACATTATCTTGTCCTCAAATGCAAAGGGTTAAACAGAACTTGGAGGGAAGGCCCATACCGCTGGCACCAAGCGAGTAGCTGCTCACTGCATCATTCCAACAAACATTTCTTTTGGGGGAATTAAGGCAATAACTACATTTATCCTTGTCTGAGAGAAACTCAATGCTGGAAAAATAAACATACAATCTTTACTCACAAGTGGCAATCAATCTCATTATTCAACTAAAAGCATTAACAAGAGTGCTTGTCCAAGCAAGTCTGGGAGTGTGATACACTCATTCTAGCTGATAGCATGAATAACACAATTTAAGCACAGCCACTAAAGGGTATCATAGTAATACCTACAACACCATGCAAGATTAAATATTACACCCATAAACAATGCTTGCAGAGGCAGCCGCCGCAGGTAAGCGTGGTGGTGTGAGGTGGGGGCTGGGCAGGGCGGATCGGGAGGGGGTACTCAACAGATGATGCAATAGGAAAAATTAAATAAATAAATCATATTCCCTTGTCTTTCGACATCCCCGCACCCCGTCTCCCCGCCCGCCACGCTTACCTGCACTGGTTGTGACTGAATGCTTGCAACATTCACTTGGAGATCACATTTAGCATTTCTGTAAATGCACACTAGTGCAATTGCGACCTTCCACTCCCAGAGGATGTCTCCCAATATTAAAATCATATTAACCTTTTTCAATCCACAACTGGGTGAGCCATCCTCTTCACCAAAAGAAGGAGCAGCCTTTCAACTGTAGAACAAAAGTTTCAGTCTGGTTAGAGCTTGAAAATATCCAAAACCCTTGGGACTATTACATTAAAATCAGCAGAGAGCCAGTATGGGTACTTTCCAGTTCTTTAGGGGGGGAGTCAGCACCGCTTCTGCAGGCTCCCTGCTCCTTTGCTTCATGATAGCGGTTACCCCATCTTCATGGGTCAAAACAAGATGAAAACAAGTAACCTTCCTGAAATGTGGCCAGGCCCTGCACTGGCTTATTGGGCGCTGCTCCAGAAGTGTGCGTATCATAGCAGCTTCTCCCCCGCTGCTTTTATGACAGCTGCTGTACCTTTATATTCTCTGTGTTGTGGCTTCTGTTTTTCAGGAGTATGGTCCCATCTGGGCATATTCCAATAGGGAGATCAGCTCAGGGAGCACACCGCTGGCTGCTCTTGCTGGCTCCTTGCATGGCAAGTACATTGACATGTTATAGCAGGAGCCAACCCTTCTGTTCTGGTCTGCCTAGGGAAGTGTGGCAGCACTCCCTCCTCCTCTTTGGTTTACTGGGGCCCAAGATGTGATGCTGGCCCCCCTATGCATTGTACAGGATGCGGTGGCACTCTCTGACTTTCTCTTCTTCCCTAGGGCCCAGGGTTGGGGTCCTGGGCCCCCTCCAGCTTCGCAGGGAGTGTGATGGCGGTTAATGACTTCCTTATTGTCGCCAGGACCCAGAGTAGGAGTCCTGGGCCCCACCAGTTTCACAAAGTTTGCAATAGTCCTCCCTGACTTTCTCCGTGTCGCTGGGGTTCTGGGCCCCTGCCAGCCTTACTGGGAGCGTGACAGTAGTACCCGGCTTTTCTTCAAGGTTGGTGCAGAGGGATGGTGGTCCTGGGCCCCTGGGTTGTGATTTAGACAATCCTGGTCTCTTTTTGCTCCCGGTGTCCAGCCCGAGCAACCTGGAGCACTTTTCTTTAGCCTCCTGTGCTCCAACAGGGCATACCCAGCAGTGAGCAGGTTTCAAAGGCTCCCTGCACCAGACGTTCATCTGGTTTCCTCTTCTGGGCTTATTTCCTTTGACAGAAACTCAGGCTTTCTCTCACTGGTCCTTGAGTCACTCGAAGACAGGGGCCTGGGCCCTGGAGGCATATCCTGAGGCGCTACCTCACCTCTACGCTCTGTTTTCAACTTCATGCAGAGGCTTATCGGATTCTTCAGTGTGGCGTCGTCCAGGGGTCCAATGCCACATGGCCTCTGAAAAGCCCACTTCCACCACTCGCTGACATCATGGCCAGGGCCTAGAACAGTCCAGGTACCTGGCAATGGGTGATTGATTGCCAAGCAGCTTTGCCCGTCTCAAGTTGACCTGAGCCCTGTGGAATGCTTGCTCTGAAGGGCTAGGCACCTGATGCTTCAGCTTGTGGAGGAAAGTAATTAATCCAGCCTGGCAAGGTCATACAAAAACAGGGGTTCTGGTTCTGAGCTGAGTCAGGAAATATGATATTTTTGGATGACCCATAAGTGGAACGCTATGCTTTTGGACATAGCAGATTTGATGATTTCACAGAGTTTAAAGTGTACTTGTGTGCATGTCTGGAGTTTGTAGGCCCAAACGAACTGAAGCTGTGCCTAAAGGCAGCCTTTCCCATAGGAACATAATGGAGTGTTACTACCTTTCAGGCAGTAAAACACACTGATTTTCCTACATGTGTACCCCCCCATTATGAAGGCCGTTCCAGGTTACGACCAACTCTGCATAGGCCCTTCTGTGCTAGACTACCTGTGCTCCAATGTGCAGCCCTCACAAAGTGCACACATATATGCACACTTGTCCCCATGTAACCATCCTAGTGTCCCTTTCCCTGGCAGTGTCACATTGGCCTTATCTCACAAGGGAGATGCAGGAGTAAACATGTGCAGTCTAATTTACCATGAGTTTACCCTGGATGAGTCCCAGGTTAGGAGGCTCTCCCACATTAAAAGGTAAAAAATCAGCTGATCAAAAAGCAAAAAATCTGGGCATCACTGATGGTCAGAACCACCTTCCCTGAGAGGCATTTCAAGTTACTCTGAAATCAGCGATATGCTAATCTATGGGTCACAGGAAGGTATATCCTTCCAAATGGCTTAAACAATTGATCATCATTGAAATGTAGTTGCTTCCTGGCGATAGGATCTCAAGGATTGGGAAACACTAAAGTATAATTCTTCCACCAATCAATAACGTATGTCCACCCTAGGTCCTTGTGTTTAGTCACAGCAATAGTTTGTGAATGTGGAAGGAGTCAAAATGAATTGCTGCATTGTGATTTTGAGCAATACACAACAGCTAAGAAATTCCAGCACCCAACAGTTGAGCTATTACAACTTTGTAGGTAGACTGGAGCAGAGATGCTAGGATCGATCACATATGTGGAAATGAATTGCATCTGCATAAGGTAGCATCACACAAACAAGCAGCTAGTGAACTTATAATTAGGTCTGACGGTAAATTCCGCTCCGCCTACGGAATTTGCAGAATTTTGGCAATTCCACGTCCGCGGGGAACTCAGAATTTCCAAAAATTCCGTAATCCGCAGTAGCCACTTACTGGGATCCCTGCGTTTGCCGACGACTTTTCCTATCCGTTTGCATGCTCCATGAGATTTTGGTAGCCGGTCGTGCGATCCCGCGATAGTGTGCGAAAATGTCATTCGGACTCGCCATCGGACATCCGCGGTTGTGAACAGGAAACACGCATCACGAGCGAGGCGGGACAAGTGAAACAAGATGGCCGTGCCAATTGGCGACCGCATGGGCAAGTTCGCAAGATATTTCCCCCGAGCATGCAAACAGCATCCCCAAACAGGAAACACGCATCGCAAACGGGCGGAACAAGCAATTCCGAATGCTCGCAGATTTCTGTGTAGCTCGCTGAGATTTTTTATCGTTTTGCCAAACTTTGAGTAATGCGACTCAGCTAATTCCACCCAATCCTACTTATAATACATATATGGGCATATTCTCAAGGACACAGCGCCGATTTAGTGGTGCTTTCCGGCACAATAAGAAGATTAATGATAGCCGACAGTGAGAAGGGCTGACTGTAAGATATACGTTCACTAGCTCCACCAGAGTCAAGAGATTGATTAAAAGAGGGATACTAATCTGGAAAGAATGCTTATTTGTGAAACATGTGAGATGACGGAGGGTGAATAGAGGGCAGCTAGAAGGGGTGCAGGAGTCACTATCTTACGATGGTGAGCAGGCTGGCATGGGCAAGGTTCGTAAAATATGACATGGAGGACAGGAGGGAGGGCCAAGGCATGCACATAGAGAGTGGAGGAAGGGAAGCGGGCAGGGGCAGTCAGATGACTATGGAGGACAGATTGGAGGGGTCAGAGGTACTCAAATGGAGACCAGCGAGCAGGCAAAAGGGCTGCAGGAACAGCGAGATAAACATGGAGGGCATTTGGGAGAAGCCAAAGACATGCAGATGGAGAGCAGAGGGCTGGTATGAGACGGGGTGAGGCAGGAAGCCAAACATAGAGGGCAGGCTTGATGGGTTGGCATCCAGCCGGGGGTGGACCTGTGTCAGCCCTCCCCCGTGGATGGTTGAAGGCTTTGTGCCATAGGGGTGCTGGCTGAATATTTTCCAAAATGTCTAGAAATGCACAACAAAAGGTTAAGTAGAGGTATTAGTAAGGTATGACAATACGATTTTCCCCAACTTAAAAAAATGCCAAAAGTTCACTAAACATATTTGTGATGTTTTAGTTAGGTATGGTAATGAGATCTTAGTTTAGGTTATGAAAACTGTAGAAATCTCTAGAAAAAAGCAATAGGTTAAAGTTGCATTATAGTTAGGTGTTGAAATTCGTTTTTTTAATTGTTTTCCAAGCATAGATATAAATACAATGGCAAATCAAAGGCAATAGTCTGTCAACAACCCCACTCAGTATTATTATTTAAAACTATTCAATCCCCTGAGCCAGTCCATGATAATCTCATCACTTGCCTGAGATTGATTGGTGTTTTTGTCAGCCAACAAGTATATGTGAAGTTTTTATTGGGCACACCAATTAACCCCTTACTGCCATTCAACCATTACAGCGGAAGTGGCAAAATCCATTTCTGAGTTATGTCCTGGTTGGTGACCATTTCTTTAAACACATGCTCCATCCTGGGGCCAACTAGATCTTTGAGCTGCCCCAGCAGCATTATTCATGGGCTAGGCTTAAGTGTCCTGTCCTTTAACAAGAGAACTTCATGCTCCAACGTCTGCTAATAGCAGGCTAGCAAGGGACAGGTCCATACAACATGAAAGATATCATCAGCAGAAGTTGCACAGAGAAAGAAAGTAGGCTGGGGATTCTTGCTAGCCGAGTGCAACCCTATGGGGGTCATTTATGTGATATGTAGATCGTTAGGTTTAACAAGACACAAGCGTCTGGATATAGATAGCTCCCTGGGAGCCTTGCCTCCCTCAAGTCTGCACCATCCAGTTCACTCACCCAGCCAGCCCTCAAATTTTTCTTTTTAGTTTAGGAAAGTGGTTGGGAGCATTAACAACTAAGGATTGGCAAAATTGCGAAATGGCTCCCTTGCACTCGTCACCAGCCGACTGGACTACGGAAATGCCCTATACGCAGGAACCACAGCCAAACTTCAGAAACAACTCCAGCGCATACAGAACGCCTCCACATGACTCGACATCCCCTGCCACAGCCACATATCGGCCCACCTGAGAAACCTGCACTGGCTCCCCGTCAGCAAGAAGATCACGTTCAGGCTCCTCACTCACGCACACAAAGCACTACACGATAATGGTCCCGAATACCTCAACAACCGCCTCTCATTCTACCCCCTCACCCCCCAGCTACGCTCTGCCAGCCTCACCCTCACCACCATCCCACGGATCCGCAGAACCACCACCGGAGGAAGATCGTTCTCCTACCTAGTACCCAAAACATGGAACTCCCTCTCCACACTCCTACGACTGACCGAGGACCATCTCACCTTCAGGAAACACCTCAAGACCTTGCTCTTCGAGCAGTCGCGACACTCCCCCCCTCCCTCCAGCGCCTTGAGACCCTCACGTGTGAGTAGCGCACTCTATACATTTCTTGATTGATTGATTGATTGATTGCTGAGTTTCCCAGTCAGTAGATTGGGCTCAAGGGTACTAAATTCAGGAATTGTTGTGTCAGAGTGAATGCTCATGGTGAGGGCATGCCTCAGGTGTAATTAATGTGCAAAAGTTGTACCCGTTCCCGTAGATCTTCAAACACCAGTAGGTGACTGGCAGGTCATAAGTTGCCCACTTGAATTATTTGTACCTTATCCCATTTAGAGAATCCCTCCAGAGTTGCAGATTGGTGTAGCCATGTTCTCTGCCAAAGGGGCGAAAGGGGCGTTTCTCTGTAAGTTTTCAATCCCAGCACATAAGGTGTAATATTTCACTCTAGACTAGAAAAAACACCTTAGTGATCCTTGGGATCTTTGTCCCATAAATCTTAGCAAAACCCAGCACAGTCATGTCAGCCTCATATGCAAAATCATCCCAACCCACATTGAGCCAGTCATTAATGACTAACATGTGAGGCTTAGAAACAGCAGTGGAGATCAGCTACTCCTAAACCTCCATCATAGGGTGACAGTCAGTAATTGGCCTGGACAATCCGGGGGCATACACCCAAAAACAGGAAGCTAAGGATAGTAGAGATCTGTTGGTTAGACCTTAATTGAAGCAGAAAAACAAGCAAGAATAAGTGATAAAGTATAAAGGTTTTATTTTACAGCTGCTGGGAGAGGGATGAACCCAGGTCGGATTGCCACACAACTCTGAAATTATCTACAGTAGTTGGTCCTTTATTTATTGTATTTTTGCTGAATCATACATACTAATAATGTGTCCAAAAATAGCCATATTTGACCAACATCACACAGCTAAAGCCGAGTCTCTCGCCCTCCTTCATTCATTAGTGCAATCACTCTCACCCTCCTGACTACATATTCCTAGTGCTATCTGCCTTCATGTGATTTGGTTCATGTAATCTATGTATCATAAAACTCACCTCAAGCAGAACATAAGATCCGACTGCTTTATGTTTGATTTGTGCAACTGAGTATATTTCTACAACCTCGCCATAAAGAGAGTGTTTGATCTTGCTCTTCTTGCAATGTATATTGATCATCCCTGTGTCTTCTCTTTCCCTACTAAAAAAAACCTCCAAGCTGATTGGTTTACTTGCATCATTCCCCTGGTACCACCTCCTTGCACATTCCTTCTCTGGAGTAACTGCCAATACTGGTTTGTTTGATGTACCAGGAACTTCTTGGTTTGTTTGTTTTATTGATTTCTAGCTACCATCAGTATGTATGAAAGGTTGCAGCTGTTCTCTCTATGTGTTCATCGTGTGGGATTTGTTAACTTGAAGCATTGGGCACATCCTGTTGTCTAATCATGTATAATCCTCTACTGCTTAAAGTGAGGCTTTTTAGTGACATTTTCTCTGGGTCCTGAATATTTGTACTAAAACTTTCTATGCTAACATTCCCCCCTTTAGTTGATTCTTCAACTATCTCAGAGTTTGTCCTGTCTTCGTTCATCTTGGAAGTAAGGCTTGCAAACTGTTAACATGCATTCCCTTTCCCAATTTTAGTGACTGCGATTTTACAGCAATCTAGAATTAATCTGAAGGTATAACACATTACAAGCAGCACCACTATTATTGGTAGTAAAGATTTGAATAGTCTGGGTACCCCATTTCAGAAGTCAGCTAAACCAGTTCGAGAACCATTCATCAGGGGCACCTTCTTCTTAATGCCTAGGCTGTTGTAAGTTATGTAAAGTATGTATGGATGTAGTTAGAGAGCCATTTTTGGTATAATTTCCTGGTATAAATATATAGCATACAGCTCCTATTTTTGCTAAAACTCTACCATCAAAAGCTGTAAGTAAATCCAACACATATCTGTTTTGTGTTACCATCATTCTCATTGCACTTAGTTCTCCTTTAATTGAGTTCAAACTGTCTTCTGTTTTGTTCATCATTTTTTAAAGTTCCTGCCTTGTGATCTGCAAGCACCTTGCATTTGCTTTTGTTTGCAAGGCGTAGAAGGGTATTAACCCTCCTGGTTTCACTTGGCTTTCATTGAAAAGTCAGAAGTCTTGAGAGATATTTTTGTAGATGTTCCGTCCGAAAAAGTCCCCTTCTCTTCTTGTTCTTTTCTGGTGAAGAAGGGTAATCTTTCTGCTCATTGGGTGTTTGTACAATGCTGAAATATCCTAGCCTGGGATTATTAGCCCCAGGGTATGTAGAGTTACCAGGAAACAAACACCATGCCATCTCGGTAACAGTTGGGCATAGACTTTTTCTCCACACTGTCAGTAGTAGCCCATTAGTTCAGAGGTGCTTTGTTATAAACATCCTATATTTTTAGTGGTGCTGAAGTTATGTTTGATCCCCACTGCAACTGTCCCCTTGCTCTTAAAACATAAAGAAAATTGTGTTACTTTAATTACATTTATATTTTTGGGAGTAGGGCTAACAGTGATGTAACAAGAGGCATACGTGTTCTGAAGGAGCTTACACACTTTTTTGTGTGTGTGGCGTTTAGCCCCTCCTCCCACAGAGACCTCCTTTGGCAAGAAATTATGATGTTGTGAATCCACCCCTCCTGTAACTAAATTCATCCATTTATTAGTATTGTTGGCCTTATTTCACACCCATCTATAGGAGTCTCATGATGTCTGTGTAATTATTACATCTAAGATCGGAATTATATACTGTTAGCTGTAGCATATAGTCTTTCAGCAATTCATGTTTGTTATAACTTCCTAAATCTGTCTTCTTTTTCTCATATCTCCTACTGCTTCACTTATCATGGATTGGTCTGTTATGGTTTTGGTTAAACTTTTACTTGTTTCATTGGCAGAGGTGTTGGTGAACCTGTTTGTTGCTTGGAATAAATAGGGCTGCATTTGACCTCTTGCTCTACATGCAAGCAAATATGTCAAGCAAAGGGTGATGTTTGGGTCTACCTCTTTTTGTAAGTATAAAATTGGGGCGAATGTTGGGTGAGGTATTAATGAACACACATATTATGATGTATTTGTGGTTAGTTCTCCAATGTTTTTCATATGTGCATATCATGTGTTATTCTTTAATCCTGAATGAATCTTGTCCTCCGTAGTGTGATTGTTTGAGTGTCCGCTATTTGTTTCTCTAGTTTCTCCAAAGTGTATGTCACCTCCACAGTGTATTCTGGTATCTCTGGGTGGAAAGTAAGGGGATTTCTCAAACGTAATGGTACACCAGTAGCACATAGAGATGTTTTAGAACTCCTCATTGAAGCACTAGAATTACCAACTTGAGTGGCGGTAGTGAAATGTTCAGCAGACACAAGAGCAAAGGATTGTGTGACCAGAGAAAATCAGTTAGGATATCAAGCAGCAAAAGAATCAGCTAGAGGCTCATAACCTTCACACCAAATTTTCAATGTAGGACAAAAAGAGGGAATGAAGAGTATAAGACAAATGCGATCAACATATCCAGAGCAACACCATATTTTGAGATTTACCAGCTAAATCTCGGAGAGTTTTAGTTTGTGCATCAAATCCCTTTCTAAAAGTTTAGTTGGAGATGATGGTGAGAGTAACCGTTTTCCATCTACTAAAGCTCCTCCTATTTTAGTCTCAACTGTTCTATACATGGAACCCTATTTACTGCCCAGAGAGAATCCTTGTGTGTCCATAGCTGTATTTGATAATGGGATATTTCCTTCTTTGATGCATGATGTGTTCCCCCCTGTATCTACTATGAAGGTGTATGGAATTTTGTTTATGGTAACTGTCACAGTGGGTTCCTCATCTGATCTGTGGGTCACCGATAATACTGGACACATTTGAATGCTCTGTGAGCCCCTTCATTGTAGGTTTTATTTCTGCTGACCATTGTCTCCTGTATTCCCATAGAATGGATTTGTGCCCGCCATCACTACCATTCCTCCTTCTCTTTGCTGCCTTAAGGGGTTGCTTTGTTGCTGCTGGATTTGTGTATTCTAATAACCTTAGAAGATATTTTGCTGGGGTGGACTCCGAATTTGTTTAACTTGTATCACGTTACTCTGCAGGGGTGTGTGCTGCATATGTTGTGCCTGTCCCTGTATCTACATTGCTTGTGCCCTCATGTCTGCTTTCTTGGATCTACACTCTAATGCTATGTGGCCTATTTTATGACAGCAGAAGCATTCTATCGCCTTTGAGTTGCTCATCATTCTGCTAAAATGTGGTCTTCCCCTTCTACTACTTGACTGGTTCCCTCTGTTGTGGTTTTGACATTATATTTTGAGGTGCCATGGCAGTCAATACTGCTTCTTCTGTTGCTGTCTTTTTTATTTTATGTTGTACTAGACTAGCAGCTGCTCTTCCATTTTCTGTTTTTCTTTCTCCTTACCTACTTTCCTTTTGTAAAAGTGTACATTATGCACCAGGATTAACATGCAGGGCTTTGTTTCCATTCTCTAATTTGGCCTGTACATCTGCTGATATCCCTCTTTTTATTATGTTATATAAGAATATAGTGTTGCTTCCTTCCTTCTCCCATGCTTTCCCAGTCTCTTGACTCCCCTTTTCTTTCATTCTATTTATACAATCAGTTACATTTTCATCAGGTCTCATTGTCTCTGCCATCATGCCTCCTATGTATGGTTTAGTGGGATTATTTTTCCTTAGTGCTTCTCATATTTCTGTCTGTAATTGTTAAATTGAGATCCATCAAATGTATTCTCTGTAAGTGTTAACCCTGGAATTTTAGCTATTTTTGAAAGGTTTATCAGTTTGGCTCCCAATTAACCCACTCAATAGACTTTTTTATATCTACTATACCCAAGGGGAAGCCGGTAGTATGTCTCTCAAAGGTACTGATCTACTCATCTGCCCCATCTGACAATGGGTAGTAACATGTTTTTAATTCCTTCTTTGTCCATTTGTGGCATGGAATATAATTTAACTGACCTGCTCCATTCTGAATTAGTTGTAACTACATTATTCTATTATTTATTGCATAGGTGTCCATATCATTATATCCTTCCCTGCCACTAATTCCTTGGCTTGTTGTATGTAATACTTTCCCTAAACTGTTAGACATATTTGTATATAATCATAATCCCAATCTGGGCGCCCCTCATCAACCCTGATGTATCGTTCTGTTATTGCCATGTCATTTGGGTCAAATGATCCATGCCTGGTCCAAGGTCTCCTCTGTGGGGCCTGCCCTTCTGTCCATCAAGCCAAATAATCACAGAAGGTGTTTGCATAGATATCCCCTTCATTTTCAGATATTATCTATTTAGGTGTGAGATCTCTACTTCTTACTCTATCATTATTTCTCACAATAAATGCAGCATTGGCAGCTGTTCTCATACTTATAGTGGTCATTACTGGTTTTTTTCTTTGTTCTCCAAATTATGCCCGTAACCTGTCTGCCATTTTATTGAATTTTGCAGTTCTTATACTTGGTGCTGTATTGTCTCTATTTGTATGGAATAGTTGTGTTGGTGGTGGTGGGGGTGGTATATTGTTATTATTATATATATTCCCTGACATGAATGGGTGTGACGATGTGGGCACTGAGGAATATTGTGTTGATGTTTGTAGTAATCCTAATTCTTCCTCTTCTTCTTCTTTGACACAGCCTTCTTCTGAGACCTCATCTGTTTGCTCTTAATAATGAACCCAATTTTGTGTGGCATCTTTTAATGTATCATGCCATTTTTTGTTTATTTTAAATAAAGGTGCCCTGTTCTCCACTTTCCTCATTTTTTTTTAGCTAACCTTGTTCCTTGTGTCTGTACCCCTTTTGGGCTTTTAGTTAATAGTTGTAGGATTTTGTACTTCTGGTGGGTTTTCATAGCTTGCTGCTGAGGGCAAAAGATTAGAGTATTATACTACATATACAGGGGTTGTGGGAGCATAGAGGGTGTATGGGATGTTGTTGGCTCTGCCTATGTGCATTTATTCTTATCTTCATGGGGGCTTTTAATTGGCAACTCCTTTTTATATGCAGAGCTGTTCTCAAATATAGACCATAAGCAAAAAAATTGACTCTCTTTTGTTTAATTTCTTTCCTTTATCTATAGCCCTGATAAATGTGTGCGCTACAAGGTCTTTGTGAAATGGACCAGTGGTTCCCCTGTGCCATTATTGGTTATATTATTTATTCTTTTCTTGCCATTTGGAAATGTCTTTTACATGTGTTCCAGGGGAGACCCCATGTTAACATCTGAATGTCCACTTTTTTAGTAGATTTGTTGGAATTATTAATTATTAATTTTCCTATTCATCTTGTATGGTTGTAATTTGTGTCACATGTTACCTGAAGTGTGTCTGAGCTTTTTATCTAGTATTTGATAGTTGACTGCCCTTTAATCTTTTTGCACGATTTAGTTTAGATTACTTTTTTATTTATGCTAAGCTACATCTGATATTAACCATATCTGCAGAGTGGTATCATGAGTGTTTTCAATCCTCAATCAACTCACTCTTTTAGATTCATGTTCTTCAGATCTTCCAGACCTGGTCTGTGGTTGTCTCTCTAGCTTTAGAATGAGGTTTTGGTCTACACCATTTAGACTTATTTCTTCTCTGCCAGATCTGCTTTCCTTACCAGCCTGCAGTGTGGAGCTCATTTAAGCATACCCTAAATGCGTTCTGCATGTTCTTCATAACAATAACTTATTTTTTTAAAACTTTATCACAACCTTACTTCAATTGTTATAATTCAAAAGTTCAGCATTTGCCTCACCTTATGACAGCTGCCACCTCAGGGGGAGAACTACCCATTTGGCGAGACAGACTTTTCATTAAAACAGGCGTCTACTTACCTTCTTATAGAAATGTGCAGTCCTATTCCCAATGGGCAGTCTCCTGTCTATTGGTTGCAGTCAGCGATGACCCCTGTGACCAGTTGGCTGGCTCTCCAGAATGTTGGAAAATCCATCATGGAAGTAGGAAAACAAACAAGACTAAGTGATAACGTATAAAGGATTTATTTTACTGTGGCTGGGATAGTGATGAACCCAGGTAGGATTGTCATTAAACTCTCAAATTAGCTACAGCAGGTAGCCCTTTATATGGTGTATTTTTACTGAATCATGCATATTAATTATGTGACCCACAATGGCCATAACTGAGCAATATTCCACAACTAAAACTAAGCCTCCCACCCTTCTTCATTCATTGGTGCAATCACTACCACTCTCCTAACTGCGTGTTCTTAGTGCTATCTGCATATGTGTAATTTGGCTTGCGTAATCTATGTATCCTAAAACTCAACTCAAGCAGAACGAGTGACCTGTCTGCGTGTTATTTGATTTGTGTAATCTGACTATGTCTATCTAACTATGTTTCTATTTCTACATCCTCAGCATAAAGAGAGTATGTGATCTTGCTCCTGTCACAATATATTTTGATCATCCCTGTGTCTTATCTTTCCGTACTAAATTGACCTCAAAGCTGGTTTACTTGTATCACTTCCCAGGTCCCACCTTCTTGCACAATCATTCTCTGGAGGAACGGTCAATGCTGGTTTGTTTGATGTACCAGGGGCTTCTCAATTTTCTTTGTTTGATTGATTTCTAACTACCATCAGTATGTATCAAAGGTTGCAGCTGTTCTCTTTCTGAGCTTGTCATGGAAATTTATAACTTGAAGCATTGGGCACATACTGCAGTCTAATCACATATAATCCTATTCTGCTAAAGGTAAGGCTTTTAGTGACATTTTCTCTGGATCTTCAATGTCTGCACTAAAACTTTCCATACTAACAGTTCAGACTATGAAACAATTTTTTGGGAGGGGGAGCGGGAAGTTGTGGATCGCCTAGAGCAATCAAGGTAGCACCATTGTTGTGAAGGCCATTTGCCAATCAAGTGAAGTAGGAAACTATGTGATTTCTGCAGGTCGTTTCATAGTAGTGACGAAGTGGACAGGTTAAGGATCCACGTCAATTCTGGGATCATAAAGACATGAATATCCAGGTAATGCAAAGAAAGGATATATATATATATATACGGTTGGTGTCATTCCATGAGCAGGTATTTGGGTCGTCTGTAATGGGCACAAGCAAGGACTTTGACTTGCTTACACAAAGCCATGAGGCCTCCTTGTAAATTTAAAGTATCTCCAAGCATCTCAGGCCTGAGGACTGTAGATTCACGTAGGAAAAGGAATACATCAACTGCATACAGCGATAAATGCTCTACTGGCCTGGAATGCCATGCCCTTCCTTGTATCAGGGATACACAGCATATATTATGTGCCAAGGCTTCTGTGGAGGTGGAGAGTGTCCCATTTATCTGAACTTGCACCAACAGGTGAGAGCATTGGGGATAGTAAGCTTACAGATATTAGGCCTTGGATTAGCTCTCTCCAGTAGTGCGCTCAGCAAGACCAGTCGACCAACCGGAAGGCCTTCTCAAAGTTAAGCAAGAATAAGAGGAATGGGTCAGTACATCTGCGAGACTGTAACCTGGACCCTTCGAATACAATAGCGAGTACTTAGCGCTGGTATAAAAGTACATTGGTATGTGGGGATCAAATATGGCAGGGTACCCTATAGACAGTGGGGTTGCATTCTGGTGAATATTTTAGTGTCATTAAAAGGGGAATTGACTGTTTTGAAGCTCAGTTTTCTGAGGGTTGGCACAGTTTGGGTATACCCACAATCGCGACCATGTCTAGGTCAGTGGAGAAGACACCTGGTTCCACCTCTGCTGTGTACAAAATCTGAAAGGGAGGAATTCAAATATAATATTGATAATATTCAACTGAAAGCTCATTGGGCCTGGCGTTTTGCTGGGCCATATCTGATAACATCTCTATAAATTCAACAGCCATAATTGCCTGGTCTGATTCCTGGGTCAAAAGGTCAAAAGGTCCAGGGTAGTGGTATATCGGTCAGTAGTGGATGTGTCCACTTCCAGGGAGACCATGCTCTACAGCTGTATAGGGCCTTGTAGTAATCCGTTGACACCTATATAGTTTCAGGGCAAAGCGTTCTGGGATGTCCCGTGGTGTTCAAGGCTCATGATGTCTCTCTTGAAGTGATCTTTCTGGTGGCCTGCCAGTAGACTAAATTTCTTGACTTGCCACCAAAATTCCTAAACCCTGGGGGTTGATGCTCTTCAGCATTGGTTTGCTTCCTCACTGTGCATTCAAGGTCTGGGGAGAAGACCGAGTGGCTGGAGGTCTAAAGAATGGATTTGGTCCTCTGGGCTTTAATTTGTATTTGCATTTCTTTTGGATGTGGATGAACCACTTACTTTGGCCACGGATCTTGGACTTGCTGGCCACACATAGGGTACAGGCTGACTGGACGGTACCGTCATTTTCATTTTCTTTAAAGTAGGTTTGTATTCCAGATCTCACTTGGGCTTAACAGTCACAATCGGTCCTGGAACATGCATTAAGGCGCCACATGGGACGGAGACCTGGAGACCCCAATTGCACCATTAATGATACGTGGTAGATGATGTCCTACAGCAGGATTATAGCTTTGGTTAAATGAAGGTTATCTTTGGCTGGCAATCAAAGAAAGTTAATACAGGACCTAGTGTTGTGTGCTGCCGATATGTGGGTGTAAGCACAGTCTTACGTGTACCATATACTTCACCCATCACAGAGTCCATAGAGGGTTTTGTCACCGCTCATAACTTTGGTGCCTTGTGGGAACATCAGCAAGAGAGACACCAATGTATCTAATTTGGGGCGATGAGCAGATGTGGGATGTACACTGATAGGAAGTTGTATTGCTTGCCCTTCAGCAGGCCTTCCACCCCAATAAACCTCAGTTGGGGGTCAGTGTGTGTTAGTCACCACACGTTGCAAGTCTTTCTGCAGTAAGATGGCCACCCAACGGGAACCCTGGGAAAACCCTGAGTGGTAAACTTTGTGATACCCCTGTCAATGATGGAAAGGACAGTGTCCCCCCAGTAAGTGTGTTTTCTGGAGCATTGGACAGCTGGTAAAAATCTTTTGGCATAGCAGATCACTATGAATCATTTAATATCACATTCCAGAACATGATCTCAAGTGGTGCCATAAAGATTACAGATCAAACTATATGAGACTAGGGCCAAGCTCTAATGCTCTGGATATGTAGCGAGCCATAGGGGACAGTGTGGACTGGGAGCGGGCAGATGTAGTTGTGGTGTGTGTGGTCATTTAACTACGCACGCTTCCCAACCCGGAAGCGCGGACGCAGCGACATTCTACGGAGGCTCATAAATCCGCCCATACTCCTCAAGCCCGGATCGGCGAGACCCGGTTCCGAGGGCTGATTAGGTGTACCTGCAGGAGACAGGCGCCGTGGGCGTGAGTACCACCCTGGCTGCAAAGGACCATTTGAGCTAAGTACTGACGCTGCTTACTGACAGTGTTTGTCCCCTTTTTTCTTTCCCATTTTTGCTTTCATTACAGGATGTGCCAAATGCGCCGTCCCCTCCCTCCCGCGGTCTAAGGGGTGGATTTTCATCCCTTGTGAAGTGAGAACTTACCTCTCTCACCCCTTTCGTTCTCTTTGGTGCTGAATGGTCACTGGCCATTTGGCCCATTGATCGCAGAGTGATCTAGTTGTGTTTGAATGTCCTCACTGCCATTCGCCTCCTTTTTCACTTATTTCCCTCCCTGCGCACTCGCACTGAGGGATCTTGCAATTGGTAACCTACCACGAGAGTGTCTCTTCACTGTTTAAGGCTATGTTACCTACCATCTAGTCTTAGCCACAGGCAGAGCCACGCACCTCTGCTATTAGGTATGAGTTGTGCACCCTGGCACCTTGAGCACAAGTAACTGGCTTGAATTGGCTAGCCTATTGACAAAAATTCTAATTGTCTGTTTGTCTTTTTATGTCTGTCTGTATCTTTTTTATTCCCCACAGGTACTTTTTACTTTTTGTCTCTAAACTCAGAGACCTAAAGCTGTGTGCGTCCTGCCCTCGGGTGGTGATGCCCCCTCGTTTTTTGCACTTCACAGACTTTTTTCACTTTCAAGTCCTCTGGTTGGGTGGGCCTTAGCGTGCCCATACCGCTGAGGTTTACACTCTAGGTCCTGACGAATGCCAGGTTAATTATACCACACCGGCTGAAACATGTTCATGTTGACCATTCACGTTGTCACTTAATGTTAGTGGTAGTAGACCATCCAATTAGTTGGCCTTACTTACCATTACATTTTTTAACCTTGTCCTTGATGATCTCTGATTAAAAGAATTTTTGATACATACAAGGCAATTTTAATTCACCACTTCACACCATCCACATAATCTTTCACATAGCCCTCCCACCCTCACAAGACCAGCTCCGCAGTAATTCTGGCGTCGCAGCACACCGGGGTGGCATTCGGTCACACCCGGTGGGGCCCGATGATGAAGCAAGTCACCGACCAGGTCGGTGAGTGAGGGCTTTCTTAACAAACCAAATGGGCTTTGTTGGTTCCTTGTGCTCTGTGCATTCTTTCCATTCAATTCAGAACAGGAACACTCTTTTGTTGTTGTTGTTTGTCATTTAACTAAAAGCAAACAATTTTAATAACATTGCCACCAAATCCCCCATACTTTAACCCCTGAATCAGGTGACACCCTAAAACAAAAGCATGTTAAAGAAAAAATATACGATTAGTTAGTGCCTGAGCTGATACCTCCTTTTATGCAGCCAGTGACTCCAAAGTGGTAAGCCCCTGTGTGGTGCTCCATGGAAAGTAACAGGCAACCCCCAGACTGTTGACTGTCTGGCTCAGCAGGGCGGGGCACCCGTGTCCCCATGCAGAATGTTGAACAGTACAGGTATGCATGGTGATGCAGGTGCCTTACCACCTCAACCTGGTGATCCCCGGACCTCCTCCGAATCAGGGAAGTCCAAGCAACCATAGGGTTGGGTGCCCGATCTATGGGATATGTTGCGTCTTCAACTCTGGGATCTAGGGGTTAAGGAGGCGAAGCTCCTGGTTGCACCCCATTTAGAGGAATTCTATCTCTTCAGTCGACCACCTTCAAGGCCAACTCAGGTGTCTCTAAGTAAATGTTTTGAAATGTAAGACTACCTACAGCTTTGAGGGAAAAAATAACATGTAGGTGATGTGAGAGGATAGAGCTTGTGTTTCATCTCAGCAAAACAGAGCCTGCACTGTTGAACTGCTCATGTATAGTCCAGAAAGACCATGGTCCACAAGTTTTGCTAGCAAAGGTCTTGTTGGTTTGTGGCCTCGTGCAGAATGGTGCTCCAGTCTCAACAGATGAGGGCTCTGGCAATCATCAGGCAGGCCAGCAACCGAGGCAAGCAATGCATGGGGTATCTATGAGCCTGCTCTGTCACAAACCAGGGTGACAGGCTTCCCTCGGAGACCGAATACTATAGCCAGTCTTCCAGAAAGTGCTCTGTGTCTTTGGTCTCCATGCCCTCAGGAACCCCCAAAAACTGGAGTTTATTCCTGTGGGTGTGGTCCGCAGCATCCTCAGACCTGTCTTCTGGCACACCCACCATGTTGAGAAGTTTCGAGAGCTGAGCTTTAAGGGTGGTTACATCATCTTCTACGGATGACATTTGGTGTTCAGCTTTAGTAAATTGACAGGTCATGGCACAGTAGTTAAATGTCCACTTTTGCCTTCACTGCCTCTTGCGAGTCCTGGATGGCCTGGAGGATAGTAACGTGGTGTGATTGGACAGGCGTATATTGTGGTGCTGGGGGAATGACTTCCTCGGCCACCCTGGGTCGCTGTGATAAATTCCTCAATTCTGGCGTAGAGGGAGCAGGCCTGTCTTCGCCCATAGTGGTCCATGGCCTGGTGAATTACACTAAAAGAGTTACAGCCACTTGCCCCAAGGCTGCACAAGCAGAAATGGCTGAGGCCTATGTAGTGGTGGAAACTGGTGCCTGGAACTTCTCCAGTAGCAGCCCACGTCAAAGGGCCCAGCTAGTGGGCACCACTGGCTTGTCCCATGAGAAAATTGATTGATGTATTGAAATACAGCTAGTAAACTGGCTAGAGTGCTCCATTCCCTTCCCTTTATTGGGGTCCTGCCACCGCAGTCCTTGAGCAACTGGCTGCCCCCAGATCCAGGATGTGCAGCCGGTGTCTAGCTCATCATGGGGCACTGACTGAGTCCGGTGGCCGCTTTGTCCGCAGACCGATGGGCCCTCTGCAGCCTCAAGGACTTAAAACAGTCCACATGGAGCAGAATGCCTGTGTGTGGCATGGGTGCAGCTACTGTCAGCAGTACTCCACACAGTAGCCCCACCAAGGCCAGCACCAACAGTGTTTACTGGCCGCTCCTATAACAGCAAGGTTGTCAGGCAAGGGACCTTGCATCCAATGGAAGCCTTGACCAATTGCTGTACAGGAGATGGGGATCCCAATGAGGGTCACCAGCACAGATGGCGTAGGATTAGCGAGGAGGTAGGAAGTGGTGATAAAGTGTGGCAGCCACGTTTGCTGCCTTGGCCACACCCGTCTAAAATTAGTGAAAGACTACCACTTAAAAAACAATATAAACTTGAATCCACAAGTTATAGTTCAGTGAGCTCACTATAACTTGCATCCTTGCCATGCACTGCTTATGACCTCACATAATGCATCTCACTGAAATGTTAAATAACATAATTGATGACATCACTAATGATATCTTAGACGGCACCATTGATGCCGCAGGCCATGTGCAGCGGGTCATTGGGCACAGGGCATGGCCATTCACTGCTTATTACTGACATATTACATCACTCAGGACATGTTATATGACATTATTGGTAATATTAACCCCTTCCCTGCTAGCAGGATTCCCCTGCTGTGCTGGGGGGAGTGGGTGCGCGCGCAGCGCTCCCATGCTCATGACGAGCTCCGCTCGTCATAAGCTACAGTGCTCCTGTGTTCATGACGAGTTGAGCTCGTCACGGCCGCACCCGTTTCTTTAGAACACTCAGCACAGCAGGGGAATTAGCCCAGCGTGCGAGCGTTCTAAAGGCCATTACGAGCTAAGCTCGTCATGCGCACCGGAGCACTGTAGCTCATGACAAGCTGAGCTCGTCATGAGCATGCAAGGGGTTAATGTGGCATCTAAGATTACATCATTTTGTTGAAAATGTAGCCTATGGTTTCTTCACTGAATTTCTCAGGTTTTTTCCAAATTGAAAAGTTCTAACTATAACTCCAATGAGATCAGACTTTTTATAGAAAATACATTTGTTGCTTCTTGAAGACCTTTGAGGAGATTTGACGGATCTACACAAAACATTGAAAAAACAAAGTTCATCCACATTAGCTCCTTTAAAAAAAGTATCACACTAATTTGTCAAGCAAGGCCAAGAAAAAGACAGGACCTGAAAGTGAAATTTCACATTTCAATTCCTTAATAAAATGTGCTCACTAATACAGACAAAAACTACTGAATGTGATTACTAAGCGTGGGCGTAAAATCCATTTCGCGGGCAAATTTGTGGATTTTTGACGATTTTGCGATCCGCAAATCGCGCGAATTTACCCAATAATCCACAAATTTGCAAGGTACAAATTATTTTGCTTGGTCGCGCTTGAAAAATACAATATCGCGCGAACGGCGTTGTCTTACCGTGATTCTGAGTCCACCGAGTTGTTTTTCTTCCGGTTTTTCTTGTGCTGTGCCATTTTCGATCTTGCTGCGTGATCGCGCGAAAGTTTTTCAAACGCAATTACGTTATCGCGGCTTGCCATCTTGCACGGCGAGAGTTTGACAATGCGAGTACGTCATAAAACCCTGCGATGGCACGCAGCTGACTTCCGGCAGGAGATTTGAACAGCTTGCGTTCCCGAAATTGCAAAAATTGCAATTCTGCACAAGAAATCCACCGCAGGAAGCATAAACCTTGTGAAAATGATGATTTTGATCAGAATAACTCCTCAGATTGACATTTGACTGCACTTTTTGGTGCAGGAGTCCATTTTTTGGGGTGGGGTGGGAGGAAGGAAGTACCTCAGAGTCTCCAACTTCCTGTTCCTGTCCAGCAGGCTCCTCCCAGTGCTTTGTGCATGTACTGGTCACTTTTCATTTGGCTGTTGAGCTGGAAGGATTACTTTCTGTGACTGCTGCTGGATTTGTATTTGAGGACTTTTTGGACTTTGGACTTTGGAGTTTGGATCACTTTTGGACTTGAGATTTTACAAGTAAGTTGGTGTTGTTTGTTTGGGGCATTGCAGTTGAGGCAACGACTGTTCTAAAACTTTTTTCACAACTTTAACAAAATATATATTGTGGTGGGTAGCCACAGTATCCAGTAGGCCCAGCGTTAGTAATGGGTGCATGATACAACTGTTTCTGTGATTTGTTTTTTAACTTAATTCTCATTTATGTCATGGAATTTTAGCTCTCTGTTATATGTTGATTTTTAAAAAAAAATGTGGGTTGCCTGTAAAGCCTCACTAGCCAGTAGGCCCAGGTGTAGTGAGTGGTGCATGGGCCAAGTCTTTCTGTGGGGTGTGTTGAATTTAAACATCATTGAGGGCATGGATGGCATGGGATTGTGGTGATTTTTGAGTGTTTTTTGACTTTTTAGGGTGGTGTTGGGGCCTGGCCATGTGGGTGGGGGCCATTTTGAGGCCTGGTACAAGCAGGGCCTGGCCATGGGGTGGGGGTCAAGGGGCCATTTAGAAGCCAGGCAGTGTGCTCAGGCCTGCACCCAGTTAGCCTTGCTTTCATCCATTATGCCCAAGGGGTACTCGGTGGTGCATGAGCCTCGTCTTTTTCTGGCGTGTCTTGAATTTAAACTTCATTGAGGGCATGGATGGCATGGGATTGTGGTGATTTTTGTGTGTTTTTCGACTTTTTGGGTTGGTGTTGGGGCCTGACCATGTGGGTAGGGGCCATCTTGAGGCCGGGTACAGGCAGGGCCTGGCCATGTGGTGGGGGTCAAGGGGCCATTTAGAAGCCAGGCAGTGTGCTCAGGCCTGCACCCAGTTTGCTTTGCTTTCAACCATTATGCCCAAGGGGTACTCAGTGGTGCATGGGCCTAGTCTTTCTCTGGGGTGTCTTGAATTTAAACATCATTGAGGGCATGGATGGCATGGGATTGAGGTGATTTTTGTATGTTTTTTGACTTTTTGGGTTGGTGTTGGGGCCTGGCCATGTGCGTGGGGACCATCTCGAGGCCTGGTACAGGCAGGGCCTGGCCACGTGGTGGGGGTCAAGGGGCAATTTTTAAGCCAGGCAGTGTGCTCAGGCCTGCACCCAGTTTACCTTGCTTTCAACCATTATGCCCAGGGGTACTCAGTGGTGCATGGACCTAGTCTTTCTCTGGTGTATCTTGAATTTAAACATCATTGAGGGCATGGATGGCATGGGATTGTGGTGATTTTTGAGTGTTTTTTGACTTTTTGGGGTGGTGTAGGGGCCTGGCCATGTGGGTGGGGGCACTTTTGAGGCCTGGTACAGGCAGGGCCTGGCCATGTGGTGGGCGTCAAGAGGCCATTTTTAAGCCAGGCAGTGTGCTCAGGCCTGCACCCAGTTTGCCTTGCTTTCAACCCTTATGCCCAAGGGGTACTCAGTTGTGCATGGGCCTAGTCTTCCTCTGGAGTGTCTTGAATTTAAACATCATTGAGGGTGTGGATGACATGGGATTGTGGTGATTTTTGAGTGTTTTTCATCTTTTTGGGGTGTTGTTGGGGCCTGCCCATGTGGGTGGGGGCCATCTTGAGGCCTGGTACAGGCAGGGCCTGGCCATGTGGTGGGGGTCAAGGGGCCATTTTGAAGCCAGGCAATGTGCTCAGGCCTGCACCCAGTTTGCCTTGCTTTCAACCATTATGCCCAGGGGTACTCAGTGGTGCATTAGCCTAGTCTTTCTCTGGGGTGTCTTGAATTTAAACATCATTGAGGGCACGGATGGCATGGGATTGTGGTGATTTTTGAGTGTTTTCCGACTTTTTGGGATGTTGTTGGGGCCTGGCCATTTGGGTGGGGGCCATCTTGAGGCCTGGTACAGGCAGGACCTGGCCATGTGGTGGGGGTCAAGGGGCCATTTTGAAGCCAGGCAATGTGCTCAGGCCTGCACCCAGTTTGCCTTGCTTTCAACCATTATGCTCAGGGTACTCAGTGGTGCATGGGCCTAGTCTTTCGCTGGGGTGTTTTGAAGTTAAACATCATTGAGGGCATGGATGGCATGGGATTGTGGTGATTTTTGAGTGTTTTTCGACTTTTTGGGGTGTTGTTGGGGCCTGGTCATGTGGGTGGGGGCCATTTTGAGTCCTGGTACAGGCAGGGCCTGGCCATGTGGTGGGGGTCAAGGGGCCATTTTTAAGCCAGGCAGTGTGCTCAGGACTGCACCCAGTTTGCCTTGCTTTCAACCATTATGCCCAAGGGGTACTCAGTGGTGCATGGGCCTAGTCTTTCTCTGGGGTGTCTTGAATTTAAACATCATTGAGAGCATGGATAACATGGGATTGTGGTGATTTTTGTGTGTTTTACGACTGTTTGGGGTGGTGTTGGAGCCTGGCCATGTGGGTGGGGGCCATCTTGAGGCCAGGTACAGGCAGGGCCAGGCAACGTGCTGGGGGTCAAGGGGTCATTTTTAAGCCAGGCAGTGTGCTCAGGCCTGCACCCAGTTTGCCTTGCTTTCAACCCTTATGCCCAAGGGATACTCAGTGGTGCATGGGCCTAGTCTTTCTGTGGAGTGTCTTGAATTTAAACATCATTGAGGGCATGGATGGCATGGGATTGTGGTGATTTCTGAGTGTTTTTCGACCTTTTGGGGTGTTGTTGGTGCCTGGCCATGTGGGTGGGGGCCATTTTGAGGCCTGGTACAGGCAGGGCCTGGCCATTTGGTGGAGGTCAAGGGGCCATTTTTAAGCCAGGCAGTGTGCTCAGGCCTGCACCCAGTTTTATTTGCTTTCAACCATTATGCCCAAGTGGTACTCAGTGGTGCATGGGCCTAGTCTTTCTCTGGGGTTTCTTGAATTTAAACATCATTGAGGGCATGGATGGCATGGGATTGTGGTGATTTTTGTGTGTTTTTCGACTTTTTGGGTTGGTGTTGGGGCCTGGCCATGTGGGTGGGGGCCATCTTGAGGCCTGGTACAGGCAGGGCCTGGCCATGTGGTGGGGGAAAAGGGGTCATTTTTAAGCCAGGCAGTGTGCTCAGGCCTGCACCCAGTTTGCCTTGCTTTCAACCATTATGCCCAGGGGTACTCAGTGGTGCATTGGCCTAGTCTTTCTCTGGGGTGTCTTGAATTTAAACATCATTGAGGGCATGGATAGCATGTGATTGTGGTGATTTTTGAGTGTGTTTCGACTTTTTGGGGTGTATAAATGATGTTCCTCTGGCTTCCATTGCTTTTAGGTGCACAAGAGAACCACCAGTGCCAGGAAGAAGTCCTGCAGCGGTGTTTGCAGCAATGTCATGTGACGTCACGTGTGGCCACTGACAAGACAACTCTGCAACTCGTGCAACTGCATCCTGCTGTTCTGACATCTCAAGAAGATGGCCCCAAAGAAAGTTGGCCATAGCGCCTCAGCGAAAAAAGTTGATAGTGCCACTGCCAGTAAGAATGAGCAGAAGAAGCAAGTGACACCACCTACCAAGGAGACTGGTGTGCCCACCGAAACCTTTTTGGGGAAAAAAAACTATGCCTGCAGCAGCAGCTGTGTCCGCAGGGGACCAAGCTGGAAGCAGCACCTCCGCTTCATTGAGCTCAGTGCCACCACGCCAAGTTAGGTCCAAGACCACCATGAGTACTGCTGCGGCAGCCACTTTGGTTATTGAATCACCATCGACCAGTGATCTTGGCTCAACACAAGAAAGTACCATCCAATCAACGCCGGGTCTAACTCAGGTGACGAGTGTTCAACAACCACAGCCACAAGCACAGGTTCAAGTAGTACAAGCGCAAGTACATGGGCAAGGAGAGGCCGCAATGAGAGGCGCAAGTAGAGCCGCAAGGAGAGGCGCATGGACAGGTGCATGTAGAGGTGCGACTAGAGGTTCATGTAGCGGCACAACTGCCTACAACACTTGTTCCTCCAGAGGTAGGGGCACATCAGGAAATTGCTATTCAAGAGGAGGTATCACCCGAGGAAGCCACTCCTCCTGATGATGATTCATTGTCTTCCAGATCCCCAGCAAGAAAAAGGTCAAGGAGGGCTACTACTACTACAAGTTCTTCTTCAAGCCCCCTTCCTTCTGATGACCTTGATCCTAATTGGAACCCACAAATGCAGTCTGAGAGTGAGGTACACCATGAGTCTACAAAGGAAGCTAAGCCTAAAAGGAAGGCTCCGGCAAAGCTTCGACTTATGTCTGATGACCACGAACAAGAAGTGGTGTCTTCTGCTACTGATGAACAGTCTGACGATGACCCAGTCATCACAGTCGTCACTCCAGCCCCAGGAAGCATGCAGCAGACAGACATTTTCACCCTAGCCCGAATGGCTGCTGAGCGGGATATGGGCGGCGTGGCACTGGTATCACCACCGTTAACTACAACACCAACACGACCTACAGCTTCCATCTTTTTTAGTCAGAAGGGCCGGCATGGACCTCCATCCAGCTCGACCTCAAGTATTGGTGCTGTTAGTGAACAACAGAAACAAATTCAGCCACACCCATCCTCCACTTCAGCTGGCATTGAAAGTCAAAGTAGCACCTCCCCCTTCAGCAGACATCACCAGTCCCCAGTTTGGGACTTCTTTACTGTTAGCGCAAAAGCGGAAAGATGGTTGTTTGTTTGATTCGTAAAGCATGTGCTAGTTGGGGTAAGCTTGGTACCAACTATGGTACCGGAGGCCAGAGCGGTCATCTCAAGCAACACCACACTATCGAGTGGGAAGCACACATGAGGAAGATCGAGGAAGGCAAAGGAAAAACAAATCCAAATGTATCCCTTGATATTGCATCTGATGATGACGAGAATCTGATCGTGCAGGGGGGAAGTGAAGAAGCGACAGGCATTTTTTCTGGTACACCCAGTTCTGCTGGCGGCAGCACTGCAGTGGTATCGCCCTCTACCACTGCAACATCTATGAGGCACACTAAGAGTATTGTAGAGACACCAAAGCGAAAAACTACATCAATGGGCCTAACTGGTTTGAAGACGTCATCATCATCATCATCACGTAAAATGATCCAGCCCACCATTCGCGGATTGTTCAGGTCGGAGGCGCCATTTGATCGCAACCACGCAGCTGTACGTCTGTATAATGCAAAGCTGGCTAAAATGCTAGCGCTGGACCTTCTCCCTTTTTCTTTCATGGAAGGGGTGGGGTTTCTAGAATTAGTGGCAACAGTCTGCCCTAAATGGAAGGTTCCTAGCCAGTCCTATTTTGCCAGAGTTGCGGTTCCAGCACTACATCAAGATGTGCTGGAGGTGATTGGAGCAGCTTTGCAGAAGAGTGCTGTTCACACTAACCACTTGACAACAGACATGTGGACCAGTTGCCAAGCCCTTAATTACATGTGCATCACTGCACACTGGGTCTCTTTTACAGGGTCTTTTGCAGGGGTTAGAGACAAGTCAAGTGCAGTTGTTGACCTGGACACAGTTTTCAAGCTACTCGGAAACATGCATCATTAGCCATGTTTGCCATGGAGAAAACTCATACTGCAAAAAACATTTTGGATGAGTTGAACAGTAAGGTCTCTAAATGGCTGCAACCTAGAAATCGCATAGTTGGTTATGTTTCCACGGATAATGACAGTAATATAGTTAAGGCCATGCAGGACGGTGAATATTTCAGAGTGCCGTGTTTGACGCACTTTATAAACCTGGTTGTTCAAGATTTCTCGAAAACTGAAAAACAAGTCAAGAAGTTACTGTCTACCTGCCGAAGAATCTGCACACATTTCAGCCATTCTTTTAAGGCCCGGAAGCAGCTGAGGAGAATTCAACATGTACGTAAACTGCCAGTCAAAGGAGTCATCCAGGAGGTGGCAAACACGTTGGAACTCATCCTTTTACATGCTTGAGCGTCTGTTTGAGCAGTGCATGGTAATCAATGACTATATCTTTACAGTAGGTTCCGCCATTAGTGACATGAGGCTAGAGTTGGAGGAATGGCAGCTAGTTAAAAGCCTGACAGACATGCTTCGTCTTTTTGAGGTCTTCACGCGTAAAGTCAGCAGGGAGGACTGTTCTTTGAGCAAAGCTATCCCATTGTTGCGCATGCTAGAGCACCAACTGAAGGTGGTGTCTTCAACGTTGACAGATGATGGTGGAAAGCAAGCTGCATATCTGTTGTCGGAGAACGTATTAAGCCGCCTAGTTGCCAATGAAAGGCTTCAAAAGATACATACAGAACAACATTACATTTGTACCACTATTCTAGATCCACGGTACAAAAAGGCAGTGGCCAGCAAAGCATTCATTCCTTTTGATGAGGCAGATGTTTCAACGTACAAACATTGAATAGCTGTGTCAGCCAGTCGGTTCGAAAAAGATCGGCAGAAAATTCAAGGAGCCGTCAGAAGTCCAACTGAATCAGCAGGCGATCCAGCATCAAGTTCCACTTCTGAATCTGTGAGCGAAGGGAGTAACTTTCCCTCACAGCCGTTAATGACACCAGCAGCAACCCTATCATCATCCTCACCTGCACCAGGCCCAGCCATAATATTATCGGAAGCGGATTGGCTGACTTATCAAGGGTTTGTTCGTTCCAGTGCTGAGAAGGCCACAGATGGTGCCCAAAGTCGAGCAACCGTGGAGAACATTGAGTTGATGGTGCAGGCCTATCTGGATGACACAACACAGGTCTTTGTTAATACGAACCCATTGCTGCATTGGTACAGGAAAATGGCTCTATGGCCACTGATCACCAACCTGGCTCTAAATTATTTGTCTTGCCCACTCGCAAGTGTGTCTTCTGAACGTGTTTTCAGTGCTGCTGGTGCCATTGTAACTTTAAAAAGGACCCGTCTCTCGGCCAAAAATGTGGAGAGGTTAACACTGATCAAGATGAATCAGCACTTGATACCACCAGATTACAAAGTACGTGAATACACGCAGGAAGAAGAGGACACTGACTAAGGTGATGGAATTCTTCTCTGTTACCTGACCTACTCCCGTCTCAATTCATGGAGTTGGAGGACAAGCTCTACTTCCCTGACACCGAGCCCTGAAAATGACTTCCTTTTTTTCGTCCTTATTCACTTTTATTCCTGTGTGTCTTTCTTTGTTTTGCAACTTTTACCACAACAAAACTATAATCACCTAATCACAACAAGTCCATCAGCAGCACTGTCTTCAACTTATTTTCCTTATTGATTTGAAGGTGCGCAGTCTGCATTCCTGAGGTTCACAAGTTCACAACTCAATCATGCTCCTTTATACTCCTCCTCCAGACTCCCCCTATCCATTTCCCTCAAGGCAGATGGATGGATTACGACCAGTCCCCTCAAGTGGGACTGAAATTACTGACTGACTACATGCTTGCTGATTGCTGACAGAGTTACTTTTGATATTGACAGGAGAGGCTACCCTGTGGGCCCTCACTTTCCAAATCATGATTCATATGTCTTGTCTTAGTTATTGTCTAATCTTTCACACAGTAATTGTAACTCATGTCAACAACTCTTTTTTTTACCTTGTTTAATTAAAATTGTACTTCAAATTCAGGGGCCACTATTGCATTTCACAAAATATGCAAAATGTCCTTGGAGTGGACTCACTTGCCAATATACCATGATGATTGATTAAATATCTTTTTTCTTGACAGTCACTCACTGGGATGGATGGATCATCAGCGTCGTATTACGGAGGGAACTATGGCCAATACATGAGTGTCAAACAGGTAAACCAGTCTACAACAACTACTACAGCAGGACTACATGTCTGTTTATTCGTGGTATGTATTAGTCAAGGGCGAGGCAGTGTACTGTTGTTGTTATGCCAGGCAGAGTCCACTCCAGGCAGCAGTTCATGTAAAATTGGGGCTATGTGTCTTGCTGCATACAATTAGATATGCTTTGTCTGTCTGACAAAGAGCCTAGGTATGCTACATCAGGTTGCTTCACTCAGTGGTGCCTGCCTTTACCCTTTGAATGGCACTGCCTCAAGCTTGTGCCAAACATCCGTTATGTTTGTAAAATTTGCTGTTTTTCGGTATTTCGCAAATCTCCCGAAAGTACTGAAAAAATCGCAAATTCTTGAGCGGAACGGATTTTTGGGCCATGCTTGTGGCAGGGCCATGCAGACGGTCAAGGCAGGCACCACTGAGTGAAGCATCCTCCTGATGTAGCATACCTAGGCTCTTTGACACAGACAGAGAAAGCATATCTACGGTTTAGGGTTCAGTGCGTTTTACTAGGGTTTTTGGGTTTAAGTTGGTATGGTTCACGCTGATTCTAGGGCTCAGGCCCAATGCAGGCTCGTTCATAATGATGTTGGCAATGTTTTAGGGGGGTTTGGTGTTCTTTGGTCCAGAATTGGCAGAATTTTGGCCTTTTCGGGTGTTTTGCGTGCACGTGTGTTTGGGTGAAAACTAAGTGAAAACTAGTCGTAGACCTTCTTCTTCTTCTTCTTCTTCTTCTTCTTCTTCTTCTTCTTCTTCTTCTTCTTCTTCTTCTTCTTCTTCTTCTTCTTCTTCTTCTTCTTTTTCTTCTTCTTCAAAGAGTGCAATGGTTTGGTTTAGTTCTGGCTTGCTGAGATTCTTGTGGATCGCTGGAACAAGTCACTGTCCAGGTGAGTTTCAAGAGGATCAAAGTTTTCCCATTTTCAGGTAATTTGCTCACTTTAGAGTTTTCGGGGGGCTGTTTGGGGGGTTCCTGGTGTTTGTGGGTGGGTTTTGGGGTCCTGGAGAAACGCTGGATATGGATACTTTTGATTGCAAGAGGTTTGACGGAAATCCATGGTGGCAAAGGGGAGTTAGGGCCTAGTTGAAGAAAGCGTTTGACACTATTTTTAACTTAGGGCTAGTTAGGGTTAGCAGTATTGCATGTGTTTGGGGGTGTTCGAGATTTGTCGAGAAATGTCTTATTTTGGTTGCAAGTGGTTTGAAGAAAATCCATGGTGGGAAAGGGGGGATTTGGGCCCACTTTACCTTCAAAGTACGTTTTGTCACCATTTTCCACTAGGCCTCAGAAAGGTAGCAGTATTGCACGTTTTTTATGGTCTGATTGGGGGTATTCTACATTTTAGCATCTGTGTTTAAGGGTCTCGAAGCACTGCTGGGAAGGTCTAATTTTGTTCTAAAATCGTAGTTTACACTACACCTAGCTTGAGGGGAAAGATCCGCAAAATTCGCCCATACTTATTTATCCTTCAAAAGGAGACTCAGAGTACGCCCTTTCGAAACTATTGTACTGTTGATTCTGAAACTGAAAGTGTGACTTTTTGCACTACACAGCGTACGTACCTTATATTTTTTTCTCAGTGGTGTTTTAATATCACTTCCTGTTTTTGCATCAACATGTACAGGGCGGCTTTCACCCTGTGCAATGGAAAAAAGGATAAAGTCAGGTTTCACATTAGTGACCCGCAATTCAGCATCCGCCAGGCAGGCAGTGGACAGGGTGTCTTCTGGTCACCAACATTGATCGACGGAGTGTCAGATGGAACGGAGGAGTACCGCAAATAAGAGGAATGGCTTGATGCATGCAACTTTCCAAATTCAACAGGACAAGTACAACATCATACAGTAACAGTATCCATTCATTTCTACTTATCTTTTAAGCAATGTTATTTCTGTGAACTTCTAAGACTGTGACTCTGCATTTCTTTGCTCTATGCTTCTAAATTTGCTATGTTTTTGCTATTTTTAACAGTAATGTAATGTTCTCAGTGTTTATTCTCTCTGAGGGCAGAGGCAAGTGAAATTGCGTAATGACTGCAGCCCTGTACTCTCAACTTGTTTCATGTAGTAAGTTGCAGTAAGTAGTAGTGCTACTTTGCAGTAACCTAACCATCCATTTAGTAAACAACTTCTGGCAAGCAGTAGTGCACTTCCTTTATGTCCCTTTAAAGATTTATCAATATCTTCAAATCCAAAGACTTGTTTCTCTTCATTTGTTGTTTGCCTGTCCATGCTGTTTTTTTTCCTCTTTACCAAACTTTCCCGAAAAACCCCATTCCCATCTAATTTTCAAACCCTAACCCTCTTCCCCCGGGCTGTGTGGTATTTCATTGTGGTGTGACTGACAACAACAATAAATTCCACACACTTGCTGGGGAGGATAAGGTCAAAGCAGCCAAAATTATTACAATCAGAAGTTCATATGCGCCATCGTGGATTGATAAAAACATCCTCCTCCTACACGACGTAAACAATCAAATGCTTATTGCTTATGTTATGTTGATGACGTGTCCTTTGCCTTAATTTCTTATAGGAGTCCAACTCCACGCAACTACTACTTATATTTACATTAATTTAACACTGCTTAGGCTACAATTTAGGGCACTGTTCTCTACCGTACTATCTAAGGTACTGTTACTAATGCTACTCAATGTTTTATTTCTTTTTTTTCATATGGTGATACTGCCAGTGTGTACCACTACTGCTACCAGCACAACAATGATATTCCATCTGTCGAGGATTCAACTCAACAACCAACCTTATTCACCAACCGTAAGATAAGCATATTGGAGAGGTTGTAGAATAATGGGCTAGGACTAAGTTGGGAGAAGAGCAGAGACTTACAGTACTACTAGTAAATACAGTAGTAGGGCGACTGAATTGACTAACTTGGTTACTTGCATTTTAGTAGATTTCAGGACAAGACGTTTCATTCATGCTGGTAAGTTTGAAAAACCAAAACGTCCAGTAACCACCGCCAACCCCCAAACAAAATATTATGAGCACGTATACTTTGTTTTGGTATGAAAAATATGATTATTAAGGAATGTAAATTATGGATGTTGTTGTCACAAAAATAAAATAAATTACCCCAACTCACCCCCCCTCACTAACCAAACCAATGTCCAAAAATCAAAAAGTCCCCTTTCCTAAAAACCCAATCCCCCCCCCCAACAGTCTTTAAAAAAGGGGCAAGGGACAGTCATTTCCTCCGGTGGCATAGTGTGGACAGCTGGTGCTGCACGTCCCTCAGCTCTTTGCGGAGGTACCGGAGCTGGCGCTGATGTTTTTCGCCCAACCGCTCCAGGTAGTCCAATCGCTTTTGGAGGCGGCGCACACTTGCCATCCAGGCTCTGGGGGGGCAGCTGTTGTTTTTGCTGCTGTGCGGCAGTGGCGGGAGGCTGTCGGGCCACAGCTCCGTTTGGCTGGAGGCTTGTGGCTCATGGACCCGGGGGCAGTGGAGGAGGATGTACTGGTTGATGTTGATGTGTCCTCATACTCCCGAGCCCACAACCGCCGATACTCGGCACAAATAGCCTCCAGCTTACGGGCCCTGGCCCGGACAGTCATCTTCTTACGGGTGAGCTTTTTTGGAGTAGCATCTATGAAGAAAGAAAGAAAAATACTGTAGCCAATAGTCTTTAACATAAAGTCAAAATAATTCAACAGAAGGTTGACACTCAGTAAGGTGGAGGTTCTCGCTGATTCGTCTCAGCCGTCTCAGCTTTCCAGCGTCTCCGCGTGTAAAAAATGACTTCCGCATTTACACGTGGAGACTCTGGAAAGCAGTACGGCTTAACCTGCCACGCACATGGATACTCCTATGGTGTGTCGCATCTTTGGTATGAACCATCACACTGATGGCTGAGACGAATCAGCGAGAACCTCCACAGTACCCGGTAGCTGGGTCGGAATTAGAACCGGCTGAGAGCACATAGCCATTGTGGCAATCGCTTTGGAACCGCTGCCCGCAGGAGCCCTGAAGAAGTCGTGGGCTACTAGCTCTGACGAAACACGTGTTGGTTGGGTGTGGTGAATAAAATCTGAATTGAAGAAAAACTTCCATCAAGACTACATCCACATTGTTTGTCTATTGCTTGTGTTGTTTGATTACCTACTGCATTTACTCTGTAAAAGGCGATGTGTGCACAGATACCTGTTGTAACAGTATAACATTTTGGCATGTATCTTTCCACCGTCTTTGTAAGCCTGTGCCATTACTGGGAGTTTCAGGAATTCCACTAGCAGTACTATGGGTGGACTCACTACTACATACATAGTCAGAGAGTACTAAAAAAGGCCTTTTTTACTTTTTTTTCTTGTGTTGCAAAAGAAATTACTGGTACGTGAACTTGTGGTAGCCGCCATAATGGCAGCTCACTCAGCTTTCACCCAAGAAATACAGACACAGGACATGATGATGCAGACTCGCAGTACTTTAAGCAGTACATGCAGGTGGGGATAGGAATGTCTTACTTTTCTATAGGGGTGGCACTGCCACTCTCCATACTTCATCCACTCAGCGTCTGCTCTACTACATCATACACCTCTGCTATCGATGAGGATGAAGAAGATAACATTCAGGCTTCCAAAGTACGTCTATGATTCTTCTTAATGTCTCAAATGTACCAACATTTCTTTTTGTCAACAACCAACTAACACCCGTTTCATTATATTTTGGAAACCGCCGTCTTCTTATCTTGAATTGCAATCAACATAACCATTCTTCATAAATATTAAGACTCGCTCGTCCTTCGTTTCACCCTTCTTTAACTTTTCGTTCTTCACATCCCTAAACTACATCTGATATGACTTGGCTTCACAATAAAAATTTGCCAGTTGAGTTGAAGTGAAATAGAGGGGTCCATTGGTTACCCGAGAAGTACCACAGCTAATGCTATTACAAGTCAAGGTTGACTGTCTTCTCCGTGATAGTAGCCCAAAAAGTAGTTCTAAATTAGTAACTGTTATTAACAGTACAGTCTACTTATACTAGTGTAGTGTACTACTGTACAGTACATCATACACTCCTTTGCGAGCCTACTCAAAAACCTTTCAATGTGTAAGGAGTATAATAACTTATCACCGTCCGCCGCCGCTGAGTCTTCCCCCCCAGCTCTTCCTCCAGAGTGGACCCCTACGCACTGCTGGCCCGGGCACTGGTAGTCATCTGTGCCGCATCAGATGTTGTGACGTCTAGGAAAAACATGTCATATTTTCAGATGCCATACACAACCCCCTATTTTATCTTGTGATGGAATAAAATGTTACATAACACATTTATTATTACTGGGATTGAAAGAAAGTAATGGTTTTGGGGAGGAAGTGTTAACCTTTTATATGCTTATTCCATTAAATGTTACACTTCTTCTTATGACAACTGATGAATGCTTGCTTAACGTGCACCATTGTTTTTCATTACAGAAAGAAGATTCCATTGCCCTTCTGCCAGACCATTCACCAACTACTAGTAAGTCATCACCAGCAGTACTTTAAGTACTTTAAAGAAGGTGGAGGCTCCCGCACAGTTATTCTAATAATTTCATGTGTCTGTTAACTATTATTACGTTTGAGTAATACTAATTTCATTCATGGGAATGTTGTTCAAACTTTAACGTCATCTTCATCCATCACCATTGCTCGCTCTGAATACTACGCTGTTAAAAACAAAGAAATCATGTTTTAATTTCTTAATTGAAAATAAAACTTTTAAACTAACAAACACTGTGTGGTTTTTGTGCACGAGTGATTGAGTCGGAAGGGTTTCAAACACTGCACTTGGCAGCTATGTTTCAGTGACTCAGATAGGCCGGGACTCCTGTTCTTCGGGTCGTAAAATCATTGGTCAGACACACTAGATAATGGGTCAGGGGATTGGGGATTCAACTTCGGTTCGGACTGAGCTATGTCGAAATTCGAACTGCACCTATCATCAACAATGTCCTATTTCTCTTGTCCATACTTCTTTGTGTGCAGAATAGTCCCTGAAACACTAGCGGTATGGGATGTGCTCCTCTCAAATCAAAAAGGTAACTGCTACCTTTTACTTGGTGTAAACAATGACATTTTGTTGTTGGAAATTGTCAAAGCACTTACATTAAGAAGACTGGAATAGACAGCAAGGGCAACCCAGAGGACTGCACTCAGTGCCTCGAGCTATTGCTGGATCAGAGTTTTGTTTCACACCGTGTTCTGACTGGGCAAGCTTAGCTACCCACACAGACTGACTCATAATCGTAAATAGTAGTAGCACAGAGAGTATTGGTAGAGGCAGGATAAGAATGTAGAAAGTAGTCTACATTAGAAGAAGATCGAAGACTATTTTGTAAAACATAGAATTATTAGGAAACAGTTTGTAATGAATAGGAGCTGTGAAAGTTAGAAAAGTATAAGTATTAATATAACAATAGAACAACTTACTGGGGCCAGCAGAAGAGCCTGGAAGGGACTGATCCTGTCCACCTTCTTCCACCGGAGTCTCAGTCGCCGTCGCCGCCTTGCGCCTGGGAGCTTCTGTTGAACATGAAATAAAGAAACACAACATGGATGATTGTTTTTTGGGAAATATTTGATTTCTTTGACCACAATCTATAATTATGTCGGGGAAACAAATTAACAACAATTGCATCTGATCTGGGCAACTAGGAAGATAGTAGTACAGTATTGCAGGATTCGCAGACCGTCTAATAGGAAAGTTATGCAATTCACTAACTACACCAACAACAAAAAGATTCTAGTACGGCTGCCATCACTCAGCAGCAGGAGACGTCGCATGACAGACACAGTCCGTCATCATGATTGCAGACCACTAACAAATGTCCTATAACAAGTAATACATAATATATTCAACGTATTAATCCACCACTATCTCTTTAAAGTGGCAGCAGCAGGCAGGAGTACAAAGAAGGACTAGACTTGAGTGTACTGTCTCTACCATTACGCAGTAATGCTCTCAAATGAGTAAAAAGTTGCAAACAAGTAAGCATAGGCTTGGACGCATTTGGGGGCGCGACCGGGGTTAAGGGCTAGGAGGGTGGCGGCATCGTAGGTAATGCGGGAGGGCTGGGCAGCGCGAGGGGCAGGGGGTCTGGCGCTGGGCGCGGTCCAGGCGCGGACGGGCGTAGACAGGCTTACCTTTGGCGCACCTTCGGCGCGGATTGGGCGCGGTCGCTGCGCGTAAACGCTGCGCGCGGTAACAACTGTCATATATGGATAGTGGAGGGGGAGGGGCGAGGGCACTTCAGCTGGGAGGCGGGCTAAGGAGGACGACAACAACAACAAAATGGAGGCGGAGGGGTCAAGAGCGCTTGGGGGAAAACGCAAATACTGTAACAGAGTCATGCTATTGAATAAAAATGCAAATGAGCAAAAGCGGCGAGATGATAACAATTCTACAACAGAGTCACGCTGGCAATATCACACTGCAAATGGGCAAATCGGCAATTTAGCAGTCAAAATGGGCAAAGCGGCAATCCAAGCACACAGCGGCAATTAGACCGCACAGCAGGCTGTAGTTATAAGTCACAGTCCAGATCAGAGCATAAGCGCTGCACAAACGATACCGCAACAGCAGGGGAGCGACCACTCAGCTCGGGAGCGAAGAAATAATAAAATCCAGGTTAGTAATTGCTGGCGTGATTGTGTGTATTCTGTAAAGAATATTGTTTTGCACATTAAATAGGACAGACCTTCTAAGTTAAGACCACACAAGCCAGACGGGAATTATCGGATTTCTTACCTTACATTATTTAGTCCTTATCGCTAATCAGAGAGTGTGAAGATGATCTACAAAGAAAATTGCACACTTTCAATATGAGTGTTTTTGGACCAGAAATCACCACATCATCACAACCAGTATATGTAAACATCACACATATATGTTTGGCATTGCAACAGGTTGTTAGCACTAAAGGCTCCATATAGCTATTAATATGCAAGGGAAGCACTGACTCCGTGCAATCAGTATATAGAGGGATTATCTGGTGGGCATTGTGATGAGTTATATCACTAAGAGCAAGACGCAAGTAAAGCACTGACTCTGCCAATGGGTATGTGTGAACTAACGTGTATCAAGCGTCATCCACAAAGTAAAAGACACTGTGCTGACTCCTATTGATAAGCTAAAAACAAAGTTGCGGTGGTAACTGATGAGCCGTATTAAACAGCATAAAGCGTCAATCAACGTTATACACTGGTTGTGGTATGAGTACAAAGTAAGCTGAAGATAGCATCAGACGCAAAAAGCTATAACAACCCATCCATGCAGCAAGTCGAACGACTTGTAGAGTGTACGCACTTTGAAGAATGTTGTTTGTGGATTCCATCAATTCGTCTGGGTCCGCAGAGTATGCAAGACTGGCGTAGTAGTTAGCAGCCATCATTCTCCAATATCAGTACTGTGGAATAGACAATGCCCTCTACACTTGAGTGTCCCTTCCTCCGATATGAAACGGCATCGGCTATATTGGAATACCTAGTAATCCCATATGTATCCGTCCAATGTGGGTGTAAACCCTTAAGAGTGTGGTATGAGTTCATGTGTAAACATCTGATCTTCACTAAATATCAAAATTCAATCCAAGTACAAGAGACTTAATGGATGCAATAAGGGGGGAGAGTTCCAAATGCCCAATGAAGTTTGTAGTGAATGTGAGATTTTATGGTAATAACCATCAAGTAAACTATTTGGATGCATGTATTTCCTTCCATGTCTCTTGTTCATATTGGGGGGTATGGAGGGAAAGTGAGTGGGTGTATGGAGAAGAAGAATAGGTAGTCACCAGATAGTACAATCATTACATTACCTTCATATGGTGTCCAGACAATCAATATCAATATTATGTTCATCTTGATTCCATGAATCATTCCCACAGTGAGTGGGCATGTAATCATTTACAGGTTCTTATCTTAGGACAATACCAGAGGAGATACATGAGATAACCGGATATTCATCACAATAGAAAGGCAGTAGTGTAGTTCTCGGTCAATGTTTAATGCCCGGTATACTGCTTTGAGACGCAATATCCATATTGCTTCCTGTCGTCTCAACTGCAGTTCTCGGTTACCACCCCTTTCATTGCAGGCCACACTTTCCAGACCATGACATTGAAATGTCCCATACCGTGTCTGTTTGTCACATGTGAGTGTATGAGAGGCAAAAGGGTACTTAGGATCTCCCTGTTTCACAGCTCTTAGGTGTTCATCATTCTAAGCATGCTGCCCACATATATCTTTCTAAATGTACGTATTAGAGGGTATACAGCAAAGCAAGTGTTGCAATTGATGTTCTGGTTGATGTGGTATGTACGACTGTTGTTTTAATTAAAGCATGTGGTTTCTCTGGCAAATCTACAGATTGAGCATTGTCCACATTTGAAGGAGCCTACACCGTGCTGTGTCAGCCAGTTGTGTTTAATTGTAGTACCTGGATAGTTTGGACTGATGAGCCCTTTTAGTTTTTGCCCTCTCCAGAATGTAATGTTTGCATTCCTATTAGTGTGTTGTGCAAGAATAGTATATTCCCTCAATAGCTGCCAGTGTCTATTCAGTATCTTACTGATACTGCCAGTGTTACTACCATATGGGCAGAGCATTCCATTTGAGTAAAATACGGGGCAGCTGATTAAAAGCTCTTCCATGTTTCGTTGCACCGCCTAAATGTATGTTTGCCTCTGTACTCTTGTTCATAATAAAGCCTTGGCACAGAAGCAATGTGATTCCCTACATTTTACCATGTATGGCAGCGCTATCCATGGTTCAGAAAGGGTAGCAAAAGTGTCTTCAGCTCCTTCTGTAATATCTCCATAGCGCCACTAGAACATCGCTAAAAGTGACATTCTGGTGGTGCTATCCCTTTGTATAGTGTAAATATACCACAAAACGTGTGGGAAAAACAAAATAAAGAACAACACATTTAAATTGTTAAATGCAAAGTTAAAAAAGAGTCATTCAAAACAGTAGGAAACACAAGCATAAGGAACAAAAAATCACCAAAAATAAAAAAGTGGATTTAAGGCACAAACAATTTGAAATGCACCTATACAACTCGCATAAGTTGCACTGACAGGGAGCACTGCTTGCACTCAAAATGTTATTTTAGGTAAAGTGTGAACCATATCAATTTTACCACACTGAATGAATGAATTCTTTATTGCCTGATTACCAAAAAAAGTCAAAGAAATCATTTTAGACACACTACAGTATATAAAACATTATCGCATTCCTGTAAATAGTAGTGACCTGTATAAAAAGATAAATCTGTACTTACAAGCCATACCATAACTAAAAACAATTTGTGAGTTTTCCATTTAAAACTGCAACACAAGTATCCTGTATCAGTTTGCAGCTACATTCGTAATTATACATTAAAATCCAATAAGCCTTATAAATCATTGTATAAATCAACTATAAAATCCATTAAGATATAGCCTGGATTATTACATATTAGAGTGCAAACAGTAGGTAAACAGTGATTCCATTGTGCAAACAAGGTATAGAAGTGCACCAGTATCTTCCATTGTTCAACCCATTAATAAAGGAGAGTCAGCTTCTTCGTTGTTTAACTAGATTACTATAGCAGCATAGACACAATCTCTTTAAGGAGACCTTATTGTGCAAATAAGCAATTATAAATCATCTATGAATTAAAATCTTAGGACCATTTGATTTGATTATAATATATCTTACACAATCAGTGTGAAACATTTTTCTGCTGCGGCTAAAAACTTTTTCATTTGGCATAACAGCAAAATCGACTCGCCAGATGAGCATAAAATAGAAGCCTGACAACCCATATTACCCCACGTTTCAAAAATAAGGTTTTTAAAAATATGCAACGCAAGTTAAGCAAATTGGAAAACACACATACTATATGCAATAGAGATTCATGTGGCCACCCACAAAGCCTACAGTTGGCACTAGGCAACTCCTGAATCCAAATCGGCGTGACCTCCTTTGCCGGATTAATTCCAAATCTAATTTTAAAAACAAACATTTTTATTGGAGCCGGGAAGTGGGCATTGAGGTATGGCTGGATACGCCGAGACTGATGTGAATTAATCACTGTGCATGCATAATTTTTTTCTGCTAAAGCAATTTTATCTCAATTAAAAGAATTTACTTTTTTTTTCATAATACAGTCCGGCAACAGAGGAAAGTGATTCCCTAATTTGCATCATATATGACATCACTATCCGTATTACAAAAAGGGGTGCACAAGTGTCTGTGGCTCCCTCTGTAACATCATTGTTACCCAGGGGCGCACACAGTGGTGGCACTCCCCCATTGCGCCCCAGCATACAATGTATAATACAGCCCCAGGTGATCTATTCAGGTAAAGCTTGCCACTATTCCATGGAAACCCATAGGATGTATAAGCAACCAAGGGCTGTGCATCCCAACACCATAGCTCATGCTCAGGTGAAAAGGAGTGATGCAGCAGAAGGACAACTGACTGAGCCAGAGGAAGTGCTGAGTCAACAATGAGAGGAACAGTTAGACAAAATGCATAATTTAGCAACCTATTGCAGGCTCTAAAACAGGTTTTAGTCTCTAAAGAATCAACCAAATTAATGCTTTTGAATACTTAGGATCATAACTTAACAAAGAACAAAAAGGGGCATATGTACATGGAAATTTCGGAACTCAGAGCAATACATCAATACGGTGCACCCTCTGTTTTCCCCAACACTGTTGCTAAGAATAGCTGCCTAACACAAAGGCATGCACACTTGCATTATAGTGCAAGGGTGCCTGCATTGCAGGGCATGATTGTTTATGTGCAAGAAGGTATAATTTCATGCAGATATACAATCCAAAACGGTGATTTGTTACTTCTATGAGTGCAGCATTCTGCTTTTTTGATTAATGTAATTGCATCGTTAGTGTCTTTAGTATCACATATTTTATGCATTCAATTTTTGCATGCAATAATTACCCATTTAGGATGCTATTGATATGGATTTTTATATGGTTAACATTTATAACTGAATGTTAGCCAGTGGTTTCAATGTGTGTATTTTGCACATATTAGCTCTAATTGTGAATTATTTCCCATAATTTACAGTGCTGAAATTAGTTGCAAGATATTCAGCTCCCGTAAACAAAGAAAATGTAAAAACATACAAATGGACTGCAAAATACAAAATACAAACTGTGTCTTGAACAACTTTATATGGTTGTCTAAGATCACGAAAATCACCATAACTGTTATCAGTATTTGTGAAGGGTGCTTCACTTAAAAAAATGTACACCATATACTAAGCCAGCCTCCTACATGTTTCATTACAAACCTTTTTTTTATGAAAATGATAAATATTACAAAAGAGAAACAAAAGTTTAATTTCTATTATGTGACCCGTTAAAAACAGGCAAGTACACATTGTCCTATTATTGTCTTTGTCCTTGCAAAACATAATCGTACTGCTCTTGATACAGTGGAGTAATTGAATTCAAATCGTTATCAATTAGTCACAGAGATTCATAATTCAAATTTTCAAGATGAGTAAGATGCTTTCTTTCACACAATGCATTTAAAACAAAGAACGTTGCTTCAAAGCAAACTTGAAAGTAATTTGCCTAAATCCAAAAAAGCATCTCTAAAATCATAAAGAATTTAATTTACAAAATAAATTTGAAAAAAATCTTCCTTAAATTAATTTAAAATCTGCAAAAAAAGTGCAAAATTCTAAGTGGTTTGTCTCTGTTTTATTGCACTTTACTGAATTGTCAATAAGAAGTTACGTGACTTAGACATATGGAAAGGGGCGACCATTCGGTCCCCCCGAACGTATGGCGGAGTACCACGATCCCCCCGGGAAGCCATCTTGGGCGGGAGGCGAGTCTCGGCTGGTGTGCCCGTAGCGGCGTAGCCGGGGCGCGCCTTTTTCCCGCCCTGGAGTGGGCTGGCCTAGACACTGACGCGGCCGGCCACGCCCTTGGGGCAGGCAGGGGCGGGTTTACGCCCGCCCTGAAGACGGATAAAAGGAGCAACAAGCCAAGAAAGCATCCTCTTGTTCCTGTGCTCTGAAGCTGCACCTCCTCGCTGCACGTGAGCTCGAGACGGAACGAAGAGCCAATTTTGACCCACCCACCAGCCCCTGAGGACAGCAAGTGGTTTTTTGAATAAAGTTTGATGTGGTGACTCTATTTCTTGCAGGTTGTGATGATTATCGTGATAACTTTGAATATGCAATAAAGAATGGTCAATTTGTAGTATGTTTTGCAAATAAAGTAATTCTGCACTAGTGTTGATCAGTGATCATGCTTTTAATAAATGGTAATTATTACTGTCATTTAGTAATTTAGTCATTTAGTAATTTAGTTAGAATTGTCGTATTTATTTTGGTCGGGCGGTAAGGTCATGATCGGTGAGCAGTAATTGGAAGATCCCTATGGGTGGGCGTCACCCATTACGGATGGGAGCGCTCGAGGGAGGTGGCCATTGGCCCCTCAACGGGGAGGCGGTCCCTTCTAAGGATGGGCCGCCGAAAGGAAAGGAAAGGCGGTCAAGGCCCCTTCCTGGGTAGGAGGGGCTACAGCCCCCTCCTGGGGAATTTCCCGGGGCCAGGACATCTGCGACGGCAGATGTGGTAAGGTGTGTGGGGTTTGGGAGGGGGTTTACGCTACCTTCTAGACACCTCACACAAGTCCTCGGACGACCTTTAAATGGCGTCGAGTTTATTGGGGCCCCCGTCAAGTCAAGGGAAATTGGTAGATGCACGTGAGGTACACCTCTGTGCGGTCGCCCCTCACAAGTGAGGGGGATATTTCTGGTTTAGGGATCTGACACCGGTTACGACCTTGCCGTTGGCCCTTAAACGTTAGGATGTACAATTTCAAGTTAAATGTTTTGTAGGATGTTAGTTCGGCTGGGTGAACCTTTGTATTAGAGAATATGTTAAGGTTAGCCAAATATCGCAATGTGGAAATGAAATTGTACATAATATGAAACTGTTATTTTAATGTTTTAATTTTGTTTCATATTTTAATAAATACGGCCGGGAGGGTCACTCCCTCCCGTCTTCCAAAAGTTCAGAACCGTTTCCGGTTTCCCATTCCTTGGGGATTGTGTTGAGAGGGGGTGGCGGGTATCTCAGCCATATTGCCAAAGGTCTCTTTAATATGCTTATGCTCTGTAGAATCTGGTCATAGCAAAACACTCTATCTATTGCCTGCAACTGAAGTTGAAATAAACTTATTTTGTCAACTCCAGACCATTTTATTCTAACACCATTTCGAATATTTTCACCCCTAGATTCTCTATTTTGAAAATCTTGGATGGTTGTTATACAAATAAATGACGAGTTAGCACCAATAGGTGTTAGCCACGCATAGTATTTGGTTTTATAATAACATCTGCGATCTTCACCCAGAAGTGAGTTGACATTATTATATGATCGATTGCACTTGTTGCATCCCTCCTATTATACTTTGGAAGTAGGAATCTTGTAGTACTAGTTTGAACCTCTAACAGGGTCGGATTAGAGTCAAACAACATGTTATTTAAAGCTTCATCATAGAAATTATGTTAGAAGTATGCCTGTCCTTCACGCTGCATGCCTACTATACCACATAACATTATTGAATGGAAGGGGGCATCTATTAATGTTGAAATATTTGGCCCATATTATAAAATATATCATTCATGCCTGACTGTATGAATAAATCAATTCCTTCTTACGTGTTAATTACATCCCCTCTATAGGCGGAGTGACATTTTGTATTATAAAAGTTAACAATCACAAGGTCTTGACTTCCCACTCTGGCTAGCAAATACAAACTGATAGTAGAGGGAGTAATAAACTCACTTATCATATTCCATTTCTCAACATTTCCGTAAGAATATTTACTGCAAATAGTTATTTTATTCAGCCATATTGGAAAATGAGTGAGTGAGTTTTTCCAGAGGTGGGGTTCGATGGTCGTGCTGGCTTTGTTGAAGATGTGGTGTGGGCAGGGGTCTTTGGGGATCCAGAGTGGATGGTGTTAATGATCTTGATGGTGTCGTCGTTGTTGATGTTGGTCCGGGCGAGCAGGCGGTTGGTGCAGGTGGTGGTACTGGGAGCGGGGGTATCGGCATTTGCCGGAGTGGTGATGGCGTTGAAGCTGTGGTGGATGTCTGCGATCTTGCGATGGAAGAAGGTGACCAGCGAGTCTCACAGGTCTTGTGATGGTGGGATGTCGTTGATGTTGGAGCTGGTGTTGGAGAGTTCCTTCTTGATGCTGAAGAGCTCTTTGCTGTTGTGGGCGTTGTTGTCTAGGGGGTCTTTGAAGGCGGTCCTTTTTGTTAGATCTGATGAGGTGGTGGTGTTGGTGGGTGGCGTTCCTGTGGGCTGTGTAGCTTTCCGGTGTTCTTTCGCGGGTCCAGTTTTTTTTCTAGTTTTCGGCAAGTTCGCTTGGAGGCCTGGAGGTATTCGGTGAACAAGCTGGCTCTCTTGCTGGTTTGGGTGTTTGGGGGTTTCTTGAGTGGGGCAAGGGTTTTGGCGCAGTTGTCAATCCATTTTCTGAGGCTGCGGGCTGCGGCGTCGGGGTCGGTCGGGTCTGCCGGTGGGCTCTGGGCGGGGGCTGTGGTTAGCTGGTCCTCAATGACCTTGTTCCAGCTGCAGTGCGGCATCTGCTGGGTGCGGTGGTGTGTGGTGGGTTTCCGGAAGGTGAAGTGGATGCAGTGGTGATCGGTCCAGTGGAGTTCTCTGGTGCTAATGAAGAAGACGTGGGAACTCGCTGAGAAGATGGGGTCAAGCGTGTGGCCGGCGGTATTGGTGGGTGTTCTGACGAGTTGTCTGAGTCTGAGGTTGGCGAGGTTGGCGATCAGGGTGGAGGAGCTGGGGTTGTTGTTGTTCTCGAGATGGAAGTTCAGGTCCCCAAGAAGTATGTAGTCTGTGGAGGCAAGAGAGTGTGTGCTGATGAAGTCGGCCATGGAGTCGCTGAACTGCGTTCGGTGTCTGGGGGGTCTGTAGACGGGGTCCCTCTGAGGGTGCTGTTGGGGTCGGTGTGGATCTGGAAGTGCATGTGTTTGGCGGTGGTCAGGGTGTCGTCGGTGTCTGTCGAGATTTTGTGATTGTTCCTGTGGACGATGTCAAATCCTCCTCCTACTCTGTTGGTGCGGTCTTTGCGGGTGATCTTGTAGCCTTCCAGGATGGCAATGGCGATGTCGGGTGCCAAAGAGGGCTTCAGCCAGGTTTCCTTCAGGAAGGCGACGTCTGGGTCTTTGGTGTCGAGCAGGTCCTAGATTTTGACAGCGTGTTTGAGGGCGAACCGGGTGTTGAGCAGGATGCATTTGAGGATGTTGGGTTCTTCGGTAGGTGAGCTGGTGGGCCGGATGGTTGTGAAGCTGCAGTTCTGGCAGGAGAAGGGTCCTTGGGTGCGCTTCAGGGCGGCCAAGAAGGTCCCCAAGAAGGATGTAGTCTGTGGAGGCGAGGGAGAGTGTGCTGATGAAGGTGCAGGCGCAGGTGTTCGGCGGTGCTCAGGGTCTCGTTGGTGTCTGTCGAGATTTTGAAAGTGTTCCTGTGGACGATGTGTATTCCTCCTCCTACTCCATTGGTGCGGTATTTGCGGGTGATCTTGTAGCCTTCCAGGATGGTAATGGTGATGTTGGGTGCTGAGGAGGGGCTCAGCCAGGTTTCCGTCAGGAAGGCGACATCTGGGGCGTTGGTGTCAAGTAGGTCCCAGAGATCGACGGCGTGTTTGCGGGCAAAGCGGGTGTTGAGCAGGATGCATTTGAGGATGTTGGGTTCTTCGGTAGGTGGGCTGGTGGGCCGGATGGTGGTGAAGCTGCAGTTCCGGCAGGAGAAGGGTCCTTGGGTGCGCTTCAGAACAGCCAGGCAGCAGCTGCGTGATCGTCCGGCGTTGAGTGCACAAAGGGTGCTGGAGACGAAGTGGAGGCGGGTGTTGTGGTGCTTGTCAGGGCCAGGGGTCCTGGCGCTGGGCGTGGTCCAGGCGCGGATGGGAACAGACGGGCTTGCCTTTGGTGCATCTGATGCGCACGTCCACTGCGTGGTCTCCATAAGAGGGGTAGTGGGAGGGAGGAGCAGCTGGGAGGCGGGAGCAGGGTGGGGAGGGAGAGAGAGACAAAAAAAATATAGGCAGAGCGTGGACAAAGAGACAGCGCAACAATAATTATGGTAGCGGTAACCAAGTTACCAGAGCAACAGTACAATTATGTAAAAATGGTGCAAGGACAATCAGACCTGGCCGTGCGGTAGCGAGGGGAGCAAACTGCCTGCGAGCAGGGTCAAAGGTCGCTCCTTTCACCGCTGCGCGTCCTTCTTAAGAGGGGTAGTGCGAGGGAGGAGCAGCTGGGAGGCGGGAGCGGCGGCAAATGGGAATGCGGGGGCGGGGCCGCAGGGACGCAGTGGCGAGAAAACAAGCGGGTGAGGTACGGCGGGGGGAAACAAAACGTCAACCAGGGCACATAAAGAAAAAGGCAGGGGGAAAACAGTTAGATAGGTGGGAGGGAGAGAGAGAGACAAAAAAATAGGCAGTGCATGGACAAAGAGACAGCACAACAATAAATACAGTAGCGGAACCTAGTTACCACAGCACTAGTACAATAATGCAACAATGGTGCAAGGCTGTGCGGTAGCGAGGGGAGCGACCTGCCTGTGAGCAGAATCTCCAGGGAACTGCATTTCAGGCCTAAGAAATTTAGCTAACTCAAGAAACATTATCTGAGCTTTACAAACTTGCATAGGAAATAAAGCACTTTCAATTAATGCATGTGCCTCCATGTAAAATGACACAAATAAATATTTTTAGTATATCAATAACTGTCACTTTCACAACACGAGTCCTTCACATCAATGTTTTCTGCAAGTTACATTTACTTTCTGCGTTAATTTTTTCCATGTTACTTATCAATGGCCTAACCACTTCACATTTCCCATTGTAACAATTTGCATTAAAAGGACGAAAAGATTAAGGGGTAGATGTATCAAGAAATCCGTTTGCGATTTCTTAATAGCGATTCATAGCGAATCGCAATTAAGAAGTCGCACAATGGGATGTATGTAAGTTTATGCGATTTTTTTGCGATTCCTTATATGTCGCATAATTTTTTGCGATTTTTCTGCGATTCTTTAATTGCGATAATCGCAGAATAAGGAATCGCAAAAATGCATGAATGTGCTGCTGAAAACGGAAAAATAGCTGAGTCATAGTCAGGAAGTGAACTTGATTAGATTCACCTGTATGCCTGAGCCACACCCAGTGGCAGTTTAAAACCAGTTTGGCTGGTTGGAAGACCTGTTTTACTGCACAATGGAGGCTGGAAATGCTGAAGCTGGGCCCTCTACAGAGAAAAGGAAAAGGAAACAGAAGTTTTCTGAGAGGGAGGTGGAGACCTTGATTGAGGAAATGGCCTGCAATCACGACCTACTATTTGGAAAACAGGCGAAAAATGTTCCAGATGTCAGAAAAAGAAAGATTTGGCTCGAAATCCAAGAGAAAGTGAATGCGGTTGGAGTGATCCCAAGGTCAATAGAGGAAATTAAGAAGCGTTGGTACGACATGCGGCTGAGGGCAAAGGAGAAACTTGCTGAGAGAGTGAAGGAAGCAAATAAAACAGGATGAGGAACACCAAATATAGACCAGCCAACCCCACATGAGGAGCTTGTGGAATCAACGATACAAGAAGAAAGTATAATTGGAGTGACAACAATCGACAGTTCAGAACACCAACATGTAGAAGAAGGTAAGATGGATAAAAGACCAATTACATTGATATGTATGGTGTGTGTGCTTTCCTGCATGAATGAGTGGATTTGCATTGAGGGTCTTCATTATTGACTGGCTTCAATGACTGTTTAGCATTTAAAAGTAGTAAATGTATCTAACTACATTACTTTTGTTTTTCATAAGGCAATGCTTACCTCTAAATAACTTCAAAAAACATCTGTTGTTTGCACATTTAAATGTTTATTAAGCAGACAGACAGATAAGCAAAACTCTCATGTGCCTCTTTCTTTATTCTCAGATCATGTTGAACAGTCACATGATGTTGAAGGAGAGCAATCTTTGCAAGACAATAATACTGCCCCTGAAGACCTTGTGGACACTAATGAGGAGGAATCCATCACTTTTACTAGGCGTAAAAGAAGGCCTGTAGCACAACTGCAACCTTTCCTGGACACAGACGAGGAACCTGAGGGAGCAACAAATATTGTGCAAGAGTCAGACAATGCAGTTACTAATGTGGATTTAGTAAATGATTCTGCCAGAAGACGATCCTACTCTGTTAGTACTGCAAGACAGAACAGGGGCGAAGCAATAGATAATGTAAATATATTTGCAGGTTTGGAGCACAATATGTTGAAAGTGCAAGAAAAGCAGCACAAAGCACTGAGGTCCATCAATGCCCAACTCAACAAATTGAACAAAAGTAATACCCATGTGGGGGATGGCATGAGGCGCATGGCTGACTCTTTGGACAGACTTTGTGTTGCTTTAGAGAATTCTGATTCAAATAGGGCAAGAGATTCACGTCGACAAAATTTAAAGCTAAAAAAGTACTATACTGCTGTCAACAGACTATGCACTGTATCTGCACAAAGCAATGTTCGCAGCATTACAATGCAACGCATGGTCAGTGAGTGCTCACGAAATGTTGCAAAAGGTCTTCAAAAATTTTCACATTCCTTTGAAGCATTAAACACAAGCAAAAAAGGTGCTACTGCTTCAATTGAGCCCATTGAGAATGAGGACACAGGTAGTGGAAGCAGCAAGAACCCAACACCTACATTGGACACCACTGCCCACAGGAGTGGAAGGCAAGTGTCTCCACAAACATGTGTGAGGAGAAGTGGGCCAGGGCAAAGGAAAAGCAGCAGACAGTCAAAAAAATGAACAATAAATTTCACAATTTGGAAATGTAAATAGAATGTTAAAATTATGACACAGTTTTTGTTGTAAGTCCTGTGAAGTAACAGGTTTCTTTTGTCACTAGCATTGATAAATTTTGTAAATAAATATTTCAAAATACTAAACAGCAGTGCAGTTTTCTTATCTTACCTAAAAGTAATTGTTTGTAATTTCTGCACGCCTTTGACGACCAGCAACAGCTCCTAACCCAGTACCACATCTTCTTGGTGGTGGAACATCATCATTGTCTGAGGATTCAGGTTCACTCACTTCACATTCAGTTCCTTTCCTCATTGCCATGTTATGTAACATTGCACAACTTGTGATAATTTTGCAACACAGGGATGGTTTATATTGCAAAGCTCCACCACTTTTATGGATTCTTCTGAATCTACTTTTTAAAATTCCAAAAGTTCTCTCAATGACTCCACGTGTAGAGCGGTGTGCCTTATTGTATCTTCTTTCATGTACAGTTGTTGGATTCAGGTATGGGGTCAAGATAAAGTCACGAACTGCATATGCGCTGTCTCCTGCACAGTAATTTGAAAAGTTGTTAGTTTCCACATGAAATTATTAAATTTGAATCCAGCTAAAGTAAAATTTAAAAGCACTTACCAAGCAGAAACCCATCTCCAAATTCACCAGTACTCAAACGGGCATGTAATCCACTGTGTCGAAATATGTATGAGTCATGACTGCTTCCAGGGAATTTTGCAACAATGTCAGTAATGATGTACTTCGCATTACACACCATTTGAATGTTTAAAGAGTGGTAACTTTTTCTATTCCTATAAAGATGTTCAGTTGCAGCAGGAGGAGTGATGGCAATATGTGTTCCATCTATACATCCAATAACATGTGGAAAATGAGCTATTTGATAAAAGTCATATTTGGAAATTTGGATATCTTGAGGAGTGCTCGAAAGGTAAATGTGATGGTGCAACCTGCTCATCATTGCATCCAAAAACACCCTGAAAAATCTTGAAAAAGCACTCTGGGATACTCCTCCTACCTCTGCTATCACCCTTTGAAAAGATCCAGAAGCAAGGAGATGTAGGGAACACAGTACTTGCACATGAGTTGGTATTGAATGTGTCCTGTGTGTGTCATGCTCTAGGAAAGGCTTTAACTCCACAATGAGGTCCAAAATGGTATGTGGATGTAGTCTATATTTTTCAAAAATGTCTTCTTCTGTCTGTTGAAATAAGGTAATCCTCAGTCTGAAAATCCTTTCCTGCCTCTGTCTCCTCTGTGCAAGAGCTTGAATGCGCAGCCTTCTGGCTATCACGTAAAGAGCAGCCATTGTTCTCTTCAAAAAAAGCAGTTGGGCCTGTCATTTATACTTTCAAAAATTTTTGCACCTGGTTTGAGTTAGTGTTATTTGCGAGTTCTTAATCTGCGAAAAATGGTTTTTCGGTAAATGCGATTCCGTCATACATCTCTTTGCGAATTCGCAACATATTAGCGATATTCGCAACGAACGAAACATGCAAAATGAAGACTCGCAAAATTAATTCGCAGACAACGAAAAATCGCTAATAAAGACACGCAAAAAGTGCGATTTCTAAATTAGCGATGCGAAAATTCACATACATCCCAAAACATGCAAAATGTACGTTTGCGATTCGTTAAGGCCAAAATTCGCACAATTTCGCCCTTAACGAATCGCAAACGGCTTGATACATCTAGGCCTATATGCGTTTGCATGATTAAAATGCACCCCTACACATAGAATGCGATTTCTGCTACATCACATCTTTGATGATATCGAGTAACTTGAAACGGCTGCACTTAGCTTGAAGGTTCCTCAAACTAAAGAGAAATGTACATGATAAAATGTAAAAGATTGCATGTAGGTAATAAAGAAACAGGCTTGGATTGGCAAAGGGGACATGCGGCTGCCAGACGATGGGCCAGTGCCTGAATAATACCTGCGCGCCGTTTTCATAGAGGACAGCTGCCCACATTTTCATACTGGCCACCCAGCCCCCACTATGGCTAACTGATTAGGCCACAATGGAAAGACCTCACATGAAGAGCTATTCCATATTCCTTCCTGCCATTCCATCACACTGTGCCTTGATAGATGGGGAGGGAGGTTGAGGGGAGACGGAGCAGGTATTCGTCTGGTTATTAGACCATTTACAACTTGGCCCCTGTGGGAGAGGGGGGCTTGGCAGGTGGAACAGCCCCCAGCACAAAAGCTGTGTCTTTGTGGTACTCCTTTGCCAGGCCCTCACACTGAGGCCATGGTAGGTGGGAGAAGAAAGTGTGTCAAGGCTGAGAAGCCACACTGGGAGGCCAGGCCAGGTGTTGTTGCCATTAAACTATTTCGCCCAGGGCCGCTCAACAGCTAAAAGTTGTGTTTTTCCCATGCTCCCTTCCCCGCCAGGGCTTCACATTCATCCCGCTTTAGGCGGGGTAGTGCAGGTAGTATTCACAGGCCTTGCTGAGAAGCCTGGTTTTGTTCTACCTTTTGGGTCATTCTCACATCAACCCTGAGGCGCTAGCCCTGTGCACAAGCAATATGTTTCAGCTGACCCCTCTACCAGGCCATCACATTAAGGCCATGGTGGGTGTGGGAGTGTGCAAAGGCTGAGAACATTTTAACCTCGACCCTGACAGCCACAATTCCAATAATTAAGTTACCTGCACATGTTTAGTTTTTTAAACACCAACAAAAGTTCTTGCTTAAAAGATCTGTGCTTTTTCTGATAACAGCTTTGATTCATCAGAAGTTAGCACAGAAGGTTAGTGCTTGCTGCAAAACATGTAACATGTTGAGAGCAGATTTGTAATTTATGTAGATGAGTATGTGGTTTACTAGTATTGTCAAAAAGATCCTATTGTTACTTGCAGTTCACAGTTTACAACCCTTCTACTGTAGCACAGAGAGGAGAGATCTACGAACTAGCATCAAGGCACAGCATAAAACTGCAAGGCATTGGAATTGAACTGTATTATTTTTTTCTCCATTTTCTTTATTCTAAAGTTGTTAAAACGGTTTCTTTGGGTTTAGTAAAGTCTTTTTTAGTAATGAATAATATGTTATTATAGACTACTGTTAGTATTAGAAGCAGGCATTGGCAAATCTAATAGATCTCAGCTACTCTTTGTCAATCTGTTAATGATATTGCAACGCAGCGCTGTGTTGCATGGCTGAAATTGGAAAAAAGTACTAAGACGAAGCCATTAGTGTACTTGTGATAGGCCATTTTATATAAAGGCAGCTGGGGATAGGGGAAAACAACAGCAGCAGGAAGGATGGAGGAAGGGATTGACAAACATTTTTTTTCCCAAAGCTCTCTGATGCTGCCAGCACTGGCCATGTCCTAGCATTGTTTTTGTTACGCCATGTGAGTGAAGGGGGAACATGAACAATGAATGGAAGTAGGCTAGGAGGAACAGCACGAAGGGGGGTTGGTTCAGCGGCCAGGGCAGCTGACTCCAGAACACAGGGGCTCACGGTTCGATCCCTGGGGCCGGCGGCAGGTTCGCACAGCACCTTGTGACTGGACAATAGCACGCTAAATCTTCCCAACAGCCTACCGTGCAGGACACCTCGCCTGCGGTAGCTGTGCGCTTTACAAAATGCTGGTATCAGGGGAGGTGGCAAGCAACAATCCATAGAAAGAGAGAGGCAAGCAACTGATGGCAAGCAGCAGCATGGTGTGGAAGGGGCAAGCAACAACACAGACAACAAGTGGGAAAAAGCAACAGCAGCAAGGGGCTCAAAAACACATGGGTAAGGAAGGGTGGAGAGTAGCACAGGAGGGAGACAGCCTTCAAAAACATTTACTCGTATAGAGTGCTTCAACAAAATGAAAAAAGTAGCTCCAAAAGCACACACAGATGGGCGCAAGAATTTGGTCATGCTTCCGGAGAGGGACAAATAAACAAGGAGTAGGAGAAGCCAACCCATGCTGACCAAAGAGAAGCAAGCAAATCAGAATGACGATGAAGCCAACCAAAGGTAAGCAATGGACAGGCTATAAGCCTACTGTAAGTCAACCAAATGCCTTGCAAACGACAGCACATGCACTGTATCAGGTGAGACCGAAAGATGAGGGCAGAAACAAGGCAGAGCTGCCACCGGAAATGAGAGCGTTTGTTCTCTGAAACCCCCCCCCTATATATTAGATTATCAGGAAGAGGATTTCCGAGTCCCTTCTTTTTGTCATTTTAGGTTATTTTCCCAGAGATTCTGATCCAGCCACTTTCCCCCTTGGCTTGGTGTACAATTTGTGATTTATATGGTAATTTGGGTCAAAGGCACAGTTGATTGGGAATGTGTATTGCACTACATTGTACATGGTGCTGAGACTGCTCGAGTATTCAGTTTTAACATCTGCAGTATTTCCAGTCCTGACCCTACTGGCTTTATGATGGTTAATTTACCGCACATTTCGCCCAAAATTAGATGCCTGATACTAACCAAGCAAAGATGTGTGAAAGGCTGCACTCATCGAATGTGGTCCACTATTCATGGGATGCCCGGGCCAGCCAACCTTAACATACTTCTCCTAACATTGACAAGATGATTTCTTAATTTAGTTGTGCAGTCTGCTTGCTGCACTATAAATGTCACCATTAAATACACACAGCCTTTACACACACTCCTGGCAACCATTCTCTGCACCACTCACCTGATTTTATTAACACTGCCCATTTAGTAGTTCTTTGCATTAATTCCATTGCCTGCAAACATTATCCGTAGGTCACACCAACCAATGCCACTCTCTGTGATACAAGATAAACAAGTATACACTACTGAATGCCTTCACTACATATGACAAGAAGAACTACCAAATTCTCCACACGGATCTACTCAGAAACTGAGGTGGAAAATCAAACATCTGGTGGAGACAGCATTAACAATCGATGGATATCTAAGAAGGAAGCTGAATTTCGAGTGACAAAAACACTAAAAAACCCATACTTCTAAACTTTACCTAAGATGCACAAAAACAGGTCCCCTCCTACGGGATGCCTATTAGTGTCAGCCATTGGTTCACTTATGGAGCAATTATCACTCTTTTGCAAATATTACTTAAAACCGTTGGTAGAGGGCATCTCAACATATCCTAAGGATGCAAAGGACCTCTTGATTCTACTGCAGGATATGGATGATGAACCTGAAGAAATCTTACTAATGATTCCGGATGTAGAGAGCTTATATACAAGCCTCCCGCAAAGTGACACACTCACAATGATCAAAAAAGCCCTGGATCAAGGAGACATCATGCTGAAACACATCATTTTGAAGTGCGCAAGGCTAGCACTCACGATCATTTTTATTTTTTATTTGAGGGGACCCTGTTTTTACAGATCTTTGGGACATCTATTATCTGCACCCTCACCCTGGGTGAGGCTGTTCTATATGTATTTTGTGTTTAAACCAAAAGTATACTACAAACAACCCTTTCAGTAGCAACATACTTCTGTGGAGAGTCTACACAGATAATATCCTAATAATCTGGAAAGGGAACTGGGCATCCATTAAACCCTTCATAACAAGGGTCAATGAGCAGGATCCTAACCTGAAATTTACCCATACTGTGGATAAAGAAGCAATCACCTTCCCGAACATGATAATCTTTGCTGAAGATGGAAAACTGAACACCACAACCTACCACAAAAGGGAAGAAAGTAACACTCTGCTGGAGATTGATAGGTTCCACCTAAGGACACTAAAAGTGAACTTTCGTTACGAACAGTTCTTGAGGTTAAGAAATAAGGGGCTTATTTATGAGCCCTTGCATCTCTTTTGTGCCGCCGGTGCGTCACTTTTTGTGACGCACCAGCGGTGTAAAAGATGCTCTATGTTGCGTCATATTTACAAAGTGACGCATCTAGGTACATGTGTCCATTTGTAAACCCCTGTACTACATTATACCTGCGCCAGGTATAATGTGTGCAGGGTGTGTATTCTGACGCGAGTAAGCCTCCTAGAAGTGATGCAGTGAAATCTATGAGATTTCACTGCGCCACTTCTAGGATGCAAATGCGTCAAAATCTTACGCCTGCTTCACAGCAGGCGTAAGACTCACTCAAGCACATTTGAAATGGTTCTTGCCCATGTGAAATTACCAATTGCTGGAGTTGCGACACTTTTGTGACACACTCCAGCAATGCGTACTTTTTGCGCTTACAGATACGTCAGAAATATTGACGTATCTGTAACTCCTTGCGACATGATGCTGTAAATATGACGTATCATAGGTGTCACAAGGAGGGCACAATGAAAAGTGAGGCAACGCTGTTTTCACACAGCGATGTGTCACTTTTCATAAATGAGGCCCTAATTGTACAAAAAAACTGACTTTAAGATACAGACAGCAGCCTTGAAGAATAACCTCAGAGATTGAGATTACCCAGAAAAGATCATCAGGACCACAGGCAAACTTGCGAGTAACCTAAACAGGAAAGCCTTGTTGGAAACAATCAGCTGCACGGATACAGCCCCTCCTCCCACATGGGTTACTTCTTACAAATGGGTCTCAGATGAGGTCAAAAAAAGTAATTAACAAACACTGGAGGATCCTATGTACAGGTAATATGGTTTGGGAGAAACAGCTTTTTTCATTCAAAAGGACAAGGAGTTTTAAAGACAGCCATGTGACTACATGCCCACAGAAGAAAAAAACCCAAACAAGGACCAACGTCCTGAGTAGTTTTCGGCTTGCCGTAAGTCACGAGCCACTATGCCTGTGAGAATTGCAATGAATACCACCTAACAAGCACAACTAAATCACTGAATCTGAAACCAGGCAACGTACATACCAACTGCAACTTCTCCAACAAGATGCACCTCATAACCTGCACTAGCAATCTATAATATGTGGGAATGACCACAAGAAAGGTGAAATCATGGATCTGGGAGCCACAGTAACACACAGTGCATGAGGAGCACCACAAGAATGATGGATCATTTTTGGAGATCGGGACATATTACCAATGACATGAGATTGGTGGTGATCAAACAAACTGAACACAACTCAGCAAACTTGGAGAGTGCACTCCTGGAGAAAGAGCAAATATAGGCTTATTGCAACGCTACCAACAATATTCCTTGGCACATGGTACTACAACTATGTCAACACTTGTGACCGCTTTCACCTGGTCTCCCAACCAGTGCCTAGAATGCTAGTAGAGTCATTGGTAAAAATATCCTCGAGAGGGAAACAAAGCAAGTGCCACCATCAGAATCATGCATACACAAAGTGGGAGCAACCAAGCCAAAGTAATTGATGCATCACACCCACTTTGAACTTGGCTGCTTCCATTCTATAAAACACATGACTGAGATGCCCCTAACAAATTGGGACTTGGTAAGATCTATACTTGTGAGTTAGAATAAATATGAGATGACTTCCATTCCCATTACACTTAGGTCTGCCTAGAAGAGTATTCCAAAATAAAAATTGATTACCTTTCATTGCATATTGCAATTAATTATGTACAGAGCCCTATAAAATCGTGATCATTGTGGTCTGGCCAAAATAAATTACTATTCATTTACATGTAATCGTGGATCATACTTATTATGCACAGAATCTTGTAGAATTCTGATCTATTTGGTAATAGAAAAACAAGATATCAGCCATTCTACCATGGCGGCCGCTGATAAATAGGACTCCTAGAGCCAATGCACCACTCCCACATGGGTTGAGATACTGCTCATCGGGCAGGGTTGGAGTGCCGTCTCATAGTCAGAGCTACACCCTAAACATGATATCACTCTGACATGTGCCTGGCTCCACAACCATCCCACATGGGGTATCTCTTACGCTAAATGGCCAATGGCCGCCCAGGAGACATGTCGCAATGATGATGCTTTTTCTGAGGCTCAATCAATATCAGGGCATGAAAATCACAACCACATTTGGCAATCAACCAATTATATTCATAGTCTGCAAGTCCCCGGAAGCAGTACTTTCAAGGAATTTATGGTATTTAAGCCACCACACCAACATCCACATTAGGAAATGGAGCTCATGAGGATGAACAGTAGGTATATTGAAGGGTGAGACACCTTGATGAAGTAAGTCAGTGAAGGCGGGGAACATTCGAAGACCATGCTCAGACTGCGGGGCAAGATCTTAAATGAACCTGTACTAAGTGTATATACACGTGATGGACAAAAAGAACAATTGATGTACAGAATGCAGAACAATGTCATACATTCACCCCAGTACAGAGATATAGGCCTGAATCCATGATTTTGTTGCTCACCATGCCAATCCACTTTGGACCCAGCCATATGCAAATCAGTCTTGACCCTGCGCCCATTGGGAACAGTCCAGCCCGAACTGCCAAGCCAGGTCCTCCCTGGACTGGAAACAGGCATCCTGTGGAGTGTGTAGTGGTGTACAGTGGCGTGGCATAGACTAGAGTGGCATGGAGTGGAATAGAGTGGACTGGCATAGAGTAGAGTGGGTAGAGTAGAGTAGCGTGGCATAGAGTGGAGTACAATGGTGTAGCTTAGAGTGACATACAGAAGCATGGCATAGAGAACAGTGACATTGAGTGGCCGAGAGTGGCGTGTCATGGAGTGGCATAGAGTAGAGTAGAGTACGGTGGAGTGCTGTAGAATGAAGTGGTGGTGAGTTTAGTGGCATTTCATAGAGCATCATTTGGGTGGAGAGGAGTTGAGTAGAGTGGCATAGAGTAATACAGTTGTGAGTGCAACTAACAAAAGTGTCAATAGAGATTGCAGATAGGGTGGAAGCACCATAGATGAGGAGGCCTATGCCTTTGTTAGAAGTAGTAAAGCATATTGCACATCCAAGCATAATGCCCACAGGGTTATAAAATCAAATAAAATACGGTTTTGCAAAAAGACGAGAAAGAACAAAGATGGATTAGAACACAAGTACTTGCTCCATGCTCCAGGGAGAAGCCAGAATAAGAAAGGAAGGGAAGGCTATTGGAGTTAAGTAACCAAAAGATTGCACATAGGAGTGGAAACAAAGAGAACTAATTATATGCTGTGGGTGAGCTGCTAGCCCACTGTATTGTAAACAATATATCTGATCGCACAGTGCATTCACTGTGTAGACAAGCCCTAAAGCCCTAAAGAAGATGTATGCCTTACACCTGGGCACAAATTATGGCTATTTTTTTATTACTGAGTACAAAATCTTATCTTATACATGGCTCTCAATTAAAGCCACCTGCATGAGCACCAGATTGTATATCTGTTTTTTCACAGATGTGAAGTAGCAACAATGGTCAACAAAAGTTGTTACCACATCATAAACACATTCAAGGTTACTCTAACGGACTCTCTGAGAACATCTCAATGCAGCACTGAATTTGTGCTTTCACCGAAAGCAGTGGGCACAGCTTTGAAAGGGGGAGATGGTGGTGGTGGACAGAGGGTGGTGGCTGGAGGACAGTCATTTTTATTTTTTAATTGGAACGGGATGAGAAGCCTTGTTATAGGTTCCCCATTACTTCTCTTTGTATCATTTGAAAGATAGTCAGATGATCTGACATAGAATACCAGGGATCTTTGCCATTTCGGGATTTTTAGTGCCATCATTAAAAACATGAGCTCCACTCTCATTGTTCATTTGATGTCACTCAGAACATCTCGCTGAAAAACATCCAAGTAATTCATGTCATGCCTCTATCATTCTAAATGTTATGTATGGCTCTCATAGAGAGCCTCTGGCATTTTCTTTAGTTTCTAAATCTCATAAAGCCCTGCTATGGCTTAGCAACAGTTGATAACTAAGCTGGTTACCCACTGTTGTCATGTCACTAAGGCCTTCCCAGCCAGGCCGACAGGCCTCCTTGAGAGCTTGTCAGCACAGCTCTGTATGTCTGCTTTTATTGCCAGTAAAAAGCACAGCTGCATGAGAGGGAAGGAAGGGAGGGAGGGGGGGGGTTGGCCAAGGGTGGCAGGTAATTGTTTTTAAACCTTTGGGACAGGGAAACATTTCAGAGGCAATGTTTTGTATGGGAATCAAAAGGGTGTACAGAGTTCCCCACAGAAGGTTGGGTAAGTTGAGGGAATGACTCTCTCTCTAGAGTGTGTTATGTGATAGGGATTAAGGTAATCCCTTGACGGAATTAAGGATGCCTCACACAATTCAAAGGTTGGACGACTGTTGCCATCCCACCCGATGATTGTATCGTGTCATCATTGGCCTCCTGCTCCAACGGCAGGCTGGCGGTGCAATGCCTGTCGGGTAGCACTGGGTGCTACTCTTTAGTGGAGTTCTTCTATTCCTCAGCCAATAGATGCATGTGTGTGAGGGGCCAAAAGGGAGTGCAATTGTGAGCGTGAATGAAAAGTTAAAAAAGGTCAGTAGAGTCCATTAAGAACCTTTAATGATATGGCTCACTGCCTCATTTAAAAGTGGTGAAGGGAGGGGTACCGAGGCACAAAGAGTAAGGTGATTTGGCCTCGATCAACCCTCGCCTATGGTGCGGTCAACATGTTTCATGCCACTCGGGCAATTCTTCAGGACCTAAATGCTCATCAACTTGCAGGGATTTTCAACCGTTAGCAAAAATTAGATATACAACCTGCGTGATTTCCCGCCCCTTAGTCCCTGGTAGACGGACCCCACTGAATGTCCTTGTGGCGCCTGAGCTGTAAGGTAGTTACCTTGTTTGCTCGAGTCACTAGGCTTGTAAGCACCTACCCCTACCACAGCGGCAAGATCGCAGGACAGCCGGTCAATGTTTTGTATGTCTCTCCAATTACTCTTCTGCTATTGAGTAACAGTTAAAATCTGGGGCAGATGATTCTGAGTGCCATACATCACATACAATTATAGACGTGTAACACGTAAATTTCAAAGAGATTTTCCCCTCAGGGTTCTGAGTGGCACCATAGACAACTTGAGATTAGCTCTGGCTGTCTATTTGATGTCACTAAGAACTCCAAAGTAAACAACATCACAATATGCACTCCTTCTCCCCTTATGTGGGAGGAATCCAGCATTTATGCCCTGGAGTCTCAGAGACCCCTCTGAGAGAGTCCACAGCGACAAGGGAGTCTCACACAGCGGAGGCCTGAAATGTTGATCCCAATACTGCTGGAAGCACAGCACTGTACACAGTGACCGGCGTGCTCGATGGAACGTTTTGACTATGCCACCTAGGCTGAAACTATAACCTTTCTGTATGTACTGCGGTGCATGAGCAACCTTTGGCCGTTGACCCCTGGAGCTGTCTCCCGCAGCGATTGAGGAGCTTGGCTCTGGTTCACCCCTCTGCCATCACCTACCCAGCCGGACGTCGGACACTGTTTTTCCTCGTATCCCCATTGTGCGTCCTACACCTTCCTCCTCACTCCCTTTTTCTCCGTCTACCTCCCCTATTTCTTCCCGCTCACCCCTAATCTTCTCCGCCTATTCTTTTTCCTCATGTTTATGTTATGCTTATGTTCTCATGTAATTCCTGTAACTACGCTCCAGTAAATGATGTAACTTTGTAACCATGTTCTGTAACAATGTTTCTTCCTCATGTAAACAGTGGTGGCTCCCCCATTGGGGCGTGGGGGCGTCGCTCTAGCGCTTTCTCACAGTGCGAGAAGGCTGAAATAGAAAGGGTAAACTACTATTTATGTTTCTGCTTTCTCGCCTTGCAAGAAAGCAGAAGTGCCTCTGTGCGTGCATGGCTGGGGCTGGCGGGTGGGCGGTCCTGCTCAAGGGCAGGGGGGGGTGGCTTTCCCAATATTATGCATACTGACTTTTTGGTCGGCCCTGGAACCGACCAAACAGTCAGTACCCACAACAGTGGGTAAGCCACTCCCCCCTGCCCTCGAGCAGGACCACCCACTCGCCCTTTTTCTGTACCCAGAGAAAATGTCCCGGGCTGGGGCAATCTCCTGCTGCGCCTTCCAATAACAACACCGCCGACTAGAAATTCGGAACAGTGGTCCAACACATATAGGTGGACACACCCTGGATTTAATTTTTTGCAACTGCCCTAAGATAAAATGTTGTTCACCAATCCCGGTAAGTTGGTCTGACCACTATATGGTCGAATTTGCCCTCTTAGGCCTTTATTTGCCACGCCACGAGTCTCTCCCAGCAGTCTGGCAACAACAGTGGCATAAGGTAACTCTAGATGGGCTACAGAGGGTATGGAATGAACCTATTATTCTTGAGAATGACGATGTCGAGATTGGTCTCACTAAGTTCAACAGGGCCATCTTAGAGGCGGTGAACTCACTGGCTCCTCTGAAACTCCATAAACAGTACCCAATATCTAAACAGGAAGTATGGTACTCGGAAGAGCTGAGAGTGGAGAAGCATGGGTGTAGAAAGCTCGAAAAAAACTTGAGGAAGTCACACACACCCCTTAGCAGGAAGTTGTACTCAGAGGCTCTGGCCATCTATCATAAAAATATAAAATTGGCCAGGAAGAACAGTCTTGCCTTACAATTGGCTGAAGCTGGCAACTCTTACAGAGAACTTTACAGAATTCTTCAATCTTTTGTAAAACCTGTGGCCTGTGAAAGTCCTGATGACTTTTCTCAAACTCTCTGCGATGACATCTCTGCATTCTTTGAAAATAAAATAGAGTCAATATATGAGAAAATCACAAAGGCCGCAAATATCAAAAGTGATGCTCATTACCCCATCCTCCGGACACACAAATGTGAAAGCACCTTGTTTTCTGTATTTCCGGAAGTCAGTTTATCTGATGTTGTCTCCCTGTATAGCCAAATCAAGACAGGGTCTCCAACAGATGTCATTCCTGCTAAAATGGTTGCTGCATTAGGTAATCTGCTTTCTACAGGCATTCAAATTGTGATTAACCTCTCCCTTAAGGAAGGGCAAGTGCCCAGTGATTGGAATAAGGCGATAGTGAACCCTATCCGGAAGAACGCGGCGCTGCCATGGTCGGATCTTTCCAATCCCCGCCCGATCTCTCTCCTACCCTACCTTAGTAAGATGATGAGAAGCACGTGAACACACATGTGTCTAATTTCATCGAGGCAGCGGGCGATCTGGACTACTCGCAATCTGGGTTCAGACCTAATCACAGCACCGAATCAGCCCTCCTCTCCGTGACCGATACCATCAGGATGGCACAGGATAGAGGAGGTTCTATGATTCTGGTGCTGTTGGATCTGTCCGCTGCCTTCGACACGGTGTCACACGAAATTCTTATCGGTCGTCTGAAGAGGGTAGGGATAGGCTGATCTGCTTTGTCATGGCTGGAGAGTTTTCTCTCGGGCCGCTCACAAAGTGTTTGATTGGGCTCCCATTTTTCCATCTCTAGGGAGCTCACCAAGGGTGTTCGGAAGGGCTCATGCCTAAGCCCCACACTTTTCAATGTGTATGTGGCCCCCTTGGCCGACATTGTGAGAGAATATGGGTTCACGCCCATATCGTATGCTGACGCCACCCAGCTTTTGTTTCCTTTCCAGACCCTGACGCCAGCAGTTAAACACACTTTTGCTGCGGGTATGAGAGCTGTAGCCGATTGGATGATCTCCAATTTACTACAATGTAATGTGGGCATGACGGAGGTCATGCTTTTCAGAGAAGCCTCTCTCCTCTGGTCACCCGACTGGTGGCCTCTGGACTTAGGACCTGCTCCTTATCCCAAACAGGTAGTGAAAAATCTTGGAGTACGGCTTGACCAGTCACTGCTTTTAAAAGATCACGTATCTCAGGTAACAGGATCTTGTTTTAGGGTCATTGGGCTCCTGAGGCGTGTATTTCCGTACCTAGCTGATAGCCACAGGAAAACACTGGTTCAAACGCTTGTGATCAGCAGGTTAGATTATTGCAACAGGCTTCTTTTCTCTGCCAATGAGGAACAACTTGGCAGACTACAGGTAGCCCAGAACACGGCATCCAGACTGGTCCTTAACGTCCCAGCCAGATCCCCCTCTCGCCCTCTTTTGAACAAACTCCACTGGCTGCCCATTCGCCAGCAGGTCAAGTTCAAAATTTGTTGCGTAATCCATAATTGCCTATTTGGTACTGGTCCAAAATACTTGACCAAAAAATATAAACCCTACGAGCCAGGTCGCTCTCTGCACTCTAGGAACCAATTGTTGCTTCAAGTCCCGCGGATTAAAAGGGAAAGGCAGGGCGGTCGAGCACTCTCTTATAGGGGTCCCACTCTCTGGAACACCTTACTCCTCACCCTGAGACAAAACTCCAACCTAGGAGCCCTCAGGAAATCCCTAAAGACACACTTGTTCCTGACAATCTAAACCCTGCATCTTTCTTGTTTGTTTATTGGTCTCTGGCTTTTGGTTTATGGTAAGAACATAAGCGCGGAGATACCCCTACGGGGGTCAGTCAGTCAGTCAGTCAAAAATACTTTATTCGGTTCAATACATAAACCACAAAAGTATACAAAAACATGCAAAAGAGGTCCAAAGGCAATAATATACAGTGGGCCATATGTATCAACACATTTCCCCATAGACACAGAATGGGCAAAACCCTTTGATACATCTGGCCCACAGTTACATATAAAAAACCTCGGTTTTGGGTGTAGACAAAACTCAAAACCTTATTAAGAGACTACAATAAATATACAATTACATCCTATCCGATTTAAAAATACATATTAAAAGTAGTCCATGGTTAAAAATGACGATCAAAACATTATAAGTAGTATTTTAGGAAAAAATAGCAGGTATTAAAATATGTCTATGTCCAGTTAATCTTTTTACTTAATCTCGATGCAGTGGTTAAAAATTTGGCAACATTACAAATTTCCCAGATGCTTGGCAGTAATTGAAGGTACATTAAAGCAGGCTTCACTTGGTTGAACCCTTTCCCCTTTAATAAGGGTACAATAAACTTTCTCCTAATATTAGTGAAATGACCACAAAAAACATGAAGTGGGCGGTATCCATAAGGGAACACCCATCACATTTGCACAGCCCTAGGTCAACAGGTTTCGTCCAACCGGGGCGACCACAAATCAATAGGTGGATTTTATTTAAGCGAAACTTGGTTAACAAATATCTATGGTTTGAGATGTTTACCACTTTTAGATAAAGTTCCAGTTGACACCCAGAAGATACGATCAGTTGATGCATTCTCACTGTGGGCTTTGCCAGTTCCAGGCCTTCTCTATCCATCCCTCTAATTTACAAAAAGGTACTTTTCACCCACTTTAGGTCACCCTTTACCAATTGAGAAGGCATATTAAACAGTTCTGGCCAACCCAACTTTTTTGATAGGAGTTGAACATATTTCAACCACGGAATGTGGTCCCAATGGTCAAGTGCAAGACAGTCATTTAAAACTAAATGGTTCACCTTCAATTCAGAGTTCAACCAGACTGAGATCCACTTCAGTAGCGGGGCCATCGCAATTTGGTCCTCCAAGTAATCTATGCCACATTCCTGATGTACTATGGAACTGGCCGTAGATCTTGGCAAGGATAGAATTGTTTTAAGGAAGTTGTCCTCCACTACCTGGAGAATCTTAACTGGTCTAAGGCCCCACAGATCAGCACCATACATCGCAATAGAAATACATTTTGCGGTGTAAACCTTCAATACCGCCTCCAGAGGTTTCAACCCTAATTTGCGGGAAAACCCAGGACTGCAGAGATGGAACGGGCGAAAGCATTTTTTTTCTCCTGCATTTGGGGGTTCCAGGTAGAATATTCATCAAAAACAACCCCCAAGTAGGGAAATCTAGATACTCTTGACAGTTTATGCCATTGCAATGTAAAACCAACGCCTTTTTTCTGGGGCCTGCTTTTACTTCCCACAACCATTACATGAGATTTGCCATAATTGACACTAAGGTCAAGAGATGACATAAAAACATAAAATGAATTTAATAGGCATTGGAGACCCACTGCGGTTCGGGATAACAGGGCAGCATCATCGGCATATAATAATGCTGGTACTTGGAGATTCCCTGCCCTGGGTATGTCCTTACATGATTTTTCTAAAACCGCTCCCAAATCATTGATATACAGAGTGAATAGCAAGGGTGCTAAAATGCATCCTTGCCTTACACCATTGGAGATACTTATCTTCCCTGTGCTATTACCTTTGCGGTCGTACCTCACAGATGCTGTTAGATCCCTGTGGAGGTCTGCCAAGAAGTACACAATGTCAGGGTCTATACCAATTCTTAAAAGCAGGTCCCATAACTTGGACCTATTTACTCGGTCGAACGCCGAGGATAGGTCCATAAATGCGATGTATAGGGTTCCTTGCTTTGCTAATGTATACTTCCCTATAAGCAGTTGTAGATTTAGGCTCTGGTCTATTGTGCCACGCCCTTTTCTAAAGCCATACTGAAGGGCAGAGAGGGTGTCAGTTTCTTCCAGCCAATCAGTAAGCTTGCACAACACCACTCTCCCTAGGACCTTTACAGCTGAATCAATGAGGGAGATTGGACGGTAATTGCCCGGGTCGCCTCTATCACCTTTTTTGTAAATCGGGACAATCACCGACTGGGACCATGTCTCCGGAATGCCTATACTAGATATTCTGTTAAAAACATTAGTTAAGATTTTGGACCAAAATGCTATGTTGGATTTAAAGAGGTCGGATGGAACACCATCCGGTCCAGGGGCCTTATTACTTGTCATTTTACCAATTGCATCGGCCACCTCACCTTCATATACTAATAACGTATAAGGGAGCTTCACAAAGGTGGTCGATGCCTCTGCCCCAGGATTCTCAACCTCATAGACTGACTTGAAATGCTGCAGCCACCTATCTTCTTGTATTCTGCAGTCAAGTTCATTATTACCAGGATCAACAAAATAAGATTGATTGACCACAGCCCAGAACTTGGCGCTATTTTTCAGCACGTCAATTGAAGTTAACTCTGCCCAAGCGTCCTCTCTAATCTCCTGTCGCCTCTTTTCCACTACAGCCTTATAATCTTTCCTAAGCATGGCTACAAGCTGCCTATTCACAGGTCTACATTTGAGCGCCAGTTTTAATTTTTTATTGGCCTTTGTACACTTTTTGTCGAACCAGCCTACCCTCCCGCAGGATTTACCTTTGCCATATTGTGTCAAGTTGGCGGCAATTTCATAACAAACTTTTTGGTAAGCCTCCAACACGTCTTTATCCCCGGCATCGGGGTTCATGCAGAGGTCCAGCTCCACCCGACTGCTATTGTAGAGGTTAGAGAGAAACTCACTCGGGACTATCTTACTCCACCTAATTCTGCGTGCTTGGTCAGTAGGCCGAATTTCGCCCTTGTTCACCATGTTCGGCTTACTCTTAGTTATTACTATAACCTTTCTCAACCTTAGCAGGACTAAAGTGTGACCTCACCACGGAATAACTGATAATGTGACTGCGGCTAATACTGCTTAAAAAAATAAAATCTATCGTAGACCCGCTGCCTTGTCCTGTGAATGTGGGAATATCTTCTCCTCCCTGCTAGGTAACATCAGCCCATTTTCGGCCAAAATGGCTTCCAACAGGACACCCTGATCTGAGTGCTCAAAATGTGTGCCAACCTGATCCGGCGACCCCAAAAAAACATCTGGTGGGCATTTGTCCGGGCACTCATGGATGTTAAAGTCCCCCAACAAAATAATAGTACACTCAGCCTCAGGTGACTCTTTGAAGCTTATAAGAAAGGAGTTTAGCATTCTTAAATTACTGGTGGACTCGATCCTATCAAAGGAGTTATAAAAATTTACCACAAGGACATTGTGGCGACCCTTACATGAAATGTGTACTGCCAAGCAATACGGGCAACCAGTGGCTATTTCTTTGTAAGTGCCGGGAATTTTTGCGGAGATCAATGTTATCAAGCCACCCAGCGCCTGCCCCCGGGTAGAGGGAACTGCTGAGAGATGGAAGGTAGTGAACCCATCTAGTGTTAAAGCATTTTGTGTGTCCCATGTTTCCTGCATACCGATGATGTCCATGGTGCCTAGAAAATCCCTCCAAATAGGGTCATCAATTTTGTTTCTGAGACTAGCAATGTTCCATGTGGCCATTACACACTCCCCCATCCCTCTTACTTCCTGTTTCCCAATTGTTAAATCATATTTGGCCCCATCCGTGTTCAAATCACTGACTACAGGTGATGGGCTTGTGTCTGCATTCAACTCCCCGGAATTTATAACATTGTTTGCCTGGTGTAGTGGGGTTTGTATAGTGGTAACTAACTCCTTAGCAAATGATCCCTGTATTTGTCAGTCTACCCAGCCCAAATTAGAAAGAAAATCATAACGGTTAGCCATAGGGATGTGAAACAATTGATCTTGGTGGTTGTTAAAATGAGGATAGCTGTAACAGTGGCCATTTAGTGACTCGGTCCCAAATCCCCCTTGCATAGGTCTACCCCTCTACCATGAACCATGCTCCAGCCACCCTCTCCTCCATCTCCCCATCCCTGAGTGTTTGTGTTCCAAGGAAAAACAGTCCTAGTCCTACCCTTTTGTTCATTTGGAGCTCTCAGCCAACTCCATCTCTTGTCCACCTGTTCAGTTTGTTGATAAAAATAAGAAAGTGGTCTAGCAATGACTAGGCTGGCTTGATGGCGTGGGGGCCTGTTACAAACATATTCCACCACCTGTGGATTTTCAAAAGTTACCACTATGCAATCACCTGTTAATCTTTTCCTATTGCCACCCACCCATGGGGCTCTCTCCACCATCAAAATATTGCTGGGGGTGTTCACTGGAAGGGGGTAATTGCTTGATAGCCAGTGGCATACCTTGTTCTTTAATGCTTGAAAAGATTCCATGTGGGGTGGTGATAGTTCTGTGACCCCGGTCAATACCACAACATAGGGGCTGGCATCTAAGGGGAGATGAATATTTCTGCGGGGCTCAGCTTTTTCTAATGGGGCCGAGTCCAATGTCGGGGTCAGAGGGGTCTGTGATGTCTGGGGTGTCTGATCCTTAAATTTAACCTGAGGAGTAGACTTGGGTTTAGCAGTGACAGGCGTGGGGGTTTTATTAGGGGCAGATGTATTAGCATTAGTATTAGAGCCTACCAGGGTTGAGGTATTACTAGGTTTCTTTAGCGTTGGTTTTTTACCCACTGCCACGTTACTACTTGCCACGGAATGCGACCGATTGCTGTTGGTCGCAGTGGATGCCCGGTTCCCAATTGGGCCAGGAGTACTTATTTCAATATGGATATTTTTTAGTACATGCTCAATGCGACATAGCCTTGCCTCCAAAGGTGCTAGTAGGGTTTTCAAGGCCTCGATGAAATTCGGGGTTACTTCTCCTCTTTCTTGATCTGAGTCCCCCGGGTTAACATTTCCCCCACTTAATTCTAAGATGTCATCCAAGCTGTTGTCTGCAAGCGTGTCATCAAGCAAACTCAATGACAGGACCCCAGCCGCTGGCTGTACAACCCCAAGGTCATTGACTCCTGCGGCTATTGTCCCACTAACAGCCGTCATTACTTTGCCACCTGTTGTCTGATTGGAGGTGGATTCCACCTTCCTCGTTATATTAACTGGTAAATTAGTGGGTCTATTCTTAGGGATCGCCCCCTCTTTCAAGCCCCTCACATTTATATCAGTGATATCAGTGATAATAGATTGATTATTCACAAGCGGAGTACCAGGATCATTACCCATATTAAGGTCTAACACAGGATTAGGATCAAGGAATGCCCCTGGGTTTTGAAGGGGGCTGGGCCTTTCAGGAAGAGTACCACATGCTAAAGTATCTGGGGACCGAGCCTGGGCAATATGGCCTAGAGAGGATCTTTTCGCTAATGCCAGGTCTTGAGACACCCTTCTACCCATCAAGACTATCCTTTTATCTATGAGTGAGTTGGTGCGAACTATGAAGTCATCAAGGGTGCCAGTCAACTTTTTGGCCCCTGCTGTCCTACTTCGTGTCTCTCGGCACTCCATTTTAACTCTTCTCGTTATATTGGTATTAGTCCTGTGGCAGCAAATAACAACTTCTTAGCAATTTGCACCCCCCTTATAAGTTTCTGTAGAACTAAAGTCAAAAGAGAGCTCCAATGCTTACAGTTCAGATGTCCAAGCGTTGGAGGTTGGATGCAAATGGACCAGGATCCGGGGCCCAGGCCAGACTCCTCAGGCCCGCCCTTTGCCCGGGCTTAGCCCCGCGCTGTGTCCCGCACGCGTCAAACTACGCGGAGGGGGTGTTGGGGTTTTAAGCGCCTCCGGGCGCCAGTTCCCGCGTCACTTGTAGTGCCCCCGCAAAGGCTCCTGGGGGTTGAAGTCCCCCCGCTCTGCGGCCGCTTCTGGTTTTGAAAGCGGCGGCGGGGGGGACTCTGCTCCGGCGACTCTCCTCCTTTCCCCTAGCTCCCCTCGCTCCACTGGGCAGCACAATAGTCAGCACGGCAGTCCGGTAAGTAGTTAGGTTGAGTGTGGCTCCCAAAGTGCTCCGGGCGAGCTAGCGTCTTAAGCGCCTCCGGGCGCAAGTTCCCACGTCACTTGTAGCGCCCCCGCAAAGGCTCCTGGGGGTTGAAATCCCCCCGCTCTGCGGCCGCTTCTGGTATCGAAAGCGGCGGCGAGGGGGGCTCTGCTCCGGCGACTCTCCTTCTTTCCCCTAGCTCCCCTCGCTCCACTGGGCAGCACAATAGTCAGCACGGCAGTCCGGTAAGTAGTTAGGTTGAGTGTGGCTCCCAAAGTGCTCCGGGCGCGCTAGCGTCTTAAGCGCCTCCGGGCGCAAGTTCCCACGTCACTTGTAGCGCCCCCGCAAAGGCTCCTGGGGGTTGAAGTCCCCCCGCTCTGCGGCCGCTGCTGGTATCGAAAGCGGGGGCGGGGGGGACTCTGCTCCGGCGACTCTCCTCCTTTCCCCTAGCTCCCCTCGCTCCACTGGGCAGCACAATAGTCAGCACGGCAGTCCGGTAAGTAGTTAGGTTGAGTGTGGGGGTCAAATTCCTGCGCTATACAAGCAAATAAATAAATACATTTGCAGCGTTGTGATTGGTTTCCGTACGGGAGGGAAGCTGCCTGCTGGCTGATTCCTGTTCCTGGGTCAAACCTGGCTGCTGCTGCACCAGTTGACCGGCCAGGTACAATTTATGTTATTTGTTTTATTCATTACCCGCGACCCTCCAGCCCCCCAAAACCCATCCACCCCCAAGTCCCCTCCGTCAAGCATGCCAGCCCACCGCTGACACTGTTGCTTGAGCAGGACTGGACCCAGCAGTTGAAATTATGACTCAAGACTGCTCTGTGTTCACCTTGGTAATGTGAGCAGCGGTATTCTAAATGTGTGCAAAGAAAGGCCAAATAAAATGAATGGTTTACCTAACTGGCAGCTGTTGAAATTAATTCACCTGGAGTCCCCCTAATTGTGTTCACGCGCCTCGATGAGACTGGAACGACACTAAAATTAGAAATGGAATTGGTGCTAAAAGTCTGCACTGCCCTCCTTTCTTGTATTTTAGGATTCCGTTGCCAGCCTCTGAACGGTTAACTCATTTTAACCCTCTCAGAGAGGAGGAAAAGAGGGTGAGGAGAATAAATTAAGGCATGGAGCAAGAGTTGAGGACAGGCTTTCCTGATTCTACAGTCGAGTTTTTTTAGATAACTGGATCTTGAATGGCATCACAGACGTTTTCCACACTCAGTGACTGGTCTGTGAAATGCGTGGGGTATGGATATTTTCTTCAAATTATTTGAGTACACAAACTGCACTGAGTGGAACTAATTAATTAGGCATGTTTGGTGTACTGGTGCTTTGCCCAGTTTTTTTAACAGAATTTGTAGTGGTACATAACTTGCAGTGACGTATTTTGTGCATCATGTACATAATTACTGTGTTTGGAAACTACAACTTTCATGCACACATAGAGGGGCATAACGTTTGCTTCCCTTCTCCTTGTGTGCTTAATGCCCGCACATGGGGCAGATTTATGTTGGGAATGCGCCCCGTTTGCCTCACGCAACTGTGGCTTAAACTTGGGGCATCCCTAAGACCCATTTACAATGTGACGCATCTAGGCAGATTCGTCACGTTGTAAAGCCCTGTGCCACTTGTGGGCATTCCCGCGCAGGGTGGGCGTTCCGGGGCAGGTGCGCCTCGCAAAAGTGGCTGAGTGAAATCTATAAGATTTCACTCAGTCACTTTCAGGCCAATGCTGCGTCAAAACCCTGCGCCTGCTTAAAGCAGGCGTAGGTCTTGATGCAGCATTGTAAAGATGGGGCACCCCAGAGCCTTGCTGGAGCTGCGTCGCGCTTGCGACGCAACTACAGCAATGCGGAACCTTTACGGCACAGATGCTTCACGCATCTGTGCCGTTTTTGCCCCATGGTGCATTGTAAATGCGGTGCACCATGGGTGGCGGAGCTGCGGCGCAAAATAACTCTGCCCCATGATGTTTTTTCTTTGTTTTTGAATTAACATATGGCTATTCGCGATACTGTGATTTCAAGACTCACACTTTAATACAGACCATATGGTAGATTTGGAAAGTAAACTGTGATCTTTATGAGCAATGTGAAACATGACGTTTTCTCTGATGTCATCTTAACCGAATTGCTCAATGCTTCTCATGTTTTAAATGCTGCAAGTAAAAGTACTGTATGCTTCAGTCTGCTCACCGTAGATTGAAAAAGAAACATTTTAAAACTACAGTGGTGTATATCAAGAGTGTTTTTTGGGAAATCGAGGCATTACATTTATTGGCTATTTAATTGGGACTTAAATGTATTTAGCCATGTCATTTCATTTATAGTGCTATAATCCCCCTCTGCTGGTTGGAAGTCAGGCAAACGTGTTGTGTATATTAAAGTCCTGCTTTTATTCTAGACAATTAGTATGGGGCCATAATGGCTGCTTTTGCTGCAATTATTTACAATTTAGGATTTATAACAGCAATTGCTGTATTTTAACTACTCTTTTAGAATTATTTGATCCCAATAGCGTGTATGCAGTGGGATTTGTAAACCAATGATGTAGGCTCTCACTTTCTGTCTGCACCTCATAAAGAGGGCTGGTTCTAATTGGTGCACTGCAAACTTTTTGTGACCTCAAAAAAATAAGAATAGTATGCATGGCACGACAATTCGAAGACTATCTTTTCTATATAGTAGGCTGAGTAGATGTTTTGATGGGAGAGCATGTGTAGATTACTTGAGGCTACCTGGTTTGGTGTGCAGAAAAATAGATGGATAGAGAGATACATGGATGGATGGGAGATCGCCTGGGGATTGCTGGTTGCTCTGGTGATTTTCCAGTGGTGAAAGGATACATAGATGGACGGGAAGGCAGAAGAGTTACAGGAGAGTGTGTCCAGTAGAATGGGTAGATGTATACAAGGTTGAATGGGTGAATACTCCATATGATGGACAAATGAATGGATGATTTTCTAGTAAATGGATACCTGGATGGTTGGGTAGGTAACTGAGTGAATTAGAAGGAGAGTGTCTAGAAGGAAGGATAAGCGGATTAATCCAGAGGAAGATAGTAACATGTTTGGAATAGATTTGAAGTTAATTCTATGTTATGTATGGCTCTGGTAGAGTGCCTTTATCTGTTACTTCAGTTTCTAAATCTGATTAGTCAAAGCTTCGATGTAACAACAGTTTATTACAAAACTCGTTATCCACCGTTGCTATGGTATAAAGTCCTTCCAGGCACATTTTGACATGGCTCTGTCAGAGCCCTGTTGATGCAGCACTGCTTGTCTGCTTTAACAACAAGCAGAAAGCACAGCAGCAGAAAAGTGAAGGAAGGCTGTGAAGGTGGAGGTTGGTTAAGGGTGACAGGTACGTCATTTTTTTTTACATTTGGGACAGGATATGGTGGCAATGCTTATGTATGGCTCTTAAGTACTCCTCTGCCTCAAGTTAACAGTTGAATGCAGGAGCAGATGATTTGGGGATCCACTCATGACATACAATTATAGAGAGGTAAAAAGTGAGTTACAGGTATGCTTTTGACCTCGGGGTTCTGAGTGGCAATACAGACAACGCAACCTTTCTTCTTGTTGTCTATTTGATGGCACTCAGAACCCTTCAGTGGAAAATATATCTGTATTTCACTGTGACCCATTGATAATTATATATGTTATGCATGCCTTTCACATAGATTCAGAAAAGGGGGTGGTGATGAACAGATTGTCTGAATTAAGCAGACCACTCTTACCAAGTCCAAAGATCAGGGATTGATCCATCACCGTTTTTTAGCTCACTGCACCATCCCAGTTCAGAACCTGGCTACATGCAAATTAGTCTGTCCCTGGCCCAGTGCATCATGCAAACAGGGCAGACCAGACTACCAAGCCAATTCTTAAACTGGGAAGGAAACAAGCTTCCGGGGACCGGTTTCTGGCATTTCAGCCATCTTTGGCCCGGCTTGCTTGAATCCTAATGGTGCAATGAGCAAGGGACTCACATCTGAGTATACCCTTCCACGCTTATGGTGGACAAAATGATTCAGAAAAGGGGGTGGTGATGAACAGAGTGTCTTAATTAAGCAGACCACTCTTACCCAGTCCAAAGATCAGGGATTGATCTATCACCGTTTTTTAGCTCACTGCACCATCCCAGCTCAGAACCTGGCTACATGCAAATTAATCTGTCCCTGGCCCAGTGCATCATGGGAACAGGGCAGACCAAAGTACCAAGCCAATTCTTAAACTGGGAAGTAAACAAGCTTCCGGGGACCGGTTTCTGGCATTTCAGCCGTCTTCGGCCTGGTTTGCTTGAATCCTGATGGTGCAATGAGCAAGGGACTCACATCTGAGTATACCCTTCCACGCTTATGGTGGACAAAATGATTCAGAAAAGGGGGTGGTGATGAACAGAGTGTCTGAATTAAGCAGACCACTCTTACCCAGTCCAAAGATCAGGGATTGATCCATCACCGTTTTTTAGCTCACTGCACCATCCCAGCTCAGAACCTGGCTACATGCAAATTAGTCTGTCCCTGGCCCAGTGCATCATGGGAACAGGGCAGACCAGACTACCAAGCCAATTCTTAAACTGGGAAGGAAACAAGCTTCTGGGGACCGGTTTCTGGCATTTCAGCCGTCTTCGGCCCGGCTTGCTTGAATCCAGATGGTGCAATGAGCAAGGGACTCACATCTGAGTATACCCTTCCACGCTTATGGTGGACAAAATGATTCAGAAAAGGGGGTGGTGATGAACAGAGTGTCTGAATTAAGCAGACCACTCTTACCCAGTCCAATGATCAGGGATTGATCCATCACCGTTTTTTAGCTCACTGCACCATCCCAGCTCTGAACCTGGCTACATGCAAATGAGTCTGTCCCTGGCCCAGTGCATCATGGGAACAGGGCAGACCAGACTACCAAGCCAATTCTTAAACTGGGAAGGAAACAAGCTTCCGGGGACCGGTTTCTGGCATTTCAGCCGTCTTCGGCCTGGCTTGCTTGAATCCTGATGGTGCAATGAGCAAGGGACTCATGTCTGAGCATACCCTTCCACGCTTATGGTCCCTTGCTCACTGCACCATCAGGATTCAAGCAAGCCGGGCCGACGACGGCTGAAATGCCAGAAACCGGTCCCCGGAAGCTTGTCTCCTTTCTGATGAAGAATTGGCTTGGTAGTTTAGTCTGCCCTGTTTCCATGATGCACTGGGCCAGGGACAGACTGATTTGCATATAGCCAGGTTCTGAGCTGGGATGGTGCAGTGAGCTAAATAACGGTGATGGATCAAGCCCTGATCTTTGGACTGGGTAAGAGTGGTCTGCTTAATTCAGACACTCTGTTCATCACCACCCCCTTTTTTGAATCGTTTTTGGCCACTATAGGTGTGGCAGGGTATACTCAGACATGAGTCCCTTGCTCACTGCACCATCAGGATTCAAGCAAGCCGGGCCGACGATGGCTGAAATGCCAGAAACCGGTCCCCGGAAGCTTGTCTCCTTTCTGGTGAAGAATTGGCTTGGTAGTTTAGTCTGCCCTGTTCCCATGATGCACTGGGCCAGGGACAGACTGATTTGCATATAGCCAGGTTCTGAGCTGGGATGATGCAGTGAGCTAAATAACAGTGATGGATCAAGCCCTGATCTTTGGACTGGGTAAGAGTGGTCTGCTTATTTCAGACACTCTGTTCATCACCACCCCCTTTTTTGAATCGTTTTTGGCCACTATAGGTGTGGCAGGGTATACTCAGACATGAGTCCCTTGCTCACTGCACCATCAGGATTCAAGCAAGCCGGGCCGACGACGGCTGAAATGCCAGAAACCGGTCCCCGGAAGCTTGTCTCCTTTCTGGTGAAGAATTGGCTTGGTAGTTTAGTCTGCCCTGTTCCCATGATGCACTGGGCCAGGGACAGACTGATTTGCATATTGCCAGGTTCTGAGCTGGGATGGTGCAGTGAGCTAAATAACGGTGATGGATCAAGCCCTGATCTTTGGACTGGGTAAGAGTGGTCTGCTTAATTCAGACACTCTGTTCATCACCACCCCCTTTTTTTAATCGTTTTTGGCCACCATAGGTGTGGCAGGGTATACTCAGACATGAGTCCCTTGCTCACTGCACCATCAAGATTCAAGCAAGCCGGGCCGACGACGGCTGAAATGCCAGAAACCGGTCCCCGGAAGCTTGTCTCCTTTCTGGTGAAGAGTTGGCTTGGTAGTTTAGTCTGCCCTGTTCCCATGATGCACTGGGCCAGGGACAGACTGATTTGCATATAGCCAGGTTCTGAGCTGGGATGGTGCAGTGAGCTAAATAACGGTGATGGATCAAGCCCTCATCTTTGGACTGGGTAAGAGTGGTCTGCTTAATTCAGACACTCTGTTCATCACCACCCCCTTTTTTGAATTGCCTTTCACATAGAGCATTTGAAATAAATGAATATGGCCCCGATGTAGGTCGGTCGGTAACGGCCGAAAATCAGTATTTTCGGCCGTTACCGACTGGTATACAAGAATTGGCATGTAGGGGCACAATTTTACAGAATCGGTAAATTTACCGATTCAGTAAATTTACCGATTCTGTAAAATACCGAATCGGTATTTTTACCGATTCGGTAAATCTCAGATGTAGGTGGGACTCTTCTGAGTCCCAAAGGCCCTACAAAATCGGTATTTTACCACACAATCCTATTGTCTGGTAAAATACCGAATTCAGGTGTGCATGCACATGTGTGCATGCACACCTAGCCATGTGACAGACAGACATGCCCTTAAGGCATGTCTGTGTGCCACATGGCGCACGTGCCTATTTGTGGGGTGCCCGAGGGTGTCAAAGTGACACCCCCTGCACCCTTGCAAAATTCGGTATTTACCGATTCTGTAAATACAGAATCGGTATTTCCCATTGATTCCTATGGGCTTCAAAGCCCATAGGAATCAATGGGAAATACCGATTCTGTATTTACAGAATCGGTAAATACTGATTGTTACAGATTCGGTATTTCCACATCTGGAAATACCTACATATCCACCCTTTAGATTTACCGATTTTTAATTACCGAATCGATAAAATTCGGTAATTAAAAATCGGTAAATCTAATTTACCTACATCTGGCCCTATATTCTTAATCTAGTAATTCACTTCTATGACACATCATACACAAATTCCTGGTTGATCTGTCTGGACTGTCTTAGAAGCTAGCAAAGCATTGCTGGAAAGCAGTGAGCCCAGCTTGCAGAGATGTGTGAAGAGAGCTCTAAAACAGTGACAGGCAATATTTTTTTTCCACATTTGTGACAGGGAGGATAGGCCATGTTATGTATGGCTGCAACATCACTACACTGCCTTAACCTTGAATGGCTGCTGCATCACTCCTCTGCCTCACGTTTGAATGGCTGTGGCATCACTCCTCTGCCTCATGTTTGAATGGCTGCGGCATAACCCCTCTGTCTCACATTTGAATGGCTGCGGCATCACTCCTCTGCCACACTTTTGATGGCTGCGGCTTAACTCATGTGCTTCATGTTTGAATGGCTGCGGCATCACCCCTCTGACTCACGTTTGAATGGCGGCGGTATCACTCCTCTGCCTCATGCTTGAATGGCTGTGGCATCACCCCTCTGCCTCACGTTTGAATGGCTGCGGTATAACCCCTCCACCTTGTGGTTGAATGGCTGCGCATCACTCCTCTACCTCAAGGTTGAATGGCTGTGACATCACTTTTCTGCCTCGTGTTTAAATGGCTGTGGTATCACTCGTTTGCCTCGCGTTTAAATGGCTTAGGCATCACTCCTTCACTTTGCATTTGAATGGCTGCAGCATCACTCCTCTGCCTTGTGTTTGAATGGCTGCTGCATCACCCCTCTACCTCAGTTTTTTAATGGCTGCGGCATCACTCCTCTGCCTCGCATTTGAATGGCTCTGGCATCATCCCTCCACCTTGTGTTTGATTGGCTGTGGCATCACTACTCTGCCTTGCGTTTGAATTGCTGCAGCATCACTCCTCTGCCTCACATTTGAATGGCTGTGGCATCACTCCTCAGCCTCGTGCTTGAATGGCGGGGCATCACTTCTCTGCCTCACGTTTGAATGGCTGCGGCATCACAACTCTCCCCCATCACATTTAAATGGTTGGAGCATCACTCCTCTGCCTCACGTTTGAATGCTGTGGCATCATCCCTCCGCCTCGCATTTGAACGGCTGTGGCATCATTCCTCTGTCTCATGCTTGAATGGCTGGGACATCACTCCTCTGCCTCACATTTGAATGGCTGCGGCATCACCCCTCTCCCCCTTCGCGTTTGAATGGTTGCAGCATCACTCCTCTGCCTGGCGTTTGAATGATTGCGGCATCACCCCTCTGACTCACGTTTGAATGGCTGCATTATAACCCCTCGGCCTCGCATTTGAATGGCTGTGGCATCACTCCTCTGCCTCGTAATTAAATGGCTGTGGCAGCACTCCTCCACCTCACGTTGGAATGGCTGTGGCAACACTCCTCTGCCCCGTGTTTAAATGGCTGAGGCATCACTCATCTGCCTTGCGTTTAAATGGCTGGGGCATCACTCCTCTACCTCGCGTTTGAATGGCTGCAGCATCACTCGTCTGCCTTTGTTTGAATGGCTGAGGCATCACTCCTCTGCTTCATGTTTGAATGGCTGCAGCATCACTCCTCTCCCTCGCCGTTTGAATGGTTGCAGCATCACCCCTCTGCCTCGCGTTTGAATGGCTGCGGCATAATCCCTCGGCCTCACATTTGCATGGCTGTGGCATAACTCCTCTGCCTCACGTTTGAATGGCTGCTGCATCATCCCTCGGCCTCACATTTGCATGGCTGTGGCATCAATCCTCTGCCTCGCGTTTGAATGGATACGGCATCACACCTGCGCCTCGCGTTTGAATGAATGTGGCATTACTCTTCTGCCTCGCGTTTGAATGGCTACGGCATCACCCCTCTGCCCAGTGTTTGAATTGCTACGGCCGGCATCACTTCTCTGCCTCGGTTTGAATGGCTGCTGCATCACTCCTTTGCTCAGGTTTGAAGGGCTGCAGCATCATTCCTCTGCGTCACGTTTGAACGGCTGCAGCATCACTCCTCTGCCTCGCGTTTGAATGGCTGAGGCGTCAATTATCTGCCTCGGTTTGAATGGCTGCAGCATCACTCCTCTGCGTCACGTTTGAACGCTGCAGCATCACTCCTCTGCTTTGCGTTTGAATGGCTGAGGCGTCAATTATCTGCCTCGGTTTGAATTGCTGCAGCATCACTCCTCTGCTCAGGTTTGAATGGCTGCAGCATCACTCCGCTGTCTCGCGTTTGAATGGCTGCAGCATCACTCCTCTGCGTCACGTTTGAACGCTGCAGCATCACTCCTCTGCTTTGCGTTTGAATGGCTGAGGCGTCAATTATCTGCCTCGGTTTGAATGGCTGCAGCATCACTCCTCTGCTCAGGTTTGAATGGCTGCAGCATCACTCCTCTGCTCAGGTTTGAATGGCTGCAGCATCACTCCTCTGCTCACGTTTGAATGGCTGCAGCATCACTCCTCTGCTCACGTTTGAATGGCTGCAGCATCACTCCTCTGCTTTGCGTTTAAAAGCAGGAGCAAAAGATTTTGGTGGCCATACATAACATAAAATTTCAGCTGGGTGACAGAATTGCAGGGTTGTTTTTCACCTCGGGGTCCTTCCTCTTATTGTCGGTTTGGTGTCACTCACAACACCCCATAATTTACTGTTAAACACCTATAATTCTATATTTATATGTCGATGGTAATTAAAGTACTGGTTCTTACTACGGGGATGGTCTTAAGAATTGACCCAGGTACTGATAAGTATATTGTAAATGTAAAGTAATTTTTAACATTCTTTTCATTTATACACTTACTGCCAAAAATATGTCCGTCTATCGCTGAAAAGTGGGAAGCGGAACAAGCACAAAGCTTATTCTATTAAAAGAATATAAACGAAAAACCCTTTGTGTCTGTGGCAGGAGAGGGTTAATTTTTTTCATCTTTCTCAGTAAAAGAAATACAAGAGATACAAAGCACCGAAGAATGGTTACAGCTGAGTAGGCACTGAATAGAAGCGGGGCATTTAATTAATCATTGGAGTGTTTATTGAGAGTACGCTACAGAGCCCTGGAAGTAATTACTATTATATGAGACGTGATATTGAAACTATCGCTAGATCGAGGAGGGAAAGGCACATTTCTTGATGAATTTATGAAGTTCTCCATTCCTGCATGCTTGAATGAGGACTTCTCCCATTGTAGGCCTTACCCGCAGGAAGAGAGATTAGGAGTTATATATGGACGCTACTGCTGTGATACATAAGGATGAAATGGTAATATAAATTAGTGCAGTAGTCCTACATGGTTGATCCGAAATGATGTACTGCAGCATTCAAATTATGATAGGAGCTGTAAATAAATCAGTTTTAATAAAATGTATCTCAATGGTAGCAAGCTCCTATTAAAAAACAAACAAAAAACTTCTTGATTGGTTTGGTTTTGTTTCTTACACTTGATGGGCTAATTTCTAACCCAGGTCAAAATCACAATTATCCCACGTACTTGTAATCAACTCAAGTGTGCTGTCTGTTATCTCATGTTTATAAAATAAAATGATTCCAATTCACACATGTTTATACACATTTACATTGGATAGTTGTCCTGCAGCATGGTGGCTATTATTTGCTCTTAAGCAGAGGAGCTGCTTTGAAGTTCAGGAGGTTCATGCTCTGATGTGAGGGGGAAGAGATATGGCTGAGATACCCGCCACCCCCTCTCAACACAATCCCCAAAAGGAGGGAAACCGGAAACAGTTCTTAAAGTTTTTGGATGTGGGAGGGAGTGACCCTCCCGGCCGTATTTATTAAAACAAAAAATTAAAACATTAAACGTTTCATGTTATGTACAATTTCATTATCACATTGCGATGTTTGGCTAACCTTAACATATTCTCTAATATAGAGGTTCTCCTAGCCGAACTAGCATCCTACAAAAACATTCTCTAGAAACACTGAAATTGTACATCCTAACGTTTAAGTGCCAACGGCAAGGTCATAACCGGTGTCAAGATCCCTAACCAGACTTACCCCTCCCACTTGGGAGGGGCGACAGCACAGAGGCTTACCTCAAGTGCAACTACTAACAATTTCCCTTGACTTGACGGGGGCACTTAAGACTCGACGCCATTTAAAGGTCGTTCGAAGACTTGTGTGTGGTATCTAGAAGGTATCGTGGACCTCCCCCCACCCCACACAACTTACCGCATCTGCCGTCGCAGATGACACTGGCCCCGGGAAATTCCCCAGGAGGGGGCTGTAACCCCTCCTACAAAGGAAGGGGCCTTGACCGCCTTTCCTTTACTTCCGGCGACCCGCCCTTAGACGGGACCGCCTCCCCATTGAGGGGCCAATGGCCACCTCTCCCGAGCGCTCCCATCCGTGTTGGGTGACGCCCACTCATAGGGATCTACCAATTAGTGCTCACCGATCATGACCTTACCGCCTACCAAAATAAATACGACAATTCTTACTCAAACCTATGAAAACATTGGTCGCTACGACCGAAAGAACATGCTTAAAATGCAACACTACATCAAATCATTTTAATCGTAACAACCTACACGATATTCACCATACTTTATTATGATCAACAACAAACTGATACTTTCACAGCCTGTAAACGAAACGGAAAAACATACTTATAAAATTCACTTTATTGCACAACAACTTGCTGTCCTCAGGGGCTGGTGGGTGGGTCAAAATTGGCTCTTCGTTCTGTCCCGAGCTCACGGGTAGCGAGGAGGTGCAGCTTCGGAGCACAAGAACAAGAGGACGTCTTCTGGTCTTGCGTCTCTTTTTATCCGTCTTCAGGGCGGGCGAGAACCCGCCCCTGCCTGCCCCTAGGGCGGGGCTGGCTACGTCGGTGTCTAGGCCAGCCCACTCTAGGGCGGGAAAAAGCGCGCCCTGGCTACGCCGCTTCGGGCATACCAGCCGAAACGCGCCTCCCGCCCAAAAATGGCTTCCCGGGGGGATCGAGGCACTCCGCCATACGTTCGGGGGGACCGAGTGGTCGCCCCTTTCCATATGGCTGAGATACCCGCCACCCCCTCTCAACACAATCCCCAAAAGGAGGGAAACCGGAAACAGTTCTTAAAGTTTTTGGATGTGGGAGGGAGTGACCCTCCCGGCCGTATTTATTAAAACAAAAAATTAAAACATTAAACGTTTCATGTTATGTACAATTTCATTATCACATTGCGATGTTTGGCTAACCTTAACATATTCTCTAATACAGAGGTTCTCCTAGCCGAACTAGCATCCTACAAAAACATTCTCTAGAAACACTGAAATTGTACATCCTAACGTTTAAGGGCCAACGGCAAGGTCATAACCGGTGTCAAGATCCCTAACCAGACTTACCCCTCCCACTTGGGAGGGGCGACAGCACAGAGGCTTACCTCAAGTGCAACTACTAACAATTTCCCTTGACTTGACGGGGGCACTTAAGACTCGACGCCATTTAAAGGTCGTTCGAAGACTTGTGTGTGGTATCTAGAAGGTATCGTGGACCTCCCCCCACCCCACACAACTTACCGCATCTGCCGTCGCAGATGACACTGGCCCCGGGAAATTCCCCAGGAGGGGGCTGTAACCCCTCCTACAAAGGAAGGGGCCTTGACCGCCTTTCCTTTACTTCCGGCGACCCGCCCTTAGACGGGACCGCCTCCCCATTGAGGGGCCAATGGCCACCTCTCCCGAGCGCTCCCATCCGTGTTGGGTGACGCCCACTCATAGGGATCTACCAATTAGTGCTCACCGATCATGACCTTACCGCCACAGGTCCGGATAGTTGACCGGCTATCCGGACCCCCCACAAAACTCCTACCTAAAGGTCATGTTTTAACGATTTTAACCAAGCTAAGAAGTCTCCTATGAGTAACTCATTCCCCACCCTCGACAAATGCACACCATCCCCCAAATACATACTGTCATCATTAATACAACTATGCGAGATCGAATGCAATGTCTTGGAACGGAACAACCTACTCACTTTGTTATTCAGTTTTCTAACCGAATGATTCAAAGCAGGGATCGAGATAGCCCCCCGCCACACTTTTCGTGGGATCATATGAGACCACGCAATTATGCACCCCGGAACTCTCCTCGCTAACCAACTCACCGTGGAAAGCATAGCCTCCAGGAGAAGTCGTCTACCGGTGGTGACCAAATCATTGCCCCCCAAATGCACTATGACTATGGACGGCGGTGACCTCATCCGCTCTAACAAACCCTCAAAGAATGCTTGAAACTGGTCAATACAGAGACCGCCCCTTCCGTAGAAGGACACTCTGTACCCGTATTCCCCAGGTACGTGAATCATGTCACCTGCTCTGAATACGTCTGCGGCCCGTCTCACGTATGAGTGGCCCACGACCCACACCTCCTTTCTCACAGCCGGTGATGTGCGACCGCTGGCCTGGTGTTGGGTCGACTGCACAGTCCGCCCTGCCGCGTAGGCTTGCGCAACTGAAAACAAACAAAAGACAAGAAGCGTGAGTACATGATTACAGCTTCACAACATGTGCAATCGCACGTACCTCTTATAACAATTGGAGGACCAACGCCCCACTCGTTTCACTTGTTCTACATTAAGACCCCTGGCTGTAGCTTCAGTGGCAGCCCCTATTCGAAAGGAATGGGTCCCAAATTCGCCCGGGTCCAAGCCCGCTGCGGCAATGGCCATTGCAAGCACCCGCTGAAACTGAAACCTCGTCAGCGGGGTGGCGTCTGCATGCCTCAACAATGTCCCCCCCCATGATGCCACCCTTCGTGCTAGGTAATCTTCTAAGCACTGTACCGGACACATGGATGACCCGGGGGTCCTGCGAATGATCGTGCAGTCCCCCCTCCCATCTTGGTCGGTCTTGGACCTGAGAAAGGAGACAATCATCGCATCGCCCCTGATCTGAACATGTTCCCTGCACAAGCCCCCCGCCACATCCTGCTTGTTCCTTGCAACCAGCTCACTTATCCTCATAGCCCCGTGAAATGCCAGCGTAAATGCAGTCCGGAACAAACAGGTCTCGAAAGGAGACGAGCATGTGTTAGGGAGTGTGGCCAATAACTGGGACAACCTATCTAGACCTATCGGTCGTCTCACGTCTACTCTGCGACCCTCTAGGCGTTGCCACCCACGCAGCGCCTTTTGTACTGTAAAAGACGCTGTCGGGTCCTGGATGCCATGGGCCCTGGCAACAAAGGAAATGGCGGCACGATGCCTTTGGGCCGTAGCCACCGACTTCCCAGCCCTACGTAAGGACATCAGAAAATGTACTACCCACTCTTCCTGACCCCAAAGTCCCCCTCTCTCGGCCCCCAAAAAGGCTAAATAGGCCTGAAACGCCCCTTCATATGCCTTCCTTGTCCTGGGTGCTAGACTCTCTCCCACGAGGTGACGAAGTTCGGGGCACCGAGAGACCAGAGAGCTTCGGGGAAGGGTGCCGGCTCTGGGTCCGCTGAAGGAAGGAAACCCGAGAAAGCCTGCATGTGAAAACGAGACAGTGCATCAGCAGCCTGATTCATCACCCCCGGGACATGTTTTGCTCTGAATACCACGTTCAGTTGCATACACAGTAAGACAATTTCTTTGAGCAGCCTCAAAATCAGTTTACAACGGGCTGCCTGACTATTGATGCATTCCACAACGGTCATATTATCGGACCAGAACACGACAGAATGATCTCTGAACCCTTCAGGCCAGGTTCTCAGGGCCACCAGAATGGGAAATAGTTCAAGGAAAGCAATATTACTCGTCAGCCCCTTCTCATGCCACCATAGGGGCCACCTTTGTGCCGACCATTTTTTGCCGAAAATGGCGCCAAAGCCTATGCTTCCCGCTGAATCTGTCCATAGCCCAAGCTCTTCGGAGGACACGGCTGGCTTGTTCCAGACGACTAGACCATTGAAGTCCGCCAAAAATGCTAACCAAATACGCATGTCCTGGCGGACCTCGGCCGATAACCTCGTGCGATGATGACCCTCCTTTAGGCCAACCATCGCTTGGGCGATTGAGCGGGAAAAGGGGCGGGCCATTAGGATCACCCTCAAGGCAAAATTCAACTTCCCCACCAATTGTTGCAACTGATGCAGTGTAACCTTAGATGCAGTTAAACATACTTGGAGGGCTGCCCTGAATTTCAACACTTTGCTAGCTGGTAAACGGAAACACCCCTCCCCCGAGTCCAACTCGATCCCCAAAAACTCGAGGCAAGTCGTGGGACCCATAGTTTTACCTGGTGCCAATGGCACGCCAAAATGACCCATCAACACACAGAATTCAGCTAGGGCCTGGGCACATTCGTGATTTCCGGCGGGGCCAAGGAACAGAAAGTCGTCAAGGTAGTGCATTACATTTCGGAAGCCCGTTTTCTTAGTGAACACCCATTGCAGGAAAGTACTGAATTTCTCAAAATAAGCACATGATATAGAGCATCCCATTGGCATACACCTATCCATGTAAAATGACCCCTGAAACTCGAATCCCAGAAGACGCTGGTCGTCTGGGTGTACCGGGAGCAACCGGAACGCTGACTCGATATCTGATTTCGCCATCAACGTCCCGGGCCCCAGGCGATTCAAGATGGCTACTGCCTCATCAAACGATGCGTATCGCACCGAACAAACCTCTGGATCAATTGCATCGTTCACCGAAAGACCATGTGGAGCAGACAGATTATGGATCAAACGAAACTCACCTGGGTCCTTCTTGGGGACCACCCCTAACGGAGAACAGACAAAATACGGTACCGGGGGTAGACTAAACGGGCCGGCGACCCGTCCCCGGCTAACCTCTTTCTTAATTTTCTCTTGCACTACAGAGGTATGTTGTAAAACGGAAAGTTGATTTTTGCACGTCCCTACACCCTGAAAGTCCCCCACCGGGATGCGGAAACCATGTGTAAAACCGTTCCGCAGCACCCCAGCAGAAGTACGATCCGGGTATTCGCTGAGCCAGGGAATCATTGCCAAGGTATCAATCGGGGTTGGTAAAGGCGCCCCTCGGACTATCTTAGACCTGTTTGGCGCCTCCCTTACCCCCATTCTCACTCGTTCTGGCTCTGCACGATGACTCAGGATGGGACGACCCACAAGTACTACATTCATGTTTGAATTTACACGATCCCGGAGGCCTGGTACATTTCCCCTTGTTGAAATTAAAGCAGAAACCCTTTTTCCCTGTATTGCCTGCGGGTCTCGAATAATCGTCGGTGCTCGTATTTGGTCGAAAGGGCGTCCCCACATTCTGGCGGGAGTAATCAACAACATTGCTCCCAACCAATGGCATTTTTAACATTCCTGATTCTTTCATTTTATCCCATGTCACAGAATCGTAACAATCCCAAGTCAAACTCTTGTTATGCTCCTTTTCTTTCCTGAACAGATTGTCATAACAGAACCAATGGTTACCTTGATATGCTGTCGAGTAACCCATAATTCGTGATTGATAAATGGGAAACTCAGGAAGCAACTCGGGCCTACGTTCCCCCAAAATCGATGTAAAAATACCCCACGCATTGCCCCAGTTGCCAATATTCTCATTTACCTTAAAGGCGGCCATTTTTGCGCGCCAAACACTTGGATGCATTAGGTCCTTCTGACTCTTAACATGCTCCACCTCATAATGATCAACAAGCAAGGAAAAAATATTCACATACTCCCCCGCCCAGATCTTTTCCTTTATTGCTAAAGGCACATGTTGTCCCAATCTCTCTCTACGAGAGGGTGCTGACTCGTCCCTTGCAATCGGCAATGGCCGCTTACCTGAACCGGACGCTGCTTCTGCCGCTTGCGGCTTGTCTATTCCCGCCAACGGCGCAGTCACTTTAGCTGCATCTCTCTTCTCACGCAGCCCTTTTATCAGCGCCTGTGCCTCGGCAGCCATGGCGCCCTCACTACTATCCCCCAACCATGCTGCTAGCTGTGCTGCCAGCTCGGGGGGCATGTCTTCATTGGATGTTGGGGTGACGACAACGGGGATTGGATTCCCCTCCATCGGTACTGGGGTCGGCGCCTCGAGCGGGGCAGAGGGAACCGGGACGTCTCCACCGGCTGGAACCCTTTTCGGCCTCTTAGGTCTCCCTCCAGCCGGCGCAGGGCCCGAACCCTCCTCCCCGTCTCGCTCCGCCAACCGTTTCTTTATGTCGGACATCTCTTTGAAAAGGGCCCGAACCATCTGGTCGGTCGTCATTCTCTTTGCGCCTTTCTTGGGCATCTCTCCGACGAAGTATCTAGAAGACAAAGAAAAAGATCAAAACGCTCAAAATTGGCTCTTCGTTCTGTCCCGAGCTCACGGGTAGCGAGGAGGTGCAGCTTCGGAGCACAAGAACAAGAGGACGTCTTCTGGTCTTGCGTCTCTTTTTATCCGTCTTCAGGGCGGGCGAGAACCCGCCCCTGCCTGCCCCTAGGGCGGGGCTGGCTACGTCGGTGTCTAGGCCAGCCCACTCTAGGGCGGGAAAAAGCGCGCCCTGGCTACGCCGCTTCGGGCATACCAGCCGAGACGCGCCTCCCGCCCAAAAATGGCTTCCCGGGGGGATCGAGGCACTCCGCCATACGTTCGGGGGGACCGAGTGGTCGCCCCTTTCCATTCTAGCAGTGAGCTCCTAAGAGTTCGAATGATCGCATTCTAGAGGTGGCTCATGAAGGTGGGTGCTGTACGATGCTGCACATGTAGATAGTGTGAAATGTTTGGAGAAATAAATATATGTATTTTACCATATTTATGTTGGAGCACATTATGAATAGCTCTTGAGAGCAGGACTAACACCTATGATAAGGGACTGATAGCTAGAATTAGTAAATATTGAGCTAGATTCCCAGAAAAAGAGTGGTGCAGCACGAGTGAAGTGCTGAAGTGCTGAAGACTTAAGTGTGTTAAGATTGATGGTGTAATCCTACAAGAACAAGTTAAGTTGTGCATTGTATATCAAACCTTCATGTGGCATATTATCAAGACAGGCGATACAATTATCGCCATTTTAGCGGTAGAAAACTGCCGCTAAAACGGCGATAATGGGCTTGATATTATGCTCTATGGAATTCCAATTGAAGCCCATATTACATGTCGTTCACATTTAACACGGGCTTCAATTGGAATTCCATAGAGCATAATATCAAGCCCATCATCGGCTGTCTTGATGATATGCCCCCATATTCTTCAGATAGGATATTCTCATAGCATCTGACTGGAAAAAAGAGCGGTACATAAGTGTTCATGTTGTCAATGTCAATAGTGAATTTCAAGAAGGTGAGAAAGCAGGTGCAGGTGGTACTTTGACTAAGAGAGTCTCGAGAATCAGCCGTTCTGGTCTCTGAAAAGGACGGCAGGATAAGAGCTGCCAGAAATGCAAATGGACTTGAATAAAAGTGATAGAGGAAAGCTTCAACGGTTCTGGGAGACTGATTAATGAACTGTCATCCGTGGTTTGTATATATATAGATATATATATATATATATATTCAATGAAAAAACCATTGGTTATAGAACATATATAGTTAGGAATTTGCATTTACAAAACCTTATTTTACTCGCATAAAACCATTGAAATTCCATATATAGTTAGATGCGCTAACTATATATTGCGCACCCGCAATCCACTGCTGATGATGTCACATATTACATCATTCATGACATGGTCAGTGACATCACTGATGACATCACTGATGACAATATCCAGTGACTATGTTTCTGTAAAGTTTAAATATGTTTTACATATTGAAGAATGAGTGGATGTATAAGTGTCTGGATGAAGAATTTAGTAGGTGCATGACTGACTGTATGAAAGAGTGATTAAATGTGTCTCACTGAGTGCATGGGTTAGTGACTAAACTGTCTTAATTTGTGCATCAGTATGTCTGTTGTTGTGTAAGCTGCTGCATGTGTTGATCAGTAGCTATAAGAGTGGCTATATGGGTTATTAATTGGTTGCCCAAGTATTTGAATGGGAGGCTGAGTGTGTGTGTGGGTGGCTGGGAGGTGTGTGACTCTGTGCATAGATGTGTAAGCAGTTGATTCACTAGGTGTATGAGTTCAAGAGTGCATGTGGAAACAGCTATATGGGCGGTTGACTGTGCATGGGTGTCTTGGTGAGTGAATGTATATCTCAGTGCTACATGTGCAAGTAAATACGTATGTAAAACACAATACATCTGAGAGTTGACATATATAAATAACTGTGGATAAGAGCCAGTGAATGTGTGAGTGGCTGTATGGATCACTGTCAGCTTGTATCAGGGATTGTATAAGAGAGTAAATATGTGTTAGAATATGTTTCAATAAGTAAGGTGTGTATAACTGTATAGTTGAGGAAATGGAGGTGTGATTGATTCTTTGCATGACTGACTAGGTGTGTGAGTAACTCCATGGATGAGTGACAGTCTGTGAGTGTCTGTTTATACTGAGTGTATGTAAGGTTATATTAGAGTCTGAAGAGGTTCATTGTATTATCACATGAGTAATGTCATCAGTGATGTGATCAGTGATGTCAAATGAGATGTCATCAGTGATGTCATTTGAGTTGTCATCAGTGATGTCATCAGTGATGTCACTGACCATGTCATGAATGATGTAATATGTGACATCATCAGCAGTGGATTGCGGGTGCGCAATATATAGTTAGCGCATCTAACTATATATGGAATTTCAATGGTTTTATGCGAGTAAAATAAGGTTTTGTAAATGCAAATTCCTAACTATATATGTTCTATAACCAATGGTTTTTTCATTGAATTTTCAAGGTTTTGTAAATGCAAATTCCTAACTATATATGTTCTATAACCAATGGTTTTTTCATTGAATTTTCAAAGTTTTGTAAATGCAAATTCCTAACTATATATGGACTATAACCTATGGTTTTTTCTGTGAATTTCATTGGTTTTTTAAAAGCTAACATCTGTAGCTGTAAAATGCATTCTACTTTAAAACCCAAAATATATTTTAGATGTTTATTGATAATTTTAATTGAAATATTTTTTTTCTTCGCTTCCGTTAAGCGAACCGGGAAGCTTTCCGTTAGCTCATCTTGATGCCGCGATCTAGTACGCGAACCGGTAAACGTTACGTTAGCGGAACTGTGACGCGTCGCGGAAGCGCGACGTATCATTGTCGCGAATGCGTCTTATGACGCGCCGCTTTAGCGCTCCCGAAAGTGCTCGAGACCGCGAACCGGAAATGATGCGGGACGCGGCGCGCACCGCGTAACGTGAGCGGAACAAGTCATGTGACTTGTTTATCGAAGTTTTCATTGGTTCATTTCACTTCTGGTTTTCAAATGATGTATGACTAGGTCATGTGACCTAAAAATAACACTTTTCATTGGTTCCGAACTTTTGCTTTTCCAAAATCACGTAAACCCCTATTTCTTTCCTCACTCTGACTTTCATCTTGGTGAGAGAAAGACCATTTCCAATTTTGATTGCAATGGCTTCTATCTTTGCTTCAGCTGGTGGACCCCCACCACCACCTCAACCTCCTCATGACAAGAGAGGACCACCATCTCAATTCATCTCAAACAGAGAGGAGGAAGAAGACGACTTAGAAGAAGAGGACACTGATGAACCTGAATTTATTCAGGAGTTGCCCCGTGTTTCCGGAAGGAAAACAAGTTTCATTTGGCAATTTTTCTCAATTCCTCGAGGGGAGAAGAAGGTTAATGCCAAATATGCCACCTGCCTAATTTGCAAAAAAAGATTATCTCGAGGCACAGAGAAAAAGTATAGTATGGGCAACTATACTATGCATCGCCATATGGTCAGGTGGCATCCATTAAATTACAGCCGGGCAGAGTTAAGGGATCTGCAAGATAATCCCCCGACAGCTCCTGTGGCCAAATCAACTTCTAATATAAATTTGACTGTAAGAGAGGCACAGGAAACTGTGCCAAACATACAGCCAAACTTCAAGCACATGAAGTTAACGTGCATACATTGTGGTGCTATGCTCTCATGTGGCAACATGAGCGTAAACTTAATAAACTTGGTGTTTGATAACCATAACTGCCCTAACCCACCCAAGCAGTAATTTTTTCTTTGCTCCTGTTGAGCCCTTTTCAATGCCTGTTTTTTTGTTGTTTCCCCTCCATGAAAAACACAAAAAAAACATAAAACTGTTCTAAAAATACAAAAAAACAAAAAATGTTCTGAAAAAAATAAAAAATAAAATAAAACAACAAAAACATTAAAAAAAAGTTCTTTTCAGAACTACCTCCCCTTTCAAATAAAATTGCTAGAATGTTTAACACTGTAGCAAGCTCTATTTCTTTTGGTTCGCTTCAAGTTCGCTGCCCGGTTCGCGAACTTGAAGCGAACCAAAAAAATATTTTTTTAAAAAAAAGAAGAGTTAGTATAAGGGAAGTAAACAGAGAGTAATGTAAAAAGAAAGACAGCTATACAGAGTAAATCAGAGATAGTGTCAGTGACATCATCAGCAGTGCATTGCGGGTAAAAAGAGTAGAAAACATTTACCTTATAATTCTTGTTACCTTTTCTAAATATTTTTTCATACTTTCAATCTGTAAAAGAGAAAACATACATTTCCAAAAATATTACTACATGTATTTAAAAATTACAAAAGAAAAGGGAAAAGGTTCAAGAAGAAACACTTTTTCAACAATTTTGACATTTACAGAAGCCTCTGCTTCTCTATGTCCCCTACACAATCCTAAAGATATATATTTTAAATAAACAGTATCTTCATGCTGATGAACTGAGACCTATTTTTGAACATGGTACTTCTTTTTTTTCACTGCTGATGTCTCACAATAGTGATGCAATAGCAGCGCAAAAAAGATGTAAAGCCATCATAAAATTGTCTCTAATATTTTAAATGATAGTTTCAGGATGCAAATAAGATGTGTGCTTTGAAGAGCTTTCTTTGAGGTGAGGCCTATTCCTTTTTTTTAAAAAAACAGTACCCGGAAATACAGCACTATAAGCATTAAAATTGACACTTACAGAAGACTCAGTTTTTTCATATCTACCTCACATTTCTAAATGTATATCATAAGTACAAACAGAAGAACATTAATTATACATGTTTTATGGTTTATTTTTGCTGTTCTCAGAATGTATCAAATTTCACTTAAATCAGTGACTTGAAGGTATTCATCATGTAACAGCGGGGAAAAAAACACAATCAAAATGACTGTGTTTAAAAAACCCATACAACCTAAGAAATCTGATTTCAAAACTCCTTAAAATTAACTTACTTTCAATGACGTCGAAGGATCTCCTATGAACAGCATTCACTCTGTTGTGCTATAAATATTTTCAGCCCGCCACTTTCTGAAAGAAAACCTCCATCGATACGAAAAATAAGTTACATAGAAGAAAACAGTTCTCTCATTCTATCACATGTTTCCACTAGGCCAAATCATGTTGCCGCGATTCGCTACTCTTGTAATTCTTCCAATCAAATCCCGACATTTTCTATTTTCGCAACTTTCTAAAAAAAAACATTTGAGATTATATTCACAATCCTGGACTACTAATATCTTACCCTTCTTTGTCACTCATGTTCTCCTTTTCCTATGACACTGATACTGCTTACTATGAAGCAGACTTACTTGCATCAGGTTTATATAGTTGGATTTTTAAATTGACATTATAATTAAAAGTTTTGGACCAATAATCTAGACAGCATTGCAGACTTACATTCCCTCTACTTCATGAACCTTTTGCAATTCTTCACAGAAAATCCCGATATTCTTTCATTAAAATTTTGGTTTTAAAAACACCAGGTAAGAATTTTTAAGGTCAAATGGCAATTTTTTTTTTAAAGTTACAACGGAATCATTGCAGAATGACCAGCCGTTTCGAGACTTTAAATAAGCTGTATAATGTCCTGATGTTGTTGAAGGACCATCGTGATAGATAATTGCTACAGTTACAAAAGTCCTTCCTGATATTGAAAGCTGAGAAGCCACAATTTTTTTTATTAAAGTTGACAATTTTGATCCATCAGGCCTACATCGTTGAATCATTAAAATGACATACTGTCCATATCTACGTATAAATAATGTTGACATCATTTCAGATATACATTGGCTACACTCCATGTTGTGATCCGCTGCATTTACTAGCTTATTAAAGGAGACTGATTTACTGTCTGGCAAAGTTAAATATATAAATCTTTCTGAGTCTACACTAGTAGTACTTGATACCCTACAATTCTCGCAGTCATGCTGCCATTGATAAGAAAGCCCAAACAGGTGATCTACATCTACACCCTCATCTTGCAATACATCAAGCATATACATTAAAAACTCCTGACAATCTTGCTGATTATTTTCAGAGAAGTCTGTTTGCCCTGAACATTCATCTAACAGATAACGAACTTCAGACACACTTTCTACTTTTGTTCGATCAGTGCTACATTTCTCGAAAACAGAATTCAATAAACAGCATAAAATTTGTTCTGAATTCAACAGAATCTGTTCTTTTAAACTCTCTAGTGAAAAGAGAACATTAACCACTACATTTGCATAGCAGGTGACACCAGAACTGTTTTCAAATTGAAAACCGACAACATCTTCAACAGAATCCACTTTCTTTCTGCTTACAATTTTTGGTTCATCGACTTTTGGTCTTTTTGCATCAACCTCCCTACTATTACTGATATTTCTACGTTTGCGGCCTACCACACGTTTCTCAAACAAAGGATATTGAGGCAAATGTGGCGCATACTCTCTTCTTAACCTATTGTATTCCTTAACACAATCTAGATCCGCACAAATGTTTGTGACATCACAGTCAATCAAGTACAATCCTGATAAAGTTCTTACTCGTGACAATGCCACATATGCCATACCCTCCTTGAACACAGAACTGCCAATATTCACCAATGCACTGTCTACACTTAAACCTTGCGATTTATGAATTGTTACCGCATATGCCAAGCAAACAGGAAACTGTTTACGGCGAACATATAAGTCTTTAACAAGCAAAAACCTAGCAGAACAACGACCAATTAGCTGTACTTCCTCAATGCCATCAAATTTAATTTTTAAAAATTCTATTCCATCTCTATTTCTGTACTTCTGAAAATCAACAACATTACCCATTGATCCATTTACCAGACCTCTTTCAACATGTAAATTTCTTCTCAAAATGATTCGGCAATTTAAACACACATTCAAAGTCTTTTCAAAACCCGCTGTTTTAGATATAGTCTTCTCTAATGAATCCAATTTTGATTTCAAATTTTCTGACAAAATAATTGTTGATCCCATGTGCTCTATTTTGTCAATAGCTTCAAGTTTCACAATCTCTTGCTTTTCTAAATTCAACATTTTGTTGTTGAAGATGGCACATTCTGCAAGAGTTGGAATCAAACATATTCCGGATTTCTTCTCAGTAATTTTCTGAAAAATATTCTCAGCCACAATCTCTTGTTCGGGATATAAATTTGAAAGTAATCGTGCATTCAAAGCTTCTTTTCCATGCTCGGTCACTTTTCCAATTCTAATATCTTGTAGAATATTCTTGTAATCTTCATCTTTTGCCTGACGCATATTTTCATGCAGTTCAGCATAATTGAAGTTTAACCATATATTGACGTTGCCAATGCTCCCTAGGCACTTCCTGGTATCTTCATGCGTGAGTATTTTGAACACAGGTTCTCCTTTTACTGGTGTCAGCTGCAGAAGATCTCCGAAAACAATGATGTGTTTGCCACCAAATAACACATCATATTCAGTTTTAAGTACTTCTTGCATTCTCAAATGCACAAAGGCAAGCATGATATTGGAAACCATGCTTACTTCGTCAATGATAAGTAGTTTAATTTTCCTCAAGACTCTTGAAACTTCAAAGCAAGCATCCCCAGATAACTTGTGATATTGTAATTTGTTGTCATGCTCCACCGGCAGCATCAGTAGACGATGCAAAGTAATACCTTTAATGTTATGTGCTGCAAGTCCAGTAGGAGCGGTGACAACACAAGACAGCGATGACTCAGTCCTTTCCTGCAAATAGCATGAAATTGCTTTAATAAGGAAACTTTTTCCAGTTCCCGCTTCTCCACTCACATACAGTCGGACAGGCTTCAACGATGTACATGAGCACTCTTTCTTCTCATGACTTAATCCATGCTCAATTTGCTTGGTAACTTCTTCATATATTTTCCTCTGCTCAACATTGAGTTGTTTTTCCAAGTCTTCTAAGTTAACTGAATCCTCCTGAGCATGTGCCATGGCTCTTTCCACTTCATTCATAGCAGTGGCAGCTTCATTTTCGATAATAGGTCCTCCAAGTGGATCTTGACTCAATGAAACAGAACTCTGACTGTCCTGAGAACTGTCTCTGGCAATCTCGGCTGCAATCGTTGCTTCCTGCTCAATTTCCAAAGTTAGCATTTCTTGATATTTGGGAAAAGCAGGACATTCTATGCTATCCTTAGCAGCAGTGAAAGAGTCTTCGTAACAGAGGAAATCTCCAAGCAGTTCCTCTTCTGCACGCCAAGGCTTGAAAAGTTGCAAAAGTGCTAAATAGAAAAACTCCTTTGTTTCTGAAGATTCGCCACTCAATTTTCGATGGTTTACTAATTGGCATTTTCTTTGCTTGACCAAGCATCCCTCACTTCCAATTACAGCATACACTCCTTTCTCAATATCTTCTTTGATGTTCCTCTTGAATATATAATTTTGTAGAACCTCATATAGACAAACATTCTCAAGGTGACTGCTTCGATTTGGATAATATGTATCCAACATGTTGGTCTTCAAAATGTCGGTACTGTTTGGTTCCTTTTCTGCCAAATATTCAATTTCCCGGACAGGTTTTAGAACCCGATTTTGCGTTGCAGCAAGACCAAGACTCGCCCAAACAATACTCCTGGATTTGGCATAGAGACTTGCTGAAGACAATCGATCTGAACATTCGTAAGCTCCGATTTCTCGATGCGACAACATCTTCAGACTGAAACTGTACAACTTCTTGCTGAGGCTCTTTTCATGGGAAATGTCCTCCCACATATCCTTCAGTTCTGTCTTTTCTTTTTTGGTGATGTAAGATGTCACATACCGAGCCACAGCCATACAGTTGTCACCCACAAACTGTATATCCATGTTAGCATTCCACATGGACAAAATCACTGGGTTGTAGTCGTTGATGTACTTGGACTCTTCGTTCCTTTTCAAATTGTATGTATTTTTGGGAGATTTCCTCGTCACATTATGTCGCAGTGAAGACATCAAACTGTTCACTTATCCTTTAGAAATCACCGGTCGTGGAAAGTTGAAACGACATTTGGTGTAGAACCTGTCCTTGTTTCTGAATTTACGACGACAGTACTTTCCACAACGATGGCTTTGGAAACGTAAAACTTGTTCTCTTAGGCTTTTCTTCTCCGTTGCGTTTGGAACAGCACACATAGAATACTGTTCTATGAAATTCATCACTAAGTCATCCGGATCTGTTCCAAATTTAGGTGCATCCTTGATCCACAACAACATATGTATATGAGGAGCACCTCTTGCTTGGTACTCCTTTCTCCAGAAGAAATCCAACACCTCTCCAAGAGGTGGATTCTTCTTATTTGTGATGAAAGACATCATAGCTTCAAATCTATGATTGAAGTACCTGCATACATTCACAGGATCCAAAGAACACAGTTCTCCAGGTGTCTTGAATTCAATGTTTTCAATATTTCCATTTGCCTCCCGTAGAAATTCAAGTAAGTCTTCCCAGCCATACTCGGCACAGCTCAGAGTGAGGAACCATGTCGGAGTTCCTAAGTTCCTCAGCATACATTTTAAATCACCATGACGACGGTACCAGTACTCATTAGTACCACGCTGACACGCCATGAGATTAATTAAGTGAGAATCCAAAATACTGTCTTGGACATTGACTTTATGCATAAAGTCACTTGCCGAGATGTTTCGCATCTGTATACCACTTTTTAAGATGTGGTTCACTGCATATGACAGTCCAGACAGATCGCTTTCAAACAGGAGATGAAACAAATAGGGAATGCATTGCCGAAACCTAGGATCTGCTGCATACAATCGTAAAGTCCGGTATTCAGACGCAGGAATTTGATGAGGTCGCTCATCATATCTTCCTCCTTGACCTGTGGGAAATAGCTGTGGGAAACACCGAGCTTCCAAACTTTCCTCCCAAACACTAATGGGACTCCCTTTGGCTTGTTTCATTTGAAACAACTCAATAGCATTCCCCATGACTTCCTTGGAATGCAAAGGATGAACACTATAATGTTCATATATTTCTTCACTTTTAGAGGCCTCTACTTTCTCAATTTGGCCAGCACACAAATCGCTATCCTCTTCATCACTTACTTCCTCTTCTGCAACATATACATTCTTATAGTACTTATTATTTTTCTTCAAATACACTGTTGCCTTTTTGACTTTCCTAACATCCACTAAATCTTGCCATATTTTCTTATTCTTTGTCGGAACCCCATTAACCAAGATAACCAGAGGTTCCTCTTCCACTTTTTCTATTCCAATTGTGTTAATGTTTTTCTTCAAATCTAGAGGCAAATAAACAACTCTTCCCTTTAATCCTCTCTGTAAATCTGCTGGAGGCAACTTCCCTGTCTTTGGCTCCATTCTTACAATAGCCTGAAAGGGATGGATACTTTGAATCAAAATAGATTCATAAGTATTTAAATCCTTCAATTCAGAAGGAATCTCAACCAATTCCAGATTATTATGAACTGCCCTAGCAGGCATCTGGTTTTGGTTTAATTTATTACAACAATAAGTACACACACGTTGATCCGATCCCAAATCAAAATAATTTTCTACCATCAAGTATGTGGCGAAATCCTTCCATTCACTATTATTTTCCCTTCCACTTTTTGCATATAAATCCACTACCTTAGTCTGATTCTTATAATAAGTGCGTCGACAACATACACAAGTGAAATTAGGCCTCTCACTTGATTTCATCTGAAACGTGGCAATTTCCTTCTGAAAATTATCTGTACTGGAAACCTGTACATTATCTTCCACATTACCCTCTACTTCAGGGTCAATTTGAACATTCTCATCTTTACTACCAAAGTAACAAAACTCAATTTCTTCACAAATATTCTTCACATCTATTTCAGAACCATGCAAAAGAGCAGCACATAATTGTTTAAGCATAATTGCTGGACTCTTAGCATAATACAACATTCTCACTAATTTTCTCACGTTATTATGATGCACTGCTAGCATCCTGAAATGATGAAAAACACTCTGACATACTCTCCTGGAAAGACAAGCCAGTGAATGACCACGCAAACCTGTCATTTCTCTCACTCTGCAAGGATCTAAATCTTGCAACAACTTCATTTTCTGCTTCAAACTTTTCTTATTAAATGTCCGTATAAAATCACAAAGCAAATTGATGGAAACCTGTCGCACACTGCAAATAGAACTACACTTCCAAATGTACACAGGACCCTTAGGACGTCTTCCTAAAACCTCATCACTTAGCGCCTCTTCTGTCTCTGTTGTCACAAGTTGTTCTTTTTCAACTGGACAACCATCCTTCACTTCATAAGCTCGACCACTGATGTCAACTGCATGCACCAAATCATTATCCTGAAAATAAGTCTCCTCATTAAAAAATGCCTCAGAACTTGAACTATGCATCCATTCTCCGAAAAAAACTTCACAAAAGTTAGTACGATTTACTACTCTCTTCCATCTACTTTTTGTTTTGAAATCAGAAATTACCTTGCTTAGTTTCCTAATTCTATTGATTACCAAAATAAACAACTTTCGCTTAATTTCAAAAGCATGATCAATAATTTTCTCTACATTTTTCTTCTTCTTATAAAATGCCGCTTTCTGTTGGCCTTTCTTTTTAATACTTTTCAATAAATTAACTAATATCCTATTACGGAACATTCGATTTCGAATGTCCCTAAACTGTTGTTTCCTTCTACTATCATGCACAGAGTTATCTCTTCCTCTACCAGTAACATTTGTGATGGGTCTCTCCTTTCCATTTAAATTGCTTTTCTTTTTGTGGACTGAAACATTTTTTTGAGCAAAACTTTTTTTACTACAAATATTTCTTAAGAATGATTTCGTGCTCTTACCCGGACCTTTCTTGGTGTTTTGACAAGTATTTGGGGAAGAGGACTGCTGCAATAAAACATCATCCTGCTGTCTTTGACGTTTTCTAGCCTTTCGTATTCGACTTTTGGAAGGCATTTTCCAAACTATGAAAGAATCTGCAGTTGAATCTGTGTAAAAATATAATATAAAATGTTATTAACCACTATTACCAAACAGTAAATAAATAACAGTCATCTAAAACTTAATGCCGTACTAATTATTTAACATAGCAAATGTTTTCCACCAGCACTGCATCACAAAAATGACACTCAATGGTACAAAAAAGGCATACAACACTCATAAATCACTCCCTAATATTTTAAATCATTAATTCAGGATGACGATAAGATGTAGCCTATCTAAAGATTTGTTTAGGCCCTGATCTTTAGACTGGGGTAAATGTGTGTCATTGATCCACATTCAGTCCATCACCTGTTTTGTTTATTTGAGGTGAGGCCAACACATGGTTGCAGATAAGATTTTCACTGAAAAATATCAAAATAAAAAAACATGTGAAGGCCTACCAATGAAGTAAATCATTAAATGAAAACCAATACATTTCTGGAAATATGCACTACTAGTGCTTCATAAGATGTTTTGGGTCATATTTATAAGGCATTTGAGTATCTAGTATGCTATTTTACGTTCTTCCTGGTGCAAATTTATTGTAAATATGCTCCCACCTGCGGTTGGCAAATTTAGATTTTGATTATGGGAGTTAGATAGGCATGTTACTAATTTCCCAAAAATGGTGTATAACCCCAAACAACCTTTGAAGCAAATGCTCTTAGCCATGTTATCCACCTCCCATTGCATAACATGGCTAAGAAGTGCTTGCAAATGTGAAAAAAAACGGCCGCAATGCATGAATATCGCAGAAAAGTCAGCGATATTCATGCAATTTCCAGCACATGCTCTTAGCCATGTTATCCACTTCCTATTAAATAACATGGCTAAGAACTGCTCAGGGCCCCATGAGGAACGCTTTCCATTTAAAAAGGGAAAAATAACATCAAAGACACTCAAATGCCTTCTAAATATGACCCCAAACAACCTAAGAAGCTCTAACAGTACATATCCTGAAATGTAATTGATTTCAAAATTCGTTTTTAAACACAGCATATAAATCAATTGTATACCTGCATTCATGGAGAAATGACTAAAATGGCCTTGAGACACATGAAAGTGTTTTCTGGAATGCCCTAGCACCATTTTTGGGACACTATTAACATGGCTACGTAACTCCCATAATCAAAATCTAAATTTGCCAAGCGCAAGTGGGAGCGTATTTACAAGACACTTGCCCCAAGAGGAACACTTTCCATTTAAAAAGGGAAAAATAACATCGCAGAAAAGTCAGCAATATTCATGCACTTTCCAGCAAATGCTCTTAGCCATGTTATCCACTTCCTATTAAATAACATGGCTAAGAACTGCTCAGGGCCCCATGAGGAACGCTTTCCATTTAAAAAGGGAAAAATAACATCAAAGACACTAAAATGCCTTCTAAATATGACCCCAAACAACCTATGAAGCTCTAACAGAACATATCCTGAAATGTAATTGATTTCAAAATTCGTTTTTAAACACAGCATATAAATCAATTGTATACCTGCATTCATGAAGAAATGACTAAAAATGTCCTTGAGACACATGAAAGTGTTTTCTGCAATTCACTAGAACCATTTTTGGGACACTATTAACATGGCTAGGTAACTCCCATAATCAAAATCTAAATTTGCCAAGCACAAGTGGGAGCGTATTTACAAGACACTTGCCCCATGAGGAACACTTTACATTTTAAAAGGAAAACAAAACATCTTAGACACTCAAATACCTTATAAATATGGCTCAAAACAACCTATGAAGCTCTAGCAGTACATATCCAGAAATGAAATTGATTTCTTAAATCGTTTTTAAAAGCAACATCTCTGTTTCAGCTTACATAACAGACCATAAAATGGGCTCCATGTACCACAATAACTTGTGTTACTGCATGCCAGAATGTTACACCAAATATGCAATTACAATTTCTCTATGAAACTAATTCTATTAGTATATCACTAGAGACAAAACCACATTTTAAAAACACAGCTTTCTTCATCATTTTCTCCTTAAATCATACTATTCTCTATCTAAATTAAATAAATCTTTTCTCACCTTAGCAAATATTTTTTGAGTTTTGAAAACAGTCTGAGAAATACACCAAATTGTCTTCAGCAGAAGAAAAAGGATGCACTCCAAAGGCTGCAGCTATTGAAAGCACAGAAATACAGATATTCTTTTCACATATCTCTCATATTAGCCAATCATACCTCTTCCCTCACTTTTTTCAAATCAAAACCCTTCCCCCCTCTGCCCTGTCTGCCTTGTTTCCATAGCAACCACCTCCTGGAAGACCTCTCATGTTTGCAAATTCACACAACAATGTTTCAATTGAACTCTGAACTCTCAGTGCACCTGCGTATCCAGTGCAATCTTTCATTAAATGTTTCTTCCTTGACCATTCAAATTACATCTTTCAAAGAACACATCCATGCACCCTAACTTTCTGTTTTCAGAAATGGAAATGCACCAATCACTGCTAATGAATCATTAGCATTGTAAATCCACAGTTTTTTTTCTTTAGAAAATCCTACTGTTTCAACTGCCCTTTCATTACCACACTTCATCTGACTGCAGAACAACCTTCACCCACCATGTTTAACGTCTGGATTGTTGGACATAGTTACATCCACTGGGCTCAAAGGTATGCTGAGAGCAGAAATTTACCTAACCTCAATTTACAAGATGTGGAAATTAAGTGGTTGGGCCAAAGAGGATTAAAATGTCACCAATTGATACCATTGGTGAAAACCTTTATGCATTTGCCAAAACCTGACCTGTTAATAGTGCACTGTGGAGGTAATGATTTGGGCACTTTGACAGGGGTAGGTCTGGAAATGCTTTTAAAGGACACCTTTGAGCAATTAATGGCACTTTTTCCTCAAACTGCCTTGGTATATTCCAATATATGCCAAAGACAGAAATGGAGGTGGTCCAACCAATTTTGTCCACAAATTGAGAAAGCGAGGAAGCATGTAAACAAATCTGTTTCAGCTTACATGAGAGACCATGGAATGGGCTCTCTGTACAACAATAACTTGCGTTACTACATGCAAGATATCTACAGAGGAGATGGAGTTCACTTCTCAGATGAGGGCAACAGAATTTTCATTCTGAATTTAAGACTGTGCATTGGTACCTACTTATAAGTACCTAAATGTACCATAAACCCAAAAGCTCTTCTCAGAGCTACCCTACATCTGATCACTCACAATTATTATTTTCCTCTAACTTTTTTCACTAATTTTCCACAAAATTCGCTCCCCGGAGCGCTACCCGGTTCGCTAACCGAAAGCTAACCTCGCGGAATTTTTTTAAAAAAAGTTTTTTTTTCCGCACATATAAGCCTCCTCAGCCACACTCAGAAAACCTAGGGGGTCAAGATAAGTCTACCATGACCCCTTCTACCCATTCTAAACATTATTTGCCCTCCATCTTGTATCTTAATGCGACCGAAACACAAAATGGTGGACTCCCGTGACGCTTAAGGTTCGCTAACCGAGCCGCTTTCCGGGAAGCGGTCCTAAAAAAAGGTGGGAAAGTAATTTACAGAAAAACGACTAGAGACACTCTCACCAAATATAGATTAGCTCATACTACATAAAAATCCCTTTCATTTTCACAAATTTGATTGAAATTTCATTTAGCCATTTAGCCTGTAGACCTCTCTAAGTACCGTGAGGTAAATTACTTCACAAAACACATCTGAAGTGTTGGAATTGACAACCAATGAAAATGTTACTTTCATTTTCTACTTTTGTTACCTGACATTTGATTGGTTATATACCTGAATATATATAAAGGAAGAGAAGGAAACACAGCCATTTTGACTGCTACTTAGTGAAGTGCACAACAAAAAATCAACTGATAACTTCAACTTATATTTAAAAGGTAAGATATTATTTATAAAACTTAAGTATGTTCTGTACTGAAACCTAATTAGAAAAACATTTTCTGAGAATTATATTCTATCACTCTGTAATACTTATAGAAAAAAATAGACTACTCTGTTTTAGTTATGGCAGAGCCATTCCAAGAATTTACAAGACCATAGTCTAAAAAGGAACGTGCGCAAAACCCCCTCCAATTTACATAAGTGGCATCTTGCAAGGAGACCATTCACAAGCACTGAGGGGGCCCCATTGTCCAGCATTTTGACGCCCCCACAGTTTTAACTTTAAATCCACACACATATCTCACACCTTCATAGGTGTGAGAATTGATTGTGGTCTAAAAGTTAAAACTGTGGGGGCGAAAAAAATGCTGGACAATGGGCCCCCTCAGTGCCTGTGAATGGTCTCCTTGCAATTGAGGGAGCGTCTCCTTCTCCCTCCCCTATACCTCCTGACACCATCCATGGGAGGCCCAAGGAGGGGGCCCCCTGCAATAGACCTTAATTGCAGGCAACACCTTTCTTTGTGAAAAAAACACTATATAAATAACCAAACTGCCAATCTGTACTGAAACCCAACAATGCCCTTTCTGTACTGATATATTTTTTAAAAATTCATTTTTCAGAATTGAAAATGGAAGAACAACAAAACAACATGAAAACTGAAACAGAAGAAAAAATTGAGACACAAGATGACATGGATTTCTACGACGACACAATAAATAATGAACTTGTCCAATGCATAGATGCAGTAGATTTTCTACTAAAAAATGAAGAAAAAAATGATCACGATTTTTTAGATTTTCTTTTAAATTTTGAAAAACAAAATGAAAAATAAATTTTAATTTCTTAATTCAAAAATTGTTTCACACATTATTTATTTTTATATGTTTATTGAATGTTAAAAGTTTAATGAATTATGACACACAATCAAAATAAAAAATAAAAATTTAAAATAAAGAAAACAAAAAAAAACAACAAAAACAACAAATAATTAACATACAGTACTAGCAAAGTCTATCATTCTTTTATCCTTATAGTACGCTGCCCAGAACGCTTTCCGGTTCGCGAACTTACCACCGGATAGCTGCCCGGAGCGCTGTTACAGATATATATCTTGATTTAAACGTTAATTTCTCAAAATCCACTGAAGCACATATATTGAGACCTAGCAAAGGCACATCGGGCTAACAGTCCCTACAATTTTGCCAAGTTTCGTGGAAATCCATTCAGCCGTTCGGGCTAAAAGTGAGTCCAACCGCCCTATGGAAATTAACATGGGAAAAACGCGTTTTGGGACCCCCCTTTTTTCTCGGCCCCCCCTTGACGAACCCCCCCCAAATTTCCAGGAGCTGCTCAGAAACAAAATGTGCCATTTTCCTGAAAATTTCAGCCAATTCCGTCCACAAACGCCAAAGTTATTAGGCATAGAATTTTCAAAAGTCCCATAGAGAAAAAATCCTAACTATATATACCTACTGGCTATCGCCAGTAGGTAATATATATATATATATGCCAATGTAACTGCGAGCGAGGCCCCCGCTGTTCCAGCGTGTGCTCGTGTTTCTTGAGCACACAGGATCCGCTTAGCAGGCGTCGGGGCTTCTCGCGGCCGGACCAGCCGCTAACATGCAGAAAAGAAGGTTGCCCTCAGAGAGAAGCCACACACAGCAGGGTTACTGCACACCACTCAGCAAGTGGCAGTGAGGTCGGCAGAGCGCATACGGTCCAAGCGCCAAACGCGTTTCAAGCTCCTGCGAGCCCTTGATCACTGGCAATATGGAGGCAATCCACTTGGTTAAAGAACTCAGGAGTTCGAGTGTGGCATTTAATATTGGACTACTTGGACCAGCATGCCTTATTGTACACGCCCACAGGGGCGGGACTCCATATCAAATAAAATCAGCTGTTCTTATCCCTGTTGTCTGCCTCCATATTGCCAGTGATCAAGGGCTCGCAGGAGCTTGAAACGCGTTTGGCGCTTGGACCGTATGCGCTCTGCCGACCTCACTGCCACCTGCTGAGTGGTGTGCAGTAACCCTGCTGTGTGTGGCTTCTCTCTGAGGGCAACCTTCTTTTCTGCATATATATATATATATATATATATATATATATATATATATATATATATATATATATATATATTACCTACTGGCGGTCGCCAGTAGGTATATATAGTTAGGATTTTTTTCCTATGGGATTTTTGAAAATTCTATGTCTAATAACTTTGGCGTTTGTGGACGGAATTGGCTGAAATTTTCAGGAAAATGGCACATTCTGTTTTGTTTCTGAGCAGCCCCTTAAAATTTGGGGGGGTTTCGTCAAGGGGGGCCGAGAAAAAAGGGGGGTCCCAAAACGCGTTTTTAACATTGAGTTTTCCATTGGGCGGTTGGCCTCACTTTTAGCGCGAACGGCTGAATGGATTTGCACGAAACTTGGCAAAATTGTAGGGACTGTTAGCCCGATGTGCCTTTGCTAGGTCTCAATATATGTGCTCCAGTGAATTTTGAGAAATTAACGTTTTAAAAAACAGGTATATCTGTGACAGCGTCCCGGGTAGCGCTCCGGTTCGCGTACTTTTCGCGTAATGGAACTTTGCGAAGCAAAGCTGATTGGCTCTCCGGTGTCTGTCAACATTCTAAACAGTCCGGAGCGGCCGCCATCTTGTCTCTCGGTAGGATCGAGAGACAAGAGGAGGAGAAAAACGAAGGGGGAATTTAATGAAAGGGGGCAAGGTAGACCCCTCTTGACCCCCTAGGAATGATGTTGGGGTTATTAAAGGGTCCCGTGGGGCAAATAAAAAAAATTTGATTTTTCGCGGTAGAAGCGCTTCCCGGTACGCGAACCGGGTCGCAAACCTCTAGCGTAACGGGAATTCGCCATTTTGTGTTTCGTTTTAATTAAATCACAAGATGGAGGGAAAACAATGTGGGAAATGGGTATAAGGGGGCACGGGAGACGTATCCTGACCCCATATGTTTTCTGAGGGTGGCTGAGGATGCTCATATATGTTGATACATGTCTTCCAGCGGCTGCGCGTGAGCGGAATTTTTTTTTTGCTGCGTGACGTCTGTTAACGTTTGATTCGAAGGAAATCAGGAAGTGTTGACCGCCATTTTGTCACTGCGAGTAAATATATTGTTCATTTCAAAGCGTTGGAACATGGAAAAGGGAGAAGGTAGAGATTGTCTTGCTGCGTAGTTTTTCTCAGGGTGTGCAGTAAGGTGGAGAAGAGTCTTGCCGGTGGCAGAGGCAGTGGCAGGCTCCATCCGCTCGCGCTGGATGTTTAATGTGATACACTGCTAAAAACCAGATATAAAACAGCACAAAAAGATTACTACAGAATGGTGCGTACATCTAAAGCTTCCTACTATAATAAGCAGATCCAGGAAGCCGAGAACTCCTCTAAAGAGCTTTTTCTGATCTATAAGGAGATCTCTATAGTTGAGTCCAACCCCACTCCCCAGAATGATTCAGTGGATATTTGCAATAAGATTGCCAAGTATTTCTCTGACAAAATCACCAACATCTATGCCAATTTTTCTAGCAATATCAAATCTGGCAATGACTTCATAGAGAATGATGCTTATATAAGCACTCCCATCCATCTAAGTACCTTTTCTGTACCTCCAACCGAAACTCTAACTAAAATCTGTAAGAGTATTAAGTCTGGTTCACCACGCGATCCCGCCCCTCCTAAAATTCTAATGGCCAGTCTCCCGACCCTAGAACCGCATTTCAGACACATGTTGCAAATATCATTCTCTACAGCTACTCTCCCCGCGGACTGGAAAAGAGCTATAGTATTCCCCATTAAGAAAAAACCTAACCTGAGCCAGGATATATTGGAGAATCTACGTCCAATTTCTTTACTCCCTTACCTCGCTAAACTAGCTGAAAAAGTAGCTAATGCCCAACTTATGAGACATCTTGAAACACAAGAAACCTTCCATCCCTCACAATCGGGCTTTAGATCAGGCTTCTCCACAGAGACAGCACTCTTAAGAGCTACTGAAACTCTGCGGGAGGGAGCGGACTTAGGCAAAACCATGGCCTTGATCATGCTAGACCTCAGTGCCGCGTTTGACACTGTAGCTCACTCCATACTGCTACAGTGTCTAAACAGAGCGGGAGTCACAAAAGAGGCTTTAGGATGGCTGAAAGCTTTTTTAACCAACAGAAGCTTCCAGGTCCAAAGAGGAACCTGTCTCTCGGACAGCCTAACCTTAGAACAGGGGGTACCTCAGGGCTCGGCCCTGAGCCCCACCCTGTTCAATTTGTATATGACACCTTTGGCAGAGGTGGTCCAATCGTTCGGCGTGGAGCTTGTCTCCTACGCCGACGATACACAACTCCTGATCTCCCTGTCCCAATCCCCCTCCTCGGAGGCCGACAACTTCAAATCCTGTATGTGCAAGTTGGCCATATGGATGAATGAGCACTGTCTCAAATTAAACGGAACAAAAACAGAGGTGATCATTATAGGGGGAAACAACACCAATTGGACCAAAGACTGGTGGCCTACATGTCTGGGACCAATACCTACCCCTAGTCAGGAGGCCAAGAATTTGGGTGTCTGGATTGACAACAAACTCTCGTATGACAGTCATGTTAGAAAAACAGTTGGAAAATGTTTTGGAGTTATGAAGACGCTCAGCCGCACCATGGATCTACTCCCATTGAGTTCCAGACGCACCATGACACAAGCTCTGATCACTTCCCGCATTGATTACGGGAGTGTGCTCTTGTTGGGCACCTCTGGAAAAAACATTAGAAAGCTGCAGGTCCTGCAAAACTCAGCGGCACGCCTTGTGCTCAGACTCCCGCGCAGAGCTCCATCTAAACCTTCCTTGGATGCTCTGCATTGGCTGCCCATTAGAAAGAGACTAATTTTCAAGGCACTCCTCTGGTGCCATAGGATCATTCATCAGAGAGCACCCTCCTATTTGTCCGACCTAGTTTCCCTTTATGAACCCTCCAGATCCTTACGTTCTAAGGGAACAGGCTTGCTTAAAACCACACGCCCAAAAAAAGCCAGACTTGGTGGCAGGTCCTTTCGCACTCTTGCAACCAAGGAGTGGAACACTCTCCCCATGAAAATTAGACAGGAAAAAAGCGAAACATCTTTTAGGAAACTTCTTAAAACACATCTTTTCATCAGCTAATTTCACTGGTTGCTGCCTGTTTCTTCTTCTGCCCAAGTAATACTCTCTCCTAAGCGCGGGGACACGCCGGGAGGCGTCACCAGGCGCTTTATAAACTCCTATAATAATAAATAATAATAATAAAGGCCCCGGTTGTGCTTATACTCACGGTGGGGTCTTTGAACACTTTAGCAAATGATGATCCAAGCTGAGGCAAAGGAGGGTGTCAGTCGGGGGGGGGAGCAATGGTGCAGTTTTCACTTTCATGTCTAAGTGTTAAAATCTGGTTTGCGATGTCAACATAATCGGCGCCACCTTGTCCCCACTCAGGCACGTACGCTCTAGCAAGCAGCAGCCATTTTGAAAGCGCTATGGCCTCTCTGCCCCTCGCCGGTCCCCAGCGTGTCTCCCTGGCGCTACGAACACCCCCCCTCTCTGACCTCCCCCGTTCTCTCTGTGGAAAATTAATCCGTATTGATCAACATTGTCTGCGCCATCTTGCTTTTTTTCCAATGCCACGCTTTTGTCGTGCACGGCAGCCATTTTAGATGCCTTGACCAGACCCACTCTCTGCACGCCACCGATCCTCAGCACGGCTCCCTACCCTCGCAAGCATCTCCCCCACGCACTGGTCACCCCCGCTCTCTCTCTCATGCATGGGCCATAAACCTCCCCCCATCTGCGCTGCTCTTCCCTGAGAATCACACCCAGTGCCTGCCCGACACCTCCCTTTAACCCTATTCACTACCGCACCCTCTGACACTCCTCTTCCTCTGTGTCCGATTGTCCAGGCCGGTCCCAGGCTATTACGTAGCCCTGCGGAAGTAGTTTATGGCCCCATCTGTAAAGATTCACCTCTCTTCAAAGGAGTTACAGTAGATCAAGGCCCCCACCCCATGAGATCCGTCACACCACACGCATTCCGGGAATCGGCGGAATGTCCTGCTGTTCCTACTATCTGATAATGATCCTGTATTGTGATTGGGGAGGGGATTCTGACTGTAAGGGTGTGTGGGACCGAGCCTGAAGCGGAAGATTCCAGGGATGCCTTTCTGTACATCAAAGTCTTCACAAGAATGTGTCACATTACAAATATATACAACGCTCCAACAAAGTAAACACGTTAAAAAAAATCATTTAAAACAACTATTTACATGGCAGCATGCTGCAACATCCATCTCAAAGCATTCACCGTCCGTTTGACACTGTCCTTGCTCCTCCCTCCCCGGAGTAGCAACAATGGGCTGCTTTGGCCTGTCTTTTAGTCGGCTTTGGGTTATAAAAAGCCTACAAAATTCGTCGGCCTGTGAGGCGGCGTCAGTAGCGGACCGTTGTGCGAATAGGCCGAAGGAAGCACAACGCGCCGAGATCCGGACGGCACCGAAGTGGTGTCCAGCAAGTTGCCGCACTGGTCTGGCCATCCTACAATGCTGCGCCGAAAAACGGCGTGGGGCGCCCCGGGGGGGGAGGCGGCGCAAACGGGCCTCCCCAGGTGGAGGCTCCTCAGCTGCAGTGGGGAGCCCCTTGGCATCCAACTGAGTTGCGCCCGCTCTTGCGGCACAGTGCCTCACCCGCCATCCAGCTGAGTTGCGCCCGCTCTTGCGGCTACAGCGTCTCGCCCACCATCCAGTTGAATTGCGCCCACTCTTGCGGTGCAGCGATAGGCGGCTGCCACAGGACTCTCAAAATGGCGGCCGGCTCTTCGGATTTGGGCCTGGTCCACTAAAATGGCCCTGGGACACCTTGGAACTCGGACGTTTGCCTGCTTGGGCATGGGCCCCATTCCCGAAAGCGTCCCCTCAGCCTTGAAAATTCTACAAAAGTCACCGGGGCCCCCGACTCCCGCAGGCTTCCTGTGGGGAGCGGCTGCCATGATTGCTTGCGGAATGGTCACGACGGAGTCACGAGATGGTGGTGCTCTCATGCTGACGCCAGCTTCAGTCTGAAACATCCAGAAACACTGTAGACTACCAATTCGATCAGTTCCGGTGGAGCCCGAACGTGACCCGGTAGGGAAGAACTTGCCCTCCCCTCTTTTGACTGATGGTTCTTGTTGCCTATTGTAGGAAGGTGGATATCTGACTATGGTTATCCCCAAACTTTTTGCCTGGTGTTTAGCTGGTTTTTGACTTAGTTGGCCTTGGATCCTGCTATTCAGGGCCCCAGGCCGATTGCTCTCTCCTTAAAATGGACTCCATGTACCTTAGGTGCATAAAACAATTGTAATTGGTTCACCTTATAGGCCCCTGTAACAGTGTACCATAGGTACCCAGGGCATAGGTGTAGCCAAGGCCTACCAGGGGCTGCAGCATGTATTGTGCCACCCCTGGCCTGGCCTCCATATTTGACACAACTGGCTGATCACTCAGCTGGGGTAAGTTGGTGTAATCACCTCTTGCTTAGATATAGTATCCCTATATCTAACCCTAAACTGGACACATATGTTCCTATCAGCCACTCCTATGGAAGGCCTCATCAATCCTGGAGGCAGAGTGCTTGGAAATATGTGAGATGGTGCTCTAGCATGAGCTGAGCCTGTCTGCAGCTGTCGGGAACCACTCCCTAAGCTGTTCCGGGATATTGCCATACCATATACTCTTAAGTGCATTATAATCCTCGCGGTTAAATGCTATCTTTGGTTTGGCTTTATCAAAACATGTCGAGTAAGGTGTCATACGAATTGGAATACTATCCCCTCGCCAATTCTGGCGACGGGGATAGCATTCCACCCTTCTAGAGGAACACGACATGTGTGTAGCCTTAACGCCGGTTAAAGTTAACCAGAGCCTCAGCATCACAAAATGGATGCTGCCACCACAGACACATGTCTGACCTCCTGCTGCTGGGAGTCCTTCCAGCAAGGAGGGCCTGGACAAAGGGTTTCCTGCCTGGGGAGGTGCGAGCACCACCCCAGACAGGGTTTTGTGTATTGGGTAGGACAGGGCTGAATAGATTGAGACATGCCTGGGGCACACAAGGTGTCCCTGTGCATAAGCCAGCCCAAACCGGTTCCGGGGCTTTCCAGCCCCAGTCCTGGCGAGGAGCTGGACAAAGGAGAGGGGGTGTAACCACCCCCCTTCCTGGTCCCACCCATAGGGGAGGGACCTAGCAGGAGATCCACCCCTCAGATTGGAATAAGAGAGGGAGCAGTGCCATTGCACAGGAGATCATCCTGAAATCAACTTTAAACAAGAAGAAGACTGGACTTCGACATTCTGCTGCACAGAAGACTGAAGAGAATCTCCCTTGTGGCCTAGGAGTGGCCACCCTGTGAACACAGGCACCAACCAGCAACTCGACGTCTGCTTTGCCGCTGCCTCCCGCCGGAGACCGAGCCCAGAGCCCGACAAGAACCAGACTCCCAGACCTCTCAGAGCCCGATCCACAGTCCCTGCGAAGAAGGGACCCGTGGAGGCACCGAGTGACGTGGGACCGGACCTCTTGAAAGACACTCGAAAAGCTGACTGCGCAGCTTCTGAGGCATCCTCGACGTTGTGCTTTGGGGACTGAGAACCCCCACCACCGAGCAGCCCTTGCACCAAAGATCAGCCCTCCAGCATCTCCACGATCTGCATGGGGCCCTTTTGCATTGTGCCACTCGACGCGCCATCCCGGCCACTAGCCACGTGGTCAGCGGCCATCTTGGCGACGAACCCGAAGATTTACACAGCAGGTCTGGTTGCTCCTGACCTACCCAAGCTCCTGTGAAAAGGAGCACCCGCTCTGACCTTGCTGGTCCGAGTGTTAAGCATCTTTCAACTTCTGCCTGGCTTGCCTTTGCCAAGGCCTGTTTGCTCCGATCGAGGTGCCGACACCGCCAACAGCGAGAAGCCTACGTGGGACAGCTCGTGACCGACTCCTGGACGTCCTCGTCCCCGGGTATCCACGTGGCTGCAGAAAGAAGCTACCCGACAACGCCTGTTTGCACCCGACATCGCCTGGTTCCAATCTGGTTCCACGGTAGTCACTGGCTAGTGACTTTGAACATTGTCCCCTCTGCTTTCAGGTCTTCACATCTTCAGATCCACCCTTGGATCCACCGGAACTCTTCTCATCGAGCCGCCTGCAGCATCTTCAGCTCCAAGCACCATCGACCAGTGTGACGAAACCCGACACGACTTCGACCCTGTGCACCCGCTTCCTGTGGGTGAGGTAACTCAGCTCCGCCGGTGCTCCTGCACTGGTACACATCCCAAGGGCCTGTGTTTTACGTTTCAGCTCCGTAGGTCACTCGGAAGGTTCCTAACTTTCTAACTTTGTACTTTTTACGCACCATAGACTTTGTATTGGAAAGTGCATGCACTTTGAACACTGCACCCGAGTCCCGTGGGCCTCTCCCGACTTAGTCACAGCTAGTCTCGAATAGTTCCAGCGATTCCCAAGGCCCTAGGCCTCTTCACTTTCCTCCTGGTATCTCTTATACCACTTTCTTAGTATATGGTTTAGGTGGCCCCTAGGGCTCATCCATATTGTGCAACTTTTGTGTATTTTAAACTGTCTTGTGATTTAACGCTTGTGCTTCTGTGCTCATAAAGAGTCCAGGGGATTTTATAGTTAATAAATCAATATATATTTTCAATATATATCTGTGTGGTGTCCCTTTCATTTGGTATTCAAGGGGGTTGTGTATGGTATAACAGCTGGCTTCACATGCCTTTCAGAGTTTAGCCTAAGACTGCTTTGTCCACGCTACCACTAGGATAACTGGTCTACAAGGTTGAATTACAACCATCATCATAAGGGTTGCTTGGCATGGTACAAAGTGATCACTAAGAATTAGTGAGCATTATATACCAGGCCAACTTCTCACACCTATCTCTTCTGTTGTCATTTAACAGAACCTTTTTTGACTGCCGAAAGGGGTTCTGGTCCGACCGCTGGTTGGTGGAGACATTTTGACTATATCCTGGACCTGCCCGGCCTCGCCCAAAATGGCGCCGGTATAAATGGGACTCGCAACTCCTTGTTGTGTACTGGTTGCCCAGCCTTGATATCACGAGATACGTATGCAGTTTTGAAGCACATGGCGGGCGGGGACGGGTACTGAATGAACATTTGGACATCCCTATTGATATTAAGTTCTGATGTGTTATTGATTACTGTACTATTGAAAGTTCGAATTAACGTCACCCATGGTACTTGCCCGCAAATGTATATCTAGATAATTTTATTGTAACTGGCCCTGTCGTACTTTAATTATAAAGTTTACGTCCACCGATTCCGCAACTGTTAGACACCTTAGTTCTTCCAACCTAATGGCCCGCCCGTTACGTTCTTCTACTTTGTAAATGTCCCCTCATTATATACGATTCCAGTTTGCTCCGTGGCCGGCCCACGTGGTTATAGGCCCGTATTTGTATACTGACATTTTCACAATAAAGGTTTTTAAAACAAAACATGGTAGTAGTACCTAGATTGGTAAAGTTTTGAATATTAGTCACTGTTTTCGAATCAGTAAAAGGCAAGTGATATAAAGCAGCCCGATTACATGACGGTTAAAAGGTATAATACGCAGGAATGCTGTAAAGATAAATGGTCAAGGGCTGTTGTGTTTTCCACTCCTGCAACATAAAGTGATCGATAAGAAACCGATATTCAGGCCTATCAGCGACTAGGACAGCAGGCCGAGCCTCTTTTGCTTAACGGCTCCCTCATGGGACGAAGAAACGCCCTTTTTCTCGAAATAGGAATATTTTACTTGCAGCCCAGTTGTAAATTTCCCGGGAAAATACATTAGCCTGGAACATTGTTAGTGATAAACTGTAAATGTATCTGAGTCCTTTGCTTTACAAGTCAGAGTGAGAAAAAAAAAGGTGGGGCTTTCATCATTTGGGAAAAAAAAATGTTCTAAACCAATGAAAAGTGTTATTTTTAGGTCATATGACCAAGCCTTCCATCATTAGGAAACCAAAAGTAAAATGAACCAATGAAAAGTTTTATAAACAAGTCACATGACCTGTTATGCGGCTTTGGGCTATAAAAAGCCTACAAAATCCGTTGGCCTGTGAGGCGGCGTCAGTAGTGGACCGATGTGCGAATAGGCCGAAGGCAGCACAACGCGCCCGGCCTCGTCCAAAATGGCGCCGGTATAAATGGGACTCGTAACTCCTTGTTGTGTACTGGTTGCCCAGCCTTGATATCACGAGATACGTATGCAGTTTTGAAGCACATGGCGGGCGGGAACGAGTACTGATTGAACATTTGGACATCCCTATTGATATTAAGTTCTGATGTGTTATTGATTACTGTACTATTGAAAGTTCGAATTAATGTCACCCATGGTACTTGCCGGCAAATGTATATTTAGATAATTTTATTGTAACTGGCCCTGTCGTACTTTAATTATAAAATGTACGTCCACCGATTCCGCAACTGTTAGACACCTTAGTTCTTGCAACCTAATGGCCCGCCCGTTACGTTCTTCTACAGTGTAAATGTCCCCTCATCATATACGATTACAGTTTGCTCCGTGGCCGGCCCACGTGGTTATAGGCCCGTATTTGTATACTGACATTTTCACAATAAAGGTTTTTAAAACAAAACATGGTAGTAGTACCTAGATTGGTAAGGTTTTGAATAATAGCCACCGTTTTCGAATCAGTAAAAGGCAAGTGAAATAAAGCAGCCCAATTACATGACGGTTAAAAGGTATAATACGCAGGTAAGCAGTAAAGATAAATGGTCAAGGGCTGTTGTGTTTTCCACTCCTGCAACATAAAGTGATCGATAAGAATCCGATATTCAGGCCTATCAGCGACTAAGACAGCAGGCCGAGCCTCTTTTGCTCAACGGCTCCCTCATGGGACGAAGAAACGCCCTTTTTCTCGAAATAGGAATATTTTACTTGCAGGACAGTTGTAAATTTCCCGGGAAAATACATTAGCCTGGAACATTGTTAGTGATAAACTGTAAATGCATCTGGGTCCTTTGCTTTACAAGTCAGAGTGAGAAAAAAAAAGCTGGGGCTTTCATCATTTGGGAAAAAAAAAATGTTCTAAACCAATGAAAAGTGTTATTTTTAGGTCATATGACCAAGCCTTCCATCATTAGGAAACCAAAAGTAAAATGAACCAATGAAAAGTTTTATTAACAAGTCACATGACCTGTTATGCTTACGTTACGCGCTCCGCGCCGCGCTTCCGGGAAGCTGCGCTTCGCGCCTCGCGCACCGGAGCACTTCCGGGTGCGCTAACGCGGCGCGTCATATGACGCATTACGTGACAATGCATGTCCAGAATATAGTCAAAATGTCTCCACCAACCAGCGGTCGGAACAGAACCCCTTTCAGCAGTCCAAAAAGTTCTGTTAAATGACAACAGAAGGGACAGGCAACAAGAACCATCAGTCAAAGAGGGGAGGGCTAGTTCTTCTCTACCGGGTCACGTTGGGGCTCCACCGGAACTGATTAAATTTGTAGTCTACAGTGTTTCTGGATGTTTCAGACTGAAGCTGGCGTCAGCATGAGAACACCACCATCTCGTGGCTCCGTCGTGGCCATTCCGCGAGCAATCATGGCAGTCGCTCGCCACCGGAAGTCTGCGGGAGTCGGGGGCCCCGGTGACTCTTGTAGAATCTTCAAGGCTGAGGGGACGCTTTTGGGAATGGGGCCCATGCCCTAGCAGTCAAGCGTCCGAGTTCCAGGGTTGCCCTGAGCCATCCTTGCAGGCCAGGCCCAAGTCTGTGGAGCCGACCGCCATTTTGTGAGCTTCGTGGCAGCCGCCTGTCGCTGTACCGCAAGATTGGGTGCAATTCCGTTGGATGGCGAGTGAGACGCTGTAATAGCAAGAGCAGGCGCAATTCAGCTGGCCGATCGAGGCACTGTGTCGCAAGAGCGGGCGCAAGTCAGCTGGTCGAGTGAAGCGCTGGGGTGTAGCTGAGAAACCTCCACCTGGGGAGGTGGGGGAGGCTCGTTCGCGCCGCCTCTCCCTTCTAGTGCACCCCACGCCGTCTCCTGCCGCAGGTATATGTAATGGTCGGATCAGGGCACCGCAAGACGTGTCTTCAGGTCAAACGGATTGTGGGACAAGGTGTGGAGCAGGCGCAATTCAGCTGGCCGAGCGAGGCACTGTGCCGCAAGAGCGGGCGCAAGTCAGCTGGCCGAGTGAAGCGCTGGGGTGTAGCTGAGAAACCTCCACCTGGAGAGGTGGGGGAGGCTCTTTCGCGCTGCCTCTCCCTTCTAGTGCACCCCATGCCGTCTCCTGGCGCAGGTATATGTGATGGTCGGACTAGGGCACCGCAGTACGTGTCTTCAGGTCAAACGGATTGTGGGACAAGGTCCAGAATGGAAGAGTCACCAAAAGGCAAAAAGTTCCGCCTGACCCCGGGAGCCGGCAGCCTATGTCGGGGGCGATCTCAGGCCACACCAGGGCAACAAGACTTGGGGAGGGAGCAGGAGCCAAGCGCCCCCTCCGAGTCCGCGCCACCACACCGCCCCTCGGGGGCCTCCGTCAAGCGGTTCAGGGAGGCACCGCATCACATTGCTTTCCAATGCAGTCAGGTCATCAAACAGCCCCCACTTACTTTGAGAATAGTGAAGTTGCAGCAGGTGCAAATGAGCTTCAGACAGTGTTACAAGCGCTGCTCGGAACACTCAACTATCGCACCCAACATCCAGGACTTATGCCATTTGTGCAATGCAGTGACATCGAAGCATCTCAGGGTCCAAGCAACATACCATATCCAGAGTCCTTCCTACAGCCTCTGCCTTCCTTCTTACCTAGTTATGGTTCTTTCAGTCCCACTCCAGGCTTTTAGTCTGTGGATGGAAAACCATGAACCTACACTCACCTATGAAAATCTTACTATTGATGTTTGACTGAGGCCAAGGAGATCAGAGTGCATGTCTGTGTAAGGTGATGAACCTCTGGGGAGATGATGTTACGTTTAAACGTAGCCCCTGAGTGCTTAGTTCGCTTCTGTTCTCTGTCACTGTTGTTGATTTTGAGCCCCAAATACAAAAGCTTGTTGTTGCTTGTGAATCCCCAAGTGTATATTTGCCCATACTGATCCATCTTGTAGGCCACAGAGTAGTCGGGGAGAAATCCCGGGAATGGCGGCATGCATTTGGATCGATGTTGCAGCAGGCTGCCATGTAAATAGTTATTTAATAAAACGTTTTACCCTGTTACTTTGCTGGTTGTATATATTTATAATATTTGCATAGGGTTTGTCGTTATTTTGGGCGGGGTGGGCGGCGGAGCCGAGCTGTCTTGCAGCCATCATGGTGTCGAGCTGAGTTCCTCTCACTAGTTTCGTATTTCTCATGAGGGGTTGTTCCTAATGTTTCTATTTTAGCGAGGTCAAAAAGAGATCCCATTAGTGGCCTACTGATTGTGCTTGTTTGTAAATAGAGAATGAACCAAAGAGAACCAATTCTAAAACAGTAAATGCTTGGATAACAATCAATCAAATAGAGAGGGAAGCAGGCACGACGCATTACAACGGGGGCAAAGGCCTGCGTTCCCTACCCTTCACTATCTGCAAAGAGAGAATACTCCTAAAAGAAAAGAGGGGGGGGGGGGCAGAGTTCAAAGCACATCAGCGTGCATAAACACGAAAATGTTTTTACCTACCACGTACTTCACATTTTAAAGCTTTTGATATTTGCTATTAAAAAACCATTGAAATTCACTGAAAAAACCATAGGTTGTAGACCATATATAGTTAGGAATTAGCATTTACAAAACCTTGAAAATTCACTGAAAAAACCATGGGTTATAGACCATATATAGTTAGGAATTAGCATTTACAAAACCTTATTTTACTCACACAAAACCATTGAAATTTCATATATAGTTAGTTGCACTAACTATATATCGCGCACCCGCAATCCACTGCTGATGATGTCACATATTACATCATTCATGACATGGTCAGTGACATCACTGATGACATCACTGATGACATCTCAAATGACATCACTGATCACATCACTGATGACATCTCAAATGACATCACTGATGACATCACAAATGACATCACTGATGACATCTCAAATGACATCACTGATGACATCTCATTTGATATCAATGGTCACATCACTGATGATATCATTCATGTGACAATACAATGCATCTCCTCACACTTTAATATAACCTCTGTTACATCCAGTGTAAAATACAGAATATAATTTTTTAACCATTGACACACCAATACTAGTTACTACATACACACTCACTGATTCCTATGTCTACACACACATTCACTCATTCACCCATACAATCATTCATACATACAATCACTCATCTTTACAACACTATCATATGCACTCATACACCTATACAGACACTCACACTCTGCCACTCATCCATGGAGTTACTCACACACCTAGTCAGTCCTGTAAAGAATCAATCACACTTCCATTTTCTAATCAATACAGTTAAACATAGAGTACCTTACATTTTCAAACATATACTAACACATACTTACTCTCTTATACAATCATTGATACAAGAACACATTGATCTGCACAGAGTCACACATCTCCCAACCAGCCACACACACACTCAGTCTCCCATACAAATACTTGGACAATCAATCAATAACCCATATAGTTACTCATATAGCTACTGATCAACACATGCAGCAGTTTACAGAACAACAGACATAATGATGCACAAATTAAGATAGTTTAGTCACTAACCCATGCACTCAGTGAGACACATTTAATCACTCACTCACTCATACAGTCAGTCATGCACCTACTAAATCCTTCTTCCAGACACTTATACATCCACTCATTCTTCAATATGTAAGACATATTTTAACTTTACAGAAACAGACAGTCACTGGATGTTGTCATCAGTGATGTCATCAGTGATGTCATTTGAGATGTCATCAGTGATGTCATCAGTGATGTCACTGACCATGTCATGAATGATGTAATATGTGACATCATCAGCAGTGGATTGCGGGTGCGCGATATATAGTTAGTGCAACTAACTATATATGAAATTTCAATAGTTTTGTGTGAGTAAAATAAGGTTTTGTAAATGCTAATTCCTAACTATATATGGTCTATAACCCATGGTTTTTTCAGTGAATATACATATATATATATATATATATATATATATATATATATATATATATATATATATATATATATATATATATATATATATATATATGCCCCTTATACACATGTCAGAGGAACTTAGCACTGAACTGCGGTGTCACACATGGGTCGTTACTTCTAGAAATATATTTTCTTCTAATTCCTTATGCCAATATATACATATATTATCTACTTATTTTCGATTAATTCTCTTTTAAATAATGCATGCTGAAAACCTCTAAACCAGAGTTTGGTTACATTCTTTCAGTTTTGAGTTGCCAAACAATATCTTCTTTCTCCAAATGGATTTAGGGGCATATTTACAAGCCCCTTTCGCCACCACAGCATCACTTTTAAAGACCTTGTGGTGACAATACTTGCTTCGCCTTATTTACAAGGCAGTGTTAAGCCACTTAGCGGTATTAGATAGGGACGCCCTAAACACGACCCTTCCTAATACTGAATTGGTATGTGTTTGCATTTCCAAATTGCGATTTTATAACATGTTGCAAATTGGAATTCATACATAACAAAATGCATTTTACATGGTGCCAATGGCCTGATTCTGAGAATCGGGTCGCTTGCAACCAGTAAAATGCATGATTCATGTGGCTCCATGTGTGGTGGAAGTGGATGTCATGAAAGAGCGGTTGAATAGTACATAAAGGTTTTGGGCACAAGGTGAACGTAAGTCAGGGAGGAATCAAATTTAAGCATAGATACAGATGAGATGAGAAATAAGGGGATCGAGAGACCTAGGAGGCCACCAATGGCAAGTGTTTGTGAAGGAGAACAGCTGCACCAGTGACTTCTGGGAATAACTAGTGAGAAATATCCTGTTGTGTCCCCTATGGGCCAGTAAGGGGCAGTTGGTACCCTGAAGGCATGTTTCCTGGAGCATAAGTATCATCAGGGAGTGTTGGTGCACAACCTACTTCACTGCACCTGTCCTAATCCAGGCTAGCAGACCATTGACATTCCATGTAATTACCGTAAAGTTGGGCATAGTAACCATGGTGGACGACAGTGATGGGGCACCTGGGAAGAGAGGGTCATTTCTCTATGCTAATAATGACAAAGGAACTGAGCGAATAGCTGTTGCACCGCAGACTGTGATTTTACCCGCGGTGCTGCCCTCTTCTTCCTCGCGGGCCGCAAAGCAGCCCGCGGCGCCTCCCTCCATTCTTCGTGTGCGTCGCGGTGCTGTTACTGTTTAGGCATCGCTGGTGTGTCCGGTGTCTCTCGTTTTGCGTTGGGTACCCTGCCTCCCTACACAGTGGCCAGTTCTCTAATAATTTGCATGAAAGGAATGTTGCAGTTCCGGTTTTGGAGCTGCAGCTTCTTATTTTCACATGTTGGGGCATTATATTCTTACCTTCCTTTCACTGGATATATATTTCTATCTTCGTGTCTTCTTGGGCCCATCTTGCCCTCCCATGATTCCATAGTATTCTTCCCCGAAGGCCTTGGAAAGTATCTGCTCTACAAATTCAAGATGCTGACCTTCCTATTCCATCCACTATCCTTTTGCTTGTCCAAGATGGTGGTCACTTACTTCCTGTTTGGTCACTTCCAGTTCCTGTTTGGTCACTTCCTGTTTCTGTTTGGTCGCTTCCACCTCAAAGGACCCTACGATTAGCCCAGCTCTCCTTTGTCGTGGTCCCCCACACAAGAAAGACCAGATCGGGAGGCAGCTCCTTCCACGCGGCCAGAGCCTGGAACGACCTTCCACTCCACCTCAGACAGATAACATGGCTCCCCATCTTTGTAAGAAGCCTCAAAACATGGACTGGAACCTGCGACCCCCACCACCCTCCTGCGCTTAACAAGCACCTGATTAATTGATTGAATGTACATTACTATCATTTGTCCCCTAATGGAGCTTCTATAGAGTTATGATTCAGGTTTAGTCCAAAGATGGTGTTCAACGGCTGCAGGTCCCAAGGATGACTCCCGGGTTTGCAACCTCCTAACCTAATGTCTCTTTGAATGGCCATCCTCTCAGTCCATGGAGCCCTCAGTATCAAGGATCCTGATTTCATCACCTGGAACACTTCCATTGTTGCTCCTAAGAGGGGCTTGACTTTCCCTTCCATCATGTATGCAACAGAGTAGCTGACCGTCATGTTGGGGGCTGGTGTCAGGTAAGATAAGTGAGCTCCATCAGTCATGTCCAGGCCTCATCCAGTGTGTCTGGGAAGTCTGACTAGGAGTTGTATGTTATCTGAAGCCATGTAGGATAGATGAGCAAGTAGAAAAGGCAGAGATTGCAGAGATTGTGCTTCACCTAATCTCAGCAGGTTTGAACCTGTCTGGCAGAGTCTGGGATGAACATAATGCGACCAGAATCATGTGAAAGGTGGCCACTTCTCCCACGTGCCAGTAAGAATCACATCTCTGTCTTTGTAATTCAGGATTTTGGCTTCCATAGGGCAGGGGGTGCCACCAGCGTTGCCTCTGCACCAGTGATTTGTGGGCCATCTCAATGAAAAAGCAGAGTGACAGTTGAGCTCCATTGATCCAGAACTGGATCCAATGTTCTAGAAAAGTCTCTGTGGAGGTGCCTTAGACCCCCAGTTGAGTCTTCATGTTCTAAGTGGAAATATCTTGAGAGTCCATCTGCATTGGCATGGTTACTCCCAGGTCTATGCTCCACTGTATCGCCCATCCCCTGTTGGGAAATGGACCACCTCAAAAGGATTTTCACCCTTCATCTGTTTTAGCCATAACAGGGGCTTACTGTCTGTCTTAACAATGAAGGTAGTGCCTAACAAGTATGGCCTCAGCTTCTTCAGGGCCCAAACCAGAGCAAAGGCTTCCCTCTCAGAAGCTGACCAACGTTTCTCTCTGGGGGTGAACCTTCTGCTAATAAAAGCTACTGGCTGATCCTGACCCTCTTCATTCAGTTGTGATAACACAGCGCCTACCCCCAACTCAGATGCATCCGTTTGAACAATGAATTGTTTAGAATAGTCAGGACTTTACAGAATGGGAGCAGTGCACATGGCCTGCTCCAGGTCGTCAAATGCCTTTTGACAGCTAATGGTCCACTGAACTGTCTTAAGCATTCTTTTGGAAGTTAAATCATGCACCGGGGTCACTATGGATCCATATCCTTTGTGGAACCTCCCTTAGTACCCAGTCAGGCCCAAGAAAGCTCTGACCTGAGTCTGGGTGGTTGGAGCAACCCAGTCCATAATGGTCTGGATTTTGCTCTGCAATGGCTGAACCTGAACTCCAACCACAAGGTGGCTTAGGTATACAACCTGCCTCTGCACTATCTGGCACTTTGTGGCCTTGATAGTGAGGCCTGCTTTCTGCAGAGCTTCTAAAACATTTCTGAGGTGGACCAGGTGATCCTCCCAGTTGGAACTAAGACAGCAATATCATCTAGATAACCTGCACTATAGGCTTCCAACCATTTAGGAACTTTGTTCAGCAACCTTTGAAAAGTGACAGGTGCATTCTTCAAGCCAAAGGGCATCATCACACATTTGTAGTGCCCACTAGGGGTTGAGAATGCTGTTTTTGGCTTTGCATCCTCAGCTAATCTGATTTGCAAGGAGCCAGCTGTCAGGTCAAATGTGCTCAGAAACTTGGCTGAGGCCAAAGTATATATAAGCTCATCTGCCCTCGGTATTGGATGGGCACCAGTCCTAGTGACTGCATTGATATCCCTGTGGTCAACACAGAACCTTATCACTATCTTGCCGTTCTGGGTGTGAGGTGTTGGTACCCAGACTACTGCGCTAGCCCAAGGGCTATCTGTGGGCTCAATTACTCCCTAATCCAACATTTTCTGAACTTCAGTCCTGTTGCAGTCCCTGACATGGTCAGGTTGCCTGTAAATCTTATTTTTAACAGGCAGACTGTCACCTGTGTCCACTTCATGAGTGCACCAGGTAGTTTGACTTGGAGTCAGTGAAAACATATATCTGAACTGATTCAGGACTTGCCTACAATCAGTTTGCTGCTGGCCAGGGAGGCTGCCTGCCAAGGCTACACAATCAACTGAACCATCATCAGGGTTCTGCGAGGGCAGGTAAGGGAGTGGATCACTCTCTTCCTCCTGACCCTCATCAGTAGCCATGAGCAAGCCCATGTCTTCCCTGTCAACATATGGTTTGAGCCTGTTCACCTGGAGCACCCTATGGGGGCTCCTGGGAGTTCCAAGGTCCACCAGGTAGGTAACCTCTCCCTTCTGCTCAATTATTGTATGAGGGCCGCTCCACTTGTCTTGGAGGGCTGCTGGGGCCACAGGCTTCAACACCCATACTTTCTGTCTTGACTGATAAAGTCAACACAGCCTGTCAACACAACCTTCAACACAGCCTTTTGGTCATGTCAGGCCTTTTGCAATTCCTTGCTTTTTAGATGCCTTCTTAATTTTCTCAGCCATCCTGGAGCGGAGACCAAGAACATAGTCCACAATATCATGTTTAAGGGGTTTTGAGAGGAAACTTCCATCCCTCCTTCACTAGACATAAAGGACCCCTAACTGGATGTCCAAACAGAAGTTCAAAAGCGCTCTAACCAACACCCTTCTGAGGAACCTCTCTGTAGGCAAAGAGTAGGCAGGGCAAAAGTATGTCCCATCTACACCTGAGCTTTTCAGGGAGACCTTTAATCATGCCCTTGAGGGTATTGTTGAATCTCTCAACTAACCCATTGCATTGTGGGTGATGAGGTTCCGTGATGATTTGAACCCGTGTTTTCAACATTGTCGTAAACTCATAATTTTGGTACCAGTGAACCGCAAATGATCCATTTAGCATATCCTGGTGTTTCTGCCCGGTCTACAAGCAAGAGCACTCTTGTTATAAACACATTTCTGATTTACCCATGGCATCCATCTTAGATTATGGCAGCCATTTTGTATTCTTGCCCTCACATAGTCAATGAACACACAGTGACCTCTGATCAATTCATTTCACTTAAGGACACGTAAGCTTTAGCCGGCGATTCACCTTGCTAGTGACACGTGCACCTTAGGACAGAAACGCTGTGGCCGCATGACTCGGCAAAAGCTGCCTCCCCGGCCTGAGGCCAGTCCTGCTATACTGGTTCTCGTGTTCGTTGGCCTGATCATGATTAGGCGGCCGAAACTGGTAGCCTTGCCCATTTACGACCCACAAACATCTCTTATCCTACTTTTCTATCTTCTGCACCTGGCTCTGCTCCTTTCCTTCTGGGCCTTTATTAGGGGGAGGTAACGAAATTTACGATGAGGCGGTCCGGCTCTTGAATTAAAAGTTGACATGGGATTATGATGGAACAGTGGGAACCCCTCGTTCGTAAGGTTTTGACATCAGATATTGTTGACGATTCCTGTGTAACGCCAAATATTTATTGTTTAGGACATGAAGGTTTAGAAACGTACTAGCATGTGAAGAATGTTGCCCCAAGCTAAATAATTCGTATTTAAGGAGCAACCCACTTTGTACAATTCGAACAGGCTCCTAGAATCTGCCCGTGTGTAGTTTCTGTGACTTCTGTATCCCTGCAGTAATAAACCTTTGGTCTTTGACGCCACCATCGAGAAGCCCGTGTTTCTGTTTATTTGTGCACCGAGACAGGTAGAACTCAGGGGTCTTCGGGTGTTGTCCCTGACACCTCTGGACAGTACCAAAAAGTCCAGAACTCCAATTGGCACCCAACGTGGGGCGACGTCATTCGGTACCGGTCCAAAAGCCTGAAGAGTTCGAGAAGCTTCGTGTGAAGATTCCAGAGGGAGGCGCCCCACTTCATCGATCCCGGCATATCGCAAAAGTGGCCCGACGTTCTCTTCCACGAGGGTTCCCATTCGGACGGCTGCAGTGGTCCGCTGCCTTGACTGTCGCCCTGTCTTGGACCCGAGGTGCAGACCTTAGTACGGCAAGACGAGACGGGTTTCTCCTTGGTGACGTCTTCAGTGCCTCAGTTAAGTATTGAGTGGTTGCTAGTTGTTTGGTTACTTCGTAAGGGTTTGCTCCTGTTTGGAAAATCCTTTTAGTTCTTGGTTTGGTTTTGTTTCGTAAGATTATCACTGGTTGTTCTAGTTACGATAATCTTTTGGTTTAGTTTGGGTATCGATACATTTGTTCGCTTTGGTAGGCCTAAGTTCTTAGTTCGAGCGCGCATCTTTGTTTGTGTTTTGTTCTGTGTTCCGGTTTATAAAATGGTAAGTCGGAAAAATTGTATGTTGTCGTGTTTTGGTTGCAACAGGGATTCCCGGTTGGAGGACTCATGTTCGGTTCCTCCGATTGGAACTCCTCTTTATGATCTGTACTGTAAACATGGTGTGGGTCCTATATCTTATAATGAGGTGTGGATCCGATACACAGAGAAAGATGGTGTCCTTAGTTGGCCACTACATGGTAGTTTTGAACCCGAAATTCTTTATAATTTAGAAATAAAGTTGTTTAAGAAGAAAGCCCGGCCGGCAATGTTTGATTCTTTCCGTTATTGGCGAAAAGAATCCAAACAGAGAGAAACTAAAAAGTTAAAGAAAGAACAAAAAGAGCAAGAATTGACTTTAGAGCAGTCTGCCAAGCAGCTGCAACTCAATGAATCTGAGAAAGCGATGGAGGTGGCCAATAGAGAGCGTAATTTAGCGATGGACAAGTGCTATCCTGCCTTGCCATCGAGTACAACTAAGACAGTAGAGGACCCTGAAAAGGATCCCCTGTTGTCTTACTTGTTGAGATCACCCCCACCGTATGCACAGGGTGCTACGGCTCCACCTTTACCGAATGTTCAGTTACCGGCTGCTGGACAGCCTGGTGTACCTGCTCCTGCTCCCTTGAATCAAGCACCTGCATTTCCTGTGGTCAATATTCCTCCGGCACCCCCTCTTCCAGGGTTGCCAGCTCCTCTGCCTATGCCTGTACCACTGATACCTGTTGTTTCACAAGCTACTTTGCCTGCTACCCCTACTGTTGCTGTTTCTTCTGTCCCGACTACTACTCTCCTCCAAACTTCTGCAAGCTATATGACTCCGCTTTCTGTTCGTCGGAGAATCACTGATTCCGTCACTAATATTCTATCTCCCTTTTACAAAACTTTGATTAGGAGTCCTGTCTCTGACTCCGTTCAGAGACGTAGTCAGCTTCCTAGTAGTGAAGAACGTGGAATATTAGACTCCACTGCCCTTAGGTGGATTTCGAAAGTTGGAAGGTATAGTGTACGAGATGTATTAGATACATTCATGCAATGGAAGGAACCGACACAGCGCTATGTGTTCTCTTTTACGTGAAGAATGGGAGGAGAGCGAATCTGAACAAGTACCAGATGAATTAATCCAAGTTCAACAAAAATTTGCTGCAGGTATGATAGTTGGTCAGGAAATAAAGGAAGCAATGGAATTAATTTTAGATTTTAGATTTGATCCTTCCCTCCGTTCCCCAAGAGATTTAGACAAACGGAGTACGAGACTAGGTCGTCAATATCCTATGAGAGAAGTTCCTCCAATTTGGCGCGAAGCTGTGCAAGCTGATGCGGCCCATGGTATTGCAGCCGCTCCAGGCCCAATTCCAGAGAGTGTGGATACACATTCCGTGGAAATGAGCTGAAGTGTTAGCAGTAAAACAGGCCTTGCCAGATCCGCGTAAAAATCCAGCTGGATATTACAAAGAGTTGGCACAAACAGTTGAAGCTTGCGTAATGAATTTAGCGGACATTGACATGTTATTTGGCAATGTAGTACCACAACCAATTTGGGCTAAAATTCGTAAAGAAAATCATCCAGTTGCCCTTGGTGGTGATTGGGCAGCTATAATAGCCGCTGATGGTCAACAAATTGGTGGTTCTAAACCTGAACCTCTAATTGCTAATTTGCCTGGTAGAATAATCGATTTAATGAAAACTCTGATGCCAGCATTGCGCGTTAACTGGGACAAGTTGTCCGCATGCAGGCAAAAGAAGTACGAAAGCGTCTCCGACTTTTTCACAAGATTTGAGGAAACTTTCGTAGATCACAGTGGTCAGGATATGAGCACGGAAGGAGGACAGAGATTATTTGTTGATAAATTTGTGCACAATCTGTTACCAGAGCTCAGTAATAAATTAAAAGACTCTGAAAGCGCGTGGGCTGTGTCTACGACTGCTCAAATACTTGCAACTGCTCAGTATTATGAAAATAGGGATAAAGAAGAGAAGGAAAAGTCAGATAAGAAAACAAAAGATTTAAAAACTAAAAGTCCTTTTGCAGCAGGCATATCCGCCTCGCACAAATCAGACAAATACACAGCAAGGGCCATATCAGAGGACAGATTATGGTTCTCAGATACCGCAATACCAATGGAATCAGTGTGCCTACTGCAAAAAGGAAGGACATTATAAGAATGAGTGTCCAGTATTAGCACAAAATAATGCTGCAGCAGCTCAGAGAGGTCGTGGTGGTTCTACGCAAAGTTCTAGAGGTCGAGGACGAGGTGCTATGCCTCCACAAACGAATGATCGCCCTTCTAATTATTTTGATCAGCGAAACGGACAATGTACACAGCCAAATAGATCTCAACAGTATCATGTTGAAGATTACTGTGGAGTTAGTGAGTAATTTCAGCAAAATGAGTACTAGGACAGCCATGGACAAAGAGAGGGAGTAGTATCAGTTCCAGTAGATCAGAGTGGGCCTTATGTCGCAGTAGCAACATCAGGTGTAGTCGAACCGTTTCTGTTGGATACTGGTGCAGCAAAAAGTTCTATCATACATGCGAAACTCCCTGGCGCACCTTTGTCTGGCTTAACAAATGTTTCAGTAGGTTTTTCAGGCGCCCCTGTTCACAACCCCGTATCTGGGCCTTTGTCTATTTCTGTTGGACCCCGTCAATTGAAAGCACCCCTAATTTTGACGACTGGTTGTAATGAAAATCTGCTTGGTTTAGACTTGTTAAAACGCCTGTACGCGACTTTGTACTGTTCTCCGTCAGGAGTACAGCTTACATTAGGTAAGAGAATAATCTCCCCGATGTACTTATCAATGGATGCGCTCCCACTGGAGCTGCCTTCTCTCCCTGATACTCTTTTGGCGACTGGTCCTAACGACGTAGGTCTTTTGGAAATTCCACCATATGTAGTCACTTTGAAAGCAAATGTCAAATTTCCACGAATCCCCCAATACAAGATCTCTAGTGAAGGTGAACGTGCACTCTTGTTGATCGTGCAAGATTTGATCAAGAAAGACGTAGTAGAGGAAACTAGAGGAAATGTCTGTAACAGTCCTGTACTGCCAATTCTAAAACGCACTGATCCTTCAAAACCTCCAGTCTATAGATTTGTAATCGACCTTAGAGAGGTTAACAAAATTGTGATCCCACAGTTTCCTGTGGTTCCAGACATTACTGCATTGTTAACGTTGATTCCCGCTACAGCCACGTGGTTTTCAGTTATCAACTTGAAGAATGCCTTTTTCAGCATTCCAATAGCCGAAGAAAGCAGAGATATTTTCGGCTTCTCTCTAGGAGGCCAAAGCTTTAGGTTTAAACGTGCTCCACAAGGCTATTGTGAAAGCCCATCCATCTACAGCCAAGCATTAAAAAGTCAGTTAGATTCCTTTGTACTTCCTCCTGGTTCTGCTTTGGTGCAATATGTCGATGGTCTTCTAGTGGCTGCCGATGACAAGGAAACTTGCAAAGCAGCTACAATTTCCTTACTACATCATTTGTCTAATTTAAATCACAAGGTGTCACCTTCCAAAATGCAATACTGTTGTCAAGAAGTGACCTACCTAGGTCATCTCTTGTCAAAGGAGGGAAGAAGTTTGACCCCAGAAAGAATAAAAGCAATTATGCAAATGAATGTTCCTAGCACACAGAGAGAAGTGCGTGCCTTCTTAGGTATTACCTCATACTGTAGGCAATGGATCTCAAATTTTTCTCTTTTGGCAAAACCATTGGTGGCTTTGACTGGAAAAGGTGTTCCGAGTCCGGTGCCATGGTCTGCCGAATGTCAGCAAAGTTTTTCTGAATTACGAAATGCACTGTGTTCAGCTCCTGTGTTGGGTACACCTGACTACAGTAAGCCATTTACACTCTATGTTCACGAGAGAGAAGGTTGCGCGCTGAGTGTTCTGACGCAACGATTTGGTGATAAACAACGCCCTTGTGCGTATTTTTCATCAACATTAGATTCGGTAGCCAGAGCGTTGCTTAGTTGCTTCAGAGCTACAGCCGCAGCTGCAGCGTCCATTCGACAATCTGCTGGTTTGGTCATGAACAACATGCTAGTGGTCATGGTTCCTCACGCCGTGGACACGCTCATGAACCGAACCAAGACCCAGCACCTTACCAATGCTAGATTATCAGGCTATGAGCTGACACTGCTAGCAAGTCATATTCAGATTAAAAGATGCAATGTATTGAATCCAGCAACATTGTTGCCGACTGGTCAGGAGTCGAGTAATTCTGAACCACATGACTGTTGTTTCAGAACCGAGGAAGAGACAAAAGGACGGATTGATCTTAAAGACACTCCATTATCAGATCCAGATGGCACGTTGTATGTTGACGGGTCTTGTTTTAAATTGGAGAATGGTGATGCAACAGCTGCTTACGCAGTAACGACTTTGAGTACGATTGTGGAAACTGCAAGAGTGAGTCAGAATTCTGCCCAAGCTGCAGAATTAATTGCATTGACTAGAGCGTGTGTTTTAGCTAAGGGAAAGAGAGTGAATGTGTTCACAGATAGTCAGTACGCGTTCAGTGTAGCGCATAGTTTTGGCCGCTTGTGGAAGGAAAGAGGTTTCATTACGTCCCATGGGACTAAGATCCAGCATGGTAAGCTAGTCAATGACTTGTTGGAATCTCTAACCTTACCGACTAAGTTGCGATTGTGAAGTGCAGTGCTCATCGAGCAATCACGGATGATGTTGGTCGTGGAAATGCTTTTGCTGATGAGACCGCTAAACAGACAGATAGGAATACGATGAGTAGAATGTATGTTGCAACATCTGCAAGATGGATTACTGAATCAGGAATGTGTGAGGATACAGTGGAAAGTGTGAAAGCAATTCAGGAAGAAGCGACTGAAGAGGAAAAGCTTGCATGGAGAGAGAATACGGGTAAACTGGACTCGAGTGGATGTTGGATTGATTTGTCGGAACAGCAGCGTTGGATGTTGCCTGATGCGTATGTGCTTGCGGTAGTAACGATGGCGCATGGAGCAGCGCACATCGGTTCGAAATGGATTTGTAAGATGTTGGCTCCAGTTTGGAAGAATGATGGAATTAGTAAGTGTGCAGCAAGAGTGGTGAGAAATTGCATGATATGCCTGATGCATAATCCTGGCAAGGGAATCCCCACACCCGCTGGTCATTTCGCTCCTCCTTCTTGCCCCTTCGAAGTGATTCAGTTAGACTTCATTCACATGGATCGGTGTAATAACCTTAAGTACGTTCTAGTGGTAGTATGTGCTTTTTCAAGGTGGATCAAAGCATATCCACTAAAAGACAATACTGCTTTGTCCACAGCCAAAATCCTTCTAAAAGAATACTTCCCCAGGTATGGCATGCCACGGATTGTATGGTCAGATAACGGAAGTGAATTTGTAGGGAAAGTTATGCAGAGTGTGTGTGCAGGTTTGAGTATTAAACAAAAATTTCACAGTGCGAATCACCCCCAGTCTGCTGGTTTAGTTGAAGGGTACAATGGCACCCTCAAGCTGAATCTGGCAAAGATACAAGCCTCCACGGGCCTGTCCTGGCCAGATGCACTACCTTTGGCCCTGTTATCCACAAGAGCGACTGTACATTCTCGAGTAGGGCTTAGCCCCTATGAGATTGTGTTCGGTCGGCCTGCAAATGTTTGGGGGGTACCTAGACCGAGGGAGTTCAAGCAACTGGAATACCCAATGCTAATTGATTATCTTTTTGACTTGACTGCTAAATTGAGTCTTATTCACCAACAGGTTTTCGATGCATTACCAAAGCCACCGGAAAGTCCAGGTCATCAGCTGAAGCCTGGCGACCAAGTCGTTATTAGGAACTTTGGACGGACCAGAAATCTCCAACCCAAGTTCGTCGGACCATTTCAAGTTCTTTTGACGACGAGGACTGCTATACGTGTGGCTGGCAGTTAGAATTGGGTCCACGCGACACATGCTAAGCGTGTACCCCTTCCACTTCCTTATGATAACTGGGTGAGAAAAGGAATTGGTGCTTCTGAAACCGAACCAGTTCCTAGATATGTTCCTTTCAGCGATGCAGAACTGATTACTGATTCACCAAACTCTGACTCCCCTTCTGAAACTGCTCCTTTGAATGTTGAACACTTGTCCTCTGCATCAAACGGACATTTGCCATCTGCGAACTCGAACATTGTGACCCCTGCTGAAAATAGACTATTTCCGGATCAAACAACTCCAGGAAAATTGAGATACAACCTACGTTCTCATTCTAAGAACTAATAAAGCAGGAAACTGCCTATTTTACATATTTTAATTTGATACATTGCCTCCAGCCAGGAAGTTTGCTAATATTTTGTATTTTTCTATGTATGTTGTTTTAATAACCTTGCTGTCTGGGTAGCCGTAGGGTCGTGGCTTTGTGCCTAGTTGAATCTGCGGGGGCCAGACACAAGGTCGGTCTTTCTGTTAGTTCTGGGAACTCCCAGGGCTGATAGAGGCATTTTCAACTATGTACATATCATCAGTGGTCGTGAGCGGTTGTAGAAGATGGAGCTCCTGGGCTGCACCGAGGGAATGTAATTTATGTTCGCAGAAATAGACTCTGCAAGATTCTTCATAACAAATGTTTTCTGATGCAATGTGCAATTGCGTTTTTGATTGTTTTAATAACGTTGGTGGGTGGAATCGTCTTTGGTATACATTTAATTTTTGCACCGATAACAACTACAGTACCTCCCCTTGATTTTGTTTCTTCTACTGTTGCTTCTTTTCATTCCTTTCATCCATTCCCTGAACATGAGCAAGCTCGACGCTCAGAATTCATAAATAACACCTTTGTACAACTCTTGCATCAACACCAACTGGTAGTTAACACAACAGACTGCTGGGTATGTGGATTGATACCACACACTATGGATAAAGGCATTCCCTATCTGGTCTTGCCTTTTAGCTATAATGGATCATGTCGGGCCTTCCAAACTGTATTTGTCTATGCTCTCGAAACCTATCCCCCGCGTCCTCCACGTTCCGCTAGGTATACATACCCAATAATGCTCCGACTGTATACGAAGCGATCTCTAAGCTACACAAGATTTCCGACTCTATTCACGTAGACAAGGGAAGTTGGTCCTTAATGGAGTGGCTTTGGACTCTACTATCAGCGTGGGGATGGAAGGTTCTGATGGTAGTTGGTATTATCCTAGTATTCCTGTTCTCGTGCTGCCTTATTATCCAATGTGGTCCCGCTTTGTGTAGCCTCTGTGCTACAACCTGTTTTAGAAAACCACCTGGGTTTGGAGACAAGGTACGAGAAAGAATGATGATACAACAACATATCACTGACCTTATGAACATCGAGATAGACTCTGATATAGACTGAGTAATTGCCTATGTAAGGGCAAAAGGAGGGTCTGAGGTTCCGTGACGATTTGAACCTGTGTTTTCAACATTGTCGTAAACTCATAATTTTGGTACCAGTGAACCGCAAATGATCCATTTAGCATATCCTGGTGTTTCTGCCCGGTCTACAAGCAAGAGCATTCTTGTTATAAACACATTTCTGATTTACCCATGGCATCCATCTTAGATTATGGCAGCCTTTTTGTATTCTTGCCCTCACATAGTCAATGAACACACAGTGACCTCTGATCAATTCATTTCACTTAAGGACACGTAAGCTTTAGCCGGCGATTCACCTTGCTAGTGACACGTGCACCTTAGGACAGAAACGCTGTGGCTGCATGACTCGGCAAAAGCTGCCTCCCCGGCCTGAGGCCAGTCCTGCTATACTGGTTCTCGTGTTCGTTGGCCTGATCATGATTAGGCGGCCGAAACTGGTAGCCTTGCCCATTTACGACCCACAAACATCTCTTATCCTACTTTTCTATCTTCTGCACCTGGCTCTGCTCCTTTCCTTCTGGGCCTTTATTAGGGGGAGGTAACGAAATTTACGATGAGGCGGTCCGGCTCTTGAATGAAAAGCTGACATGGGATTATGATGGAACAGTGGGAACCCCTCGTTCGTAATGTTTTGACATCAGATATTGTTGACGATTCCTGTGTAACGCCAAATATTTATTGTTTAGGACATGAAGGTTTAGAAACGTACTAGCATGTGAAGAATGTTGCCCCAAGCTAAATAATTTGTATTTAAGGAGCAACCCACTTTGTACAATTCGAACAGGCTCCTAGAATCTGCCCGTGTGTAGTTTCTGTGACTTCTGTATCCCTGCAGTAATAAACCTTTGGTCTTTGACGCCACCATCGAGAAGCCCGTGTTTCTGTTTATTTGTGCACCGAGACAGGTAGAACTCAGGGGTCTTCGGGTGTTGTCCCTGACACCTCTGGACAGTACCAAAAAGTCCAGAACTCCAGTGATAAGGGGTGGTACATTTGTAATTTACTTCACACTCCTTCCATATAGCAGTCAAGTAACCAGACATAAAGTGTGTATCTCTGTCTGATACTACATCTTTAGGTTAACCCACTCTGGAAAAGATTCCCAGGAGGGCTCTAGTCACAACAGGAGCTGTGGAAATCCTAAGAGGGATTGCCTCTGGATACCTAATGGCATGGTCCACCACCACTAGTATGAATCTGTGCCCAGACGCAGTTTGAGGATCCATGGGACCAACAATGTCAATCCCAACCCTCTCAAAGGTAACCCTCACCTCAGGTAGTGGTATCAGGGGGCCTTTGAAGCACCAGCTGTCTTACCACTGGCTTGGCAAGTGATACAGGAGTGTCAAAACTCCTTTGTGTCCTCCGACATATGTGGCCAATTAAAGTGAGGAACAAGTCTTTCTCAAGTCTTGTTTTGGCCTAAGTGTCATGCTAATGAGATATCATGTGCAAGTGTTAATAGGAAACCCCTAAACTTCACAGGTATAACCAACCTCCTGGAAGCACCAGGCTTGGGGTCCCTACACTCTGAGTATAAGAGTCCATCATCACAGTAGATCCTATGAGACCCACTGGCACTACCATCAGCCACAGTAGCAGCTTGCTGCCTGAGGGGTTCAAGAGAGGGGTAGCTCTGTTGCTCTTGGCTCAGATCTGCCCTGGAAGGACCCCAAGTCCACAATAACTCAACCTGATCAGGTTCCATTTGCTCTGAGACAGTTCCTTCTTTAGGACTAATATCATCTCCCTTCAGAGACTGATCGGCATTCTGAGGTAGGAGGGAAGACACTGCCTTGCCTTTACTGCTCCTTATCTTTGAAGGCACCTGGTCCATTATTTCAAGATCCAGGGCCTGTTCAGTGGAATACATTTTTGCCTGTGACCTAGTTATAGCAAACACATCTGCAGGGATGCCTAGCATTTCTGCATGTGTGCTGAGTTCCACTTCAGCCGAGGCTGAAGTTTCCAAATCATTGCCCAATAATCATACAACTGGGAGGTCTGCACTTACCACAACCTTCTTAGGGCTAGTTGCTCCTCCCCAGGTGAAATTCACAACTGCCAAGGAATGGACTATCCTGACATCGCTTGCATTTGTCACTTCGTACATCTTACCAGGTATGATTTGTTCAGGGGCCACAAGATCTTTTGGCACCATTGTGACACTTGTACCTGTGTCCCTGAATGGCATGGCCTCCTTACCATTGATAAAAGGCTGCTGTCTGTATTTGCCCAGATTACTGAAGTTGAAGTTAAAGTTGGGGAAATTTGTAAAGCGCTCGTATACCAAAAAGGTTTCATGGCGTTAATCAGACCGACAGCAGAACAGGGCGACAGTTTAGGCCTCAAAAGCTTTAGTAAAAAGCCAGGTCTTCAGATCTTTACGAAACTCCATGTAAGATTGGGAAGACCGGAGATAGTCAGGATGAGAGTTCCAAAATCGAGGGGCCTGGAAAGAAAAGCTCAGCCCCCCCATGTTTTTTCCTGACAAAGCGAGGAACAACCAAAAGGTTCTTGGAAGAGGAACTTAAGTTTCTGGAAGGGATGTAGGTTCTAAGCCTAGATGCTACATAAAAAGGAGCTAAACCTGCTAGTGATTTAAAAATGAGACACCCTAATTTAAATAAACATCGATGGGTGACCGGTAACCAGTGCAGTTGCCTCAGAAGTGGGAGAGCATGATGGTATCTAGACCGACTATAAATCAGTCTAGCTGCCTGATTCTGAATGAGCTGTAATCGGCGCAGTGGCGTCACTAGGGGGGTTCGGGGGGTGCGGACCGCACCGGGTGACACCATAACATGGGGTGACACCATGACACCTCCGTGAGGCCAGTTTCGTCTGAACCACGGACGTGTGTGCGCTGCAAAAGCTTGCGCCACAGGCGGCACCTGCAGTGCTGCTCAGAGAGATATGTTGCTGCCAGTGCCAGCAGCTGCTCTTCAAAATAGCTAATCAAGTCATAACTCAGACTGCTCTTACCTTGTGGCTGTGAGAGAGAGACAAAAGAGGGGTGCCAGTGCTGATATGAATGATATAATTAGACAAATCACCAAACAGAACTTGAAAAATTATTCAAGAACGGGAGTCACTAATTAATAGTTTTTTATTTCACCATTTTTTTGAAAAAGGAAGACTTTATGATTTTTTCATTTTATACATCATACAGAAAAACATATTCAAAAAGGACACATAGGAATGGGGGAACTGGCTACTAATCAACAGTCAAACAGTATTACAATCATATCACAGACATTCAAAACTCATTCAAACCACTTAGAGGAAGAGGGGCTGCAAAAACATATACAACAATTTTAAAATATATACAATCTAAACCACAGAAGAAACAAGAAGCCACAGTCTGCGACCACGATTTTACAGAAATAAGAGGAGGTTCAATTTAGTAATGTACAATCCAGTATCTTAAATTAAATCTGTAAAAAACTTTTTAAACTGATGAGGCTTGTTAATGTACGAGCGGCTGGGTGAAATTAATTAAATGATCCTGTCGCGAGACAGGATCATTTAATTAATGTTGATTAGTAGCCAGTTCCCCCATTCCTATGTGTCCTTTTTGAATATGTTTTTCTGTATGATGTATAAAATGAAAAAATCATAAAGTCTTCCTTTTTCAAAAAAATGGTGAAATAAAAAACTATTAATTAGTGACTCCCGTTCTTGAATAATTTTTCAAGTTCTGTTTGGTGATTTGTCTAATTAAATCATTCATATCAGCACTGGCACCCCTCTTTTGTTTTTTGCTAGTCCGGCTCAGCCTTGCTGATTAGAGCCACCCCGTAGTTGCTTTCTCGTGAGAGAGAGACAGCAGCGCTAGGTCCTAGGTGGCTACAATGTAAAAATCATTGTGCTGGCTCCAGGCTGGCGCTGCAATTTCCTGCCGCGCCGTGGATTAAGTTAAGTTTACACAGACAGTTAAGACTGCCAATTAATTACGGGGGGGGTGAGGGAGGGGGAGGCTTGCTGCACATCCGGGGGAAGTAGTGAGCACACTGAGGCAGAAACGGCCTTGGCAGGGGAATCAAATCGAATCAGGCAGTCCTTGCCATGACGTGCTGCACTGCTGCACAGACAGTTTTTGTTCTCACCTCGCGTAGGTGACATGTGTCCTGAATTGGTGATCTGACTCGTCACCCGCGGCCCGTCCGCCGCCAAAGTCAGTGTGGTGCCTCAACAGGCAGTGGGTGCAGCAGAACCGAGGCCATGATAAAATGCGAGGCCTGCTCCAGACCTTGGTTGACTCGAAGCCTGGACCACTGCTCACGGTGCAGGGAGGGGATGTACCGCGACGGCGCTGCAGTGTTCCACAAGTAAGTGTGTCACACTGACTACCTATTAAGTTAGTACCGGTTGGATGTTTCAGACAATAGTTCAAAGTTGCCTGTATTACGGTCTCACTCCCCCCTTGGTATTGAAAGACACCAGCTCCTGTTCATCAGGTGCGTGCTCACAAATATCAAGTAGCTCACTATTGTAATTAGCGATTGTTAACTAATGTACATTCCTAAAGTATAACCTACTTCTTTAGGTAATTTTTGAATTCTAGCGCTTTGTAACTGTAACCATCCATCTAATTACATAAATGTTCTCGGTATATAAAAATGTACATAAGAAAATAAACGTATATTTCCAAATTCCCTCCTTCTTCCCCATCAACCCCCGTACCAAACCCTCCATTTCTGGGACAAACCTGCAAACTTTCAACATCTCAGCAGTGTTCTGACTTCAGAGCAACGGGGGATTTCCGGACATTTACACCCGAATCATGGCACAGTGAGCGAGGGCCTCTAGGCACTGCTGGAACTAAGTCAGGGCACAGGGAGCTAGCTAGGCTTCTAGGCAGGTGCACTGTTAAAACCGAGCTCGGATACAAGAATAATAGAAACAGAGAAAGCTAAGAGAAACAATCACAGGCAGGGGTGTATCTGCAGTGGTCCGATTCTCGCCTCATTCCTTAAGGCACAAGAGCACTTTAACTTTTTTAATTTTTTAATTTTTTTAAGCGTGCATTGACAATGCTACCATCATTAGATACATTAATAGATTAAAATAACTTCGACACTGTTATGCAGCTCTGCAGTGGACATTTTTAAATAAAAAGATAACGTTTTATTTGATTATTGTATTTCTCTACTTGTAACATTCAAGTTAGTAGTCGCCATATATGACTAAGCAGGGCCGGCTGTAGCCCTGTTGGCGCCCGGTACAATGACATTTGACTCCCCCTACACCCCGTGACTGCCTCCACGGATTCTCTCACTAGAACATGGCAAAAGTTCCCCTCATCTCTCCAAAAGAAACCAAAATCTTGTTTACAAAGGATTTGGTAACGTGTCTTTGCTTTTACTAATTTTCTGTCAATGGGGGCATTGAGTGCTCATCCGAGCCAAGGTGCTGGAGTCGCACACCAGTCGCATTCCCTGTCTGTTGTTTATTTGTTCCACAGAAATGGTCTTCAGGCGCCAAATATCACGCATTCATAGCTGTCAGGTTTTCAGATTGCATCTGAAAACATTAGCAACGTTTAAGTGTGCTTTTTTTGTATGAGTGCCATTCCATGGCTTTTGTGTAACATTTAAAGTAAAAACTTAATTGTGATTAAAAACAAACAGCAACACTCTCTGTTCACAGTACATATCAGAAGTATTCCCTGTTGCCGCAACATGAAGCTATAAAAGCAAGTTCCACTTCATCTTTTTTTTTAATTTTTCTTGCTTTCACTGAGGCAAGGCTGCTCACTGGCACAAGGCTGCCACTGAATGTAAAGGAGCCTGCGCCTGTAGAGAGCATGGACTCCAATCACAAGCTAGTGCGCATAGATTGTGTAACCATCTGGGTCTGCAGTCCAGTCACACGGTGATCCGACATGCTCTGTGCAGGAGAAGTCCGAAAACATGCAACGCTCCCTTGGTAACCTGGTCAGTCACGAGTGGAGGGGGGTCCCAGGGGGCGGAAGCCGAGCAGTTCTTCAGAACTCCCTGCAAAGACTACGCTATTCACAAGCCCCCACCCCTCCTGTGAACTTTATACTAGGCCCACCCATTGATTAAGTGCCTCTCGCACACTATCAAAAGCAGCGTGGAGGCAAGTGCCATAAAAGTATGAGGCAGTCAGGTACGCTACTTAAAACAAGTCTGAATTATAATGCTTGCTATCTGACCAATATACACACACTCTCTTAAGGCGCTTCCTCCTACTAAATATTTACTTTGTGTCCATGTGCCAATGTTCATCATGGAGTAAGCCATGAGGGGGTGACACCATGAGTTACGCACTGGGTGACACCAACCCTAGTGACGCCACTGAATCGGCGTAGTTCATAGGCAGGGATACAGATATAGAGGGAATTAGCATAGTCAACCCGAGAGATTACAAGAGCAAGGAGAATTAATTTAGGAGCATCAATGGTAAAGAACCGGGCAACCTTTCGAATGGTACGGAGACACAGAAAACAGGATGAGGCGACCATACTAATCTGAGTGTGCATAATTTTTATGCCCAGACTCTTCACTGATTTCACAGGAGAGGGGGCAGGGCCAAGAGAGAGGGGCCAAAAATTAGAAGACCAGGGATTGGATGAGCCTCCGAAAAGGACTAATTCCGTCTTATCTGCATTTAGTTTAAAGTGGTTTGAGCACATCCAGTCCTGAATAAAAATCATAGTGTTCTGAAAATGAGAAATAGAGTCAGAGGAAGCAGAAAACGTAAAAATTAGTTGAAGGTCATCAGTGTAATTAAACACTGTGACCTTCCGTTGACGTAAAGCAAAAATAAGAGGAAAAATATATAGATTAAAAAGAAGAGGGGAAAGGGCAGAACCTTGAGGAACACCACAGGTTACTGCCCGGGGGGAAGAAGAAAAAGAGGAGATTTAAACCGCCTGGTGACTGTTTTCCAGAAAGGAGGAGATCCAACACAAGGCCACCTCTGAGATGCCAGCAAGCTGGACACGGTTGACCAAAAGAAGATGGTCGACCGTGTCAAAGGTTGCCGACAAATCAAGAAGTATAAGGGCCTAAGTAGATCCATGATCGGCACTAACTCTAAGCTCATCCAAAACTGAAAGGATGACTGATTCTGTCGAGTGAGTAGGACGGAAACCAGGTTGGTAAGGATCAAAATAATCAGAAGCCTCAATAGAAGAACTACGGCAATGAGTGACATATCTCTCTAGAACTTTGCCTAAAAAGGTGAGCAGAGACATGGGTCGAAAATTAGATGGAATAGTCGGATTGGCGCCTACCTTTTTCAAAACAGGAACAATCTTTGCTGATTTAAAAAGATTAGGGACAGTGCCCAGAGCCAAAGATTTATTGAGAAGGGTAAGAGGGGGGTCAGGACAGGCTGAGAAAATCTCACGAAGAATGTGTTGAGGACAGCTATCAGTGGGGGAGCCAGATTTCGTAGAACCCACCAAACCTAGAAAATTCTCGGTCGAGATGGGTGGAAAGCCAGTGAAAGAGTGTGTGGGAGAGGGTAGGGGAGGATCAAAGAGGGCGAGGGAAAGGAAATATGAAGTTTAATAGTGGAGATTTTAGTAAAGAAATAATCATGGAGAGAGTCACAGAGATCTTGGGAAGGGAGAGGTTTAGCAGTGACTCGATCCAGAGGCTAGTCAAGATGGAAAAGATTTCCTTGGGCTTATTAGAGAAGGATAGAATCTTTGCAGAAAAATATTGTGTTTTAGCAGTAAGAATATCATGTTTATATTCCCTCAAAATTGTAGAATAAACAATTTTAGCAAGATTACGTTCTGCCTGTCTGAGCTGAAGTTTTTTAGCTTGTAAAGAGGGGGAAAACCATCTTTGAGTGTCATGAGAGCGTTTAAGCCGAATTGACTTCCAGGGGACAAAGTCATCGCAAGATGAAGTAAACCTGGACTTAATGGCTAAAGTCTGGTCATGCAAGGAGGAGTCTGAATAGTCGACATTAGATGGACTAGTGGTGGAAAGCAATGAGCAGAGAGAATTGAGGTTTACTCGCCTCCAATTTCTAACCTTAATGTTGGTAGGCAAGGGAGTTCTACTCATGGTATAAAGTGGCAGAGAAAACGAAACAAATAACGATCAGACCACAGGCAGGGGAGGACCGAGAGTAAAGAAATATCTGAATATGGCCGAGCTTATGGGTCGGAATATGGACCAATTGAGTTATATTAAGCTGAATGAGTAAATCAGAGAACTCCTTAGAATGAGGGTCCTCCTTTGGGTCACTAGGCCAATAATTAAAATCGCCTAAAACCACAATGCGTGAGTTATTTATGACCAGATTGGCGAGGAATGTCACCAACTGAAAGAGAAAAGGTGGGCATTGACTGGGTGGGGGCGATAGAATAACACACAGACTAACGGGGGAGAGACAGACATAGATTTCATGACCAAGTAATCAACCGCAGGAATCGTCGGGGAGGGCATTAATGAAAATGACCACCTCGAGTGAATGATGGCAGCCACACCACCCCCACTTTTACCAGAAGCACGGTCTGATCGCAGGAGGTAAAAATCGTCCGGGAGAGCTTCTAAAATATCAGCTGAAGATACAGAGGTGAGCCAAGTTTCAGTGAGGAATAAACAATCGGGCTAGATTTGGTCAAGAGAGCAGAACGTCTCAAACTGATGTTTGGGTAGTGAGCGAGTATTAAGCAAGCATGCTGTAAATACCTTGTGGGAATGATCAATAGACGGGGCTGCTAGTCCGTTTCCATTGTCATTAGGAACGTAGATTTCCCCAACAGCAGGGACCGAAGAAGGGAGGTCAGAAGGACAGAAAAGACCCAAGGAACCAAGCTTAGCCTGTAAATGTTTGAAAATAGGCCACATTACTTGGCACGCCATAAGTTCTGAGGAAGTATAGGTAAGAAATTGGGCAGCATAACGGGCCCCTGGCCCCGGTCAGACGCGGACGGGTGCAGACGGGCTTGCCTTTGGCACGCCTTCGGCGCGCCCGCTGCGTGACCAGAATGACATGTGGGCTTTGTAGCCCAGCGAGAACCAAAAGGTGAGCCAGAAGGTTAAAATGCCAGGGCTGCTGAGTCGGATGGAAAGGAGTGCTCAGACAAAGCCCGTAAAATGAAAATGAGCAAACAGGGCAGCTGAGTATATCCACACAGACCCAGACTTATGGACCATGTGAGATGAGAAAAAATAAAAAGATAACACAAACAATTAAAATTAGAACCGCACAGCTAGGCAGAAAGTCCAGGTAGCTTCGAGTCTTAAGTGTGGAAAAGCATTAATAAATCACATAATCATCACCCTTGGTCTGCACGCGTCCGCTGCACGACCGGAATGACATGTGGGGTTTGTAGTCTACCAGCGTACCGCCTCAGGCCGAGCTCCGCCCCCCAAGTCCAGGTGGAGGATGGTCAGGAGACTCGTATCGCCACAAGCCCTCCGCTCGAACGGGAAACCGGGCGTCAGATCAGGCTGTGTCGAAGAAGCACAGGCAGCGGGGATGGAACTATGCCCAGCGAGAACAAAAAGGTGAGCCAGAAGGTTAAAACAATAGGGCTGCTGAGTCTGATGGAAAGGAGTGCTCAGACAAAGCCCATAAAATGAAAATGAACAAACAGGGCAGCTGAGTATATCCACGGAGACCCAGACTTATGCACTATGTGAGACGAGAAAAAATAAAAAGATGACACAAACAATTAAAATTAGAACCGCACAGCTATGCAGAAAGTCCAGGTAGCTCCGAGTCTTAAGTGCGGAAAAGCATTAATAAATCACATAATCATCACCCTTGGTCTGCGCGCGTCCACACAGCTCTGGGACTGACAAATAAGGAGGCAATATCCATGCCTCCATCACAGACTACCCCAGCCTGAGTTGAAATTCTGACTAGGTCATAATCCATCTCAGATACCAGGGTTAACTCTACAATACCCTTATTCTGTGTACCACCATATTGGACTGAACTAGGGGGAATAGTTGCCTTAGATGAAGTAGTGGCTGGAGTAGATTCCTTGGATTTGGTACAATCATTTGTCTAATGTGTCTTCTGTTTACAGATGTAACACCAAGGTTTCTTCTTGCCTTTACCCATGTTTGATTGTGCCTCCCCATCAGATGAAGACTTTTGGGGTCCTTGTGAAGACTTCTGGTCTTTACCTTTCTTCCCAGCCTTAACTGTGGTTTTAGAATCTTGTTTCTTAGAGTCACCACCTTGGTTCTGAGCATTCTGCTTCACCCTGGTTCTGACCAATTTGTCTGCCTCATTTCCCAATTCTTGGGGAGAGGTCAGATCAGAGTTCACCAGGTACTGATGCAACAACTTGTTTTGGCAAATATTAAGGATCTTTTCCCTCATAATTAAATTGTACACTCCTTCACAATCACACACTTTATTGCCAAGTAACCAGCCTTCGAGAGCCTTAGTAGCACAATCTACAAAGTCAACCTAGTCCTGTGTCTGTGCCTTCTGGGTGTCTCCTAACTTAATCCTGTACTGTTCAGTGGTTAAGCCAAACCCATCTATGAGAGCACTTTTCAGGACTGAGCCCTCTCTACCTTTGTCAGCGGAGAGCCACAAGATAGCTGCCCACGGCTCTTGAGGGACCTTCTGTACTTTATAGGCCCTCTCTGGTGCAGTTATCCATTTGTGGATGTCATCCCCACTCTGATAGGGCGAGACTATCTTGTTCAGGTTCCTCTGCTTATGAGTATACCCTCTAGGTCTAGGGACACTGTTGCTGTCTCCATGGGGCTCTAGCCCCATCCTTCTGGAAGCTCTCTGGAGCTCTAGGGATTCCCTGTCTATGGCCACTTATGCCCTCTTGATCCTGAGCTTAGCTCAATAATAGTCAATACATTGGCACTTCTTATCAAAAGAGGAGTCTCTTTTATGAGAATCAGTGGTCCCTACAGAAGTACCTGAATGATTAGATTCCCTGGAGGGAGATCTTGATGTTCTTGGTAAAGTTTGTACCCTTCCTGTGGGAGTAACGAGAGGGCCATTGGGGCCTTCTCCTCCACCTAAAGGCAAAGTTGGATTGTCCAGGTTAGAATCATCTTGATCCTCTTGGCCAGTGGCTGAGCCCAGATCAAAGAATTGTTCACTTCCTGCTCTGTCCTCATCCACTGCCCCAGCCCCTCCATCTACCTCACCAGACACTGAAGTCTTTCTGAGGTCATCTGGTACTAAGATTTATTTTAGGCGTTGAGTGTGGGCCCTCTCCCTGTCCTTAGCTTCCGGGATGCACACATGTTTCTCAATTCATGGAATGAGATCTGGTCAAACCTAGTTGGCAGAGAGTCACTGGCTTCTCCTCTAGAGGACATTCTAGTGTTATGTGGTATAGGCACCTACCTAACCTAGTGGGAACTAAATTCTTTTGAGTTGGAAGAAGGGTGTGCTAGACCCTTGACTTACCCAACTGCAAGTTCAGTAGAACTTACTGATTCTAGTCTTGATTATATGTACCTAAATACCTTTCGTGGTTTTCAGTTAATTACTCAATGAGATTTATCTGGTAAAACAATAGCAAGCTTGAATCCAACCGCTGACACCAATGTGAGAAGTTGGCATGGTATATACTGTCCACTAATTAAAGTGGGCACCTTGCACCAGTCCAAACGACCCTTATTGATGATTAGATCAAAGAAACCTTTTACCCCTTCGGTGCTGATGACGGCCCCCGGTCGCCATCAGTTACGGTGGGCGTGTGCTGATGACGGCCAGGACCCGTCATGACCACACCCGCGATCGGAATGTGCTGCACAGTTGCAGATTTCCGGCCGCGGCGGAAGGGTTAAATAAAGCTATCCTAGTGGTAGCTGTGGAGAGCAGTCTTCAGGCTAAGTCTCGAAGGAATGTAAAGCAGCTTGTTTTACCAGATTAGAACCTCCTGAATAACCAAATGAAAGGAGAACCACACAAGAGATATATAGAATATATGTATTTATTACTAAACACTCTCTACTAACCGCTATATGAGATTAGAACACAAGGCAAACAATATTTAATCACTAGAACAACAGTAAATCGCACAATACACAGCGGGTCCAGGGGGAGACCGAACCATACTAAGAAAGTGGCATAACAACAACGGCTTGACTAGACACAGTGCCTAGAGCATGCAGAATCACTGGGACCCCAAGTAAGCACCTAAAGTAGTGACACAGGGGACCCACAGAGGACGGGTGCGGTGTGAGAACACAGACGCGAGCTCCGTACAACTCTATAGGAAAGTCGCGGTTGGAAAATTATAGTTTAAGGACACTTCGGTGAGGACTTCAAGCAAACCATTTGGAGCATAGAAGGTTCTAGGGCCAGCACCCTTAGGAGTACCGAAGTACCTATGTTACCTATCCCAGGGGAGCACTTAATAATAATGTTATAAGGGTGATAACGTGACATCTTAAAAACAGGCGTGCCACTATTATTGTAAATTGACGCAGTTTATAATTGACTTAATGTGATGGTTAGTGCAATAATTGCATATTAGCACTTTATAGTAAAATTACGCACTTCATTATTGCTTTGATATGATGGTTGTGGCAATGAATGCATATTAGTATTTTGATATGTAACTTGTGCAAGAAATGTACATTAAAAATTGGTTGGTTTCAGGTACTTTTGCATTTGTATAAGGAAATAGTATGCTGTGCAAGGCGGCACCTTTAAAATATAAAATGTGCAATATTATTCTGTAAATATTGATGGTATGTGAATGGATTCTATTATTTTGATACGTTTTAAAATTGTATATATCGGATAGTTTTTTATATTATGTGCTGGGAAGATGTTTTTGTAAATTAATTTTTAATGATTAATCTAGTTATTATGATTGCAATGTGCAGTTGTTGTGATTGCAATGATTTTAAGTAATCAAGCAATAAAGATTTATACATTATTACTATCCCAGGGTAGCCGAGTGCACAGGGGTCATTTGATTTTGGAAACCTTTATCATTTTCAATGACTTGTCTCAAAGAAGTGCTGCTGCTGGGAAGATGAAAAAAGGTAAGAGGAACCTGAAAGCAGAAGGGACAGAGTATGGGTCACTTCAGGGTGACCAGGGGCTCGGTAGACGAAGGCCCACAGATGTTGGGTGCTTCAGGTGAGATGATGGGATGCTTGACTCTGCAACTCTGGGACCAGAAGATGTTGACGATGACCAAAGTCCGAAGGTGAGCTGTCTCAATGAGGATGTCAAGTGCTAAGGGGTCAGTGTCTTGATTTACCACCAACAAGCCTTGGCAAATACACCCCACGCGGACAGAGGAAACCAGTCACGGTGAGGGCCAGCAAGGTCCTGGAGACTCGAAAGCAATGAGGAGTCAGGGCATGTCTGGAGCAACTAGGGAAGCCCAAGAGAAATCAAAGTTACCTTCACAGGGAGCCACAGGCCAACGGACCAGGGATCGCGAAGGGACCTCGAGCTGAATCACGAAATAACAGATTTGCACCAGAGAAGCAGCAAATGGCTTCTGCAACCGGTTTGAACTGGGCTATTCACAGGGACACCAAATGTGCCCCCTGTGCAGACTTTCAGGCACTCTCAGGGCGCACCCACCCAGCCCCAATACATTAACGCCTGTCTGGGAGGTGGTCACACCTCCCTGTGACAGGAAACCTATTGTTGAACCTTCCCCTGCTTGAGCGCTGCTCAGCAGCAGGAGGGCAGACTCGTGTCTGTTGCTGGCAGCATCCATGTTGGGCTGCCCAGGTCGAGAAAGCTGGTACCGGGTAAACCGGTGCCCCATAGTAATGGTTCTACAAGGGAGGAATCATACCTCTCACACCAGTTGCTGGTGTGGAGGTATGATTCCAAGGTGTTTGACACCAAACACAACATGTTTGAAAGCAGCCTCTTGAAAGTTAGCATTTACTGCAAGGTTATAATGCTCTAAAGTATATATGGTTTAGCTGCATCACAGAAAACCCCGGAGAATAGATTCCGAAGGCTGCAGAACGGCTCTGCTCATGCAGATGCACCCTCTTACACAAAACCCAGCACCGTGCCTTCAGGATTGATAAGGTCTGCCATAGGGGTGACCGATAGGTTTACATGTGCAGTGATTAGAATAGTTATATGTAACCTATATCTAAGTAAGGGAAGCATGCAGCACATTACTCAGGTTACAGTACCAGACCTGTGGTGTCAGTTTTAATGGTTTCTCAGGGGTGGCATAATACAGGCTGCAGCCCCTGGGAGGCGTCTAGGGTACCCAGGGCCTGGGTATTTGGTGTACCATTTACTAGGGACTGATAAGGGTACCTCAGTATCCAAACTGGAGTGTACCTAAAGTACATGCAATCAATTTAGAGGAGAAAGTAGCTTGACTGAGGTCCTGGATAGCAGGATCCTAGTCAGTCTAAGTCAAAAACAGACATAGATCAGGAAAAAGTGAGGGTAACTATAAGAAGCAGATCCTACTCTCCTACAGCGTGGCAGCACCACAAAGCATATTCCGATTTTCATTTCAACCACCCTTTTCATGGCGGAGAACCCACCATGAAAGTAGTGGGCATGGAAGTAAGCAGGCCCTAACAGGGCCCCCTGCCACTTCTGGGTCTGAGGATGCATGCATGGGATCACATGTTGTGCTGCCTGGAATCACACCTCATTTTCTGCATGGTATGGTATGCACAACATGGTGCATGCCACACCATTCCGAAATTTGATGCCGGGGCTGTCGTGGTGGCCGTCTTCTGTTAAGGCTTTCCTATGTGCCAAATGGACCACCACCATGAGACCGCTGTAGTACTGACCATCCAGCATGGCTTACACCGGTAATCTGGTGGGCGCGCTACAGGCTTGGCGATCCTCCTTTTAGCATGGCAGTGACAGGCATACAAGGGGACCACCTAATTCATAATAAGGCTCTAAGTCTGCTGTAATCCTTTGTATCATTCTGTTCATATTGTAAGTGCTTTCTTTTGTTAACGAAAAAGAAATACATTTTGTTAAAAAAAAAAAGATTGCCCAATGTGCTGAGTACATATAACTCTACTTGTAACCCTGCTCTGCTTCAGACATTCAAAACCTCAAACATTGCTTGCACATCATCCAGACCTGGATTTCCAGCGGCTTCCTGAAACTCAATCCAAACAAGACGGAACTTGTGTTGTTTGAACAACAAACAAGAACCGGTACAAACCTGGCTCAGTGACATAAACCTTAATGGCTACAAATCATAGGTTTGACTGAATGCTTATTCACTTAGATTCATATTGGACACCATCCTTAGTCTCAAAGGAAAAGAGAAAGAGATGGCTTTCTAACAGCTCTCTCTTCTAAGGAAAGTGAACCCGGTTCTTCCAGAAAGTGACTTCAGAACTGCTCATGCACTTGCTACAAAATGGTGGTAGCATCCTGCTCCTTGGCCTCACAGATTTCACACTGGCACACATTCAAATCATCCTACACACCACAACATGTCTCTTACATGGCCTAAAGAAATATGATCACATTGCACCCAATCTGAATTAACTCCATTGGCTCACTTTGATGGCTATTCCTTCTTCGGAACCAGCTGAATCATTACAAAGCCATGATAAACAACAGAGAAGTGCACCATATCTGGTGGTTCTCTGCACAACCACAGGGAGGTCACCATCACATTGCAAACTAAAAATGTAGGACAGAAAAAAACAAGGTAGAAGGCCCCTTCCATCTATGCATCCAGGATCTAAAATGACATCACTGTATCTGTGAGGATAGTCCCAATTCTGCTCTAACCTATGAAAGAGCTGAAGACACAACTGTTTAAATAGCACAACATCACAATGCATTAACATTTCCCAAATCAGCTACCTCTCCTATCAGTCACTCCTGATTTTTAGATAGGTCGGCACTAAAGAAATACTGCAGGCATACATGCATACATACATACATAACCTAGTATGGGAGGAAGAGTCCTGACATGATCAAAGTAACATAGGAATTCCAACATATTGAATAGCTGGCACAATGACTTTTATTGATTGTGCAACAAGTGAAGATCAGCACACGTACGCAACACTATCTTCATGAAGTTTGAAGTAAAATTAGACATATTTTGAACACAGGGAAATCAAAATCCTGAAAAGATTTGGTAGTAGAAGCATTAAAACAACACATCCATTACTATCATTAGTTAACAGTGCTTGGCACACCACTGGCATGTCTGGAGAGCTTCGGGGTGGGTTGTGTGGTGTACTTAATAGCCTTGCCCTACCAATGACTGAGGGCGTGCCAAGTAGCTTTCCCCTGTGTCTGTCTCTTGTTGCTGTAGATGTTTTGTTTAGGTCTTTTTGAACTTTTGAAACATGAAAATGTATTTTGGTTAGATTGTGCATGTGTAGGCAGGAATATTTAACAGCCTGGAACACTGGGTATTTGAGTCTTGTTATTTACTGAGTGGTGAAAAATAACACAGTTCCAAAGAGGACAGGGGGATGTAAGGAGGAGGTTAGATATTTATTTGGCTTAAGATGTAGACAATTGCAGTTCAGATTGGTTGTTTAGATTGAATGAGTAGGTATCCTGGTATAATAGGTACAAATTTAGAGCCATCATGTCATACTTTGAGACATATTTTCAAGGGGATTGTGCCACCAGAATATAACTTTTTATGATGTTCCAGTGGCGCAATGCCATGCTCCATATTTACAAGTGGCGTTAAGCCACTTTGTGTGGCTTAAAATCACTTTGTAAATATGGTACCCTTTCACGCAGTTTTCTATGTGGAAGGGCCAAGCAATGGGTGTTGCTGTGGACAGTCCCCTTTGGGCAACACTCATTGCTTTTTGACTGTGGGGGCAGGAAACTACACTCCTGGCGGAGTTCACAGAGTTTTGCCACTCGGCAGAGTTCAGCAAAAACACCGCCATTCACCGTGTAGTGGAGTTTCCCAATGCCGACATGCACCGCCTTGCTCCCTGCACCCAACTTGAAAATTGGTAGGGTTGCCATGACGGCTAAAGTGGTCCCTTCTGGAGTTACAGGCTGGCACTTTCCAATCCACTGAGTAGCATCAGATAGTCATTGAGGCATGGCCTATGAAGGGGGAGGGTGCAGCCAAAGAGTGTGCACAATCCCTATAGTTCCATTAAAGAACTTGCGCACTAACCTTACTGTATTGCAGATGGACAGCATTAGTAAAAATCGCTGGGGTTTCCCTTCACTAGGCACAGCCACTGCTTCGCCGACCGCCTTGCAATATAGGCAGTCATAGATGTTAGCACTGCATTGGTGTTTGACAGCCATAAAGGTAATTCTATTCCTATTATTTCAAGGTGTCCTGCATGCCCCATCACAAAAGCATCCAAAGACAAGCATAGAAGCAACATGCGCAAATGGAATCAGAATTTAGTAAAGTACGTGTACACATGTGGATTCCATTTGTTTGCAAAAATGCATTTATTACTGGAGTGGATGCCGTGTTGTTTTCTTGGAAGTGTGGAACATGTTATCCTTGCATTTCACAAGTAATTAAAAATCATGTATTAAACTCTCATTGGCAAAATGAGTGCTTTGCACTGCTGCGTCACACTGGCACAAACACCTCCTGCACTGCACCAGGGCACCACGCCTCCCACAAGTCTACTACAAACTCAGCTTCACTTGAGGACAGAGCTGACACGGGCTGGTTTCTAAGGAGATGAGCAGGCTCTCATCTGTCATTTTACAGTCTTGTTTTGAAAAATGTTCTTCTTTACAGTATGTATATTCGTGGTTATCCCCTGCTGTTTTTATACTAAAACGTCAGAGCTGCTTGTAATACGTTAAAAGGATGCGTGTGTTCATGTGAAGGGAATTACATGGACAACCACTTTAGCTCAGTCTTTGTTTTCTGGTCCAACCTAATGGTGGGCGAGTGGAGCAGCACTGCTGCCCGCTCGCAAATCTCTGAGGAATTCCACAGAGTTTTTATGCAACTCTTCAGAATTCCACATAGTGCGACTATACAAGCTCCACCCACACATATTTTTGATGCTGCCCCAGATTGACAAGGATGTGTAAATCTGAGGCAGTACCAAAAACGAATCCATGCAAAAGCAGTAATTACATTGACTTTTATTTCTCTTAGTTTTTGCTTTTGTGCAGCACAATTAGAAAGAGTAAAATGATTTTAATGATGGTTTATGTTGAGGACAGTGTTTAAATATTGGATAATTGCTCCATCATAATGAGGCGGTCGGAAAGTCAACTGACAGGCCCATCACGATGCGGCCCTAAAGGCTCCACCCAAAGTTTGGCGTATTTATGGGCATTATCGTAATGGCCCCCTTAGTAATGTTAACTGTGCTGATAATTTTTTTTGTACATTTTGGGGTCGATTCTGATTCGGGAAAGAAAACCCAACAAGTACGATCCAGTCCGGGGACCGAGAACGCGATTCGTATGGAAAAACGTCGTCGTGTATGAACAGCGATTTGTACGGAAAACATCGTGTATGAGCGAGCCGCACAATCAAATACGACACAAACCCCCCATGAACGAAACGCACGTGAACTCCATAAAAACGTTGCGTATGAGCGAGCCACACAAACAAATATGAAACGATTCCCCTTAACGAAGCGCACGCGAACCCAGTAAAAACGTCACGTATGAGCGAGCCACACAAAAAAATACGAAACAAACCCCCTTAACGAAGCGCACGCAAACCCTGAAAAAACGTCGCGTATGAGCGAGCCACACAAACAAATACGAAACAAACCCCCTTAACGAAGCGCACGCGAAACCCGTAAAAACGTCACGTATGAGCAACCCACACAAACATATACGAAACAAACCCCCTTAGCGAAGCATACGCCAACCCGTAAAAACCTTGCGTATGAGCGAGCCACACAAACAAACACGAAACAAACCCCCCTTAACAAAGTGCACGCGAACCCCTAAAAACAGCACAAGGAGGGTGCAAACGACTCGCACAACACCCCACAAAATGTCTCCTGTGTACAAACCATTGGAAATGAATGTTCTAGCCAGATTCAAACAGGCACACAGAGGTCCCAACTCAGACCCACCCCTTATAACACACCAACCAACATATTCAAACTAAGCCCCACCCCCAAATGGACCAATAAAAATGGCCAACACAAACCATCATCCTTTGCAACATAGCCATTTAGCTACAGACACACAGACAACACACCAACAACTGCACACATCCACCTTCACACATACCCACCCTATCACATTCAGACCCACACACCCCCCATTCACATTCAGACCCACACACCCGCATCCATACACACCGTCACCCCTCCAATCGCATTCACCCCACACCATGTCTGCACAAAAGAATCCAAAGTTCACAAAGGAGGAGATGGAGATCCTTGTAGATGAAGTCATCAGAGTCGAGCCACAGCTGTTTGGTGCATTGGTCAGACAGACCAGCATCGCTGACAAAACACGCCTGTGGGTGAGGATCGTCAATAGGGTAAATGCTGTTGCACCCATCAGGCGCCCCAGGAAGAATTGCCAGTCCAGGTGGTACGATCTGCGGAGGATGGTTAAGCGGAAGATGGACGAGGATAACACCAATAGCCAGCACACTGGAGGTGGTGGTCCCCGCAGACCAGTACAGTACCAGCCCTGGGACGAGAAGGTCATGGCCCTGCTACCACCGGTGGGAGTACATTGAACATTGCAATCACTCCCCCTATAATTTTTCCCTGTTCCTGGTCTAAGCATTCTTTTATCTCTTTTACCATTACTCATACTCCTTATGTCCCACCGATCCCTGTTAGTAACCTTTTAGCCCGAAATTGGAAGCGGCCCGACGGGAATGAATTCCATAGGCTCCTGGCTATCTCTGCTCCTAAGGAACAGGTTTCCATCTCTTGTCAGGCATCCAGCATCGCCAGCTGGTTGGAATCAACCAGCAATAAGATCGCCCCTCTGAAAAAAATCAAAACCAAACGCCCCCACGATGACCAGCGATGGTTCTCTGAGGAACTAAAAAAGGAAAAACTGGCCCTTCGGCAGGCTGAGCGCCGTTGGCTGCGCGAGTATCTCACTGAGGAGAAAACTGCTTATGTAACCTTATTAAAACATTATAAAAACTCCATCCTTCAAACCAAAACTGCATACTTTTCCCAAAAAATTATTAATTCATCGTCCAAGTCCAAAGACAATTTTTCTATCCTCAATCAGCTCACACAACCAGACAGGGTACTGGTTAAACCTGTCCCCTCACAGATTCTGTGTGACTCACTGAATGCCTTTTTTATCAACAAAATCACTACTATTAAAAACAATATCCCCCTCCCCATCCCATCTGCTGTCCCTACTATCACCTGCTAAAACCCAACCCTGCTAGATCATATTCCTTTGATTTCCAAGACTGAGTTTCTGACCCTCTTGAACAGAGTTGGCTCTGGCTCCCCGTATGATTGCTGCCCTCCCCATATTCTGAAAGAAGCTTTCCGGGCATGTCCTGATCCTCGACTCTCACTCCTCAACAACTCTTTAGTTACAGGCACTGTTCCGGACATCTTTAAATGCGCTGCAGTAATACCCATTCTAAAAAAACCTAATGCCGACCCCTTAGTGCTGAGCAATTTCCGTCCCATTTCTTTGCTCCCTTTCCTTAGTAAAATTTTAGAAGCTCATGTGACCAACTGCCTTAGCTAATTCATTGAGTCGTCCCAATTCTTGGACCTCCAGCAGGCAGGCTTCAGGCTGGCACATTCTACTGAATCGGTCATTGTGGCTGTGATGGACGAGCTTAGGAAGGGAGCCGACAATAACATCGCCCGGGCACTTGTGCTTTTGACACGGTCGATCATGATCTACTGATTGACCGTGTCAACAATGCGGGCATCCAAGGCGTGGATCTGAAGTGGATCAGATCTTTCTTACACCATCGGTCCCAAGCTGTTCATTTGTCCACTTTCTCAGCCACGCCCATGAAACTTACCTGCGGGGTCCCCCAGGGCTCCGCCCTACTGCCTCTTCTATTTAATTTGTATATGCAACCTCTGACCTGCTCCTTACGCAATAGTCCAGCCACCATCTTCAATTACGCCGATGACCTTCAACTGGTTTTTAACTTTGATTCCACCCCTGCATCCATCACCAATTTCCAATTCACCATGCTTTCCATTGGTGAATGGATGTGCCATAGCCAATTGAAACTTAACCCCGACAAAACAGAGATTGTTTTAACTGGAGGGTCTCTTAATCCTTGGAACACCAGTATTTGGCCATCTTTCTGGGGCTCTCCCCCCACCCCCCGCTGACTCTGTGATCTTTCATTAAAACCCCAAATTAATGCAGTCACCTCCTTGTGCTTTTTCCATCTTCGGAGAATCCGGAAAATTTGCAGGTTCTTGACCACGGAGGCACTCACATTGGTCATCATGGCATTGGTTACCTCCCCCCTCAATTATGCCGACGTTCTTTATGTTGGCATCCCGGCCTACCAGCTCCACCAACTACAATTGGTTCAGAACCAAGCATCAAGACTTATTTTCCACCAACCCAAACATCAACATGTCTCCCCTTTGCTGAAGAGGTTCCATTGGCTTCCGGTAGCTAACCGCTGTATTTTCAAACTCGGCTGCACCATCTTTAAGTCACTACTTGGCCACGCTCCTGCTTTTATTGCCTCCAGGATCCATCGGTACGTCCCATCCCGTAACCTTCGCTCTTCCCACCACAACCTCCTTTCCGTCCCTTCTTTTAAACGGAAAAAACACGGGGTCTTAGGTTCTCATTTTTGGCACCCAAATAATGGAATTCTTTTCCACGCGAACTCAGGTCAATTTCCTGATACACATCTTTTAGGAAAATTTTGAAAACTCACCTGTTTCGTCAAGCCTTTGAATAACATCTGCACTTCGTCTCCCACCTTCGCCCCTCCGTTCCCAGCGCCATGAAACCGCCTGGTGTCCGCGCGCTCTATAAATAATTTTTACATTACATTGAAGGAGTCGTGGAGCCTGGTGAGTATACAAACAACTCAAGTAACATGGGGGTAATGGCATCCACACTCCAAGTACAAAAAATGCCCGCAACAAGTGCACCCGCCACCCATAACTACCGGCCAAAATTACGCTAATGCCACTAACATGCGTATGCCCCATAGACAAACCAAGGCCATGCTATGTCCCATGCTACAGGAAGCACAATCCCTAGAATGGACGTCCGGCATCCTGGGAGGGTGGCTGTCTCAAAATGCATCGTGGTTCTCCAAATAAGACCCATTTGCATGGGCGTCTGCATGGGGGGGGGCAAGGCTGGCTCTTGCCCCCCCTCCCCCTGGATCTCCAGTGTGTCTGGTGTGGGCTAAGTCAGGGCCGGCCCTAGTCCATTATGCTCCTGAAATGGTGCCATTGTCCCAGGTGGCGATTCAGAAAAGGGGGTGGTGATGAACAGAGTGTCTGAATTAAGCGAAGGGTGCAAGGGGGATGGGGATGAAACAAAAAATGTGGCCATCACTATCAACATTTCTGTGTACGCCCATGGCCAATTGCACTCATCCCATATGGCCCATGTACACACTCATGCACCATGCTCAATACACAGGGAGTGTGAAAGTACTGACAAGAAAGCTGACACTGGGCCCTGGTGTAGGCAGCACAATGCCCTCCTGTGACCAGTGCAAACACTAACACCAGGACAACAAGGTCAGATATGTTGGACAGAAACTCAAAATCACTGTCATGGCAGCATGCCCCATGGTGGGACAGCCACACCACGAGGGATGCCCAGTTCTAAATCAGATTCCAACTACCAGCATGGCCTGTCACACACACCCTTTACATAAACATAGCCTCCTGGGACAGGCAATGGAGTGCCCCACTGTCACAAGAGTCAGTCATCAGGTAACACAACAAAACAAATACAGTTCAGATGAAGCATCCAAGCAAAAACAATGCATGGTGCTGATTCACAGGTCCCTTGCGCTTCTTTCACAATGCCGTTGCTTCACCTTTGTGACGCAGTGGACGCACAAAAGTTGCACCATGGTGCTGGGTATTTACAAGGTGATGTATCTGGGAGATGTGCCACGTTCTAAAGCCCTGCGCCAGAAGTAGGTGTACTGGTGCGGGTGGGATTGTGGTGGCTGGCTGTCATGGCATAGCAACACCTCACAAAAGTGGTTGATTGAAATGTTCAAGATTTCAGCTCAGTCACTTTTATGCACATGTTGCCTCAAAACCCTGTGCATGCTTGAAGCAGATGTAAGGATTGACGCAGCATTGTGCAGTTAGGGCCACACAGAGCATTGCTGGATCTGCGTTGCGCCCATGACATAACGCCAGCAATGTGCCACTTCCATGGCACAGATGCGTGACGCAGCTGTGCCGTTGTTCCACCATGGTGATATGCAGTGTCAATGTGTTGCATACTTGCTGGCATAGCTCTGGTGCACAATGACTGCTGACATGCATGGCTGTGCCGGTCAATGTAAATAGTCACTCACATGTCAATGACTCCGGAGCCCAGATCAATCTGACCCCCAACATACCCATCCACAAGTACACATTGAGAACAATCCAAAGCATAGACAACTAAATGGTGGAACAGTGCCAATGACAATGTATATGAAAATTGGATATTGCATGAAATGGCATTAACATTGTCTGTCTCTCACACACACAAGGCAACGTGCTCAATCTAGCCCGAACGAGGGGGGAGATGAATTGCAGTCCCAGGCTACGCAGGACCCTGATCCCACCGACAGCGACGGCTCTCACACTCCATGGATGACCCCGACCAACCTGGCACCTCTGGAGCCCAAACCTGTGCAGCAGTTGGATCAAGGACATATGCGCCAACCACCACACCCATTCCTGCTACATCCCAGCAGACAGCTCGGAGCCCTGCCCACACTTCACAACTGAGCCATTCTGACAATGAGGGACAAGGTTCGCTGGGCACCCAGGAGGTGGCAGACAACACCACAACTGCCATCCCTCAGGGGTCCTGTTGACCCGATGTGCCCACAACCGAAGGCCAGGCTCGTGTGGGCAGGGGTGGTGGGAGTGGCACCAGGCGGAGGCGAGAACCTTACCACCCAGCTGCAGGAACCAGTATGTCTGAACTACGAAACATCATGGAGGCATACCGGCGGGTTTCCAGGGAGTTCAGCCAGGTAGTGGGGGCCCTCACAGAAATCAAAAACCTGCAGGACGAGAAACACGCCAGTCAACTACAACACCAAGGGCGGATGGAGGCAAGACTGGATGAGCTCTTGGAGGTGCACAGGACATAAGCCATTCACTCCGTCGGATCGCTGACAACATGCAGCACCCTCCCTGTGTCACCAGACAAGAAACATCGTGGCGAAGATTGCCAACAGGCACAGGGAGGGAGGAGGAGGAGGAGGAATCGTCCGATGGAGCCTCCCATGCATCATCAAGGTCTGCATATGAGGGTCCCCCAAGGAAGGTGGGTCGTCCACGCAAAAGACAGTGAGAGGCAGTGGGCCATGCACATCTCCCAGGTCACCTAGTCTGGCATCTTGCCGTTGTGTGCAACAGCATCACCTTATTGACTGTTCCATTCACCCACATGGACTTGCTGGTTGCACTCTGACCAATGATGGCAAGCACTGTGGGCTGGACTCTGTTGACTCAAACTGCAAGGCATCGCATCTCCATTTGTGAACTTTGGATTCCCCCCTTTTTATACAGCACCTAGCACTCATTCACGTTTCCCGCACAAGATAGAAAAATAAACAAAAGAAACACAATAGATTTTGATGTTGCATTCTTTTTATATGAGTCAACAACATAAGTGTGGGGAAATCTCAAATCTTAAAATATGCCAGAGTGTGCAACAAACTCAAGCCATCAATACACTGGGATCTGAGTGCGGTTGAGGACACACATAGGTCACAATGTACCATCAAATACATACATGTAGCGCAATAGTCACCCGTGATGGTTTCAATCTGCTGAGGAGGGGGGGGGGGGCTTGCCCTACTGCTCTGACAGGCAGTTCTGGAAGAGTTTCATTAAGGTGAAGAGGTCATGCGTCATGTTGAGGTGCCCAGTGAGGGAGTACCAGGTCTGTTTGGTGATGTGGGAGAACTATCTCCTGCATGCAGGTACACTGTGGATGTGATAAATGGTGCCCATGGCTCGGGTGGCTGGACGGAGTTGGTGCAACGGGGTGTTGGATGGGAGACGTCCATGTTCGTCTATGGGGCAGGGGTTGTGGAGTGCCTACTGAGTGTGGCTGAGGAGTATGAAGGTGATCCTGCAGTTGACAGTGAGACAAATGTAGGTACCTCAGGTGGACGGTCATGTGGCTGTGGCAGGGGATGTTGAGGCTGAGGTGTGCGCATGCACCTTGGATGTGCACAAGCCCTCCCGGAGTCTGGCTCTTGTCTCTGCGTAGAGGGTTTTGCCATAGTTTACCCGGCTGGTGTCGTGGACCTGGGTGACTGTCTGTCTTGACTAGAAGTGGATCTATCTGAAGATCATTAGCAGCATGCGGAGGGACTTGCAGCATGAGGTAGTGATGGTGTTGACTTGAATGGTCATTGTGAGCGAGGAGTGTACGATGAGCACCTGCTTGCGTGCGTGGCCACTGTGTGCTTGTGCGCTGCCCAGGCCTGTGTGGCACAAGGAATTGTCCCAGCAGTAAGGGGACATTCCTCAGATGATGAGCTCAGTCTTGTCCAAGTCCAGCCTCAGGTGGCTGATGTTCATCCATTTGTCAACGCACCTCATGCCTTCTTGAATGTTGGATCAGGGAGTGGCTGGGTCTTTGGTGAGGGCGAGGAGCAGCTGGGTATCAATGGCATAGGACATGATGATGAGGTTTTGTGCGCATGTGATGTTGGAGAGGGGAGTCATGGAGACATTGTGGACCGTCACACTGAGAGATGTGGCCTGGGCCATGGGACCGATGACCCCAGTGTACTATGCGACGAAGGGGTGATGCGGACTCCCTGGGCCTTGCTGGGGAGGTACTTGGTAATTTCATCCTGGGTCGTCCTGTGGATCCCAGTGTTGGAGATGTGTGATCTGACAGTGTGTTAGCACATGGGGTTGAATGCCATTGAGCAGTCAATGGGGTGAGGGTGGTGGCCTCACCATTGTTGAGCAGGGTCCAAGATGTCGTTGTTGGTGGCAATGAGGGCTGTTGCAGTGGGGTGATTACTGTGGAAGATGCTCTGGGGCATGTTGGCTGGAGATGTTTGCTTGGAGGCAGATGGTCAGTTGCTCCTTTACTGTCTTATTGATGACAGTTGCCGGGTAGGGAAGCAGGGGAATGTTCCAGGACATCCTGCGTTACTAACGTCTGTTTTCAAAGAAGGTCCTGTGTTTTGGCATGCCTCGATCTCCCATGGAAAGTGGCATACTCAAAGGACACATTCATGACGTGCCAGATGTGGTCTTCAAGGATGGTATATGCTGTGATTGAGATGTTGTGTGTGAAGGCTCCTGATGGAGAGCTGCAGTGGATGGTGAACATGAGCCGGGTGGTGTCTTTGCTGCTGACGAGAGTCCAGACCTGAGGGTGGTATGTGCTGTGGAAAATAGCGTTGTCTGCCTCCGTGTAGGGATGATTTCGTGTACGTCCACGAACTTGGAGTGGTAGTAATTTGCAAGGGATCCCCTTGGCCTCGCAAGGGTGTGATGTATTTTGGATGGAGAGCTGGGGTAATATAGTTCACTCACAATGCCGATGATGTCATTCATGTTGTGTGTGTTGGTGCCTAGGCCATACCTGAAGGTTGTCCTCTTGTCCATGCTGGTGATATGGTGATGTCTGTGTGTGGAGGATTTCAGGACTGAAAGGTAACAGATGGTTGTTTGTTTTCCAAGGTGTGCACATGAGTCCGGCTAGACCTGTATGAGTCCAGTAGGTCTGCCTCTCACTGGTGGGTTAACTGTTGTTGTGCTTCACAGGACAGTCAGGCAATGTGGCAAGAGTGTTGGATCAGTTGCTGATCCAGTGTGTGCGGTTGCAAGGTGTGGAGGTCTAGTTGGTTGGAGTGTCCTGTGTGAGGGTGCCACACAGCTCGTTTGTGTTGACTCTGGTCAAGCTTTCCTGGTGCAGAGTGTTGTTTTTTGGACAAGTGTATACAAATGTTGATGTACCAATGCAGGATAGTGCTGTGGTTATCCTCCAGCTGGGAGTTGCTGTCCCCCTGACCCATGTAGTCTGTGTAGGTGAGGGCCTGCGTGCTGATGTAGTTGTCCAATGTCCGAGGACCAACCACTAAAGCCGTTTCCCAGCTCTCTGGTTTCAATTAGCCACAATTTAATAGGAAGCCTCTCTGCTCGAATTGCAGATGTGTAAATCCGGGAACCCCTACTGACCCCTTGCCCGCCAAGAAATACAACATCCTGTCCAAGATTCACAATCGTAAGAACTAATGTATGTATGCCTCGTCCTGTGATAGTGGGTGTTGTAATCAAATCAACTCGCAAAATCTGTCACAGGGTCTCTCCAAATGCTCAAAAAGATCCCATCAGACTGCCACCCTGCACCGCCCTACATCATTTGGGAACCTTCAAAGTGCACCTGGGAAGTCGAGTACCCAGTGCAAGATTTGGCCAGACTCAACCAAATCTCTCACATCAATCCCAAACAGTCGGTGAAGTAATCAATAGTAGGTATCAGGAGGTAGTTGAAAAGCAGTGCTCAATAATATAAACTAAAAAATGTGTAAGGTGTTGTGACTAAAATTGAGTAAGAGGAGGAAAATATGTTTAATGGATACCTTCCTTTTCTCAATATTAAAAACAGTGCAAACGGTAGTTTTAGCAAATAACTACACAGATGTAAAAAATGGTCGACATGTTTCTGCAGACTTTCACTGGGCCCATGGGTCACCTCGCTGCTTCTTCAGGACCTATTTATGCTACTGCTATGTGTAATGATGTGAATCAAACTATAATTTAAAGTGACAATCAAAGTAAATATCACCTGTAAGTTCTCCTGTATTCAAGTAGTAGGAGTGCGCCGAGCGGACAGACAAACATACAAAAAAGAAAGAAATGTACATCTCATTAGTGACAATGTCATATCTTGAGAAGAATGAACTGCTGAATAATCATGTCCAGTCAGGTGAATGTACTGCAAAACATCATGTCACCTAAATAAGTGTACTATGAGAGCTAGACCTTCAATGTGTCTCATAATCATATGTGCAAATAACATATAATTCACACTCACCCAATTTGTAGGAGAATGTCGCCCCCCCCTCACCTGGCCACAGCTCAGGTAACACGGAGCACCGCTCTGTTCAAGCCAAACAAAAGGATATGACATTGTCACTAATGAGATGTACATTTCTTTCTTTTTTGTATGTTTGTCTGTCCGCTCGGCGCACTCCTACTAGACCCTGTGACAGATTTTGCGAGTTGATTTGATTACAACACCCACTATCACAGGACGAGGCATACATACATTAGTTCTTTTGACCCCTTGCTACTCTTAGGTTGGTATACAAGTAATTGTCAGGGTTGTAGTATTGGCAGGTCGTTAATCATTCCCTGGGACCCTCTTTCTATGGTTTAAAAAAAAAAACAAGATTCACAATCACCATTTAACCGCCATCTGGAACCTATCCCTCAGGTGGCTGGAGCATGAGTCTGTTGTGTTACCTTCGTCATGGAAGGACCAGAAGCTTTTGCACTATGCACATTGCAGGCGCTGATGGTCCTGCCTTTTGCACAGAGGTGGCGCAACAGTAGCACTGACAAGCTGCTGCCTGCAATAAGAATTGCTTGAGGGAGAGAGGAGCATCTCGGAGGCGTGTGTGTTGCAGAATAAGGGCATTCGGTGGTGCGGTGCCACAGGGGAGGCAGCAGCAGGAATGAGTGAACACATTACGGCGGATGGGGTGAGACACCATGCAGAAAGTAGCACACAAAGACAAGGACCTTTGAAAGGCACAATGTAACAGGTGTATGGAAAGGAAGGAGTGTCTGGTTATTCATGGGTCACTGAAAGACAATGGATGATCAATCACCAAATATGACGGTCACAGGATTAGGCAACAAAAGGCCAAGCTGCGGCCAGGACACACAGCGTCAGCAGGTGTTGCCTGCCCGTTGTGGTTGCAAGCTGCACAAATACATACACAAACATGTACCTCATGCACATTATGGATCATTAGCCCTGATAAACTGCATGCCTGTTGCCACAGTATACATACTCCCATATATCCAATCATCGTAAAGTATGCCACAGATGATGCATGCAAACTAGCAAGAGATCTGCGGTGACAATAATGAGGCACATTGTACTGTGGGGAACCCATATACTACACAAATAGATCAAGGTTGTGTTGCGGCCATGCTGCTGTAGCCAATGTCCAGGGCCAGTGGCATTGCTCAGAAGACAATAACAGTCATCCAAACAGGTTACCTGTGATGCTGGTGAAACAATCTGCACACGACTGCCTGGGACTGTCGGATCATTGAATCCACAGAAATGTGTGCTGCGCAAAGTGGTCCATCTCCCGATAGCCCCTTGGTCTGAGTATAATAGACTGACACAAAAGGGTGATCAGGGGAGGGAAAGAAAGGAAGGGAACAGCATGGAGTGAAATCTGAAACAAAGGTAAAGAAACATAAGGATTCAACACTTCTTGTCACTGAGTCACATAATCCCTCAGGACCTATACTTTAACAGTTACACCTGTAAAGCAAAACAACAGCCACTCTATCCTAGTTGGGATCACAGTAATATTAATGTAAGTAGATCTGAGGATTGAACACGGACACATAAAAGGCAGCAGAGTTTGGCAGCTAAATGAAGGAGGAATAACGCTATGCAGGCTGCTTCTATGCAATTATTGCCATGCGGATATAAAGGAATCACAGTGTATGAATATGGCTCCAATAAACAGACATTCTAATGCGCTGCAGTGCTACTCACAAAAAGACAACAATCCGTAGTTACCCCTCGGAATCAGTGTGGCTCAAGAAGGGAAATGACACATCATCCGCATGAGCCCTGAGAACCTCATCCAATGAGGGAGTAAATTAGGTAAACACAAGGAGGCCCCGCAAGAGACAGTCATTGGCTCGTCCAACTGGGCTTTCAAATGCCTAACATAACAAGCTTCCGGTCCAGAACTCAACAGAGAGTAATGATGCACAATGGCACAAAACCACCCCTACCATGACCAGGATATACAGCACTGCACAAGACAATCCTGGGAATCACATCACACGACAGGTGCCACTTAAGTATTGACATTTGCTACAGCACAACATTGTAACGTCATCAGCGCAACATTCCTGCCATCATGGGAATACAAAGTTAACATCAAGTTACAGAGAAGGCTTTCAAAGCAGTGTCCTACACCGGCCCTGAGGAAGCGACGTGACAGTGACATGACATACCGGCACAAGGGACAATGCATCCATACAAACATACTCGCTAGACATTTGACAGAACATGTGGGACATACGCTGGCCCACACCTTCACAACATGTTTGATTGGAAATCCAATTGTACTGGCACACAAGATTAAGTGGATGAGCCAAACACTTCCAGCTACACACAGTGATGCTGCAATTCCCCATAAAGCCTGTGGTTGTGATGTCCCACACAATGTCAACTTGTGGTATCTGCAATGTGTAGGTGTGAAGGTTTACAGACATTGATGCTTCACCAGAGTAAAAACCTCCACAACAGATGACTGTCAAGAAGGGTGACTGTCCTGTCATGGTAGTGGTGCAACATGAAATGTGATCCATGGTGATGTGACATGTATGTATGGTTCTACAACATGCACTGAAACAGTTCCCATACATTCTCAAACCATACCAACCATAAACAGCCTGTTTGGCTGTCTTACCCGAACTGACATTTACACATGTGCGTGCATGGAACACTGATTCTGTCCACGTTGCAATCATCATGAGGAATAGCAGGAGGATGAAGATGACACAAACAGACAACAGGCACATCAACCTGGGAATGACAGACACACAAGGGCTCACCGTTTAAATTCATTGACAGGGACATGGCCGTATAATAGACTGGGACAACATAGTACACATGTAAATTTCTAGCTTTGTCATTGCGCATTTCAGTGTGGCATGACATCAGCACTTGCGTGACACATCAGAACACACACATCAAAGTTACATTGCACACAGTCTGCTGGGCAAACACTTTGCAACACATGCCACTCAATGCTACAAGCTTGCACACTTATTCCCAGTGACTCACTATTATGAGAAGAAGTTGCGTATGAGCTGACTCAGGATATCATCCTCCTCCTCCTCCTCATCACTTGCATCATGACCAAGCCCTTCATCCTCAACGGGTGGATGTTCCTGCTCCTCAGAATCCAGGATGAGTGGCACTGCCTTTTTAACTGCCATGTTGTGCAGCATGCAGCACACAATGAAGATATTACAGACCTTGGCCGGGGCATATACAAGTAAAGCAATAAACTTTATTGCATGATTTAAAAAAAAACCTTTGCAAGTATAAAAAATAAAATGAAACTCTTGTTGAATTTTGGAAATTGAGCCCCAATTCCTGTAATAAAAAATGCCCGGCCACCCACATGTCCAAAATAGGTGCATTGCCCATGGATGAGTGTATATTGAGTCCCTGAATTAGCCAGCTTAAGCGCCAATCCCACCTTTTTTTTTTGGCAGGAGATTTGTTTTGAGCTTTCCAACAGATTTCCAAGTGCCTGCAAGGAAGCTTGTCCAGCTAATGTGGAGGTCCTGAAGTCTGTGTAGCTGCCTGAGGTGGCAGTAGACTTGTCCCCTCCCCCCGCTTTTTTGCTGCCTGGTCCATAAACCTTACCAGTGCGCAGTTTAAATCTGTGTTCCGCGAATCAAAACATGCCAATACTGCAGCTCAACATGATCCGACCACCTTGGTGTTCCAGCTCCTCCGTAGAAGGGACCTTCTTTCCTTCAAGAGGGTTGGACACAGGCATAAAACATGAATTATGTCTTCCCTATGATGGCCACAAAGCCGACATGGTTCCTGGGCATGATCTCTTTTCCATTTGGAAAGGTGGCAAGACAAGGGGATCACCCCTAAACTTAATTTTAAGATGCATAGTTTAGTGTGTGCACTGAATGGTAAAGTTAAATAGCTCTGCGGAGACAAATGATCGTATGATATAAGGGTCATCCAACCATGGCTTCTACTTGCAAGACTTGCCTTGTCTTCCATGGAGGAGAGCTTTTTTGCGCTTATTTTTGCTAACCTTTTGAACTCATTTTGGCTGACGTGTAGGTCCCATACATCAATCAAACATAAGATTTTAAACCCTCTTTTCAGGTAGCAGTACCCCGCTAGCCATCGTTCTGTATTCAGGTTGGCCCATAAATGTTGCGCTAGGCTGCCTTCCTTTGACGTCCTCAGTTTGTGGCAGCTCACTAGAAAGGACATCCTTCTGCCCAGTGATTGTTTACAGATTTCAAATTCCAGCCTGATTTGTGCTGGGGACTTATTTGGTGGTAGCTGGAAGACTGTTCTAAAGATTTTTGCTATGATTTTGTCTAGTTGGCAGCTGTCTAAACCTTTTAGTGCCTCGCTTCCATATGTCATTGGGATGATTTTTGCCTGTACCACCTGGAGTATTGGAGCAAATGTTCGACCGACTAATTTCCTGCGAATAAAGCTGAGTGCAAATGCTAGTGCTGTTCCTTTCTTTTTTTGCTCTCCCAAATGGCTTTTGTATCTTCCGTTGTTGTTGAAGAAGACTCCTAAGTACTTTTGGCAGTTAGTTTCCATGATGGTTCCCGATTTTAAGACCCATGCCAACTTCTTGGGCCTTCCTGGGCTAACCACCAGTATTTTGGTTTGTTTGTTGTTTATCTGAAGCTCGTTCTTATTTGAGTAAGCGGCAGTAGCATCCATTAGTCTTTGTAGGCCTATCTTTGTATTGCTTAGGAGGACCACGTCATCGGCGTATAATCGGTTTGACAGCTGTAGGCTGCCTAGTTTGGGAGCTTGCGAGTTGACTGTATTTAGGGCCAAGACGCATCCTTGTTTGTCCCCTTGTGTTGTTAAAATTGGTCGTGACAATCTGGAACCGTCACCGATTTTGATCCTTACCCACGTGTCCTGATGCAGTAGCTGTAATGCTCTTAATAGACCATTTGGTATGTTCAGTGAGGAGAGCTTCTGCCATAGCATGGCCCGGTTTACCTTGTCAAAGGCCGTTTTGTAGTCTATAAAACCCATGTAGAGTATTCTGGTGGTGGACTCTGCCTGGTCTATCAAGCAAGAGAGAGCCATTAGATTAACCATGGTGCCTGTGTCTCTTGTGAATCCAGTTTGGTTTGGAGGGATAACAGAGCGTTCCTTGGCCCATGCCCGAAGTGAATTGAGCAATATTCCTGCGAAGTACTTCGCCTCATTGTCGATTAGGGTGACTAGCCGATAATTTCCTGGAGACTTTTTGTCCCCCCTTTACAAATTGGAACGAGAATCGATCCTTGCCAAGAGGGTGGGATGATGTTCTTGTCTAAGATGGAGGTAATGAGTGGAGCTAGCTTGGCGGCCCAGAAGGCCTGATCTTCCTTAATCAAGCATGGAGGAATGCCTCCTGGTCCGTGGGCCCCCTCTTTCCGACCCTTTTTGATCAGCTTTTCAATTTGGTCCTCCCGGACTGTCCTGTGCTAAGTGCTGTTGGCTTGATTTTGTCTGTCTGCATGCTTTTCCGTTATTAGGGCCTTTTTGGAGATGTTCTTCCCTGATTAGTTTTTTACAAAGATTTTCCAGGGTTGAGTTTGCCGTTGTTGCTGCATTGCTGCCCTCTGTGCCAATAAACTGGTTAGGGGTGTGATCTAGTCTGTCATTTAAATGACTGTACAGGAAGAAGTACCACTAGGACTCTAGTATGTTTGACGAGGCAGCTTTCGGGGTGGAGCATCCAAGACTATTTATAGTACGCCAGAACCTCGCGGAGTTGTTGGACCTTAAATCATTGTGTAATTTGGCCCAAAAGGAATTCCAATGAGCACTTCTGTGTTCTTTTTTTAGTCTTTAGGTGACTTTGCGCTTCTCTCAGATTGGTAATAGTTGATTAATCCATTGGCTTTGTTTTTAATTCCCGCTAAAGCTGGTTCATGCTTCTTTTTGCCGATCGTATCACAGTGTAGTGTAGTTCCTATTTTCCCAATAGGCCCTGCGCATTGGAATAACATAAACAGTAGTATGGACGTAGAAGTGCGGATCTTCCAGGTCTCCACTGACTATGCTAAACTTAATTGGGTGTGTTACCAACTAGCTCAGAGGTCACTGAAAACTTTCTTGACTGAATAGGAAGTGACCAGCTTCCCTGGTACAGACAAGAAGGGATTCAGTTTTCCAACAACACCATAAAGATGACAACTTTGCTCCTTAGAATAAGAGTCAATCTCTAGAGTCGTGTGAAACAATAGACAGTTATTTTACTCAGTCAGTTTCGTGCAGATTACTTTCACCAAAGTGCAGAGAATAGAGAGACGGGCTTTTTCAATAAAAAGGTATTATTTATTGAACAGTCTTTCTTCTCATGCAAGAGAAATGAATTGCCACAATTGCAAGACTAGTTATTATAAAAAGTGCGTACAGTAAAATGAGTATTGCGAAATAATACTGTAAAAGCAATGATATGGTTTCTTAGCCATACAATGGTTTAAAATGAATAAAACATATATACATTCATATATACATTTGACTAACGTACTCAACTGGTGCTTCTAACTATGCCTACCCCAGTGTACCTGACCTAAGCCTAATACTTGGGAGGGAGTAAGTAAGTAGCAGTTTTAGTTAAGTTGATTTTGCCAAGGTTTGCTTCAAGAATTCTCTCTAAGGGTTTAGTCAACACCATACCTCTGAAATAGAATGTTGGAGGTCTGGTATCTCCTTCTAGGGACTCGATATCCCAGTCACTCGCAAGAGTAGGCTGGAAACGCCGGAGCTGGATTTCTCGGCAGGAGAAAAGACAGCGTCTCTCTCAGCGCGTCGAGGAAGAGGAAGGGCAGCGTCTGTGGGCAGCTTGCATCTGCTGGGCTCTGAAGGGGACAGCTGTTCTGCTCCTATGTGCACCACACCATCGTTCGCTGATGTCGTTGAGGCAGCAATCGATTAACAAAAGGGGGTGGTGATGAACAGAGTGTCTGAATTGAGCAGACCACTCTTACCCAGTCCAAAGATCAGGGCTTGATCCATCACCGTTATTTATCTCACTGCCCCATCCCAGCTCAGAACATGGCTATATGCAAATCAGTCTGTCCCTGGCCCAGTGCATCATGGGAACAGGGCAGACTAAACTACCAAGCCAATTCTTTACCAGAAAGGAGACAAGCTACCGGGGACCGGTTTCTGGCATTTCAGCCTCTTCGGCCCGGCTTGCTTGAATCCTGATGGAGCAGTGAGAAAGGGACTCATGTCTGAGTATACCCTGCCACACCTATAGTGGCCAAAATCGATTAACAAAAGGGGGTGGTGATGAACAGAGTGTCTGAGTTAAACAGACCACTCTTACCCAGTCCAAAGATCAGGGCTTGATCCATCACCGTTATTTATCTCACTGCCCCATCCCAGCTCAGAACCTGGCTATATGCAAATCAGTTTCTTAGCCATACAATGGTTTAAAATGAATAAAACATATATACATTCATATATACATTTGACTAACGTACTCAACTGGTGCTTCTAACTATGCCTACCCCAGTGTACCTGACCTAAGCCTAATACTTGGGAGGGAGTAAGTAAGTAGCAGTTTTAGTTAAGTTGATTTTGCCAAGGTTTGCTTCAAGAATTCTCTCTAAGGGTTTAGTCAACACCATACCTCTGAAATAGAATGTTGGAGGTCTGGTATCTCCTTCTAGGGACTCGATATCCCAGTCACTCGCAAGAGTAGGCTGGAAACGCCGGAGCTGGATTTCTCGGCAGGAGAAAAGACAGCGTCTCTCTCAGCGCGTTGAGGAACAGGAGGGGCAGCGTCCGCGGGCAGCTTGCATCTGCTGGGCTCTGAAGGGGACAGCTGTTCTGCTCCTATGTGCACCACACCATCGTTCGCTGATGTCGTTGAGGCAGCAATAGCATCAGTATCAGCGAGGCAGCGTTTGCTTAAGGCAACGTTGGTAATATTTATACCTGAAAGGTGCCTGGTTTGACGTAAGTTTTTGGACATAAGACGTCAATAAAGATGTCACTAGGAAGTGATCGTCTCTTAGTGCTCATTAGAGTTCTATTACTAATCAAAACATAGCAAGCGGGGCTTTCCCAGGTTGCTGAGTTTTATCTTGTTGAAGAACTCGGAGTGTAATCTAGGAATCTTAGATAGTGGCTTCTGCTGTGTCATTTGCTCTAATGAGCTGCAGAGGAAGCTGCAGAGGAAGTGATTCTGAAATGTGGCTCTGTTCGTTTTAGGCCAGAGACGAGTTTCTGAAATGTTACTCTTGATCGTTTATGCCAATATAGGGGTACAAAGGGATTATAGCCGTATAGGGGCATAAGGTCACAATATTGATCAGGGTCCTAGATTAGAATGCGACACCCACTCCACGAATTTATGTCCATCAATTTACTAAAACTATAGCAAAAGATGCATGTGTAACATTACCCACCCCAAAATACATATTTGCATATGAAATGGCGTATTTCAAATACATGGAATGTACTGTACGTCTTTAAGCATAGAAATCATTCAAAATTATAGCATATGTAATCAATGAACGATTTTGCGAAAAATTACACATGAAATATCTCTTAATACAGAAAAGAAGTGCGAGATAATTTCATCACATATAAATGCATTTGTTATAAAATGTGCTAGAGGCTGGTGTAAAGTTATTATGTCTCTAAAATTACCTAAAAATAGAAGCTTCTGTTCTTTATGAATAGGTCTACTTTAAGCAAAGAATTTTTGTGCCAGAAAAAAGGTAAATATTTTGAAAAATGTTCAATTCAAAAAAAAAATTCTTGTTGAACGGGGGAATAGAGTTCCAACGTTTTTCAGCAGTTTTTGTTGATCAAAACTGAAGGCCGAATTCAGAGTTCATGGGAACGCTGTGTGTAGGAATGCTTTTCTAAATTATTGTTTCTGTTCGGGTGAGAACATCATATCAGACATGCTCCCAAAGAATTGGTCTACAAAATCAGGTGACAGTTCGACCAAGTTCGATAGTGCTGTAACTTGGCAGGTGTGAGAATGATTGCTGTCATCAAAGTCTGGATCAGCAATGCTCACAGAAGGTCGTACCTGGGTGATGTTGCTTTTATTTTTCGCTCCACTGTTACCACCTAGTCGTAGCACAGGAGTCTCAACGAATGCCGTCATCAGGATTGGTAGCCGCTGGGGACAACACAATGCGTGAGTCGTTATAGGACTTTGCAAAGTATCGATATCCATTGGTACTGCTGATGGAAGTGCAAGACAGATGTCCAACACGCACTCATCTCCGCATAGCATACATCGAAGCACAGGTAAGATGCAGGTCTGCCATATCGGTCTGAATGAAAGAAACCAGGTCATGTTTTGATCTCTCAGCCTGGCCAATCCACGGACTCTAGTTATTCTGTCCCGGTAGCGGATTGCTAGGATCGTTTCTTCCATCCTTGTAGGAGTCATGTCTGAGTTTTGGCTTGCCATATCGGAGCAGGAGGGTCAAAAATTAAATGCCTGCTACAAGTCCCAAAAATAGGGGTATGCCGCCAAAGACTGAATGGACAAAATTAGGAATGATTCCCAGAATTGCTTGAAATGGTGTTAGCAGTCCCGTAAAAATCGTCTTAAATATGCCTGGGATGCCTGTGGCACTAGACATGTTAAGGAGTTGGCTAAGCATTTCTGTGAAATGCACGGGGCAATTTGTTGATAAAAGGTCATGAATCTCAGATGTTGTCCTTGTAACTTGGAGTTCATACGTCTCTTTTGATGACGTGATGGGCACTGTTGTCTGCAAAAGCACAGACTTCATTCTGCTTAAAGTATCAATTCGTATAGAAGAGAAATTCAGATGAGGCCATAAGGGAGTCTCAGTGGCTCCAGGGCCGTTTGGAAACAATGCTTGCATACAGCATTTGGCCATGGATGTTACGCTTACGAGTAGGCTTTTCCTGGCAAAAGGCCACAACATCTGTGATCCGTTATTAGAATGTAACTCCCATTTGCGAGTTGCATAAAGAAAGGCTCTATCTGCGTTGCAGGTGTCACAAGTTGGTGGCATGAAAGGTTGTTTGAATTACCTTCACAGGCTCCGTGTAAATTAATACCCTGGCACAAAAGTATACCGCTTAGTGAATGTTTGCAGTTTTCACCACTAAGAAATACATTTTTGTTGCTGTCACTATAGCATGTGTGTGTGTATGTTAATTTCCACGTTGACTTAATGTATCCTTTACCCAATCGTTCATACTGGCCAGTAGGTATGTATTCAAGGAACTTTTTAAATTGGAAAGTTGTTATCGGAATTGTGATAATCCCGTGTATTATCCATTCAATGACAGGACTTTCTGACATTGTCAAAGGTAATCTCTCAAGTTTTTCGATGCTCAGGATTGTATAGTCTGCTCCTTTCTGTGCCAAGCTGATTTGTTTATCAGTATGGTTAAAGATGGAAAACAATGACGTTGTGTTGATTAAACGCCAAGGCACATAGCCTGAACGAAGATTTTGCAGCGTCCAGCCTAACTGTACAATAGAACGCAATTGGGACTGGCCATGCTGTAACATTAGCAAGTCTTTGTCTATTATATCTATGGCAGATGATACAATACTGTCCAGTGAATATATTCTGGAAGACAGAGTCATTAGCCCATTGTCCACAACAGAAAGTGATTTTTTCAAATTAATACGATCAATTTCTCGTATTTTTTCAGCTGTTTCAATTTGCGTGACTTTCCAAGCCTCGTTGTATGCCGCATAGATGCTGGCCGATATGAAGCATTTTTGAGGCTGTTTGCGTGGTCCCATAATAAAATCGCGGAAATCAGCACCATCTTTAAGTAAAGATAAGTGTTGGTTAATTTCAGCCAGTGTGGATGATTCTAGCCATTCAAGGCACAGCTTCCCTACACTGTATGTTGTTACTATCCCTGGATAATGTCTCTGGGAGTATCTAGGGTCTTGTCTGGACATTGTTAACCCCTGTGTTTTGTTCAGGAATCTATCTTGACAGTTGTTTGTGTCAGTAGGCCAGATTAACCACTTTTTCCAATCAGGATGTGTTCTGTTTAAATGTAAAATTTTAGTTACGTCTATCTCAATATCTGTTGTTGCATTATCAGGTATTGGCTTTGGAATAGACGGTTTGTTAAGGTCTTTAATCTTAGCTAGGCCAAGACAGGTTGTTTGGTGAATTGTTTCATTTAAAAACATTATTTGCTCTGGGATCATGCAGGCTCGAAATAGTGCTTCTAGGCCTTGTACCTGCAACTCTTTTGTGCCCCAGATTGTTTTTGTTTCAATGTTATTTTTCCAATAATCAAAACCAAATGTTATCATTTTTTCATAAAATGCTTCTGAATATATCAATTTAGTATTTGTCAGCATTGTTTTCAATCCTGCTTTATCTAACAGTTTGTAATAAAACATTTCTGCATCACTGGTGTTAAACCCTGAGAAGTACTGAAATTTCTCATATAATGTTTTAGAACTGCTTTTAGGTGGTGTAGCACAATGTTCCCATTGGTTATACTTAAAAACATTTCTAGGTTGTGCAGATTTATGCAAGTAATGATCACCATAGTGTGTGTAGCAGAACATCTGTTCATAACTAGACGAACCTTGTAAATAATCATGATCTGTGAATCTAGCTGACATTTCTAAATCAGACATCATATTATTAATACTTTCAAAATCCCAATCATCAGAGAATGTACTAGGTTTTACAAAGTCACTTAAGGAAACCTTGAATTGATGAGGATACTTCAGGATTTCGACCGGACCATATATTTCATAGTCAGTTTTTTCCCATACCACCCCGCCGGCTATTGGAATGGCTGTGACATTTACTGTTGACAGTTCTCTTTTCTTCACGTGGGATGATCTGTGTGGTTTGAGGACTAAGTTGATGTTCTGACTTGCTGTGTCCATTGTTCTATATTTTCCCTCAATGAATTTTCCCAAACAAAGTACCATGATGAGCCAAAGCAGGAGGAAAAATATACCTAGACCAAACCAGAACTCTAACCATGGAGAAATAAGGTAAATTTCCTTGAGTTGATGAAAGAGTTCTATTGCTTTTTCTTTAAAAGTCTTTTTTGTTTCTGGCATCACTTCGGGGTTGCTTTGATCCTCAGAAAAGTTATCAAAGTTGATGAAGTAGCCAGAGGCAGTTCTGCCAATTGTTGGAATTGTTCTTTCAATTTGTCTTTCGGTAGCACATTCTGATGCCACATCATTGTAGACTGGTGTTTCTTGACGAACTGTTTCAATCTGTGTCTCAAGAGTAACGAGTTCCATGGAATTATTGCATAGTCCCTCTCTGTGCACTGCAGGCTGATTGAATGTGATTAGTCTTTCAGTTTGAACCTTTTGGATTGTTGCAAGTTTGGGTATTCTGTTGTTTCTCGGGAGTCCACTGGGCCTACTGTTGATTATAGGTCACATGCTTGTGGTTTTACCAGGTCGATTGATACAACTGTGTTCTCCTTTTTACCAGCAAGGGGCGGTAGTACTACTGATCTTGTTCCGTTGATTGCTAAGACAGGTACTGCTTTTCTGTAAGAAGGCCCAAATTCCTTCTTCACCGCTATTTTTTCTCTGACTAGATCCCCAATCTTTGGAATCCAGACAGGCCTTGCTGGGGCTGGTGGTGCCTCGTCAGTGGTAGCTGGCTGTTGCTTTAACTTTATGTTGCTTAAGGATTTTCTTGTTTCGTTCAAGTCCTGTAAAACAGCCAAACGATCTTTGATGTCAAAGTCTGTTTTCTTATCTTCTACCACTGATGCCTGACTTCGCATTCTAGTTCCGAACAATAGTTCGTATGGGCTGAAACCTTTTAGAGAATTTCTTGGCAAGTTGTTTAGGCTTAACTGGACACTTATTAAATGTTTGACCCAACCAGCACCTGAACCTAATACCTTCGCTGTTATAGATTGCTTTATGTCCCGGTTTTTTCTTTCTACCACACTGTTCCCTTCGGGGTGTGACGGACAAGAATACCGCAAGCCAACGCCCATGCTGGCCATGGCCTCCTTATAAGCTCGAGAGCTAAAAGTAGGACCCTGGTCAGAATGGAACATGGAAATTGCGTATGTGCCGATAAAGACTCGCAGATCTTTTATAACCGTTCTGGCGTCAGCCGAGCGCTGGGGCCACATTTTTTAAGTGGATTTAGCCTTAATGATATACAATGGGACGCGTTTCTCTTGTTTGATTGCGCGGATAGATCGCCTTATGCTTTCTATTAGGGTTTCTGACACTACACTGGCCGGTTCTCCACTGCGATCTCTGTTGCAGTCTTCACAGTTTTTTGCAAATTCATGAATACCTTCTCTCATTTCCGGCCACCAGTACTCTGCTTGTAATTCTTTCAGAGAGTCCCTGATTGTTTGGTGTCTCAGACCCAACCCCATATGTGCTTCCTGTGTGAGGAAACCTCTTCGGTTCCTGTTTGGAATTACCCTATCCCCCACTCCAGGGATTCGAGCAAAAGGAACAGAGTTTGCATCAATTACGTATGCATAATTGAGTAGATGGTTCACGGGTAGTGCTGCACAGTCACCTTTTTCGGACGTTTTGACTGCCAGCATGGTTTCCCCGTCTATGTATTTTTCTGAACGCTTTTTTGTGGCTACGGAAGCCGGTTTAGTTGCTTCCGCTGTGGCTGTATTAGCCAATGAATTCCCTGCAACGTGAACGCCATCACGTTGATGACTCAGAGTGTGTATCACGTGAGTCTTTTGTAGTTCTTTCTTTAAAAGAGCTACCTGTTTCCAAAGCATTTTATGCTTTATTGTGGCACCTGTGTCATCTTTGTAATCATTTTCAATCCAGCTCTGCAACTTATTATTGTAAGAGTTGACGCATAAATGCGAATCGCACACGATTAGTGTGGGGAATTCGCGATCTGCATTTTCAAGCGCCATCTTTAAAGACCTGATTTCAGCTCTCTGAGCCGAACAGTTTCTTACTGATTCAGTTTTTGTTATTTTCGGTCTGAATTTACCGCACAGCCAACAAACTTTAACACTCGCATAGGCTGCATCGTAGGATTTGTTCTCTACGTTGAAATGCTGTACACATCTATCTGTATAGATTATACAGGCATACTGTGGGAGAGGCAGAAGTTCGATTGGCAGAGGATATTCTTCTTCATAAGTCAAATCATTCCGTTTTTCGAATTGCGGGGCGAAATAGTATTTCACATCTTCCGCTCCTAGAGAATCTACACACTGTATCCATTTCGGATCCAGTGACACTGTAGGCAGGCTTACTGGGCTGAATAGCGCCTCGAAGGCGGATTCCGCTGTGAGGATATTAATCCTTTTGCCATGTGCTAGTTCTCGTTCATTCACTAATGCAGTTTCTACTGCTTTCACAGTATTTTCTGTTGGACTGAATGTTTTTTCTGCTTGTGTGTACAAGTGAGATTTAATTGAAATTGGTACCTTTTCTACCTCATTAGAGGTTAGGTACGTGAATCCACATCTTCCTGGGATGACTCGGATTACAAGATTGCGTGTGTTGTCACGTGTATCTAATTTTGTTTTTGCTAACATGTCTGTTTGCAGTGATCTCAAAATTTCTGTGTGTTTTTGAGTCCAAGTGATTGGTTTAAAATCAGGTTTAATTAGTTCGTAGAGAGGTTTAACCCTCTCCGCATAATTTAGAATGTAAGTTCTACCGAAATTCAGGAAACCTAGAATCGATTGTAAATTTTTCAGCGTTTTTGGAGCTTGGAGTACAGCGCACTTCTCTAAGAAGTTGTCCGCTAGGCTTTTTCCTTCACTTGATAATTTGTATCCTAAAAATAATACTGTCAGATGGGCAATTCGAGACTTTTTAAAGTTGAATTTGTAACCCTCTGCTGCAAACCCAAGTATGATGGTGTTCACTCTTTTCAAGTGAGTCTCCAAGTCGTCGTCTGTGAGATAGATATCATCTACGTAAGATAATGCCTCATCATCATATATTTGTAGTAACTCTGTTACTCTGGCTGAAAATAGTCCTGGGCTGTTTTTGAATCCCTGTGGGAGCCTACAGAAATTTTTCTGTGACCCCATTACTGAGAAAGCGGTCAAATATCTGCTTTCTGGTGCAATATTTTGACAAAAGAAACTATTAGATATGTCTAATGTTGTTTTATATTTTTTCCTAACTATGTTATTCATTAGTGCAGCACTATGCAAATTTTGTACTGCAAATGTTTTGCAACATGCGTTAAGGTGTCTGTAGTCCAAAACTAGACGATATGAATTGTCTGGCTTGGAGACAGGAAACAAAGGATTGTTCATTTGAGAGGTGCATGTTTCAATCACCCCCTGGTATTCAAGTTGATCTAAAATCTCCCTGACTTGTTTTTTAGCTTCTTGCTTAATGGGATACTACCTTTGTGCAGTCGGTTGATTTTTTAATTGGATTTTGTGAGGAGGAGAGTCCTCATCCCATCCTACATGATTCTTATATAATGCCGGTGCCTGGGCCACTGCCCATTTCCTTGCATAAGTATATTTTTTGTGACTCGGAATGTGATTCGAGAAGGCAGGCATAATCATTTCTTCGCCACGAGTGCACTCCCTGACAAACTCTGGGGGCCAATCTTTTTCAGCTAACAGAATATCATAGCCTTTTGAGAGTTTATCCCAAAATAGACCCCTTATTTTCCTAGTCTTATCACCCTCTATACGCAATGTTATTTCGTATATCTTATGGGGCTCGCTAACTCTGGTGTCGGCAGTTTCAACCTGAATGTATTAATTCGTGTCCACTGTCTCCAGGTGACTCATCAGGATCTTGCGAGCTATACTGATTTCTGATGCACTGTCTAACATTGTCTGTGCCCACTCCCCGTTTTTCAACTGTGTCCTCAGTATTCTCGGAATGTTCGATTACTCTAATACTGGCTACCTTCTTTCTTGGAAATTGAGGTTTTTTACTTTGAGCAGGTTCCTTGTCTTTGGACTTGGTGTGCTCTCCTGGGTCTGACCGTCCTCTTCTTTCCGATTTCTGCGAAAAAGATCGAGAGGGACGTGCATCAATACTTTGATATCTATCAGGCTTCTTCAAATTATCCCTATTTCTAAGGTTGTATCTTTTCTCAGAGGGCTCCCTCTGGGGAGACTGGTGTTCTCGAGTCGGAGTTCTTTCCCTCCGTCGAGGCGACCTTCCTCTGGACTGGAAAACTTTTTCCTTGGGATTGTTTATTTCCATCCCAGCTCTTTTTAGGAGTGTTTGAATTATTTTTAATAAATAATTTTTCAGGATTTTCGAGCAGTTGGGGCTTCACTGGTTTTCCACCCAAGTTGTCTCTACCTAGTTCTTCATAGCATTTTTCTATGATTCTGGCAAGCTCAATTGGTTGATCTGTTATATCTGTTTCCTTCAACTTCTGGTGGATCACTACAGATGCTGCTTCTCCTTTTATGTTGGCTAGTAATATAGCCGAGACCTGCTTGAAGTCTTTCAGTAATTTCATACCAAGAGTTAAAGCAGGTTCTGGACTGTATTCATTCTGAATCTGTTTTAGCACTTCTGGTATTACCGCCATTGACGGAACACCATGTGTTTTCGTGTAAATGGAAGCAAAGACTGTACCCCAAGTGTCACAGTCCTCCACGTGTGGTGCGACCCCCATTGGAGGGCAGATGGTCAAGATCCTGTGTTTCTCAATAGGGGTAGTATTCGGAAATACTGCCTCTATTTGAGGAATTTGTTCCCGTTTTATGGGTATTTTACCAAGACATGACTGTATGTTCTGTGGTGTAATTTTATTGGTGTTCCCCTGATGAGGGGTCAGCTGTGGTACATTAACAGCTGATTGGACTGTAGCAGTCCGCATTACATATTGGATTAATTGCCTATGTATTTTAATTAATGTTTTTAGCTGTGCTAAAAGTTCTTCTCTAGACATTTTTTCAATGTCCGGATGTGGTGTGTAGCTGGCTAGAACCGGCCACGTTGCTCCTGGTCTACCTAGTGGACCGAGCCTGGTAATATGATCATTGTGTTTTAGGGTGCCTTTAAACCAGAGCAAATGCTCTTGGAATTTTAATGGGATTTCAGTCTCCTCGAAAGGAGCGTACTCTTCCGGTGGATCCACTACTATATAGTAGTGGAACTCGTGTGTTGCGGCGTTTGCCGCTGGAAATTTTATCCAAGAATAGAACACCTCGGTCTGCCGATATTCGTGTGCCTCTATCACGAAGACGACTGTGCCACCTTGTGTGGTCAGTCCATTTTCTATAAGTTTTGACGTTATAGATTTTCTTAAATGTGCCGGGATGATTATTGCACCCGGTTCAGTAGTCCCGTCGGGACCCTGCTGAGTCGCATTTACTGCGGCATCAGTTCCGTTGTTTTCTACTGACATTTTAGAAATGCAGGTTTTGCAGAGCAGGTCTCCAAGGAGACAAAGATTAGGAGCACAATATTTTGGAACACTGTATCCTTCAACGTTGAATAAACCAGAGCTTTACATAGGAATCTCTTCCTACTGAGTTCGGGCGGATTTTAACCTTTCACCCACTCCAGACGTCTATTGGAGTATTTACGGGAGAAAGGGGTCTGTGTGAAAAATGCACGACTGAGTTACTCTAACATCTTGCGTTAGTTTATCGCCTTACCAAACGTTGGGCGCCATGTAGTGTAGTTCCTATTTTCCCAATAGGCCCTGCGCATTGGAATAACATAAACAGTAGTATGGACGTAAAAGTGCGGATCTTCCAGGTCTCCACTGACTATGCTAAACTTAATTGGGTGTGTTACCAACTAGCTCAGAGGTCACTGGAAACTTTCTTGACTGAATAGGAAGTGATCAGCTTCCCTGGTACAGACAAGAAGGGATTCAGTTTTCCAACAACCGCATAAACATGACAACTTTGTTCCTTAGAATAAGAGTCAATCTCTAGAGTGGTGTGAAACAATAGACAGTTATTTTACTCAGTCAGTTTTGTGCAGATTACTTTCACCAAAGTGCAGAGAATAGAGAGACGGGCGTTTTCAATAAAAAGGTATTATTTATTGAACAGTCTTTCTTCTCATGCAAGAGAAATGAATTGCCACAATTGCAAGACTAGTTATTATAAAAAGTGCGTACAGTAAAATGAGTATTGCGAAATAATACTGTAAAAGCATTGATATGGTTTCTTAGCCATACAATGGTTTAAAATGAATAAAACATATATACATTCATATATACATTTGACTAACGTACTCAACTGGTGCTTCTAACTACGCCTACCCCAGTGTACCTGACCTAAGCCTAATACTTGGGAGGGAGTAAGTAAGTAGCAGTTTTAGTTAAGCTGGTTTTGCCAAGGTTTGCTTCAAGAATTCTCTCTAAGGGTTTAGTCAACACCATACCTCTGAAATAGAATGTTGGAGGTCTGGTATCTCCTTCCAGGGACTCGATATCCCAGTCACTCACAAGAGTAGGCTGGAAACGCCGGAGCTGGATTTCTCGGCAGGAGAAAAGACAGCGTCTCTCTCAGCGCGTTGAGGAACAGGAGGGGCAGCGTCCGCGGGCAGCTTGCATCTGCTGGGCTCTGAAGGGGACAGCTGTTCTGCTCCTATGTGCACCACACCATCGTTCGCTGATGTCGTTGAGGCAGCAATAGCATCAGTATCAGCGAGGCAGCGTTTGCGTAAGGCAACGTTGGTAATATTTATACCTGAAAGGTGCCTGGTTTGACGTAAGTTTTTGGACATAAGACGTCAATAAAGATGTCACTAGGAAGTGATCGTCTCTTAGTGCTCATTAGAGTTCTATTACTAATCAAAACATAGCAAGCGGGGCTTTCCCAGGTTGCTGAGTTTTATCTTGTTGAAGAACTCGGAGTGTAATCTAGGAATCTTAGATAGTGGCTTATGCTGTGTCATTTGCTCTAATGAGCTGCAGAGGAAGCTGCAGAGGAAGTGATTCTGAAATGTGGCTCTGTTCGTGTTAGGCCAGAGACGAGTTTCTGAAATGTTACTCTTGATCGTTTATGCCAATATAGGGGTACAAAGGGATTATAGCCGTATAGGGGCATAAGGTCGCAATATTGATCAGGGTCCTAGATTAGAACGCCACAACAGGATCCCAAGAGGTCGACTGTTGGGTCCCGATCGCTTTTGCATGTGCTATTGGTTTTACATATTTGGCAGAAAAATTCCTTGCAAAGTTTGTCCAGATTGCAATTTGATCTTCGGTTGTTGTGGTGGTGATCACAATCATGTGTTTTGCCTCCGTTGCTACCTGCTGTAGATTTTCGACCGAGCATTTGATACGTGAGCTTGTGCCCCTACCTTTGCATGTTGTACCAGCCTGGTGCTGAGAAGAATTTCTTGAGGGCTGTGGTCGCTTTCTAGTCTGTTGCCAAACCCAAAGCCGGAAATTTGATTCAAGAGGGGAAGGCTGACAAAAGTGTAGTCAATCAAGGATGCGTCAGTTTTTGATAAAAATTAAAGGCCAGGTGGCTTGTCTGGAAGGAAACGCCCATTGAGGGCACTCAGGCCAAGATGTTCCAGGTTTCCTTGTAAAATGCGGCCCTTCATATCCTCTTTGGTCCATCCAGGATTGACCTGCGGTGGTAGGCCCAGTCGCTTTCCTCTGTTTTGGTTACATCGTTTTTATGTAACTCAGACATTAGCCACATATTAAAGTCTTCAGACAATAAGATGTCAGCGTTCGAGGAATCAGATCTCATGCCCAACACTGTAGATATCACCTCCTCTGACAGGGATTGCCTGGATGCAGAGTTTGGGCAGATATACACGTTCAGTAAAATTATTGTCCTGGGCTGGCCATTGTGGGTACTGAAGGAAATTCTCACTGACTGAAGAGATTGGGAAGGGCTGGTGAGGTCCTGTCAGGTGATTGCATTGTTTATTCATATGTAGATGGCTAGACCTCCATTGCCTCGTCCTGAGAATTTCGTTTTTAAAGCTGGAGTGTGGTGAGTTTTGAAGCCTTCCAGATGCTGTGGCTCCACAAGCCATGACTCTTGTAGCAATATGATGTCAAACGACCGTAGGTAGTAGGTCGTGGCATCATCCCCCATTTCATTTGATTGCCCATTTATGTTCCAAGAGCAGATCCTTAATGGGCATTCATCTTGGGCCTTTTGGCTATTGTTTTGTCAACGTAGCAGCCGGGTTAAGTTTAGTGATCCCGCCAACCATGACCATTTGCAGGCCTGTTCCAGCCCCCTGTTCAGTGTGTGTTGGCCATCTCTTGCTGTTTTTTCTTTCGAATCAGAGATGGGAGTTTTGTCCCGGGCGTTCCTCAGGACTGAGTAGACCGCTCTTTGTCCTCTGCTTGAGCGCTTAATGGCTCGGGTTTCATGCAGAAATGTGGGTAGCCTGGTTCCCTGCCGGGGAGTACGGTAATGACTCACTGCTTGTAGGTTTCTGTATGCCTTAGAATTTTATTCATTGCCTCTGTCGAGCGCCAGGAGACCGTTGTGGCTTCATGTGTTTGACCTAGGCCTTGTGCCATGAATTCTATTGAAATCATATCTTGAGATGTTACGGCGTTCGACAGGCCTATGGCTTCAATCAATTTCATGATGTTTCCACGGTTTAATATGTTGCAACTGCCTTTGGACTTATATTCTCGATAAAAGAGCGTAAAGGTTGAAACTCCATGAGGGAGGGCCTCAGAAGACTCCAGTGATGTCTCCGGCCCTGGCGTACAGTCCATTAGGCCAGATCTTGCCAGGGGTGCGAGGGTTACCTCCTTTGTTACTTTGTGCGCCGGTATGGGAGCCGGCATGTTCAATACTCTTGGGCTCATTTGACTCTTATGATTTGTGCCACAGCTGGTTAGCACTTCGCCTCCCATGCCCTGCGCAAGTGTGGTAAAGTTGCCCGAATGCTCTTTGTGCAAGCTGCTGGCTTGGTCCGGGTTAGGTGAATTGCTGCTGCCAGGTGACTCTATAGGCCTGGTACACCTTTGGCCCTTTGCCCTTAGCAGAGACTTGGGGTCCCCAGGTGCCAATTGAATATTAATAATTGGCTCAGTTTTCCCCCCTTTTCTCGTGTGCTCAGGGTCGACCCCATCAGCATCCTTTTCCTTCTTAATGGTTGGGGAGCCAGTCTGATTTTGTTTGACGTTGCCAGATGAAGATGTTTGGTTCTCTACTTCTTTGGTTGCCCCGTCTATTCTTATTTGATCTTTGTGGCACTTTGGGGCGGCTCCTCTATAGGTGTTGAACAGTGGGTAGAAACTCAGATCTTGCTTGGACCGGCGAATCTTATTGCGGCCTTTCCGCTTTCTTTGTCTTTTCTCCTTGCCGTTGTGATCTTCCATATCCTGATCTATTTGGGATGGTGAGATGGGCTCTCCTTTGCCCACGGCGGAGGATTTTTGTAAGTTGATCGTAGTGCTGCTGGTGGCTGATGGTTCCAGGGATCCTGACATAGCCCTATAACTTCTGCGATTGTCGCCTCCTTATCTTTATTTGCGGGGCTTGTGACACCATTTTTTGTGCTTCGGAGGAGAGGCTTTGTCGTTGTAATTTCTTTTAGGCCCTTCATCATTTTTGCCATTGTCTCTGGTAGTGTGCTTAGTTTCTCAATTATTGGTGAGCAATCACAACTTTGTTGCAGGAGATCAGCATCTGCTTGGGCCAGTCTAATCAAGTTATTTAAATTTGTAATTTTATCGTCTATGTTGGCGACGTACACTGCAAGTGTGTTCAAAAGGCTGATTTGTATGTCCATTTTGTTGGCTTGGTTCGTCATGGCATCAGCTGACCTCTGTAGAATGTCCAGGGCTGTAGCCCATGCCGTCACCTGTTTGAAGTCCTCCTTCTTCCACTCGTGAGCGGCTGGTGGGGGCCTGGACTGGTGTGGAGAGTCCTTGCCATATGATGAAAGCATATTTTCCCACTCTTTTGATTCTAGGAAGGAGAGATCCCTTTCTGCTGAGAAAGCGTCCCCCTCACATAGCAAAGGCCTAGTCCAGCTCTGCCCGTGGTGTGAGCAGTGGGCAAGGCCTCTTCCGCCATTGTCCCCGCGCTGTGGTGGATACTCTTGTGGTTCAGATTTTGTAGGGCAGGAGTGACCGCTCCCCCTTTCGTTGTGTCGCTTGTACTGTCCTTTGTGCCCGACTTTGTTGATGAATCGATGTACTTCGAAATTAAGTTGGTGCTGACGTGGGGGAAGGCTGCGAAATTGGCTGCAGAGTCACTCATTGCCTCTAAGTATGTTGGTGTGGTCTTAATGTGAGTGCTCCCAGCAGTGGCCAAGACTGGAGGCGGAACCCCTAAACTGCTCAGCATGGTTATATTATGGTCTCCATCCCCCTGCGTTGTTTCTAGCACTTCAAACTTGCTGATGTCTATGTCTTTATTGGTTAGTGGCTTGCCTGTCTCGATGTTGCCACCTGAGCTGCCCTTGGAAATGGTCACTGTGGGGCTCAAAGGAATAGGTAATACCTTGATTTTTGTATTGCTCGAGAAGACGGCTGACGCTGCGTCTTTTAAAAAGGTAAATTTAGATGTTATTTTTGGTTGAATGCTGGATGATTTGTAGTGAGCGGAGCCAGCTTTTTGCGAGTGCAAGTGGGATGTGCTGACTATATTACTTCCAGATACGGCTTGGCGATAGGTCGAGTATCCGACCGGTGTCAACAGTGGATAACTCTTGTGGAGTGGAGAAGTGTGGCTCAATGGTTAGAGCGGCAGACCTTGATGCAGAGCGCTGGCCAGGGACCAGGGTTCGATTCCCGCCTCGGCGGGATCGGGCTTAAATTCCTCTGACCGGATATTCTCGCCTCAGTGCCAAATCTAAGCATGGGCCCCACGCTGCAACTATGGGCAATAGGTTGCTTAGTCTCCACAACGGCCCGAGATACACAAGGGATGCCTGGTTTCACCATGGGATGCTCAGGAGTGGACACCTCACAAGGAAAAGCCAGGAGGGGTTCCCTTGTGGTAGGAGTACAATCGCCGGAATGCTTACGGGTTACTGTTCGCGCTATGCAAATACAACACATTTACACACATTACACATTTGCTTTACTCTCCGTTTTCTTTTCTTTTGTGGAACTGCGCCCTTGGTTTCCCTGATCGCATCCTCTGTTTTGTCCGGTTTTGTGGCAAAAAGCCAAGGTACTGGGACTTGGATCTTGGGGCTTGTAGCCCGTATAGACAGCGTAATGGTCAGCGTGGAAGTTTTGAGTGGACCAGGCACTCTGGAGTGGATGAGGATGAGGATGAAAGCAATGTTCACTACTGATTGGCTGATTAGCTGAACACGTGCGTCTCACACTGGGTTGTTTGGGGTGGCTGCTCTCTCTTTTGTTTCTCTTTTCTCCCGCTGTCTGCTTCCTGCACCCTGGCAGCTCTCTGTTGACTGGCTATTCGCTATCTGTCACTGTCTGTTGCTATCAGCTGCTGCTTCTGCTGCGGCTAGGTGGTTTCTTCCTTATCTGCGCACAAAGGCATATGCCTTCCACCAATCGCCACTTCAACAGTTAGTCCCACAAAGCTTTTTTATGCTTTTCTACGTTTGTCCCATGGCCTGCCGTTTTGGCCTACCACTGCAGACTAGGCATGGGTGGGTAGATGGGTAAACATGAAGCTCCTTTCCTCCGTGCCTCTCCACACCCCCAGAGGGGGCCTGAGGGAGCCTGTGTTGTACTATTTTGCTGTGATGTGGTGGGTTATGTTGGTGGGGTATGCTGGGGGGTTATACTGTTTGTCCGTCACCACCACTCACCACTCGTGGCTCTTCCCCCTCACCACCTCCACCGCTTGTGAGGGTGTTGTGCTAGCAATGCCAGAGCCTTGGGAGCTTCCAAGCGTCAGTCAAAACAGTAAGTCAGCGAATCGGGACTCGGCTCTGCAACATGCAGCTGAGGCAGGTAGCTGATGCAGGTAGCCGGTACAGTTGGAACAGGTGATACATCTGACGAGCATGCAGTTTGAAACAGTCTGTGAGCAGGTTGTGAACAGTTTGAACAGTCTGTGAGCAGGTTGTGAGCGAGCGAGCGTTAGACTACAGCGGTCCCGCTTTATCAACTGCCAGTCCCACCTGCCTCGCCTGCCTCACCTGCCTCACCTGTTTCCTGTCTGGGCACTGGTCTCCTGCTCTAGTGTCCCGATCCGTCCCAGTTCCGTCACGGCTCGGGGGCAGACTCAGGGCCAGGCGCCAGACTCCTCAGGGTCACTTTTCCCTTTTCCCTAGGGAGAAGCGAGGGGCGAGCCGGTGATGTGCGGGCGAGCGGGTCCCACTCAAGCTCAGACTCCAGCCCTACCCCAGTCACGGCCGGAAAAGCAATGGTGGCTCCTCTCACGCCAGGGCTCCAAAATTCTCCGATTTGGCACCAAACGCTGAGTTCTACACGCCACCTACTGGAGATTACAGGGCAGTGAGTGAAAATGGGATGGATCTGCTGGTCTTATCGAGGCACCGGAACCGTGTGCATTATTGTACCGCTGATCTGCAGCTGTTCTTGGGTTGTGGAGAGGTGTCAATAGCCATCAATCAATCAAATAAAGCATTTGTATAGCGCACTACTCACCCGGAGGGTCTCAAGGCACTAGGGGAGAGGGGGTCCGCTACTGCTCGAACAGCCAGGTCTTGAGCTGCTTCCTGAAGGCGAGGTGGTCCTGGGTCAGGCGGATGTGGGGCGGGAGGGAGTTCCAGGTCTTGGAGGCGAGGTAGGAGAAGGACCTTCCCCCTGTGGTGGCTCTTCGGATGCGGGGGACGGCGGCGAGGGCGTGGCTGGTCGATCGAAGCTGGCGTTTGGGAGCGTAGAAGTTGAGGCGGCTGTTGAGGTATCCTGGGCCTTGGTTGTGCAGGGCTTTGTGTGCGTGGGTGAGGAGACGGAAGGTGATGCGCTTGTTGACCGGGAGCCAGTGCAGGTCTCTCAGGTGTCCGGAGATGTGGCTGCGGCGGGGGATGTCCAGGATGAGTCGTGCTGAGGCGTTCTGGATCCGCTGGAGTCTCTTCTGGAGTTTGGTGGTGGTTCCGGCGTAGAGGGAGTTGCCGTATTCCAGTCGGCTGGTAACGAGGGCCTGGGTGATCGTCTTCCTGGTCTCGGTGGGGATCCACCGGAAGATCTTGCGTAGCATGCGTAGGATATTGAAGCGCAATGAGGAGACGGCGTTGACTTGTCTGGTCATGGAGAGGGAGGAGTCCAGGATGAAGCCCAGGTTGCGTGCGTGGTCTGTTGGTTTGGGTGCGCTGCCTATGGCGGGGGGCCACCAGGAGTCGTCCCAGGTGGAGGGTGAGGATCCCAAGATGAGGACTTCCGTCTTGTCAGAGTTCAGTTTCAGGCGGCTGTTCTTCATCCATTCGGCTACCTCTTTCATCCCTTTGTGTAGGTTGGCTCTGGCGGTGGCGGGGTCGTTGGTGAGGGAGAGGATTAGCTGGGTGTCGTCGGCGTAGGAGATGATGTTGAGGTTGTGCTGGCATGCGATGGCTGCGAGGGGACTCATGTAGATGTTGAAGAGGGTTGGGCTGAGCGAGGAGCCTTGAGGAATGCCACAGATGACTTCGGTGGCTTCTGATCTGAACGGGGGGAGGCAGACTCTCTGTGTCCTTCCGGCGAGGAAGGAGATGATCCACTCCAGTGCCTTCTCCTGGATTCCGACGTTGCTGAGGCGCTGTACTAGGGTGCGGTGGCAGACTGTGTCGAAGGCCGCGGAGAGGTCTAGGAGGATGAGGGCCGCTGTTTCTCCGTTGTCGAGCAGGGCTCGGATGTCATCGGTTGCTGCGATCAGTGCGGTCTCGGTGCTGTGGTTGGCCCGGAAGCCAGACTGCGAGAGGTTGAGGGATCCGTTCGTCTCGAGGAAGGCGGCCAGCTGTTTGTTGACGGTCTTCTCGATGACTTTTGCGGGAAACGGGAGCAGCGAGATGGGTCGGTAGTTCTTGAGGTCGGTGGGGTCGGCTGATGGCTTCTTCAGTAGGGCGCTGAGTTCGGCGTGCTTCCAGCTCTCCGGGAAGGTAGCGGTGTTGAAGGAGGTGTTGATGATGTCCCGCAGGTCGGGTGCGATGATAGCGTCAGCCTTGTTGAAGACGTGGTGGGGGCTTGGGTCGGTCGGAGATCCGGAGTGGATGGAGTTCATCGTGCGGATGGTGTCTTCGGTGCTGATCGTGGTCCAGGTGTGGAGGGTGGTGGTGGGGGGCGGTGGTTCGGTTGTGGCGTGCGTCGGTTGAGTGCTGAAGCTGTTGTGTATGTCCGCGATCTTGTTGTGGAAGTAGAAGGCGAGGGAGTTGCAGAGGTCTTGCGAGGGGGTGATGTTGTTGTTTCCGGCGTTGGGGTTGGAGAGCTCTTTAACGATGTTGCGAGTTCCTTGCTGTTGTGTGCGTTGTTGTCCAGTCGTTCCTTTAATGCAGTCTTCTTGGTGGTGTGAATCAGTTGGTGGTGTTTTCGGGTGGCGAGCTTGAGGGCAGTCATGTTGTCCGGGGTGGGGTCTCTGCGCCAGGCGTTCTCAAGGGCTCTGCAGTTCTTCTTGGAGCACTTGAGTTCGTCGGTGAACCAAGGGGCTTTCTTGCTGCCGGGTCTGCTAGGCGGGGTCCTCAGAGGGGTGAGGTGGTCTGCGCAGTCGCTGATCCACTTCGTGAGGTTGGTGGCCTCTTGGCTGGGGTTCGTTGCGCTGGTGGGTGGGCTCTCGTTCAGGGAAGTTGCGAGCTGTTCGGCTGTGATCTTGTTCCAGCTTCTGCGTGCAACCTGTTGCTGGTGGTGGTGGATCGTGGTCCTTCTGAAGCTGAAGTGGACGCAGCTGTGATCCGTCCAGTGGAGTCCGGTGGAGTGGCTGAAGGCGATGTCCTTGCTGGATGAGAAGACGGGGTCGAGTGTGTGTCTGGCGTAGTGGGTGGGGGTGGTCACCAGTTGCTTGAGACCGAGGTTGGCGAGGTTGTCCAGCAGGGTGGTGGTGTTTCAGTCGTTTTTGTTCTCCAGGTGGAAGTTGAGGTCCCCGAGGAGGATGTAGTCAGCGGAGGGGAGGGTGTGCGACCACGCTGAGTTGTGTGCGTGGTCCCGGGGGTCTGTAGATGAGGGTGCCTCTGAGGGTGGTCTTGGGGTCGATGTGGATCTGGAAGTGCAGGTGCTCAGCGGCGGCGAGGGTGTCGTCGGTGTTGGTCGTGATGCGGATGGAGTTCCTGTGGATGATGGCGATGCCTCCTCCTGTCTGGTTGACGCGGTCCCTCCGGATGATCTTGTAGCCGTCCAGGATGGCGATGGCGATGTCGGACACTGAAGAGGCGTTCATCCAGGTTTCCGTGAGGAAGGCGACGTCTGGGGCTGTGGTGTCGATCAGGTTCCAGAGCTCGACGGCGTGTCTGTGGACGGAGCGGGTGTTGAGCAGGATGCACTTCAGGTGGCTGATGTTGTTGCTCGTCGGGGTCTTGGGCACTGCTGGAGTGGTGCAGGTCCGGATGCAGGAGAACTTGCAGGAGTTGCAGCAGAAGGGTCCGTGGGTGCGTCTCGGGGTGGCTTGGTAGCAACCCGGGAGTCGGCCGGCGTTGAGTGCGTTGAGTTCGGTGGCGTTGTAGGTCCGGCGGGTGGGCTGGTGTCGGCGGGAGCCAGGGGTCCTGGCGCTGGGCGCAGTCCGGTCGCGGACGGGCGCAGACGGGCTTACCTTTGGCGCACCTTCGGCGCACAATCGGCGCGCCCGCTGCGTGTCAACGCTGCGCGTTCGCACGGTCGCCATTTATGGCGAAGTGCAGGGAGGGGCAGCTGGGAGGCGGGAGCGGGGAGGAAGGGGGCGTGTCTACACTCCCCGGCGGCGGGAATCGGCAGCGGGGAGCGGGTGCAGGGGACAGCAGCACAGGGGGGGATACAGGTACAGAGAGCAGCACGGGGACAATAACAAAGTTACAGGGTACAGAATACAAAATTAAAATACAGTAGAAACGAGTACAGCTAGACAGTGGCACACAGCGCAGCAAAACAGGTGGGGGGCGTGGCCTGAGGGCGGACCCGAGGGCGGGAAGGCTCAGCGAGGCAGATAGTAGCGGCAGGCGGGGGCACACGCAGCAGCTGGTGGCCGTGCGGCGCGGGGGTGTCCTACAAGTAGGTCACACTCACCTGTGCCGCACGGTCGCCATTTATGGCCAAGTGCAGGGAGGGAGGGTCAGCTGGGAGGCGGGATCGGGGAGGAAGGGGGCGTGTCTACACTCCTCGGCGGCGGGAATCGGCAGCGGGGAGCGGGTGCAGGGGACAGCAGCACAGGGGGGGATACAGGTACAGAGAGCAGCACGGGGACAATAACAAAGTTACAGGGTACAGAATACAAAATTAAAATACAGTAGGAACAAGTACAGCTAGACAGTGGCACACAGCGCGGCAAAACAGGCGGGGGGCGTGGCCTGAGGGCAGACCCGAGGGCGGGAAGGCTCAGCAAGGCAGATAGTAGCGGCAGGCGGGGGCACACGCAGCAGCTGGTGGCCGTGCGGCGCGGGGGTGTCCTACAAGTAGGCCATGGCATGTTGGGATATCCAGCGTCACCTACAAATATACATCATGTAAATTAGTGGTTCAGGAGATGCCTTCAGAGCAAACGATACTGAGACACAGAGGACAAACAGAGTATACCCACCAACAAGATATGCCTGATCGTTGCACAGCTGCAGCATCATTTTTGGCACCCTGCTATGCCTCATGATGAATGCATCATGGCACGATCCTGGAAAACGTGCACAAACAAGGGAAATCTGCATGTTAGCAAGACATACCACCAAAGCATTTATTGAATGGTAATGTTTCCTGTTGTGGTAAGCCTGCTCCTGAGCCTGTGGTGGCACCAAAGCCACATGTGTCCAATAAATGGACCCAATGACATGTAGCATCCCTCCCAGGGCATAGAATTCCCCCTTGACATCTATCAACTCTTCCGGAGTCGGAAATCTGATGAATTCATCTATGTGCTCGCAGGACATGGATGAACATTGTTTGGGACATTCCCCCAACATCCCCTTTGGTGAATTCAAACATACCTGTTGCAAAGAAATGGAGGGCTGCCATCACCTTTAGCTTGGGGCTCAGCGCAGTTGGATACCTGTGTCGCGGTTGGAGATGTGGTTCCAGCCTGTTTGTCAAGTGCAGAATCAACTGTCGAGTGAATCTGTAACGTCGGATGCAGTCACGTTCCCTAATGGTAGCCAAGTCTGCAAATGGGGTTTGTAGAGGAGGTGACTGGCAGGACATATTTGGGAAGAATGAAGACTAACTGTCAGCCAAAATCGATAGCAATGTCATAGCAGGATCACTGACTAAATATCGAGGGACAAAATATAGACTACCCAAAATATAGATTCCGAAATATCGACAGACAAAATATCGAATTCCTATCTACAAACAGGTAAGTACCAAAATAACGACCCCAAAATATCGTTTATATATATATATACATTATAAAAATATCGAATTTCTTATAATTAATGTAAAATTTAAAAAATATTAAAAATAAATAGCTAAAATATACTTAAAAATACTTAAATTACCTTAAAATTATTAAATAACTAATTTAACTTATAAAAAAATAATACAATCATATCTGTTAAAACATATATATATATTACCTTAATATTCATAAAAAATACACAATATTATTACCGTAGGATAGCGGAGCTGTATAAATTACTATTTCCACTCCTGGAAGTGCAACATTAGGGAAAGCGTTGGATAGCGTAGGGGTAAAAATTACTATTCCCACTCCAAAGAGTGCAACAATAGGGAAAGCGTTAGATAGCGTAGAGGTAAAAATTACTATTCCCACAACAGAGAGTGCAACAGTAGGGAAAGCGTTGGATAGCGTAGGGGTAAAAATTACTATTCCTACTCCAGAGAGTGCAACAGTAGGGAAAGCGTTGAATAGCATAGGAGTAAATTTTACTATTCCCACTCTAGTGGATATAAATTAATATAATTCACATAATTATCAATTAATCAATTAATAAAAATTAATTATCAATTGAGAATTAATTAATTATCAATTAAAAAGTAATTAACAATTTGTTCAAAATACATACCAATACATCAATTAACATTTTTAAATAAGTATAATTAAATTCCTTCCCACCCTATTCCCCTATAAACCTACAACCCGCTACAGAAAATAAATTAATATTATTCGCATAATTATCAATTAATCAATTAATAATAAATACTCATTTAAGAATTAATTAATTACCAATTAAAAATTAATTAACAATTTAATCAAATTAAATGTCCAATTAATTATCATATTTAATTAATTATAATTAAATTACTTCCTACCCTATTCCCCCATAAACCCACAACCTGCTACAGAAAATAAATTCATTTAATTCACATAATTATCAATTAATCAATTAATAAAAAATTAATTATCAATTAAGAATTAATTACCAATTAAAAATTAATTAACAATTTATTTTACATAAATACCATTTAATTAATTAACATACTTAATTAATTATAGTTAAATTACTTCCCACCCTATTCCCCTATAAACCCACAACCCGCTACAGAATTAAATTACACAATGATTAAATAACATAAAATTAATTACTTAAAATAAATTACAAAAATATATACACTTTTCACACATATACTAACATAAAAAACACTTAAAAAATTCGATATTATTAAAAATTCAATATTTTTAATAAACTATATTATGTACTTCGATATTTTGACTGTCTATATTTTTAAAATCGATATTACATACTTACCTTCAAAACAATATTTTTGATGTCTATATTCTGTCCATTTGATATTTTGTCCATTATATATTTTGGACTCAATATTTTGGTTTGTCTATATTTTGGAATCGATATTTTGACCATTTACCGTCATAGCACATGCAAAACTGCTAGTACACATCAGGTCACTATGGAGTGTGGCGTGTGCAATACATCCAGGACACATATGGCAGTTTGCTGGCCCTCCTACAACAACCCAGATACACCAGTTGATTTAAAAATAAACATGACATGCCCTCAAATGACCTGCTGGGCTGGTCTGAGTGAACAGCCCAAGATATCACGAGAGTGACACACGTCATAATACCTGCAGTGTAAGGTTGTCATCCGATCCAGATAGCAGACTGCAAGGCACATGCACAGGTCGCATGGAATGTCTAATGTACATATCATGCAAATTAACAAAAGAGGGAGGTAGAGTAATTATGTAGGATTCTTACTCCACAGGCTTAGTTACATAAACAAGGGGAATCCTACTGACAGTGACTAAGGAAAGTGTTACCCACGTTGGTGTGGGAGCACTTAGTGTTTTTTAAAATACCCCTCACACACCAAAAGGCCCCTTGGTGTCATGCTTCATCATAGGGGTCTTCGCACCCCTCTAGCGGGATGCGGCGTGCTACGACCTACGACTACGCTGGAGCACTTATAGTAATGGCTATGTGTGGTGTGTGTGGTGCAAGTGATAGGGATACTTATGTGAGTGGTGGGATTTAGTGAAGAGTTAAAAAGATACCTGGCTCGTGGGTGTATTGGAAAATACTTTATTCACAACCCCGGGTTGGTACTACTAAAAGAAGTGAAGTGCGAGGTTTGATCTGTCGTATTAATGGACAGTACCTCATGTGTGCGTCGTGCAGTGTAGTGTAGCTCAGACAGTCTGCCGTGTGTGGTATTGTATCTTAACGACAATGTCTTTCTATCATACCTGAATAGCCCTACCGAAACATACATGTTTGGTACATACTTGATTATATCCAATCAAAAGCTCCCCTCAGCTCTCACAGCAAACTTGTAATTGCTAAGGTGTCAAAAACGTGCAGCGCTAATACACTTGAAAAAGCATGCTTCCGCTTGCATTCGTGTTGATCCATCGCACATGCGCGTTGCGGTAGACAATAACTAAGCATGCGCGAGCAAAGCAAGACTACCGGCACTTGCGCACGAACCTGGGGCAGACAAGAGATCAAGCTCTACCGGACCTGCCTTAAAAGGACCTACAATTATCCTAACAATTTATGAATCAAGGGCGGATCACCCTTATTTGGGCATACCATCACATCCGCTTGGGCTAATACGGCGGCACCACTAATTAGGAATACCGGGTATAAGTACCACACACGGCAGACTTTCTAATTCATTCCGGCGGAGCAGCGTGTGGGGTAAGACGGGGGACAACTCATCCCGAGTTTGTGAGTATAGAGTTTGCAACACAAGCATTCCATATGACAAAGTAAGTAAGAAATTATTTTAAAACCCAGATTGTTTCTCTACTTAGATTGCACAAATAGCAATCACCCCCAGACGTTCTAGAGTGCGCATGAAGCAAGCAAGCTATACCTATTAAGTATGACCCACACTTCCTTTATATTCATTTGAGAGACAGTGGCCCACATGCATCAAGCATTTTTGGAGTCGCAAACGGTGCAATTCCTTAAAATCGGCCGTTTGCGATTCCAAAAATGCTTTTTGAGATGCATCAAGCAATTTTAGAAATCGCAACATTTTTGCGATTTCTAAAATTGCGATTGCTTTTAAGAAATCGCAAATTTGCGATTTCTTAAAAGCAATGCATGATTAGTTTTAAAATTGCTAATTCGCAATTTGGGTGTCAAATTTACCGAGTGGTTGAACCACTCGGTAAATTTGCAAAAAGTGTTAAAAACGCTGCAAAAGCATTTTTTAAACACTCATGTTACGGACACACATGTCTTAGGACATGTGTGTGTGCAACATGATGCGAAAACAACATTTCATGGGTGCAGGGGGGGTTCATTTGAACCCCCCTCACCACCCTTGAAATGCAATCAGGATTTGCGATTTTCAAATTGCGAATTCGCCATTCCCATTCATTCCTATGGGCCTTTTGGCCCATAGGAATGACTGGGAATGGCGAATTCGCAATTTGAAAATCGCATTTTTTATGCGATTCGGTAAAAATAGTGATTTCTACCGAATTGCATAAAAAATGAAAAAAATAATCATGCATAGGCTTTTGCGATTTCTAAATTGCGAATCGCTATTTATCGCAATTTAGAAATCGCAAAAGACGACATTGATGCATGTGGGCCAGTATGTTTGTTTTCTATGTTGTATGTCTTGTCAGTCTTTCTTTTACAGGGCCAATTGAGCAAATGGTCTGCTCCAGGTGACTGCACCTGTCTGAGCTACCCATGACCAGGGTGACCATCTCCTTTTTCTGTTTTCCTTTCCCAGGTCATGCAAATGCATTGAACTTGAGCAAAAACCGCTGTAGGCACATTATAGCCTATATTTTTATACACTTAAATACATTTTTGTCACTTTTTGTTACTTAAACAAAACTTTTAAGTTACAAATTAGTGAAACGTGAGTAAGGTGGGGAAGTTGTGCCCCTGTCCTGAAGAAGGAGCACATGCTCCGAAACATGTCGACGCACACATGAGGTACTGTCCATTAATACGACAGATCAAACCTCGCACTTCACTTCTTTTAGTAGTACCAGCCCGGGGTTGTGAATAAAGTTTTTCCAATACACCCACGATCCAGGTATCTTTTTAACTCTTCACTAAATCCCACCACTCGCATAAGTATCCCTATAACTTGCACCACATGCACCACACATAGCCATTACTATAAGTGCTCCCGTGTAGTCGTAGGTCGTAGCATGCCACATCCCGCTAGAGGGGTGCGAAGACCCCTAGGATGAAGCATGACACCAAGGGGCCTTTTGGTGTGTGAGGGGTATTTTAAAAAACACTAAGTGCTCCCACACCACCGTGGGTAACACTTTCCTTACTTAATGCACATATCAAACACATTGCAATTAAGGTGTGCATGTGACAACAAAACAACACTGCCATTGTAACGAAGCAGACATGTATGCCTTGGGAAAAATGATGTCAGATGCCATCAGAGCCAAAAGTTGTGAGAATGCACATGTGGCATGGTGTGCGTACATATGAAACCATTCCCATCTCAACACAGACCTATGTTAGATGCACCAACAGCAGATGCAGTTCACGGAACACAAACAGCAAGCTCAATCTTTAACATTATACACACTGGACATAGTCTTATAGGGTCATGCTGAGCATGAAATGCCAAGTGACAAAGTGCCCCGGTCCCTGGCATCATGAGACAGGTTCCCTTAGTGATGAATGAGCCATCCCGGTGTTGATGTGCATGACAACATCTACATAATGCTACATATGGGACAAGTGTAAAGGTGATGTGTACCACATAGTGCCAACAGGTCAACAGGTCATCACACAGCGAGTGTGCAACAAGATCACATGCCCTGTGCTATATCACTGCCTGTCACACCTAGGGCCTGCTCATGTAACTATGCAATGACTTGATAGACATTCTTGTTTGAAACGTACCCCTACATCCCTGCCATGTGTGCGCCTCGTATCACTATTGTAAATGTGCCAAACGTGAGCATGTGAACCGTACCGTCTGGAATGCCCCGTACCCCTGCATTCACTACAGCGTGTGAACCGTACCATCTGAAACACACCGTACCCCTGCATTCACTTCAGGGTGTGAACCGTACCATCTGAAATGCACCGTACCCCTGCATTCCGTGCATGTGTGCGCACTGTCTCACTATTCTAAACGTGCCATATGCGAGCGAACCATGCCCCTACATTGCGTGTGTGTATGTGTGTGCGCATCGTATCACTATTGTAATCATGCCATACGCGAGCGAACCGTTCCCCTACATTACGTGCGTGTGTGCGCATCGTATCACTATTGTAATCGTGCCATACGCGAGCAAACCGTACACCCACATTGCGTGTGTGTGTGCGCGCATTGCATCACTATTGTATTCGTCCATACGCGAGCAAACCGTACCCCAACATTACGTGCGTGTGTGCGCATTGGCTTACTATTGTAATTGTGCCATACGCGAACGAACCGTACCCCTACATTGTGTGCGTGTGTGTGCATCGTATCACTATTGTAATCGTGCCATATGCGAGCACGTGAAACACACCGTACACGTGTGTGTGTGTCAAAAAAGAGTTAGGGGACATCTAGGGGACGAGTAGTAGGCCCTGAAAGCTTCCTGGTTGTCATGGATACTGAGATTTGAATGTGTGCTACAGGTCCCCTGCAAAATTCAGTTTGTCATATATATACAATGTTGCAAAACGATTGTGGAGTTGAAGCTCACATTTTAAACCATGCAAATGTGTGTCAGGGCCTTATGTGTGAAGGGATTGGATGAAACGTAGGATGCAAACTAATCTGGCCAATCACACTGTACTCCTGAAACTGAGAGCCCCTCAGCAGCACTGATTTAACAATGCATGTAGCCCTGGGAGAGCACTTGCCTGCACAACATTGGAGTGGACCACACTGCTGCTGTCTCTGCATCCTTTGGCATATCATGATGGCTCGTACTGTGGATAGGGCCCCAGCCTTCAGCGAGGAGGAGAACAAGGCCCTGCTGGATGCACTTCTTCCACAGTACAGCAAGCTGTATGGGAGACCAGAGGAGCAGGTGAGTGCTGCCTGCACAACCTTTGAGTGTGCACCTGTTGTGTGAGTGTCAGAAAAGGCATTGTGTATTGGTGGGCAGACACTCAATGTGGTTGTGAGTGAGTCCTGGGGGTGTACATGGTGGTGTCCCTCATGCAGAGCATGATGTAGTTCATGTGTGTTCACTCCTCACTTGCATTGCGCTTACTCTGACCTTCACTGCATAGTGAATGACACTTTCAGCCATGCCAGACCTTGGTGGCTTCATTTTCAAATGTCCTGAGGTGGAACAGTGTTCCCCCAGGAGTGACAGGTGACTGTACTCACAGATGTTTATGACTTGAGGGGACCTGTGGTAAGATTGTCCAAATGATGTGTTAGACCTCATGAACATTGATGTGTGTGAATGTTCCTTGCCATCTGGCTGAGTGTGTATGTGATGTCTTGATCCACTGCTGCATGGCGTAAGCAGCTGCTCTGCCATCTGATGTGACATGTAAGCAGTGCTGTGTGCCTGAATTGCTAAACTAGCACAACACCTGTGACACCCCATTGTCAAATGGCACATGTGCAAAGTGATGGTTGGTTCCGCTATTGTCAGTGACAGGTGAGTGATATGTTCCAGGTCTGCTGAGGGTTCTTAAGTGGAGTGGGATATGTGAGTGCTTCTCACATGCTGTCACTGACCCTGCAGTTGCATGTGTTGCCCAGTGTGTGCCATGATCTGTGATTCTGTTGCACCCGTCACGCCATCTGTAGGCTCTCAATGTCATGTAGTGCATTGTGGCTTGCACACAGGCCTAATTCACATGGACAATGATGCAAGTCCTGTCACCATCCTATGCCCTGTTCACATTATCAATGGTGTGAAAGTGTGTGTGTCGGGGACATGGAGCAGGTGTAGTGATGTTGTTTTACTTTGTCTTCCTGACAGGTAACTGCCTACGAGAAGGGGGAAATATGGTTGGAGATAGTCAGGGCCATCAGGTCTGCAGGGGGCCATCGCCGGCGGCTGCACAACATTCAGAAGCGGTGGCAGGACATCCAGTGCTGGACCCGGTATATCGCCCGGGTCCAGCTGGGACTGGAGCCACCACACCGGCATGGTGGAAGCCGTCACCTCACCCCCCACATGCTCCGGGTCGTGGCAATCATCTTTCCAGACCTCAATAGGCAGTTGCATGAGAGACAGCAGCTAGGAGGGGGTATGTACATGGCTGTTTGTTGTGTAGTGTGTCACATGCTTTTTGACGTGCTCTGAATCCTGGCTACACTCCCACAGTTGTGGTGTCTGGTCAGACAGGTTATATGTGCAGTGTTTTTTCAATTCACCATAGTCACCTGGTACTCATTTTCATCCCTTCTCCTCCTTCACATGTGTCCCCTGGTCTGTGTGTAATCACATTTGCATCATGCTCATCTATAGTGCAAGGAAATAAGACTGCACATTGATCTACTCATTATGTGGGAGGGTGGTCTGTGACATGGTTTGGGACCTTGCCTGTGCCCTGACCTATACACTGTGTTTTGGTTTCATATTTGTTTGCACTGATGATGAGTCTCAAAATAGGAGTGTGAGGTTTCTAATGCACACTCTTGGAGCATGCAAGACCCATGTTGGGTTCTCAGACATGATGTACATCAGTGTGAGATATGCATAGTGCCATGACGGTTACTCATGGTACAGGCAGCTCATTCCAGACCTACGGATCAGTGTGCCCACTACAGTCCCCTGTGACACCCTGGCCTCCTAATCATGTGTGTCATCCAACACTGTGCCCATTCTATGTGGCTTCAGCATGGGTCTGCCTCAGTGGTATTGATCCCTGGCAGAGTTAATATTTTTCCTGTGCCTGCTAAATATGTCCACTGGACATGGATATGAGCTTTGGATTGTGCATACTCACACTGGGCAGTGCCTGTGTGCCTATGCACAACAATCTGTTGTTGGTTGTTTGTGAGTAAAATGTATTGCCAGCCCCACGAGGTGAGCTGCTGTTACTTCTTGGATTGTTGCTGCACAGTTTTTGTTAGCCTGATTCGGAGGTCTCACTTCGTGAGTTGTGGCAGTCACATTGACTGAGGTATGGGGGTGTTGTGCAGGAGAGGTCTACATGGCCCTGCCTGATTTATGCTTGCTAGGTCTGACCTGTGGGTGTGAATTGGCTGATCAATGTTTCACCATGCACTGCCCCTGTGATGTTGGTCAGTGATTTCATTAGGGGCTTGGCAGCCGATGTCATTTGGTTCCAGACATGATTGGCAAATGTATGTAGTTTAGATGCTACGGTGTATTGTGTTAGTGTGCACACTTCTGAGTTGACATTTTACCTGGGGATACCGGTGTGTCCAAAATGCAGCAATGATTTTGTTCATCACAATTGTAGGCCCATTAGCTGAAGCTTTGTCCAGAGTTGGGACATGTGTGCCACTTCACATGACAACCAGTAGGTCTTATGTGCAAGCAACTGTGTCATCAGGGAATAGATGCCCATGTGAGGACTGTCATATTTCAAGTAGCGTTACATATATGATTGTACCTTGGCACTCACAAGACTTGTCAAAAGTTGTTCATGTTTTGGATGTGTTAATATGATGAATTGTGTAAATGACACTTATGTGCCTGCATGATGGTTGTCTCACAAGGTAGTACACACAAAACAACATTTCCACTTTCGTCAGAGAAGCAGGCAGCTTTTCAAAGAGTCCAGTGTTAGTGCTTAATGGTGTGACTTGATCTCCATATACATGTTCCCACAGTGGTCTTGAGGTCTTGACACTCATTTGTTGTCAATTGTACAAAGTAATGAGTGTCAAGCCATCCAGAACTCCGTTGGACCATGTATGTGGCAAATCTGCATTGCAATTTGTTTCTAAAAGTCTTTTATCTTAAAGGGTGCCAGCTGTTCCAAGGAAGGTGTACATCTTTTTATGTGCTTTTCTTTGTGAGACATCTGTCATGCAGGCACATACGTGTTGCCTTCACAAGATGGTGATTTACCACATTCAATACATGTTGATTATGTAAAGTGTGGTGAGGCCCAAGATGCTAACATTTCTTACAATTGATATTTTGAACAATGTACTTACAGGGCACTGAGTATTGTATGCTCAGGTATCACATTGGGGAGTGAGGTGGGTTATTGTTCCCTGAGGGTCACCACTACTGTTACTTTTTTTATTGTATTTGAGGTGGCATCACTTTATTGTATTGATCAGCTCCCCTGTAATGAAACAGTAGGCTCTATGTGTAATTCTCATTCAAGTTATGGCCTGGTGTGTTCTTTGGATCCTTGTGTCCAAGTAGCATTGTGTCCATACCAACTGGGAATTACTCAAATATGTGCAGGGCTATCCGGATGTTACTCATGATTCAGGCCATGATTTGCAGTGTGACCTACTGTTTTTGTGCTCAAGTGTTAGATGTGTTCAGGTGACTGATGTCTTTCTGTTTCTTCTACTTTCCCACAGCATCATCAACAGAGACAGAAGGAGACACATGCACGGACCAAGAGGAGGGACCCAGCAACAGTGCCACCATCGCTGTGGAGTCAGAGGGAGCCAGTGGCACGGAGGGTGAGGAGAGTCGGCCTGCAGACCTTTTGGAAGGTGACACTTCCTACCATGCAGATGCATCCGCCTCTGACTCTCTGGAGGAGGGGGAATACGCAGCAACACCCGACGGCAGCACTGTGTCTGACCCCACCTCCTCCAGTACCATCTCTACCCTCCCAGTTGCTCCAGTCCCTTCTGTCCGTGCTGCCCCTATGTCTCCTTTGGCCCAGGCACTGCACCCCCTGCCCCTGTCTCGCCTGCTGCCCTCAGTGCTGAGTCTGTGGACCTACTCCGGCAGATTCATGTTGGTCAGACATCAATGCTGACAGTCCTCCATGGCCAGACTAAAATACTGACCCAGTTGTTGTCGTTCATGGAGGGTATGTCAGGTATGATGTCTGACCAACGTCGGACTCTCACGTCTATGGACTCTTCACTGACGGCAGCAGTTGGCCTTCTGCAGCGGTCCGTCCCCCTCCTCCTTTGGACCCATCCACACTCCCCTCTCCCATACCTGTCCAAAGCACACGCAGGAAGGCACGATAATGCACACTTTCGGACACATGCAGCACACCCCAACAAAAGTCAAAGCGCACACCTCCTGGCATGCAATCTCAGAGGGCGGCAGGCACACCCACAGGGACTGGGGCCAGACCACGCACACGCAGCCAAACTCACATTCTGCAACCCTCACAGCCCTCAACCTCCACTCCCATAGTGTCCCCGGGTGCAGGGGGTGGTCTTGATGTACTGGCAGCAGTGTACAGCGCTGAGCATATTTCCACCTTTGGCGCTGCACAAACCACTGAGGACGATACGCCCCACCCTGCACCCACCACACCTACCCTTCCCACTACTGACCCTTTGTTGCATGGTCCTGAACACGATGATGCCCCCCAAGGGTCAACAGACCATTAGTCCATCACTGTGCAGGCAAGTTTGGGGTAGACAACCTCCCCTACGTCCCCCAAAGGTTTTTGTTATGGACTTCCAATTGGACTCCTTAGAGCTTGGACTCATTTTTCAAAAAACTTGTTTTCAAAGCTGAATAAAGCCTTTTATTTTGCATTCTACATTATTGCATTTGGGGTACTTGATGTCTTTGATGAGGGTCTTGGAGTAGGTGTCATGCTAATGTTTTGGGGTTGTGAACTATAATTTTTTGATGATGGTCATGAGGTCGACCATGGGATCGGTGTGTCTTCACAATGTCTCTTCAATTAATTATTGGTTGTGTATGTTCAGTTTGGCTGCAGACATTGTCCCAAAAAATGTTTGTTCCTCTGTGACACCTGAGATCTTCACTGCAGACAGTTGCACATTTGTTGTGCTGACATGTGTGCACATTTCCTGTTTTGGTGACGGTTCCCTTCAGCAAGGGCCATGACTGCTCACAGATGTGTACTGCTCATTTGTCTGTGCCATCCATGCTACTCACTGTACTTGTGTTTTGAGTATGTAGAAATGCCTTCATGGACACATTCGCCCTTTTTTGCACTATGCATGTGTGTTATCACAGCCTACTTTTATGTTGGAAATTGTTTTGCAGGATATTTGGGCACATGACTCACAATTCTGAGCCTTGTACCTAAGGGTTTTAAACCCTATTCCTTCCATGATAGACTACATCTTGGTTTTCTGCCCGCCACCTGGACATTCATATCAGCCCAGGGATGTACGTGACAGTGTGTGTTCCATTTCCCTCTCTTTATTTGGTGGGCTATTACATCACTGGACGCTATAGTGTCATGATGGTCGGGTGTGTACTTAGCCAGCAAACTCTATGGGTGGTTATGCATGTGTAATATGACATCACACCCACATGTGGTGTGTCACGCAGTGTGTGACAGTAATCCATCCTCCGGGGAGTGGGACACTGCTGTAAGTGATGTGTTGCTATTGCACTGTCATGAAAGTCACAAGTTAGAGATGTGCACATACCCCCATGTAGTTGTGGTATGCTGATGTACCCCCCTATATCTGAGCAGTGCTGGGTGTCCTCTGCACCCACCCCTCATCTGTCTGGGCACTGTTGGGAGTCATATCCACCAACGCCTCATCTGTCTGGACACTGCTGGGAGTCCTCTGCACACTCCCCTCAACTGTCTGGACACTGCTGTGAGTCCTATGCACCGACCCCTCATTTGTATGGACACTGCTGGGAGTCATATCCACCTACATCTCATCTGTCTAGACTCTGCTGGGAGTCCCCTGCACACACCCTTCATCTTTCTGGACACTGCTGGGAGTCATATCCACCCACCCCTCATCTGTGTGGACACTGCTGGGAGTCATATCCACCCACCCCTCATCTGTGTGGACACTGCTGGGAGTCTTATCCACCCACCCCTCATCTGTCTGAACACTGCTGGGAGTCATATCCACCCACCCCTCATCTGTCTGGACACTGCTGGGAGTCATATCCACCCACCCCCATACTGTTGGCCTATGCTGTGAGTCCTCTGCACCCATCCCTTATCTGTCGGAAACTGCTGGGAGTCATATCCACCCACCCCTCATCTGTGTGGACACTGCTGGGAGTCATATCCACCCACCCCCATACTGTTGGCCTATGCTGGGAGTCCTCTGCACCCACCCCTCATCTGTCTAGACACTAGTGGTAGTCATATCCACCCATCCCTCATCTGTGTGGACACTGTTGGGAGTCATATCTACCCACCCCCATACTGTTGGCCTATGCTGGGAGTCCTCTGCACCCACCCCTCATCTGTCTGGACACTGCTGGGAGTCATATCCACCCACACCTCATCTGTCTGGACCCTGCTGGGAGTCCTCTGCACACACCCCTCATCTGTCTTGACACTGCTGGGAGTCATATCCACCCACCCCTCATCTGTCTGTACACTGCTAGGAGTCATATCCACCCACCCCTCATCTGTGTGGACACTGCTGGGAGTCATATCCACCCACCCCTAATCAGTCTGGACACTGCTAGGAGTCATATCCACCCACCCCACATCTGTGTGGACACTGCTGGGAGTTATATCCACCCACCCCTCATCTGTGTGGGCACTGCTGGGAGTCATATCCACCCACCACTCAGATGTCATGCACCGTACTCCAACATTCATGGCGTGTGTGCGGGTCGTATCACTATTGCAATGGTGCCTTATGCGAGCGTCAAACGCACCGTACCCCAACATTGATGGTGTGTGTGCGGGTCGTATCACTATTACACTGGTGCCATACGCGAGCGTCAAACGCACCATACCCCAACATATATGGCGTGTTAGCAGGTCGTATCACTATTACACTGCTGCCATACGCGAGCATCAAACGCACCGTACCCCCAACATTCATGGCAGGTGTTTGGGTCGTATCACTATTACACTGCTGCCATACGCGAGCGTCAAACACAGCGTACATGTACACTTACCTTGTTGTGGTACGTTGTACTCACCGTCTGCGCCGTCGTCGGTTTCCATGCACCAGGTCGTAGGCGTACAGGACTCGGGTGATATGGACGATGGGGTTCATGGCGCGTATGTCACGTACTGGGGTGTGGTTCGAGCCGGACTCTGCTTTTACGGCTGTTTTCAGCTCCCGTAGTAAAAGGGTCGTACGGAGTGTCGCAGAGACGAATCGTACTAGCTGGGCCGGAAACTGCTGCTTGTTTACGTACGGACGTCGAGTACTGCGTGAACCGGATAAAAATCGTATGTATTTTTTGATCGTACGGTGTTTGATACGATTCGTATGGAGATCTGCTTCGGGTTTGGATCATACTTGATCGTACGTACGGGGACGTTGATGCTGTACGAATCGTATGGGAGTAACGCTACGTACAGCGAATCGAAGGGGATTTTACCGAATCGGAATCACCCCCTTTGAGTGTGGGCTGTGGGATTTGTAGGGGTGAAAGGATAGGATTGGAAGTAATTTATTTTTTATTAATTATTAATTAGTTGCTAATTAATATTAAATAATGGATAATTGATGATGTTAATTGTTTAATTACATTTTCTTTAGGTGCAGGTTGGGAGGTTTAAATGGGTAAAAGGTAAGGAGTAAATCAATTTTAATTCATTAATATTTAGTTGATAAATACTATTCATTATTTAAATGAAAATGAATCATATTATTTGTCATATTCTTTGTGTCATGCACAATGTCTATACTACCCCTGACAAATGCCCTACTCAACATACCAATTTGTGGCTTGTGGGCCGCATCCATACCGGACTCAGGGCCTCATTTATGAGAAATGACGCATCGCTGCGTGAAAGCAGCGATGCGTCACTTCTCAGTGCGCATTCCTTGCGTCATGATTGATGCGTCATATTTATAATATGACTCATCATGTCGCAAGGAGTTACAGATACGTCAGTATTTCTGACGTATCTGTAGGCGCAAGAGTGACGCATTGCTGGAGTGTGTCACAAAAGTGACGCAACTCTAGCAATGTGTACTTTCACATGGGCAAGTCCCATGTTGTTAGTGCCTGCGTCAGTCTTACGCCTGCCATGAAACAGGCGTAAGATTTTGATGCATTAGCGGCCAAGAAATGGCGCAGTAATATCTTATAGATTTCACTGCGTCACTTCCATGACCCTTTCTTGCGTCAAAACGCCCCCCTTGCATACATTATACCAGGCGCAGGTATAATGTGGCACAGGGGTTTACAAAGTGACGCATCTACCTAGATGCGTCACTTTGTAAATATGGCGTAACAAGGCGCATTTTTTACGCCACTGGTGCGTCAAAAAAAGTGACGCACCGGTGGCGTAAAAGTGACGCACAGCCTCATAAATGAGGCCCTCAACCTTTCGCATTCACTTACGCTAAGCCATAAATGAGTTCTTTCAAAACAATTGGAACTCTGCTACCACTAAAGCGATAGAGTGGGATGTAATGAACGCGGATACGAATGGAACATGTGTAGGGAAAAGTATTGTAGGTTGTCAATCATTTTAATCTTTTTAAGAAAGTGGGAGTAGTGACCCTGGCACTTGAAATCGTGCACAAACCAGAAGAGTGAGGCTGCTGGCTGAAAAACACAAATGATTAATATGGGTCACAGGGCAAATTTGCATTTCCAACCTACAGATTGCATAGTAAGGAAGACCAATGTTGAAGAATGCCGGCCAATCTGAAAAAACGCCAGCTTTAAATCAAAATAAAGAAATACACCAAACGCAAACTTCTGCTTATCCGATGAACAGGAAAGTACAGCTATTGAACAATTAGCAGAGGGAGCTATGGAGAGGCCCTTGCCAAGTGACGAATTACTGTCCGAGTTATCAAATGAAACGAGTACAAAACCCTGAACTGAATGGGCTTTCAATTGAGTGTTACCAGCTGTAATTTGGAACGCTGGAAGCTAAAAGAATTTCTCGAAATAGCTAAAAGAATTTCTCGAAAAGGGCCTAGCTCCCTGACTCCAAGAGAGAAGCAATCATTGTTCTGGTTCCTAAACCAAGTGATGAGCCTGAGGAATTCAAGCTCTACTTTTGCCTTCACTGATATCTGTATTAGACTCCTAAATACTTAGGGGAGGGAAACAACTTATACAACAAAACCTCAAACACAATATGCCTTTAGCACAAAGTCTTAACCATGCATGCGACATCTATTACACATGTCACTGCCACGCATATGCCATTACCGCAAATGTTATTCCCACGCATGCCAAGAGTACCAGGCATTATGGACTAGATTACAATGTCAGTGGGACCATCACTGACGTGCCGTCAGTGTCGGTCTCTCCTTCATCTATAACTATGGTGAGACCGCCGCAGTAGGATGCTGTCGGTGCCCAGGGACTGACCAAAAGCTTCAGACTGTCTCATGGAGGCCTTTGGGTGGTCACCTTGTCGGTCCGATTGCCTTCCCCACTATGAGGGCGGTGCCTTCTCAGCAGGCGCGGTGCGTCCATTTGGGCGTGGGGGCGTAGCCCCCTCGCCCGCAGCTCCCTCGGCAACTTTGAACTTCAGTAAACTGAATCAGTTTACGGAAGTTCAAAGACTCGGCGCGCCGAGGGAGAACTAACAATCCTGTCAGTCAGCATGGTGTCGGACCGCCCACCCCTTCAGAGTTTGAAGTGGGTGGGCGGGCTGCCGTCATGTTGACTGACATGATGATGGGCAGCAGGCAGCAACACAAGTGCGCATGAGTAGGGACGGAGGGCGAATTTTCGCACCGTGCCCACTCATGCGCACTTACGTTTTCACCTGTTTTCGCATACCCATTAGGAGCCCTTTGGCCTCCTAATGGGCGTGCTGGGGTGAAGAGAAACCTGTGCCCCAAGCCACGCCTGTGAGAGCTTGTCTGAGAGAGCCTGCCAGTGCTGACCTGAAGGGAGGCGCCAAGCCAGGGGAGCAGAAGTGGCACGGACCGGCTGATGATGTGAGGTAAGTTTTATTTTTTATTATGTAATTCCCCGCTACCAACCCCCCTCCGCGCTCGATCCCCTCCCCCCACCCCAACCCCCCGCACGAGCCGCGACTGCTTGAGACATCCGTATGCGAGTGGTGGTAACCCTCACCAGGGTCTGCCGACACCTCTAGGACACCCACTTCCTGATATTACTGGCTTGAATTCAGCTCCACCATGAGGAGATGTGACGGAGCAGGTGGCACTGGCAGCCCCTCTTCCCTGCTTTCATGTATCCGTCTTTAAGAAAACAGCAGGCTGAGTTGCCAGGCGCTGGCCTGGCTGGATCTGGCCCTTGGTGTGATTACGAATGGCACTGTTTTCGCCGAGGCCCAAAACTGTTAGCACTTTAGTGATATACAGCGAGAAGTCATAGGTGAGCCACCGAGAAACATGAAGGTGAATGCGGGGCCCAGCCGGCTATTTAAAGCACTGATTCGGCGACATGGCTTCAACATGTGCGTTGCCGTACCCTGCTCCCTCCCAGCTGTGAAGAATCAGCCTGTTGACCGTCACTTGAATTCACTTGAATTCTCATCATAATTCATCTAACTGTGCACTGGGGTCAGTACTGCTCTGGGGCCCTGCAGTTCACGGCCCATGACTGAGTGCATTGAATACCCGTGTTGCTATGGGCCTGACAAACTCAACCAAAGGTGGCGCCGGACCCGGCCCAGGAGCAGAGGTGGCGGGGGATGCCGGAATCCAGTCAGGTAAGTTTTAATTTAATTTTAGCATCCCCCTTCCCCCTCCGTGAGTATTAAAAGCCGTGAGTATGCACCTGTCCATCTGTGCACACAATGGGACTAACAGAAATGGTAGTGGTAGGTCTGCTGAGCAGTGCACGTGTGAGAGCCACGGCTGTTGCCCTTGACTGTATGTTCTAGTGCTGTCTGCAGCCCTGTGCATGATTACACCCCACAGCCACAGCTTCTGCTAAGGCAGCCTTCCTCCCAGAGTGTGTGAGCATAAGAGGGCATCCTGGGAGGGTGAAGGTTAGCTCGGAATCTCCCTCAGTATATTTGGTGTGCTGTGGGGCTTGTCCATGATCGTTCCGAGCGTAAGGGCAGAAATCCCGGCCTTCAGTCTCTCCTGACCGAGGCAGAGGGTGCTTACCCGGTGCTGCACCCCCTCTGTCCCCCCACAAGATGTTTACCGTGTAACTGTCAGTGCGTGGAGGTGGACGGCACATTAGAGGGAGGCCAGAACTTCTGACCTCCCCCTAATGCCCCTCTCCTCCTGCTTAATACTTTAATTTTCACTTCTGAGATGATTTAATGTGAATTCACTATGACTGCTAAACATATGTGGTGAAAAGTATGCCTTTTTTTGTTATGTTGACATAATCTTCTGTATTTCTGGTAATTAACAATCTAAACAACAAGAGAGTCAGGGTTATAACAGTACATCCTGTACCCTTATTTTCAAATAATCCAAACAACCAAAGAGTGACTCAGCTAATGTGATTAGTAATTATTATTTTTTTTTTTTTTGACAGTCTGAACAACTCAACTCAAGGGCAGGCTGTTCCTACTGGCAACAAATAATAATAAAGCAAAAATGAGGCAAAAAACAAAAACTTACCATACCCATGTGAAAAGAAAAAAAACATTTTCTTTTAAAAGAACCCTCATGTGGATGTATGACGTTACAAAGCATACTTTTTCAACGCACACCATTACAGCGCATTTTTTACAACACAGGATCCTTTACAACAAAAGCCTTTACAACGCATGACATTACATAGCAGATGCTATTACAACGCATGCCATTACAACGTAAGTCTAGGTAAGTATATTATTTTTTTAACAAATGTAATTAATAAATATTTACTTAATTTTATTTATTAAATTAATTTTTTGTTAATTTAATTGTTAATATATTTATATATATTTTTTTAAATAGTGTAGGTGTTTAAAAATAATATACAACATCCAGTTAGTGTAAAACCCAAACCCAGCCCTGAACCCTAAAAATACCCCTGTACCCCATAACCCAAACCCAGCCCTGAACCCTAAAAATACCCCTGTACCCCATAACCCAAACCCAGCCCTGAACCTTAAAAATACCCCTGTACCCCATAACCCAAACCTAGCCCTGAACCCTAAAATACCCCTGTACCCCATAACCCAAACCAAGCCCAGAACCCTAAAAATACCCCTGTACCCCATAACCCAAACCCAGCCCTGAACCCTAAAAATACCCCTGTACCCCATAACCCAAACCCAGCCCTCAACCCTAAAAATACCCCTGTACCCCATAACCCAAACCCAGCCCTGAACCCTAAAAATACCCCTGTACCCCATAACCCAAGCACAGCCCTGAACCCTAAAAATACCCCTGTACCCCATAACCCAAACCAAGCCCTGAACCCTAAAAATACCCCTGTACCCCATAACCAAAACCCAGCCCTGAACCCTAAAAATACCCCTGTACCCCATAACCCAAACCTAGCCCTGAACCCTAAAAATACCCCTATACCCCATAACCCAAACCAAGCCCTGAACCCTAAAAATACCCCTGTGCCCCATAACCCAAACCCAGCCCTGAACTCTAAAAATACCCCTGTACCCCATAACCCAAAACAATATATATAACATTACTTTAATTAATGTATTTAATTTATTTTGTTTAAATAAAATGATATACTTACCTATACTAACGTTGTAATGGCATGCGTTGTAATAGCATCTGCTATGTAATGTCTTGCGTTATAAAGGCATTCGTTGTAAAGGATCTTGCGTTGTAATGGTGTGCGTTGAAAACGTATGCGTTGTAAAAGTTGCGTTGAAACGGTTGCATACCCTAATGGGTGACATGCTTCATCATTGGGTTCCCTCTCGGGTGACCGAATGTCTCCCCAGCGTGCTCCCAGGCCTGGTTACAGCGGAGCTGGTTCGTGTTGTCTGCAAACAGTGAAAAAAATAATAAGTGATTTGAAACTGTGTGTGATGTTAAAAAATGCGTAGTTGTAACCTGTATACATTTTAATAAAGGCCAACTAGCAATGGGTTAAAATCGGTGAAAGAAGCGGACTACTCAGGGTTCTATTAATTGAAACCTGTGTCCTCTTATGTGATTGGTCAACATGTTTCTGCTTTTTTTAGCATATTCGCTCAGCATCCGGTGGTATGCACGCGCTAAGGGGCACCCTACCGTGAGGGTCTTAGTGTGAAAAATGAACAATTTACTCACGAATTTTACCCGTGAGGGCTCACCAGACTTCTCTGGGGCCCGTTTCCTGTAAAATTGGGAGAAACAAAGGAAAAAACAGACATGATACAACGTACCAACATATAACAACCTGTAAACATGTATTGTTATTAACAGGTATTATTAAATACAAGTCTGTTGTCATGCAGCGTGTTTCACTCTTGTTGTCATACTATGTATATTACCCTTCACCATATTAGGCTCCCGTGCGGTAATATGGCAGCTGTTTTATGCCTCATGATGTGCTCATGACCCTTGCGCCATTTATACTAGTGGTGCAGGGTAAAACTTTCCCGCTACTTCCAGGAAAGCAAAATTATGTACTTTTTCATATCGTACTTAAAGGTCCCAGGGAGACAACCTTATCTGCCCCTGGTACAATATTTTCTCGGTCTGATAAGGGCTCGTGCCCGGACCCCTTAAATAAAGTCGAGAACATAGGTTTGCAACTAATTAAAAACATGGAAGATCATAGCCCAGTTAAAACCACTCACTGTTTTAGGAGCGTGTTCACGCTACATGAGCTCAAGCGGCTAGGGTAACCTTCACGCCATGCTCCATCTGTGTGTAGCGAGATAGGAAAATTGTTGTTGCATCTTATTTCCGGAAAAAGAAGAAGGAATAGCAACCCTCATAAGTAGTTCATAACCCAGCTTACTTGTTAGCAGTCGCCTCCCCACAGACTACCTAAATGCAGCGCTGCCGATGGCTCGAACGGTAAAAAACCGCCAGGTCGTGCAAGTATTAAGCAGGTAGTTCCGGTCACGTGGGTCATGTCAACCACATCTTTCTATAAATGCTTAAAGGGGACGTGTGATAATAATACTTAAAAACAGTGTTCGAGTCCCCGCCATGTCTGAAATACAGAAAACAAACTAACGATCCTAAGTATTGAGACAACTAGCCGGTTTAACAATCGGACCGCAGTTTTTATAAGAGAGTCTTACATGAACTACCTGCTAGTAGAGGGACACTGTAATACAAAGAGGGTAAAATATGTGACACTTGGGACCTACAGGAAGTGCACCTACTGAGAATAAATCGGCTTATTAGCTGATAGATATATACTTCTATTCAGAGGGATTGTCTGTTTGACACATCTAATAAAGCATCCTGGTCGAGAAAAAAGAAACAATGGGTTTTTCTGAAAATAAGCAAATGGAGAACCCCGCGATAATCAAGGCCTGTCTCTCTTATAAAAACTGTGGTCCGATTGTTCAACCGGCTGGTTGTCTCAATATTTAGGATCGTTAGTGTTAGGGTTTGTGCACAGCAAAGAGCAAGTCCCCTCTCATTGCACTAGTGGTCTCTGTAATAGCTCTCTTTAAACATACTACTGAAAGCCTTTCTTGTTATCTCAGCCCCTCCCTAAGACTTCTGTGTATGTTGCTCAATGTATTCACAAGTTTGGATATTGCTGTCTTGTTTGCACATTGGACCTTGCTTTTACCAAGGCTTATTTAGAAAATATTGGACCTTGCTTTTACCAACGCTTATTTAGAACACTCCTCCCTAGGCCATGTGTTACTTCAACTCATTAGCATAATAACTGAAGCTCTGCACACCTACCTGTGAGAACCACACCCAGTTCTTAGGACCACACCCAGCTCTTCAAACCACACCCAGCCCTGTCTATAAAAGGCAGCCCCTGAGCCTCACCCAGTGCTTTTGCTCGTCTACCTCCCACTTACCTGACAACAGATCCTTCAGCGCTGGCACTCCTGTTCTCTCCAGACCTTCATTGACTTCAACGGGCGTGGCTTCTGGCTCTTCCTTTTGGTTTCCGGCTACTTCTTGCCTCAGCCCCTCTACTGTCCACTGCAATCGACCTGCAAAAGAGAAAGATGTCAAGGTTAGACTGATCAGTATCCCTTTTCAGCAACAAGTAAGTGCAAAACCTTTTATCACCTGAAAGAACTTCATCAGCGATTTCTGAATTCATGTAAAGACAATTTGGAACAAGATATCTGCCACCAACTTTGTGGGTCAAACCCTTTGTTAGAGGAGAAAACTTTGTGGAAATTTGTGAAATAAACATTGTTTTACATGGAACTTTTTTAAGAATCGAACAGAGGAAACCATTGACAGCAAGGCAAACAGTAAATCAAGGACTTGCACAAATTACCTGCTGTATTTTGAGGAAAAAGTACAGTATTTGTTTTATAAAAAATCTGGAAATGTGTGAAAAGTGAGTTTGGTATTAATAATTTAGGCTTTAGTTATATTAAGGTGAATGTTAGACGTTGGTAATTCTGATAATGATATTCGTTTGATTTTACAGAAGTTTTACAGTAATCAAAAGCAGTTTCCCAGAACAGTAACACATTCCAAACCTGGAAGCTTGAGACCAGGATCCAAGAGGTACTTTTAGAAGAGAATTTCAAATAAGATTAAGGTTTAGTCAGGAACACATTTAGGGATAGATTGCACTTATCTGTTCTTTCTTAATGTTTCATTAGGCACCAGTTTCTACAGAAGTCAGAGAGGGCCGCAGATTTTAGCAGCTCTTCTACAGTGGAAACGCAAGAACGGTGTTGTCTCTCTTTTTTATTTTATCCACTTCCCCCTTCCCTTGAGCTTCTGGTTCTTAGTGCACTGTTTTAAAACTAGTGTGCTGGAACAAGCAGTTTTAGGGTGGGGTCGGACTGTCTTCAACCTCCATCAGAACTGAACAGAAACTCAGGTGAGCTGGGCTTTGACAGAAGCACAAGCTCAGTTCTGTGGATCGATGAATGCTGGGGAAGAAACAGAAGGCATTGACACCACTGATATGGCGCAGGCCCTAAACGAGGACTTGGTCCATAATGAATCAGTGTCTGGCATCTTGCAACATATGCAAGAGGAAATAGAGAAATTAAAGTTGGAAAACACCTTTTTTAAACAGGATTTAAGCATGTATAAACCTAGGGAATCTCAGTGGAACACAGATTTTACGCCTTTGTTTAAAACCTCCTGAGAGACTGGGGCGCGAGCAAAACCTGCAACTCCCCCCGCCCCATTTGAGGTTACTGTTATTGTTCCTAATGCTGTGCCTTTAGCAGCACCTGAACGTTTTCATGGAGATAGTAACAAATTCCATGTTTTTATCAATCAATGTCAATTACACTTCGTTTGTAAACCACAACAGTTCCCTACTGATGCTACGAAAGTGGCATTCGTCTTGTCTTATTTGGGCAGTAGAGCAGCCAATTGGTCAATTCCTTTCGTTGATAGAGATGATCCCATCCTTCATAAATGGAATCAATTCAAACGTACTATGACCAGCCTTTCTACAAAACACACTTTTATGCAGGAAAGCGATAATGAGCTTTTAAATAATAAACAAGGTAACAAGGATTTATTGACCTATCTCACTAGTTTTAAACGTTTACTCACCGAGACACGTTGGCCAGAAGAAAAGCGTTTCTCCATTTTTTATAAAGGTTTGAGAGACGAGTTAAAAGACGCGCTGGCTCATATCGTTGATTTGCCAGAAGACTATTCTGACTTTGTAGATTTAGTCGTGAAATTTGAACACAGACTAGGAGAAAGAAAGGCAGATAAATCCAAACTGGAATCACGGTTACCTTTTATTAGACATGAGAAGAAAGACACAGATAATAAACTCCCTGAACCTGAGCCTATGCAAATAGGGACACTCAGAGGTCCACTCACATAAGAGGAAAAAGAAAGGAGAAAACTTCAATTATGTTTATATTGTGGCAAGGCAGGACATTTTTCCAGAGAATGTCCAGTAAAACCTAAAACTTCACGAAAGGGTACTGTTTCCTCTATCTCCTCAACTGAGTCGGGAAACGATTAAGCTTGACAAGGGGGGAGGTTACTTGTTCGAGAAAACATCTTAATCAAACCTCTAATTAAGCAGCCTTCATGGTACCGCACATACCTAGACATTTCATAATTCAGATCTTTTTAATTGTTACTACCCAGGTTAGACATTCTCTCCCTGTCCTACTGGACTCAGGAGCAACAGGAAATTTTGTAGATAATAAGTTAGTTAACACATTATGTCTTCCTATTTGCCTAAAGCCTTGTCCAGAAGCAGTATGTGCAGTGGATGGGTCAGAATTGACCTCTGGATTAATCACAAAACAAAGAAGTCCCCTTGTCATGGTCTGTCAGAACAGGCACACAGAGATGATTAGCTTTGATCTGATAGATACCCCTAATTTTGGCATGATTCTCGGGGTACCCTGGTTAACAACTCATAACCCAAAAATTGATTGGGTGAAGAGAACAGTTACTTTGGATTCCTCATTCTGTAGAACCAATTGCTATCAAGAAGCAGGTACAGAACAGAGCTCAGTAATACACTGTGCTAGTGTTATACAAGACGAACCAAGTCTCCCTCCTGAATATTCTGACTTTAAAGACGTTTTTGATCAAGTGAAGGCTAGTGTGTTACCCCCACATCGGTCATATGACTGCCGTATAGATCTCATCCCAGGGGCCCCTTTACCTAATAACAGAGTATATGCTTTGACTGACGAAGAGACCAAATATTTAAGAACCTACCTAGATGACCTACTACAGTCTGGGTTCATCCGACATTCCACATCTCCGGTGAAGGACTGGGTTCTGCTAAGACCCAGCGGTGCCAGGGACAACACCTGAAACCTTCGTGGGTTACCTGTTCCGGCGTACAAATGACAGAGACACGGGACACTTCCTTCGGCATTAAAGATTCGAGGTTTATTTACTGCAGGGAACACAGAAGTCACAAGAAGTACATAGCATGTAGGTTCATGGAGACTGTTTCAAATTGTATCTGTGGATCGCTTCTTTTATACAGTTTTTCGTCATACGACAACATGGCAAACAAAAGGTTACAACCCAGTTCCCACAGTAAATTTCATATTGGGTCGCTTTCATGTATTCAGGGTCCCGGAACATAATTACAGTGGCATTGCTGGTTCCCAACTGTAAAAGTACATCTTCTCACCATTAGTGCATTCCATTCCGGCAGTAAACGAATCAAGGGAAAAAACAGGTGCAGAGGAAGACGAGGGTAGCGAACAGATTGAAAAAGAGTGTAAGGGGTGCTATCAGGAACACGATTGCAGGGATCAAAGGAGACGTGCCTAATGAATGCACAACTGAGACAATAGACCGGCACGGCAAGATGAGCCTCGAGCGGGGCTATCTGCCTTGCAGTGTCATCCCCCTCGTCATAAAGACACCCTCAAAGGAACACGTGTCTTCCGCAAGAGTTTGGGAATCCCAGGGTCATGAAGCAGACAGTGTCCGTTCGCTGGCTACTTGAGGGCAAGAGACAAAATGGATGCCGTATCTAAAATGGAACCCGTGGGTTCAGGTGAAGAAACCCATGAAACAGACAAACGGTTTAGGTTAGCACAGCGAAAACGCGTACACCCACTAAACTCGTCATTTGCGGTTCATAGATACCAGACTCGACCATATTCGGGTGAGTCGAAAACACCACTTACAATTGTCACGGAACCTCAGACGCTCCTTTTGCCCTCATGTAGGCAAGCACTAGTCATAATCAGAATCGATTTCGATATTCATCAGACCATCCAGATGTTGCTGCAACATCATCCTATCCATCAGTGCTTCCTTGGTAACAGGTGGCCGTCTTATACACGTTGTAGCGCAGAGGCCACATAAGGCAGGACCACACTGTACACAAAGACAACACGTGAACAGAAATGCTACAACAACCCCAATGATCATCAGAATTTTCCAACCCCACGTCGACATCAGGCCCCAAAACCACCCTAGTAGCGTCCAATCCCCTACGTCCACGTGTATGGACTCGGAGATCTTATGCAACTTTGAGATGGCTTGATAGACAGTTTGAGCGTTGTCAGGAATGAAAATGCAACAACTCGAATGGATCACCTTACATACTCCACCTCTATCTGCAAGGACAACGTCTAAAACCATACGATTTTGTAACGTCATAAGCCTGTCAGCCTGAAGCTCTGCTGTAATATTACCAAGGGCGCTTGCAGTGATGTTAGCGGTCGATTCCACCACTCGAGTCAATTGTCTCAGGTTCCTACTATTAATCATAGGTCCCCAAAACGGCAAGAAACCCTTAAAGAAGTCTCCTGCTTCTTGACCGGCAGTGTCCTCTTCGCTAATCACGCCTCTCACAACTCTAGTCTTGTGATAATCCGACCCAACAGTAAAGGTCGGCGGCAACAAATTCGCAATATAACATGTGCCTGAAAAGTCACAAGGCAACCATGTATATGCGCGGTCGTAACAAACAAAATAAGTACCCTTGGCAGTCAGAAGAACAGGGGAAGAGGCAGTCGGCAAAACATAGGTTTCGGTACAGGCACTCCTCCCGAGCTGAGCTCGCGGGCTTCGGCCAAGGCCTTTCAGACAAAAATTACCGAGATGGGGTACGATCCAGATCGGAGACGAGCTTTTAAGCTGCCGATCACCCACTGACATGCTATATTCAGCCTCACTCAGATCTCTGTATGCACGCACCTCTTCCTCTGGAATAAGCGATGCGTCAAAGATATCCCTATCTAAATCGGCAATCGCTCTTGCCAAAGGCTTGTGGTACGGGCCAGGACCATGATCTGCAGTGCGTGGCTCTCGATGGGGGTAGGAATCTAGTGCGCTACGAAACATAGTTTGGAATGCTCGAGCTGAACCCTGGGAACTATAAGGAAGGACCAAGTACGGAATTCCCCTATCTATGGTATGTGGCATTAACCCACACACCCAACAATTGGTAGTGTTCATCACCAACTGATGTTGATGAAGGAGCTGAACGAAGGAATTGTTCATGAATTCCGCACGTCTAACCTGCTCGTGTTGTGGTAAGATGTGAAAGGAATGAGGTGAAACAGTGGAAGTAGGTTTGGGTTCAGAGGAAGGGGTAGGTGAAGCAGAAGGCAACAATGATTGTATCGCATAGTATACTCCACCCACCAGTAACGAAGAAACAGTTAGGAACAGTAGGAACACCTGAAACATAAAACATTTGGTGCGTACAACCCTATGCAATTCGAATCTTTGTGCTTGAGTCTTCTCCACTTCCAACAACTTTGAGAATGCCATCCTCTAAAACCGTCCGCAATGTTCTTGACGCACTTCGTTCTGTGTAGCAATGGTCAATCCCTAGGAGTTCCCAGGAATCAACGGCTTCCGACCTAGTGTCAGGACCTACTAAACAGAAGGAAGTACCCGCACGGCCCTACGGTCAACCCGGATGTAAGGTTCTTTTAATCAAACTATATATACAGAATCCCCTAGCTGTGGAAAAATACACATGTAGAAAAGAACTCAGAATTTGATACAAAACCACAATTGTTCAAAAATGTTCAGAATGATAATGGGCGTAACATAAATTTCAAAAGGAAGGGCAGAAATAATCTTTATTAGTCTCTAGTATTGAAACGAAGAAAATATCTGCTTCTTCCAGGACGAGTCTGCTCTTCAAACAATGGGTCGGATTGTGGAACAGAGTCCTGTTGGTCAGACGTTAGTTCAGATCTTGAATTCTCCAATGGCAAATGTTCAGAAAGGTTGTCTGGCTGCACTGAAGTATCTCCCACAGGCTGAGCGTCACTGAACGGCACAAAGTTCAGCAAAACTTCTGTTTCAGATGCGGCGATGCCAGTCCTCACCCACGAGTCCGCCGGTAAAGGTATTGGTACCTTTTTGGTGTGGGTGGCGTGCACCCAATGCTTACGTCCCTCCAAACGAACAGCGGTTCTCGTGGCGAGTAGCACTTGGAAGGGTCCAATGAACCTCGGCTCAAGGTTTCGCTTCCGGCCAAAGTTTCTAGTAACCACCCAATCTCCGGGTTGGAGCTGGTGGCCTGGACCCTCCGTCTGCGCCGGCAGTGCTTCAAAGACCTGTTGATGAATTAACCTCAGTTTAGCAGTCAGATCATGAAGGTAATCAATTAGCATTGGATATTCAAGATTTGAAAATGCATTAGGTCTAGGAACCTCCCAAACATTTGCAGTACGACCGAACACAATCTCATATGGGCTGAGCCCTACTCGAGAGTGTACAGTCGCCCTAGTTGACAAAAGAGCCAGAGGCAAAGCATCGGGCCACGAGAGACCAGTCGTAGCCTGAATCTTTGCGAGTTTTAGTTTTAGAGTACCATTGTACCCCTCAACCAAACCTGCTGACTGGGGATGATTGGCGCTGTGGAATTTTTGTGTAATTCCAAGGCCCTTACACACACTCTTCATCACACTCCCCACAAACTCACTTCCATTATCAGACCACACAATCCATGGCATTCCATACCGAGGGAAGTATTCCTTCAGTAGGACTTTCGCTGTGGACAGGGCAGTATTGTCTTTGAGAGGATAAGCTTCGATCCATCGGGAGAATGCGCAAACCACAACTAAAACGTATTTCAGGTTATTACATCGCTCCATATGGATGAAGTCCGGTTGTATAACCTCAAAGGGACATGTAGGAGGAGCGAAATGGCCAGGGGGTGTAGGAGTGCCCTTGCCAGGATAGTACATCATACATATCATGCAATTCTTAACCAATCTCTCAGCACACTTAGCAATACCGTCATTCTTCCATACAGGGGACAACAACTTGCAGATACCTTTCGCACTAATATGTGACAAACCGTGTGCCATGGTCACAACAGCGAGCACATATGCATCCGGCAACATCCATCTCTGATTCTCCGACAAATCAATCCAACATCCATTCGCATCCAACTTTCCTGTGCTCTCCTTCCACTTGGTCTTTTCAGTTTTGGTGGCCTCATTCTGAATCGCTTTTACACTTTCGACAGTATCCTCACACATACCAGTTTCTGCAGGCCACCTTACCGAACTCGTCACATACATTCTAGTTGCAAGGTCTCTCGCAGTCTCCTTAGCAATCTCATCAGCAAACGCATTGCCACGACCAACATCATCCGTCACCTTACGGTGCGCACTGCATTTAATAATCGCCACCTGCTTAGGCAATGTGAGTGCGTCTAAAAGATCGTTCACAAGCTGTCCGTGCTGGATCTTCGTACCATGCGATGTCATAAAACCTCTCTCTCGCCACAATCGTCCAAAACTATGGGCAACACCGAAAGCATACTGGCTGTCGGTAAACACATTCACCCGCTTCCCTTTCGACAAAACACACGCTCTTGTCAGTGCAATTAACTCCGCCGCCTGAGCAGAATTCTGATTCAGTCTCGCAGTTTCCACAACCGTACTCAACATTACCACAGCGTACGCAGTCGTCACATCACCATTCGGCAACTTAAAACACGAACCATCCACATACAAAGTACCATCGGGGTCTTCCAATGGAGTGTTTTTTAGGTCAACACGACCCTTTGTTTCTTCCTCAGTTCGCAAATACCAATCATGTGGTAATACCTCGTCTGATTCCATATTGATTGGCAACAATGTCGCCGGGTTCAGTACATTACAGCGCTTTTTTTGAATATGACTTGCCAAAAGCGTCAACTCATAACCAGACAACCTTGCGCTCGTCAAGTGTTGGGTTTTTGTACGATTCAAGAGAGTGTCAACTGCATGCGGAACCATCACCGTAAGCATATTATCCATGACCAATCCTGCAGATTGTCGGATGGACACCGCAGCTGCCGCTGTTGCTCTCAGACAACTCGGCAATGCTCTAGCTACTGGGTCCAAGGTCGAGGAAAAATATGCACATGGACGCTGCTTACCACCAAATTGCTGCGTCAAAACACTCAACGCACAACCTTCCCTCTCGTGAACGTATAATGTGAACGGCTTACTGTAATCAGGAGTACCTAACACAGGGGCCGAACACAACGCATCACGCAGTTCAGAAAAACTTTTCTGACACTCTTCTGTCCATCGCAAAGGAGTTGGAACATCCTTGCACGTGAGAGCTACCAATGGTTTCGCTAGCAATGAAAAATTTGGAATCCATTGCCTGCAGTATGACGTGATACCTAGAAAGGCACGCACATCTCTCTGAGTTGTTGGCACAGTCATTCGAGCGATCGCTGCAATTCTCTCTGGGGTCAATCTTCTTCCCTCCTTTGACAATAAGTGACCTAGATAGGTTACTTCTTGGCAACAATATTGCAGTTTAGAAGGTGACACCTTGTGATGTAAGTCACAGAGATGTTGCAACAAAGACACCGTAGCAGTTTTGCAAATTTCTCGTGTGTCCGCAGCCACCAATAAGTCATCCACATATTGGATCAAGGCCGCACCAGCCGGTAACACAAAAGCGTCAAGTTGACTCTTCAGGGCTTGGCTATATATCGATGGACTCTCGCAATTGCCCTGAGGAGCGCGTTTAAACCTAAAGCTGCGACCACCTAACGAGAAACCGAATAGGTCCCTGCTTTCCTCAGCAATCGGAATGCTAAAGAAAGCATTCTTTAGATCGATCACTGAGAACCAAGAAGCAGATGCTGGAATCAGAGTCAGTAAAGCCGTAATGTCAGGCACCACAGGGAACTGAGGAACCACAATTTTGTTCACCTCTCGTAAATCAATGACAAAACGATAAACAGGAGGTTTAGATGGATCAGTGCATTTCAGAATAGGTAACACAGGACTGTTACACACATTTCCCCGAGTCTCCTCGATAACATCTTTCTCGATCAAGTCATAGATGATCGCTAACAATGCTCGCTCACCATCAAGGGAGATCCGATGCTGGGGAATACGTGGTAGCCGCACATTCGATTTCAATTGGACAACATGGGGAGATGTCAAGCAGGCCCACGTCATTGGGACCTGTTGCCCACAAAGATGCAGGAAGAGAACTCAATTCCGGTGGGAGCTTATCAATAGACAAGTACATAGGAGAGATCACTCTCTCACCCAATGTAAGCTTTACTCCCGCAGGAGAACAATACAAAGTCGCATACAAACGTTTCAGCAGATCCAGGCCCAAAAGATTTTCACCACAACCAGTAGTCAAAATCAAAGGAGCCTTCAGCTCACGAGGCCCAATTGTAAGGGGCAAAGGGCTAGAAACCGGATTGCTAACAGGGGCGCCGGAGAATCCAACGGAAACATTTGTTAAGCCAGACAAAGGTGCGCCAGGGAGTTTCGAATGCATGATGGAACTTTTCGCTGCACCAGTGTCCAACAGAAAAGGCTCAACGACGCCCGATGTGGCGACTGCGACGTAAGGCCCTCTCTGATTAACCGGAACTGATACTACTCCCTCTCCTTGTCTATGGCTGTTCTAGCAATTTCCGTCATCAGTACCCTGGTCGATATAATAATCGTCCACATTGTACTGTGCGGATCTACCTGACGATGATCCACGCTGATCAAAACAATTATTGGAATCAGAAGAATTATTAGAACGCTCATTTTGATTCTGTGTAACACCACGACCTCTACCTCGTGAAGCCAGTTGAGGACCACTACGACCTCCTCTAGATGAATTGTTATTATTGCGATCGTGCAAAACCGGACAATCAAATTTCAAATGACCCTCACCTCTACAATAGGCACATTGATTGTACCCAAGCATAGATCTCTGCGATGTGGAATCATTTCGTGTTTGCGACCTAGCGGGCTGCGATTGCGATCTATTCCGCTGTTGAGAATCGTTTTGATTCGAGCGCGGAGGATACGCTTGTTGCAACAGAACTTTCGTTTTGAGCTCTTTCGTCTTTTTGTCTGCACGATCATTTTCCTCTTTCTCTCTATTTTCATAATATTGAGCCGTAGCCAATATCTGAGCAGAAGTAGAAACAGCCCGCGCACTTTCTGAATTTTTTAATTTGTTGCTAAGTTCAGGCAACAAATTCGATACAAATTTATCCACAAACAATCTCTGACCTCCCTCAGTGCCCATATCCTGACCATTATGATCGATGAATGCCTCCTCAAATCTCGTAAAGAAATCGGAGACACTCTCGTCCTTCTTCTGCTTACAGGCAGACAGTTTATCCCAGTTAACTTTCATTGCTGGCATAAGTGTCTTCATAAGTGTAATTATTCTTTGCGGAAGATCAGTAATGAGCCGTTCAGGTTTAGCCCCACCAACTTGTCGTACATCAGCCGCCACAAGAGCAGCCCAATCACCCAATCACAAGAGCAGCCCAATCACCGCCTAATTTTCTTGACGAATTTTCGCCCATACCGGTTGCGGTACGATATTTCCGAACAACATATCGATGTCGGCAAGATTCATTATCGTCGCATCCACTAATTGAGACAATTCTTTATAGTACCCTGCAGGATTTTTGCGAGGGTCTGGCAAAGTTTGCTTAATCTGCAAAACTTCCGATCGCTTCCATGGGAAGTGTATCCACACTCTCTGGAAGTGTGGTAGAACCGGAGGGTTAGCACCAGGGTTACCTGGCATATACACTGGTGGAACTTCTCACATGGGATACTGACCAGGCGTCGACATCCATTCCTCATGTTCGTCTTTAAACAACGCACGAGGCATCAAAGTGGGACGAAAAGATAGTAGATGCTCGACAGCGCGTCGAACATTGCTACCCACAATCATACCACTCGAAAACTGAAGCTGAAGTTCAGTTAAAGCGGCCAGTACATCATCTGCCGCATCAACTGATATCTCGTCGCGTAAAAGTTTGCACATTTCTTCAAACACGAATCTTTGTGTTGGCTCATTGAATTGAGAGAAAGTGTCAACAATTATACGCGGAGGATTCTTAAGGGGATATCTAATCCAATTTTTCGCCATTTTAAATAGCGTATCACGTTCCCTACCACCAGGAAGCTGGCTTCGTCGTTGGGGAGCATCAGAATCAGCAGACCCAAGAATCGGTCCAGAGGAGAGTAAAAGTTGGCAACAATATTAGGAATACGTCGCCGAACAGACGGTGAAGAGGAGAGAAGTAAAGGGGTAACAATAGAAGAACCAAATACAGGAGGAGCAGAAGTAGTAGGAGTAGCCACATGAGTGGAAGTAGCAGGAACAGTAGCTTGAGAAGGTATAGACGGTGGAGCAGTAGGGATAGTAGCAGGTAGAGGAATAGGGACAAAAGGATTTGCAGGAACAGGACCAGCGGCAGGCTGATTAACAGCCGCCGGAACAGCAGGTTGAGGAGCAGGGGGAACCACAGGAGCTGTGGTATCTTGCGCATATGGAGGTGGTGACTTCAATAGATAGGATAACAAAGGATCCTCTACTGCTTCCTCTCCCTTCTTATCAGTACCCGTCGGTAAAGCGGGCTAACATTTATCCACAGTCATACGTTGTAATCTATCAAAAACTTCCTTTTCCTTCTCTTCTTTGTCTCGCTGAAACTGCTCTGCATTTCTCATAGTTGTAACGATACCTTCTCTCTTATTACGTTTAAGCTGTTTGATTTCTTTTTGCTTGGCTTCTTTACGCCATAACCGAAAGGAATCAAACATGGCCGGCCTTGCTTTTCTTTGGAACAATTTAGCTTCAAGATTATCTAAAATCGGGGTCTCATTACTACCATGAGGTGGCCAACTAAGGACACCGTCATCTTTAGTGTAACGGACCCAGCAATCATTGAACGTGATAGGACCCACACCATGTCGACTATATAATTCATATATTGGAGTTCCAACCGGAGGTATCGGACATGAGTCCTCCAATCGGGAATCCGTACCACAACCTCTAAAGCAACTAAACAAAGTACTACGGCCAGGCATCGTGCACACTAACCAAGTTTCACAAACTTCAAGGGTTATTGGACTTACAATGTCCCTGCAAAATGCAAAAACCCTCGGTTTTTGGCGACTGCAGCCGTCAAATAGAACAACTAAGAACAAAATACAAAGGACCACAAATGCAATAGAACCATGCAACAACTAAGCACCCACAACAACTAAGGATTCTGGGGAGCGACCCACAAATACTTAACTCAAAGAACAATGGCATCACCAGGAAGGCCCGTCAATCGTCTCGCTGTACCAAGGTCTACGCCAGGCGCCAAAACAGGTCGACAGTCAGGGCAGCAGTCCGTTGCAGCCGTCAGGAGGCGGGGATCTTCGCGGTAAAAGTCGTCGGGCCACTTGTTTCGACAACAGGATCGATGAAGCGGGGTGCACCTTCCCTCGGAGATTTCACACGAAGTTCCTCACGATTGTCGGGCTTTGGACCGGTACCACTGATGCCGCCCAACGTTGGGCGCCAACTGAGGGACTGGGTTCTGCTAAGACCCAGCGGTGCCAGGGACAACACCTGAAACCTTCGTGGGTTACCTGTTCCGGCGTACAAATGACAGAGACACGGGACACTTCCTTCGGCGTCAAAGATTCGAGGTTTATTTACTGCAGGGAACACAGAAGTCACAAGAAGTACATAGCATGTAGGTTCATGGAGACTGTTTCAAATTGTATCTGTGGATCGCTTCTTTTATACAGTTTTTCGTCATACGACAACATGGCAAACAAAAGGTTACAACCCAGTTCCCACAGTAAATTTCATATTGGGTCGCTTTCATGTATTCAGGGTCCCGGAACATAATTACAGTGGCATTGCTGGTTCCCAACTGTAAAAGTACATCTTCTCACCATTAGTGCATTCCATTCCGGCAGTAAACGAATCAAGGGAAAAAACAGGTGCAGAGGAAGACGAGGGTAGCGAACAGATTGAAAAAGAGTGTAAGGTGTGCTATCAGGAACACGATTGCAGGGATCAAAGGAGACGTGCCTAATGAATGCACAACTGAGACCATAGACCGGCACGGCAAGATGAGCCTCGAGCGGGGCTATCTGCCTTGCAGTGTCATCCCCCTCGTCATCAAGACACCCTCAAAGGAACACGTGTCTTCCGCAAGAGTTTGGGAATCCCAGGGTCACGAAGCAGACAGTGTCCGTTCGCTGGCTACTTGAGGGCAAGAGACAAAATGGATGCCGTATCTAAAATGGAACCCGTGGGTTCAGGTGAAGAAACCCACGAAACAGACGAACGGTTTAGGTTAGCACAGCAAAAACGCGTACACCCACTAAACTCGTCATTTGCGGTTCATAGATACCAGACTCGACCATATTCGGGTGAGTCGAAAACACCACTTGCAATTGTCACGGAACCTCACCGGTGTCATCTCCACTTTTTTTTATCCCGAAGCCGAATAAATCTCAGCGCTTGTATCGACTATAGAGGACTAAATAAGGCTACAATAAAAAATGTATATCCTCTTCCTCTAATACCTGTGTTGTTGTATCAATTAAGACATTCTACTGTATACACTAAACTAGATCTGCGGGGAGCTTACCACCTGGTCCGAATAAAAGAGGGGGATGAGTGGAAGACAGCTTTCAAGACAAAGTTTGGTCGATTTGAGTACAAAGTAATGCCCTTTGGGTTGTGTAATGCTCCTGCGGCCTTCAATTCTTTATAAATGAGGTCCTACACGAATTCCTGGACCTTTGTGTCATAGTATACATAGAAGACATCCTCATTTACTCTAAGAACCCGGAAGAACATACCCAACATGTTCGTGCAGTATTATCAAAGTTAAAAGAAAATCATCTCTTTGCTAAATTAGAAAAATGTACTTTTAATGTCAGCAAAGTGGACTTTTTAGGATACTGGCTGTCACCTCAAAGAATTATTAAAGAAAATTAGTGCTATTACTGATTGGCCAGAACCATCATCTGTGAAGGATGTTCAGAAATTTCTGGGTTTAACCAATTTTTATAGGAGGTTTATTTCTCATTTTGCAGACATTGCGGCCCCAATTACCACCTTGTTGCGGAAAGGGCAACGATTTCTTTGGTCTGATGATGCGGCTCACGCTTTTCAACTCCTGAAACAAAAGTTCACTTCAGCCCCAATTCTGAAACATCCTGATCCTGACTTGCCATTTTTTGTCAAAGCGGATGCTTCACAAGTAGCTTTAGGAGGAGTTCTCTCTCAACGAGATGCAGTAGATGGCCAATTACATCCTATAGCCTTCTATTCCAAAAAGTTATTACCAGCTGAACAAAATTACACTGTGGCTGAAAGAGAACTATCAGCTATCAAAGTAACCTTTTCTGAATGGAGGCACCATTTAATGGGAGCCAAGTACCCTGTTACCATCTTTTCTGACCATAAGAACCTACAGTTCATTGGATCACTAAAAGCATTAACTCCACGTCAGATGTGCTTGTTAAATTCTTTTAGTACATTTAACTTCGTTATAACCTATAGACCAGGTGCACAACAAATTCAATGTGAAGTGTTATCTAGATACGGACATACCTCAGACATACCTCAAAATAGGAGAACCCATTATTCCTCTCCAAAAGCTTTTGGCACCAGTACAACAGAAGGATTTTATCACAGATCGATATAATGCACACATGCAAATGGCACCTCAAGATTGGTTAAAGGATTCCCATAACTCAATACAACGAGGTTCATTGTATCACAACAACATGTTGTTAGTGCCCACCACAGAATTACAAACACAGGTGATAATTTGGCATCACGCCTCACCGTTGGCAGGTCATCGTGGCAGGTAAAAACCCTGGAAAATGTGCGAAAACACTTTTGGTGGGACAATATGAGTAAGGACATTAAGCAATTTGTCACTACCTGTCCAGTTTGTGCAAGACATAAATCTTCTCACAAGGCCCCTGACACTTTGTTAATACCAATGCCATCACCCAAACAACCTTGGCACACTGTGAGTGTAGACTTTATTGTAGGTTTACCACCAGTAAAATCCTTCACAACAGTATTAGTGATAGTGGATTTTTTGTCTAAAATGGCACATTTTGTATCCATTACGGACATTGCCAACTGCGGCAGAATTTGCCTATATTCTTATAAGAGAAATTGTGCGTTTACATGGTTTGCCAAGTAAAGTGGTGTCAGACCGAGGTAGCCAGTTCAACTCTAGATTTTGGAAAAAATTATGCGAAAAGCTGAAAATAGATGTGACATTATCCACTGCTTTCCATCCAGAAACAGATGGACAAACTGGACGACTGAACCAAACCTTACTTCAAACGCTACGTTGTTTATTGGCTGATTATTCTAGTGAATGGTTGGAAGCTCTCCTGTAGCGGAGTTTGTTTATAATAATACTGAGCATGCAGCTCTACTTTGCTCACCATTCTATTTCATGCAGGGGTATCATCCGAGAGCAATACCCATTTTATTAGAAGATTCCCTGTTGCCTACAGTAACAGATAGACTAACAAGATTAGGTGACATACAAGACAAGGCCAGGAAACATTTATTAAAGTACAAAGAAAGCATGAAAAGACAAGCAGACAAACACAGATCTGAGGCCCCAATGTATAAAATCGGTGACAAAGTATGGCTCTCCACAAAGAACCTAAATATAGAGGGATCCCGAAAGCTGCAACTACGTTTCATTGGACCCGTAGCATAACTGCCATAGTAAACCCGGTAACAGTAAAATTGGACTTACCAAAAGAATACCCAGTACATGCTACATTCCATGTGTCCTTGCTCAAGCCGTACAACCCAAATACCCGACCCGAACCACCACCTCCACCCATACCAATTAAGAGAAATCTAGAATATGAAGTGAGAAGCATAAAAGACGCAAAAAGAATTTATTGAATTTGTGACTTTGTGAAATAAACCTTGTTTTACATGGAACTTTTTTAAGAATCGAACAGAGGAAACCATTGACAGCAAGGCAAACAGTAAATCAAGGACTTGCACAAATTACCTGCTGTATTTTGATGTACACGTACAGTATTTGTTTTATAAAAAGTCTGGAAATGTGTGAAAAGTGAGTTTGCTATTAAGAATTTAGGCTTTAGTTATATTAAGGTGAATGTTAGATGTTGGTAATTCTGATAATGATATTCGTTTGATTTTACAGAAGTCTTACAGTAATAGAAAGCAGATACCGGAACAGTAACACATTCCAAACCTGGAAGCTTGAGACCAGGATCCAAGAGGTACTTTTAGAAGAGAATTTCTAATAAGAATAAGGTTTAGTCAGGAACACATTTAGGGATAGGTTGCACTTATCTGTTCTTTGTTTATATTTTATTAGGCACCAGTTTCTACAGAAGTCAGAGAGGGCCACAGATTTTAGCAGCTCTTCTACAGTGGAAACGCAAGAACGGTGTTGTCTCTCTTTTTTAATTTTATCCACTTCCCCCCTTCCCTTGAGCTTCTGGTTCTTAGTGCACTGTTTTAAAACTAGTGTGCTGGAACAAGCAGTTTCAGGGTGGGTCGGACTGTCTTCAACCTTCATCAGAACTGAACAGGAACTCAGGTGAGCTGGGCTTTGACGGTTAGTTTGTTTTCTGTATTTCAGACATGGCGGGAACTCAAACACTGCTTTTAAGTATTATTATCACACGTCCGCTTTAAGCATTTATAGAAAGATGCGGTTGACATGACCGGAACTACCTGCTTAATACTTGCACGACCTGGCGGTTTTTTACCGTTGAAGCCATCGGCAGCGCTGCATTTAGGTAGTCTGTGGGGAGTCGCCTGCTAACAAGTAAGCTGGGTCATAAACTACTTATGAGGGTTGCTATTCCTTCTTCTTTTTCCAGAAATAAGATGCAACAAAAATTTCCCTATCTCGCTACACACAGATGGAGCACGGCGTGAAGGTTACCCTAGCTGCTTGAGCTCATGTAGCGCGAACACGCTTCTAAAACAGTGAGTGGTTTTAACTGGGCTATCATTTTCCATGTTTTTAATTAGTCGCAAACCGAGGTTAACGACTTTATTTAAGGGGTGCGGGCACGAGCCCATATCAGACCGAGGAAATAATGTACCAGGGGCAGATAAGGTTGTCTCCCTGGGACCTTTAAGTACGATATGAAAAAGTACATAAGTTTGCTTTCCTGGAAGTAGTGTGAAAGTTTTACCCGGCACCACTAGTCTAAATGGCGCAAGGGTCATGAGCACATCATGAGGCATAAAACAGCTGCCATATTACCGTACAGGAGCCTAATATGGCGAAGGGTAATATTCATAGTTTGACAACAAGGGTGAAACACGCTGCATGACAACAGACTTGTATTTATTAATACCTGTTAATAACGATACATGTTTACAGGTTGTTATATGTTGGTACATTGTATCATGTCTGTTTTTTCCATTGTTTCTCCCGTTTTTACAGGAAACGGGCCCCAGAGAAGTCTGGAGAGCCCCCACGGGTAATATTTGTGAGTAAATTGTGAATTTTTCACACTAAGACCCTCACGGTAGGGTGCACCTTAGCGCGTGCATACCACCGGAGGATCACTTATAGGTCCTGACGAATGCTGAGCGAATTTGCACACAACACGAACCAGCTCCGCTGTAACCAGGCAAAGTAGCACGCTGGGGAGACATTCGGTCACCCCAGCGGGAACCCAATGATGAAGCATGTCACCAATTAGTGGTGAGTGAGGGTTCTTTTAAAAGAAAATGTTTTTTCTTTTCACATGGGTATGGTAAGTTTTTGTTTTTTGCCTCATTTTTGCTTTATTATTATTTGTTGCCAGTAGGAACAGCCTGACGTTGAGTTGAGTTGTTCAGACTGTCAAAAAAAAATAAAAAAAATTAATTACTAATCACATTAGCTGAGTCACTCTTTGGTTGTTTAAATTATTTCTGGTAATTCCCATTAGGCTTGTCATGCAAAGTTCCCAAAATCTTTCCTTTCGCCATGTCACACAATTTCTTAAATGATAAATAATTTAATCGTATTGCTTTTTTAACCTTTCTGCTTCTTCAAATTTGCTTAAAAATGCACCATTCGTCCACTCTTTTTTCAAATCTCTCTTGGTAGATTCTTCAGGCACGCTTGCTGCGCTTGCTCGGTGCAGTGCAGTTCAGCAATAATTTTACGCCCCACCACTTTCAAATGTCACCGGCCACCACTGCTTCTCAGGCACCGCCATGGGGATTCATATCCACCTTACAGCCAGCTATTTCCCATCAGTTCTTTTGACATGAAAAGGATGGAAGAAAGGCTTTTTGGGGACCCCCTAGCAGGGGCACTGTCCCCCATGGCCCTCTGCTATGGGCCTTAGGGGGCACCTGTGGTGCCACCCTAAACATTGCATTGTGCCTGCCACAGGGTGCCGGTATGTTTAGAAACATGCCTTTTGACATTGGGACTTGTACTACACTCCTTTTCTGGGCCGACGCACAAGCCTCAATGCAGAGTCATGTTTCTTACCACCTCCACAGCAGTCAGATCATAATTTGGAGGGCGTGACTGCAGACTATATGTTGGCCAGGTCTGTTCCCATAACGATGGCGTTCGGACACTCATCCAACTGCCATCATAATCAGCCCTTACACGGCAAGATAACAACATGGACGATACCATTCAAGCTGACATGGTTTCCAAACCATGTTTGTCATTTTTGACATATATATAATCAGTTTCACTGCTGAGCCTAATCGAGAGAACACCCCATAACAAGGACAATATATGAGGTAATAGTGCAATGGGAGGTCGAGGCCGATACACGGCTAGAAATGTTTTGTTACAATTCTTAAAGAACAAATTGTAATTGCGTCTGAATAATGTACGTAATTATTGACTCTGAGACCGTTTTGGACACTCCAAGATGGCGCTACCTCATTGAAGCTGCTATGAGTCCGTTTTTCATTTTTGTAACCTATTGTGGTTTTAAAAAATGGCGCGGCGTGATTTTCACTGTTGACCCACTGACGAAGGGACGCTGTCCCGAAACGCGTTTGCTTGAAAAATACAAATCTTTGCTGCACTTTCTGAGCCCGTGAGTGCTGTTTCTTCGTTCCCAACCCGGCCGGGTATGGGTAAAGGAGATTGGAGCCGTAATATATATATATATATATATATATATATATATATATATATATATATATATATATATATATATATATATATATATATTTATATGTATATATATATATATATATATATATATATATATATATATATATATATATATATATATATAACTATTTATATCTGAAAGTATATGGTATTGTTAAAATTAATTAAAAAATATTACACTAACTTAGTGGGATGGGTTGTAAAGGATATAGTGGTATTGGGAGTGGATGTGTATTAATACACAGGAAATAATTTTAATACCTGAGTATTCATATTCAAACATGCAAACAAATTAATATTTAAAATATATATATTTTTCAATAATCGTAACACAAAGTTTATGCAGAGGATACATGGGATAAAGGGATTATGTGCAGGGAAGTGTATTAAAACTCAGGTATGAATTTTAATATCAGAGTATTAATATGTACACATTATAATATTTTAACAATAATGAATACAAATATTTTACAAACATTCATACAGCAATTTATAGAAACAGGATGCAAGGGCAATAGGGGTATTAGAAAGGGAAGTATAGTGTTACTCGGGTATTCATTTGAATACCTGAGTGTTAATGTTTAAGTAAAATAATAATTTATTATTTATTATAATAATATAATAAGATTTATGTTTAAATATAATACTACATTAATATTTATTTTTAGAAATATTTTCATTAATTGTAACACTAACTTTAGGCACAGGATGCAAGGGATATAGGGTATTGGGTGGGGCGTGTATTAATACTCAGGTGTTAATTTTTAATACATGAGCATTCATGTTTCAAATTAGGTAAACTGCATAAATTACAACTACATTAATATTTAATGGATATATTTCATTTCCACAATTTGTAACATTGCTTGAAAATTAAGACAATGTTAAAACAACTGTGTAAAGTTAATATAACATTATTAATTCTTTTTTTATGATGATTAATAAATAACCACCAAAAATATGTATTAAAACATTTTTTGCAAGTCTGAAAAAATACAATAAATGCATTCATTTATAATTAAATTTTTTAAAGTGCAATACACTTTTTAAATACAACATAACACATTTTTTACATATTTTTCGTCTTTTTTCCCATGTTTTACCGTTGACTTCAATTAGGAAACTTGTCAATTCTTTCCTTTTTCCTTTTAGCCATGTTGGTGGTTGTGTTCTGTTTTAAAAGTTGGTGGAGCTTTGCAGTTAACATTGGAATCAAGGAAGAATTGTGTTAAGGTAAGAATACATTTCTTGAAATTGTAAAGAATATAGGGCCTCATTATGATGGTGGTCAAGCTTTCGTCTATCTGCCATACTTTCGGAAATGAGACAGCCTCACTCGCTGTCGGCAGTCGAGCCATAGGGATTATGATGCGACTGTGGCGTGAGCTGTGTGCTGCAGCACACTCCGCAATACAAAAAACACATCTGACATATCCCTGCACCATGTGGTGCCTGCCACATGGTGCAGGGATATGTATGAGGCACCATAGGTGCCCCCCCCCCATGGCCCATACTGGAGGTCCTGGCGGAAAAGGTGGCCGCTATGGGCCCCAAGTCCCTTTCCGTTTGTCTTTTCAAGGCAGGTTAGCTGCTATGAAACAGCTGCAGGAAAGAGACATTGTAATCCCTACGGTAGTTCCTGAGCAGGCACCGCTCCTATTGTAGGAATTACTGTCCCTCTGACGTTCTGGCGGGCTTATTGAGTCCATCGGATCCATGGTTGTCAGTCTCTCTAACAGCCGCCACATAATGATGGCGGGTGGACAAGCATGGTCCGATGATGGTGGGACTGCCACGACTGCCTGATGGTGGTGGTCCCACCGCCATCGTAATTACACATTCACTCATCCATATATCCAGTCATGCACCTATCCACTCGCTCATTCACATACACAGACATGCACCCACTCACTCACCCATACAGTTCCTCATGCAATCCCTTACTCACCCATACAGACAATCACACAGTCAGTCAGTCAGTCACTCACACAACCAGTTAAGTCAATCACTTGCTATACACACACTCACACACCCACTACTAATATACTTACGTAGCCACCCACATACCCACTCACTCACCCATACACAACTCACCTACCCTTTCACTCACACAGCTGCACACACACCCACTCATCACCTATACATCTAATCAAACACACACTTTCTCACCCATAGAGTCATTCACACACCTAGTCATAAACATATACAACCACTGGCACTACCACTCACACACTGATACAGCCACTCACACGACCAATTACTCACCCATTCAGTCACTGACACACCCACTCACTCACCCATATAGCCAATAGCATATGCAATTAGGCACCCATACAGTCACTGATACAAGCACTAACTCACCCATACAACAACTCAGACACCCATATAGGTACATAAACATGTACTCACTCATCTATGCAATCACTGACACACCCAATCACTACATGTACTCACGTATTGTTAGAAATTGGGCTCTCTGGTTGGCAGAGGTGTGCATCTTGTCCAAGTAAAAACCCTTCCTTCTAATCAGGTTAAGGAGATTATACTTCTTAAAATAACCCTAGCTCGCCCCTTGGTAGGTTGGCACAAGCAGTCAGGCTTATCTCAGGGGCAATGTGTAACGCATTTATACATAACGCACTGTGATACAGTAAAAAAAATACAAAAGAACACCACAGTAGTTTTAGAAAAATAGTCAATATTTATCTAGGTAAAACAAGACCAAAATTATGAAAATCGAACATACAGTAATCCAAATATGAATATTACAGAAATAGACTTGAAATCCAGATTCTTGAAGTCAATAGCTCCACCCAGGGCTATTACAGCATCATGAACTAACAAATCCAACAGTTCAGGCTGACCGTGACATCGCGGGCCAGCTACGATGTCAAGAACACCCGCAAACAGTACTTTGGAAATGCAAGGCGTCATGGGCCTAGCAATGAGCTCCAAAGAGGTGGTGTCAAGAAGGTGTTAGTCCCAAAGGTCAGTGCAAGAGGTTTTGGGCACATGAAATCACATGTGTTGCAAATCAAACCACCGTGAGGTTGAAGTCAGGAGTGCTGGTGTCGGCAGGCAACGGGCTGTACTTCTGAAACGGAGCGGTGCAGCTTGCAGTACCCCTATGTTGTGGTGCAGGCAGCTGCTTTGTGACGGCATACAGAGACTTCAGTGAGACCAGGGCTGTGTTGCACAGTTGGATGGTGCTTGTTGCGGTGCTGGCAGGTCCTGTGCTGTCATCGGTGTCATTGTTGCTGTAGCCCTGTCCTCAATAGACAATCTGATTTCGGCAAGGGCAGTGCATTGAGTTATTTACAAACAGTACCCCCTAGCCACGGTGCAGGCATGATGTGAAGTGAGGCAGTGCAAAGTGTGGTGTCCTCGGGTCATGGTGCAAGCAGGGACTCAGTGGCGGCTGTGAGTGGTGGCATCAGGGAAATCAGAGTTGCGATGCAAAGTGAAGCAGTGGTCTTTGTGGCGCTAATATGTAACGGAGTCGGCAGAGACGTCATTGACTGCGTCTGGTTGCTTTTTCCCCTGTTGCAGCTGAAACCCCCAGTTCCAGATACAGATACCCTGAGGATGGTGAAGCTCTTCTTCAAGCTCTTGGGTAAACTTTAACAGTAGGATTCAAGAAAGTTCAGTCCAGTCCTGTCAATGCCAAAAACAGAAGCAGCAACTGCAGGCCGACCCAACAAAGCAACAAACAGCAAAGGGGCAGTTCTCCTCCTGGCAGCTCTTCTAGCTCTTCTTCTTGGCAGGATCCTGAGTCCAAAAGTGTTCTCATGAAAACTTTAATTTCCTTGAGTCTTCCAACAGAAGGCTAGCTCTACTTCAAGCCCTTGTAGAAAACTCTAACAGCAGGAGGAGGAAAGTACAATCCAGTCCTTTCCCTGGCCAAGACAGAAGCAGCAAGCAGCAGGCCAACAGAGCAAAGCACGTAGCAAAGTGGTTGTTCCTCCTGACAAGCTTCACAATAGGAGGTGGAGACAGCATTCTGCAGGCAGACACAGCCTATTCAGGTGCTAGTGAAAACTTCTCCTACCACTCTAGGGGGGTTATTAGGATTGCGGATTTTCCGCATCCTCTGGGCCGGCGGAAGCCACCGCCGGCCCGGAGGATGTGGAAAATCCGCAGCAGACCCACCAAAGACCCACCGCCACATTAGGATGGCTGGTGGGTCCTGGTTTCCGTCCGCAGCTTTTCCGCTGCGGTCGGCTTACAACCGCGGCGGAAAAGCTCTAATCTGGTGACGGTGTCTCTCAGACATCGTCAGGCAGATTAGGATGGGATGTGAAACATGCTTTTCCGCGGCGGCTTTTCCACCGTGGAAAAGCATGTGTAACTTCACTGCGGGGGCCCGTTGCCGGCCCCCTAGGTGAAGGGGGGATGGGGGGGGAAACATGGGGGGTACCTATGGTACCCCCCTGCATTTGTATGCGGAAAGCGGCAGGCACACCGCGGTGCCTGCCTCTTTCTGCATACAAATGCAACACCTGCATTTTTAACATTGCCGCTGGTGCAGCTTGAAGCCGCACCCGCCGCAATGTTAAATATAGAGGATGTGACCGCCAGGGTGGCGGTCACATCCTAAATGCACAGGAGGGAACTCTGCATGCCATGCGGAGGTTCCCTCCTGCTCTGGGGTTGCGGACGGACGCAAGTCCTCCGTGATCCTAATGAGGCCCTAAATGCAGAAAGGTCCATTCAGCTTTGCTATGAGTGACCCAGGAAATGCAAGAACACACCTCAACCTACTTTGTGACTGTCTAAAGTGAATGCACCCCCCCCCCCCTCTCTCCTGCTATTCCAAAACCAGATGATGAATACACAAACAGGCAGAGGTACACATGACGGTTAAGTAAGAAAATGCCCACTTTCAACAAGTTGTTGTATATAAATGTGTTTCTATATAAGTATTTCATGAACTGTCTATTGTGAATAGTCATAAGTATTTTTCATGTTTTGTATGTTAATTTGAAAAATATGTGTCTGTGAGTACCCGGAGCACTTCTAATAGCAGGCAAGCCCTGCCAAAGGCGCCAGCGGCCCGGGGATGGAGACGAGGGTAGGTTACCCAGCGTGGCTCTCCCACATCCAAGTAAGTGTTGCGCCGCATTGAGAGACCATGTGGCAGCCGGCGAAGCTGCCGAGCGGGGAGCTGCGGCAGCAGCTGAAGCAGACTATTGGTACCCACTGGTGCACAATGGTCCTCCCACCTATGCCTCTAAGGGTCCCACGCTGTCTCCTCAGCCCGGGAGTCAAGCCGTATCCTTCCATGGCATCGCACCATTTAACAGGGCATCCTCGTTCCCATAACTGTTAACAAAACCCTGCCCTTGTACAATTCTATAATACACAGGGCTGCTACCATTGAGGCGCCCTGACAACGTGCCCGTCCCTGCTGATTGCTCCCGACCCCTACTAGAGAGGTGAGTCAGGCGACTTGGCATGACTAAGATAATGTGGGCACTAGATATTGATCCAACAACATTGGGATTCTGACATAAAGCGGGCACCAACAAGACTGAGTGCACGTACTTCTTTGGCGAGAGAGATTTCGTATGATTTTATAAAGTTCTTTATGATATTGCTATTGATGCTTTAACATTTTTAAAGAGTGTACTACCGCACTTATAGTACTAGGAGATGTAAGGAGGCGACTTCACCTATGGTCACTAACCAATACAGATTGTTAGTATCATGGAGCTACACTCAGTGCAGTGGCTGACGTCCATTTTTCTTTGCTTTTTCTTTGCATTTTCTGTCTCCCTAGGTCATTTTATATATACAGTGACTACACTACGCTTGACCTGAGAGGTAGCACATCAACAGTAGCACCACTCAGTGTAGATAACACACACTTTACACAGCACTTACACTAACCGGTTCTGAAGAATTTCCACGGTATCCTTATGAACCACTAGGGCAAGAAACATGTTGACCCAGAGAGTAGAGCACAGTTTAAATTGAACAGCCCTATCTAGGGTAGTGCCTCTCCACTTTTATTCACTTTTTAATGAGGTGGATTACCAATAAAATAAAGCCTATTTGAGCTGGACTGTCCAACCTCTTTTAAACTTTAGCACGCACTCACAACACCATATCTACACCACCCACGGGCCACACACCCCCACTTCACAATACGGCTAAGGAACAAAAGATCTCCGACAAAGAACCCCTTCGCGGGTGCCCGTTGAGCATTGCAGCACCGGCTCAATGAGGAGCAGGTCCATATGATGAAGCGTGACACCTAGCTTGCTGGGTGTGTGAGGACCCTAGTTCCGCAAAAGCGGGATCCCCCATCCCTCTTCCTCCTTCATTTTATAACACATCGCCAGACTATACGCACCAACACTCAATAGCTGGTGTGGGACACCAACCCCAGAGGAACAGCTCCCATTTCTTGTAACCACATTGATCCAGACTGGCAAGGGACCTGGACCTTTTTAATAAGCCCACTCATCCCCCTACCTGTTGAGAGGTCTAACACATACCCATTCAATAACTCGTACAGTTGATTATGCACCCATTAAAACACCCATAGATCACTCACTCACTCATGCATTGACACACTCACCTTTATATTTACTACACACCCACTCAGTCACACATGCTCTATTCATTCACTCATAAAAGTACTCAAACACCTACTCTCTCACCCATGCAGCCACTTACAAACCCACTCAGTCACGCATACAGCCAATCACTCACACACTCAAAGACAGACAATAGACAAAGCTAGATATATCCACACTGTTAAAAACATAGCACCTCTCTTTTGGGCTGGCACTGACTCTATGGCAAAATATGTAAGATGTTTGAGTTCACTATTGATTGTCCCTGAAAATGCCTGGCCACAGGATAATTGGCGTCATTGTTAGTTATGGCCCTCATATGTTGTAATATACTTTTATGCACTGTGAACTTAGTACTTTCTATGTATTTTAGTTTACAGCTGCATTCTAAAATGTACACAGCATATTCAGATTTGCATGTAGGATGCTGTGTAATGTTTTGTGTTTTGTTATTGCATGCAGTTTGGTATATTAATGCCGTACTGACAGGCTTTGCATGTCGTGCATCAAAGGAATCCTTTTCTAGCTGCCAACCACATAGCTCTCCCCTGGTCTTCTAGGCTGCTTTTAACTAATACATTTTCCATACTAGTTGTTTTCCTAAAAGCATTGGATGGGTTGGTAGGTAAATGTTTGCCAATAATGGGGTCAGTTCCTTCAAATAATCGCTCTCAATTGTTTTTCTTGTTTGGAGAAATGCAAGATCAATCTTGTAGGTTCAGTGGTTTCTTGTATTCCGTCCATTTTGGCCTTATTTTTATTGCTATATTGCAGCAGATCTACTCTTGCCCTTTCTTTAGAATTTGTGATGGCTGCATCCACTGTAATGTAATGTAATGTATGTGTCTTGTAAAGCGCTCTGCTGCCCTGAGGCGTCGGGCGCTGTAGACCGCTGGGGAACCCGTCCTGGCTATCCCTGTGAGATGGTCCCTACTGGGTATCTCCAAGGCGAAACCAGGCATCCCTGGCGAATGTGGGGGGCCGTTGTAGAGATGAGGCAAGCTAATGCCCAGAGTTGCCGAGTTGCTGTAGCATGAGGCAAGCTAATGCCCAGAGTTGCCGAGTTGCTGTAGCAGCATTATATCCTCTTGCCAGAAATTGTGTTCAGCATTCTGCTTGTTTGTCATTAAAGTCTTCCTCATCACTACAAATGGGCCTTTTCCGCAACATTTCCCCATAAGGGATACTGTTGATAAGGTGAGACGGAAGCGAACTGGATGCATGCAAGAGTGTATTGCCCTCTGTGGGTTTTCTAAATAAGGTTGTGGTCAGGTTATTATTTACAATTTTGATCTGCACATCTAAAATTGTACCTTCTGTTTTGCTAATTAACATCACTAATATTCAGTTGCTGTATAAAGTCAATTGCGCTTTTTGCGTTGCCACACCATATTAAAAACAGATAGTCTATAAATGCAAGCCATAGGATAATCCTGGATGAGAACTCTTGTTTGTACTTCCTCATTAGGACCAACGCCTCCCACCAGTCAATAAATAAACAGGCATAGCTGGGTGTGAAGCTGGCCCCCATGGCAACTCCTTGGGTTTGCTGGTACATTTGATTGTTAATCATGAATAAATTATTTTCTAAGTAAAACAATAACATGCTGATTATCATGTTGTTGTGCTTATCAAATCTCATTGGTCTATTTGCTAAGAAATGGTCCACAGCTCTAATGCCATCCCTATTCTGAATACATGTATATAAAGAGATTTATATATTTATATATACATATTGACAAAAAAAAATTAAGGTTATAGGGAAGTTATAGTTTTAGGCTCAACTTTCACACATACAAAACCATAGAAATTCAGCAGTTATAGTTAATTGAGCTAGCTATAACGTATGCCCTTGCAATGCACTGCTTATGACCTCACATATTACTTCACACACAACATGGTTAGTGACATAACTTATGACATCATCCATCACATCTGATGTTACATGATTGATGTAAAAAATGTTGCATCATTGATGTAAAATTTTTTGCTGGCAGCCATTACAGGACTGAGAGTTTTAGTACAGTACCCTGTCCTGAATTTAAAAATAAAACATATATAAGTGGTCAGGGAAGGGATACCCAGCTCTCCTAGGCCCCATGGTGGGTGGGGGAGGCAGGCCACAGGACTCCAGAGGGTCGAAATAAAAAGACATGGCAAGTGTTGCTGCAATCCAGGAGGAGTCCCGGGGCAAACATTTTTTTTAAATGTAGGCCACCAATATTTAATATAACTGTGAAGCATCAGCAGGGTTCTTAATCCGTCCCCAAATTTTTCAACGTACTCCTCCCATGACCTGTTAGCCATTAGATGCATTATGTTACTTTTTTTTAACAGGTTGTGGTCGTAAGTCTGGCCTCTGGAGTGCTTCCATTTTTCTCCCTGGAAATAAATGGGATTAAGCCATTGAAGGACATTATAATCATAGATGCAACAAATTAAAAACATAACAGTTATTAAGTAAAAAAAATGTTCATTGGTTACGTCAGAAACAATACAGGAAGCTCTTCTAAACACTGAATTCCCAATGTTAGCGCCAGGTGGGGCTGCACAGGTCACACCACCCTGACTGTGTAACGGTTAGTATGTCAATTAGTATGAATAAAGCACCGTAGTGTGTGTGAGGCTGTCACTCTCATACCTGGTAGCTCCCTCATGTAATTTTGATGGGTCTGTTTCCTGTAACCTATTTGTTTCTTACTTGTTTTTCTTAAATCTAAGTCATCTCACCTCTCTTCCTTGTGAGGGGTATCTTTGTACTTATCTACGTCTTAATCCAGATCTATGCTACATAACGTTTTTCGGGGAGGTTGAAGATCCTGTAGAAGTTGTCAACTAGGTTTCAAGATACAATACATCAGGTAAATTTTTAAAGTACATTTTGGTTGAAAGGATCAAATATAAACTATAGGCAGCGGAACTGTTGTCACTGGTTGTATCACATTCTCATGTCTACAAAGCAGTTCCTGGATGCCAATGGTTTGTGGAAAGGTATGCTGAGTTTGACTGTCACAAAATTCAATATTGAGAATTGCAGCCTGGCACTCACCTAAGTACTGCTAAAAGATGAAAGACAGAAGCAACATAAATGAATTGGCGGAGCAGGTCACTGATTTGAACACTAATGACATCAACATAATAATTCACTGTCAAGTTTTCCTTGCTTCGAATATTAAATGATAATTGCTCACTTCAGAAACGTGAAGCTAAGGATGTCTGCTATGATGAGGAATTAGCACTGGCATTACAGATGCCATGGTGACAGAGTGTGGCAATGTAGAAGAAGTGGATTAACAAAGAGGATAATTGAACTTTCTAACTTCAAAATCATATCCCCCAAATGCACTCTCACCACTCATCTAGCTGCTCATATTATGGGTATTTCTTTTATAATTTTATTACATAAACGGAGGCTACATTATGCATTATTCCTTTAATGCAGCCAAGCAGTTGCTTACATCACATTATTAAAAGGTTCCAAAATAGAAAAATAGCAACACATGAAAGGCATGAGCTATCAACAATCTGCCTCTTATAAATGTGGCTCCAAGCAGATAAGTTAATTTTCCTTTATTACCATTATTCATCTTTATCTCTATTTTGAAGTTCCCTTGTGTGTGGCTTACCCCAACCCCCCTTCCTACTCCCTCTAAACCAATCTCCAATTTACGAAGATCTCCCTACACCTCCTTCCCTAGTTCCAACCCTGCGTGACTGACCAGATTAACCTGCCTTTTCTTTCAGCTTATGTACTATTTCTAATGATTGAATATATTTAAAGATTTTTAGATGTTTAATTGAAGCTTAATATTTTGTTTTTTGTGTAAACGATTATTCTTCAATTTCATCCTTGTTCTACTTCCTCATGCCATAATGAGCTTACCTAATGTCTTCCTTTAACTCCCGGTTTTCACCTCCTCCCACCGATGCAGGCTGCGTACTCCAACGCGGCTCTGCATCGCTGCGTTTTATTATTTCGGATTTCATCCGCAATTTGTTATTGTTTTACAAACTTATTCATAATTTTATTTTATTTTTTAAATGGGATTTTAGCAGAAAATCCTCATTTAACTTGCCTTTTCAACATTCTATAACAAAATTAATTATAATAAGAGAGGAAATATTCAATTGACATTCCTTCATCTATAAACCTTGTCACTATTGTTAAGGGAAATCCTCCCTAATTATATCTCATTAAAGGGCTTTACCACTTTTTACAAATTAACATTTCCTATATACCATGTCTGACTGTGACTCAGACAAGGCTTCTGCCCCTACTCCTAACATAGACAATGAAGCCCTGCAAAAAACCCTTCATAAGGATTTGAGGTCCTGCATGTTTGAGACCTTAAGTCAGAGCATGTCCTCTAAAAGTTCACTCCCTGATGAGGACAAATTCTCAGAAATTCCAAACCTCAAGATCACTGAATTAAGGGGTAATAGACTTAAGAAAAGTAAAAACATTTGTAAAAGCAATATAGGAGGTCCAAGCACCTCATCAATTCAGGGAGGTCTTAGCACATCAACTTCTAATGGAGGTCCTCGCACCTCAAACTCCTAAGGTGTCCCAGTGTGGCACAACTTATATGTGTGTGCTTAGCGGCACAACTTATCTGGGTGTCCTTAGCGGCACAACTTATCTGGGTGTAATTAGCGGCACAACTTATCTGGGTGTTCTTAGCAGCACAACTTATCTGGGTGTCCTTAGCGGCACAGAACATCTGGGTGTCCTCAGCGGCGCAAAATATCCTAATGCTCTTTATAATATGGGAGATAACGAATCTAATGATATAGAATCCTCACACACACCTGATGAGTATGTCCTTGATCTTGATGAAGATGATCAAGATTTTTACAATCCATAAGAGGAGCTCACATCATCCTCTAAGGACATTATACTTGACCCTTTAGGGTAAGAAATATTTTCCCCATTAAATCTGAAACACCCAAGAGGTTCTGAGTGGTTCCCTCAGGACCACGTTGCAAAATCCATTAAAAAATGGATCAGAAACCTCTTAGAAAGGGACACTCATAACATCCTTAGAGCTGAATGCTCTAGACCAGATCACTGACTAAATATCGAGGGACAAAATATAGACTACCCAAAATATAGATTCCAAAATATCGACAGACAAAATATCGAATTCCTATCTATAAACAGGTAAGTACCAAAATATCGACCCTAAAATATCGTTTATATATATATATACATTATAAAAATATCGAATTTCCTAAAATTAATGTAAAATTAAAAAAATATTAAAAAGAAATAGCTAAAATATACTTAAAAAAGCTTAAATTACCTTAAAATTACTAAATAACTAATTTAACTTATAAAAAAAATACAATCATATCTGTTAAAACATATATATATATATTAACATAATATTAATAAAAGATACACAATATTATTACCGTAGGATAGCAGAGGTGTAAAAATGACTATTCCCACTCCTGGAAGTGCAATAGTAGGGAAAGCGTTGGATAGCGTAGGGGTAAAAATTACTATTATCACTCCAAAGAGTGCAACAGTAGGGAAAGCATTGGATAGCGTAGGGGTAAAAATTACTATTCCCACTCCAGAGAGTGCAACAGTAGGGAAAGCGTTGGATAGCATAGGAGTAAAAATTCCTATTCCCACTCCAGAGAGTGCAACAGTAGGGAAAGCGTTGGATAGCGTAGGGGTAAAAATGACTATTCTTACTCCAGAGAGTGCAACAGTAGGGAAAGCGTTGGATAGAGCAGGGGTAAAAATTACTATTCCTACTCCAGAGAGTGCAACAGTAGGAAAAACGTTGGATAGCGTAGAGGTAAAAATGACTATTCCCACTCCACAGAGTGCAACGGTAGGGAAAGCGTTGGATAGCGTAGGGGTAAAAATTACTATTCCCACTCCAGAGAGTGCAACAGTAGGGAAAGCGTTGGATAGCGTAGGGGTAAGAATTACAATTCCGACTCCAGAGAGTGCAACAGTAGGGAAAGCGTTGGATAGCGTAGGGGTAAAAATTACCATTCTTACTCCAGAGAGTGCAACAGTAGGGAAAGCGTTGGATAGCGCAGGGGTAAACATTACTATTCCCACTCCAGAGAGTGCAACGGTAGGGAAAGTGTTGGATAGCGTAGGGGTAAAAATTACTATTCACACTCCAGAGAGTGCAACAGTAGGGAAAGCGTTGGATAGCGTAGGAGTAAGAATTACAATTCCCACTCCAGAGAGTGCAACAGTAAGGAAAGCGTTGGATAGTGTAGAGGTAAAAATTACTATTCCCTCAACAGAGAGTGCAACAGTAGGGAAAGCGTTGGATAGCGTAGGGGTAAAAATTACTATTCCCACTCCAGAGAGTGCAACAGTAGGGAAAGCGTTGGATAGCATAGGGGTAAAAATTACTTTTTCCACTCCAGAAAGTGCAACAGTAAGGAAAGCGTTGGATAGCGTAGGGGTAAAAATGACTATTCCCACTCCAGAGAGTGCAACAGTAGGGAAAGCTTTGGATAGCGTAGGGGGAAAATGTACTATTCCCACTCCAGAGAGTGCAACAGTAGGGAAAGCCTTGGATAGCAAAGGGGTAAAAATGACTATTCCCACTCCAGAGAGTGCAACAGTAGGGAAAGCGTTGTACAGCGTAGGGGTAAAAATTACTATTCCTACTCCAGAGAGTGCAACAGTAGGGAAAGCGTTGGATAGCATAGGGGTACATTTTACTATTCCCCTTCTAGTGAAAATAAATTAATATAATTCACATAATTATAAATTAATCAATTATTAAAAATTAATTATCATTTAAGAATTAATTAATTATCAATTAAAAAATAATTAACAATTTGTTCAAAATAAATACCAATAAATTATTTAACATATTTAATTAATTATAATTAAATTCCTTCCCACCCTACAACCCTCCACAGAAAATAAATTAATATTATTCACATAATTATCAATTATTTAATTATTAAAAACTAATCATTTAAGAATTAATGAATTACCAATTAAAAATTAATTAACAATTTAATCAAAATAAATACCAATTAATTAATTAACATATTTAAATAATTATAATTTAATTAAATTACTTCCCACCCTATTCCCCTATAAACCCACAACCCGCTACAGAAAATAAATTAATTTAATTCACATAATTATCAATGAATCAATTAATAAAAAATAATTATCAATTAAGAATTAATTAATTACCAATTAAAAATTAATTAACAATTTATTCTAAATAAATACCAATTAATTAATTAACATATTTAATTAATCATCATTAAATTACTTCCCACCCTATTCCCCTATTCCCCTATAAACCCACAACGAGCTACAGAATTAAATTACGCAATAAATAAATAACAGAAAATTAATTACTTAAAATAAATTACAAAAATATATACACTTTTCACACATATACTAACATAAAAACACTTAAAAAAATTCGATATTATAAAAAATTCGATATTTTTAATAAACTATATTATGTACTTCGATATTTTGACTGTAAAATCGATATTACATTACTTACCTTCAAAACGATATTTTTGATGTCTATATTCTGTCCATTCGATTTTTTGTCCATTCTATATTTTGGAATCAATATTTTTGTTTGTCTATATTTTGGAATCAATATTTTGACCATTTATCCCCTAGACCGTCTACTGAGGATAAAAGCTGCTATACCCCAATTTGGACCCTGAACTCATTACATTTTTATTCAAAATTGGACGTAATCCAGGAAAAGGGATGGAAAATTCCCTGAAAGGGTGCCAAAACGTCTTCTCGACGTACCGGGACTCTTAGCCAGAATCCCAGATTCTGCAGAAGACAGCCACATCAATGGCACCCCTCTCAACACCAAGCTCATTAGGGTATGGGGCCAGAGACCATCAATTCTACTGGTTAATCCCAATGCTAACATTAATGCAGAAAGACAAAGAGTCGTTTTGACTAAAATAAATCCAAAACTAACTGACATGGCAGATAAAGAACCCTCGCAAAACACAAAAGGTTTACTCTTTGGAGCAGACCTAATTAAATCCTTGGTGAAATACGTCTCCACTTTCACTGCCCTAGACCAGGCACAGCAAAATAAGCACAGAGTTTTCAATCCTAACCTTTTATGGCGGGCCAGAAGACACATGTGAGCACATGAGTGATGATACATTTGCTCGCACGTCCAGCAATCTTAGAATGTGTTTTCTGTCACGAGGCATTCCTGCCTACTCAATGTCCAGTGTCTGACCCTGTGTACTTCTTATATTTTGTATGTAACCACATGCTATAGTGAGCCTTGTCTGCTTGCTACTGCAACTTTTGGAAGACCAGTTTATAAAATGTACAACTCTGGTGTCCAAATGGAATTACTTAGATGTACTGATGTACCCTGATGAGAACACAGGCATGCATTCTGATATGTGCGCATACATGCATCTTAAAGTCTTAGTCCACATGCATCATAATTTGGGGTACATGCATGACACAATCACCATCATGGAATGGCAAATTAAAATATATAATATGCTGGCCTCGTTTATGGCATTTTAGCGTAGGGCAGCGCAGCAAGGCGCCAAAGTGAAAGAACAGAACTGTATGATATTTAAGCAATACTGTGCATTCCTGTCCTTTCTGCCTATCATGATGTCGTTTTGGCGGCCTAGTGCCAGGGTCGGCAACCTTGGTGCAAGGGTGTCTCTGTTGCAGGCCGGAATATTTTTGTGCAGGAAGAGGCACTTTAAAGGACAAAAACAATCATATGAGGCATTTTATCTTTCTTCTGTATGTGCAGGAAAGAGGAACAAAAGAGGACAAATTAACGTATTTCACCTCGGGAGGCATACAGGTTTGATGCTTCCCTGGATTTAAATAACTATGTAAATCTCGGGTAGGTTTAAATTTCATGGATGTTGCATGGGAAAACCCACAGCAACGCTTGTGGATCACCTTCCGGGTGCCTATGCTGGTGATGCAGGGATGTGCCCTGCGTCGCCTTACTCATGATTTATGAAGCCACACAAAGCCATGAAAGGTGGCTGTGTGGTGCTTTTTAAATCTATATAGGAGCCCAGTGTCACACATGTACCACTTCATGTGGTGCAAAAGTGACACAGAGCTCTCATAAATAACCCCCTATGTTTTTTAAAAGCACATATTGAAAAAGGATCAGTCAGGCAGCAAATTGCAGCCACTGGAACCACAAAATAAATTAAAGGAATTGTAAAACAAAAAGCGGTTCATGGAAGGAATAGTAGAGCATATGAGTATAGGGGGAACAATGGAGAAGCTATATTATTGTAAATATTATTAATTAATATAACAGATAAACCTAGAGGTATGAGGGAAAAAACATACAAGTGGGGAAAGATAGAGAATGTGAAGTAGATAAACAACACGTGGGCAGAGAGCAAGGAATCACATGCAGTCAAATTGAGTGCTGAAAATAAACAAAAAAAGCAGTTCCTTGAATATGAGCAATGTCAGCAGTGGAATGATACTAAACAGAATAATGTAAATCTGAAAGTCTGCAAAATGAGACAAATACAAGACTAGGGCGGAAAGTCATCAAATCAAGAGTACGAAATGAAATAGATAATGAAGTCCCCCAGGCAGGAGCAAGGGGCTGACTCAGTGCCCACTCGATAGCTGAGAATGCAAATTAGGCAGAAACACATGTCGGGATTCCAGGAGGCTGGACTTACAGTTTCTGAGGCTGTACTTTCATATTCCTAGTACAAGATACATTCTTGGGAGTGCGCAATAATTGTGAGGACTCACAATTACTGTGAAGAATTCTCCATGGTAATCCCCTTTCAGAGGGGGGCAAAGACCATATTTATGACGTGCTCTGAGCATAAGAAATATATGCAGGTGCTTCTGTCTGAGGCAGGGATGGGCGGGGTAGGGAGATTGGGGGATGAAAATGTGAGACCAATGCTGGAAGGCGAGAGCATTGATAGTCAGGTGAAGTGGAGGGCGAGGCTTGGCTGCAGTATCATCCAGCGCCTTATAGAATTTTCCTGGGCCCTCGGGAAACCCATACAGGAAGAGCAGGCCATCCTTGATCAGGGGAGAAGAAATCCATACAGGGAGGGGCATGGCTTAGGTGCCGGAGAGAATGGCCGCCGCTCTCGGGAGCTCCGAGACAACGTAGAAAGCTGAGACTCCCCTGGGCGTTCACAGTTGTTTTGAAGGTTGCAGAGCCGTACATTCAGAAACCTGAATTCCTCCTGCATGTTCTGGCATCGGTGTGGAGACGTGGGGTGAGCTCGCAGTCTGATTTCCTGGCATTGTGTAGTGTCCGCAGCTCGTTTCTGAGTCTTGGCCGCCATATTGAGCATTTGCAGCTCCCCGTGCGTCCAGCAGCTATTTACCTAAGGTATCTCACCCTAAAATGACCCCTGGAACATTTTTGAGGGCTATGAGCAACAACTCTCCTCTAATTTACATTACTTACTGCCTTCTATGGCAGTTGGTCTATTTGTGGTGACCTTGGACAGTTTTTTCTTCTCTCATCAGCAGTGAATGTCTTCTACCTGGACGCCATTTTAGATGTAATATTTTGTTGTTTTTTCCAATGGTCTCACTGGATTATAACAATGTGGTTCCTTGCTTTTTCGTGAATTAATACTCTTTATGTGCTTCAATGGTCAACAGCCTCACTTCTTATATATTACCTGAATTTTTGCCTTTGACTCAATTCTTTCAATTAAATTTTGCCTCACCATTCCAGGGTCTTGTTACACTTCTAATATTTTTCTCCACTCTCTTTGCAAGGACAATGGCCCATTCTAATCGTCAAGAATTCACAGTGAGGGTAGGATGCACACCATATTTATAATTCATCCAAATTTGTCCATTTTCTTATCAGAGTGCGTGCAAATTGGTTGTGTGCCATGCCCAATTGGCACCAGGGTAAATAATAAGACATGAACTGGGGCGTCATTTACTCCCCTACAAATTGCACAGCTAAGGTGTCTTTTTGGCTATATTTTATTCCAAATTCGTCCAAGTACTCCAAGTTATCCAGTTTTTTTTACCGTTTCTCTTAATTCAACTCTTGTTTTTAATTATCCACACGCAGAGTGGTATGCCAATTTTCATGTTTCTTATATTCAAGTTGGGCCCTCCGGACCTCTGTCCCAAGAATACGATAGACACAAATTCGTCAAAGACAGTGTTTTTATTAATAGCCCAATGCATTTCGGGGAACTGGTGCCCTTCAACAGGGGTCACTGTAAATGACACAAAAATAAATATCGCTGTAAAAACCATTGTTGTATAAATCATTGATTGGCATTTTACAAGATAGATGCTCCCGGTTGCATGCCTTTCTCAAAGTGCAATTTTACAGTGAAATATACCCATGTCCCCCTATTAACTCCTCAAACCAGTAGTACTAATGATGACCCTCCCCATTATTTTGTCAATTTGTCAGACCAATCTGTATGCTGAAACTTTCCTCACCCTCCTTCGTGTTTATTAAGCAATGGTCTTACTCTTCTTGACACTAATCAACCTTCATCTCACATTCACCACTGTTACTCCTCCCCCTATCCATTCATCCCTTGTTTGCTCCAGTTTTCTCACTCTACGTTCAACATGCTTTCACAAACTTCCTATTCCTATGTCAACACGCATAACCCAATCACTATTCTGAAAATCTAATATCTGTGCTCCCATCCAATCTCTCTCGTTGCTTCTTCAATAATTCCTCAACTCCTGCAGTGATGATTCCATGGATGCTCCTCGATTATAATTATTTTAATGTTTTTTGATTACCCCACATCTGTCTGTTGTTCTTTGTTTTCAGGCTAATTTCTGGTGTAGTCTGTTATGCCCTGGGATACCCTCCTAATGTCTTCGTTTTCTTTTTATCAGGTGCAGTTCTGTCATCCCCTTGATGTATGAACTTTTCGTCTTATGCCTGAAGGTCGTTCTCCATTTGCTTCATCCTCTTTTAGACTTCCTTATGCATTATCTTATGTTGTTTGTTATGTTGTGTGTTTTTATCTTGTGTTTTCTTCATTCCTGTCCTCTGTTCTCATTCTCCTTTTTCATTTCTTTTTTTTTACTTCCTCTGTTCTTTTTTCCTTCTCTTTTTGATGAAAACTGTGGGGCTTATTAGGATTGCGGATTTTCCGCATCCTCTGGGCTGGCGGAAGCCACCGCTGGCCCGGAGGATGCGGAAAATCTGCAGCGGACCAACCAAAGACCCACCGCCACATTAGGATGGCTGGTGGGTCCTGGTTTCCGTCCGCAGCTTTTCCGCCGCGGTTGGCTTACAACCGCGGCGGAAAAGCACTAATATGGTGACGGCGTCCCTCAGACACCGTCAGCCAGATTAGGATGGACTCTGATACATGCTTTTCCGCGGCAGCTTTTCCGTCGTGGAAAAGCATGTGGAACTTCACTGCAGGGGCCCGTTGCGGGCCCCCTAGGTGAAGGGGGGTGGGGGGTGCACATGGGGGGTACCTATGGTACCCCCCAGCATTTGTATGCAGAAAGCGCAAGGCACCACGCGGTGCCCGCTACTTTCTACATACAAATACAATGCGTGCATTTTTAACATTGCGGGGGGTGCAGCTTGAAGCCGCACCCGCCGCAATGGCGGCGGTCACATCCTAATTGCACAGGAGGGAACTCCTGTAACTCATGTTTCATTTCTTATCACTTTACTCTTTATCTTTCTTTTATATTTTCCTTTAGTTTTTCCATTACCCGCATAGCAATTGTTCTAGTTAAATTTAACTGTTATATTTTTATTTAATTTTATACAATTATCTCAGTAATAGGCTTAATCTATTTACTTGTATAATAATTGTTCAAGTTAATTTTGATTGATTCCATTTAGAGCTGTTACATGGAACGTTGAGGGTATAAATAATCCCATAAAAAGACAACGGGTATTAACCCATTTATCTAAATTAAATGCTGACAAAGCACTAATTCAAGAGTCACATTTATCTGATGGTGAAGCATCTAAATTAAAATGAGGATGGGTTGGTAATGTTTTCTCTTCTCTAGCCTTAGGCAAGAAAAATTGAGTTTCTCTTTTATGTAACAAAAAATATCAGATATCTATCTCCCATCAGGAATGTGACTCGGAAGGTAGATGGGTAATAGTTAAGCTTCTCATAGATCAGATTCCTTTAGTTCTGTTTAATAATTATGCACCAGTTAATGATGATAATGCTTTTTGGACTCTTATATCTGAGAAGCTTCTTTTGATGAACGATGAATATATTATTTTTGGAGGCGACTGCAATCAAGTTTTTGACCCTATACTGGATAGACACTCGTCTGTTAGATTTTCCAACACTAAGATGTTTTCCTAATTTACGTGCACCATACGGCGCAAGTCCCTAGTGGACGTTTGGAGGCTTTGTAATCCTGACACCCGAAAATATACCTGTTACTCCCCTTCACATCACTCACAATCCTGAATAGACTACCCCTTTTCTAGAAAATCCCTATCTCAACAGATTTCCCATTCCGAAATTGGATCTATTTTAATTTCAGACCACGCTCCAGTTTTTGTAGATTTTAATTTGTTACCCTTCACTCCACATACACGTAGCTGATCCTACTTTTACAACCCAGTTTACCTCGTTTGCTTCCGAATTCTTTTCAATAAACTCTACTTCAAACTCTTCTCCTGTTATTATTTGGGACTCTTTTAAAGCGCCTGCCAGGAGCTTTGTTATAAACTTTGTTTCTCATAAAAAGAAAACCTTTGCAGCTAAATCAACCAAAATACTTGCTGAAATTAAACAACTTGAATGTTCTTACTAACACTCAAATTCTAAATCTTCCCTAAAAACTATTTTTATGGAAGTCACTTCTTCATATCTTTTAAATAGCAGCGCTCATTACTATGGAGGTCAAAATAAAATGGGGAAATTATTAGCAAATTATTGAAAAATTCGACTTGATCGTACTAAAATAGAATCTATATGGAATAATACTGGTATCTCCTTAGTTAAGGACATCGACATCTTAAACGAGTTTGTTTCCTTCTACAACACTTTATACACCCCTGAACGTTATCCGTCCTCAATTGACCTTGATTCTTATTTCCATTCTATTGATCATTCATCACCTCCCTGGGTCAATTTTTCCTCCTTTAACATAGATATCACTTTTCTGAAATTACTCATGCAGTTTCTGTATTGAAAAGGGGAAAAGCTCCAGGTCTGGATAGACTTACTATTGAATTCTATGCATATTTCGCTAATCTACTCCTCTCACGTCTTTTGTTTCTTTTCAGTTCTTTTATTACTATTGGCGCATCTTCTGGTACTTTTCAGGAATTCATGATTTGTTTAATCCCTAAAGATAACAAATATCCGTTCCTTAGCAAAAATCACTGTCCAATTTTCTTAATCATTCTTGATTATAAAATATTTGCAAAAATTCTTGCTCTCCGAATTGACCCCATTTTACCTAATCTCATTGGCCCTGAACAATCAGGTTTTGTAAAAGGTTGTTTATCCTCTGATAATTCCAGAGTCTTTTTAAATATCCTTAGCAAAGCCTCTTCCCATGATTATCCTATTGCAGCCATAGCTTTAGATGCTGAGAAGGCATTTGATATAATTGGATGGGATTTTATGTTTCAATCTCTCAAATGGATAGGGTTTCCTTCTAAATTCATATCTCTTATCTCGCTATTGTACTCAGGTCCTACAGTTCTATTTTTGTTAATGTTAAGGTCTCTGACTATTTCCCTCTACTTAGAGCTGTACGTCAAGGGTGCCCTCTATCTCCACTTTTATTTATAATTGCTTTAGAACCTTTCTTAACCAGAATTCGGCAAGATACTCAGATCACCGGTTTTCAGCTCACTACCTCCCATGTTAAAATGTCTGTTTACGTGGATGACATCCTTTTATATTGTTCTAATCCTTCTTCTTCCATTCCAGCTTTTATGAAACAGGTTGATATTTTCTCTCAAATACTTGGCTATTGTCTTAATTCAGACAAATGTGAAGTTCTCCCTCTAAATGTACTTTGTCTTAAGCAAGATTTCAATTCACTGGGCTTTTCTTGGCAACCTTCAAAGATAAAATACTTAGGCTGCTGTTTCTCTTCAAACATTCTGGACACACTAAAATTTAATTTTGATCACATAACGAAAACTTTATCAGAATCTATTGATCGTTGGCATCCACTTTTTCTCTCTTGGTGGGGACGCCTAGACTGGAAAGTCACTTTAGTAGGCCACTAAAACAAAGATACATAGAATATTGACTGGGCCTACAGTTTTCAAAGGACCTACTACCATCCTGGAAAGGTAGTCACGCTGACCCTAATTGTAGCCAATGCGGATATCAAAATGAAACATTAACCCACTTACTATGTGCCTGTCCAGCACTTACGGATTTGAGGAGATGGCTTTTAAAGTCCATTTTTAACAAACTGAACATCTGAACATGCAGGCAAGCTGTAATTCGATGGTTAGATGGATCATGTCCTATGTTGGCATGTAGGGGGGTTAAATACATGAAGACAGTACAATCACTCCTACAACAAGCGGAACAAGGAATTATAGTACCATACTGAAATATATGAGCTCAAATTATTTGTATGAACTATTTATTTTAATTGTTCATTTAATTGTTAATATTTACTTACTATTTTTAACGATGATACAAATGCATTTTGTAATAATTTTTATCAATTTTATACAATAAAAATTGACTTGACTTGACTAGACATTAAAATGATGCTTTCTCACATAATTTTATATATCATCTCCATGATTCCAGTACGTATCCCTGGATTTTTTTTTTTTTAAAAGACTCTCTTTTAACAAAATTTGTTTGGAAAAACAAACCTCCACGTATAGCCCTTTCCTCTTTGAAGGCGGATAAAGCCTCTGGTGGTCAAAAATCTCCTAATTTAAAAAAATACCATCTTGCCTTCTCAATAAAACAATCTTCCCGTTGGCTTTGCCTTGATCAAGATATACCTTCCCCTATCAGGCTGACTATAGAAAATTATTTTATAACAACTTTTAAATTTAAAGAATCTCTTGCCTTTACCAATAATATTTCTTCATTTCGGACTCCGGCCATTGCCCACACTCGCAAAATTCTTGCCCCACTTCTGCCTTCCTCTTGCCCTTCTCTGTCTTCGGTAGATCAACAACTCATTTGGCATAATTCTTAACTGTGCATTAAAAATTGTACTTTCTATTGGAAATCTTGGAGAAATACGGGATTACTTTGAATTTCGCAATTATTGTTAAATAATGTTCCTTTTTTTTCCGGACCTTCATGCACAATTTGCCTTACCCTCGTCATATAGAACCCAATATGATGTTTTGTATTCTTCACTTTGTCAATACCTTCGATCCTTACCATCAGTGCCTTCCCCTTCATCTAGCAATCCCACACTCTTTCCCTTACTAATGAGCTGTCCCTCTGCTTCATCGTTATATAAGTGTTTATCTCTATCCACTGATAGGAGCAAAACGAAGGCTGAATTGGCTTGGGAAAGTGATCTCCTGGAATGTTGGACAACTTCTTTTTGGGGTAAATTGTGGCTCAAAATCCAAAAAACTTCCAGAGCTATTAACACATCTCAAACCCTCTATTATCTTTATCAACTTCTTTTATTCACTCCCGCAAAATTAGCCTCCTTTAATACAAATTCTACCCCTATTTTTTTATCTCGCCCTTGCAAAAATGCAGATTTACATCACATGCTTTTTGATTGCCTCCCTCTGAAGTGTTTTTGGCAATTAGTTTGATTCAAATTAATAAAAAAAAAATGTAATTCCCTTCTCCCCTTTCAATGTTTTTCTAGGCGCTCTATCTTCTTGCTGGCCCCAATCTCCTTCTAATTCTAAAATCATTGATGTGTTACTGGCAATAGCTCTTCACTTATTCACTTCCAACTGGAAACAAGCTGACAAACTCACTTTTAGGGCCTAGTGGAATGCAGTATGTTTTCATCACAGACTTGACACTATGTTACCCCTATCTTTGTGTCCATCAAAAGAGACCTTTTATGGCTCCCTATATCCACTTATTTAACTTATATTGCCTCACATAATGTTCCTTTAGTCCAAACTTCTGACGATGTTCAAAAACCTCCATACTTGTTGTGTTTGCTTAGTTTAATTTTTTGGTCATTATATTCCCTTGGATTTTTTGTCCTGATTGCAACTTGATATTTTTTAATAATGTTTCTTATACATATAGAAATAGTTTCATATGGTATTTTTTCTCTTAAGACTGTTATAGAGTTCAGATTATAAAAGTATGTATATTGTCTTCTTTCTTATTTCCTCTCCTTTCTATCTTTTTATATTTCTGATATATATTATTATTTGCTTGGAATGTTCTTTATTATAACATATATTTTATTTTTATATATTGTATCATATCGAATCTTGCTTAATAAACTTTGTTGTTTAACTTTAAAAAAAAAAATCCATACAGGAAGCCAACTCCACCTGACTCATAATCACGACTGGAAACAATAGGTTTCTAGCTGAGATCCAAAAATAGTTTTTTCTATGACAGATTCAGTTATGAAAGCTAAAGAATTACAAATGTGCCACAGAATGGGCAATGTGAAGAGTTAACGTTTTTTTCTGATATCCATCATCTAAATGTATGGGGTCAACTCGAATAAATCCCCACCCAACACATTAACTCATTTCTCGGTGTACCCAATACTCAAAGCATTGTGGGACGCTTCAGCTTATGGGTCCTTCTTTCATTCATTTATTTACAAACATACATTTTCTAATTAAGTCATCTGCTTGTGACTCGATTCGATCAAGAGGCACACCTAGGAGCCCTTAGAAATAAATTAAATACTAGTACTGAGTGCGACTTGAAATATTTGTCGTAAATGACAGTGCGATGTAGAAGTCGGATGTATCTATACTCTTTGTCCAGGATGAATATATTCCTTCTCCCCACCCAATCCTCTAATTGCACATTTCCTATTAGTTTGTTATGTAAGAGTCAATATTTTAATCAAACGGAAGGTTCTGAGAATGAAAGTATGAGCATCTCTGTTGATTGATGAAACATTTTTTTTTTATAAAGCTGTTGGACTCTCAGCCTCTGGCAAACTCGTGAGAATGTAATCATTTCTTGTATTTGTGTTGTACAGTGGGATCTCTAAATAATAAATGGAGTGGAATATAAAATTGTCAATAAATGACTCTAGTTTCTAGAAATGGAAACCAATGGTATCTAAAAGGAAACGTTTTTCTGAGAAAAGATACAAATATGTAAATGTAAAAAATATTCGCCTAAATTCAGCAATCTCATTGTTCCAATACATGTACGTTCGGCAAATTGTTCTTGTCTGAATTATTTGTGTCAAAGACACACAAAAGACATAAACAAGATGATGTCTAACGTTTAAGAATTAGAGCAGTTCCATGACCGTTCCCACTTGCATTTTCTGACTCACTTCGAACCTAGGGGCAGATTTCCAAGCCCCTTGCGCTACTTTTGCGTCGCTTTTCCCATGTTAAAAGTGACACAAAAGTGGACCAAGGAGCTTGTAAATCTTCCCCCTAATTTTTAGGATTTGCAAAAGTCCACTTGGGTGCAAAATCCCACTGACACTCAAATCAGTATTATTACTCCAACTCTAATTCCTGTGAAATATAACTAGGGCATAACATAGCGCCCTAGCCATGGCATCTATTGTCCGATGTTGCTGAGCATTGTACCTCTCTACTTCCCTTTAATGAAGAAGCCTTTTTGCTGACGAAGTTCGAACTAATTCAAATTCCAATGCATATATTTACAACTGTTAGGCAACAACTCAGGAACCTTTAATGAACTTTAAGTGCTATATTGTACAGTAGAGCATATGGCTTTGTACCAGTCAGTCGCCCATAGATTAAGTCAGCCTGCTCTCTTCCTGGCTGCCCACTGGCCAGCCTGCTCCCCTCCGCGTTACCCACTAGGCCGCCTGCCCTCCACATCAGGAAGCCTGCCCTCCATTGTCTAGAGTCTGTCTCCTCAAGACCTGGCTCTTCGAGCAGTAGCAGCACCCCCCTCCCCTCAGCGCATTGAGACCCTCATGGGTAAGTAGCGCGCTTTACAAGTACTCTGATTGATTGATTAATTGATTGAGCAGGTCAGCAGAAGCAGCTGGATGTAAAAAAGCTGCCTTCATACCTGTGTCAGTTTAGGTTGTGGGTGTGTGTCTGTAACAGGCCACGATTGAGAGTCGTGGAATTCAGGCCTAAGGCAAAGTGAATTTCTTACAGTACCCTTCAAGGGTCATAAAGGGCTTCAGAATACATGCTCATCCAATACTTGGCCTCTCTCTGCAGATTGCATACAGTGCAATGGTCAGATGTGCCAAAAGGAAATGTGAATCTATGTGGAAGTGTGTGAAGGAGGAATACAATTGTGTGAATATTGCCATGCGAAAGATAATGATACAACAGCGTTTAAAGTTGAGTGTGTGCGTTGTGTGTGTGGAGAGGAAAGATATGCAATGAAGTATATGCAGGAAAGAGTGAAAAGAGGGTGCTAAATAGGGAAGGGATGAGGTGAGATATGCAGTTGGGGAGTTAAGGAGAAAAAGGGCATAATTGTTTAACAAAGAGTACAGAAAAAAGTGGTGTTTTGCGCAAGGAAAACCGCAGTGATTGAACCAATTGATAGACCACTACATATATCTGTGTATGTGCTGGTTTTATCTGCCCCACCATCAAAATCAGTTCTAGAAATGCTACTGTTTACAATATAAGCAAATAGCTCGTATTTATATCTGAGAAAGGTGGCAACACTACTTTGCTACCTCTGGAAGGCTAGTTTATAAAATATACAGCTCCAGTGTCTAAATGCAATGAAATATTATTATGCTCTGAAACATCAATGGTACATTTTTATATACTTGCATACAGTCCAGTAACCACCTACTGCCAAACGACACATAGAAAAAGTAGTGGATGTGATAATAATGTTTCATGTAACCTCAAATGAGGTGGGCAAGGTTCAGTGGTGGGGAGACAAGAAAGTAGTTGTGGTCAAGTGGGGTGCCTTTTAGCCATTAAACTATAATACCTCGCATCTAATCTCAGCTTGACCAATTCATTTAAATGTGTTGGAAATAAACACTGCATTGTAAAGCTGACCAGGGCCCTCAAGACAATTAACTTGTCCTTGCCCGCAGAATTGCTGACACTACAGTTGTGGTCTGGTAGACAAATTGGAAACTTTGGAATCAGCAAACATGGTTTTTAATCCTGGCCTCCAATTTGGCCAACATATTCCTCTGTTTGCCTTTGTCATGTTTGGAAATATTGAGAAGAGAATCAATGAAGAAGTTGCCAGTGAGCGTGTGGTTATTTATCTGGGCTGGATTACACCTAGTGCAGGAGACAGCTCTCGTTTTAGTTTGGTATATTCACCTTTGAAGTAAGTAGCATTTTGCTTCAGTCTCAGCGGTGGCGTTTGATGACATACATAAATGGTGAGGCACACTGCCAAACGCACACACATAGAGTTACAATCAAAAACACAGCCATACAAACACACACAATCAAAATATATTGCGAGTCAGGAAGGCACCACATTTAATAGATAAAAAATAAAAGTTTCACTTACCTGAGCCTGTAACACATCCTCATGTTCTCCAGTCCATGGCTCCAGCTCCTCTGAGGTGACGTTTCATTGCAAACCGACGTATCCAATCCAGATGCACCTACCATCATGAGTGAAGTGCCTGGATTTACTGGAGCAGGCTGGCTCATTGGTCCAAAAGACACTTTAGGGCTGTGCTTGGTCTCCAATCCAGCTGTCCATGACAACTGGGCTGAAGAGTTTGAATTGTGAATGTTGAGGTTGCCGTAGCAAGCTAGCCGGTCAAACCCACTTGCACACTTCGACCTGAAGTGGTCACTCCTCATTGCTGCAAATCAGCAGCAATGACGCACTGGCATCACCTAGCCTTCACTCTTCATTCGGCAGAAAGCTGGTAAATAAATAATGTTATTACCATTTTATTTTTCCAGCTTTCTGTACAGAAATGTGGGAGTGATGACGCTATTCTTGCTCATATGGAGGAACCGCCAATGAGTCTCAGGTCTCTCGGTACTACATTCTGGTTCCAGGAAATAAATAATTATATACAAAGCAGAAGGAATAATAATATACAATGCACAATGCAACACCTCCGTTACCAAACTTCCTCCACTGATCATTCAGAAGACAATGTTGGTCCATCTGTCACAAGACAGAATATCGAATTGCTTGGCCTTGTTACTTATTTTACAATTATTCACAAACTGGTGATAACCACAATGGCAAGAAGTTGAGCAAGAAAGTCTTGCAAACACTTCTTACAGAGAGAAGAGGTGATGTTTCAGACCATGCAGAAAGAAAAGTATTATTTTGTTGAGTATTTAAAAAAGAAAGCAACTTGTTTTGCTGTGCAAAATGTTCTTACAAGAAATAATCTGGAGCGACACTATAAAAACCAAAACTCAATACAGAGAACTTCCCTATGGAGTCAAAAGTGGCATCATTAAATTAATATCTTCTTTCTTTGCAGAATCTCTTCCTTTGTCAGATAAAAAAAGAACTGAGTCTGTTACAGAAGCATTGCTCAAAATATACTACTTGCTGGCCAAAGATGAGAAAACATTTAAAGATGCAGACGTTGGGAAAGAGTGTTTCCTTTTGGTAGCCAAAATGTTAGAGAAATCAGTGCGTTGCAGCCATCAGATTTGTTCACAAAGAATAGAGGCAATGGGTGAAAATGTGCAGGAGCAGGTATTCAAAGCAGTCGGAGTCACCTTCTTCGGCATTGCCATGGATGAGTCAAAAGATTTAGGTGATATGGTCCGGTTATTAGTTTGGGTGAGGTATTGGAGCAATCCATTAATCCAAAAAAAGAGCTCAACTGAATGTTATCACTGTAAGGGCACACACGTGGAGATGATATACTGAACAGTATCTAAACACATCACATACAATTAAACAATCTAGTCAGAATCACACTAGATAGGGCTCCTGCCATCGTTGGCTAGAACAGAGCCTTTGCTTTGTTATATTTCATATCGGTACCCCAATATAGGTCCCGGGAACATTGTACACTTTCCCTACATCATCTCCCCATCATTTCATATCAACGAGCCTAATAAGGACAGACTGCCTTGTATGGACATAACGCCTTATAAGGACTGTAGCCTTTTATGGACTAAACCTCTCACCTAGTTCCATGCCGAAGGTGGTTTTTTCCCAATCGATATTGCTAAGACTTCACCCTTAGCACATCTGAAAAATGTATGAGTATACACTCAAGGAGGTACAATTCACCTCTCCCATCGACGCACAAGGTTTAATCCCCAACATCAGCCTCATACTGAACAATGGCGAACATATGCACATAGACTATATAAATACAGCACCTCTTGCTATCAGAAAGCAGGAGAGAACCAAGACTTCAAGGCCGACACACTGACCAGAGACGCTGCGGCTCCGGCATGCTATCACTCCAGCTGACAGTGGTCTGACGATCCCTTGCGGGGTGTCCAGTTCAAGTACAGGGCAAATTCCCACACTCTCACTATTCAGGTATTGGAGGTTTGACTAAATCCTAGTGGGATTCTTGGCTCTTAGACTTAGGCTCTTATAGGCTCTTAGGCTTAGGCTCATTCACACCTACTCACATGCTCGGTACCCTTAGGTACATCTTGACAGGCATCTTAGGATTTTATTTTATAAATGCATTTTATATTCATGTATGTGTTCATGACTATTGCAAAATTGTAGAACCATACTATTTCTTTTTATTCACTGTACTTCTGGTTTTATATCTATGCTACTGTGTTACAATTGTAGCAGCACACTTATTTTACATGAGAAGGACAACGCTACAATAAATTCTTATTGTAAACATGCCCAACTGTTTCTTCTGTGTATCTCTCTGAGAGCAAAACAAGCAAGCACGAGTGACTGTGTGAAAAGTAGTATGTTGTTTCCACGAGTCTGAGGTTATTATGTTCTGAGGTTGCCAAAAACAAATCTCTGAAAACAGGAGATTCTAGTGGCACTGCGAGCTAGCTAATGCAAATACATAGGCTGACATATTCGGTGGGGGTATACAGAGTCAATTTGACACCAAACCCGCAGTACATGTTATCCGTAAACAGTGTAGGTCCAGCATGAAAGGGTACTATCGGAACTACACTACAGCATCTCTGTTTAACCCCTTCGCTGCAAGGCCTTTCCCCCCCTGCGCTAAGGTTTGTTGGGCAATTTCGGGTAGTACGCGCTTAGGCCACTGTAACTTTTTGACCACATAAGGTATCCACGCCAAATTTGTGTCATTTTCTTGAAACATCATGGGGATTCTAAAGGTACCCAGGGTTTGTGGATACCCTTGGAGCGGTCTCAGAAATTAGCCAAAATACAGCAACATTTTTGTTTTTTTGGGGGAAAAATGGGAAAAATGGGCTGCAAATGAAAGCGTCTTTCAACCTATCAAAAAAGGGTTTGTGGGGCTAAAATCACCATTTGCCCAGCTTTAAAATAATGACAGATTTTTGTCAGAAAAGCAACCGTTTTTACACAGCTTTTTTTTTTGTGGGACATAGCCTATTTTTGCTATTTTTTGTGCTTTCAACCTCCTTCCAGTTAATGGTAGAAATGGGTGTGAAAGCAATTATGGATTCTGGAAAGCTATACATTTTAGAAAAAGTAGACACAATTATGAATTCAGCAAGGGATCATTGTGTAGATCCATCAAGGTTTATTTATAGAAACTAACAGTTAAATATAGGAAAAATTGAAACTTAGTTGAAAAAAACAGCCTTTTGTGTCAACGTTTTCACCTGTAACTTCTTGTAATTATGGCAGCTCTTTGAAAGCAATATACCTTACCGTTACATCTGCTGGACCTTCCTGATTGTGGGGATATACCAATAACCAGACGAACCCAGAGTCAAAAACTGAGCAGCAATTTGCAATGGCTTTTTATTATGTACCGGGTATATAGCAATTATTGTGGGAAAATGTATGCATGGAAAAATAAATATGAAAGACACCTATGTATTTCTGAAATGGGAACACAATATAGAGTTTATAAACAGTACATATTTGCACATTTTCGAAGTTGGGAATACTCATATTAGCATGAGAATTATCGGTCATTTTCAACAAAGTCTTTCATTTGGAAGGCAGAAATGCATCAAAAATCAATAGGTAATAACAGTTGCTTTACAAATCTGAATTACCCTCAGTTTCCTGATAAAAATGGTACCTCACTTGTGTGGTTAGGCATAATGCCCACGACAGAAAATTGCTCAAAACCCAACATGAACACACCACATTTTCACAATGAAAATGTACCCTTTTTTTGCGAAGTGTCTACCTGTAGTTTTTGAACACTAGCACTGCCGGCACCCAGGGAAACATAGCAAACCTATACATTTTTAAAAACTACACACCGAGGGAAATCCAGGATGGGGTGACTTGACTGCGTCCCACCAGGTTCTGTTACCCAGAATCCCTTGCAAACCTAACAAATTGTCAAAAAACCCAGATTTTCCCAAGAATTCCGTGGTGGAAAGTCCTGGAATCTGCGTTGATCCACAAACTTCCACCCACCCCAGATGCCCCAAATTCTTACAAGAAAAATGGTAACTCACTTGTGTGGGTCGGCCCAATGCCTGCAACAGGAAACAACGCAAAACGCAACATGGTCACACCTCAATTTCGCAGTAAAAATTACCCTGTTTTGGAAAAGTGCCTAGCTTTAGTTTTTGAAGCCTAGCTCTGCCGGCACCAAGGAAAACCTAGCATACCTATGCATTTATGAAAACTAGACACCCAGGGAAATCCAGAATGGGGTAACTTGACTGCCTCCTACCAGGTTCTGTTACCCAGAATCCTTTGCAAACCTACAAAATTGTCAAAAAAACACTTTTTCCCTCCATTTCTGTGGTAGAAATTTCTGGAATCTGCATGGATCCACACATTTATACCCATCCAACGTTCCCCAAAGTCTTCTGAGAAAAATGGCACCTCACTTGTGTGGGTCGGCCTAGTGCCTGCGACAGGAAATGCAACAAAACGCAACGCTGTCACACATCAATTTCGCAGTGAAAAATGAAACTTTTTTTTGCAAAGTGCCTAGCTGTAGTTTTTGAACGCTAACTCTGCTGGCACCTAGGGAAACCTAGAAAACCTATACATTTTTAAATACTATACAACCAGAGAAATCCAGGATGGGGTGACTTGACTGCCTCCCGCCAGGTTCTGTTACCCAGAATCCCTTGCAAACCTACAAAATTGTAAAAAAAAAACACATTTTCTCCACATTTCTGTGGTGGAAAGTTCTGGAATCTGTGTGGATCCACAATTTTCCACCCACCTGGAGTTTCCCAAAGTCTTACGAGAAAAATGGTACCTCACTTGTGTGGGTTGGCCCAATGCCTGCAACAGGAAATGGCGCAAAACGCAACATTGTCACACCTCAATTTCGCAGTAAAAATTACCCTGTTTTGGAAAAGTGCCTAGCTGTAGTTTTTGAAGCCTAGCTCTGCCGGCACCAAGGAAAACCTAGCATACCTATGCATTTATGAAAACTAGACACCCAGGGAAATCCAGAATGGGGTAACTTGACTGCCTCCTACCAGGTTCTGTTACCCAGAATCCTTTGCAAACCTACAAAATTGTCAAAAAAAACACTTTTTCCCTCCATTTCTGTGGTAGAAATTTCTTGAATCTGCATGGATCCACACAGTTATACCCATCCAACGTTCCCCAAAGTCTTCTGAGAAAAATGGCACCTCACTTGTGTGGGTCGGCCTTGTGCCTGCGACAGGAAATGCAACAAAACGCAATGCTGTCACACCTCAATTTCGCAGTGAAAAAGAAACTTTTTTTGCAAAGTGCCTAGCTGTAGTTTTTGAACGCTAACTCTGCTGGCACCTAGGGAAACCTAGAAAACCTATACATTTTTTAATACTATACAACCAGAGAAATCCAGGATGGGGTGACTTGACTGCCTCCCGCCAGGTTCTGTTACCCAGAATCCCTTGCAAACCTACAAAATTGTCAAAAAAAACACATTTTCTCCACATTTCTGTGGTGGAAAGTTCTGGAATCTGTGTGGATCCACAATTTTCCACCCACCTGGAGTTTCACAAAGTCTTACGAGAAAAATGGTACCTCACTTGTGTGGGTCAGCCCAGTGCCTGCCACAGGAAATGGCGCAAAACTAAACCTGGTCACACCTCAATTTTGCAGTGAAAAATTACCCTTTTTTGCCAAAGTGCCTAGCTGTAGTTTTTTTACCCTGGCTCTGCTGGCTCCTAGGGATACCTGGAAAACCTTTAAATATTTTTAAAACTAGACACCCAGGGAAATCCAAGATGGGGTGACTTGACAGCCTCCCAGCAGTTTCTGTTACCCAGAATCCCTTGCAAACCTAAAAAATTGTCAAAAAAAACTAATTTTCCCCACATTTCTGTGATGGAAAGTTCTGGAATCTGCGTGGATCCACAAATTTACACCCACTACACTTTCCCCAAAGTCTTCTGAGAAAAATGGTACCTCACTTGTGTGGGTCGGCATAGTGCCCGCGACAGGAAACGGCGCAAAACACAACGTGGTCACACCTCAATTTTGCAGTGAAAAATGACCCTTTTTTTGCAAAGTGCCTAGCTGTAGTTTTTGAACCCTACCTCGGCCGGCACCTAGGGAAACCTAGCAAGCCTATACATTTTTGAAAACTAGACACCCAGGAAAATCCAGGATGTGGTGACTTGACTGCCTCGCACTAGGTTCAGTTACCCAGAATCCTGTGCAAACCTAAAAAACTGTCAAAAAACTGATTTTCCCCACATTTCTGTGTTGGAAAGTTATAGAATCTGCATGGATCCACACATTTCCACCCACCCCCCACTTCCCCAAAGTCTTCCAAGGAAAATGGTACCTCACTTGTGTGGGTCAGCCTAGTGCCCGCGACATAGTTTTCAGAAATGTGTGGGTTTGGTAAGTTTCCCTAGATAGCCGCCGAGTACGGGGCCAAAAACCCAGGTGACCCCCATGCAAAACCAGGTGGTTGTGAGAGAGGCAATTTTGATGTCGCCTCACTACGTTTTGGGCCCTTGCCTGTCGCGGGTACTTGAGCCTCCCGCACAAGTGAGGCACCATTTTTATTGGGAGACCATGGGGAACGCTGGGTGGTAGGACATTTGTGTGAGGCTGGTGATGCCACACTTTCCCACACAAAAAATGTGTGATAAAAATGATTTTGTTCAGCTAAAATTGAGGTTTGCAAGGGATTCTGGGTAAGGAAACATTGGGGGATCCACGCAAGCCACACCTCCTTTGAAGTCCCAGGGTGTCTAGTTTTCAGAAATGTGTGGGTTTGGGAGGTTTCCCTAGATGGCCGCCGAGCACGGGGACAAAAACACAGGTGACCCCCTTTGCAAAACCAGATGGTTGTGGGATAGGCAATTTTGATGTTGCCTCACTGCGTTTTGGGGCCTTGCCTGTCGCAGGTATTTGGGCCTTCCACACAAGTGAGGCACCCTTTTTATCAGAAGGCTTTGGGGAACGTGAGGTGGATGGAATTTTGTTGATCCACGCAGATTCCAGAACTTTCCACCACAGAAATGTAAAGGAGAATTTGGGGGTTTAGACACATTTTTAGGTTTGCAAGGGATTCTGGGTAATAGAACCTGGTGAGAGCCAGTCAAGTTACCCCATACTGGATTTCCCTGGGTGTTTCATTTGAAAACATCTACAGATTTGCTAGGTTTCCCTATGTGCCAGCTGCGATAGGGCCCAAAATCGACAGGTAGGCATATTGCTAAAAAAAAGATCAGTCCCTAGTCTGCTTTCTGCTGCCCTGGGGATATCAGGGAGTGGGGTTGCCCTGATATGCCCCCAAGGGGGTCAGAAACACTGTGGCTATTTGTTTGGGCAGTGGAGCATTAGTATGCCCATTCTGGGCAGCCCCCACCCCCACACATAAAAAAGACAGCGTAATCATTGGCGTCTAGTGGGTTTTTTGCCCCCCGGGGAGGAGCAGATTAGGAGCAACTGCCTCCATCTTCCCCCCTGGGGGAGCATAAAGGCTGTAATTGTTGCAGGTAGGGGTGGGGGCATTGGCATGCCTGATTTGGGCAGCCCCCACCCTAATTAAAATTTGCCCCAAAAAATTCCTGGCGTTTAGTGGGCCTTTAGCCCCACCCGGGGAGCATATTGGGCGATACTGCCTCATCTGCCCCCCAGGGGGAGTAGGAAAGCTGTAATGTTTGTGGGGGAGGCATTGGGGGTATGGGCATGCACGTTTTGGGAAGCCCCACTCTAATTCAAATTTGCCCCCCAAAAAACCCTGACTTCTAGTGGGCTTTTTGCCCCCCGGGGGTAGATCCGGGGATACTGCCCCATCTGCCACCCGGGGGCGGGAAGGTTGTCATTTTTGCGAGAGAGAGGGTGGGGGCATGGGCATGCCCGTTTTGAGCTGCCCCACTCTAATTCAAATTTGCCCCCCAAAAAACTCTGGCATCTACAGAGCTTTTTGCCCCCCTGTCGGGGCAGATTGGGGGTTAATGCCCCCATCTGCCCCCCAGGCAGGGCTGAAAGTCCACTAGACACTTGGGAGTTTTTGGGGGAAACTTTAATTAGGGTGGGGGCTGCCCAAACAGGCATGCCAATGCCCTCACCCTAACAAAAATTTGCCCAAAAAATCCCTGGTGTCTACTGGCCTTTTTTCCCCCCCAGGGGGCAGATTGGGGGCTAATGCTCCGATCTACACCCCAGGAAGAGCAGGAAAGCTGTAAGTTTTGCAGGGGAGGGGGTGAGGACATGGGCACGCCTGTTTTGGGAAGCCCCTACCCTAATTCAAATTTACCTAAAAAAATTCCTGGCGATTAATGGGCTCTTTGCCCCCCCCCCCCGGGTGCATATTGGGGGCTAATGCCCCCATCTGCCCCCCATGGGGAGCAAAAAGCCAACTAGATACCAGGGATTTTTTGGAGCAAATTTTAATTAGGGTGGAGGTTTCCAAAAACAGGCATGCCAATGCCCCCACCCTAATAAAAATGTTCACAAAAAAATCCCTGGCGTCTAGTGGGCTTTCCCCCACCCCCCCCGGGGCAAATTGGGGGCTCCTGCTCCATCTGCCCCCGGGAGACAGGACGGCTGTAATTTTTGCGGGGGAGGAGATGGGGCATGCCCATTTTGGGCAGTACCCACCCCAATTCAGAAATTCAGATTTGCTTCAAAATAACCCTGGCGTCTAGTGGGCTTTTTACCCCCCGGGGGCAGAAAGGCTGTAATGGTGGTGGGGTGGGGGCATTGGCATGCCTGTTTTGGGCAGCCCCCACTCTAAAAAAAAAAGTGGTGCAAAAACAAAATCCCTGGCGTTTAGTAGAATTTCTGCCCTCGGGTGGCAGATTGGGTGCTTCTGCCCCATCTGCCCCCCGGGGGGGCAGAAAGACTGTAATTTTGTGGCTGGGGGGTGGGGGCATTGGCATGCCCATTTTGGGCCACCCCCACCCCTAATAAATATCCCATAAAAAATCCCTGGTGTCTAGTGGGCCTTCTACCCCCAAGGGGGAAGATTGGGGGCTACTGCCCCCATCTGCCCTCCAGGGGCAGAAAGGCTCTAATGGTGGCAGGGATGGGGGCATTGGCAGGCCCATTTTGGGCAGCCCCTACCCTAAAAAAAAAAAGTGGTGCAAAAACAAAATCCCTGGCGTTTAGTGGGCTTTCTGCCCCCTGGGGGGCAGATTGGGGGCTGCTGCTACATCTGCCCCCCAGGGAGGGCAGAAAGACTGTGATTTTGTGTCTGGGGGGTGGGGGCATCGGCATGCCCATTTTGGGCTGAAATGACATCAGCGCAACGTGCGCTCTGATTGTCATTTCAGGGAAACCAGGGGGGACCTCTGGAGCTGGGGAAGCTCTTCCCTAGATCCCGAGGCTTTGGGGGAGATGAGGTAATCCCTCTGGTGCCAGCACCAGACGGATTTCCGGTGCTGGATGTCATGACGATCTAGGCTTGTCATGAGCACACTAGCACTGTGTGCAATGATGAGCTCAGCTCATCCTGAGCACCCAAGGGGTTAAAAAGAAGCTCAATGGACATACTGTCATAAACTGCCACTGAATTATTCCCCATGAAGTTCTGTGCACAAAAATAAAGTAAGGAGAAGTGAATAAAGCCCTAAATCATGTCGTGAAAATTGTTAATTTTATTCATGCCAAAGCCCTTAACAATAAACGTTTCAAAGAACTGCTGCAGTATTCTGAAACCTTAATATACATACCTCTTGATGCACACTGAAGTATGATGGCTAAGCATAGTAAACATTTTAGAGAGGTTCATAGCTTTGCTTCCTGAAATAGAACAATTTCTAAACAGTGGAGGTCCATCATTCCCAGAATTAAAGGATTTCAAATGGCTCACCATGTTCCATTTACTATCAGATATATTCACAAACTTCAATGCACTCAATTTGAAGCAACAAGGCAAACAACGGCTTGGGTTCTCAAAGATGAATGCTCAAATTTACTTTACTTTTTACACAAACCTAGAAATTAATCTTTATGTTTGGGCCAACATAAGCTTGTGAAAATTCATTTTGTACAATGCAAGTGTAGAGTAAACTCCAAAATATTCTTAAATTCTTACATCAGGATCAGCACTTAAGGCATAGTTCCAGATTACAGTACACTAATAGAAGGGGTTACTTCTCAGATACGTTCTTAGTATACCTGTTGCTAACTTATCTATTTTAGAAACCACTTAAACCTCTGTTCCATTGAGCCTTGTTGAAAATCAGGTTAATGAGCATTACCATGCAATGCCTACTGAGATTGGTATTGCATCTTACAATAAAAATGTATTATCAATTATCACTAGAAAGTGCTTTTTAAAGTGTGCATATTTCTGAAAGGTCAACCATGGGTATACACATCTACCTCAGTTGTTTAAAAAGCTAGCCCCTTGTAGTTGGGTTTCCACATAAATCTGCTTTTGAAATACAGGATTGTCTACTAATGTTTTCAAATGACAGTTTGTTTTTTTACTCCTATAATCCCCAAAATACTGTTACCCCAGCTACGCTCATATGTGCATTGGCTATAAACCAGACCATATTTGTTGCACCTGAGAAAATGTTTGTGAGTATACATGCTCTAGTGAGAGTGAATGAACAGCTTTCTCAATTATCCTCATCACATGTCCATGTTTTCAAAGGCAAAGGCATTGCAGCCTTGGTGTTCCAGTTTGTTCTCTGTTATTTCACTTTTTGGGGTACCTAAGTGTGATAGGATTGCACTAGTCAATGCTTGCATATTAAGGACTCCCTTAAACTCCACCTGATGGATAGACTAAAGGAGCAGGAACATTTTCAAGAGAAAATAATGCTGTATATTAACACTCTTGAGTGCAGCATTGATTTGTAATACAAAGGTATGCTTGAATAATCCTCGAACATGTTTTTCATACACTGAGAGAACACAGTGTTAGTAGACCAAATGACAAGGTGAGATTTAGTGTTTGTTCATCCCAGATCAATCCTGACTTCATAAGGGCAGAAGGCACATTTAGACACTTAGGTCCATATTTATGACCTGGTTTGCGTCGCCCTTGCACCATGCAACGTGCTGCAAGAGCGATGCAAAACTTAAGTCAGATATTTAAGGCTACACAAAGCCACTTTGTGTGGCTCTGAGTGGCTCAAAAAATGAGGAGTTGCAAAATGCAACATAAGTCACTGCTTTGCATTACTCTGCACTGGGTAGGCATTCATTAGGTGCTGCATGTGTTTGCCCATGCAAATCCCATGACTTATTCCCAGATGTGCAAGACTTTATAGTGGGAAACCCAAAATGCCCTTGATATGTTCCAAAACCTTGTTCCAAAAAGTTGTAATCACTTTGGCGGACCACCAGATATAGCAGAGGGTGCCTCCCTTCTGTCCGCAGTGCCAGCAAGTATTAGGGACTGCATGGTAGATAGCCACCAGACAAACAGGATTCTGTAACATCGGAACATCAATTTAGAAACTGTGATAAGGTTTGTGGATATCCCTCCATAGTGTGTCCCACTGCTTAGTGGTTATCCCCCCGGGAATAGCATATGCCTTGTAACATGGTAACTGTGTGTGAGGTCTGAAGCTGAGTGTTAGAGTACCTGATATCCTGATAGGTTCTGGAGAACAACCCTTTGGATCAATAGAAGGCACGTACTAGCTTGTCAAAAGGGGTTAGAGGGTGCTCTGCCGCTATGTATATTCCCTGGAGGTTACGGTGTTGGAGCGTGATCGGGTGAGCAAATTCTGTCCTACAGTGCTCAAAATATTTCACGGTGCCCCCAACAAACAGGTCACTGAGAGTCTGACAATCACCCTATGCCCAGTGGCAGAAAGCAAGTGTTTGCTGGCCCTAGGGAAAGGCTGGATTATGTGTAAGAGGTGTATTGGGGGATGAGAGGGAGGTGAGTCCCCTCTTCAAGGCAATTCTATCCCAGATCTCTAGTACAGTGCTGGTGAGGGCAGCCAAATAGACACTGGGTGGAAAGGTTTATTGGGCAGCCAGGCAAGTTCCCACAAGGGCCGGAATGCCACTGCCCAGTCCATGTGGAACCAATGCTTCTCACTTTCATGCACCACCCACTCGGAGATATACCTCAGGTACGATGCCCAATAATATTCAAACAGGTTATGGCATGCTAGCTCCCTCTATACAGCGGCTGCATCAGTAATGAGGTGGCTATGCTGGGGACTTCACCATTCCATATAACAGTACATAGGTCTTTGAACAGTACATAGGTCATTGAATGTCTACCTGGGAGATCGATTTGGACAATGTTTGAAAGACGTAAAGAACTTGTGGGAGGATGTTCATTTTGATAGTGTTAATGCACCCCAGCCAGGAGATATGAAGGGATTTGCACCTCTGTAGGTCTACCAGAAGAGAGTGGCGAAAGGGATCCCAATTAGCTTGGGACCACTGTGAGAGAGTAGGGCTGATATGAAGGCCCAAGTAGTTATTGGAATCTGAGGACCAGTGGAAGGGGGTGACGTCCTGTAATGTCTTTGCTATCATGGTCAGAAGGTTAAGGTTGAGGACGAATGACTTGGTCATATTGATCTTGAAGCTAGAGACGTCTGTAAAGGTCTGCAAGTCTTCTATGACATTGGGGAGTGAGGCAGCAGGGCGGACCAGGGTAAGGAGGAGATCGTCTGCAAAAATGCTGAGCTTATGCTCCTGCCCTCCAAAGAGGATGCCCTTGACCCCTTCCAATGCCCGGATGTGAATAGCCAGTGGCTCAACTACCAAGGCAAAGTGCAGGGGTGAGAGTGGGCAACCTTGCTGTGTACCACGGCCCAAGGGTATCAAGGCTGAGGTCTTCCCATTCACTTGATTACAGGTAGTCGGGCCCACATATGATGCCATGAATTTGGAGATGAAGGTCTGCCCAGGATCTACCTTGTAGAGCACCACTCGGAGGTAAGTCCAGTCCACCCTATCAAATTCCTTTTTACGTTTTTAGCGAGAGAAGGCAATTGGTATGTTGAGCCTGCAGACTTTCTCTATTAAATGGGCAATGTGCCACACGTTATCGGTACCCAGTTGCTGGTAAATGAACCCCACTTGGTTGGGATTAATTAGGCCGGGTAGATACCGATCAAGACGTGTCACAAGGATTTTGGTGTAAAGCTTAGCATCCATATTCAGAAGGGCTATTGGGTGATACGATGAGCATTGCAGAGGATCTTTCCCTATTTTGAGGATGAGTGAGGACTCCACTGTTGCCATTGTGGGGGTGAGCCCGGTATCTTGTGTAAAGGAGTTAAATAGATGCAGAATGTGGTCCTGCAGCTGTTGAAGAACAGGTGATAAAAGAGTACCAGCAGCCCTTCAGGCCCAGTGGCCTTTCCTAGGGGAAGGGCTCGGATGGCATCGCGCAACTCATATGCAGTGATAGAGTTGTCCAGGAGGGCTGCATGGTGTTGGGGTAGGGGTTCCCTATCACAGTCTATAAGGTATGTGTGGAGCAAGTAGGTGAGGGGTTTTCATGAGGGAACACGTGTTGAAAATAGGATCAAAAGGCCTCTAAGGTATCCCTAAATGCAGTCACCCATTTCACATTGCCTATTTGCAGTTTTGCGATATGGGACTTAGTGCACTGGTGCAGTAATTTCGGCGCACAGAGTTTCCCTGTTTTGTCAACCCATCACAGTATCTGTGGCATAAGGAAAGAAGGGCGAGTATCACCCTGTTAGTGTGCTGGGCACACAGTTGACCGTGTAGTATAGCCAACTGTCTCTTGGATCGTCGGGTGGGGGCCACCTCATCTAAGTGCTCAAGCTGCTTGATCTCGGTAATAAGTTTAGTTTCAACCCACTGTGCCTCCCGCCCTCGGGCTATTGCTATTGTAGTGATTATGCCCCGAATGGCTGCCTTAAACCTGTCCCAAAACATGTGTAAAGAGGTTTCGGGCAAGGCGTTGAAGTGGAAGTATTTTTCGATACCCTTGCGTATCCCTACTACATCTACTGGGTTAAGCAGCAAGTGCGGTAGTAGGTGCCAGTGCGGGGGGTGCTAATGTAAAAAACCGGCATCCCAGGTGAGAGCTAAATGCGTGTGATAAGATATAGAGATATCTGAGAGCTAGTTGAAGGCAGCACAGAATGGAGGAAGTGAGAATTGACATAATCTATGCGGGAATAGGAAGTGTGAACATGTGAGCAGGAGGAGTACATCCCTCACGCCGAGGTATCCATATCGCCATGCATCAGTCAACCCATAGCCCTCAATATCCCTTCTAAGGGTAGCAGACATTGCACTCTAGTTCTGTTATGTCGCAGAGATCCTGTCTAATGAGGGGTCCTAGACAGAGTTGAAACTCCACATACTCTGGCATCTCCTTCTACCACCTCAAGCTGCTCAGGCAAAACGCGCCTAATTAATGGGCCTAGGGCGGTGTTGGGAGCGTAAATTTTCAGCAGAATGAGTGACCGCTGTCCTCGGAGTAGTTCGAGAAACAGGAAGTGGCCCTCCTTTTCCTGTGTCTCTTTTACTGCAGAGGTATAGAAGGAGGTTTTGCATAGGATGCCAACTCCTAGAGTTATGGAGGAAGAGTATGCCCAATGTCTCTTGGAGGATTTTGGGTGAGTCATGCGGTGGAGATCAGCCTTTACCAGGTGGGTTTCTTGGAGGATTAATATATCTAGGTCCTGTTGCAGCTTGAGGGCACCCAAGGTGGATGGGAGGTCAGCGGGCTAACCGGAAGAGGTGAGCTGCTGAGTCAGCAGTGGGACAGGAGGGCTCATGTCGCTACTAGGAAAAGTGTCCATCCCTGATTCCTGAAGATCCTAATTGCAGTAAGCCCACGCCTGTGCCCGTACCCTGCATATGCGTACCCCCATTCCTGTCCACAGTCCAAGGGGCGCCCACCACATCACACAACACCCCCTCCCACTAAATGTAGCAATAAGTAACCCTCGCCATTGACCTGTATCAAGCAATGTCTCGCCTGTAGGGGAAACAAGATATAACAGTGAGCAACAATAGACCAAACGGGTCTAACTGGGACTTTCTCCACATACTGAGGTGCACCAATCCTGCTAGAGAAGTCAGTCTGTGAGGGGTGGCCATCAGCAATTCAAGAGGAGCAACCAAGTCCAATCCCCCGGACCGTCCACCCCCCGAAACCCACCTCAAGCAGCAACCAAATAATGCGAGAAGACTGCAACAGAGCAGTAAAGCAAAGTCCACCATTGTGCCAGCATGCCATCAAATAGAGCCAGCCTTTGAGCGATCGGGTGAGGCCTCTGCTGAGTGCTCGAAGGTGATGAATTTTGTCCTGCATACCATACTGAATGGAGAGATCCACAAGCCGCTTGCCAGTGTGGTGCCAGGGGACTGTAGTCCACTCCTGAGGGACCCAGTTGGGATGGCCCATCGCCACTTGAAGAGTCTTCCAGCAGGCCGAGTGGTGTCTTGGATTCAGCCAGCAAGTGCAGAAAGCGGCATCTACCCTCCCACTGTCACAGAAGATCGAAGGGGTAGCCCCACTGGTAGTGGGCACCCTGGGCTCGCAGTTTATCAGTTACTCGCTTGAAGTTGCAGTGTTTGTCGAGAGTGACTGGGGAGAGATCTTGGAAGTTGCACCGTATAGCCATGGAAGGTAAGTTCTGTCTTGCACCTAGCTACTTGCATGATCGCCTCTTTTTCAGTGAAAAAGTGCACTCTTGTTAAGATACCCGAGCTGCTGTTGCTTCTCCCCTTCCTCGAAGCAACTTACTGGGCCCGGTCCAGGGCATGGGGATGCATCTTCGTCTCCCTTGACTGCCTGCAGGACTTCCACCGTAAATGTCATAATGTCCATGTCCTCCACCCCCAGCGGTACCCTCGGATGCCGATGGAGTTGCGGCAGCTGCTATTTTCTAAGTCTTCCTGGTTCGCTTGCAACTTGATATGCTGGTCTTCCAAAGCATTAACATGCCACCACAGCATCTCATGGTCTTTGGCTCGCCCGACTGTCCGCTCCAGATTGTCCACCCTGTCTCCGATCTCAGACACCTCCTTCCGGATGTCCTGAAGGCCCGCTCTGAAGTCCTCCTTGAGCGAGGTGATGTTGGCTCATATCACCTGCAAGAAAAGGTCCATGTAACCCTGGGTCACCTGTGCAAATGGCTCACCGGCCGCCACCACACCTGGAGAGGTTGAAGGACATGGCGCCACTTCTGGCTGTGAGGTCTTGCTCCAGAAAGATATTACTAATGCATCTTTGGCCGCCTTAGAGTGGGGCATGGCGGGGGCTGCTCGGTCAGTCTTGGGGCACAGATCTTCCACCCAGCCCGCCAGCACACAGGGCTGCATCCGCTGATTCCAATTAGACTCCAATCAGTCTACTCGGGCAGAAAGAAGGCATGGGTCACCAGCAGGGCCCCAAGCCACCACCCCAAAGGGCAAGTAGGTCGCTGTCAAAGTGAGGGCCACATCGATGTCCAAGGTAGAGGCTGAGGGGATGCCAACTGCGATGGCCACTACCACCTACCCTCCTGCTACCAAGCGCCCACCAGGAGCCACATGATTGGTCTAAAAATCCAGGCCTATGCCCTCCGAGGCAGTTCTGTATAGTTCCAAGGTGCAATAAGAAGTGATGATGTAGGTTCCTCGCTTGGAGGGCAACATGATCCTCAGGTCCCTCAGACCCAAGCAGTGCCTACTGTCAGTCATGTCCACAGCCCCCCGGGGCCCAGTTTAGGTCCACTGGTCCTGGGATCGTATCTTTTGCACCTGTAGAGGGAGGCTTCCCCCAGAGGTGACCTCGCTATGACATGAGGGCTCACAAACTGGGACGGACTGACCCTTGGTGTCTCCTGCGTGAGGGGCAGCGCCTGCCCCAGGTAACGGCCCGCTTAATTGGCTCGGTTAGTGCGTAGCTTCCCAGGGTACACAGGCCCAGCCTTGCTTCAAAGTGCCTCACCTCCAGGTCACCGCTCCAGTCTCTGTGTCTCTGGAAGGCTGGGACACCTTCCACTGGCACAGGGTACCGCTGTAGGAAAACTCATGTTGGGGTGACCACAGTCCATCCATTCAGCTCTGCCCAGCCGCAGGTGGGTCAGGGATGTCGCCACCAAGTGCCAGTGGAAGACAAAGGCGCTGGAGTTCGGCGCAGGGCCGCAGGCAACACAGTGCGACTACCGCCCCTCTCAAATGGGAGCAGCCCTCTTCATGTCCAGGGCTGCTACAATCCAATCCAGCACCAGGCAGCTCCACCAGGGCCTTGCAAATCACAGAAAGCTGGGTGTTCCCTGACAACCACACACTGCTGGGATTTGCGAGTGAGTGGTAGAATCCACCAACAAGATATCATCTGCCGACCATCATCTCACGACATAGGTGTTGCAGCGGCACCTGCATTGACCTTTCATGTCGCCGACAGTGCGGGCGCGTGCCCACCGGGTTCCGATGACCCCCAGTTGCACCCAGCAACAGCCACAGATGCCCCTTGCAAGTTAACTTGTAACAAAAAACAGGAGCGTAACCCATCAACCACGTTGGGATTGATGTGAGAAGTACTATAAACAACAGATATCCCAACTGGTATCATTCATAGGCAAATATTAGGGATATGCAAGCAACATTATCCACAAGGAAAAACAAGGAGCCTCTATTTAGTTATAGTATGTGCTCTTGGCATCATTTATAGAAACAATTGAAGAAAATTGGGAAGGAAAACAAGGTGGATAATACAGTTACAACAGCACTGCAGTACATAAATGAAAATCATTGGATTAACCCAAGTGGCACAAGGTGCTCGTGGTTTGTGAGTGAAAACTAAGGTAGCAGCTCTGGTGACAGTGAGAGCAGCGTGAACGGCGCAATGTGACTGGTGTAAAGAAATATTCAGTGAATGGTTGTCACAGTGTGGTTCTGGTGAATTCAGTAGGTTCAGTTATATCACAATTCTATTTCATTGTTCATGAACAACTTTGTGAGGAAGCGCCTATGATGTGTGTCGACGGCGTTTCGATCCATAGAAATCAGGATCATCTTCAGGACAAGGATAAAGATCAGATTAGTAGCGGACCACAGCTACTGACTATTTATCTAGACTTTGTCCTGGTCACTTATAATAAGAGGCTTTTACCAGCTATAGGTAAAGGTTAGATCAGTAGCAGACCATAGCGGTTGATTATTTACCCAGACTTTTTTCTGGTCACTTCTAAAAATAGGCGTCCTCTCATTTACAGATAAAATCTTCATGCATCTCCACAGAGCTCTATCACATTCATCTTGAATTGTCACCGGAGCAGAAACCACAGTATATCTTAGTCTGTCATCTCTATTGTGGTAAGAATATTTATTCCATATACACTTCTAAATGATAGCAGCGAACTGTCCAATAAAAGTTATAGCAATGGGTCATAACAATTAAAATGATTGAACTAGTCACTCCATACAGGACATTTTAGATTTTGGCGTAAATATATGTAGATAAGAATGTATTTTTGTATTTTTCTAAGATATATGTATATAAATGTATATATTTTTGAATAAAAAAATTCTGTCTTTCCCTTTATATTTTTCTAACTATTTACTGTGTGAAGCTATTGATTATCATAGTGAAGGCTATGTTGTCTTTACAATGTAACGCATCCGGTTACCTATAGTGCAAGTGTATATATATATATATATATATGTAATAGTGTTTTTTCTTCTAGTGAATACCCGCACTTATCATATTGTTATGTCAGAGAGGCACTCGTTCTGTATCATTTACATTGATGTTATGTGTTTTATAGAGTGGTGGACGGCTACCTGATGAAGGCATGTATGCCGAAACGCGCGTTGTAAGACATCTGCCGCACTGCCTGAGTCAACGTTCTCGTCTATCGCATGAATTATATATATCTTTTGATGGTGTATGAATTTATCCACATGTTATGAATTTTTGTTTTTCAAATGCACTATTATAGCATTGTTCTATTTATTTATATTTGAACTCTGTATAAATCAAAAAAAGAAAAAATAATCTAAATAAACTAATTGAAATAAGTATATATTTTTTTGTATATTAGGTTGTTGTAGAGTGCTTATCTTAAATATGTCTATATCTGAGACATAAAAGGGTATTCTTTCAGCTAATCATCGTTTAGAACATTTTCTAGCTATAACTTCCTTTAACAAGGATGGGTTGAAGACAGTGCGAATGCCAGAGTAGACCGCTGTGGAACCAATGGCAGCAGAGGAGTACGATAGGCAGGCCGGTGTGCGTCTCTCAAGCGCCGATCTAGCTGTTGAGGCTGGCCGGTAGTTGAGGAGCTCGGTCCGGCTCTGTGTAGGAGTCGATCCCGACGTGATCGATCTCGGGGAAGGTAATCTTCATCTGTGAGGAATCGGCAGAATGCTTGATTGTGGTTCCTCGCAGAGGAGAGAATAACTCCCCCTAGATCAATCACGTCGGGATCGACTCCTACACAGCGCCGGACCGAGCTCCTCAACTACCGGCCAGCCTCAATGGCTAGATCGGCGCTTGAGAGACGCACACCAGCCTGCCTCTCACGCTCCTCTGCTGCCATTGGTTCCACAGCGATCTACTCTGGCATTTCCACTGTCTTCAACCCATCCTTGTCCTGAAGAGGATCCTGATTTCTATGGATCGAAACGCCGTCGACACACCAGCGCAATCATAGGCGCTTCCTCACAAAGTGGCTCATGAACAATGAAATAGAATTGTGATATAACTGAACCTACTGAATTCATCAGAACCACACTGTGATAACCATTCACTGTATATTTCTTTACACCAGTCACGTTGCGCCATTCACGCTGCTCTCACTGTCACCAGAGCTGCTACCTTGGTTTTCACTCACAAACCACGAGCACCTTGTGCCACTTGGGTTAATCCAATTATTTTCATTTATGTACTACAGTGCTGTTATTATCCACCTTGTTTTCCTTCCCAATTTTCTTCAATTGTTTCTATAAATGATGCCAAGAGCACATACTATAACTAAATAGAGGCTCCTTGTTTTTCCTTGTGGATAATGTTGCTTGCATATCCCTAATATTTGCCTATGAATGATACCAGTTGGGATACCTTCCAAGTTAACAGCAGTGTGGTGGGCTTCAAGAGGATGGAGAGCAAGGAAGACACATACTATTACCTTGCCTCTATGGCCGTGGTGTATTTGCGAACAGCGATGCCTCATGCATACAAGAAACTCATACCCTAACTTTTCCCAATAGTTTATCTTCCGAAAACACCCAAGACAGTGTCTCTAATGTACCAGGTATCAATTAGCAGAGCTGAGCTAAACGTAAAGAGATTCAGTACATTTCTAGGTGTGGCGAATGGAGCACCCCACTCTCTACCCTAGCATGAAGTTTGGCCAATTGTAATCATGATTCACCACCTTAAAAAAAAAAAGCCTATTTATCCCTGAAATGTCTGTCAGCATGGTTTTAGGTATCATTAGTGGCAATATTGCAAAGATAATTTTAATTGGTGGCACCATGTTCATTTTAATTCTCCGGGCCTTGCCCCCCAAAGATGCGTGTAAGATTGGCCATCTCTTTGTTTTAATTTTTAAATGAGAGGGTTGAGATGTTCTTCCACTACATGCTTGAGGCCTTTATTAAGAAGAGTCCCTAGATATTTCATGTTTGACTCCTTCCATCTTCCTCCTTCCACCAAAACTATTGGGTTCCTAGGGCGGGCATTGGAGAATTCTGATATGAGGTTTGTAAGTTGAGTGATTGAACTTTCTGATTTTGCCAAGTAAGGAGGATATCCTCGCCATATAGCAATGCCTTAAATTCACCTGCTTGAATCAGAATCTCCTGAATGTCTGTATTTTTTCTCATCAAAAGTGATCTCACATAAAAAACAAAGGGGAAAATGAACATCCCTGGAATTTAATCCTCTTATTGTGAAATGGTGGTGGCCATTACTGGCAACCACTGCTACAGAGTTAAATAGAGGCATCATAATTTAAAGATGTATTTTTGAGCTAGTCCCATTCTGCCCAGCATTTGGAAGTTACCAGAGAACATGCACATATAATGTAAGTGGGCGGCTGAGTTATGTTGTGGAATGAGGCCAACTTGATCAATATAAACAAACAATGGGAGCACTGTCTTCAATGTATTGGCTAGAACCTTTTCCCTATATCATAAGGCCTGTAGCTCACATACTTGAATGGCTATTTGCCTAGTTTGAGAATCAGTGTTATCTTAGCCTTGTTTGGTAGAGGTGAAGAATCCTCATTTATGTCACTATATAACAGTCCTGGCAATGATGAGAGAAAATCCTTAATAATTTTATAAGATTTATCTGGATAGCTGTCTACATTGGGTGCTATGGGGTAATAGACATGGTCTATAATGTGTTGAATTTAATCCTTCATAATCAAAGGATCCAACCATGTGGCTTTTTCTGGAGTTATTTGTGGTAAAATGATGCTTGCTGCGTAATTTGGCATTCTGCTGAATACAGAGTTCGATAAAAGGCACAACATGGTGCCACAATATCCGCTGGCTGCAAAATCTAGTCGTTCTTGTTGCTTTAACAGCTGAGCGAACTGACAGTCTGACTTTCTGCCCCTTTCTTTATGCCACTGTCAGAATTGAGACAAGGCCCTTTCCTCAAAGGACATTTTTATTGCGCAAGAGCTGTTTGAGGACCTTTTAGGAGTGTATTCTGCAGTATTTGGTAGTAAGAAGGCATATAGTCCGTTCAAGAGCTTTGTGCGTAGCCAGTGCTTGCCTTTTTAGAATGAGCGCATCTCCTCTCACAGAGGCTTTGCAAGCCTCCTAAAAATCTGTGGTGAGGTGACAGAGAGTTGAGTTTCCTCTATGTATCATTTGACTATTCCCTGTAGCTTCTATTTCTTCTCGGGGGTGTTAACCTCTTCCATGCTCATGACAAGGTCAACTCGTCATGGGTGTTACCTGCGCTGTGCTTATGACGAGTTGACCTTGTCATGAAACTATAGTATTCAAGCATTTGCAGCACAGGAGGGGAAAACCCCTTAGCAGCCAAGGAGGCCCACAAGGATCTATGGATACCAAAATCCATACAAAGTAGAATTATGTCTTAATCAAATGTACTATTCAGAATAATATCAGCTTTAGTTTAGAGTTTCATGAGAGAGGTTGCAAGAGTTGGTCCAACTTGTCCATAAAAGGATCTAATAATGAGTTCCATTCACCTCCAGTATTCCATTGGTTTTGCAATCACGTTTAGGATTCTGCCTAACTCATGGAAGAGACAGCTTTATCACCAGTCGGTGCAAAGACAGAGCCTAGAATCACTGTTTGCTAATGAATTGAGATGTTTTTGAGTAAGTAATGTCGTTCTGCATTAGTTCATGTACGTATCACTCTTATTGGTAGATTCTTCTTGAGTGGTAAAGCTACCCCACTTATGTGGCTTAGGTGTCTTATACTATTTTCATCTTGAGAGCTCGGCATACATCAAGCATGATATTCCCTCCCTAGTTACTGTCTCCAGAGTTTCTTGTTCTCTTGCTGTGAGAGCTGTGTTCCCTGAATTAGGACTATGCGATGGCATAAGTGAGTGAGTTCATACTGTGGTGCTTAATATTGTGATTTAGCCCATTTACATTCAGCGACCAAGAGTATGGATATCAGTTATGTGTGGACTGTTTTGGTGGTCATGCTACCTATTGGATACTAAGAGCATGCAATAGGTGGATTTGAGGTCTAAGGTATATAATTAAGATTGAGAACTATGTGAAGGTGAGTGAAACACCCCTACTAGAGTGCATTGCTCTATATATATTATGGTATATAATATATTACACAATGCAGTGTGGCAAGTGAGGTACAGAGGTGTGCAAATTATTATAGTGAAGGTGGTGCGTAAATTATAAACTTAAGCCATACCCATAACTTTAGAATTTGTAATGCTTGTATAGCTAAAGTTGGGTTTGTATAGAAAGAAAGTTTTCCCAACTATTACTTCTACTTAACCTTTGTTTTTTTGTGTGAATTTAAATGGTTTTTATTTTTATTTTTAATTTGTTTCGATACGTAGTTTGTTTAGTAGAGTGTTGTTAAGTGGAGTATCGTAGAGTATAGTGGAGGACAGCGACATACAGTCTAGTGTCATAAAGTGTAGTGTAGAGTGGAATAGTTTGGAGTTCAGTACAGTGGAGTGGCATACTGTACAGTGGAGTAAAATGATATTCAGTGAAGTGGCATGGTGTGTCATATATTGGAGTGGAGTATCGTAGAGTGGAGTGGTATGTTATACATTGGAGAGGTCTGTCATACAGTAGAGTAGAGTGTCGCTACAGTGGAATGTCGTGGACTGCCGTGTCATGGAGTTGAGTGTTGTGGAATGTAGTGTCATTGAGTAGAGGCACAGAGTGGAGTGAAGTGCTGTACAATGTAATGGCATAGAGTGGAGTATAGTAGAGTGAAGTATCATACAGTTCAGTGTTGTGTAGTGTAGCGTTGTCTACTGGCATGGCAGAGAGTCTTGAACAGTGTAGTGTTGTACAGTGGAGTGTCGTAGAGTGGCACGCCATACAGTGCTTCGGGTACAGTGTGGTACAGTGGAGGAGAGGGTCATAGGTTGTAGTATTGTTCAAATAGTGAAGTGGTGTGTTGTAGAAAGGACTGGAGCAGCATGTCAAACAGTGTCAAACGGTGTAGTACAGTGGTGTAGAGAGGATGGACATTCGGTTGAGTAGGGTGGCATAGAGTGTAGTAGGGTCTTGCAGAGTGGAGTTACAGAGTACAGTAGGGTCTTAAACAGTGAAGAAGCACAGTGTTGATTGTCATTTAGTGGCTTAGAGTGAGGTGAAGTGTTGTACAGTGAAAGTATACTGGAATGATGTTGAGTGGAGCGGCGTGGCATATCTTATTGTGTAGTAAAGTATAATTGGGTGGATTCATTTGTGTCACAGTAGAGTGGCATGAAGTGAAGCAAAATGGAGTGTTGTTGTGTAGCATAGAGTAAAGTGTCATAAATTGGAGTGGCATATCATACAGTAGAGTGGACTGCTGTGTTGTAGAGCGTTGGCAAGGTGTACAGTTGTACAGTTGAGTGTATGAGCATATAGTGGAGTAAAGGGATAGAGTGTAGTAGAGTGGCACAGAGCATAGTACAGTTTTCTAGAGTAGAGTTATATAGAGTGGAGTGAGTGCTGTAGAGTGGAATGGCATATGGCAGAGTGTTGAACAGTGGCTTAGAGTGGTGTAAAGTATTGTGCAATGGAGTAGAGTGGAGTGGAGTTGAGTAGGACAGAGTGGAGTAAAGTGTTATAAAAAGGAGTGCTATTTTGTAGAGTAGAGTGGTATGAAGTTGAGTAGTTTGGCCTGGCATACTATACAGTGGAGCAAAGTGTCAGAGAGTGGAGTGCTACATCATACAGTGTTGGAAAGAGGCATAGAGTGGAGTAGAATGGACTATCACTAAGTACATTTGAGTGTTCTGCAGTGGAGTGGTGTGAAGTAAAGTAGAGTGTGTTACAGAGTAATAGAGTGGAGTGGCATAGAGTCTCATAGAGTTGAGTGACATAGAGTACTGTAGAGTGGAGTGGAGTAGAGTAGTGGAGTAAACTAGAGTACAATTGAGTAGTGTGTCATAGAGTAGACTATAGTAGTGTTGGGTGGAGAGGTATAGAAGGAGTTGCGTAGAGTGGTGTAGTGTTGTAGAGTAGTATAGAGTAAACTAGATTGGTGCAAACTTGGATAGACTGGAGTACACTGTTGTACAGTGGAGTGCTATAGAGTGGAGTATTATGTGTTAGAGTGGAGCGGCACATAGTGTCATTAAATTGAGTAGACTGTTGCAGAGAGGACTAGAGTGGGATAGCGTGGGTTGGAGTTGAGTAGAGTGGAGTAGTGTACCCTGGAGTAGTGTAAAGTGGAATCGGTTACAGTTCAGTGCTTAAAGTGGAATGGCGTAGAGATGAGTGGAACAGTGCAGAGTAGAGTGGTGGAGAGTGGAGTACAGTGGTGTCTTATAGAGTGTTGGAAAGTGTTGTAGAGTGGAGTGGCATACAGTGAAATAAAATGCTGTAGAGTGGAATGGAGTACAGTACAGTGTCGTAGAGTGGGAAAGAGTATAGTGCTATAGATTGCTGTATAGTCGAGTGGCATAGAGTTGCGTTGAGTGGACTGGTGTAGAGTAGAGTAGTAGAGTACAGTAGAGTAGAGTTGAGTGTAGTAGTATTTTATACAGTAGAATGGAGTACATTTTGGTGGAGTGGTGTAGATGGAGTTGCATAGAGTGTTGTAGAGTGGAGTATCATATTGTAGAGTTGCATAGAGTTGAGTAGAGTGTCATACAGTGCCATAGAGTGGAGTAGAGTGTTGTACAGTGGAGTGTAGGGGAACAGAGCCTAGTAGAATGTCATACAGTGGCCTAGACCGTAGTAAAGTGTTGTCGAGTGGCCTTGTATAGAGTAGCGTAAAGCAGATTAGAGTAGAGTATAATATAGTGAAGTGTTGCAGAGTTGTGCGCCATTGAGTGGAGTGTCATACAGTGGAATAGAATGTTGAAAATTCAAGGGGATTATAGTTTGGCAAAAGTGAGTGGCATAGAGTATAGTAGTGGAATAAATTGTGCTGAATGAAGTCGTGTAGAGAGAGTAGAGGGAGTTGAATAGAGTATTGTAGAGTGGATTAGAGTTAGAGGTGGGCAGAATTTGCGTATTTGCGTTACGCAAAGTTCACGAGCTACGCAGAATTCCGCAAGCATGTGAAATTGCTTGTTCTGCCCGTTTGTGATGCGTTTTTCCTATTCGGGGATGCTGTTTGTGTGCTCGGGGGAAATATCTGGCAAACTTGCCCATGCAGTCGCCAATTGGCGTGGCCATCTTGTTTTACTTGTCCCACCCGCTCTCGAAGCCTGTTTCCTGTTCGCAAGCATGGATGTCCGATGGTGCTTCCGAATGACGTGTTCGTGATCGCACACTCGCGCGGGATCGCGCAACGGCTAGCAAAAAGATGGGGGCGCACGCGAATAGATAGGAAAACTCGTCGGTGAATGCAGTGATCCCGGTAAGTCAGTACTGCGCGTGCGAATATGCATTTTGAAAGCGCGAACAAGGAAAAAATTCTGCTACGGCACAGAGCTCAGGATTTTTGACAATTCCGTGTTCTCCGCGGAACACGGAATTGCCAAAATTCAGCAAATTCTGAGAGCGGAGCGTAATTTAATGCCCAGGCCTAATTAGGGTATGGTAGACTGGAATAGAGTCAACTACAGTGACATAGGTTGGAGTAAAGTATTATACAACGGAGTCGGAAGGAGTGGAGTAGAGTTTGGTAGAGTGGAGGGGCATAGAGTGAAATAGACTCAAATGGCATTGATTCGAATGGCATAGAGTGCAGTGTCATACAGTGTTGTGTTGAAGAGTGCTGTGTCAAAGTATTGCGGCTGAGAGTGCCATAGTGTACAGTGGAGTGGTTTACAGCGCAGTGGCCTAGACTGAAGTGGCATATATTTGGAAAGTCTCATAGACCCGAAGTGCAGTGGAGTGGCATACAGTGTGGTTATTGCTTGACCAGGGCTCACACCCAGACAACCAACAACCCACTTTCTTACAGTACCTTTAATTTCCACATTCTTAACATCTACTGCATTACAGGAAATAATTGCAGCAGCATCACCTCCTTTTTTGCTTTGACTCAAACAGAACCAGCATCATAACATGTCTGTTAGACCTGACACCATTGGCGTGGGTCTCCCTTGCATTTTTGCTATTGCTTCATGTGTTTTTGCTGGTGTTAGGTGCTTTGGGCACTGTGCCACTGCTATTCAGTGCCACAGTGCAAGTGCTCCCTACTGTAAATTGATGTATTAATCAGTGGTTCCATGTTTGGCTGTTTTGGTTTACTTGTCAGACCCTGGTCTAGTGCACTAAGTGTGCCAGGGCGTGTAATCCAGATGCTGCTGGTGGGCCTGCAGCACTGGTTGTGCCACCCACAGAAGCAGCCTTGTAAAATGTGTCTAAGGTCTGCCATTGCAGAGCCTGCGAGTAGTCTGGTACTGTCATGCTGACTGGGCAAGTGCACCCATTTCCCAGTCCCTAAACCTTCCCTTTTCTTCATATCAGTCACCCCTATGATAGGCCCAAGGGCAGGGTACATTGTAAGTAAATGTGGGTGTACTTGTAAAGCGCACTGCGACTCCATGGAGTATCCTGGCGCTGAAGACCGCTGGGGAACCCGTCCTGGTTTTCCCTGTGAGATGGTCTCTTTCTGGGTATCTCCAAGGTGAAACCAGGCATCCCCGGCGTCTGTGGGGGGCCGTTGTAGAGATGAGGCAAGCTTAATGCCCAGAGTTGCCGAGTGTGTTCCCTGGTTAGAGTAGGCACCGAGGCGAGAATTATCGAGTCTGTTTTGACCCTGGTCCACGACCCTGCCGTGTCGGGAATTGAACCCTGGTTCCGGGCCGTTCTCTGCTTACAGGTCTGCCGCCTCTAACCAGTGAGCCACACCACTCCACTCTACTCACCTTACTCCACTCTAAGTATAAGTTAGGACAAGCCTTGATGTGTGTGGCATGTCCTAATAGTGAATTACAGCCATTTTTCGTTTTTCACTATTGCAAGGCAACCTGTTCTCCATAGGCCAGAATGGGCTGTTAAAATTGTTACACTTTATAATCCTAACTGTTTCAGAGAACATGGTAGAAATTTGAGTTTAGTAAGCCTGAACTAATAAAATACATCTTTTAGTAAAGTTTTTTTAATATTCTGTGTTTGCAAATACCACTTTTAGAAAGGAGGGATTTGCTTGTCTAACCATTAAAACCTGCCTCAGCTAGTTTGTGTATTCCTGTGTCTGGTTTTGTGATTGACAGGGTTGGGTATTCCAGGGGACAGGCTTAGTCACCCAGTGGTGAATCGAGAGATCTGCATTTAGATGGGAGGGAGAAGTGCACCTGAACTCTGAAAAGGGCTGTGCCTGCCTTCCACAATGCTGGCTCCACCCCCTGGGGGTGCGGCTGATGTCTCTGCCCTGCACACTGAAAGAAGAGAAGGAGTCCTGTAAACAAAGTGCTCCAGGACTGTACTTGCCTTCCACAATGCTGGTTCCACCTCCTGTGGGGCGTCCGATGTGCATGCCCTGCGAAAGGGAAGGAGAAGTCTGGTAAACAGAGTGCTTCAGAACTGGTTTGGACTGGGCAAAGGCCCCTCTCCCCTGAGAGAACAAAGAATTTCTGGGTATAAATATTGGGACCCTGATCCCATGAAATTAGATCAATTTGGACTACAAGAAGAAACCTTTGCTGAGTAGCGGAACCTGAAGAAACTGAGGAGAGACTATTCCCAAGCTGAAGTACTGCTTGGGGGATTGGCCTGCAGTGGTTGCCTTACTGCCAAAGGAAGGAGAAAGGAACTTTGTGTACTTTGCTTTCAACTTGTGAAGGATCTCCAAGGGCTTGGAAAAGAGCTTGCCTCCTGCTGAAGTCTCAGGGACAACAGACTTCACCCCCCCAGCTCCCCAGAGTTCTTGTGGAAGAGCCTGCTGCCGTTTTGGGCCTTCCGAGGGACTGCATGTTGCAAGGAGCTGGAAGCGCGACTCAACGAGAAGAAGCGTGTTGCAGTCGCTGTGCCTGCCGTCACAACTACGAAGAAGGGTGTCGCTGCTGGAACTGTCGCACTGCACCGCATTGGAGAGAAGCATACCACAACGAAGAGGAAGCTTGTTGCCGTCGCTGCTGCTGCCGTCCCAACTCTGAAAAAGGAGGGTGTCGCCGCTGGAGCTGTCGCACTGCACCACATCAGGAGAAGAATCTCGCAACGAGGTCGGAGCATGTCGGCATCTATGTGCCTGCCGTCGCAACTCCGAAGTAGGAAGGGCACCTCGCATCCCCGAGAAGCGCGCCGCCATCGGAGCTGCTGCCGTCGCATCTTGGATGTCGCCGCTGAAGCGGAAGCTTCACGCATTGTGGAGAAGAGCATCGCCACTGGAGCTGTTGCTGTGGCATCGTAATGGTGTCGCCGCTGCAGTCCACGCATCTAACCAAGATTTTCAGACATCCCCGCGAAGCGTGTCGTATCTGGAAGAACCTCACGTCTTTATTTCCTTGAACCTGACTTTGCCGCATTTCCCATCGCTACGACAATGCTTGTAGTGGAAGCGCAATGCAACTTAAGGTACATTGATGCAAAGTGTTGCATCTAAGAACTGAACTGAAATAAGCTTAAATCTACCATTTTAAAGTAATCATAGTGTGTATTTTTGTCATTTATGGTCTTGAGGTAACACTATATAATGTCTACTTATTTTTTATATAAAACCTGTGTGTTGTTCATTTGTAGTGTTGTCACTGGGTTACTATATGTGGTCACAACTGCTTAACTTACATCGCCTCTGAAATAAGCCGTGACTGCTCGCACCACGCAGCCTATAGGGTGAGCAGGGGTTATTTTAGGAGTGTAATCCCCTCGTCCTGACTAGAAGAGTTGGTCCCTATTTGTCTCAAGTACCTACCTGTGTCAACTAGAGATCCCCAAATCTAACATTGGAAGCAACAGCGGCAAGGATTCTGGATTTGCATTTGTGACTCATGTACAGTGACTGGTGAACACTACTTAGTGAGTGCAGACCATAACGATACCGCATACTTTTTTGCAGATTCCTTTTTGATTGTTCTATTTTTGAAAGATGCCTAATTCAGTTGTGATAGAGAGGGCTGAATACATAGCCTCTACTGATCTTGAATGGGAAGAAGAGAAATTGGAAAGCTACAAAGTTGCACAGCTGAAATTTTTTTGCAAAAAGTTCAATGTTCCCACCTCTAGGTTCAGAGTAAAAGAAGAACTCTACAAGGCGCTGAGGGCCTGGGTAGAAGCAAGGAAAACTCCTGTGATTGAGGAGGATGACTTGGCAATTGTGCAACAAGAAGGGCCAGTGGGCCTAGGAGGAAGGAAAGTACCTTCCCCCGCATGTAGCAGTGTTTCTAACAAAAGTCTGTCTCCAGAGGAGTTGGAGGACAGAGAGAGATCAAGAAGGCATGAAATGGAGATGACCAGGTTCAAGGTCGATAGGCAGCTGGAATTAGAAAATAGAAAGTTAGATCTTGAGGAAAAGAAAATGCAGTTTGAGCATGAAAAAGTTTGAGGGAGTTGGAGTTTAAAACCAAAAGTTTAGCAGTTACTCCCTTTGGAAGCAGCATACCACCAGTACATACAGAAAGTAGAGTGTATATTCCCAAGGATGTGGAGAAAGAGCTTTACAAAAATTATGATATTGGTCAGTGGTTCAAAGCCTATGAGGTAACCATGTCTTCCCACCAGGTCCCTGAGAGAGATTGGGGAGCGGGGTTGTGGGGAAGGTTCCTTAGTGAGGGGCAGGATACATTGTTAGACTTGCCTTCTGATGTCCATAATCCATACAGCCACATGAAAGATGCATTAATGTCTAGATATGGTTTGACACCTGAGCTCTATAGGCAGAAGTTCGGGGAATTTTAAAAGTTAGAAAACAGTACTTGGGTTGAATATGTCACTTTCTTTTGCAGAGCATTGGGTGGTTGAGTAAAGGGCAGCAGGTTTAATGATTTTCAAGGTCTCATTGATTTGATTGCATGGGAGCACTTGTCTGATAATTGTTTTCCAAGCTGCACCAGCATCTGATAGATAGCAAGCTGACAAACCCTAGGAAGCTTGTTGAGGAGGCGGACTGCTGGGTCAGTACCAGGGTCCACAAGGTTCACATGGGAGACTCAGCCAAAGGTGGGCAGGGTCCCCAGCAGAAGAGTGGGGGGGACAAGGGTAAACAGAAAGAGTTCTGTAAAGGGCCCCAAAGTAGTCCCCAAGGGAACCCCGTAGGTTCCCAGCCTCCCCCTGATAGAAAGCAAGGGGTCCTGACAGGTAGTCTTATTCCCCAGAGGCCCCTGAAATGTTACAACTGTGGTGATCTGGGTCATAAGGCGAGTGATCCCAGGTGCCGCCTCTGTGGTAAACAAGCACCCACTGGTGCTCCGCCCCGGCAGATGGCTAGTGTAGCCTTGTGGGAGGAGAGTAAAGTCCAAGGTGGGGGGGTCCAGCACAGATGACCCTTGTCTCTTTAGGAGACTGTGAGATGGTCTCAGAAGCTCAGCTACCCAGGAACACTAAGAAATATGGGTAGCGAGTGACCGTCAATGGCCAAAAGGTGGAGGCTCTTAGAGACACAGGAGCCAGTGTGACAGCTGTCAGGTGTCACCTGGTGTCTCAAGAGCAGATTGTCCCTCATGCCTTTTGCCAAGTTGTTAACGCTGACAACACAGAGAGTCATTGTCCAATGGCTCAGGTTCCCTTTGAGTGGGGGGTCTCTGGTACTATTTAGGTAGCTGTGAGGCCCGCCATGCCTCTTGACTGTTTGTTAGGAAATGATTTGGAGAGCTCCCCTTGGGAAAAGGTGGAGAAGACAACTCACTTGAAGATGGTTGGACTGCCTGACTGGGCGTGTGTGACCACCCGGTCAATGTCAGCCATTGGGGGTTCTCAAGAGAACCTGGAGCCTGAGAGGGAGGCCCAGGAACCTGCCGAAGAGAGAAGTGGTGGGGCACCGGAAACCGGCCCCCGAAGTTCCCATGGCCCAGCAGGAGGTAGACCCTGAGGCGGATGCCCTGGAGCCTACCGGGGAGCAAGTAGCTGAACTGGGGGACCTGCTTGAGCTGACCCATTGGCAGCAAGAAGGAGGCCCCTTGCAGCAACAGGCTGCAAGCCAGGCAGCAGTTGATCAGTCAGGGTCACACTTGATTTACTGGGAGAATGGTCTCCTGTAAAGTGAGCCTAAAGTTGCTGAACCTGGGTGCTGGTGGTACCCTAGGAGTTCAGAGCTTTCCTACAGGGGCTGGCTCATGATGTGCCATTAGCAGGACATTTGGGGCAGAACAAGACCTTTGAAGGGCTTGTCACCCACTTTCATTGGCCCCAAATACGCAAGAGTTCTGATACTCATTGCAGGACCTGTCAAACTTGCCAGGCAAGTGGAAAGAGTGAGAGGAAGCACAAGGCTCCTCTCCAGCCATTCCCTGTGGTCAGTACCCCCTTTGAGCGGGTGGGGATTTACATTGTGGGGCCACTGGACCCCATGGAAGGCATGGGTAACAGGTTCATCCTGGTCTTGGTGGAGCATGCCACCCGGTACCCGGAAGCCATACCTCTGAGGTCAGTGACGGCCCCTGTCGTGGGACAAGCACTGATGGGAATTTTCTCCCGAGTGGGATTCCCTCGCTAGGTAGTGTCTGACCGGGGGACCAACTTAATTTCCAACTTTATGAAGTCCCTGTGGCAGGAGTGTGGTGTAACCTCCAAGTCGACCCTTCTTTAGCACCCCCAAGGAAACGGGCTGGTTGAAAGGTTCAACCGGACCCTGAAGAGCATGATTATGGGTTTTGAGGAACCCATGAGGCGTAAGTGGGACGTCCTCTTACCATGCCTACTCTTTGCATACCCTGAGGTGCCACAGAAATCTCTAGGGCTCAATCCCTTTGCAGTCTCCTAGAAACCCCTTGAGGGTCCTACATATCAACCGCCTTAAGCCCCCCTTAGAGAGGTCTGAAGTGGGCATGCTCTTGGCAACAGATGCTGGGAAGGAGGAGGAGACTGAGCCTCTTCCTGACCTCCTGTCAGCCTCAGAGCAAGATGGGTCAGTGGATGGTGTTAACCTCTCTTCCACCCTGACCCCTGAGCAACAGAATGACTGCCGCCAGTTGCTGGGACAGTTTGCTGATCTGTTCTCCCTGGTTCCGAGTGTCACAGATTGGTGGATCCATGATGTGGACACAGGAGACAGCTTACCTGTGAAGCACAAGTCTTACAGGGTAACTGACAGGGTAAGGGCTTGCATTAAAGAGGAGGTCTCAAAGATGCTTTCACTTGGGGTGATTGAGTCATCTAGCAGTCCTTGGGCCAGCCCATTGTGCTTGGTCCCGAAGGCTGCAGCGCCGGGTGCCACACCCGAACTCCGGTTCTGTGTGGACAACAGAGGGCTCAATTCAGTCACAAAGACTGACGCGCATCCCATCCCGAGAGCTGATGAGCTCATAGATCGGCTAGTGGCTGCACGGTACCTCAGCACGTTTGACTTAACGTCTGGGTACTGGCAGATCACCTTGACTGATGGGGCAAAGGTGAGGTCAGCATTCTCCACACCAGATGGGAATTTCCAGTTCCGTGTTATGCCCTTTGGGATGAGGAATGCCCCTGCCACCTTTCTGAAGTTGGTCAACCAGGTGTTGGTGGGACTGGATGAGTTCAGTGCCGCCTACCTGGATGACATCGCAGTGTTCAGTGCCAGTTGGGAGGAACATATGCACCACCTCTGGGAAGTTTTGATGGCACTGCGGAAAGCAGGCCTCACGATCAAGGCGAGTAAGTGCCAGATCGGGCAGGTTTCCGTGAGGTACTTGGGACACCAAGTTGGGAGCGGACAGGTGGTGACCCTACAACCAAAGATTGAAACCATCCTGGGTTGGGAGCCACACAAAACCCAAGCAGAGATGAGAGCCTTCTTAGGTCTCACAGGGTATTACAGGAGGTTTGTCAAGGGCTATAGCAACATTGTTGCTCCCCTGACAGAAGCAGCCCAAGAAGGTGATCTGGACTGACACCTATCAGAAAGCTTTTGAGGCCCTGAAAGCTGCAATGTGCACGGTGCTCGTGCTCCTGGCACCCAACTTCTCAAGAGAGTTTATCGTTCAAACAGATGCTTCAGAGCATGGTGTGTGTGCTGTTCTGTCACAGATGAATAAGGAGGGCCTAGATCAACCTGTAGCCTTTATCAGTAGATGGGTACTTCCACGGGAACAGAGGTGGAGTGCTATTGAGCATGTGGCATTTGCTGTGGGCTGGGCACTGAAGAAGCTGATACCATACCTATTTGGGACTCACTTCAGGGTTCAGACAGACCACAGGCCGCTCAGATGTTTGACGCAGATGAGGGGTGAGAATCCAAAGCTGTTGAGGTGGTCCATCTCCCTACAGGGTATGGACTTTACGGTGGAACACCGCCCTGGTACAGAACCCGCCAACACTGATGATCTGTCCAGATTTTTAGTGAAGAGAACTGCCAGGAGTTAGGGTAGTTCACCCCACTTTTCAGCTGGAGGGGACACGTGTTAGACCTGGCACCATTGGCGTGGGTCTCCCTTCCATTTTTGCTGTTGCCTCATGTGTTTTAGCTGGTGTTCAATGCTTTGAGCACAGTGCCACTGCTATTCAGTGCCACAGTGCAAGTGCTCCCTACTGTAAATTGATGTATTAATCAGTAGTTCCAGGTTTGGCTATTTTGGTTTACTTGTCAGACCCTAGTCTAGTGCACTAAGTGTGCCAGGGCGTGTAATCCAAATGCTGCTGGTGGGCCTGCAGCACTGGTTGTGCCATCCACAGAAGCAGCCTTGTAAAATGGGTCTAAGGTCTGCCATTGCAGAGCCTGCGTGTAGTCTGGTACTGTCATGCTGACTGGACAAGTACACCCACTTCCCAGTCCCTAAACCTTCCCTTTTCTTCATATCAGTCACCCCTATGGTAGGCCCAAGGGCAAGGTGCATTGTAAGTATAAGGTAGGACAAGCCCTGGTGTGTGCGGCATGTCCTAATAGTGAATTACTTTCAGAAGACAGGGGTCCTTAGAAAGAAGTAGAATTGCAACAATAAATATAGACTCAATGGACCTATATTTGTTAGAAATGTCCAGCCGGACAATTTAATTTCTTAATAAATTTGGTATCAAACGGAGGGATAATGCACACAGTGCGGTGGAAGTGGGACACCAGCCGATGTCCAACCAACACACTCGCGGAACAGACACACAAGGGGGATATTCAGGCAACAACAGGTTATCAAAAAATGGAATTTACAGAAATGATAATCCACATTGTACACATATGCATGCTCAAATGATTTTTAACTCTGCACTTAGTGTACTGATTGTCGACGACGTTTCGAACCACACATATTAACGGTTCATCCTCAGGACAAGAAATAATTGCCTAAAGTGTTAGTAATTCAACTTGAGACCCTGAACATACATAAATTGTTATACAGTAAAACAAAACATATATATTACAGATTGAAGAAAACGAAGGGGGAGACAAAAAGGTTAGAACATGTCAGTACGTAGTTCTCTTGTCAGCAATGCATAATTTACTGCCACACTAACTACATGCCAGAGTGTTCACGGCAAGACGGTGCGATGCATGCCAATGGCTCATAGTGACTTTTCGAAGTGATCAAGAATTGCTTATGTTATAATTAGCGGTAGTGAAGTCCGGTGTACGCGGAGTAATTGGGGTGTGTCAGATCAAGGTCTGCACATATCAATAGTGACACATTTGTGACAAGGCCGAGGGTCATAATAGTGAACATACCATGCGTCAATTCAAGGTCTTCACATATCAATAGTGACACATTTGTGACATGGCCGAGGGTCATAGTAGTGAGCACACCATGCAGCCTGGTGAGAAAGGAGAGACAGCTATGAGTGAGCAGCTTACCAAACAGGTTATACTGTGGGTTGCTATTATAAGGACGGTTAATTTTCCTCGTGGCTCTCTGAAAGGGGGGGAGTGGGGGGGAAAAAAGGATTATTATTAAGGTTGGCTTGGTTCATAGGCGTGCGTGACCATGCTGTCGCCCGTTGCATTGTGTACACTTACCTATGGAAATAGGTATTAAGGAGTCAAAGGGGAACGATGCCCTGGTCCAAGAATCTGTGGGGTAGAGAAGGATAATTACGTGCCATTAATTTCGGCGCTCACGGCTGCCGACCTAGTTTTAAACCGGGGGCCAGCTTCCCTAGTCATAAATGGTTAATAGAGCCGTTTGGATTCAGGCTGCTGCTCAAGATCTATTGCCATGCTGGTGCCATGGGGCACCAACAATGTGGGACTCTTACCTGGGTACCGGAGGCTGCAGGTCCTCAATGGGGGTCCTTGCAGAGCGAGCGAGTGCGTTCACAGCCGGTCCGCGTTCCAACCCGGTAATGTGGTCACGAGTGCGGTCACGTGAGGCAGGTAGCCAATCGTCGCGCGACTCAGGGTGGCGGCCATTTTGGGAAGGGCAGCCACTGGTGTGGGTGAGCAAAGAGGAAGGACTAGATGCAGGTCCTTCGGTTGCCAGGGTTACGAACCGACACAATCAGAAGCTAGGGATTGACAAGGAATTATTGCCGAATATTTTACCGGCTCTTGGAGGGGGTATTGAAGGGAGATGGGAGGGGTGACTGAAGAATTGGTGAGTGTAGTTTAGATAACAAATCACACATTTCAGTTTAGTTTAGTAGTGAATAAAAATGGATAACCATTGCAATCACTCCATGCAGTGTTTTATCTTGACTCACAGGTCCAATGGCAGATTAGCATCCAAGTCAGATTCCTGTCTTAAAGAGGTCAGAGTTATACCCAACATACAACCCAAACTGTAGTTTATATGCACTTAGGTTAAGGAAGTCCAATCTTCCGTGCGGTTAAGCCCAGTGTGTAGGCTTCGGGTCTTCAGAATCCAACAAAGTTCTTGCTTGTTGAGTAGCTGCTGTAAGTTGCCTCCTCGGTTCGGGAGTTTAATCACATCAATGATAGTCCATTTAAAATCCATTTCAGAATGTGCCAGTTCCGTGAAATGGTCAACCAGGGGTGCATTCATAGTTTTGCAACGTATTCTACTCCTGTGTTGACAAAGTCTTGTCCGCACCTTCTGCGTTGTTTGCCCTATATAAATCATGGAGCATGGGCACACAATAGCATAAATTACATTAGTGCTGTTACAGTTTGTAAAATCTCTACGTGTGTGCTTAATGTCATTGTGTGTAAACTCTTTACCTTCCACAGTACTATCACACATGGAACAGTTTCCACATTTAGCATGCCCTGTTAGCCGTGGGAGGCCCCAGAGATTGTCAATGGTTGTTGCTGGTGGAGGGGATGGTAGTTCAGCACGCACCAAGTGGTCTTTTAGGTTTTTAGATTTTTTAAAAGCAAACATTGGTTTGTCCAGTTGAAGCAGACCAGCATTGACCACTGGCCAGTGTTTTTTAATACTTTTGGTCAGTGCATTAGATGCTGGAGAAAAAGTTGTAACACAGACCAGCCGGTCCTGTGTTTTTTTACCTTTTGGTTCTAGCAGTACTTCTCTGGGGCAATACCAGGCTCTTTTTAAAGAGGATTTTATAAGTTTGTGTGGGTAGCCCCTGGCACTCAGTTTAGTGCTAAGTACAGTGGCTTCTTTGAAATAATCGTCTTTGAGGAAGCAATTTCTTCTTAGCCTCAAAAATTGTGAGTAGGGCAGGGAATCACGGAGTGCTCTTGGATGATTGCTCGTGTAGCTCAACAAAGTATTTCGCTCAGTTGGCTTCCTGTATAGGCTAGTGATCAGGACTCCCTCTCTGTCCTGTATCATGAGGTCCAGGAAGGGAATACTGCAATGGCTGGTGGTTAAGGTGTAAGTGAGACCACTGCAATTACAGTTGAGCCAGTGTAAGAATTGGGGTAATAATTCTTCAGATTCACTCCAGATCATGAAGATGTCGTCAATATACCGCTTCCATAGGGCAATGCCACTATGGAAGGGGTTTGACGTGTTCAAAATGCGTCCAGACTCAAGGCTATCCATATACAATACTGCTAAATTGGGGGCAAAAACAGCCCCCATAGAAGTACCTTTGATCTGGCCATAGTACTGGCCATCAAACAGGAAATAATTCTTGGATAGACAGATCTCTAGAAGTTGTAAGATGAATGTCGTGGGCATGCGGTGTGGTCTAGGGCGTGTGTTCAGGATGTCTTGAATAACCAGCATAGAATCGTTCTGTGGTATGTTGGTATACAGTGACTCGACGTCCAGAGTGCAAAGCACACTGGACGTGGAGTCAAAGGGGCGTTCCTCTATTAGATTGATCATATGCATGCTATCCCGTATATAGCATTGGGTAGTGGGTACAAATTCCCTGATAAAATAGTCCACAAACCGACCTAGAGGTTCCAAGACTGAACCGCAGCCGGACACAATGGGTCGGCCTGGGGGATGTTCTGAGTTCTTATGCACCTTGGGGAGTGTGTATATCACTGGGGTGCGTGGTGATTGTGCATTCAGGAAAAGATATTCTTTTTTATTGATGAACCCAAGGTCAAGCCCTTCCTTGGTGACTAGTTGTATCAAGTTTTTTATCTCACTGATAGGGTTTCTAGGGAGTTTCACATAGTGAGCAGGATTGTTTAATTGTCGGAGGATTTCTGTTTTATATGTATCAAGATTTTGTAGGACAATAGTGAATTACAGCCATTTTCGTTTTTCACTATTGCAAGGCTACCTGTTCTCCATAGGCCAGAATGGGCTTTTAGAATTGTTACACTTTATAATCCTAACTGTCTCAGAGAACATTCAAGTTTAGTATGCCTGTAAAGTTAATTTTAATATTCTGTGTTTGCAAATACCACTTTTAGTAAGTAGGTTTTTGCTTGTGTAACCATTCAAACCTGCCTCTGCTAGTTTGTGTATTCCTATGTCTGGTTTTGTGAGTGACAGGGCTGGGGAATTCCAGGAGACAGGCTGAGTCACCCAGTGGTGAATAGAGAGATCTGCATCTAGATGGGAGGGAGGAGTGCACCTGAACTCTGAAAAGGGCTGTGCCTGCCTTCCACAATGCTGGCTCCACCCCTTAGGGAGCGGCTGATGTCTCTGCCCAGCACAATGAAGAAGAGAAGGAGTCCTGTAAACAAAGTTCTCCAGGACTGTACTTGCCATCCACAATGCTGGCTCCACCTCCTGTGGGTCGTCTGATGTGCAAGCCCTGCACTGTGATAGGAAAGGAGAAGTCTGGTAAACAGAGTGCTTCAGAACTGGTTTGGACTGGGCAAAGGCCCCTCTCCCCTCCGAGAACAAATGATTTTTGGGTATAAATATTGGGACCCTGATCCCATTAAATTACATCACTTTGGACTACAAGAAGAAACCTTTACAGGAGAGGAACCTGAGGAAACTGAGGAGAGACTATTCCTAAGCTGAAGTACTGCTTGGGGGATTGGCCTGCAGTGGTTGCCTTACTGCCAAAGGAAGGAGAAAGGAACTTTTTGTACTTTCCTTTCAGCTTGTGAAGGATCTCCAAGGGCTTGGTAAAGAGCGTGCCTCCTGCTGAAGTCTCAGGGACAACAGACTTCAACCCCTAGCTCCCCAGAGTTCTTGTGGAAGTGCCTGCTGCTGTTTTGGGCCTTCTGAGGGACTGCATGTCGCAAGGAGCTGGAAGCTCAACTCAACGAGAAGAAGCGTGTCGCTGTGCCTGCCGTTGCAACTCCGAAGGAGGATGTCGCCGCTGGAACTGTCGCACAGCACTGCATCGGAGAGAAGAGTGCCGCAACGAATAGTAAGCGTGTCGCCGTCACAGCTGCTGCTGTCGCAACTCTGAAAAAAGGGGGTGTCGCCACTGGAGCTGTCGCACTGCACCGCATCAGGAGAACAATCTCGCAATGAGGTCGGAGTGTGTCGCCGTCGCTGTGCCTGTCGTCGCAACTCCGAAGTAGGAGGGTGTTGCAGGTAGAACTGTGGCATTGCACCGCATCAACCAAGAGCACCTTGCATCCCTGAGAAGCGTGTCGCCGTCGGAGCTGCTGCCGTCGCATTTTGGAAGTCGCCGCAGTAGTTGTCGCATCGAGCGGAAGCTTCACACATTGTGGAGAAGAGCGTCGCCGCTGGAGCTGGTGCGTCGCATCGTAAGGGTGTCGCCGCTGCAGTCCACGCATCGAACCAAGAGTTTTTCACATCCCCGAGAAGCGTGCCGTATCTGGAAGATGTTCACGTCTTTATTTCTTTGCACCTGACTTTGCCGCATTTCCCATCGCTGCGACTTTGCTTGTCTTGGAAGCGCAACGCAACTTAAGGTACATTGACGCAGAGTGTCGCATATAAGAACTGGACTGAACTAAGCTTAAATCTACCATCTTAAAGTAATCATAGTTTTTAGGTCTTGTCCTATTAATCCCGCAAGGGATAATAGGACGAGATATAAAGACCAAACCAAGGTCTGAAACCATCGCAGATTTCCTACAGTTTGTGTGGTGCACTCGGGCGGAACGCGAGTCCACATCAAAGCAATCAGCCTCCCTGCCACAGGCATCTGAAGCTTCCCCCAGCATGCGCTCGGCCTCAGGCATTTCTCCTCCCCCCTAATTATTCACCACCCCTGCTGTTGCTGCCCACGGCCGGCCGTACTTTCACTTTCACGGCCGCCAGGCCATGTCTCGCATTTCTCCTCCCCCCTAATTATTCACCCCTGCTGTTGCTGCCCACGGCTGTACTTTCACTTTCACGGCCGCCAGGCCGTGTCTCTTTTAACATCCTCCCCCCTCCCAGTGTACTTTTAAAACAAGAAGCAGAAGTGCCAGGACAAACCAACTTTGATTTAAACATGCACAGCTAAAACATTACACTTACATATAACATTGAAAGCATAGCATTGTCGCTAAAGCCACTTAGATTCACATGCTACATTCGCAAGTGCTTCACAGGCAATACACAAGTGACGCCAGTGGGACAGAAGGCAGACAGAGCCTTCCGGGTTGATTGATGCCTTTGCATTTGCAAGTGTTCGCTGTAAACATTGCCGAGCTGCCAGTTGATCAAAAGACACACACAGACATCCTCTTTTAATTTAAAGTTTTAGACACGTGTCCAGTAGAGCAGGAGCTAGACACTCACACCCTCCTTACTTCTCCACTCTGATGCGGTTTCTAAAAACTTCAGACGGTATGCTCAATTTTTTTTTTTTTAAAGCTACCCATCTGATACTGTCTGCATATCATTCACACGTCAACCTAATTAAAAACTGTCTCCAGCCGGACTCTGAGATTTTTTTAACTTACTCACAAAAGACGTACTTTTTTGTCTATGTTGTTTGTCAGACTCTGCTTTCCCCTAGGCACTTACTCCTTTTCTTATGTTTGTAGGATACAATTCTAGCCAACAAGTAGTATTCGTAATTAAATCAATGTCACAGTAATTTCTTTCACAATTACCTCCAGTGTGTGGCTCCAACAGCATCACTCATAACTGATATAAACTTCATGCTACGGATAGTTCCTTTCAACTCAGTCATGCATTCTTTGCCAATCAAACTTCTCTAAATACTTTAACATGCTTAGATCTTTAAAAAAAATAGGAAGGATACTGAGCTCCCATAACTAAAAAGAATTCATTTATTTGTCCTTCTTCCAATAATGAGTAATTCCCCTTCCTGTGATAGGCTATGTTCCCCACCCAGCAGTTCTGTGGAACTGTCTGGTTTGTTTCTAGTTATCAGTGTGTGAGAAACGCTCTTGCAGGTGTGAAGAGCGCTGCACCATGTCTGTCTGTTCTGTATTTACAAATCATAACTGACTTCCATCTCAGCAGGGTCCTCCTGGCACCAAGAAGCACACAGTGTAGCTCTGTGGGTTAACGTGCCTGCTACAATATTCTTTGCTGCCTGAAAGTCACAGTTTTCACTTCAAGTGTACTGGCTCAGTTTTTCCTGCTTTGAAGGTTGTTTAAATCAATACACCACTATCGCGTCTGTGCCACTCCTCCGCAACACGGACAGACTACACCGCACGACAACGCATGTGCAGTGTGCTCTCTTATATATAATAAGAATACAGTGTCATTCCGCCCCCCTGGTGAACCCTGGTGCGTGATAAACTATACTACACTGAAAAAAACGGTTTAGTTAAATGTCGCGACTACTTGCGCCCGAGATACTCGTTACATACACCGCCTTGTGCCGATGCATGCACACATACCAGAATGGCTTGCGAATGTGTTTTACTGTGTGTAAAGTGCCTTAAAAAAGAGGAAGCTGTCTGTTCATAAAAGTATAGAAGTATGAGTGATACAGACCCCTCACAATGGCTTGTATTCAGCCTACGGGTACTCACTCGAGTGTTATGAGCATCTGCCAGTGCTGTTCGAGATCTGTGCAAAACAGGTGACACTCCTCATTCTAACCCTTAAATCTGTGCCACACCAGGAATCCACTGGAATTTGACCTCGCATCTGTGTCTCGGTTAATAGAACCTCTTGGGCACTCTCTCGTTACAGGCAACAAAGCTGTTTGAAGCGTGAGCTAGCGTCTCAACGCATCTACAATGCTTAACCCCTTCGCTGCTAGGCCTTTTCCCCTCCTGTGCTAAGCCCTTTTTTGGCGATTTGGGGTAGTGTGCGCTTAGGCCCTTGTAACTTTTTGACCACATAAGGTATCCACGCCAAATTTGCGTCCTTTTCTTCCAACATCATGTGTATTCTAAAGGCGCCCAGGGTTTGTGGATTCCCTTGGAGGGGCCCCGGAAATTAACCAAAATATAGTGTTTTCTTTTGTTTTTTTCAGAAAAATGGGGAAAACGGGCTGCAAATGAAAGCCTCTGGGTTTTTCCCTGAAAATGTTATCAAAAAAGGGTTTATGGGGCTGAAATCTCAATTTTCTCAGCTTTTAGGAAATGACAGTCTTTTGTCAGAGAACCGACATTTTTCACACAGTTTTGGCATTTTTCTGGGACATAGCCTATTTTTGCTATTTTTAGAGCTTTCCACCTCCTTCCAGTTAATGGTAGAAATTAGTTTGTAAGCAATAATGGATCCTAGAAAGCTGTACATTTTCAAAAAGTAGACAAAATTCTAAATTCAGAAAGGGGTCATTTGTCTAAATCCATGAAGGTTTCTTTATAGAAACTAACAGTTAAATATTGGAATAATTGAAAATTTGTTGAAAAAAACAGCCTTTTGTCTCAACGTTTTCACCTATAACTTTTTCTAATTTTGACAGCTCTTGGAAAGCAATATACCGTTACATCCGTTAGACCTTCCTGGTTGTGGGGATATATAGGACTTGTAGTTTCACCAAGAACCCGACGAACCCAGATCCAAAAACTGAGCAGCAACTTGCAATGGTATTTTTTCATTTACTGGGTATAGAGCACTTTGTCTTGGAAAATGTATACATGGAAAAATCTGTATGAAGGACACCTATGTATTTCTGAATTGGGTACAAAATATAGAGTTCAGAAACAGTATCTAATTGCTAATTTTCAAAATTGGGAATACTCATACTAGCATGAGAATTATTGGTCGTTTTTCAAATTTTTTTTTTTTTTACACAATGTCTTTCATTGAAAGGGAGAAATGTGCAAAAGCTCAATTGGTAATAACAGTTGATTTACAAATCTGAATTACCCCAAGTCTCCCGATAAAAAACGGTACCTCACTTGTGTGGGTCGGCCTTGTGCCTGCGACAGGAAACGGCGCAAAATGCAACGTGGTGACACCTAAATTTTGCAGTTACAAATTGACCCTTTTTTAGCAAAGTGCCTACCTGTAGTTTTTGCACCCTAGCTCTGCCGGCACCTAGGGAAACCTAGCAAACCTATACATTTTTGAAAAGTAGACACCCAGGGGAATTCAGGATGGGGTGACTCGACTGCCTACCACCAGGTCTTGTTACCCAGAATCCCTTGCAAACCTAAGAATTTGACAAAAAAACACATTTTCCTCACATTTCTGTGGAGGAAAGTTCTGGAATCTGCTTGGATCAACAAATTTCCACCCACCCAGTGTTTCCCCAGGTCTCCCGAAAACAATGGTACCTCACTTGCGTGGGTAGGCATAGTGGCTGCGACACGAAACAGCGCAAAACGCAACGTGGTCGCACCTCAATTTCCCAGTGAAATCTTGCGCTCTTTGGACAAAGAGACTACCTTTTGTTTTTGAGCCCTAGCTCTGCCAGCACCTAGGGAAACCTAGCAAACCTATACATTTTTGAAAAGTAGACACCCAGGGGAATTCAGGATGGGGTCACTGGACTGCCTACCCCCAGGTTCTCTTACCCAGAATACCTTGCAAAGCTAGGATTTTGACAAAATAAACACAGTTTCCTCACATTTCTGTTGTGGAAAGTTCTGGAATCTGCTTGGATCTAGAAATTTCCACCCACCCAGCGTTCCCCAAGGTCTCCCGAAAAAAATGGTACGTCACTTGCATGGGTAGGCATAGTGGCTGCGACATGAAACAGCGCAAAAAACAACATGGTCGCACCTCAATTTCCCAGTAAAATTTTGCACTTTTTGGACAAAAAGACTACCTTTTGTTTTTGCGCCCTAGCTCTGCCAGCACCTAAGGAAACCTAGCAAACCTATACATTTTTGAAAAGTAGACACCCAGGGGAATTCAGGATGGGGTGACTCCTCTGCCTACCCTCAGGTTTTGTTACCCAGAATCCCTTGCAAAGCTAAGAATTTGACAAAAAAACACACATTTTCCTCACATTTCTGTGGTGGAAAGTTTTGGAATCTGCGTGGATCAACAAATTTCTACTCACCCAGCGTTCCCCCAGGTCTCCTGAGAAAAATGGTACCTCACTTGCGTGGGTAGGCATAGTGGCTGCGACACGAAACAGCGCAAAACGCAACGTGTTTGCACGTCAATTTCCCAGTGAAATCTTGTGCTGTTTGGACAAAGACACTACCTTTTGTTTTTGAGTCCTAGCTCTGCCAGCACCTAGGGAAACCTAGCAAACCTATACATTTTTGAAAAGTAGACACCCAGGGAAAATCAGGATGGGGTGACTCGTCTGCCTACCCCCAGGTTTTGTTACCCAGAATCCCTTGCAAAGCAAAGAATTTGACAAAAAAAACACATTTTCCTGACATTTCTGTGGTGGAAAGTTCTGGAATATGCGCGGATCAACAAATTTCACCCACCCAACGTTCCCCCAGGTCTCCCGAAAAAAATGGTACCTCACTTGCGTGGGTAGGCATAGTGGCTGCGACAGGAAACAGCGCAAAACGCAACGTGGACGCACCTCAATTTCCCAGTGAAATCTTGCCCATTTTGGAGGAAAAGACTACCTTTTGTTTTTGAGCCCTAGCTCTGCCAGCACCTAGGGAAACCTAGCAAACCTATATATTTTTGAAAAGTAGACACCCAGGGGAATACAGGATGGGGTGACTCGTCTGCCTACCCTCAGGTTTTGTTACCCAGAATCCCTTGCAAAGCTAAGAATTTGACAAAAAAACACACATTTTCCTCACATTTCTGTGGTGGAAAGTTTTGGAATCTGCGTGGATCAACAAATTTACACCCACCCAGCGTTCCCCCAGGTCTCCCGAGAAAAATGGTATCTCACTTGCGTGGGTAGGCATAGTGGCTGCGACAGGAAACAGTGCAAAACGCAACGTGGTCACAACTCAATTTTTCAGTGAAATTGTGCCCTTTTTGGGCCAAGAGACTACCTTTTGTTTTTGAACCCTAGCTCTGCCGGCATCTAGGGAAACCTAGCAAACCTATACATTTTTAAAAACTAGACATCCAGGGGAATTCAGGATGGGGTGACTCGACTGCCTACCCCCAGGTTCTGTTACCCAGAATCCCTTGTAAAGTTGAGAAATTTGAAAAAAAGAACACATTTTCCTCACATTTCTGTGTTGGAAAGTTCTGGAATCTGTGTGGATCAACAAATTTCCACCCACCCAGCGTTCCCCCAGGTCTCCTGAAAAAAATGCTACCTCACTTGCCTGGGTCTGCCTAGTGCCTGCGACAGGAAACAGCGCAAAACGCAACGTGGTCACAACTCAATTTTGCAGTGAAATTGTGCCCTTTTTGGGCAAAGAGACTACCTTTTGTTTTTGAACCCTAGCTCTGCCGGCACCTAAGGAAACCTAGCAAACCTATATATTTTTAAAAAGTAGACACCCAGGGGAATTCAGGATGGGGTCACTCGACTGCCTACCCCCAGGTTCTCTTACCCAGAATCCCTTGCAAAGCTAAGAAATTGGAAAAAAAACGCATTTTCCTCACATTTCTGTGGTGGAAAGTTCCGGAATCTGCGTGGATCAACAAATTTCTACCCACCCAGCGTTCCCCCAGGTCTCCCGAGAAAAATGGTATCTCATTTACGTGGGTAGGCATAGTGGCTGCGACAGGAAACAGTGCAAAACGCAACGTGGTCACAACTCAATTTTTCAGTGAAATGGTGCACTTTTTGGGCAAAGAGACTACCTTTTGTTTTTGAACCCTAGCTCTGCCGGCACCTAGGGAAACCTAGCAAACCTATATATTTTTGAAAAGTAGACACCCAGGGGAATTCAGTATGGGGTGACTCGACTGCCTACCCCCAGGTTCTCTTACCCAGAATCCCTTGCAAAGCTAAGAAATTGGAAAAAAAAACGCATTTTCCTCACATTTCTGTGGTGGAAAGTTCCGGAATCTGCGTGGATCAACAGATTTCAACCCACCCAGCGTTCCCCCAGGTCTCCCAAGGAAAATGGTATGTCACTTGCGTGGGTAGGCATAGTGGCTGCGACAGGAAACAGTGCAAAACGCAACCTGGTCACAACTCAATTTTTCAGTGAAATTGCGCACTTTTTGGGCAAAGAGACTACCTTTTGTTTTTGAACCCTAGCTCTGCCGGCATCTAGGGAAACCTAGCAAACCTATACATTTTTGAAAAGTAGACATCCAGGGGAATTTAGGATGGGGTGACTCGACTGCCTACCCCCAGGTTCTGTTACCCAGAATCCCTTGTAAAGTTGAGAAATTTGAAAAAAAAACAAATTTTCCTCACATTTCTGTGCTGGAAAGTTCTGTAATCTGTGTGGATCAACAAATTTCCACCCACCCAGCATTCCCCCACGTCTCCTGAAAAAAATGCTACCTCACTTGCCTGGGTCTGCCTAGTGCCTGCGACAGGAAACAGTGCAAAACGCAACGTGGTCACAACTCAATTTTTCAGTGAAATTGTGCCCTTTTTGGGCAAAGAGACTACCTTTTGTTTTTGAACCCTAGCTCTGCCGGCACCTAGGGAAACCTAGCAAACCTATATATTTGTGCAAACTAGACACCCAGGGAAATTCAGGATGGGGTCACTCGACTGCCTACCCCCAGGTTCTCTTACCCAGAATCCCTTGCAAAGCTAAGAAATTGGAAAAAAAAACGCATTTTCCTCACATTTCTGTGGTGGAAAGTTCCGGAATCTGCGTGGATCAACAAATTTCCACCCACCCAGCGTTCCCCCAGGTCTCCCGAGAAAAATGGTATCTCACTTGCGTGGGTAGGCATAGTGGCTGCGACAGGAAACAGCGCAAAACGCAACGTGGTCACAACTCAATTTTTCAGTGAAATTGTGCACTTTTTGGGCAAAGAGACTACCTTTTGTTTTTGAACCCTAGCTCTGCCGGCACCTAGGGAAACCTAGCAAACCTATATATTTTTGAAAAGTAGACACCCAGGGGAATTCAGGATGGGGTCACTCGACTGCCTACCCCCAGGTTCTCTTACCCAGAATCCCTTGCAAAGCTAAGAAATTGGAGAAAAAAAACGCATTTTCCTCACATTTCTGTGGTGGAAAGTTCCGGAATCTGCGTGGATCAACAAATTTCCACCCACCCAGCGTTCCCCCAGGTCTCCCAAGAAAAATGGTACCTCACTTGCGTGGGTAGGCATAGTGGCTGCAAAAGGAAACGGTTCAAATTGTACGGTGGTGAATTTACAATACCAAATTGCAAAACAACCTTGATTTTTGGGGGGGGGCACCTGCGTTTTTGGCCCGGGGCTCGGTGGTATTCTTTGGAAAGTACAAAACCCAAACAGTTCTGAAAAGTAGACCCCCGGGGGAGTCCAGGAAGGTATGGCATGCGTGGGTCCCCGAACGTTTTCCTACCCAGAACACCTTGCAAACCTTAAAATTAGGTAAAATAATCACTTTTCCAAACTTTTTTGCGTGGGATCACCGTGCCGGCAAAAATGTCCTACCACCCAGCGCTGCCCTTGTTCTCCCGAGTAAAAGGATACCTCACTTGTGTGGGTGCCCCAAAGCAGAACAGGCCAAAAACGAATGTTGAAAAAAGTAGTATTTCAGTGTTACAAATTAAGCCCCCCTGCCTTAGTCACAGGCCTTTGGCCCACCCACACAAGTGAGGTATCATTTTACTCGGGAGAACAAGGGGAACGCAGGGTGGTAGGACATTTTTGCTGACACGGCGATCCCACGCAAAAATGTATGGAAAACTGTTTTTTTAACCTAAATTTGTGGTTTGCAGGGATTTCTGGGTAGGAAAACATTGGGGGACCCACGCATGCCATACCTCCCTGGACTCCCCCGGGTGTCTAGTTTTCAGAACTGTTTGGGTTTGGTAGTTTCCAAAGATGCCCGCCGAGCCCCGGTCCAAAAACTCAGCCCCCCCCCAAAAAAAGAAGGTAATCTTGCTATTGGTTATTGTAATGTCTCCACCGTACGATTTGGACCTTTTCCTGTTGCAGCCACTATGCCTACCCACGCAAGTGAGGTACCATTTTTATCGGGAGACCTGGGGGAACGCTGGGTGGGAGGAAATTTGTGTGAGCCCAGTGACGCCACGCTTTCCCACACAAAAAAAGTGTGTCAAAACTGATTTTTCCATCAAAAATTGAGGTTTGCAAGGGATTCTGGGTAAAGGAACGTTGGAGGATCCACGCAAGCCATACCTCCTTAGAAGCCCCCGGGTATCTACTTTTTAGAAATGTGTGGGTTTGGTAGGTTTCCCTACATGGCCGTCTCGCACGGGGCCAAAAACCCAGGTAACCCCTCTTGCAAAAGCTGGTGGTATTGAATGTCAATCCCACCAGCTTTTGAAAGAGGGGTTACCTGGGTTTTTGGCCCCGTGCGAGATGGCCATGTTGGAAAACCTACCAACCCACACATTTATGAAAAGTAGACACCCGGGGGCTTCCAAGGAGGTATGGCTTGCGTGGATCCTCCAACGTTCCTTCACCCAGAATCCCTTGCAAACCTCAATTTTTGCAGAAAAAGTCAGTTTTTTCACACTTTTTTTGTGTGGGAAAGCGTGGCGTCACTGGGCTCACACAAATTTCCACCCACCCAGCGTTCCCCCAGGTCTCCCGATAAAAATGGTACCTCACTTGCGTGGGTAGGCATAGTGGCTGCAACAGGAAAGGGTTCAAATTGTACGGTGGTGAATTTACAATATCCAAATGCAAAAAAACCTTGATTTTTTTGGGGGGGCACCTGAGTCTTTGGCCCGGGGATCGGTGGTATTCTTTGGAAACTACAAAACCCAAACAATTCTGAAAAGTAGACACCCGGGGGAGTCCAGGGAGGTATGGCATGCGTAGGTCCCCCAATGTTTTCCTACCCAGAACTCCTTGCAAACCTTAAAATTAGGTAAAAATATCACTTTTCCAAACTTTTTTGCGTGGGATCTCCGTGCCGGCAAAAATGTCCTACCACCCAGCGTTCCCCTTGTTCTCCCGAGTAAAAGGATACCTCACTTATGTGGGTGCCCCAAAGCAGAACAGTCCGAAAATGAATTTTGAAAAAGTAGTATTTGAGCTTTACAAATTAAGCCCCCTGCCTTAGACACAGGCCTTTGGCCCACCCACACAAGTGAGGTATCCTTTTACTCGGGAGAACAAGGGGAACGCTGGGTGGTAGGACATTTTTGCCGGCACGGAGATCCCACGCAAAAAAGTTTGGAAAAGTGATATTTTTACCTAATTTTAAGGTTTGCAAGGAGTTCTGGGTAGGAAAACATTGGGGGACCTACGCATGCCATACCTCCCTGGACTCCCCCGGGTGTCTACTTTTCAGAATTGTTTGGGTTTTGTAGTTTCCAAAGAATACCACCGATCCCCGGGCCAAAGACTCAGGTGCCCCCCCCCAAAAATCAAGGTTGTTTTGCATTTGGGTATTGTAAATTCACCACCGTACAATTTGAACCGTTTCCTGTTGCAGCCACTATGCCTACCCACGCAAGTGAGGTACCATTTTTATCGGGAGACCTGGGGGAACGCTGGGTGGGAGGAAATTGGTGTGAGCGCAGTGACACCACGCTTTCCCACGCATTAAAAGTGTGGAAAAACTGATTTTTCCAGCAAAAATTGAGGTTTGCAAGGGATTCTGGGTAAAGGAACGTTGGAGGATCCACGCAAGCCATACCTCCTTGGAAGCCCCCGGGTGTCTACTTTTCAGAAATGTATGAGTTTGGTAGGTTTCCCTAGATGGCCGTCTAGCACGGGGCCAAACACCCAGGTAACCCCTCTCGCAAAAACTGGCGGTATTGACATTCAATACAACCAGCTTTTGCAAGAGGGGTTACCTGGGTTTTTGGCCCCGTGCTAGACGGCCATCTAGGGAAACCTACCAAACCCATACATTTCTGAAAAGTAGACACCCGGGGGCTTCCAAGGAGGTATGGCTTGCGTGGATCCTCCAACGTTCCTTTACCCAGAATCCCTTGCAAACCTCAATTTGAGCTAAAAAAAAATAATTTTTTTCACACTTTTTTGCATGGGAAAGCGTGGCGTCACTGGGCTCACACAAATTTCCTCCCACCCAGCGTTCCCCCAGGTCTCCCGATAAAAATGGTACCTCACTTGCGTGGGTAGGCATAGTGGCTGCAACAGGAAACGGTTCAAATTGTATGGTGGTGAATTTACAATACCCAAATGCAAAACAACCTTGATTTTTGGGGGGGGGCACCTGAGTCTTTGGCCCGGGGATCGGTGGTATTCTTTGGAAACTACAAAACCCAAACAATTCTGAAAAGTAGACACCCGGGGGAGTCCAGGGAGGTATGGCATGCGTAGGTCCCCCAATGTTTTCCTACCCAGAACTCCTTGCAAACCTTAAAATTAGGTAAAAATATCACTTTTCCAAACTTTTTTGCGTGGGATCTCTGTGCCGGCAAAAATGTCCTACCACCCAGCGTTCCCCTTGTTCTCCCGAGTAAAAGGATACCTCACTTGTGTGGGTGCCCCAAAGCAGAACAGTCCGAAAATGAATTTTGAAAAAGTAGTATTTGAGCTTTACAAATTAAGCCCCCTGCCTTAGACACAGGCCTTTGGCCCACCCACACAAGTGAGGTATCCTTTTACTCGAGAGAACAAGGGGAACGCTGGGTGGTAGGACATTTTTGCCGGCACGGAGATCCCACGCAAAAAAGTTTGGAAAAGTGATATTTTTACCTAATTTTAAGGTTTGCAAGGAGTTCTGAGTAGGAAAACATTGGGGGACCTACGCATGCCATACCTCCCTGGACTCCCCCGGGTGTCTACTTTTCAGAACTGTTTGGGTTTGGTAGTTTCCAAAGAATACCACCGAGCCCCGGGCCAAAGACTCAGGTGCCCCCCCCAAAAATCAAGGTTGTTTTGCATTTGGGTATTGCAATTTCTCCACCGTACGATTTGGACCGTTTCCTGTTGCAGCCACTATGCCTACCCACGCAAGTGAGGTACCATTTTTATCGGGAGACCTGGGGGAACGCTGGGTGGAAGGAAATTTGTGTGTGCCCAGTGATGCCACGCTTTCCCATGCAAAAAAGTGTGGAAAAACTGATTTTTCCAGCAAAAAATGAGGTTTGCAAGGGATTCTGTGTAAAGGAACGTTGGAGGATCCACGCAAGCCATACCTCCTTGGAAGCCCCCGGGTGTCTACTTTTCAGAAATGTATGGGTTTGGTAGGTTTCCCTAGATGGCCGTCTAGCACGGGGCCAAAAACCCAGGTAACCCCTCTTGCAAAAGCTGGTTGTATTGAATGTCAATACCGCCAGTTTTTGCAAGAGGGGTTACCTGGGTGTTTGGCCCCGTGCTAGACGGCCATCTAGGGAAACCTACCAAACTCATACATTTCTGAAAAGTAGACACCCGGGGGCTTCCAAGGAGGTATGGCTTGCGTGGATCCTCCAACGTTCCTTTACCCAGAATCCCTTGAAAACCTCAATTTTAGATAAAAAAAAATCAGTTTTTTCACACTTTTTTGCATGGGAAAGCGTGGCATCACTGGGCACACACAAATTTCCTTCCACCCAGCGTTCCCCCAGGTCTCCCGATAAAAATGGTACCTCACTTGCATGGGTAGGCATAGTGGCTGCAACAGGAAACGGTCCAAATTGTACAGTGGAGAATTAAGTTTTTAATTTGAGAGCGTGTGATTCAAGGAAATTGTGACAGACAATTTCAAGTTTGCAGGAGATTCTGGATAAAAATCAACAATAGAATTCACCAGAAAGACATGACCATATACTTCCATGGTTTAACAATAATAACTAAATTTAGTAAGTTATTTATGGCTATAATGTACACCGTAACAGAGTTACTCAAAAGTCAAACATTCAAGGCACGGCTAACTATTCCTCAAAGACACACACATACAGGTTGGATTTGGCACGAGGGCGAGTGATGGTTCAGTACATAAAATTTATTGAACAAGATATTTCAAAAAATGAAATGCTCTGTCAATAAATAAATGCATAAAAACCGAACCAGTGACTCGCAACTCGTGAGCTGTAAAGCCACGACAAGGCACCAACCGTTTTACAGGCCATTCACGCGCCTTTCGTACCTGATACGAACCAGACCATTGACACCATCCGGAAAGAACAGCAACACATTACAACAATCACAATAAGGGACAAGGTACCCCCTACTTCAGAAAGAGATAAAAGACAAACATTACTGCACAGCCATCAAATCTGCAAGCACACACACTGGCGGTATTGACATTCAATACAACCAGCTTTTGCAAGAGGGGTTACCTGGGTTTTTGGCCCCGTGCTAGACGGCCATCTAGGGAAACCTACCAAACCCATACATTTCTGAAAAGTAGACACCCAGGGGCTTCCAAGGAGGTATGGCTTGCGTGGATCCTCCAACGTTCCTTTACCCAGAATCCCTTGCAAACCTCAATTTGAGCTAAAAAAAAATCATTTTTTTCACACTTTTTTGCATGGGAAAGCGTGGCGTCACTGGGCTCACACAAATTTCCTCCCACCCAGCGTTCCCCCAGGTCTCCCGATAAAAATGGTACCTCACTTGCGTGGGTAGGCATAGTGGCTGCAACAGGAAACGGTTCAAATTGTACGGTGGTGAATTTACAATACCCAAATGCAAAACAACCTTGATTTTTGGGGGGGGGGCACCTGAGTCTTTGGCCCGGGGATCGGTGGTATTCTTTGGAAACTACAAAACCCAAACAATTCTGAAAAGTAGACACACGGGGGAGTCCAGGGAGGTATGGCATGCGTAGGTCCCCCAATGTTTTCCTACCCAGAACTCCTTGCAAACCTTAAAATTAGGTAAAAATATCACTTTTCCAAACTTTTTTGGGTGGGATCTCCGTGCCGGCAAAAATGTTCTACCACCCAGCGTTCCCCTTGTTCTCCCGAGTAAAAGGATACCTCACTTGTGTGGGTGCCCCAAAGCAGAACAGTCCGAAAATGAATTTTGAAAAAGTAGTATTTGAGCTTTACAAATTAAGCCCCCTGCCTTAGACACAGGCCTTTGGCCCACCCACACAAGTGAGGTATCCTTTTACTCGGGAGAACAAGGGGAACGCTGGGTGGTAGGACATTTTTGCCGGCACGGAGATCCCACGCAAAAAAGTTTGGAAAAGTGATATTTTTACCTAATTTTAAGGTTTGCAAGGAGTTCTGGGTAGGAAAACATTGGGGGACCTACGCATGCCATACCTCCCTGGACTCCCCCGGGTGTCTACTTTTCAGAACTGTTTGGGTTTGGTAGTTTCCAAAGAATACCACCGATCCCCGGGCCAAAGACTCAGGTGCCCCCCCCCCAAAAATCAAGGTTGTTTTGCATTTGGGTATTGCAATTTCTCCACCGTACGATTTGGACCGTTTCCTGTTGCAGCCACTATGCCTACCCACGCAAGTGAGGTACCATTTTTATCGGGAGACCTGGGGGACCGTTGGGTGGGAGGAAATTGGTGTGAGTGCAGTGACGCCACGCTTTCCCACGCATTAAAAGTGTGGAAAAACTGATTTTTCCAGCAAAAAATGAGGTTTGCAAGGGATTCTGGGTAAAGGAACGTTGGAGGATCCACGCAAGCCATACCTCCTTGGAAGCCCCCGGGTGTCTACTTTTCAGAAATGTATGGGTTTGGTAGGTTTCCCTAGATGGCCGTCTAGCACGGGGCCAAACACCCAGGTAACCCCTCTTGCAAAAACTGGCGGTATTGACATTCAATACAACCAGCTTTTGCAAGAGGGGTTACCTGGGTTTTTGGCCAAAGTGTGTAGTGACCAAAGTAACTACTCACACACCGCCAGCCGAGCGCCAGTCCACCGACACCACCACCCAAGCACCAGACCATGCACACCACTAGCCAAACACCACTCAGCGCACACCGACAGCCAAGTACCACTCCACACACACCACCAGCCAAGCAACACACCACGCACACTGCAAGCCAAGCGGCACTCCACACACAACGCCAGCCAAGCACCACTCCATGCACAGACAGCCAAGTACCACTCCACACACACTGCCAGCCAAGCGCCACTCCACGCGCACCACCATCCAAGCACCGGACCATGCACACCGCCAGCCAAACACCACTCAGCGCACACCGACAGGCAAGTACCACTCCACACACACCACCAGACAAGCACCACTCCACCCACACCCCAAGCCAAGTGCCACTCCACAAACACCGCCAGGCAAGCACCACTCCGTGCACAGACAGCCAAGTAGCACTCCACGCACACCACCAGCCAAGCGCCACTCCACACACACCACCAGCCAAGCGCCACTCCACACACACCACCAGCCAAGCGCAACTCCACACACACCGCCAGCCAAGCACCACTTCGTGCACAGACAGCCAAGTATCACTCCACGCACACCACCAGCCAAGCGCCACTCCACGCACACCACCAGCCAAGCGCCACTCCACGCACACCACCAGCCAAGGACAAATCCAAACACAACACCAGGCAAGCGCAAGAGCACGCACACGGCCAACAAAACACCAGACCACGCACACCGCCAGACAAGCACCAGTCCACAGACACCGCCAGACAAGCACCAGTCCACAGACACCGCCAGACAAGCGCCAAACCATGCACACCGTCAGACAATGGACACTACACGCAAACCAACATCATACTTTAGTTTTTTTTTTAAATAAAAGAAAAACAAAAACAAATTGCAAATTGATACAAATCTACTAACTCAACAACTACACTAAAAAGACTACACAAATGCAAACTTTGAAACTGAACAATAAGACCAACCAGTTCACTTTACCACTCATTGATACTCCCAAAAATTGTTTTGCGTGTGGTACAATCTATAACAAGCAGGTACACACAGCCCGGGGTTTGAAGGGCAGTCAGGGCAGTACATACGAACCTCCTTCCGCAAACCTCTTCGCCAACAGACTCTACATCTCCGACTGGGAAAGTCTTTTGAAGTTGTAGGAGGAATTTGACCAGGAAAATGGCGATCTTTCAATCTGGCAATATCCTCCACCACTCCAACTCTAGGAACACGTGCCTGTTCAACTAAAACAAGGCTGCCTATTACAGACTCCTGAAACTTTTCAAAAGTAATCTTTGACTGGGGACAAGATTTCTGGAACACAACAAAAGCATTAAAGGTTGCCAAGTGGAAAAGATGGATAGCCAACTTCTTGTACCAAATGTAAGCCTTACGAAGAGCAGCATACGGTTCCAACCTCTGACCTACTCTGTCAACACCACCCATGTACTTATTGTAGTGCATTATGCACACAGGTTTGCGCACTTCTGCAACCTGACCCCAAACAGTCACCGGTTCAGTGCTTTCATCATGTATTGTAGTCAACATGTAGACATCTCTCCTGTCTGAAAACTTCACAGCTAGAAGCTCCTCACAACGCAATGCACTACACTGTCCCCGAGCAAGCTTCTGACACACAAGTTCTTTTGGGAAACCTTTACGGTTTGAGCGGATTGTGCCACAAGCAACAGTGTCCACTTTGCCCAATTCCCTGAACAACCGCACACCAGTGTAGAAGTTATCGACATACAAATGATGGCCTTTGTTAAAAAATCCACGACCAAGTTCCCACACAATTTTCTCAGTCACTCCAAAAGTCGACGGACAACCAGGGGGGTTAATCCTGGATTCCTTACCAGTGTACACCCTGAAATTAGAGACATATCCAGTCTCACTGTCACACAGCATATACAGTTTGATTCCATAGCGTGCCCTCTTACTAGGAATGTATTGCCGAAATACCAAGCGGCCTTTGAACAACAGCAAAGACTCGTCCACTGCAATTTCTTTCCCAGGATAAAAGATCTCAGAAAATCGATCAACGAAATGATCAATGACAGGCCGAATCTTGAAAAGACGGTCACAATCAGGGTGATCTCGTGGCAAAGCAAGACTATTGTCAACAAAATGCATCATCCGAAGCAGAAGCAAATACCGATCACGACTCATGACTGCCGGAAATATAGCTGTAGCCATCAAGGGACTAGTAGACCAATATGAAGCCATTGATGGTTTCCTAAGCAAGCCCATCAAAAAAGTTAAACCCAAAAACTTTTTCATCTCCTCCAAATTTGTGGGAGTCCACCGGGTAGCTCTAGCGTGGGGCTTAAGGCTGGCACTGTTCACCCTCAAAAAATTTTCAGCATACAAATTAGTCTGCTCTACAATCTCTGCCACAAACACATCATCCATAAACAACTTGAAAAAATCAATAGGCAAAAAGTTTTCTGTGTTCACCCTACACCCTGGAACACCAGTAAATTCAGGCAATGCCGGCTGCACCATGCCTGGTGCAACCCAGAGGTCAGAACTTTCAACATCAAGTCTTGCAGCCGCAGGCTGCCGCCCAGCTGCCTCTCGTCTCACTGCACCAACTGGAATACTAGCAACCCCAGGCTGCAGCCCAGATGTCTCTTGCCGCACTATTGGCACAGGAATGTCCTCCGCAACCACAGACACAACAATGTCCTCTGCAACCACAGGCGCAGCAACGTCCTCCGCAACCACAGGCACATCATCCACACCAAAAGTAGCTTCATCAGCACTCAGAGTGTCTTCATCATCAGATGAAGCCATGTGTAGAGAAAACTCACTATCTGAATCTTCACCTCCCACCTCTGGTTCAGAATCAGAGTCAGACTCTGGACCATGGTCAGAGGAAGAATCAAAAAGCAATCCAACAACTTGCTGAGCAGTAATCCGGCGGCTAGCCATTATCCTTACAAATAAAGGAGTCTGCACAAACAACTCAAGAACCCCAACACTGCGCAAAGTAAGATAAAAAATGTAAGCCTTTTTAAAAAAAAACTAATTTAGAAAATATATACAATTCACTTACAAGACACAACTACACTCACCAGCACCTACTCTGCAAAGACACAGCAAAGAGGCAACGATATCCCACTAGAAAGAAGAAGAAAAAAAACTTACATCTACAGAAGGACACATCAAAAACAAATGCAAAACATGTTTTACAATCACAACAAACAGAAACCAAACATACTCATATTTTACTACACACTTTGCAAAAAAATACAATCACGGTACAATTGAACAAAAAAGAGGTCTCTTACCAAACACATACAACTACAGAAACAGCAGAACAACAGAACCACCAGTAACGGAACCGCACACTGCAACACTCTAAAGAGAAAAAAAACAATACACATTAGAAGAAACAAAAACAACACACATTACAACAGGCTATGTCACAAATGGGGGGTCTGTCCCCAAGGGGGGGAGATTATAAATCATTATAAACGTGGGCCCCCTGGAAGCAACCCTACGGAGGGCAGAGAGGCCAAATAAAGACACGGCAGAACATACTTTTGAAATGGGCACAAGGAAGCAACCCTTGGCCAAGGGGTCGCTCCCTATAAAAAAAAAAAACCCTGAAGTCTAGTGGGCTTTTCTACCCCCCCCTGGATCCATAAACGGTAAAAAAAGTTGAGGGGGGGCAGAACAGTCTACAATATTTATAATGCCCCCTGGAAGCGACCCTTCCCCAAGGGGTCGCTTCCTTTTCAAAATACAAACAAATCCCTGGTGACTAGTGGGCTTTTCTGCCCCCCCCCCCCTGGGTGCAGATCGGCCTAAAAATGGCCAATCTGCCCCAGGGGGGGCAGAAAAGTCTGAAAAATTATTTATCCCCCTAAGGAAGCGACCCTTGCCCAAGGGGTCGCTTCCTTTATAAATATACATTATTCCCTGGTGTCTAGTGGGCTTTTCCGCCCCCCTTGGGTCCAGATGCGGCCCAAAAAACGGCCAATCTGCCCCCAGGGGGGGCAGAAAAGTCTAAAAAAAATATTATGGCCACAAGGAAGCGACCCTTCCCCAAGGGGTCGCTTCCTTTTCAAATAAAAACAAATCCCTGGTGACTAGTGGGCTTTTCTGCTCCCCCTGGGTGCAGATCGGCCGAAAAAACGGCCGATCTGCCCCAGGGGGGGGCAGAAAAGTCTGAAAAATATTCTATGCCCCTAAGGAAGCGACCCTTGCCCAAGGGGTCGCTTCCTTTATAAATAAAAATCAATCCCTGGTGTCTAGTGGGCTTTTCTGCCCCCCCCCCCTGGGTCCAGATGCGGCCCAAAAAACGGCCGATCTGCCCCAGGGGGGGGCAGAAAAGTCTGAAAATTATTTTCCCCCAAAAGGAAGCGACCCTTGCCCAAGGGGTTGCTTCCGATTTCAAAAAAAAAGTAATCCCTGGCTCTAGTGGGCTTTTCTGCCCACCCTGGGTGTAGATCGGCCAAAAAAACGGCCGATCTGCCCCAGGGGGGGCAGAAAAGTCTGAAATATTATTTTCCCCCAAATGGAAGCGACCCTTGCCCAAGGGGTCGCTTCCAGCACAAAATCAAACAACACAACACAATCCCTGGTGTCTAGTGGGGCATTCCTGGTGCACGATCGCGACGCTGTGCGCGATCGTGCACCAGGAATGCCCTGCATTGGGACATCAGGGGAGAGGAAACACAGTTTCCTCCCCCCGATGCCTCAAGGCACCGAAAACCGGCCCCCCCGCCCCACCGGAGCACCAAACACGCACCTTGCTCCTGGACGCGCTGGAAACAAATGGCTTCCAGCGCGTCCAGCGCTTCCTGATGACGTCGGCGCGCGCTGTGCGCGCTGCCGTCACCAGGAAGCGTGGGGGGGCCAGGGGGTGGCAGCGGAAGGTCTTCCGCTGCCAACCCTGCATACAGGACCAAGATCGATGCCCCAGGGGGGGAGCGCCAACGCTCCCCCCCAGGGCTGTACTGATGACGGAGCGGTTCCGTCATCAGCACAGCCCAACCGATGCTGATGACGGAACCGCTCCGTCATCAGCATCGAAGGGGTTAATGATGTTGGAAAAAAGACTATCCTTAAATATTTTGAGGAAAGATCCTGTGAAGGGATTTATGAACCTCGTAGTTGTACGAAGCACTCCGTAATGCGCTCTTTAAAAAAAAACTACAAAAACGCGACGTGAATACAACATCACAAATAAAAAATAGAATAAAAAAAACAACCATAGGCAACCGATGTGTACACGAAAAACTGGCTACAAACGTTACCTTTTTAAAGAGTGTTCAAAGTCAAAACTTTGACGTTGAGTTGATATACGTACATAGCAGAAGAAACAGCAGCTGACACACAATGAACGGTGAGAATCCTCAGTTGGAATCTAGCGGGGATCTCTAAGACTGACTGGAATCTATTCATCGAGTCTTTTGGGATTTGTATTTTCCAAGAGACCTGGAGTGTGGAACCCAGCCATAAGGTCGATTAGCATCTCCTTGGGCTGTAACATCAGGCATTTAATATCTAATTCACCTGATCTACTTAGATTGTCTGTCAGGTGTCCTCGGAGAGGACAGACCTTGGAGATATTTAACATTTATGCTAGAGGCACAAAAGGTGGTTCCCAATCCCCAACCATCTCTTTGCTCGAAGAGGAGCTTAGCAAGTGCCACAAGAGCCTGTATGTCCAGGTCGCGGGGGACTTTAATTGTACTTTTGAGCCCCTTGCGGCTGAGGACATCTTGGGGATTTCCGATGAGGATGCAAGAAGGGGTACGCCTGCCCTGACAATCCCGCCCATTAAGGGATGGTCCCAGAGGTAAATCCAGTTGAATACCTTAACATTGGAATTCGGTCTAAGGGCGGTGAACGGCAGAACACCATCGGACCCTTCTGGTGCCAAACATACAACAGGGTAGACCACTCCTCAAGGATAGATTACATCTTACTCGACTTTGGGCTTTGGAGACACTTGCGCGACATGGAAGTCTTGCCCACGGCAGATAGCGATCACAATCCGCTATCATTGAGCATAGATTCCCTGTGGCCGCTTTTAGACAATCTACCTGTACCCCCATTAAAATTAACATCAGAAGTTTGTACTTCAAAGGGAGGGAGGTCCCTCAATTGGCGTACGGTTGGCCTGGACGAGGGGAAGATACAAATCATAGGGGCCACGATGGCGGCAGCCCTGACTAAGCTGGATGTTCTTACCAAGGACTCTCCAGAGGTTCTTGGGCTCTTTTGCAATACTATTAAAACCCTGGGCAACCTATTTATAAAAGCAAGCTGAGACCCCCATGCAAGGGTGCCCAAGAAACCGAAGGGCACCTTAGGTTGGTTCTCCAAAAAGTGCTGACATATGAAAACAGCCCTGGTGATGGACGTTAAATTGAAAGACCAACAACTGATCCAGGTTGTCCATTAATCAAGCAAAAAGGGATTGGGACGACCAATTTTGGCGTGACCTAAAGGTGGCCAGCGCAGGGGGGGACCCCAGAGCCTTCTGGAATCTGATTAGGACTAGGAATAGGCCTGATAGTATCCTCATTACGTGTAACATCATTGGGCAAACATGGTTTGATCACTTCTCCCTCCTTTATTCTACCAATACAGCTGATGGGCAAGGGTTGTTTCCATCACCCTTCTTGGGCAACTCTGGCGAGAGTGCGGCCATCCTCTTTACATTTAGGGAGGTGGAAGATGTGATCAAATCTTTAGTGCCAAACAAGGCAGCAGGCCCTGATGGGATACCGGGTGATTTGCTTCGCCTTAATCCCAAAGAATGGGGAGGCTTATTTCATCTTTGCTCAATTTTAACCTCAATGGCATGGCGATTCCGGATTCCTGGAAGGGGGCTGAGGTCGTCCCGATTTTTAAAAAGGGCTGTCGGGACGACCCAGCAAACTATCGGCCCATAAGCCTTATAGATTCTACTCAGAAGGTTGCTGGGAAGGTGATTCTAGGGAGAGTGCTCCAGTGGGAGGTTGAGAATAATATCCTCTCGGAGTTCCAAGCATGGTTTAGGATAGGCACGGGCACCATTGAGCAGGTCTTCAGACTAATGCTCATATACTGGAAGGTGGTAGTGCTAGGCAAAGGCAGTCTCTATTGATTTAAAGACTGCCTTTGACTGCCTTTGACCTGGTACCTCGTGACCGCTTATGGGGGGTACTTTCTGACCTGGGGATGCCGGGTTATATTTTGTCCTTGTTGGTGAAGTTGCATACTGGGAATTTTGCCTAGGTGTGGTGGGGTACCCAGGGCCAAAAGACTGACAAAATTACTGTGAATAGGGGGGTACGCCAGGGCTGTGTCCTTGCCCCCACTCTGTTCTCATTGTGCGTGAATGCAGTGGTGGAGCATCTCCTGAGCAAACCATCTGATGCTCCGTCCCTGGCGGGTAAGAAAATACCAACCCTCCTATTCGCCGATGATACCCTCCTCATCTCAAAGCCACCTATGGGCCTACAGAGCCTTTTGGACAATTTCCAGACCTTCTGCACCAGTAGGGGGCTCAGGATTAATACCGACAAAACTAAGTACCTGGTATTGAATCCACCCAGACAGCTTGGCCAACCTCCAGTATTGAATTGTGTCCTCCTGGAAAGAGTCAGGGAATTTGACTACCTGGGCATTCACTTGTTTGACTCTATGCAGTGGAGCCCTCACCTCCAGAAATTGTTGTTGGGTCATAAAAGGGTTGTTGGGACACTTCTCAAAGAACAGCGCTCGTCTTTATTTAAACGTATTGCCCCTGTGCTAGACATTTATAAAGCAAGAGGAGTAAATGCAGCGCTATATGGGGCAGAACTTTGGGGTTTTACTAAGATCAATCTCCTCTCCAGCTCTGAAAACAAATTTCTGAAGGACCTGATGTCCCTCCCCCAGAGCATAACAGCTTCACCCCTGCTGCTGTATATGGGCTGCCGCTCGATTAGTGACATGCCCAACTCCGACCGCTAATATTATGGTCCCGCCTATGGATGGTACCTGAACTTGCTAGTGGAAGGGCTGTCAGAAATATTGGCGATGCCGGGCTGGTCTAAAATAGGGTGGCTTAGTAATGTTAAAACCCTGCTTGGTGATTTGGGACTTGCAGAAGCTTGGTCTTCCAGATGTGCCCCCCGAAAGCTGCCCTCAAGACTATATACTGGCAGTGGGTAGCCAACAAATTAAATTCCAATCCCAAGGAATGCAGAACTACTATGGAGTTCCTCAAAACTAAGGATGTACCTTTATACGAACCCTACCTGGACTTGATTTCAAAGCCCTTTGATAGGGCCCTGTATTTCAGGTTTAGGGTGGGACTACTCCCCCTGAGAGAACTGTCGGCCCGATGGAAAATTCCGGGGCAAACTGCTCCTTTTTGTATATTTTGTATATCCAGAGTAGAGTCTATTGCACACTTTTTATTCGAATGCCCGGCCTACAAATCCCCAAGATCTAGGTGGCTAAAACCATTATGCAGAGGGCTGGCTACCAGACACTATAAAGATGCTTTACGAATATTAATGTCTGATACACGTCCACTGTTCGTTTGTGGTATGGCTAAATATTTAGGCTGGGCATGGTCAATTAGAATTAGACTTAAGCGGCTAAAAATCATTGTTTAATTGCGGTCATATATCCGGACCATTCTATCTAACTTATTGAAAAGCACTTTTATCCTAACTGTTTAGCCAATGTTTTTAAGTCATGTTTTTTTACTGTTTTTTTTTCTGTAATGCTTTTAAGATATTTTTTTATCGAAATAAAGCTAATTGACTTGTCTGACTTGACAATGAACTCCAGCAACTTTGTTATACACATCAAATGTTGTCACATCCGAAATCATAACAACATATTCAATTAGAAGCATATCCTCATGTTAGTCTGTCAAGTCAAATACCTCCATGTGATCGTGGGGTGGCAGCGGGCTGGAAAAGCAGGCAAGGAGGCCGGATATAGTGGGCAATGCCGGTTCTTTATTTAAGACTAGAGTCAGTAATACAGGAGGCGGTAGGGAAAACAATGGCAAGGCTCCGATGTAGGGCGTCTTGGTCTTCTCCAGGGTTGCGCTGGGGTGATGGGTCTTCGGGGAGGTCCGGAGCTGGGGTGGTCCTAGGAGGTATCAGGAAGAGAAAGAAATAAGGAGCGGTTAGTCCTGCTGGACTCGATGTAGCATAAACCGTAACCAACACCAAGGTTCGAGTGAGGGGATTGAAAGAACGACCGTGAGGGGGGGGGGGAAATCGGGACGGAATAGGGAAGGAAGGGTTAGAGAGTAGAAAGAAAGGGTGTCCGGTGAGGGCTCATGATGGGATAGACTAAGTCTACGGTTATGTTATGTTATGTTATATAGAGTTTTATTAAGCGCTCAGCTACTCGAACCGAGTGTCCCGGCACTGTACACAAGTGAAGACGTGCTGTACAATCTTTTTACAGTGAGGGCAGGTCTGGTGCAACTAAAGGGAAATCTATATACAGAGCACCTAGTGTGCTAAGGAGGTGGTTCGCTTGTACTCACACGCTCCGATGAGTTGCGGCCACTCTTCAGCCACCTCCTGGGGACTCCACTAGTCTTCACTCTACACGTCTTCTCCTTCGGTTGCCTGCTCTTCCTCCGCTTCGGTCCGAGTCTCCTGCCATGAGATCGCTGCTCCAACGACGCTTCTGTCTCTGCTTCCATCTTTTCCCTATTCCGGTGCTGGAATAGAGGCGGAGCTTCCGGGGTCAAGGCAGTGTGTTTCCGGTGATGGGCCGCTCTGGATTGGTTCCTGGAAGAAAGAGATTGATGGGGTTCTGGTTGTCAGGGTTGTCTCCAAGGACGCCGCAAGACTGGTTTCCGAGAAGGGCGAACATCCGAGGATAGGAGGTCCGGGCGGGGTAAGTGAAGGCGGCGCACCACACTCCAGAATAAGTTTTAAAAAAATCATACCACATTAACCTCGCTTCGCTGAAGGGCACTTGTTAACCACAAAAAAAGCATTTGCAATGTAATAGGTCACGCATTTATTTGTGCCTTTCTGCCCTGTTAGACTCGATTTTTTGTGCCTTTCTGCCCTCTGTTAGACTCGTTTTTTGTGCCTTTCTGCCCCCGTTAGACTCGTTTTTTGTGCCCTTCTGCCCTCTGTTAGACTTTTTTTTCCCTTGTTTTTCTGCCCTTCTGCCCTCTGTTAGACTTGTTTTTGTGCCTTTCTGTCCTCTGCATCACCATATCATCATTCAGCGCTACCCCAGCATCACTCAGCACCACCACATTATCACTCAGCACCACCACATTATCACTCAGCACCACCACATTATCACTCAGCACCACCACAGCACCACCACAGCACCACTCAGCACCACCACAACATCACTCAGCAGCACCACTCAGCACCACCACAGCACTACTCAGCACCACCACAGCACCACTAGCACCACCACATTATCACTCAGCACCACCACATTATCACTCAGCACCACCACATTATCATTCAGCACCACCACATTATCCCTCAGCACCACCACAGCACCACTCAGCACCACCACAGCACCACTCAGCACCACCACAGCATCACTCAGCGCAACCACAGCATCACTCAGCGCAACCACAGCATCACTCAGCCCCACCACAGCATCACTCAGCACCACCACAGCATCACTGGTTCAAATATGTTCTCTCAATGTTTCAAGCTTTATTACAAATGTCACAAAAAAATGTAAATATTTCACTTCTGTTCTTGGATTTTCGTCACAATAAAATACACCGAACATAATCTTCACAATAGTTATTTACAAAAGTTTAAGCTATTGCCATTATAAATTTCAATCACTTTTATTTAAGTATGAATTATTTAAAAAAATTAAAAGCCATTGATATTTGTAATATCAATACATCTAAGTCATGTACATACAAAACATGTTGCATTACAAATGCTATAGGTGTCACATTGGCGAAAGTTACAACTATTGGCATTGTAAATAACAAAGCTATTAATTTAGCTATTTTCAAAAACAACACATAAATAAAAAAATTGTCATTTACAAGACCAATAGCTCAAACTTTCCTAATGCGAGACCTATTGCTGTGCAAATGCTTGTTATTTTTGTCGTTTATGGTCTGGGGTAACTCTATATAAAGTCTACTTATTTTTTATATAAAACCTGTGTGGTGTCCATTTGTAGTGTTGTCACTGGGTTACTGTATGTGGTCACAACTGCTTAACTTACATCGCCTCTGAAATAAGCCTTGACTGCTCGCGCCACGCAGCCTAGAGGGTGAGCAGGGGTTATTGTAGGACTGTAATCCCCTTGTCCTGATTAGAGGAGAGGGTCCCTATTTGTCACAAGTACCTACCTGTGCCAACTAGAGACCCCCAAATCTAACAATGTCCAAATCACTAAGCCAAGTATGTAAGGCAATCTTCCTGCTATTACTGCAGTAAGCACACATTTGAGAGGTTTTCTAACTTCCATGTCCCAGCTCCACATTTCCCTAATGAAGTCTTGTCTACTAATACAATAATACTGCAGGCTAAAGTCTTTCACGGGAGACAGAGCCGGGGTAGGTGAAGAGCTACTCACCATGCCACCTTTCAGACGTGAGTGAAGGACGTGCTCTGGGTGTATTCCCGTCAGCCTAAGACCTACCCATTGTGGGTTCTCACAACGATACAAGGTAAAGTGAACCTATTACTAATCAGCACAGCTGGTAACTAGATCAGTCAATTAAATTGAAAGCACCAGCCATGCAGCAGTGTAAGACAATTGAAAAAAGGTCTTTACTCAGTCCTGACGAATTGCCAATAGAGCCCGTAGCGGATGGATATGGCAAGAAACATGTTGACCAAGACTTTTAGCACGCACACTCTATAGGATCATTCTCTCCAATTAGGGCTACACTGTTTTTACAGGTTAGCGAGCCTCATGAATGCAAGTTTAGTAAACAGGGCTTCCCTTAACCTATTTTAACACACTCCACTACACTGCATACCTTAGCCAACACACCCTCACTCACCAAACGACTTCATAAAAAAAAACTCTGTTAAAGAGACCCTTCCGGGTGCCCAGCCGGCATAGCAGCGCCGGTCTGATAATGAGCACACCCAAATGAAGAAGCATGACACCTCTCGTTGTGGGTGAGGGCACTTCCTCCAATGGGAGGTTTTTCCACAGACCTGACCATTACTACCTGTCCTAGGAACTGCACACCTTTCTATTTAAACTAGTATTGTTAGGGAGTACATGTGCTGGACCTGCTAAAAAAAAGGTCCCGCTACCTCTTTTTTGTGAACTCATAAAAACTCATTCATCACCAAAAGCATTCAAATAACTCCCTCTGAACATAAATTGTTTAATTCCATCGTCAACCCCTTTTTCATCTGCAGAGGAAACTGCCTTACATTATGAACTTTAGGAACTTAAAGATGATACAATGGCAAAAACCCTTCAATCTGCCAAGTTTCTCTTGAATTACATCTGAAAATGGCATTTCCAAGTATCTACCTCAGAAACACTCATTGTCATCACCTGTTCATATCGATTCAGATCAAGTGTAATTCATCATTTCTTTTTGTTCTTTTCAAGCAACTTCCCTTTTTCCATTGCACAAATATGACCTGTAACTTTTTTCTTTTAAATTTAACACAGATTCAAACCAACCCAAAACAGGTAATTCTGTTCTACAATAACTCACTAGGGTTACATTGTCTTGTTAAAGTTCTATATTAGGTAAAAGGCAATATGTGTTTTTATCAATTATAGTGTATGATGAACAGGAAAGTGCCCACCTGTCCACATACATACATGCATACATGCAACTGTTACTTTACATTTGGGAGATTATATATGCCATCAAGAACAGTATCTGGTGCTGCATCACAACACATTGCATTTCATCAGTATATACATTTGACTCGCTCACAACTAAATTCTCATCATCATCTGATGAGCTCTGTTCAATCATTTGGATACCATTGTCACTATTTTTTTTACTATCCTTTCATTAAGATTAGCTTTGAAATTTGCCCCAAGCATTTACACCAATATCATTTTGCTTTCACCGCAAGGCAATTCTCATCGTCTCAAACGTCCATATCCAAAATATTGAGTTCTGTTTCTTTTTACGTAGTTGTCAGATGATTTTGACTTGTATGAACCCTTTTTTAGTCACAACATTCACTTCCTGTGCACTTCCCTCACAACAATCTATACCAGAAATAGCTTTGTTTTTTTACTTCAAAACAGATAAATAGGATTAAGTGTCTCCCATCTTTTTAGCAATTGCAGTACCTATACCCAAAATAGGTTCATCTGCCTCAAAAACGATTCTTCAATTTTAGGCTTACTCGTCCTGTTGATCAACTGATCTCTTATGATTTCATCATGCATGCCCTTAAACTTGCATGAAGCTGCTAGCACATGTAAAAATCCCACATACTGTTCAATATTTTGTCTTGGCAGGTGATACCTGGAGAAAAATGTATGTCGTGTGATGCTCACTTAACACTTTGATGGTCCTTTCCTATACAGCATGATCTTCATCATCCCTCCTCCTTATGTGTCAGGAGAAGGTAAGCTTCTCAAAATGTGTTTTAGGAATACAAATATCACCTCTGATTGCTTTGAAAAATTCTTCAAAATCATCCTTCCAATCCTCCTATAACATCACGGGTTGTCCAGGATTGTGCAGAAATTCCATTGTGTATGATGTTATGTTAATGTTATGTTAATTTCGATTTTATATAGCGCCAAATCACCGACAGGTCTCTTAGCGCTTGCTTTGGGAACCCTTCCAGGCTTTCCCTGCGATGATAGTCACAACAATTTAAAATAAAGAAATAACATAAATAAGGTAGTCACCTATGTCAGCACAGAAATTAAATTAAAAGAATTAACACAAATAAAGTGGTCACCATTGACAAAGAGATTTTGTTCTGTAGATAGAGAGGAGAATTTTGTGTTTTTTAAATATTGTCGACAACGTAAGATTTCTTTCTATTATTTTTTTAGCCTGATACATGGCTGTCCTTTCTTTATTTCAATGCTTAGTTCTCTTTCGATATCGATGAACACATTAAGTCCTTTTACTATATTGATGAACCATGCAATGCAGATGTGAGCGCATACATGTTGCATACTTCAAAACTCTGTCATGTAGTTCACAGATTAGTTCTTTTTATTAGTTAATAACGTGAGTCAGTCTAGGTTGAAGCATGCTTTTCCAAGGCACTTTGCATTTATTTAGGTTTTATTTTTTTCTTCTGATCACAACAGACCATCAACACTGCACTGTATATGTATTTATTATGTTTTTCTTGTGTGCAGGCTATGTCAGTGCTGAATTGTAGGTAATATCTCGCGGTTGGGTAAATAATGACACGCTCATGTTGGGTTTATTGTACTGCGGTGCCCTCGAGAGGCAACTTCAAAACCCACACATGGAAATTGGCACTTGCAGTTCACGTGGCTCTGAGTCCTTGCAGCTCTCAAAAGCTTGGAGACTTCAAAAGACACGCTTATGCGAACCGTCAGCATTATATTTAGCCGGTTGCAGTAAGATTTAGCGTGGATTCCTTATGCTGTGATTGTCTCAGAGCAATGTCTGCAATTGGCTCAAAGCAAGTCAATAAATCAAAGTAATTCACTGCTTGGAGTACATTCTTTCCCTCGATACATTGCACATTATCACACAATGTGATCCCAATTTCTTGTAAACAGGGTTCAGCATGTGGCTGAATGTGTTTGTTGCTGTGCCCCTTGCCATGCAGTAAGAAGACTTGAGGAGGAGGAGGAGGAGGAGAGTAGAGAGGATCTTTGGCAAAGGATCAACCTGTTTGAGATGTCCAGCTAAGATGTCAGGGCCAGATACCATTTCCCTCCAAAAAGTCATCTTGGTGATGGAATGTGAGTGGGAGCAGGAACTTGACTTTGTGACCTACAGCTCCCATGCCATTCCAGCCTATCTCAAGATCCTTTCTGCTCTCCATTTCTTTGCCAAAGGGTCTCTAGTGATCAAGTGGGCATTTCCCAGGCAAACCAGTTGCAGTGCTTGCCTCAGGTACTGAGATGCATCACTGAATGAGCCCACCACCACATACAAATGCCCAATATACTGGCCATGAGACAAAGGGCAGCTAGAGATTTCTATCTCACTGCTGGCTCCCCACGTGTGCTGGGTGCAATTTATTGTACCAATTTCATCCTCCAGCCAACCCGCCACATTGCACACATCTTCTACAACAGACACCAATGACATTCTAACAATGTGCAAGCTGTCTGTGATGCCAGTGAGAGATTCATTGATGTGCATGCAGTGTTCCCAGGCAGTACCCATGACAGCTTCGTATTCCATATGTCACAGTTCTTCCCCGGCTGATGGCTGCGGGAGAATTTGGCAACATGTGGCTACTGGGTAAGTACCAAGCACTAAAAATGAGGTATATATGCATTGAAATGTCTGAATACCACCTTAAATTGACAACTATTATACAATAAGAATCATGAAGCAACATACACGGTCTCAACAGATACTGCATGTACCAAAGTATACATCATATAATGTGTAAATCAAAGAGGGAAATGTAACTAATTGCCTTTTCTTACCTCCTCAGGCGATGCTGGGTATGCACTCTCCGCTCAACTCCTCATACTTACATAAGTGCAAACACTGTACCTCAGCGTAGGTAAAATAGGGTACACATATGACTCTAGCCATCATAGAGAACACATTTTTTATCTGTTGAAGTCGCGATTCAGATGTCTTGACTGTTCAGGGGGTGTGCTGCTGTACTCCTCTGAAGTTGTGTGCAAGATCATATTAGCCTGTTGTGTTTTGCACAACATAGCTTTAACGCATTGTTTTCACATACCTCTTGTACCTCGGCAAGCTTTGAATCTGAGAAACTGGGCCATGCACATAACCGAGGTCAGGGTTTGCAAGTCCATGATCAGCTGGTTACCACGTTTTTCACATGAGCAACCTGTTGCGTCATGGACAAAATGTAGTTTGCAGTCTGTTGTCAATGATGAAAGTTGGATAATTACAACTCTGTACAAAAATTCCATCCTGAGACTACTTTGCAAGCCATACTAACTACATGTAAACCACAGCTGTTGACAGTAGTCAAAAGTTTGACCGTGCTTCAGTCATGCCCCCATGTTAGCGATCAGTGTAGGGCAGTGGCGGATCGCATAGGGCGTGCTGCGGGGTTGTAAGGGACGGGCAGGGATGGGGGTAGTAAACTCGGATATACGACGGAACAACGGAAAATAATTATTACATTCCTCCGTTTCGTCGTATGTATTAGTTTACTACCCCCAACCCTGCCACTCCCTCGCCCCAACGCCCTGCAGCACGCTCTATGCGAGCCGCCATAGGTGTAGTGGATGTCCCTAAGGAATCTATTGACGCAGAGGAAAAACTGTACATCTTCTGAGAGACCTCCCGGACCCTATGGGGATGGGTTCCTTAACCACAAAAGAGCAGAACCATTGCATTATCAGAGCCTTTGCCCTCAACAAATTTGACTTCCCCATGGATGATGGGCCCTCAACGTGAGTGACAATGTTATGGGTGAATCTGTCACAATGTGTCTGTGATACACTGCACTGCTGCCCCCCCAAAGTTCTGTAAAATGACACACAACTCTGGTGTTGAACACTAAATATGGACTACATGACCCATAATGCCAAGTAGGAGAAATCTAAACTGGGTTTGATGTTGTGTCAGCCCACCACTTGTCCGAACCAAATTGTCATTAAATGGTCTGTTACCCCTTTTGTTTCATGTCATTTTAAGTTTTTCCACTACAGAACAGCAGGATGGCAGTGTATTTGATTTGTGATTGTGGATGGATCAGAATGAATACAAAATGGCTGTCAACTACTTCCTGTGATGTATTTCCTGTCTCTCACTTCCTGTATATCATTTCCTGCATGAAATAATGAATTCCGGTTTAATTTGCGAGGTTACGGCCCGAAATGTAGTTTCTGGTTCCAGAGCGTGCGACGCGCATGCAGACCCGATGCTCCGAACCAGACATTACGTTTTCAGGCCGTAATCGCCGAAAAGAAACCGGAACACAATATTTTATACAGGAAATATTATACAGGAAGTGGGAGACAGGAAATACATCACAGGAAGTTGTTGGCAGCCATTTGTGTTCATTATGAGTCATCCTCTCTGACAGATCAGATCCTCTGCCATCCTGCTGCTCTTTTCAAACGTATTCCCCGCAAAATGGCTCAGGGTTATGAGGAGAGAGCACCCCCTTTCACTGAAAGGGAATTAGACATCTTGGCTGAGGGGGTGCTGTCCAAATTTCCTCAGCTATATGGGGATCACAGTACTAGCTGAGCACTGCAGCCTGGGCCAGGCTATGGGCCGATATTGGTGAGCGCTGCAGTGCAGTGGGCGTTCACACCAGGAATGCGAGGGCATGCCACAAGCGCTGGGAGGACCTAAAAAGCTAGACCCGGCACAAGGCTGAGGAGTTAGTGGGCCAGTCTTCCCAGCACCATGTGCATCGTCTTTGTCTCTCCCCACTGTACAGGAGGGTCCTGCATGCAGCTTGGCCTACCATACATTCTCAGCTGTTGGAGCATGAGCAGCGGAGACCTGGTAAGTGCATCATATGCAATATGTGTCTGAAGTATGATTTTGGTGAAGACAGAGATGTACCATTGTGTGTCCGATTCTTCCACTCACCTTTTCTCTGCCTATGTTGCAGTCATCATGAAGATAAAGGCTCACTGTGGAATATGGACTGTACTGGGCAGAATGCATTCTGGGAGTGATAGTTTCTTCATGTCAACTGGGGAATTGAGCCACACACATGCATTTGTACTGACATTTGTACTGCCAGCACTACTAACAGTGAAATAAGGGATATAACTGATGTGTGCATTGGATGAGGAATGGTACAGCCACTGTCCAGTATGTGTATGAGAGGCCAATGGACATTGGATGCTGTGACTTGCATTGCATTTGTTGAGCTTGGGTTCTGATTGAGACAGATCATCGTGTGTCATAGAGTCAAGACAGACTTTGAGATCCTTGCCTCACTCTTAAGTGTGTCCAATTTTGGCAAGTGTGTCCACTGACACACTTCTTACCCTCAGTGGCTTGTATGCTATTTTTCATGGACAGGTAGCCGTAACAACGACCCACTACTGTTCACTGGTGCACAGAACAACCTTATCAGTCATCGAAGCCAATATGTAGCACTGGATTGTCAACTTTTGTGAGGGAATATCAAAAGGCTAGATTCACAACGTAGCAAACCAAATAGCCCAGACCCTATGTGGACGTGTGACCCACAATCGGCATTTGTCTTGTCCCATACAATGCTACACAGCAGATAACATTTGTCCAGCCGTAAAGTGCTGAGATTCAATATCACAGGTCCTTTTCAATCCCAGTTGGACTCTCTATGATCTCCTTTTGTAGACTGGGTTTGCCCATGTAGTAGTGACAGGACCCGCATGTCACAAGAATAACAAAGTTGAGGGTGGCCTAATATAGTTGTATAAGCCACAAATAATCTCATCAGATGTCCATGTAAGACTCAAATCACGAGATGACAGTGAATGTCTAATGCTCAGGCACTCACAGATTGGCTTTCACACTAGGTGTTGTTGGATGTGTGGCGTGTTCTTAATCCTACTGAGCGTATCTACTCCTATTACTCTGCGGTACATAACCCAGATGTGTGTCTTGATAGGGTAGTGGGTTCCTAATCCCTGCTGCCCCTGGTCACGAAATCAGAACACCTAGGGCGGACTCACTCCAATCATAACCCCCTGTGGATCCAACTCAGCTGGGAAGCAGATCATCCCCCCATACCCACATGGAGTCTCGAAAAAACCGCGGTAGAAGACCCAGAGTTTCGGTCTTCACTGTGGACGGCCATCCTCACATATTTGGACCTCAATGCAGGTACAGAAAGCAATGCACTAGGAGAATGAGACGCCTTCAAAATAACAATCAGGGGGCACTGCCTGGAGCCACGTGAAATATACGTAGACAGCTGTTAATCTCGCTTACAAAATTAGAATCCTAGCTACTGAAGTACGAGTGTGAAGGAGAAGGGAATGGCAAAGACTCCGGCTGCCTGGAGATGCTCCACGCCCAACATGAGGAGCTACTGGAAATACAGCGATGCCACAACTACGCAGCTCATACAGCTCGCACGCACGCCTCGGCTGATAGAGCAGGTAGACTGCTTGCCTGGCTACTGAGACAAGAGAACAACTATGCTCCGAGAAGGGCCCCCTATCCCCCCTCGTGTTTGCACTTGCGATAGATCCCCTAGCGGCAGCAATATATACAACACTGGCGGATGGTATACCTCTGGGGGATGCAATTCACCAAGTGATGCTTTATGCAGATGACCTACTGGTCTATGTGAAGGACATAGAAAACATACCTGATCAACTAACACATCTATTGGAAGACTTCGCTGCCATCTTGGGACTACGACTGAACGCTGGCAAATCCGGCATCTATGCGTTCAGTGAGGGGGCCGCGACCCAAGATACAATCTGAATGGTACAGGGGTACAATGGAGAGAGTGCAACTTCCGCTACCTGGAGATCCAGATATATAGCCAGCCGAAAGACTTGTTTGACAGAAACCTGGGGAGGGCCTTAACAGCAATCAGGTTGCAGATGCGATTCTGGAATACACTTCTACTAACGGTCACTGGCAGGGTAGTGTTGGCCAAGATGGTGATCCTTCCCCAACTCCTGTACTATTTTGCTAATTTGCCTTTATATGTTCCGGCAACCTTCTTTGCTACTCTCACTAAATTACTCAGGGACTTTCTTTGGGGAAACGCCCAACATAGAATGGCACTAGCAAAGCTATATTTGCCCACTGACCAGGAAGGCCTTGCAGCACCTTTTTTTGAACACTACTATTTGGCTGCCCAATTACATTGGATAGCCCGCTGGCTCGCTGTTAGACCTGGCACCATTGACGTGGGTCTCCCTTCCATTTTTTCTGTTGCCTCATGTATTTTTGCTGGTGTTAGATGCTTTGGGCACTGTGGCACTGCTATCCAATGCCACAGTGCAAGTGCTCCCTATTGTAAATTGATGTATTAATCAGTGGTTCCCTCTTTGGCTATTTGGTTTACTTGTCAGACCCTAGTCTAGTGCACTGAGTGTGCCCAGGGCGTGTAAATCCAAATGCTGCTAGTGGGCCTGCAGCACAGGTTGTGCCACCCAAAGAAGCAGCCTTGTAAAATGTGTCTAATGTCTGCCATTGCAGAGCCTGTGTGCAGTCTGGTATTGTCATGCTGACTGGGCAAGTGCACCCACTTGCCAGTCCCTAAACCTTCCCTTTTTTCATATCAGTCACCCCGCTGGTAGGCTAGGGTGCATCGTAAGTATAAGGTAGGACAAGCCCTGATGTGTGTGGCATGTCCTAATAGTGAATTAGAGCCATTTTCGTGTTTCACTATTGCAAGGCTACAGGTTCTCCATAGGCCAGAATGGGCTGTTAGATTATTACATGTTTATAATCCTAACTGACTCAGAGAACATGGTAGAAATTCGAGTTTAGTATGCCTGAACTCAGAATCATGAAATGCATTTTTAGTAAAGTTGGTTTTAACATTCTCTGTTTGCAAATACAACTTTTAGAAAGTAGGTATTTGCTTGCCTAACCTTTCAAGCCTGCCTCTGCTAGGTTGTGTATTCCTTTGTCTGGTTTTGTGAGTGACAGGGCTGGGGGATTCCAAGAGACAGGCTGAGTCAGCCCAGTGGTGAATAGGGAGATCTGCATCTAGACGGGAGGGAGGATGCACCTGGACCTTGAATAGGGCTGTGCCTGCCTTCCACAATGCTGGCTCCACTCCCTGGGGAGTGGCTGATGTCTCTGCCCTGCACACTGAAAGAAGAGAAGGAGTCCTGTAAACAAAGTGCTCCAGGACTGTACTTGCCTTCCACAATGCTGGCTCCACCTCCTGTGGGGCATCTGATGTGCCTGGCCTGCACTGTGAAAGGAAAGGAGAAATCTGGTAAACAGAGTGCTTCAGCACTGGTTTGGACTGGGCAAAGGACCCTCTCCCCTCAGAGAACAAAGTATTTTGGGGAATAAATATTGGGAACCTGATCCCAAGAACTTAGATCACTTTGGACTACAAGAAGAAACCTTTGCTGAGGAGAGGAAACTGAAGAAACTGAGGAAAGACTATCCCTAAGCTGAAGTGCTGCTTGGGGGATTGGCCTGCAGTGGTTGCCTGACTGCCAAAGAAAGGAGAAAGAAGTTTGTGTGCTTTACTCTCAACTTGTGAAGGATCTCCAAGGGCCTGGAAAAGAGCTGGCCTCCTGCAGAAGTCTCAGGGGCAACAGACTTCACCCACCATCTTCCTAAAAGTCTTCCTGAAGTGCCTGCACCTGTGCTGGGCTTTGTGGGGGATTTGAGTGTCGCAAGGAGCTGGAAGCACGACTCAAGACCGAGAAGCGTGTGGCAGAACCTCCACTGCCGCTTCACAACACGAAGCGTCCCACATCACCGGAGAAGAGAATCGACGTCGCCGTAGACTCCGACGCATTACCGGGAAGCTTGACGCAAGAGAGAATGACCGATGTCGCCGCAGATGCCACCGCATCTATGAGAAGCGTGTTGCAGGGCCTGTCGCGGCTCATCGTCGGAGAGGAGGATCGACGTCACCGCAGACGCTGCTGCATCACCGGGAAGAGTGTCATAGGGCCTGTCGCGGCTCGCATCGTTGTGGAAGAAACTCGCATCGCCAGTGGAGAGGATCGACATCGCCGCAGATGCCGCCGCATCACTGGGAAGCTAGTCGCAGGGCCAGTCGCGGCTCGCATCTTGTAAAGTATCTCGCATCGCCGGAGAGGAGGATCGACGTCGCCACAGATGCCGCCGCATCACCGGGAAGCGTGTCGCATCAAGGAAGGAGCGTCATCTATATTTATTTGCACCTGAACTTCACCGCATTTCCATCGCTGCAACATTGCTTGTTGTGGAAGCGCAACGCATCGTAAGGTGCTTTGACGCAAAGTGTTGCATCTTAAGAACTGAACTGAACTAAGCTTAATCTACCATCCTTAAGTAGCAGTATTGTGCATTTTTGTCGTTTATGGTCTCGTGGTAACTCTAGATAAAGTATACTTATTTTTGATATAAAATCTGTGTGGTGTCTATTTGTAGTGTTGTCACTGGGTTACTGTATGTGGTCACAAATGGTATGCAACCGTTACACGCAACTTTTAACATGCATACTGATACAACGCACACCATTACAACGCAGGATCTTTTACAACGCATACCTTTACAACGCATGACATTACATCGCAGCTACTATTACAACGCATGCTATTACAACGTAAGTATAGGTAAGTATATCATTTTATTTAACCTTTTTTTAAATTACCAAAATATAAAAAATAAATTAAATAAATTAATTAAAGTAATTTTATATATAGTTTGGGTTTTGGGGTACAGGGGTATTTTTAGGGTTCAGGGTTGGGTTTGGGTTTTGGGGTACAGGGGTATTTTAAGGGTTCAGTTTTATAAAAATACTTAAATTAAATTAAATAAATTTATTTTAGTAATTTTAATATTTATTAAAAAAAGTATATATATATAATTTTAAAAATACAATGACAATAATAAAAAATGTATTTAAAAAATAAAATAAATTAAATATTTATTAATTACATTTTTTATAAAAATAATATAATGATATAAAAAAATAATATACTTACCTATACTTACGTTGTAATGGCATGCGTTGTAATAGTATCTGCGATGTAATGTCATGCGTTGTAAAGGTACTCGTTGTAAAAGATCCTGCGTTGTAAATATTGCGTTGTAATGGTATGCGTGGTAAAAGTATGCATTTTAACGTCATACATCCGTCACAAATGCTTAACACACCGCCACTGAGATATGCCTGTCTGCTCCTGCCAAGCTACCAAGAGGATAAACAGGGGTTATTTTGGGAGTGTAATCCCCTTATCCTGACTAGAGGCAAGGGGCCATGTTTGTCACAACCTGTGCCAACTAGATACCCCCAAATCTAACACTTGCGGATAGGGGCCGCAAAGACATGCCGACCACGCTGCTGCCTTACTAGCTAGAGCAAATAGTCAGGCTCTTCCACCCCACCCCTAGAGCTGCGCCGCCATCACCGCTTCTATTAGCAGTGGCATAGGAATGTTATCGCAATTGCATATACATTACTAAAAATATTGTCCCCTACATGCCAGCAATACCACTAGAAGTATTTCCATGCAGGCCCATGGTACTAACGTCCCTTTCGCTCACGGAATGGCGGAAAGCCGACTTACAGACACTAGGAGCCCTGTACCGAGATGGGGCACTCATTCCGTATAAGTCAATAGTAGAAGACGAGAGACTCCCACCGGGGCAATCCCTCACACACCGCTCACTAGTAGCAACACTGACGGCCAGATGGGTAGACATAACCACAGAACCGAGTCAACACCTCACCATGCAGTTTTTACACAAACCTTATACGCTGGTTCGCGGCGTCCCTCCGAACTCATGCAGAGCTAAGTTTAGATCCACTTTGCCGTAAATGGGAATTGGACTTGGGGCAACAATTGGAAGTTAAAGAGTGGGAGAGTATACTTTAAAGTCTAGTGCACACACCCAGAAATATGAGATTTTGACAAATACAATTTTTCATTGTTCATAGAGCATACCTCACGCCTGTGATGATCAATAGGTACTTTCACCGCATGGATGCAATGTGTCCAAGATGTGCCGAACAAAGATCTGAGTTGATACACATGCTATGGAGCTGCCCTAGAATATACACATATTGGCACACAATAAGCAGACTGTTACATGCATGCAATGGCCGCCACATACCATTTGAATGGACTGTATACCTTTTGTACCACTTTAGGAGGACTCCCACCACAAAGGTAACATCCCTGTTTCTCGACCAGGGGATAGTGGTCGCCAAGCACCTCATAACTAAACAGTGGAAAGAGCAGGATCCACCACATACTCGCACGTGTTGTTGCTTGCTGTTAGCATGGGCCAAAGCAGAGGGGATTGCCATTCTGCTGGAAGGATTACTGGGACTGCGTAAAGAACCCAAAGCAACCCAATGGGAGGGACTCCTCCATGCACTACACCAGACGGAGGAGGAAAATTCTAAGGGGCAATCTGAGCAGCAGTAGGGCAAGCACACAGAGGGAGACGCGCACACCATCAGTGAAAGGCTGTGATATTCCAGGAACACATGTGAACTACTCGATATAGTAGCAGACGTAGCTAATAAGGGGGGACAACTATCAGATTGATTAGAAACAATTAGGGAAATGTGTACAGGTGGGCAGTGGGGGGAATAAGTGCACATAAACCGGTCAATGTTGTTTTTGTTCTCTGTCATATCATCTGTTTGGAAGCCCACGGTGAATGAACTGGAAGGACTTTGTGGAACGTCATTACGATACTTCAATATGATTAAACTGTCATCAGGGGTTATGCTTGATCCCACACGGAAGGAACTGTATGTTATTAATTGTACCCCCAGCACATACGCGGAAAGAAATGTATGTCATATTGCTGTTTGATGGTTATATGTATAGACAGCTATTCAAAAGTCTGTTGCCTTTCATGAGACTGCAAAAAATCAATAAAAACATATTTAAACAAAAAAATCAAGAGATGACAGTGAACATACCCGTAATGTAAGCTCATACATGCTGACAACTGTATAGTGTGATCAGAGGGAAACAAAGTCTGACCTTGGCTCATCTAGGTATGTGTCTTGTCCTGACGTGTACAAACACTACATCATGATTTTCCTTACATTTCAGTGGGGACAGGTGGCCAAATGAAACAACGCAGGACCAGGCTTGGAGCAGGAGATATTCAGTGCAACGCCAGCTACGACCTCTTTCCAGTAGTGAGGAAGAGGATGATGAGGCGGGACCCTCAACATCAGGAGGCATGGGGATTGCACCCACCCAGACTGACCAGGAAGACAACTCTAGTGCCACGGACCGGGAGGAGGCTGTGGACATTGAAGTGGGGAGGGAGAACTGGACACCTCTGGCCAGGGGTGAAGAGAGTTACTCTCCCCCAGACCATTCGCCTGTAACTTCTGTCAAGGGCAGGCCACTCCCCAACCTGGGCCTGCCAGCATCCCCTCCCTACCTATAGAGGTCCCCGATCCATCAGGGTTTCCAGCTGCATCCTTTGCAACCTGTACCCCTCATCATAGCTGCCAGGTCGTACCCAACATTGACTTCAACCCTGAGGCACCACTCCCCTCATGTTCCACCTAAACCCCTTCCTGTGTTGTTCTGTCTGTGGCTGTCCCAGAGGAATTCATGTGGGTATATGAGGGTCAGCCAGACATTTCCTCTCGCATCATGCTGCATATGTGTCTATAGATACGCAGAATGCGAGAGAAAATTGTTGAATCTCTGGACACCCTCACTGCCAGTGTCAATTCCCTGGCTGCAACCATGTCGTCTTTTGTCTCCCAACCTCCTTCCCACACCACCGTAAATGGCTCACACTGTCCATTGTCCCACATTGATTTCCCCCTACCCCTCATGTGTCCCGAACCCGTGTGGTGCCTGTTCCTGCACTGGCCAGCCAAGTGCCCGCATTGGACTTGGAGCATCTGGGCATTGTGGTATTAGAGGATGACCAGTAGGACACTTGACCCGTTGGACATAATTTTCTTTGTGGACAATTATTTACCTTTCCCTTTGTAAATGGAGCGGTTCCCCTGATGCTCCCTGACGTGTTATATTTGTGTGGCCCCACCCCAATCCAAGTTCCCTTCTCCTTCTATATTAGGATAATCATTTGTTTTCCTTTCTCCCTTCCAAACGGACTGTTGTTTTTCCAAACACAAACTTCGATTAACCTAAAAAATATTTTTGAATACAACTTTCTTTAACTTTTGAATGTCTTGTACAAAATATGGGCATGTATTTTGTGAGTAACCTGCTCTGCACATCATGGCTTGTTGCAATGATGGGGTTTGAGGCCCTGTTCCGGGGGTGGTGGTGGTTGTGCATGTGGTGGGATTACCTATTCAGAGGTGGTGGTGGTTGTGCACATTGTGGGAGTGCCTGTTCAGAGGGTGGGGGTGGTTGTGTATGTTGTCAGTGTGCCTGTTCAGGGGGTGGTGGTGGTTGTGCATGTGGTTGGAGTGCCTGTTCAGGGCACTGTTGTGGGTGTGTACCCTTGCTATGGTCCTGTGCAGTTGGTGGTACAGGTGTGTGGGTGTGATATTCTGCATGCAGATGTGATGGCTCCTCTCCCTGCGTTGACCGTGAAGGGAGACTTTGGATCACTTTCAGCATGCCCTCCATCATCTTCGTGGCCAAGGCATGGTGTCTTGCACTCTCTTCCATTTGGATGGATATCATGTCTCTGATATTCTTGGACATGTCTTGCCAAGTTCTATCCATCTTATCCAAAACATGGGTCAGTCTGTCCACCACCTGAGGGAATTGGAGCATGGCCTGCAGGGACTCAGACATGTCTTACAGGGTAGCCCCTATGTCACGAATGTCCTGCTTCACATCTGACTGCTGTTGGAAAAGATCCTGCTCTCACTGGCCACCATAGCCAGGTACAGAACCTCTCTGCAGGGGCCGGCCATGGATCAGACCAGCAGGTCCAACAGCGGGGGATGGCAGGTGGAAGCCTGTGGACAGGGGAATGGTGCCATGGGGATACCGGCACCACAACAGGGTTGGAGCTTTCCCCAGATGATAGAGAGGATGTCTGGAATACACTGTATAGGGAGGAGCGTGTAGGGGAACCACCATGTCTTTCCTGGATGTGCGGTCTGTGAGGGAGTGATGTCTGTGTTGGGATGCGTGTGAGCTGTGGCTGGTGAGCTCTATGCTGGGGACAGACAATCTTACATTTTGGAGTAGGCTCATGCATTTTTCTGGGTGGAGGGTGTGGTGCCTTGCAAGATTCGGGCAATGTGGTAAGATTTCTGTCCATGGCATCAGAATTGTCATCCGTGGAGAGGATGGACATATAGTCACCATCATCTTCCAATCCTTCATCCTCAGGTGCTTCCTCCTCCTCTTGTGCAGTACTTGCAGCCGACATAACTGCCTGGAGGAACAGTAGATTTTCCCCTCTGATTGACCGTCGACCAACACTGGTGGAAGGTCAATCCTCCTCATCGTCATCATCCCCTGGAACACAGAGGTTGCAAAGGTATTAGTAATTGACCTAGCATTAGATGAGGTGCAACACAAGGGTTAGATTAACTGTACTTTGCATCAACAGATGACATACATGTGACCTGGTTTGGGTACCCCTACAAATGACGGCTCACACAATAGCATTGAGGTGTTATATGGAGATGTACATTGCACAAGCAAACTCACCAGCTCCAGCCACAGCTTGCTGTACTTTTGTGATCCCCCCTGATGTCAGCTGCTGAACCTGGCTCCTCCTAGGTGTTGTTGATGAAGCAGTCACCGATACAGCAGCTGGAGAGGGAAGTGACACCATTCTCTTTTTTTTTTTTTTATTATTCATCATCAGAGAGTACAATTCCACATGATTACAATCAATTATTTCATTCCAGATATACATTTCTTTTAGCAGATATGCATCATTATGAACGAGAGAAAAAGAATAATTTCACAGGTCATATAAGTCTTTGCACAAACAAACTAAAGTTCATGAAAACAAGAGACAAATAGTAAAAATTATAATAATGTTATAAATTAATATTATAAAATAGATGATCACTCTATTCTTAATTTCCAATGCTCTACCGGTGCCCAAATCCGTTTGCCTATTTGCATCGCTTTACGACCTTTTTTTTCATACAATGATTTCTCCAATGTGTACATTGCTAACATTCTTGTAAGCCATTGGTTAAATGACGGGGGATTAGGATCCTTCCATAGAGTAGCTATACAAAGTCGGGATATAGCCATTGCAATGTATATAAATTCTTGATGGGGGATATCCTGCCCATCTCTCCCTACACCCAAAATCATAATCTCGTTTGTTAAGCCAAGTGATATCCTTAATTCATCCCTAAAAAATATTTCCATCGCCTTTTTGAAAGGATTTAATTTTGGACATGCCGAAAACATGTGGATAGTATCAGCTTGTGTGCTTTGACATCTGGGACAAGATATTCCACTAATTCCCCCCCATTGTGCTATTTCATACGGCGTATAATATAATTAATGGAAGGTTTTATAGCATTGTGCTTGTAAATTAGCAACTTTAACAATAGAGTTAGCAAACTGCAGTGATTTTTCCCCCTCGTTTCCCACTAAGTTTAGCTTCGTCCTCCATTTAGCGAAGATTTTAGTCCTATCGTCTTCTTTACATTCACTCAGCACCCCATATAATTGTGAAATTGAGCAACCCTTCTCATTTTGAATATGTTCCATCAAATCCTCTCTTTTAAAATTATCTCCCCTAGGCAGTTTCTTTTGTATTACTGATCTGATCTGTAGGTATTTGAAAAAGTCTCTACAATCTAACTTAAATATTTGACAAGCCCTTTCAAATGAGATTATGCCCGTATCATCTATAATATCTCCTATAGTACAAAACCCAGCACTATCCCATCTTTTCATAACTTGATTATGGAACACTTCAGCGAGTAGCTTATTATTATATAAAGGTGTATAGAAGCTCATCCGTCCCAACTTGATTTTTTTGCAGACCATAGACCATACCGATTTAGCTGCTGCAAATACCTTAAACTTTGTTCTTTTGAAGTAGCTAAACTATTTAAATGTAAGTAATCCTTTATTGGAATCTCTAACTAATAAATCATATGTGTCTGGTATATCAAGCCCGTCCCGCCATCTATCGTTAGTGTTCCCCCCAAGTAGTCCTCTAAGATACTGTACACCATTCTCAATGATCTGAATTACTAATTTACAAACAGGGACATGTGACACTTATAATATGTATGTAACTTTGTGAGCAATGACTGCAGATTCTATGCAGAAGGGGATTTTGATAGTTGTCATGGTTTAGTAAACTAGGATAGGGAAACACTTCATGCCACAATTACCCGATGGACAGGTGCAAGAGGGTTTCACTGATGCAGCCACAATGTCATGCATTCCCCAGGATGGTGCTGTACGCTGCAATGGTGTCTATATTTCAGTACACCAGATGGTAGCCATGAGCTAACATGTACATGTCATTCTCAATTACTATTGACAGGATATTCATGGCCCATGTGCAGCATGTTTACCTCATGGACTTTACCTGTGAGCCCATGCTTACATTCAGCAATTGCCAGTTTTTGACCCCACACAGCACTGACATCAATGAGATGACCCTTCAACAGACAAAAATTGTATGAGAAGGTTACTGATATTTCAAGGAAGGGGATAAATGGTCAGGGCTCATCCGCATTACATTGATTACACCTTCACCATTAAGACTAACATGTTTTATGAGTATAATGTCTGTTGACAAGTCAAAAGGATTGTACATCAACAGGCTGTCCAGTATCACATTTGAACAACACTTCACACATTGCATTGCAGAGTTCATGTGTGAGATGTGCAATAGTCAGGTACAGAATGTGGCTCATTTGTGCTTCCCTACCCATGAGGACATGAAGCTCATTTTGGAATGAGAGGTCACGCATTTGTTATGTCCATCCTTTGAGTGTCCTCTGTTTGCATACTCTATTTCCAACATCATTGTAGTACTTAGCTGACAACAGATGGTGTATTTTACAGCAGACATCCTAACCTCATAGTGCAAGCACTCACTTATATATGAGAATACAGTAGAGGAGGAGGCAAGCAGAATGCAACATTTGACTAGGATCCCACATCGTGGGTAAGTTGAGAAGCTTTGATGGCTGCTGCCTGCATTGGATTTGTGTTGTGTTTTCAGCCAAATGATTTGAAAAATTCACTTCCTGAAGATGCACCTTAGCAGCCCATAAAGCCAACTTTTCCCACAGGAGTCACGCCTGGATGACACTGTGCACATATAAATCACCGGGGCTACAAGCTTACTTTGGTCTGGGGTACGGCAGGAAAACCAAAGAAGCCTTTTTAAAACATAGGCTTGGAATCCTACCAGCCATACCACATCTACAACCATGGCTGAGAAGGAACTGTGGGTCAAAATGTAGGCTGTGCGGTGCAGGGAACAAAAACCTTGAACATCTGCTATGCACCTGCCCGGGGCTAAAAGAGGAAAGAGTAGCCCTGCTAAAAACTGCTTTCAATGAACAAATGATTCACACATGCAGACACGCAGTTCTCGCTTGTTTTGATCCAGGACTTCCACAACTAAATGGGAAGTTGGTGAAATTCCTGAAACTAGTGGAGCTGAAACTAATACGCCACGAATTTGCCCCTGACCAGACCTAAGGAACTATGGCCAAGATAACATGCAATGAACAACGCTCACCTCCCCTATAACACTGATTTATTGCACTACTACTTTTATAACTAAAGCTCTCTGTTTTTAACTTCTTCTTTTAACTTTTACCTGAGAATACGTGCTTTTAATGTTTTTTGTAATGGTTTTAATTAACCTAAAACAATAAAAGTTTACTTTACTTACTTACTTTACATACACCCATCTAAAAAGAAAACAATTGGCATCAGTGTGAGCCTCATCCACACAAATTTCAATATGATTTTGCCATTGATATTTTGCAAGAGAGTTTTCATATCATTGAATTGCAATCCAGTAGTGTGTAGGACTCTTCATATGACACAATGTACTATTTTATGTCCATTCTGCACTCACTTGGCATACATTTTGTGTAATCTTTCAGGAACCACCATGTTCTGATCTGGTATGTGGTTAAATGCCAGATGTGAGCATATTGTGATGTAGTACAACAGTGTTGTACAACACATACAACATACAGTGGAGATTAAAGGCACATTCCATGAGCATTCAGGTGCATTAGTCTTCTGTTGACTTACCAGGGCCCGCACCTCCCCAGTGTGTGGTCCTTGACCAGATGTCACAGCCAACCTTGTAGCAGAAGTCAATGTGGGAGTTGGAATCTGGGAGGATATCATTGGACCTACAATGAAAAGTGTGTTATCAACTTTACTTTTCTGCTGCCACGTGATGCACTCAATTTCAGGCACAAAGGATAAGCACAAGAAGTTGTGGGCACTAATGCTGCAGAAGTGTGTAGCACTAAATATCATGAGTGATCCCATATTTAACTTATAATTGGCCCCACTGCCTAGAATCAACGTCTATCAAACTGACATGACTGCAAATCCTGAAATAAGGTCCACTATCATGTTTTGTTAATGATAACAAAACAGGGCATCCAATGATAACATATATGACCAGCTGGGTAGACTGGACAATTTCATTTATAGAAAAAACAAGGTGGACAGTGGATGCATTCTCAATACTCCTGACAATTGTATCTCAATTCTTGTTTATCATTGTCATATACGTTAAATTGGATTTCTTGATTTAATTTATAAAATTAATTACAATATAGTGGGGACTCCTTTTTTACTTGTTGTGGCACTCCATTCCAGGATTGAGTTCACAGTTCTGGAACTGTTGGTGGAATACATGTAATGTTCACAAAGGTATGATGAGCCTAGATATAATACGTTTTGTCTTTCGCTATTCACAAATGTAATTTGCTAAAGGTAAATGTCCTTTCAGAATTCCAATAGTTAAAAAGCTAGTTTTTCCTCTCCGGTTACCTTTGAGATTCGAGCTCTATAGGTTCCTCTGTTGTCTGCTGAAAATGTATGCATATTGACCATCTCCTAACCAATTTGACTTACCAGTTTGTGAGGGTAGTATGCCTTGCTCTGGATGATGTTGTTTCCTCCTAGAAGATGCAGGGACCGCTGCTATTGTGCTTGTCTGTACTCTGGCTGAATGTGTAAATAGTTGAGAAGAGAAAAAAAATCACCAAATCGAAAATGTACATGTGGAACTTGTCAGACATTTCCTCATATGTTCTGCATGATAACAGTATTGTGAAGTACTGCCATGTTCGCTCAAAGAGGCCAATCATTTCATCATTTCCGGCAGATTGAGCGTGCACCCGAGGGATATCTGATGTGGAGAGACAAGGACCTAAGAAATAAATGGTAAGGAAGGCTTAACGGGGGTTAGGAGCACTAGATAAAAAGTATGATAAGGACTAAAAAACAGTAATATAGATTATGTGCCTTTTTTTTAGATTATTAACAGAACCATAGACAGACAAGGACAGGAACTTGTATCCACTCCAGAGACTTTTCAGTTAACCTCAATTGAGGTAGGTCAATATAACAAACAGTGTCTGCAAATTTATAGATAAAATGTTATTTTCACGACAAAAATAGGTTCCCCAATTTGTGTCCCCTTCTGCCTACAGAGGAGAGCACGAGATTTATCAGGCTGTGACATCTTTAGGAGATCGAAGGGACCAGGGGAATTATACCGCCTTTATAAAACTAATAACAGACCTCACTAGAGAGTGCCTTCTAAGTAGGTATTCCAACAGTATTTCCAATAACAAAAGAGCACGTAAAAGAGAGGGGAAAAATAGATATAGTCTAAATGTAGATCTCTCCACAGATAAGAGGACAATAGAAACGAGCAACAAAAATGCTGATGTGTCGGGTATCAATAATCAGGAATAGATTCCTAAGGTAAAGGCTTGTTGAAATAATTTAACCATAAAGCAAGCAGTGACAGCCAAATGAACAAATTTCAGCAACAACTTAAATGTTTATCTGTTGCAGTTTGAATGTATACTAGGATGCCAATACGCACAAAAGATGCAGAAGCCAGAGCGAACGCACATGACCAGCATGAAATAAGAAAAAAAGGTCTTTATAATAAATAATAAATGAACCCTGGACATCTTGTTTTGGGCTTAAGCCAAGCACACATTGTGGAGCAATGTTCTAACACCTAGATCTAGAAGAGTGGGTGGTGCCCAATGTGATCTCCACAATAAGGGGTAAGGGGGCAGTGGAGATATAAGAGTACGGCAGATGAAGCCCATATATTAGTATTTAACAATTTCAGTACTAAGGAGATGACAATGAACTGATAACTGAACAATGTGTATCATGTCAAATGAAATATATGAATATATTGTAACCATCATGGACCTCTTATGTAGAACAATTATGAACAGCTATTTGTCCCATGTTAGGAGAGGTGATATACAAATGATGTTAAGATCCCCAATCACCATATTTGGATAATGAGGAAGATTAATTCTACCTTCTTGAGCTTAAATGCTTAAAATGAGAATTTATAATAAGATGATTCCATGCATATTATTGATTCAAGTGTGTTTATCTACAGGATTTTATTAAAGTGGTAACCATCCAGTGCCCTTTACTAAGAGAGACACATCGTACAGTCTTGAAAAAGATGGTATATAACTGCTAAAAGCCATCGAAACGCGTTGACACCCATACCAGCACAATCACGAGACCAAACTCACTCCTGCAGACAAGACTTTTTAAGCAAGTCCAGGATTTTGTTTAATATTGGTCGGTTTTGATGTGCAATTCTGATGACAAATAATACTGTCTGTTTGTCTCTCCTATTGTCTAGATTTATGAATTTTTAGATGCACATGGTTGTGATACATACTGTTTATGTTTTTAATGAAATTACAATTTGTTTTGCGTTTTTTAAAACAATTATTGTATTGTTGATGAAATGTCTTTTTAAAAATAAAACGTGAAAACCTTCTTTTTAAACAAACTTTTTTGTCTATGCATTATATGTGTTAGAGATTGGTGCAAATATATGGGCTTACGTCTGAGTTGTATTCGGCCAAGGGACACCTTGTTATTTCACAGGATGGAAAATAAACAAGGGAATATGGGAATGACATTTTTAAAAATAAGGATTCTCTCATCTTCTGCTTTGTAATTTTGGCAGGCACAAGGTGAGTTTCTTTTTGGCTAATTTGTATTTATTTTCCCTATTCTCTTGTCAGTTGATTTTCCTCTGTACCGCAACCCCCACCCATTACGTTCTTTACTGACCCAGAGGCATCTGGATAAGTGGATGGGGGCACTTTGTCAATTGCTACTTAACAGTGTTAGATATATGCAGCAGTAGTACTATGCTCATGTTTTAAATAGTGGGAAAGGGATTTGCAATTTCTATTACAAAGGATTCCGGGACTTGTGATGCAAAATACAGAGGGAAACACATGAGCCTCTGACTGAGTATATTTTTATATAAACTTTGAACAACTTCTTACTCACAATGGCAGTGCAACACAATCTTTTCATGTACTTATTCTTTCATCCCATTTACCTGGTACCACATTGCAGCCCATGGAGCATTTGGGGGTGGATTGTGGTTAGGATATCCTCCTCTAGTGGGGTGATATGGAGGCTGTGTCCAGAGTGTGAGGCAGGGAAAATCCAGTTCAACTCGATCCTGGAGTAATTCTCATTCCGCACCGGGTGCAGAAATTCAGGCCAGAGTGCAGAAATTCCGGCCTGATTGCAGACGTAAAGTTAGTAGTTGTTATGTGCATTTTGTTAATACCAACAGTAGTTAGTGCCTTCTGTGAATACCAAAAGTAATAAGTTTAGGATTTTGTCTCAGATTAATTCTGTGAATCATACCCGTAATTAGTAAAGTTACACTACTTATAAAATACAACATTTACAATGGATGATCAACTATTATGGGACCTCCTGAAAAACAGCCTTAGGCCTTGATGCCACTGGGCCTGGGGACTCTACAAAGTTACCCTGGTCAAGAGATCTGCCACTGTAAGTGTCTTCCTGGCTGGAGGTCTTCAGGGTCACTACCACCTCCCTGAGGCGTCCCCAGAGATGTTTCTAAAGGAAGGAAGTCTGCCTCTGAGTAGTCACACTCTATCCATTTCCTGATGGTGTCATTGTCTTCCTTTTCCTTTGTGGTAGTGTTTGTGAATACTTGCCCTGCAGCCATGGTCCTCCATTGCAACAGGTTCTGTTGCACTCCACTGGCTTTCTGGCTGCCTGTTGCAAAGAGTGAGAGAGACTGGAAAAGGATTATTATTGCATGTGTTCTATGCTTCCTATCCATCAGAGATAATTTTAATGTGTCTTTGTAGAACTTAGTACTGCTATAAAAGACATCTTGGGTCCTCCCAGCTACTCTATCATCCGTCAAGATAGCGCTTTCCGTCTTGGGGGTGATATTGCTTGTGTTCATCAATCAAATCTCTCTGTAAAACAAGCACTTTCCTCTCTAACATCTGGCTGTGAATATATGATGGTCAATATCGCTACCATAGACAACTCCACCTGCACTCTGCACACTTTCTACCATCCCCCAGGTGATAATCTTACATTCATTGAACAAATCATGGAGATCATCTCCACCAATCTTGCCCCATATCACAAATAGATTTTCCTAAGTGATTTCAACATTCACTGGAATGACACAAAGGATACAGTAATGAATTGCTTTGAGGCTTTCCTCCATAACCTCAACCTGACACAAGTCTATAATCGCCCTACTCATATAAAAGGAGCCATCTTAGACTTAATCATAACCAAGGAAAATACCATAATATTGGATTCTATTTCACCCTGGAACAGGACTGATCATCACTACATAGGCTTCTCCATTGTTGAAAAGCTAACCATCCGCAAAGGCCAGCCCGTGAAAACTAAACATTGGATCAGAAACACCCTCAATCTCGATAAGACATGATATCTGCCGAAGACTTAACCTCTTGTCTCCTCCCACTGACATGGTTGATGCTCAAGACCTCACTAAGCACTACTTTAGCTCTATTCCTAACATCATGGACTCCATTGCCCCCAAATGAGAGCCCCTATGAGAAGAACTAATACCTGGTTCAACTGTAGTCTTAATGCCGCATCCTTAGACTTACAGAAAGAGTGTGGTGACAAACCCCATCTCTTCCAGACCTTAAATTGTTGCGTAAAAAAAAAAGGAACTACAATAGGTGAATCAGAATTGCAGAATCATAATTTTTCCATCAGCATCTGGACACAGCCATCAACTATCCCCAAAAACTCTTTGAACTGGTGAGACAACAAACTAATGGGAAACATAAATTCTCCACATCGGACACTACAACCCTACCTAATTGTCAAACATTTTCCTCCTTCTTGTTTGAGAGAACTAAGTCAATTGACAATGAGCTCAGCATTGCTGTGAATTGCTTAACCCCTGAAACCCAGACACGATGCAACTCCACAACGCAGGAAATTTGTCCTTGCAACCTTCTCTTTAAACCTAAAAACAATGCATCATGGTCCATCTTTCAGACATTTGAGGACTCTGACATCTCAAAACTACTGCCTTCCACTAAACATTCTAACCACTTTAATGACCTTCTCCCCTCCACATTCCTCAAGGAAAATTCACACCTCCTGATACCCCTATGGATCAGAGCTATCAATGCCTCTCTTACGCAAGGCACCATGCTGGACTGTCTAAAAAGTGGACAAGTCACGTCAATCCTAAAAAAGTAAAAGGCAAACCTCTCTGATCACAACAATTTTTGCGCCATTTTGAGAATCTCAACCTTAACCAAGCTCCTGTAAAAATGTATTCATCAACAACTCTGCAATCACATTGACCAACATCAAATCCTCCACCACTGCCAATCTGGTTTCAGACCAGGTCACAGTACTGAAACCACTATGGTCCATATTGTCGCCAATGCTTTTCGCTTTCTCGATCATAATGAATCCTGTCTTTTAATCCTTATTGACCTATCAGCAGCATTTGACACAGTCAAACATGAAACCCTCCTGAACCTCTTAGGATGCGTCTCTCTGATACTGTCTTAAAATGGTTCTGCTCATTTCTACAAAACAGATCGCAATGAGTCCTAATCAATCATGACTTATCCGATCAGACACCGGTCACTATTGGAGTTCCCAAAAGTTCTTCACTTTGTCTCACCCTGTTTAATCTTTACATGTAACCCCTGACTGAAATCCTCAAGCTCTCCAACATCTCCTACAATATGTATACTGATGATACACAATTGTACATGAAGATTACCTCCCCTAACATCATCAGTACTCTCAATAACATCTTGAACAAAAATCAACACGGGTGAACTCTTAATCACCTCAAACATAACACCCTCAAAACTGAATTCCTATCAATATTGCCTCCCAACCCCACCTCTAACATCAAAGACTGGGTCCCATTACTTACTGCCGAACTGTACCGCATATATAGTTAATTCAGCAAAATCCCTAGAAATAACACTAGACAACAACTTGTTCATGCTGAACCACATCAGCTCCACAACCAGAGGGGCCAATTTCCATCTCCACGTCTTAAGAAAACTAAAACCTTTCCTGCCCAATGCAGATCTCAAGATGGCAGTTAAGGCTCTTGTGATCTCCAAACTTGACTATGGGAATACTACAATCGTTGGCCTACCGAAAAGAAAACTAGTGCTTCTAAGGGCTACCGTTAATGCGATTGCACGACTCATCACAGGCATAAAGAAAAATGATGACATCACCCCAGCCCTCCACTCTCTGAACTGGATACCTTGTGAATCTAAGATCTACCTAGAAATAGCATGCAACACTCCTAGTTACCTTGCTCAGAAACTGGTTCTATCCAGAAGGAATAGAGCTTCTTGTAGTATATGATCCCTACTGCAGAGACCCCAAAAATGTCACAAAAAGAAAACCTATAAGAGAACTTTCTCTGGAATTGCCTGAGAATTTGGAACTCTCTTCCCCCAGAGATCAGGACCATCCCTTCATTCACTCTTTTCAAAAACAAAGTAAAAATGAAACTACTGAATAATGTCCATCCTATCTGAGGCAACAATCTATGCCAATTTGATTTCATTGCTGGTGTTTTCACTATATCTCTTTGTATTATATTTTCATGCTGTATATTCTATATTTTGCTCCTTGTATATTTGATGCTATTTGTTAGGTTGTACAGCGATCTAAAACAAAAATGTTGGTCTTCTTCATGCTTTATAAAACCTCATAAATAAAAAATAAAAATACTCCTCCAAGATAGCTAGGAGTATACGTTTCTCTTATTAAAAGGTGGTTGTTTGACACACATTTAGTGGTGGGTCACGTAAGCCAAAGGGAAAACCTGCTGTTCTACTTTCTAATTCAGCTCACAATGCATATTTGATATCATTAGTAATAATTGCCATATGTTTTGTAGGTTTAATTTTGGAAGGTGAGGACTTTATTTCAGCAGTTTCCATCAAACATATTTAAATGGTGTTCATTGTAAAAGTCGATCTAAGTCGTGGAACCAAAAATGTAAAATTGAGTGTGCTGTATGTTAGATCACATGCAGGAAATGGCACAGACGACTAGCACGTTTACATCTGAGCACATCATGCAATACCAATAAATATGAAATATTAACACATGAGGTACAAGGAATATGGGATTGACAGAAAATTATGTGCTTATATACAAAAGGATATACATTACTAACATTACAAATATTACTTCATTAACCTTACCCTTTTAAAAGTATGTTGTAGTATTCACAGATCCCTCTCTTGGCCACTCATTAATTTTTGCTTTCTGCCTCCCATTTTATAGTAGACAGTCTCCATTTTCCAGCCACTCCCCTTACCATTTGTAATGTAATGATGATACTTGTAAAGCGCACTGATACCCCATCTCAGGGTGCCCAGGTGTTGAAGACCGCTGGGGAACCCGTCCTGGCTTTCCCTGTGAGATGGTCCCTTCTAGGTATCTCCAAGGTGAAACCAGGCATCCCCGGCGTCTGTGGGGGGCCGTTGTAGAGATGAGGCAAGCTTAATGCCCAGAGTTGCCGAGTGTGATCCCTGGTTAGAGTAGGCACTGAGGTGAGAATTATTGAGTCCGTTGACCCTGGTCCACGACCCTGCCGCGTCGGGAATTGAACCCTGGTCCCGGGCCGTTCTCTGCTTCCGGGTCTGCCGCCTCTAACCAGTGAGCCACACCACTCCACATGTGTGGTGGCATATTTATTCTTAAAATGTATACCTACATGTACGGAGTTCGAAACACTCATGGTGGAAACTAAGGGCCATATTTATGACCCGGTTTGCGTCACTCTTGCACCATGCAGTGTGGTGCTAGGAGCGATGGAAACCGTAAGTCATATTTTTGAAGCCACGTATAGTAATTTCACATGGTTTGAGTGGGCCCAAAAATGTGGAGTAACGCAATGCATTGCTAATCACTGTGTTGTGTTACTCTGCCCATATGCCTTCCATTGGCACTGTGTGCGTGCTCCCATACAACTCCCATGGATTTTGATGCATTACCAAATTTACAAGACCTTGTAAACCTGGGAATGCGCCAAAAAGATACACCTCCCCAGGGGAGGCGTAATGAGGAGAAATATATTTATTTCTCCTCACATGTTTCTCTTTCTAAGTGTGCTGCATACTGCAGCACACATAGAAAAAGGGAAAACATCTCAGGATTGTTTGTACACAAGAAGGTGTCACTTCCTGCTCAAAAATAATCCTGCCTACAACGCAGGCGCCATTGCACTATGGTGCAAGGGTGCCTGCCTTGGCACTATAATGTCTAAAGGTGCAGACATATGGAAAAAGGACAGGAATGCACCATATTGAATTAACACAGTGCATTCCTGCCCTGTCCCTGTGATGCAGGGCAGCACAGCAAAGTGACTTGCTGTGTTGCCCTGCACCACAAACCTCAAAATATGGCCTTAAGTTTAAAAACTATCTCCTTTACTTCTGCCAGAAATTCTCAAAACGATTCCTGGCAGGTATAAATGCATTCATAGACTGTGTAGTTAAATGAATATTAAGTAATTCTAGAAAATAACTGGAAAGCATTGTAGGTCACGCCTACATTTCTACATTGATTAAAATGTTTTACCAGTTAAGGGAAAAAAGTATGCAGTTATACATAGGGCTACATTCCCAATGTGTGAAAGTCTATGCAATGGAGTTACCCCCCCGCCCCCCCAGCCCTCCCTCAGCGCCTTAAGACCCTCGCGGGTGAGTAGCGCGCTTACAATTCCCTGATTGATTGATTGATTGATTGATTGATTCTGCGCATGGGGACTGTATCACCATGGAAGACGTCACATGACATTCTCAGAAATATACCTGGAAATCTCCATGTGGCGTGCCTTTCTAGACATATTTTTGTGTCACACATGCCATATATAGGTACTGCTATGCTATGTACAACTTTTACTTGTCTCTTACTCATGCATGTGAGAATGATTGTGACTGCCAGTGGGGGCGCTTCGAGATTGAGTATCAAAGTGAACTACTTATCACAGAATACTTACAGATTTACAGTGAAGCCTCCAAATTAATTTACAACAGCAAAAGTAGCAGACTTTTAAATAGGCCTGGGCGGAATGTTTAATTCCGCTGGCAGTATTAAAGGAATTTACTAATTCTGTGGTACTCTTGTAATTCGGAATTAGAAATAAATCCTGCTGTTCCACTAGCATAATTAATCTGTAATTAATTACGTTTCTATAGAGGGCTAGAAAAGGCAGCAGTCCCCCTGTGTTTAAAAATGACTGCATATCAAAGTTTAATCTTTAGAAAGCACAACAGTGCATACAAATTGACTCTTTTACATCCTCTGCACTAATCACTGCAGAGTATGTAAGGGCTGATGGGTATGCACTGAAGTGCATACCCCTCATTGTTGCTACATACTCTGCAGTAATTACTGCACAGTATGTATGGGCACCAAGGGGTATGCACTGAAAGGATCTTTAAACAAGACGGGGAGAAGGAGCAGTCTCTCCATGTTTGAAAAACACTGCAGATTAAACTTTCATCTGCATTGATTTTTACACATAGAGCACTCTTCAAAATCACTCAGCCTTCTTTTTAATCACTTCACATACATGCATACTACTCAGCAGTGATTACTGCAGAATATGTAAGGGCACCAAGAGGTATGTACTGCAGATTGATAGAAACCACTGGGTACCACTTGGTGGCAGCGCCCATAACTGTGTGGCATTGCATGGCCTCATAGATATGGAGTAAGGCAAGACAGCGCAAAGCACTGCGGTGCCTTAGTTTGCATCAAGGAGGCGTTCCATGGGCGATGCGGTGGGTATTCCCAATCAACACCTATGGATTTTCACTCTGCCCCAGATTTACAATAACACGGGGGCGCTAGGTGGCGCATGACAAAATGGGCGCATGCCTGTGAGGCTCTGGCTGCCTTGCTCCCTGATATTTCATTTCTCCTCAGCCTCTGCTGAAGAATCCGACAATCTGCACTGGGATCTGGTAAAACAAAGCATCTACCATCTCCGGTGTTAATTTCGGCTGGGAGCTACGCTCCGTGTGGTGAATGGAGCCGCGTACGAGGAGCGGCGTGGTACACTGATCTTCCGCTTGGGGCTCTGTGCGGCTGCAGCGCTCACTCGAGAGTTGCGGCACCCCTCGTGGTTGGTGGGCCTCGCTGGGCTCGGACACAGTCTGCAGGGAGGCACGGGCGCGCTGCCTACTGTGCCCGCTAACAGAAGGATTATACGCTGACATGCAGGGATACCAGCAGTGAGTGGTGCGGGTCCGCGTGTCTTTCTCTGCCATGGCCTGCTTTGGCAGACTCATGTGATGCTGTTTAGGACTTCTGACTGGGGCATACCAGCCTCTGTGCCTGCCTGGGCTTGTTTAGGCACGGCACCAGGAATTGAGCGGCTGACATATTCCTGTGACTGGTGGTTCTCTAATATGCACTGCCTTTACTAGTGCCTACCACGGAGGGCTGAGATTGGCACTGTGGAGCGAACTGCAACCCTCCCTGGACTTTATGCATTATTCACTGTGTGCTTGCTTCCTTTTGCCTGGCGTGAAGACACTGTGGCTTCATCGACTGATACCATCCAGGTACGGTGTGCTTGCAGTGGACTGCGGCTTGGAAGGGCAGCCCTTGTCTACATTCTCCGTGGTGTCACAAAGGCACGATAAACACCGTATTGACCGTACCTGCATCTTATCTGCTTACCACAACAACAACTCCAACTGCATAGGGATTATTTGGAGCACGGATGCACGGCTCTAGCTGACGCAATGCCCCGAATTGCTCCTATACACTAGAGATTTGAAGAGAGGTGAGAGCCCCTAGGTATCTGCGGGGCCTGGGTTTGCGGTGGAACCCATCTGTCATCTTTGTGCTGCCTTCCCACGTTTTGGGCCCGCTGGGCGAAGTCTCACATACACATGCCTGGAGGGGAACATACAAACTTTGCGGCTGTCATGGGCAAGCCGGATGGTCGAGAGCCGAAGCTGGTGTTCGAAGGCAAGAAGGTGGCCACACACTCAAACTCAGAGGACTTAAGCCCGGCAACCAGTGAGATGGCAGGGAGAAGAAGTCAAGTTGTTGCTTCTGGCCTTGCAACACAGCATGTCAGATTTGTCCGGGAAAATTGTCACCATAAATACTGGCCTGGATTTTCTTGTCCAGAAGGTGGGTAAACATGATGGGCAGTTGATAGAAGCGGAGCGGCGTATATCGAAAAATGAAGATGTCACCTCTCAAATGCAGCAACAGGTGTTCCACATGGATAAGTTGCTTAAAGTAACTGCCACAAAGAACGAAGACCTGGAAGCCCACAGCCGCCAAAACAACATCAGGGTCATGGGTATTCAAGAAAGCACCAACGCGGGTTGTATGGAGAAGTATGTTTAGATATTTCTGCGTGGTGCCAGTGACGGAGATCTCTTCTCCTCCCAGTTCATAGTGGAACATGTGCACCGCTCCCTGGGGCCTTGGCCCCCTCCTGGCGGTCCCCCTAGGCCAATTGTGACTCGACTCCTCAATTACCGAGATCGCTGCCCTGAAGCTGGCAAGAGAGCATAAGAACTTGCCATTTGAGGGAGTGGAATTCACAATTTGTCCCTATTTCACTGTGGCAGTGCAAGAGGCGCAACGAAAATGTATGGGAGTTAAACAAAGCTCCAGAAAGCCCAGAACGAGTACGTCCTTTTATATCCGGCTCACCTGCAGGTATCCTATCGTGGGAAAAGCACCATCTTCACAAATCCGCACCAGGTGGAGGAATTCTTAAAATTTATCCATCATCGCTCTCCTGGGGATACATCAGAAGACTGCGCTTCTAGGTCACCTTCTCCTTAAACGGATTAATGACGTTCATCGGACGGCAACCTGTGGTGCAAAGTACGTGATCTCTCATGAGACTGGGGCTGTTCGATTGGTTCTACTGCATATAGCCCCTGAGGTCCGATCTTTGAGGCCTGCCAATGTTGCTGTGCTGGCCTGGTGGTGGTGAGCCAATGGCTATCAGCTGCATCCAGATAAGTAACTTTTAATGATGCAAGCACCATGTTAATTCCCGTTGTAAACTACGTTTTTATGGCAGATGGTAACTCTCTATGTTGATGTTGGCAAACCCCTCCTCCCCCTGGCCAGTTCTCTCTCCTTTTGGAACATGAAGTCTACCGCTGTCTCTGGAGGCGGGAGGAGAGGTGTTTGTGTTTCCCTAGTGACCCCTCACATGGGAAATCCCCCTCACTACTGTTTTTTTCATTTTGGTCACACTTTACGAACTTTCTCTATTTTTTATGCATTTTCATGGCTTTATTGGGGTTCGAAGGGGTGGGCTAAATCCGACACAATTGGGGTGCCACTGTGGGTGGGGGTGGGTAGTTTTTTGGTTATTGTACTCTGGATGTTCCAACATGATACATCACCAGCTATATACACCGATTCCCATGGCAACACTTACAGGTGGATCTATTCATATGGCATAATTTATTACCCTGTTACATCATAGGTATGGCATCGAACACTGACCCCTTACAGATAAATTCACTCATGTGAAATGTTAGGAGCCTGGGCAACCCCAGTAAATGTCAACAACTTTTGGCGTACCTAGATCGACACCATGTTGACATAGCAGCAGTGCAGGAAAAACACACTGCTCCCCATAGGTTGCCATGCTTGGCAATAGGTGGGCATCAGCCAGAATCTTCTCATCTTATTCGTTCAATTCACGGTGCACACTCATCCTGATAAGGAAGGAAACTTCCTTTGTCTTGAGTGGTTCGTTGGAGGACCCCTCGGGTAGACATTGCCTGCTCTGGGGTGTCTTGGGTGCTCAGCCAGTCACCTTGGTTTGTTGCTATGGACCCAACATTGATGGCCCCAACTATTACACCTCTCTCTGTGGGCAGATTCTAAAAGTGGGATCACCACATGTCCTCTGGGGGGGGATTTTAATACGACATTATGTCCTACACTAGACCGGTCTCACCCCCAACCTTGCCATTACACACAAACACAGGAGGGAGGGCACGTACCAAACTACCACACTACCGCCCGGGCCGCTTGGTCTCGCCTAGATTATTGGATTGTAACTCATGGTGTGGTGCTTTGTATTGCGTCCGTAACATATATGGCCAGAACATTCTCAGATCATTCACCTGTGCTTCTGCAGGTGACCTTCCCTGTTCCACTGCTCCCCCATTTAGCTGGCGACCGGTGCCAGAGACACAATTGGACATTGTTTTTGAGGCCAAACTGGGTGAAGAAATTTCAGAATTTTTATACCGTAACAAAGGTTCAATAGCCAGCATCTGTACTCTTTGGGAAGCTTTTAGAGTCATGGCTTGGGTTTCTGTATGGCAAAAAGCTTTCGGGTGCTCCGTGACATTTGACGTAAAACCAAAGGGGATGATGAACGGAGTGTTAAGCACTGCAAGCACTCACCCCCAGTCAACTGATCTGGGTTTAATCCATCATCATTCTTTAGCTCACTCTGCCATCTCAGTTCAGACAAATCAGTCTGACACTGTGCCTCATGGGAACAGTCCAGCCCAAACTGCCAAGCCATGTCTTCCCTAGACCGGAAACAAGCATCCTGGGACTGGTTTCTGGCGAATCAGTCGTCATCAGCCAGGTTAGCTTGAATCCAGTGGCAAAGTGAGCAAGGGACCCACGTCTGGGCATACCCAGCCAACTTAGGGCAAACAAAGCAAAACCAAAGGGGATGATGAATGGAGTGTTGAGCAATGCAAGCACTCACCCCGAGTCAACTGATCTGGGTTTAATCCATCATCATTCTTTAGCTCACTCCGCCACCCCAGTTCAGACATTGCCATATGCAAAACAGTCTGACCCTGTGCCTCATGGGAACAGTCCAGCCCAAACTGCCAAGCCATGTCTTCCCTAGACCGGAAACAAGCATCCTGGGACTGGTTTCTGGCGAATCAGCCGTCATCAGCCAGGCTAGCTTGAATCCAGTGGCATAGTGAGCCAGTGACCCATGTCTGGGCATACCCTGCCAACTTAGGGCGAACAAAGCACAACCAAAAGGGATGATGAACGCAGTGTTGAGCAACGCAAGCACTCGCCCCCAGTCAACTGATCTGGGTTTAATCCATCATAATTTTTTAGCTCACTCAGCTTGTGTCGACTGGAGGGTGAGCTCAAAATGTTAGAAGCCGATATGTGGCGTGAGCCTTCGGGCACACAGAGAGCTGTACTGCGGGACAAGCCCACCGAATATACGGACACTGCTGAGCCAGAGGAAGCACTTCATTGCACGTTGCTATGGGGAGGGAGAGAAGCTGGGCATGGTGCTTGCCATGGTTGTACAAAAACCCAGATTCACTACTTACATTTTAGACATGCTGGACGTGCCGGGAATGCACCACATAGACAGACGTGACATTCTTAACACGTTCACCTCATTCTATCAATCAATCAATCAATCAATCAATCAATCAGAGTACTTATAAAGCGCGCTACTTACCGGTGAGGGTCCCAAGGCGCTGAGGGGCGGGGTGCTACTACTGCTTAAAGAGCCAGGTCTTGAGGCGAGTAGGTCTTACGTCTGCCGTATGTGGATAGGGAGGGTGTTCCCGGTCTTGGCGGTGAGGTAGGAGAAGGATCTGCCGCCGGAGGTCATTCTTTGGATGCGGGGGACAGCGGCGAGGGCGAGGCTGGCGGAGCGGAGCTGGCGGGTGGGGGTATGGAAACTGAGTCTGCTGTTCAGGTAGGCTGGTCCGGCGTTGTGGAGTGCTTTGTGTGCGTGGGTGAGGAGCTTGTAGGTGATCCTCTTGTCAATGGGGAGCCAGTGTAGGTCTCTCAGGTGGGGTGTGATGTGGCTGTGGCGGGGGACGTTGACGATCAGTCGGGTGGAGGCGTTTTGGATGCATTGTAGTCATCGTAGGTATTTGGCTGGGATTCCGGCGTAGAGTGCATTGCCGTAGTCCAGTCTGCTGCCTACGAGGGCCTGTGTCACCGTTTTTCTTGTTTTGGTTGGGATCCACTTGTAGATCCTGTGGAGCATGTGGAGGGTGTTGTAGCAGGAGGAGGAGACGGCATTGACCTGCTTAGACATGGAGAGGGAGGAGTCGAGGATGAATCCTAGATTGCGTGCATGGTCCGTGGGTGTTGGTGCTGTTCTATGAAACGCTATACACCTCCCAGCATGCCTCCCCAGATTTTAATCCTTTTATGAAGGACGTTGCCTTGGGATGGATGGGAGACTCCCAATGGGAGTTTCTAGCTGCACCTTTTGAGATAGATGAGTTTAGAGAGGCGCTTATGAAAATGAAATCCGGAAAGGCCCCGGGATCTGATGGCCTCCAGAAGATTTTTATAAGACCTACATGGACCAGTTGATACCTATATTGTGAGAAGTCTATGAGGAGGCCTTGGAGGCTCAAATTCTTCCGGTTACTATGAGGGAGGCTCTCATCATCTCCCTGCTAAAGCCAGGCAAACCTGCGGATGAATGTAATTCATACAGGCCTTTATCTCTTATTAACATGGATACGAAGATCCTTTCCAAGCTCCTGGCGAATTGACTTAGTCTCTTGATGAGAAATTAGTGTTATCAGATCAAGCAGGTTTTATACCTGGGAGAGTTACCGCTCACAACCTGCGCACTATTCTCCATAATGCATAGTGTATATCCTCAGCTGGCGCTCGGGTGGTCTTTTTAGATGCCATGAAAGCTGTTGACTTGGTGGAATGGGATAACCTATTCATCATACTACAATGCATGGGTCTCCCAGTTGGATTCCTTTAGTGGATACGCCTTCTTTATGCCTCCCCCATCGCTCGGGTACGAATAAATGGGCATATCTCCTCCTCCATCATACTTACGAGAGGCACTCGTCTGGAATGGCAAACAACCACGTCTGCAGTGGGAAATACTCACTCGTCCATATTCAGAGGAGGGATTGACATGCCCAATTTTGAATTGTATTATCTGTGCGCCCATGCGACTTTGCGCACTACTGGTTTCATCCCCCCCAGGTACACACACCAGGTTGCCACAGAACACTGGTTGGCGCATCCCATCCCACTGGATGGGGTCATCCTGTTGGTGCCTGAAAGCAGGCCAGCGGGACCGTATTAAGTTAACTGCACTATCAAAGCCTGGCAGCACCTCCTTCATATGCTTAAGGCGCTGATGCTCTACTCTCCACTACTTCCACTCACATACCATCCGAAAATGCTACTACTACTAGAAGGGATATTCTCCAAGACTTAATCCAAATATCAGATCCTTAACTGGGGTGACATTTATTTTTTCATGTAAACTGTACATTTAAAGATATGGCACAACTCTTTCAAAAAACACAAGCATCCTTTATGGATTTGTCCGGTATTAGAGAATACACACCATCATATCCTAAGGAATCCCCCACAGTTGCCCCACTGCATTACATGCAGCGTGCCCCTGAGGCTTCGTATTTGGTGTCGACCCTATATAACAATCTCTACACAGAAATCTAATACACTTCATGCCTGGCTTGCGCCAAGTGGAGCGTGAAACTGGGATATGACATCACAGACAAGCAGTGGGACTACTGTTGCAAACAAACTGAGCTTGTCTCCTTGAATAGTAGGGTCCGTATCACACACTGCAAATTCTTACACCACACATATTACACTCCTGTCAGACTACATCGCTATGGCCTACCAGAGAATGCGCAATGTGATGGATGCAAATCAGATAATGCTGATTTTTTTCACTTGTCATGGTCCTGTGAGGCAGTACATCACTATTGGCAACAGGTATTCGAAGTCTTGGCACTCATGACTCTATTGGAAATACCAATGTCTCCACTGTTGGCGTTTTTAGGGAATGCCAAGGTGATTCCAGCCGCCCAGTGTAAGTTTGTCAACTTTAGCATACTGCGTGTAGGGTGGCTTGCAGATGGGGTAGGGACAGGGCGCCGCAATTCAAGGAATGGCTATGTGACCTGATTCTGTGGCAAGAGCAGCTGAATACTTATACTGGATTAATCCCCGCCCCTTTCAGACCTCGAGATATATGGGCCCCCGGACCATGTACCTCACTGAACACCCACTTGCTTAGGATACTGTCATGAATTCACTGCCTTTATAAATGTTTACTCTAGCATAAAAGCAAATGGATGAATGCATTCTGTATTTTTGCACAGAGGTTCATCAGCTACATTGCTTGCTTGCTCCCCATTGTTATTCTTGTGAGCCTCCTTTCTCGACCTGAGCAAGATGATGCCCTCCAATAGATACATGATGCTATGTTGAAGAGACTCAAACAAATTTGCCGATAAGGTGTATATTTCCTTTTTGTATCATGTTTTGCCTTGCTCGAGTGTCTTTACATATGCTGGAACCATATGTTTGTTTGCAAAATAAAAAGTAAAATAAAAAAAATAAAAAAAAGATTTACAATAACACGTAAACCTGGGGCAGCGCCGAAGCCCCACACCTCCCCTGAGCAGGTGTAACAAGGAAAAATGTTTTCATTTCTCCTCGTTTTTTCCTCTTTCCTTGTGTGCTGCATTCTGCAGCACATATAGAACAAGAATAATACCTCTCTAGATTGTTTATGGGCCCCTTCCTGTACAAAGACAATACTGCCATCAACGGAGGCACCCATGCATCATGGTGCAAGGGTGCCCATGTTGGCCCTAGAAGGCATATTGTCCACCACTGCAGAGGGAAAGGACAGGAATGCACTGTATTTAATAAATAATGTGTATTCTTGCCCTTCCACATTGGCGTAGGGCAGCGAAGCACAACGACTTGCGGCACTGCCCTACACCAATTCCTTATAATTGAGGGCCATAGTTTTTACGTCCAATGCACCAGAAGTTTGAGAACAAGGGCTGCAGGAAATGTTGGGGCCATATTTACCACCTGGTCAGAACAGGTAGTAAATGTATGGTGATACCCTTGGAACAAGGGAAACCTGTAGAATTCCAAGCTATAAAACCAAGTCCATACAGTTTTTCTGCATTCTAGAAAAACATCATAATTGCACGGTGCATGCAGTGTGTTTTCTGTGTGGATTTAGCTCTCCGCCAGTGCCACACAGCTCATAATCAAGGCCTAAAGATGTTGGTTATTAGGGGCCATGTTCACCAGTTCATGTAACTTTTTGATTTCATGTCTTCGCATGACATTTCCTGTATTCACCCGTCTCTGTTTGTCCATGGGGACTCAAAGTCATGACCTTTTGGTTATGTCAGTCCTAGTGCCATTTCCAATTACAACCGCCTGTAAGCTGAGTTGTGCTGTGTTTGTGGCCTTGCTAAGATTTCAAGCAGCATATCGGTCAATTAGCTGACGGGCTTTTTTAGTTTTTTCCAGGAATCACTTATAGTTGGTTTTACCTACTTAATATGTTTCATGAAATAACATTAATCATCAGATGTAAAAAACACAACACAACTAGGTTCAGAAGATGAGTTCCTTTTTACTTTTTAGATATATAAATAAATAAATGGCTGCAGGTAAAACCAATTATACGTGATTCCCGATAGAACCATTGTTTTTCTTTTGCATACCTACTCAGGTTCCGAGGGTTACTGGGTTACCCATTATCTTTAATGGGTAGTTTTTTCCAGGAGGCAGCTAATGGTCCCTTACAACTGTGGGAATGTGCCTGTGTGTGTGTGTAAATGTGCGTGTCTGTATAGCTCTTGCAGCCTGATTCATGTAGGCAATAGCGCTCGCAAAAGGGCCAGATTCTGAGAATCTGGCCCTTTGCGAGTGCGATTTTTGCATTTGGTATTCATGATACCAAATGCAAAAATCGCTATTTAAGAAGTCGCAAATATGCGAGGAATAGCATTTAAGGAATCTCTATTAGAGATTCCTCAAATGCTATTCATGACACATCCTGAAATTGCGATTTAGCACTTTTGGGGCCGCTATTTACCGAGAGGTCAGACCTGTCGGTAAATAGCAGAAACTCAGAAAAATGCTTTTAAAATCATTTTTCTAAGTTGCATGTTGCACACACACATGTCCTTTGGACATGTGTGTGCGCAACACCTGTCCAAATGTGCATTTTAGGGGTGCTACAGGGCGTCCTTTGGACACCCCTGGCACCCTTTCAGTCGCTATCTCATTTGCGAGTAGCAAATTGCTACTCGCAAATAAGGGATACTCCCCATTCATTCCTATGGGCCTCTTGGCCCATAGGAATGAATGGGGAGTATTTGCGAGTAGCAAATTGCTACTCGCAAATAAAGAACATGTAGGAATCGCTATTTTATTAGCAATTCCTACATGAATGCCGTTTTGCGTGTCCTCAATAGCGAGTCGCTATGACTCGCTATTAGGGACACGCATAACGGATTGTACATGAATCAGGCTGTTAGTCCTGTCAGAAGCTGATCCCCTTCTATTCACTCTTAAAATAGGCCTTCCCTGGTATTTTACACTGTGCGATCAATCTCTGCAGCGTTTTGGGTGTGCTTAATCTATACAATTCTGCGTGCTGCAGATTGCTCCATTGATAATGCCTGTAGTTGTAATTAAAAAGGGAACAGTTTATTATTCCTACCGAAGTTCCTATGCGATCTGGCTTTTGCATGCACATGGCTTACAATAGCAAACCATTTAAGTGTGAATAGGCATTTTACATTGACCAGGCACAGAGCCAAAATTTAACATGAGCAGCCAACTTGATGTGAGCAAACACTAACATAACATGCATGCAAAAGGAGGCCCTAAATCATACTACAATATAGGCAAAACTACTCCCTTTCTTGTTCGGGGAATGCACAATAACTGGGGCAAGCTTCATAGAACGCAGAGTTCAAGTTTGAATGAGACAGAACCAAGTTCAGGAATTTTGCCAAACGAGAATAGGGAGTAAAAATTCGAATTAAATTAACCAAGTCAGTGAACTCAATCACGGGCGGCCATGGTGTGTAAAAAGACCTCAAAAATTAAGAAAAATATTAATGCTTTAAAAAAAATATTCACGAGTTCAGTACGTGTTTATGAAGCAGAAAAAAATCTGTACTTCAATCCAACAGAGTATAAGCACCAAACGTTGCTACTGCCACCTGCAGGAAGTGAACATTTCAACCATCCAATTAAGTAAAGGGAAAGAACATACATGTTCCTCGATTGCCGGAGCCTCTAGTACCATCAGAGGACAACTCGGGCTAACTTCAAGATAGCTGCGCGCCAGAAAGTCAATGACTGCAGTCCAAATGTTCCAATTGACTAAAACCCAAAGAGCCGCTGTGTAGCCATAATCCCGGCACTAGAATAATCTAGTTCATGAGCAACTAAGGGACTCATTAGTAGATTAAAATCCAGGTCAGGAGACACCGTTTTTCACTGGGACACAAATCCAGGGCCCATTCAAATCCACAATCCAGGCATAGGAAAACAGACTGCCCGCAAGTGAAGAATGAAAACCGGAAAGATAAACCAAACGCCACACCAGAGGCAGCGATCCATAGTATTCTAGCATCCGGTTATGAAGGTGGAGCAGCCGGGACAGATCATCGTGGGGCACAGATTGTGCATCCATTTTGCAGTAAACAAATTAACAGCAGTATGCCCGCGCCTAAAGACAGGAGCAAAGGGAAACAGCCAAAGACACTAGAAAAAGCAAACTGAAAAAATGCAGAGATCACACCACATATAGGGGTCTCTTAGGATGGTGGACGGATGCATGACCGCTGGGCTGGAGGTGGCGGAAAATGCACCTCATCGTCTGCCAGCAGCGGGCCTTCCGTCCGCCATATTAGGAAGGGGAACTGGGCACATTTACCGTCCGCTGCGTAAAAATGTGAACCGCCGCGGGAACACACCAGACACCATGGCGGACAGAGCCAATCCAGGCTCCCGGCCATGCGAAATGAGGTCCCGACCGTCCGCAATATTACGATGTCGCAAACAAACCAGAACACCGCAGCGAAAACACCTCCATCTCATAGACGGCGGAAGCACCACAACGGAGAGGGAAAGCATTGCCACGAGACCCACCTCACGGACCTGACCGCCATGGACCCCGCCCTACACGCTTTCCCGGCCCTGTTCCTACTTCACTACCAGCAAGTCATGCACCGTCGTGAACGCCGCCGCAGGTACGCAAGCATGCAACACACACATACAATGCCACAGCATGCATGAACACTGGTACCTGTCCACACCAGACACCCTGGTGGGGACAGGAACACACAGAAGTGCACCCACACCGGTCCCACCTCAGCACAATCACCCCCGCATCAGGCACACGCCGCCCACGCAACACCACAGCCTGCCCACGGATATTGCACGGTAGCGGTGCACACGCCAGAACCCAAGTGTCCAAGATACCAGCCAGGCAGGCAGGTAGGCATGGCCCGTCCACTCAGCCCACAGGGCCTCCAACCCACCACACACACAGAAGGCACACCACACACACAAGGAGACATGCAGGAGCATCAACAAGTCCCCCAGCCACCCCCCCTCCCAGTCAGCTGCACATAGGCCATCCCTCCCCCAACCAGCTGGACATGCACTGAATGTTGGGGTGAACATGAACACAAGACACCTGACCACAGGAGAAGTGTGGCTCAGGGGTTAGAGGCGGCAGACCTGGAGCTTGAGTTCGGCCCGGGACCAGGGTTCAATTCCCTGCCTCGGCGGGTCTTGGGCTCAAAATTCCACGGACTCGATAATTCTCGCTCCGGTACCTTCTCGACTCATGGGTTCACACTCTGCGACTCTGAGCAATAGCTTGCTTAATCTCCACAACGGCCCCTCGCGGTGGGATGCCTGGCTTTCACCTTGTGGATACCCTGCCAGGGTTATCTCACAGGGGAATACCAGGACGGGTTCCCTAAGCAAGCGCGGAGATGCCCCAGGGTAAGTCGTGCGCTATATAAGTTTCATTCATTTCATTTTACCACAGGGCAATGGCAGGGCATGTTGTAAATCAAAAGAAATCCACAATGCAAGTACACAACAAGCACGGACACTGACAAAGAACACAACATGAGTAACTGCCCTTATTAAACATCACAAAGATAGCACTCTGATGTACCCATGAGCCAGCCCAGTGGCCAGTACACATTGCAGGGCATGTCCATGAGAAGCTGCACAGCCAAGGGGCAAGATGCAGCACTGTTCCAACCAGGGCAATGAGAGAGTCCGGAGCATGTCCATGAGAAGCTGCACAGCCAAGGGGCAAGAAGCAGCACAGTTCCAACCAGGGCAATGAAAGAGTGCAGAGCATGTCCATGAGTAGCTGCACAACCAAGGGGCAAGAAGCAGCACAGTTCCAACCAGGGCAATGAAAGAGTACAGAACATGTCCATGAGTAGCTGCACAACCAAGGTGCAAGAAGCAGCACAGTTCCAACCAGGGCAATGAGAGAGTGCAGAGCATGTCAATGAGAAGCTGCACAGCCAAGGGGCAAGATGCAGCACAGTTCCAACCAGGGCAATGAGAGAGTGCAAAGCATGTCCATGAGAAGCTGCACAACCAAGGGGCAAGATGCAGCACAGTCCCAACCAGGGCAATGAGAGAGTGCAGAGCATGTCCATGAGAAGCTGCACAGCCAAGGGTCAAGATGCAGCACAGTTCCAACCAGGGTAATGAGAGAGTGCAGAGCATGTCCATGAGATGCTGCACAGTCAAGGGTCAAGATGCAGCACAGTTCACACAGAGCCAGTGGCCAGAACAGAGCAGGTAAATCTGAGGCAGCACAAGTGAGGGCACATTGCATCATATTACTAACAGGGCCAGTGGGCAGAACAGAGCAGGTACATCTGAGGCAGCATAAGTGAGGGGCACATTGCATCATAACTCAAACAGGGCCAGTGGCCAGAACAGAGCAGGTACATCTGAGGCAACACAAGTCAGTGACACATTGCATCATAACTCAAACAGGGCCAGTGGCCAGAACAGAGCAGGTACACCTGAGGCAGCACAAGTGAGGGGCACAATGCATCATATTACTAACAGGGCCAGTGGCCAGAACAGAGCAGGTACATCTGAGGCAGCACAAGTCAGTGGCACATTGCATCATAACTCAAACAGGACCAGTGGCCAGAACAGAGCAGGTACATCTGAGGCAGCACAAGTTAGGGGCACATTGCATCATAACTCAAACAGGGCAGGTGGCCCTAACAGAGCAGGTACATCTGAGGCAGCACAAGTGAGGGGCACATTGCATCATATTACTAACAGGGCCAGTGGCCAGAACAGAGCAGGTATATCCGAGGCAGCAGAAGTGAGGGGCACATTGCATCACATTACTAATAGGGCCAGTGGCCAGGACAGAGCAGGTACATCTGAGGCAGCCCAAGTGAGGGGCACATTGCATCATGACTCAAACAGGGCCAGTGGCCAGAACAGAGCAGGTACATCTGAGGCAGCACAGGTCAGTGGCACATTGCATCATAACTCAAACAGGGCCAGTGGCCAGAAGAGAGCAGGTACATCTGAGGCAGCACAAGTCAGTGGCACATTTCATCAGAACTCAAACAAAGCCAGTGGCCAGAACAGAGCAGGTATATCTGAGGCAGCACAAGTGAGGGGCACATTGCATCATATTACTAACAGGGCCAGTGGCCAGAACAGAGCAGGTACATCTGAGGCAGCAGAAGTGAGGAGCACATTGCATCCCATTACTAACAGGGCCAGTGGTCAGAACAGAGCAGGTACATCTGAGGCAACACAAGTGAGGGGCACATTGCATCATAACTCAAACAGGGCCAGTGGCCAGAACAGAGCAGGTTCATCTGAGTCAGCACAAGTCAGTGGCACATTGCATCATAACTCAAACAGGGCCAGTGGCCATAACAGAAGCAGGTACATCTGAGGCAGCACAAGTGAGGGGCACATTGCATCATTACTCAAACAGGGCCAGTGGCCAGAACAGAGCAGGTACATCTGAGGCAACACAAGTCAGTGGCACATTGCATCATAACTCAAACAGGGCCAGTGGCCATAACAGAAGCAGGTACATCTGAGGCAGCACAAGTGAGGGGCACATTGCATCATTACTCAAACAGGGCCAGTGGCCAGAACAGAGCAGGTACATCTGAGGCAGCACAAGTGAGGGGCACATTGCATCATATTACTAACAGGGCCAGTGGCCAGAACAGAGCATGTACATCTGAGGCAGCACAAGTGAGGGGCACAATGCATCACATTACTAACAAGGCCAGTGGCCAGAAACGAGCAGGTACATCTGGAGGCAGCACAGGGAAATGTGGTGCATATACACTGCCATGGACAACAACACAGCCAGGGTGCCTGCAATGTCCAGCCAGCAATGTGAAAGAGATGTGTGTGAGGGGGACGTAAACTCACGCCAGAGAATCAGGTGGACTGTGTACTATCAGAGGTGCAGACACACTGGCAGCACCTGACATAGGAGACTGAACAACAGACTAAGCATGGGCGAATTTTGCGAATCTCGCGTTCGCGAATTTTGCGGATTTGCGAACTCGCAATCCGCAAAATCCGCGAATTCTCGCGAATTTGCGGATTTTTTTTTGTGTTCGCGCGGGTTTCTGCCAGGTCGCGAGGGTTTTTGTACAATTTCGCAAACGCGAACTTACCTGTCGGGTCACAAGTTTTGCGAACTTGTTGTTTCTACGTGTCCAGCCTGTTTGGGACACTCTTCTTCATCACTGCCACCCTCTGTCACCACTGCCACTCTCTGGTTCACCCATGCCACCCTCTGGCTCACCCATGCCACCCTCTGTTTCATCACAGCACCCTCTGGTTGTCCAGTGTACATTATTGTGGCAAAGCAAAGCACACCTTCCCTGCCTCAAGTGACCTGAATTAATTTGGGGCCGATTAATGTGTCACAGAATATTTTTTTAGCTGGCACCTGCTTCCTTAGTGCTTCCTGATGAGTGATATTTTGCACTTGCTAAGTGCTTTCATTGTTACAAAATTAGTTACAACACCTGCCCTGCCCCAACTGACAATAATGAATTAGGGGCTGATTAATGTGTCACTGGATTTGAACTTCCAGCCTGGCTCCTGCTTGTCTCCCTTAGCTGAAATTCAGGACCTTTGTGGCATATGTGTAACTATTCTGAGGGTCAGAGCAGGGTCACATAATAGTTGCAAGTAGGCAACTGAACTCTGGAGGGGCCCCTCAGGAAGCACTACAGGAAATGGCTACTAATGATGAGCTTGAACTTTTGAACCTGGTAAGTAGTTTCAGTTTTGCTAAGATCGTATTTCTGCAATTTAGCGCTTATTCGCGGGGCGCGAAGTTGAACTGGGATGCCGCGAACTCACGCGAACAGTGCGAGCAAGCCATAAAATCCGCTGCTCGCGGATTTGCGGATTTTGCGGGAAATTGGCGAATCTCGCGGATTGCGAATTTACCGAAAATCCGCAAAATCCGCGAGCGGAACGGATTTTCCGCCCATACTTACAACAGACACAGCGCTAGCATCTGATGCATGAGAGATAGCTCCATACACAGTGGCAGTACCTGATACAGGAGAGTGAACAACAGACACCATGCAAGTATATTCTACATGAGAGTGAACCACAGATACAGTCCTGGTATCGGAGACAGGAGAGTGAACAACAGACACAGTGCTAGTATATAATACATGTGAGTGAACAACAGACACAGTGGCAGTACCTGATACAGAAGAGCGAACAACAGACACAGTGCTAGTATCTGACACCTGAGAGTGGACAACAGACACAGTGCCAGTATCTGACACATGAGAGTGAATTGCAGCTGAGGTAGTGACATCACTGTACTGATGACCCACGGGGCTGTATGGTCCAGGAGGCTGGATGGCACTGGGAGCTGGAGACAGCTGTACAGGAGAGACAGTATGAGGCTCAGTTGTTTGCGGTGTGTGTCTACGCTTTTTGGGGATCTGTGAGCTCGGTCTGGACTTGACAGGATTGGGAAGTGGTGCTGGCTCCACAGACACACTTTGCATCAAAGGTGGGCCATGTGCTGGTGGTGGTCTGCTCTCTGAGGGACGTGCTGGACCCTGCTGAACGCTTGCTCTGGCCCAGCCTCCTGCCCTCAAACACCCGTGTAAGAGGGGACCTCACAGCACTGTACTCTCTCCTCAGCTTCACAGGGGTGGTGGTGGGAGTCGAGGTATGGGGTGAATCGACCTCTGAGACAGGTATCTTACGATCCCTCACCAACACCAGCTTCAGGGGAGGCATGGCTGATGGCTGTATGTCCTCGGTGGATGTCTTGTCCCTGGGAGGTGCCTTGTTCTTGGGAGATGCCTTGTCCTTGGGAGGTGCCTTGTCCTTGGGAGGTGCCTTGTCCTTGGGAGGTGCCTTGTCCTTGGGAGGTGCCTTGTCCCTAGGAGATGCCTTGTCCCTGGGAGGTGCCTTGTTCTTGGGAGATGCCTTGTCCTTGGGAGGTGCCTTGTCCTTGGGAGGTGCCTTGTCCCTGGGAGATGCCTTGTCCTTGGGAGATGCCTTTTCCTTGGGAGATGCCTTGTCTTTGGTATGTGCCTTGTCCTTGGGAGTGGTCATGGATGGGGACGCCTGAGTGCCATGTGTCTCATCTGAGGGCAGCTTACGTCGTGCCCTGCCCTGCCTCTAGCTTTTCCAGAGGATGGTCTCTGTGGCCTGTGTTGCTTTGCCTGCTGCTTGTGTTGTCTCCGTGTGCCATATCCAGAGTGTGAGGCAGGATCAGAGAGGTCACTCTCCTCTGTTACAGCCTGTGGTGTGGACGCAGGGACAGAACTTGAACTTTGGGCATGTGACAGCTGAATGGCTGCCATCACTTTCTAGGACAAGCACTGGATAGTCCTGTGTATACCAGCCGCATCCCCATGCATCCCCTCCATGAAAGCTAACACCTGGCCCAACTTCCTGTCGTGGTCCAGGAATGCATTTAGCATGTTAGTCTGACCCACTTACATCTGGCACAGCAGGTCAACTGCCTCAGCACTGAGGGCAGTTTGGCACACAGGGTCAGGTGCATCGGTGCCTGGACCAAAGGACACTCTGCGTCTCCGACTCTGGTGAGCACGGGTAGTACTTGTTGCAGTTTGCGGTAGGGTGGGCCCTGTACGCTGTGTGCCGGTTGAGGGGGTCGATTTCCCACTCCCTGTGTCACCTAACAATGAAGACTCACCCCCGCTGTCGGATGACGAGGATGTTGGTGCTCAACACGTGAGTCCTCATGGACACTACTGCCACCCTCAACGATGCTGCTCACATCTGTCTCGGTCGTATCCTGTCTTACATCAGAGCATGATGCATTGTCATCAACTGCTTCTGTGTTCTGTCTGACACTGCCCTCATCCAATGCTGAAAGATAGAGAGATGTGGGTACACGTAAGTGCCAGAGTCCCAAACTTCATAGGCTAGTTGCGGACAGACCTGGAAGTCCAAACAACATATCGTACACAGCCTGTGCATCCACAACCTCCCTCACCTATCCACATTAGCACAAATTACCTGTACATGTGAAACATGTGCGTCAAACATCCATGGCACGTCAATGCGGACCACTATGCAGGTGATGCTATGAAGCCACAGATCTGATTGCCAAATACAGGGCCAGACACAGGAATGGACCATGTATGTCTTGCTGGTGGAAAGCCATGACAACTGCACACAAAACAGAGTCCATTCACAGGCAATTGATGCACACTGCCAACATCACAGAGGCAAGTACTGGCTCTGAGCTGCAACCTATGTGGTCACTCATTAAGAAAATGAGCCCATACTGTAGACTCACCCCCAGATTCCTGCTGTTCCTCCCTCAAACGTGCAGCCAGATCAGGATGTGTCACTGCTAGGATGCGTGCCATCAGTGGGGTCATGGTACGGTGTGCCAACCTGCCAGCACGTGGATTAACCCCTAGTGTCATCTCTGCCACGTTCCTGCGGAGCCTGGAGATGTCGTTCCACTGCTTGTGGCAGTGTGTATGTCGCCAGTTGCACACCCCCATGGCACAAACCTCGCGAGCTATGCCATAATATTACGCTGGTGAAGTTTGAGCTACGGATTTGGGAGGTAAGAGGAAGACATGTCAGTGTACATTAGTCAGTCAACACAGGCACACTGTACATGTGAATCACATAAACATAGCAGGGGAACAGCAGATATGGCTGGAAGGTACATATGCCATGAGACTAGGGGCCCGATGTAGGTAAATCCCATTTACCGAATTTGAAATACCGAATTTTACCGATTCGGTATTTCAAAATCGGTAAATGGGATGTAGGTCCCAACATCTGGATTTGTTACCGAATCCTTAACAATTCTTTAATTACCGATTCGGTAAATACCGAATCGGTAATGGCCATTCATTCCTATGGGCTTTGAAGCCCATAGGAATGATTAGGCATTACCGATTCGGTATTTACCGAATCGGTAATTAAAGAATTCACAAGGGTGCAGGGGGTGTCACTTTGACACCCTCTAGCACACCCAAAACGGGCATGTGTGCAATGTGGCACACAGACATGCCCTAAGGGCACGTCTGTCTGTCACATGGCACAGATGTGCATGTACACAGGAATCGGTATTTTACCATGGATTTGTATTCCATGGTAAAATACCGATTCTGTAAGCCATGTGCTGATGGGACATTGCCTACCTACATTGCATTTTCGGTAATTTTACCGAATCGGTATCATTACCGAATCGGTAAATTTACCGATTCGGTAATGATAACGATTCGGTAAAATTACCGAAAATGTGCCCCTACATCTCGATAGCCCTTTACCGATCGGAAACGGCCGAAAATCGGTATTTTCGGCCGATTCCGATCGGTAAAGGGCTACCTACATCGGGCCATAAGAGAAAAGGCATGGGGGCACACACATACTAGATAGCTGGGATGGGGAGTGGAACAGCACATGTACCAGCATACGGATATCTTCTTGCTGCCCATGGGTGAATCAGATGTCATATCATTGTAGCAAATCAGCCTGTGAGTGAACCAGACAAACCCCACAATGTCCAGGCAGGGCTGGAGCAGACCCACATTGCCCTCAAATGCACACCACCGAACGACATGGCCCTGGTGAAAAGGGATCTGTGCCATGGCCCCAACATGGAGGGACATGGACATGGAATTCCCACACCACCCCCACGGATTGTCACATGCACACAACAGACCTGAGTCAGCCTACTAATTGCTAGCCTTCATATGGCATGTGCTCTGAAACACTGCGTGCCTCACCCATCTCAAAGTGCGGACTGCGAATAATGAGGAACAGGGTACACATCACATCACCATGCACACAGCATGCCCAACTGTGTCCAACACAACCCCCCAGCATGCCCAGACAGCAGCTGCACAGAGTAGGTGCTGCACCCCATTCCCCCTCATTTACATCACACTACACTTACTAGCACTCCAGGGGCACCCTATAGCCTCCCATACTGGTTGAGCCACCCGTCCACGAGGACATCCAGCTCCTCAGTGGTGAAGGGACGGGACCGGGTCTGCACAACCCTCGCCATCACGGTGTCCAGGACACTGGCACAACAGCACCTGATTCTGTAGGGAGCAGGCAGCAGCAGGAAGAGGTGATGGGTGCAGGCAGCACTGGCTGGAGGCTGGATCTGCAGCAATAGCAGTGGGTGTTGTAGGGAGAAGGCAGCAGCAGGTAGAGGTGATAGGTGCAGGCAGTAGTGGCTGGAAGCAGTGGAGATGTGGTGCCTTATTCAAAACTCTCAACTGACTGGCCCCGCGGTGGCAGTGCACGCCTTCCCCGATTTTCAAACTTGCATTTAGCAACCGCGATGGCGGTTCCCATTGGCTGTTGAATCAGATGCCATGGTGGTGACACACTGACGCGGTCATGCGTGCGTTAACGCGATGGTGCATCTTTCGAATGCATCCAGTGTCCGGCACCGCGATGGAGGTTCTCGCATACCACGGGGGCGGGGCAGGCTTTCAGCAACATTTGTATCTACATTGTGAAATGGCATAGTGGTGCCGGACACTGGATGCATTTGAACGATGCACCCTAGCGGCAGCGCCCGCATGACCGCGCCGGTGTGTCCCCGCCATGGCACCCTATTCAACAGCCAATGTGAACCGCCATTGTGGAGGCTAAATCCAAGTTTAGAATTTGCAGCAGGCGTGCACTGCCAGCGCGAGGCCAATAACTGCATGGTCAGGCACACATTCAGTGTTGGCAAGGGGATATGGGTGGCAGAGCAGGTACATGGTACCTGCCAACACATCATGCTGTGGCGAAGGGCGCTGTTCAAGGATGTCCATTGGCCACCGTGATCATGCAACAGGGCAGTGCAAACATTGCAAGTTTCCCACCTAGGCCAGTGCTGAGTGCACATGCCAGGCCAGTGCACATCAGTGACAATGTTGTTATGTGGTGGCTCACATGTGACATGGGTTGTTGGTTAACATTTACACAGTTCAGTGTTCCCATGGACCTGCAGATTGTGCTCCATGTTAGTCTGTGCTTGGTCTGTGCAACAACATGCAATGATGTGATGTATGCACTTTGATTTTGTTGCTGTGTGATGTATGCTTGACGGATTGATGTGCTCCCATCCTAGGAGGGCTCCGAATGTGCACTGTCCATACACTGTGCTGGAGGACATGGTGGCCGACGAGGTGATACACAGATTCCGCTTGGACCGTCCCACATTGCAGATCCTGGTTGCCCAACTGGAGCCCCATCTGCAGCCACGCAGGGCATATCCCAGCGCAATAACACCAACGGCCAAGGTGATGGCAGCACTTCACTTCTTCGCTACTGGCACATTCCAGTACACGGTTGGTACAGCAGGGGGGATGTCCCAACCCATGTTTAGTGTGGTACTGCGTGATGTCCTAGCAACCATGATGCTGTTTATGGATGAATATATCCATTTACCACGGGCAGCGGAATTGCCAGCTGAAAGGCTGATTTCTACGCTCTGGGTCGGATTCCACATGTGGTGGGTGCCATTGATGGCACACATATTGGTCTGGTTCCATCACAGGCACGTGAATACATTTATCGTAATCGGAAGCATTACCACTCCATCAATGTGCAAGTGGTGTGCCAGGGCGTTCAAATCATCTTGCATGTGTTTGTCAGATTTCCAGGCTGTGCACATGACTCCCACATCCTGCGGAGCAGCATTGTGCCCCAACTGATGGCGAATCTGCATCCGGAACGTGCCTGGCTTGTTGGTGAGTTGGAAGTGTCAACCACGGTGTTGCATGTGTGCCCTGCTGACCCCCACCAGAGTGGTAATGTTGGATGTGCCTGTACACCTCTCCCATAGGTGACTCTGCGTATCCGAACCACCCATGGTTGTTTAGCCCAATACGAAATTCCCCTACCCCAGGCGAACATCGATATAATGTGGCACATGGCAAGACACGTCGGGTGGTGGAGCGCACATTTGGGCTGCTGAAGTCATGGTTCCGCTGCCTGGACAAGACCGGTGGGACCCTGCCTTACTCATCCGCAAAGGTCTGCAAAATCATGGTCGCCTGCTGCATGCTCCACAACCTGGCCCTGCGCAAGGGGATCCCCCTGATCCTGAACCCTGCAGACCAACAAGTGGCTTCGCAAACTATCCCGCTCGTGTCCAGTGATGATGATAGTGGAGAGACGTCAGCTCATTGAGCGCTACTTCCCTTGAAGGTGGGTGTCAACGTACAGTGTTGACATGGTATGCAGATGGGGTGGTTGGTGATGATGTCTGGATGTGGGATGTGAGTGCTGCCTGTAGTTGGCTCTGTGCTGGATGCCAATGTGTGTGGGACATGGTAGTCATGCACAGCTCAAGAATGGGTATGTTGTGACTTGTGCAAATTGTGGAGTGGGTACATAGCACAGCCGTGAAGTGCGGTGTGGTGTGATGGCTATGATGCAGTCTCCTGACATGTGTATGTTGTTCTCTTGTTCTCCCTTGGTCGCTTCATATTCACCATGAGTACAGACAGGCATTGCTCCATGGACATGGTAACGTTTACATCATTGTACACCCTGTGATAAAAACAATGAGTACACATGGACATGAGTGTTTCAAGGGTGTTTATTTACAATGGTGGCATTGTTGGGGGAGTGCATATTTACAAGATGGGGGTGGGGATCAGCAAGTTGAAAGTCATGACGGATGAGAACATCGTGTAGAACCTCGGATGTCTCCACTGTATTTTGGCCGGTGAGGGGGCTGATGTGGGGCAGCTTGCTCGGGGGACACATCCCTCTCTGTGGCCTCAGGGGATGTTTGTGGAATGACAACCTGCAGGCCACTGGGGGGAGGGGAGGTGATATATGACCTGCAGGCTGGTCCCTCCGAGCTGCTGCTTGCTGCCCCATGAGGTCCACCAGTTGTGCCATCCTGTTGTCGACGGACCTCAACAGCTGCCGGTGCTCCAGTGCGTCTTGGCATGCCTGTGCCTGTGCACGCTCATATTCCTCCACAACCCTGTTGATGGGATCCAGGGCCTCGGCACCACAATTGGATGGGTCTTGCTGGCCATCTACCCTTGCGCCTGCCCTCCTGTCCGGGACCTGTTGCCTCACCTGGGTCCTAGCCCGGACACTCTCCCTGCTCTCCTGGGATGTGGAGGGGGTTTCATTGTCCAATGGGTCTGGGAGAGTGGCACAGGGAAGACTTGTTGCAGTGGTGGTGGTGGTGGTGGTGGTATCGGCAGTACAGGGCCCAACGGCAGGGGCCACTGTTGGTGTTGTGGTCAAGGTGGTGGTGAAAGCAATGTCCTGGGACCGTGAAGGCAGTGGCGACACTGGTGTAAGGGCTTCATCCACAGCATCCGAGGCGTCAAGGTCATCTGCACCAGAGAGTCCATGATCTGAGGGGGATGCCTAGTGTTGCAGGTTGCTGACATTTCCTGCCAGTTCACGATCACCTGTTGTACAAAGGATAGAGTCATTGATGTGAACTGCACAGGTTGGTTGTTGTGACTATTGGGATGTCATGTCATGCAGCACAAGATTGACAAACTCATCACATTGTTGTGGTACACAGTACTGGGCATCATGAGGGGGTAGGGTGGCATACGCCACTTGGATAGGTGTCATACTGTGGTGCTTTAGTATGGGACACCTAGGTATTGTTTGATTACGTGGTCATGTCCTCATTGTTGATGTGGCAATACAACGTGAACATGGCAATGTGTACAAATGGTTCGGAATACCCTGGCTTACTATTGTACATAAAGGAGTCATTGTCATCTGATGCATGTCTGGCTTATTTCATGTTGCAGGCCTCCATAGAGTTATGTGCCATGCTTCAAAGGTGCATACTCTGGCCTGGTATCCGTGCACACATGGCCATTGATGGTGGTTGTATGTCCTGTTAGACATGATGCACTGACCTTCTACTACATGTGTTCTGTGTGCTGCCACTATTTCCCAGATGGCATTTCCATGTACTCGGATGTGTGCAGAGGTAACATGGCTAGTGGATGTGTCCCACATTCAAATAGTGGTGGCTCCTTATGTGGTCCAAAGGTTCTTGGTTGTACACAGAAATGTACGGTCTGCAGGGACTGTGTAATTACCTGTTTAAGGGTTGTTTTCTGGTTTTGATCCTGACACTTCTAGGATGGTGTGTGGTACTTCTTGCTACAGTGTTGCAGGTCAAGGGGGCCTGTTGGGAGTTGTAGTGCTGGCCCCTTAACCAGGTACACCCCTCCCTTTGAAGATGGCTACCTACCTGTAAGTTTGGTAAGGGGGTTGCATTGCTAGCACATGGTAGTGGGACTCCATCTTGCTCAGCTGGGAGTCAAGGGGGCCTGTTGGGAGTTGTAGTGCTGGCCCCTCAAAGAGGTACACCCCTCCCTGTGAAGATGGCTACCTACCTGTAAGTTTGGTCAGGGGGGTTGCATTGCTAGCACCTGGTGGAGGGACTCCATCTTGCTCAGTTGTGGGTCAATGGGGCCTGTTGGGAGTTGTAGTGCTGGCCCCTCAACCAGGTACACCCCTCCTTGTGAAGATGGCTACCTACCTGTAAGTTTGGTGAGGGGGGTTGCATTGCTAGCACATGGTGGAGGGACTCCATCTTGCTCAGCTGTGGGTCAAGGGGGACTGTTGGAAGTTGAGTGTTGGCTGCTTAGCCACATGTGACCCTAGAAATGGTGGTTGCTCCGTTTGTGAGTGATCATGGTGGATGCATTTGAGCCCTGGCTAAAATGTCGATTTCCCACTCCCTGTGTCACCTAACAATGAAGACTCACCCCCGCTGTTGGATGACGAGGATGTTGGTGCTCAACACGTGAGTCCTCATGGACACTACTGCCACCCTCAACGATGCTGCTCACATTAGTCTCGGTCGTATCCTGTCTTACATCAGAGCATGATGCATTGTCATCAACTGCTTCTGTGTTCTGTCTGACACTGCCCTCATCCAATGCTGAAAGATAGAGAGATGTAGGTACACGTAAGTGCCAGAGTCCCAAACTTCATAGGCTAGTTGCGGACAGACCTGGAAGTCCAAACAATATATCGTACACAGCCTGTGCATCCACAACCTCCCTCACCTATCCACATTAGCACAAATTACCTGTACATGTGAAACATGTGCGTCAAACATCCATGGCACGTCAATGCGGACCACTATGTAGGTGATGCTATGAAGCCACAGATCTGATTGCCAAATACAGGGCCAGACACAGGAATGGACCATGTATGTCTTGCTGGTGGAAAGCCATGACAACTGCACACAAAACAGAGTCCATTCACAGGCAATTGATGCACACTGCCAACATCACAGAGGCAAGTACTGGCTCTGAGCTGCAACCTATGTGGTCACTCATTAAGAAAATGAGCCACCCGTCCACGAGGACATCCAGCTCCTCAGTGGTGAAGGGACGGGACCGGGTCTGCACAACCCTCGCCATCACGGTGTCCAGGACACTGGCACAACAGCACCTGATTCTGTAGGGAGCAGGCAGTAGCAAGAAGAGGTGATGGGTGCAGGCAGCACTGGCTGGAGGCTGGATCTACAGCAATAGCAGTGGGTGTTGTAGGGAGAAGGCAGCAGCAGGTAGAGGTGATAGGTGCAGGCAGTAGTGGCTGGAAGCAGTGGAGATGTGGTGCTCACTCACACACATATATAGGGCCCAGAGGTAATATCAGTGGTACAGGTCAGCTGCAATTGGTGTCCCGGGTCTGCCTTATTCAAAACTCTCAAATGACTGGCCCCGCGGTGGCAGTGCACGCCTTCCCCGATTTTCAAACTTGCATTTAGCAACCGCGATGGCGGTTCCCATTGGCTGTTGAATCAGATGCCATGGTGGTGACACACTGACGCGGTCATGCGTGCGTTAACGCGATGGTGCATCTTTCGAATGCATCCAGTGTCCGGCACCGCGATGGAGGTTCTCGCATACCACGGGGGCGGGGCAGGCTTTCAGCAACATTTGTATCTACATTGTGAAATGGCATAGTGGTGCCGGACACTGGATGCATTTGAACGATGCACCCTAGCGGCAGCGCACGCATGACCGCGCCGGTGTGTCCCCGCCATGGCACCCTATTCAACAGCCAATGTGAACCGCCATCGTGGAGGCTAAATCCAAGTTTAGAATTTGCAGCAGGCGTGCACTGCCAGCGCGAGGCCAATAACTGCATGGTCAGGCACACATTCAGTGTTGGCAAGGGGATATGGGTGGCAGAGCAGGTACATGGTACCTGCCAACACATCATGCTGTGGCGAAGGGCGCTGTTCAAGGATGTCCATTGGCCACCGTGATCATGCAACAGGGCAGTGCAAACATTGCAAGTTTCCCACCTAGGCCAGTGCTGAGTGCACATGCCAGGCCAGTGCACATCAGTGACAATGTTGTTATGTGGTGGCTCACATGTGACATGGGTTGTTGGTTAACATTTACACAGTTCAGTGTTCCCATGGACCTGCAGATTGTGCTCCATGTTAGTCTGTGCTTGGTCTGTGCAACAACATGCAATGATGTGATGTATGCACTTTGATTTTGTTGCTGTGTGATGTATGCTTGACGGATTGATGTGCTCCCATCCTAGGAGGGCTCCGAATGTGCACTGTCCATACACTGTGCTGGAGGACATGGTGGCCGACGAGGTGATACACAGATTCCGCTTGGACCGTCCCACATTGCAGATCCTGGTTGCCCAACTGGAGCCCCATCTGCAGCCACGCAGGGCATATCCCAGCGCAATAACACCAACGGCCAAGGTGATGGCAGCACTTCACTTCTTCGCTACTGGCACATTCCAGTACACGGTTGGTACAGCAGGGGGGATGTCCCAACCCATGTTTAGTGTGGTACTGCGTGATGTCCTAGCAACCATGATGCTGTTTATGGATGAATATATCCATTTACCACGGGCAGCGGAATTGCCAGCTGAAAGGCTGATTTCTACGCTCTGGGTCGGATTCCACATGTGGTGGGTGCCATTGATGGCACACATATTGGTCTGGTTCCATCACAGGCACGTGAATACATTTATCGTAATCGGAAGCATTACCACTCCATCAATGTGCAAGTGGTGTGCCAGGGCGTTCAAATCATCTTGCATGTGTTTGTCAGATTTCCAGGCTGTGCACATGACTCCCACATCCTGCGGAGCAGCATTGTGCCCCAACTGATGGCGAATCTGCATCCGGAACGTGCCTGGCTTGTTGGTGAGTTGGAAGTGTCAACCACTGTGTTGCATGTGTGCCCTGCTGACCCCCACCAGAGTGGTAATGTTGGATGTGCCTGTACACCTCTCCCATAGGTGACTCTGCGTATCCGAACCGCCCATGGTTGTTTAGCCCAATACGAAATCCCCCTACCCCAGGCGAACATCGATATAATGTGGCACATGGCAAGACATGTCGGGTGGTGGAGCGCACATTTGGGCTGCTGAAGTCATGGTTCCGCTGCCTGGACAAGACCGGTGGGACCCTGCCTTACTCATCCGCAAAGGTCTGCAAAATCATGGTCGCCTGCTGCATGCTCCACAACCTGGCCCTGCGCAAGGGGATCCCCCTGATCCTGAACCCTGCAGACCAACAAGTGGCTTCGCAAGCTATCCCGCCCGTGTCCAGTGATGATGATAGTGGAGAGACGTCAGCTCATTGAGCGCTACTTCCCTTGAAGGTGGGTGTCAACGTACGGTGTTGACATGGTATGCAGGTGGGGTGATTGGTGATGATGTCTGGATGTTGGATGTGAGTGCTGCCTGTAGTTGGCTCTGTGCTGGATGCCAATGTGTGTGGGACATGGTAGTCATGCACAGCTCAAGAATGGGTATGTTGTGACTTGTGCAAATTGTGGAGTGGGTACATAGCACAGCCGTGAAGTGCGGTGTGGTGTGATGGCTATGATGCAGTCTCCTGACATGTGTATGTTGTTCTCTTGTTCTCCCTTGGTCGCTTCATATTCACCATGAGTACAGACAGGCATTGCTCCATGGACATGGTAACGTTTACATCATTGTACACCCTGTGATAAAAACAATGAGTACACATGGACATGAGTGTTTCAAGGGTGTTTATTTACAATGGTGGCATTGTTGGGGGAGTGCATATTTACAAGATGGGGGTGGGGATCAGCAAGTTGAAAGTCATGACGGATGAGAACATCGTGTAGAACCTCGGATGTCTCCACTGTATTTTGGCCGGTGAGGGGGCTGATGTGGGGCAGCTTGCTCGGGGGACACATCCCTCTCTGTGGCCTCAGGGGATGTTTGTGGAATGACAACCTGCAGGCCACTGCGGGGAGGGGGAGGTGATATATGACCTGCAGGCTGGTCCCTCCGAGCTGCTGCTTGCTGCCCCATGAGGTCCACCAGTTGTGCCATCCTGTTGTCGACGGACCTCAACAGCTGCCGGTGCTCCAGTGCGTCTTGGCATGCCTGTGCCTGTGCACGCTCATATTCCTCCACAACCCTGTTGATGGGATCCAGGGCCTCAGCACCACAATTGGATGGGTCTTGCTGGCCATCTACCCTTGCACCTGCCCTCCTGTCTGGGACCTGTTGCCTCACCTGGGTCCTAGCCCGGACACTCTCCCTGCTCTCCTGGGATGTGGAGGGGGTTTCATTGTCCAATGGGTCTGGGAGAGTGGCACAGGGAAGACTTGTTGCAGTGGTGGTGGTGGTGGTGGTGGTATCGGCAGTACAGGGCCCAACGGCAGGGGCCACTGTTGGTGTTGTGGTCAAGGTGGTGGTGACAGCAATGTCCTGGGACCGTGAAGGCACTGGCGACACTGGTGTAAGGGCTTCATCCACAGCATCCGAGGCGTCAAGGTCATCTGCACCAGAGAGTCCATGATCTGAGGGGGATGCCTAGTGTTGCAGGTTGCTGACATTTCCTGCCAGTTCACGATCACCTGTTGTACAAAGGATAGAGTCATTGATGTGAACTGCACAGGTTGGTTGTTGTGACTATTGGGATGTCATGTCATGCAGCACAATATTGACAAACTCATCACATTGTTGTGGTACACAGTACTGGGCATCATGAGGGGGTAGGGTGGCATACGCCACTTGGATAGGTGTCATACTGTGGTGCTTTAGTATGGGACACCTAGGTATTGTTTGATTACGTGGTCATGTCCTCATTGTTGATGTGGCAATACAACGTGAACATGGCAATGTGTACAAATGGTTCGGAATACCCTGGCTTACTATTGTACATAAAGGAGTCATTGTCATCTGATGCATGTCTGGCTTATTTCATGTTGCAGGCCTCCATAGAGTTATGTGCCATGCTTCAAAGGTGCATACTCTGGCCTGGTATCCGTGCACACATGGCCATTGATGGTGGTTGTATGTCCTGTTAGACATGATGCACTGACCTTCTACTACATGTGTTCTGTGTGCTGCCACTATTTCCCAGATGGCATTTCCATGTACTCGGATGTGTGCAGAGGTAACATGGCTAGTGGATGTATCCCACATTCAAATAGTGGTGGCTCCTTATGTGGTCCAAAGGTTCTTGGTTGTACACAGAAATGTACGGTCTGCAGGGACTGTGTAATTACCTGTTTAAGGGTTGTTTTCTGGTTTTGATCCTGACACTTCTAGGATGGTGTGTGGTACTTCTTGCTACAGTGTTGCAGGTCAAGGGGGCCTGTTGGGAGTTGTAGTGCTGGCCCCTTAACCAGGTACACCCCTCCCTTTGAAGATGGCTACCTACCTGTAAGTTTGGTAAGGGGGTTGCATTGCTAGCACATGGTAGTGGGACTCCATCTTGCTCAGCTGGGAGTCAAGGGGGCCTGTTGGGAGTTGTAGTGCTGGCCCCTCAAAGAGGTACACCCCTCCCTGTGAAGATGGCTACCTACCTGTAAGTTTGGTCAGGGGGTTGCATTGCTAGCACCTGGTGGAGGGACTCCATCTTGCTCAGTTGTGGGTCAATGGGGCCTGTTGGGAGTTGTAGTGCTGGCCCCTCAACCAGGTACACCCCTCCTTGTGAAGATGGCTACCTACCTGTAAGTTTGGTAAGGGGGTTGCATTGCTAGCACATGGTAGTGGGACTCCATCTTGCTCAGCTGGGGGTCAAGGGGGCCTGTTGGGAGTTGTAGTGCTGGCCCCTCAAAGAGGTACACCCCTCCCTGTGAAGATGGCTACCTACCTGTAAGTTTGGTCAGGGGGTTGCATTGCTAGCACCTGGTGGAGGGACTCCATCTTGCTCAGTTGTGGGTCAATGGGGCCTGTTGGGAGTTGTAGTGCTGGCCCCTCAACCAGGTACACCCCTCCTTGTGAAGATGGCTACCTACCTGTAAGTTTGGTGGGGGGGGTTGCATTGCTAGCACATGGTGGAGGGACTCCATCTTGCTCAGCTGTGGGTCAAGGGGGACTGTTGGAAGTTGAGTGTTGGCTGCTTAGCCACATGTGACCCTAGAAATGGTGGTTGCTCCATTTGTGAGTGATCATGGTGGATGCATTTTAGCCCTGGCATTCACACATTTGGATGACTGTGTGCTCCACATGCATGGTGTGGGGCCTAGGTGGAGTATCTTAGCAATTGTGCAAGGCATTACTTGGCATTGTGATTGTGGTCATTAGGTTTTATTTACCAGCCTCCAATCCCTCAGCTATTCCTTCCAGGCTCTCCGGGTGCAGTATTACAAGCACCTTCTCCTCCCATTCACTGTAGGGTATTGGCTGAATGGGAGTGTCGGCGCCAGTACGCTCGGCCCGCTCACGGTTCTTGGCTCTGATTGACCTCACCTTCGCCTTGAGGTCGTGCCACTTCCTCTGGATGTCTCTTTTGGTGCGTGGCGCGGTCCCTGATGCGTTCACTCTGGTGACTATCCTTTCTCACATTCTGGTTTTGTTGGCCAGTGTGGTCTTTGTACAAGGGTTCCAAACATTTTGGGTTCTACACGTATAATCTCATCCACCATGACTTTCAGCTCACTCCCTGTGAATTTAGGCTGTTTCTTGTGGGCCATGGTGTGTTGATGTGCAGGTTGTTGTGTGGCTATTGGTGTATGTGGTGCTGTTCTCTGCTGTGTGCCTCTTCCTCTCAGTTCTGCTGTGATGCAAAGGATTGTGGGGATGGGAGGGGCTCCTTTTATTTTCTTCTTTGTGGCTGTGTCCCAATGGTATCTTGCAGTCAGGTATGTTGTGGGTGTGGACCCTTGCCCCTCAGGTTTTCCACCATGGGGGTGTGTTTTTGATTTGGGTTATTGGGGGAGGGGTGTGTTCATGGTAGGTTTGGGTCCTGATTTGCTGGATTGCATGGTACCTTGCTGCCGCAGGAGATTAGCTTTGGCCCTTCCGCTGATACTTACATTTATTTTCCGCTACGGTCGTGGAGGGTGATTCTTTATGTTGCCCTGGCGGTGTTATCCTAATTGTGCGGCCGGTCACTCCACCGCACTGTCGGCGGTTGGGCCTGTTACCGCGGCCACTCCGTCCGCGGCGGTCAGTTTTTCTATGGTTCCGTCTGCGGTCGGAGGTCTTTGGAAACATCCGTCCATGGCGATCAGGTTTTCTATGGTTCCGTCCGCGGTCGGTGGTCTGTGGAGACATCCGTCCGCTGCGGTCGGGTTTTGCTGGAAGGGAATCCTAATAGCACTGCTGGTTTTCCGACGGTGCGGTCGGACGGTCATTTCCCGCGAGACTGGTGGTCCGGACGCTTTCCGTTACCCATCCTAATCGGCCCCATAGTTTCAAACGAGGTCACAAGGCCATAACATACTACTTTAAAAAATGTGCCAGGCTCGTGGTCAACGAGGCACTTAAGATTGTGTGAATCAAAGCACCAAAATGCAGGGGCAGGTCTGTGTTTAACAAGGCAATTACCTCAGTACGAGTATTTGCAACATGAAGGACGAATATCTCACGTGCAGATGTAAGGGGGACTTCCTTCTGGGACAAAAGAGCTCTTATTCGACTCATCTTGTTGAACTCTGCTTTCAAGGTCGAAAAAGAGGGCCAGATGGAAACATTGAGCCTGCCATGGGGAGGAAGGAACAACTCATTCTTACAGCAAACTAAACGCTGGGAAACCGTAATGATATAAGGAATTACAGCATGCATCCCACAACAATCTTCATTATTTAATAATAAATAACCACCGTTTGCAAGCAACGTGAATGTTGGTGTAATGGCCGGGACTGGAGTACCTTTTAGAATGCAGGCAAGGTTGGGTGCTAGCACATTAAAAGAATCGTGCAATTGAAGATTTCTGCACAATAATGAATGATCTGGTGTTGTGGTGCAATCTTCGCCATTTAAATAAACTTCCTTTCCTTCCCTCAAATACCTGTATGTGAATGGGATATTCCAGACTTCATGAAGATAAGCACCACCCAGGGGTTCAAACATGCCTATTGCATAGTGTTTCATGCAGGCCTCAAACTTGAAAAGGGGAAAAGGCAGAGTTATCAACCCATGGATGAGCCAAACTGCCCAATTGTATTCTGCTACTGAAAAGGGTAAAGGTTCTACCTTTTCAATATGCACCAGTGAAAACGTTGCATCCTTCGTTGAAATGAATTGCTGTTTAAGAGTCAAAATGAAAGGCAGAAATAATAAACGTGTGTTCATGTAATCCCATGGAACTCGGCCATTCTTTAACGTTTGTAGGGTCCAAGCAAACTGCATAACAAAACGCAATTGATTTCTCCCAAGATACAGTGCAGCAACATCTTTTTACACAATGTCAACCACAGACAATACAATATTATCGAAAGTGTAAATTAGGGAAGAAAGGTTGTTAATGCTATTATTTACAACGGCAAGCACTTTTTCCAAATTGGCCTGATCAATAGCTCTAAGCCTAGAAGCAGCTTCGATTTGGGACAGTTTCCAAAACTTATTGTAAGCAGCATATATCCATCTTTTCGATCTGCCTGCTGCAGGACCTTTAACAAAATCATTTAAGTCAACAGTGTTAGTGAGTTTGGATAAATGTAGCTTAAAAGACGCTAAGGATGAATGTCTGAGCCAACTCTGGCACAATTTGCCTACAGAATGGGTGGTGACTGAATGTGGATGTGTGTTGTTACTACGCATGCTTTTACAACGCATGCCTTTACCACGCAGGTTTTACAACGCAAGTCATTACAACGCTGGATAGTCAAAAGTTTAATTTACTATTCCAAATCCAGTCCCCGTGGATAGTAGGGAAGGTTTTGGATAGTAAATTAAACTATTCCCTATCCTACAGCGCCCCCCAGCGCAAGTCATTGTAATGACTTGCGTTGTAAAAGTTGCGTGGTAAAGGTACTGCGTGGTAAAAGTTGCGTTGTAAATGCTGTTCCCCCTGAATGTTGAGTCTGAAAGCGGGGATCAACTCTAACCTCTGTATAGCCAGAGGTCAGACAAGAAAACGGTGCTGGCAGGAATCTGCACTTTTTTGCCATAGCAACCAGCCTACAGGATTAATGCTGGAAACAATAAAATAAGAATTTCTCAACAGGGCTTGTAAATCCGTCAGGGAAGTACTGGTATAATTATTCCAATGGGGAAATTTACCCAAATCAGGAAACAATTGAGCATTTAATTTTTTAGAAGTAGCCAATCCAAAGCAGGTGGTTTTGTGAAATAGTGTGATTCAGAAACAACATATGGTTTGGGATGAGACATGCATGATGCAAATCCTCAGTGCCTTGCACTTGCCAACTTTTAGAACCCCAAACAGATTTAAGATCAATAGTATCTTTCCATAGTTCATAGCCCCCAACAGCCAAGTGGTCAATAAAGGACTTTGAATACAGTAATTTAGTGTGGGTAAGTCTAACCTTGGAAGAGGACTTCTCAGTCAACTTAAAATAAAATGCATTAGGGTTTGATTGATCAAAATCAGTAAAATAGGAATACATTTTCAAAAATGTTTTCGATCTGCCTTCCACTGGTGCGGGACAGTGCTCCCACTGTGTGTAGTTAACCACATTTCTAAATGAATTTGTCTTATGCAGAAAGTGATTGCCAAAATGCTGGTAACAGTACAAATCACAATAATTCTCAGATTCCAAATAGAAATCTTCAGCATCGAAAGCAGCATAGTATTTCAAATCAGAAAACAAAGCTTCTACAGCTTTAACGTCCCAATCATCAAGCAAATATTTTGATTAACCACATCCCCCATAGAAACACTGAGTACATTGGGAATATTAATAACTTCTGTGGGACCATGTATCTGGAACTTCACAGCATCCCATACAATCCCATCTAAAACGGGCCAAGCAGATATATTCGTAAAAGTCTGGTCCCTCTTCATGATGTGCAAAGAGTAGTGGGAAGCCAAAGTTCCATCAATCATTCTAATTGAAGTTCTTTCTTAAACGTAGTGTCCATTGATAAAACTGAAGAAAGACACCACAAATCCTATGGACATGAATAAAAAAATTGCAATAAGCACCAGCCAAATGTAAGTCCAAGGAGTAATCAAAAAATGTTTTTTAAACCAGGCAGCAAAAACAGAAACTTTTGAAGGGACTTGGATGTGTAAAAGCCAGTGTCAAATGAAAAACGGGATTGATTAGCCACACGGGTCTCAAAATCAGGCATAGACAAGTCAGTGGGATAAGTATATTCAGTGTCATCAAGAGGATCACCAGCAGGTAGATTCAATAAAGGATTCGTGAGTGGACTCATTTCAACGACAACATCAGGCCAGATGGCAAGATCCTGGGCCAAAACAGAGTGTCGCACCATTGCCGGACACGAAAACGCAGGCGTAATACTATAGAGAATCAGGTACCCTGTGTGGTTTGACATTGTCAATGGAAATATACCTGTTCTACTTTCACCCAGGAAGAGGAGGTAAAGTGACTGTTCTTGTACCCTGCACACCAAGCACATCAACTGGAGCTCGAAAGAAGGACCAAATTCTTTCTTGTTGTCGATCTTCTCTCAGACCAGTTCTCCAACTTGGGGTAGCCAACCGACTACCGGAATCTGCAACGCAGCTACAGACCTGGAGAGCAAGTGTTCCTTTGCAAGACTGTCTCTGGTCTTTTGTAGGTTCTGCAAAACATTACAATGTTCATCTACGTCAAAGGATGCGGCTCCCGCTGCCATGTCTAGACCATCAAGGTCCGGAACAAACATCTTGATTCCAAAGAGCATTTCGTATGGGGTCTGCCCAACCACAGACCTTCTAGGGAGATTATTTAGTGCACCTTGAATGCTATTGAGATGGGATAGCCAGTCTCTGCCAGCACCTAAAACCTTTGCTGTCAAGGATTGCTTTAAGTCACGGTTCATCCGCTCCACAACACTATTACCCTTAGGCCGGTATGGAGACGAAAATTTGACCTGCACCTCCAATGAAGCCATGGCATCCTTGTACGCCATAGAGGTGAACGCTGGACCCTGGTCCGAATGGAAGGTACCACACGCAAAAATTCCCACAAAGACATGCAAATCTCTTACGACAGTTCTAGAATCAGTGCTCCTTTGAGGCCACACCCAGACAAAGCGCGTGCAAGAGTCAACTGCTACTAAGATGTACTTATATGCAGTCTCAGAGGAGAAAGGACTGCAGTGATCTAAATAAACACACGCAAGTGGTTTATTAGAGATACACAACTGAGTTTGGGGCGGGCGTGCAGCAGAGGAAGGTTTAATTTGCTTACAAATGCCACATTAAAGGACAAAATCACGAGTCTGTTTGTACAAACCCCGCCACCAGTATCGTTGCTGGAGAAGAGATACAGTAGCTGACACGCCGGCATGCGCCGAAGCCAAACCGGCGTGGGCTGCTGTAATCAAAGCCTGTCTGCGGTCCGAGTTCGGTATCAACCTGTCACCAACGTCGTTAATTCTCACATGAGGAACTTTATCAGTACTTAAATGATGAGTATTTAGAAGGGAAATCCTTAGGATAATTACATCCCTTCTCTGTCGAGGCAATAGCTGCTAAGATGTCATCATCAATCTTGCTTTTGGAACGTGTAACCGCTGCCACATCTAATGCTGCAACTTCTGCTTTCGCATCCTCATCCGCGAGACAGTTGCCAACTGCGTGAACCCCAACACGCTGATGACCCAGAGTATGAATTACAAAAACAAGTGGAAGTCGTTCTTTGAGCTCAGCCACTCGAACCCAGATCATTTTATGTTTTACTGGGCAACTCTTGGAGTCACGATAATAATTTTGAGTGCAAAAGGGCAGATTGTCATAGTATGACTGAACACAGTAGTAAGAGTCACTCACAATAAGAGTAGTCACACTGGGGTCGGCGTACTCCAATGCAAGCATCAGAGCATGAAGTTCTGCCAACTGGGCGGTACAGTCCCCTAATGTCTGTGTATGCACGACATCGGACTTGAATTCACCATCCACCATAGTTTCAACCACAATTGTGCAGGTCGAAGAATATGCATGTTTTGAATCCGTAGCTGCTTGCGCACTACCATCAGTGTAGATGATACAGTGGAAATCCTCAAGTGGGCGCATAGTCAGAGGAGCAGGATGAACAAATTTATACTGCAAGTACTCTTGAGTCTGCAGTGAGGAATCAAAAATAAACGTAACATCCGGGGATGTCAAGGACGTAGCCCACTGTATCCACCGAGGGTGCAAAGCTTTCAAATTCGGAACACTGGCTTTAGTCACTGCCTCCAAGGCAGGATACTGAGTAACAAACAAAATGCGTTTTCCCTGCGACAGTGCACGTTCCTTAAGAATCGCCATTTGCACTGCTGTCAAAACTTTTTTCACAGTGGAAAACCGCAACTCAGCCGAAGTGTACAAGTGTGACTTGTAAGTGATAGAGACTGTGTTACCCTCATTAAAAGTGAGGTACGTGAAACCCACAACCCCTGGCGCGATTCTTATCATCACGTTGGTGTGGTTATCACGAGTCAACAAGAATTTAGATTAAAAAAGATCAGCCTGCAAGAATTGCAAGATGGCTGAATGTTCTGGCAGCCAGCATAATTTGGAAAAAGAAGGTTGTATCAAAGCATAAAGCGGCTTGATACGCTAGGCATACTCCGGAATGTATGTACGACCGAAATTCAAACAGCCCAATAAAAATTGTAGCTTTTTCAGTTTTGCGGTAGCTCGCAAAAGTGTGCATTTCTCCAGGAAGTGAGGAGCCAAACCTCGGCCTTCATTGTTGAGGTCGTAGCCCAGGAACAACACTGTGTACACTGCAATGTGCGATTTTGCAAAGTTAAATTTATAGCATATGTCTGCAAAATGGCAAATTATGCGCTCAACACGGCACAGATGAGGCCATAACTTGTCGTCTGTGAGATAAATGTTATCCACATACGAGCATGCATCTGCTTCGAGCCTCTCCAGGAGAGAGACTATGCAGGCGGCAAAGACACCTGGACTATTTTTGCTGCCCATAGCCAAACAAAGGAATTGGCGCTGTTTGCCACCACTTGTAAAAGCCGTCCATTGATTACTAAGAGGGGACAGATTATGGACAAAAAAAACATTGGATATGTCAAGTGTGGTTTTGAACCTTTTACGCACCAGACTATCCACAAGAGCAAAACTATGAGTATTCTACACCGCGCACGTACGACAAAGTGAGTTTTAGTGGCGGTAATCCCATACCAAATGGTACGAGCCATCTGGCTTGGTCACAGTAAAAAGTGGGTTATTCATCGGAGTCACAGACGTTTCAATTACAACTTGTTATTCCAATTGTTCAAGGATCACTGCAACGGAGGTTTTAGCTTCACGTCACATGAGGTATTGGGGTTGAGGCTGTGGCATCGACCGCAAGGGAATATCATGTCGAGGGAAAAATTTGTCCCATCCACAGTGAGTATGGTACAACGCCGGCGCAAGCGCCTTAGCCCAGTCTTCTGCAAACTGCAGAGCCTGCTTCTTGGGCACTGTGTGAACAAAAGCAGGGAGGATTACCTCCTCCCCTTGCGAAGCAGCTAAGACAAAGGGCGAGGGCCAATTGACCTCTGCCAACAAAATTTTATAGGTAGTTGTTAGATTTTCCCCCAAAAAACCCTTTTATGGTAAGTTCTATGTCACCTTCAATTACAAGGACAATTTCATAAAGTCTGGCAGGGGTAGCCACTCTAGTGTCAGCTGTCTCAACTACAGTGAAGGTGCCTGTCGCTGTCTCGAGCAATGGTAATCTCCGCCGCGCTGTCCAGCAGCGTCAGCGCCCATGTCAGATTCCGAAGGTACGTTCTCACTATCTGTGGCATATCTCGCTGTTACTGCAGCAACTTTCTTCTTGTGAAACTGGGACCTTTGACGTGATTTCTCGTCCTGCTTGCCTTTTTCGTCAGCCTTACGAGGCTGCTCACGGTTCTGTTGGGCACCTTGACCTCTGCCAACGCCTCGTCCACCGGTGGTTGTTACCGATGTTTCCTGCAAAGAGCGAGGAGAATGTTGTTCAGGAACCTGAAACCTATCAGGTGACTTAATAGTACTGCGGTCGCGCAACTCATATGTACGCTCAACAGGGGCATGTGTAGGTGAAGCAGGACGGGACCCCTGTTTCTGCTGCTGTTTCCCTTATTTTTTGTTCTTACACCAATTTTGTTTCTGAAATCTTTGGGCGCTCATCTTTATCAGATGCCCCTTGTTGAGTTTGCTGCTGTTTCTCTTTTTTAGCGAAAGGCTTAACACCCAAACTATTACGGCCAATGGTCTTATAAGCCTCTGTAATAATTTTCAGTAACTGACGGAGTTTGTCGGCGTCGGGGGCTTCGCGCAGAGCATTAGAGACCTGGAAACTTACCGCATCCCCCTTGACATTAGCAAGGACGAGATCGCGTACCATATCAAATGCTTCCACGAGTCGCATTCCCAACTCCACAGCCGCCTCTGATCAGTGTTCATCCTGAACACGCTTAATCACAGAGGGTATGACAGTCATTGACAGGGTGCCAAAGCACCTAGTATAGACTGCCGCAAAAATCACACCCCAAGTTGTACATTCATGTATGTCTGGCACTAAGTCTTTCTGCAAACTAACTGTGAGGATCCTGTGTTTCTCCACAGGACTAGTATTCGGGAATACTGCTTCCAGGTGGTCAAATTTGTCAGCAAGCCAAAAAGGCATCTCCTCTTTATCCTGAGGACGCTTGTCCATGACCGCATTAACCATGACAGGACTAAGCTTCAGCCCGCCACCTCAAACTGGATGTGCCCCACCACCCGGGGCCCCTCCTGGGAGGTTTCGAGAAATTTAATGAACCAGACCCCTAATAACTGCCACTGCAGAATCATAAAGGAGTCGTAGTTGGGGAGCTGTTAACTGCCCCGCCCTCGAATGTGGGATGTAAGCAGCTAAAACAGGCCAAGCAGTGCCTGGAATCGACAACAGCCCTTGTCTGACCGCTGTAATAACGTGTGGGAGCGCGCCAATAAACCAAACGGCATGCTGCCAAGCAGAAATCGAAATTTCCACTGTCTGATATGGAGCGTACGTGGCAGGAGCATCAGCAGGGGTATAAGTGTGGAATACACCAGTACCAGCATCTACCGCAGGAAACGTAACCCCTGAGTAATACAACTCAAACGGGTACGCCGTGTCAGCTGAAACAACAAAAACCACTGCCTGTCCCTCTAAAGAAACAATGTATTCCTGGAAATTATTCCGCACAGCCACACGCCTGTGTGCTGGGATATCAACCGCAGCCATAACGAAACAGTAATAGAGAAGTACAATGCAATACAAAAAGGCACAACTGGGTAATAATTCAAACAGAAAAACATTTTAGATTATCAAGCTTGAATAGACCTATGTAACTAAAGGTAGGTTTTATCCGTCACTATTGTCAACCGGAAACAATAGTGAGGGGGTCGTAGACTGATATAAGCACTACTCAAGTGTCTCACAATAAGACCACACTCCTTGGCGGCGCCATGTTGCAAGGATTTCTGCTCATACACAGAACTGTGCACAGAGACCTAGGACATTAGTGAATTGGGGTGTACCAGAAACTCACCTCAGTACCTAGAAAACCCCAACCAGTTAGCATCAGTGTCACATTAGCTCTTCATCCTTTAGCAAAGTAACCAATGATTAGACAACCTAGAACATGCAACTTAGGACCATCTCAGGAATGGTGGGAAGTGAGAACACTCTTTTGTTATACTCACATACCAGTCCACAACAGGAGTAAAATAAGAGACACTGTAAGGTTAAAATATTTGTTTTAACAACGTATTCTCATGCGCAGTATTTTAGTCAACATAAGCAGACATATGATTAAAAATAATATGGTCAGCATGGTTACAACTCCATAAATTACAAAAGGAGGAATCATATTACAATGAGAGTGCAAACATGTGATATAGCGCCTAGTCTTAGCACCCTCCCTATATAGGAACTATGTATTACAAACTAAAGAAGGTCTCTTGAGCTTCTTTTGGGGGACCCCATTACCTTTACGTTTGGTAAGTGCAAATTACATCTGGATTGGCAAGTCTCTCTGCATCCCTGGAATCTTCCAAGTGTGTGAAATTATGGCAAGTGTGCTTTGATAAAGGCGCCAGAATCTTGCTTGGCTCGCAGCTGCCAAAATGTTGTTTCTAGAATGTGTTTCACCGACATGCCGATAAACAGGCTCATATGTTATGATAACCTTGACAGTTCAGCACTCACTGTACAGACTGGCGGCACAATGTATGTCTAGAGATGTCGATAAACACACCTTTTCTCATGTAAAGACCTTCGTGAAAGCTAAACAAAACAACTGAGCAGTGTTGTGTGCAGAAATCAGCAAAAGGTAAAATGGTATTCAAACTTCTAATAAGCCATGCTAACATAACATGCACGCACAAGGAGGCCCTAAACCATACTACAATATAGCAAAAACTATGGAAGGCAACACAAGAACTATTGTCTTTGTCAAAGCCTTTTTTAACTTGTAAAACGATTTACTCACAGATTGCTATCTGAATGGGAGTGGGCAGTCTCTTAAAACAAGGCTGAAGGTTTGGGAACACTGAAAAACAAGTTAATTTGTGAATATTCACAATATGGATATTCACAATCAGCCAAGGAACGCTAGTAGCCATACACTGAATTAGATTTGCATATAGAACAGACATTGGTAATTGCCTTCGGTTTCGCTTATGTGATCAATGATAAGCTGGATTTTGTTTTAAGTTGTAGCTTGCTGATTAGTTGTACATTATAAGTTACAGAAGGTCTGCTAAAGTCTTATGACATGTTTATGTACAAAAAGGCAATATATTGTGCTACTACTAGTGGTCTACTGCTTGTAAACTAGAGCAACATTTAAAAAAATTCAAAGAAAGAGGGAAATAATAGAATTAATTGATGTAATAGCAATAGTATGTGTTTAGAGGAGTTCTGACAACTTTTGGGCCAGGTCCTTCTGTACCTGCCGGACCATTCAAATCATGACCCTCTTGTCTGCAAGGCAGCTGCAGTTGTGGTTGCCTGTGAATAAAATATAGCAACATCAGGTGTTTAGTGGAGTTCCTGGAGCTTTTCGTCCTGGTGCCATGGCCCCTGCTGCACTATTGAAATCATTTGATAATACTCAAGCAACAGGGGTATAGGGCAAAAAGTGACTGCACTTTATCCAATATTTTATGGTCTAGTTGTTTTCTGGGTGCCAGGAACCTGAAGTCACATACCCCTAGACTTCCAAGGGCAATGCCCAAAACGCTTAGCAATGAAACACAATGGTTCAGCACTCCCACACAATACACAGTAGCAATGATAGTCAAAACAATCATAAAAAAGAATCAGTTCAGTAGGACTTAAAGTTTTCTTTTTCTTTTATTCAAAATCTTCATACAAAGCGTAGCCAACGCTCTTCGTCCAGAGGACTTCTTCAGGGCTTATTTTAAGTAGAACACGTCAATTATTTTACTGTGTATTGTGTGGGAGTGCTGAACCATTGTGTTTCATTGCAAAGACTATTGAAATCATGACCCTAGTGGTTGTTAGATAAGTGCAATTGTGACTGCTTGTTTAGTAGTTAAATTTAGCAATATTATGTGTTTGTAGGAGATCTGACACCTTTTGGACTGGGTGCCACTGCACCTGCTGCACCATTCAAATCAAGCCCCTTTTTTCTAACTGCAAGGTAACTTCAATTGTGACTGTCTGTATAGTAGTAAAATATAGCAATATTAGGTGTGTGGAGGCATTCTGACAACTTTTGGGCTCGGGCCGATGCACATGCTGCACCATTCAAATCATGACTCTGTTGTCTGCAAGATAACTGCACTTGTGACTGCCTGTTTAGTAGTAAAATATAGCAATTGTAGGTGTTTAGTGGGGTGCCTAGAGCTTTTGGTTGTGTTGTCACTGAACCTGCTGCACTATTTAAATCATGACCTTGTTGTCTACAAGGTAACTGCACTTGTGACTGCATGCTTAGTTTTAATTTGAACAATTATCTGGGTTTAGTGGGGTCCCCAGAGCTTTTGGCCCGGTGCCACTGCAGCTGCTGCACCATTCAAATCAAGTCCCTTTTAACTGCACAGTAACTGTTTAGTAGTTAAAAGTAGCAATATAATTTGATTAGAGAAGTTCTAACAAAGTTTGGGTCCGGTGCTACTACATCCATAAAAAACAGAGGGGCCCCACTCTCCAAGGAAGCAGGGCACCTTATTTGACTATGAAGTCAGAAAATACCTCCCTTTGGGTTTCTTGAACAAATCTCAAATATATTTAACACTCTTACCATATTCTCCCTAATCACTTTGTATGCTCCCGGTAACATCAATCGAAGACCTCACATATATCATAATGAGCTATACACTTTATGGAAAAAGCATTGTATCTATTCTGAAAGATTATTGGGTTACAAATGAGTATTTAAGAATTATTGGAAGACTAACGCTACACTAATTTAAAAACGGATATAAAACCAATAAAGACTCATTATTATATTCCCCCTCACAGTGGTGAGAAAAATCACTTTTCCTTTTGCATCCTATTTCTCAATCAAAACCAACAATACTTTACACAACTATGTAAAGAGTGTATTAATTTACATTAGACAGTCACATGTGTCTGTCTGACCAATAATCTCTTTCGGTCATCTCTCATATCATTAATATCTGCTGTGTCACTAAATGCTCGTGAGATTTAGTGTTAAAATTGCATCAATGCTTTTCGGGAGATTTCCAATATTTTAGCTGCCTTCTTCAGGATGAGTAAATTTCTGCCACAATCCCAAAAAAAACCGTTATAATTTTCGGTGCAGTTAGAGCTCCAACAGGTTGTTCACATTCATTTGTGCTTGCCTGTGGTCCCAATATGTGTGGGCTGACAGTATTTCTTATGTTATTCTGTGAACTTGATCGATCTAGTAACTCCTTAAAATATGGGTTAGTTCAATCACCCTCTGTTCCTTTTTCCCAGATAATATATATCATCCCACCCTGCACTCTTCTTTTTCTCTTAAGAGCAGGATGCAGGGCTCTTTTCAGTATATGTATAGCGCCTAACATGTGTCAGGACACTCAAATCAAATCACTACTGCACCTGCTGTACTATTCAACTGCACATGTGGTTGCCTGTTTAGTAGTGAAATATAGCATAGCTCTTGCCCAGTAACTTCATTTTTAACACACAAAGGGGGATATTCTCAAGAACATGCGATAATCATCAGTGATCACCAAAATAGGATAACACAATCTCTCACATCGTCGTCTATCTCGGGAAAATAGCCCTGTGTTAACGTCACATTCTCAACACGGCGGTAACATGCAAATAGTGTCCAGATAATGCGTCAAATGTCCGTGATGCCATTACCAGGACGGCAATACAAATCCAAACCCGAACGCGAAAAAACTTGCGTTGGGCCCAACCGCAATGACAAAATCAGTGATAAGCTGTGCCAGGCCTGCAATTCACACACGTCAGGTGGGAAAAATCATTATAAAAGCAGGGAAAAAACCACAAACAAAAACATAACAACCGCAAAGCACAATGGAGGTAGCTGGAGCAGGAACAGAGGACAACCAGAACCCCGCAAGCCCCCCGGAGGCCCAGTCCGGGACCTCGGGGGTCAGGGAAGGGCAAGGACAAGAAGAGGAAGACGCGGTTCATTCCACAGGAAACCAGGATCCTGATAACGGAGGTGATAAAATACCATCAACAACTGTTTGTCATCTCCTATGTGTCATTGGCAACAACAAATGGAATATGGCAGTCCACCATGGACAAGGTGAATGCAATCGGAGTGCTGAGGAGGACAATGGAAGAGGTCAAGAGGCGGTGGAATGATGTGAAGTGCAAAACCAAGCAGAAACTGCAACAACCAGAAGGCAGCAATGCAGACTGGAGTTGAGAGTCCTGAGCCACAGGAGGAGCTGGAAGAGATGGAGGTAAGGGTGTCCATAGTCATCATGTGTTGAGACAGTGGTAGGAGTTGGGGGACCGGTCACTGCTCGACAGGAGCTGACACAACAGCAAGAGGGTGAGTAATGACCAGGGACTCGGGGGACGGGGGGAGATAGGTGAAGTAGTGTGGCTCACTGGTTAGAGGCGGCAGACCTGAGAGCAGAGGACGGCCCGGGACCAGGGTTCAATTCCCGGCGCGGCAGGTTTCTGGACCAGGGTCAGCGGACTCGATAATTCTCTCGCCTTGGTGCCCACTCTGATCAGCGATCACACTCGGCAACTCTGGGCATTAGCTTGCCTCATCTTCACTAACGGCCCCACCAGACCGCCGGGGATGCCTGGTCTCACCCTGGAGATACCCATTAAGGGACCATCTCTCAGGGAAGCCAGGAAGGGTTTCGCAGCGGTCGAAGCGCCTTGGGACCCTACGGGTAAGTAGTGCGCTATATAAATGCCTATACACATACACATACACATACACATACACAATGGCACAAATGTACAATTAAGCATGGCACAGTGCACACCTACAATGACTCTGTAGCATGTCCATGATCCCCTAGTCACACTGCAGCACAACTAGAAATTGCAAGTAGGCTCCCATCGACAATGTGCCCGGAGGTTGCCTTCCCCACACATCACTAATTTCACAACAAACCCATGTACATGTGCTGAACAAAGCAAAGCTCCAGGTCCGTGACCCACACAGACAGTGCAAATGATACTGCAGAATGATTAGCATGGCTACAGTCCCATTATCATGACATGGTGCACCCCAAAACACTGAGGTGGCTGAGTGTGGACCACATCCTTAAAGGAGCAGGTCACACTCTGACACATCCACGTGCACAAACAACCCCTGATGTCACCAAGACATCTGCGGACAAACCATGCCCAAGAATCCCAAATCCCACCAAAAGCCCAATTTACCCAAGTCTGCAACATCTCAGCAATGTATAAGCACAAATTGAAAGGCACACCGCCTGAAAGGGATAAGGGCCAGCAAAATCAGAGCTGCAGGGGACTCTCTCACACAATGCAGCAGACACACATAAGAAGCAGACCACATCAACATTGACAACAATGTGGTACAAACTGCAACACGTTCACAACAGAACAGAGGACACAACTGCTGCTGCTTGTGTGTAGAAACTGGCCAATCACATCTGGCATGGCAGGGAAATTTGAGATGATGGTGTAAAAGTAGAAACACACATCCGTGATGTTGTCGAAATGTCCACTGTCCCACATCAAATAGGCAGCTCCTCCCAAACAGTCACAATGTTTGTTGTCATGCAGTCTGTATGTAAACTTGTACAATGTGTCCACATACATGTTAACACAATGTTAAACTGCATCTCCCCTTCACATTGCAGAGAGAGAATCAACAACTCCTGCAGAGCAGACCCAACAACTCTTCATTGATGACGAAGATGACCTCCCCACCTTCGACACCGATGCCCTCCAACAGCTCATGGATACCCTCAGCACCCCACCCCAAGGAGCAGGGCAGCCCAGCTGCATTGAGGAGTCCTCCCCCCCCTACACAGACCACACAGCAGAAAGCACCAACCACCACCACTGTCTCCCAGAACCCACAAGGACAACACATGGCCTTCCAACTATGTGTGTTAGGGTGCCAGGAGAAGATGGCTGATCAGGTGCGGGTGGTGTTCGACTGCATGGCCCTTCAGGGACCACTTACAGTCCCTAATGGACACCCACAGTCCGCTCCATGCTCTCCAAAGTTCCATGGATAACATCGCTGGAGTCAGAGGCAAGGACAACTGTCTAGTCAGAAGAGTTGGAACACATGCGGAGGACCATGGAGAACATGGAGCGGTTGCAGGCGGAAAGAATGGCTGCCACGGCTGCATTCCAGCATGATGTAGCTGGGATCAACCATGCCCTGCAGACCCTCATCATGGCATTGCTGCTACAAGGCCTGGCGTAGATGAATGCTGCTGCTGTTTTAACATCCAGATCTCCACCCCCTGATGTGTCAGTGCCACACAGTGCTGGAGATAGAACAGCACCACCCACATGTGAGGCATATGAAACATCAGAGGACAAGATGCAGATGATCCTGCTCAACTGGTAAGAAGGAAGCAGTAGCATTCATCTCTGCCATATGGCCTGTTTCTGCTTGGTTCTGCCCTCTGCATCATCACCTTCCACTGTCCCCCGATGCACTCTGCGACACTCACTTTTGACCTCAACATGGACTGTCATATTCTGTTTGATCAACAATGACACAGCTATCAGACTGTGGACTGAACTCTTGATTCCAATGTACTTGTCATTCCGTGAAGGACTCTGACTGGCCCTCTACAAGCCAACAATGTAAATTGGGGTTTGCATGGCCCTGTGCTGCTCCAGCTACAACACTTCACTGAATGTGCATTAAACATTCAAATTCACACAGATGTGTAATGTCCATGATCATTCAAGTGTGAAAGTATGGATGAATGTAGGGTCAGTGATTCCCCCTTACGTCCATGTTGCTCATGTTGTGGGACTTGAGTCATAGGGTGCAACATTACCAATTGCGGTCTGTGTGGCGCAGACACTACAACAAAGACACATGCATTAGTTACTTCCTTGTCCAGGCCAGAACAGAACCACACCCCTATGCTGGACTGGCATACACCAGGTCAGCCCACTCTGCTTACGCTTACATGGGAGGACGTCAGCGCTACATGTCCCAGGTCCTCCCTGCAGTGATCTGCCGATCACAGGTCTAGTTGTCAGCATGCCACAGCCGCTCCCTGAGGGCTGGTTTACACCCCCACCGCACCCATCCAGCACAGGCGTCGCAGGATATGTGACCCTGCCAAAAAAATGGGCCAGGCGCACATGCTCAAGGCCATTTCCACTATCTATCGTAGAGTGTCTGTGTGGTCATTAATTATGCATGAGGGCTTAGGGCCCTACCACATCACATTCCCCACTGCCAGAGGTGACATGATGGCGTCTGCACCACGCGACTCAATCATAAAGGGCCCAATACTTGCGGTGCACAGAGTTGTTGGCAGCTGAGGCACTTTGGCCGGCATGGGCCTACCGCCATGAGCCGGTAACTTGCGGTGCACAAAGTTAGTGGCACCAGAGCTGAGCGGGTGTGCAGCCTGCGATGATGCTTAGGCCTCGATACTCCTTCCTGCCAATTAAGACCTGATTTGAATTGTGACCTCAGGTGGACCAGCAGGCTGCACAGACATGACTACGCTGCGCAGTGCAGCAGGGTGCGCTGGGAGCCTGTGGCGCGGAATCCAGCAATTGGCAGGTGAGCATTGAGGCCTGGGTGCGCAGGGTGGGGCAGTCATCCTTGGGTGGCGGACCGGTCTAGGGACCAGGGCTGGGGTGCTTGCAGAAGACGTAGGAATCATGCACACTGCCTGGGAAGTTTGCAACAACATTGGTGAACAGGCCCTGGTGGTCCACTTTTGCCTGCAGATTAATGGAATGCATGTGGTTTCTGTTGTGGTGATTATGTGAAGTGTCGGCGGGAGCAAAAGTAGTACATGTGTGCAGTCAATTACCCCAACACGTGCGGGAAGCCTGCTATGGCGTAGTTCCCTTGCTTGGTCTCTAGCTGTTCTGGCAAAGTGTGGGGAAGTGAAGCTACAGGGGTATCAAGCTGATACAAATTGTGATGCTTACAGGTATGATACATTCTGCTTAATGAGACTGTAACAGAAGTTCTTGTGGTCGTAATCTTCCTTTTCTTTCCTATGAAGGTTACGACCACAAAAAAAATCTGTTACGTCTTTTTGTACAGAATTGATCAAACCTGTAAGCATTCCTGTTTATCCAAGTGCAATACACTGTATCAGATTACGTTTGTGACCATAAGGATGCTTGACCATTTTCACCATTTTCCAACAGGATTCGGAATATAGAATTGTATTGGGGAGTTCCCGGACCATATGCAGTAAATTGGACCACAAGTTGCCCTGATGAAGTACTCCTTTGGGAATGAAACGCATTTGCTGATGTTTTCGTGTTGTTAATTTATGTTTTTGTAATAAATAACTGTTTTTCCTCTGCATATCATTAGTGTTAGTTGTCGCTCTCATCCGTGGCAATGTTTTTGCGGTAGCTATCGCTGGAAAACTGGCAATATCTGCAGTTTGCACCAGCTTGAAAATAGGGCTATAAATCTATTGCCACTTTTGCGGTGCTAAAGTGCTGATAAATCTGCAATAAATCCTTGAGATTATGCCCCAATGTCTTTACAACATTTATAAATAGATTATGCTGAAAAAATCAATTCGATAATGCCTACAAAGTGCAAAGAAAGGTACTGAGGCATGAATAGGAAATGCCACAACTGTCCTAATGCCGAAGCTGTCTTACTTTTCTGTGGGAATAGATCTTATCTTGACAGTGAATGGGGCTTTAACAATGTGAATAGCTTCAGTAGAAATATCGTAAATGCTGCAGCCAGGGTTAGTCAACAAAAAAAATTAGCACAGTAATTCGGCAATATGAACGATAAGAGCGCCCTTTTTTTTATATATCTTTATAGAGACTTTTTTTACCCACAATTTTATGCAAGTGAATAGAACAGAACACAACAATTAATAAAAATAGACCAACAAATAAGAAATACTTTACAACTAATCAAAAGCTAATTTAACAAAAAAGTAGAAGAGAGGAAATTTACAGAAAATATCATCATTCCTAGAATTCAATCGCTAGAAGAAAAAAAAAAAAAAGAACATAACAGATATAACAAAACAGAATTAACAAGAGAGACAGGGTATACAACCTTTACAACGAAACTTTTACCACGCACTACCATTACAACGCAGTCATTACAACGCAAACCATTACAACGCATTGCGCTGGGGGGCGCTCTAGGATAGGGAATAAGTTTAATTTACTATCCAACACCTTCCCTAGTGTCCACGGGGACTGGAGTTGGAATAGTAAATTAAACTATTCACTATCCAGCACCCCAAAGCGCTATGCGTTGTAAAGGCATGCGTGGTAAAAGTATGCGTTGTGACGTCAAACATCCGAGAGACAGTATTAAACTCACATAATTCCAATAATTAATTAGTCCACTTCCCCTTGAATCCATTGCTTTACCGGAGCCCAGATCTTCATTCCTAATGTTCTTTTTTTCTGACCCTTTGTTCTATATATAGCAATTTCGGTATTATATGTAGATAAAAGACGGGCTCTTCATGTTTCAAAAGATGGGGAGTCTGGGCTAATCCAAACTTGTGTGATACATGCCCGAATTAATGCCATGAAAATAAATACTAAACATGTCTTCTCTTCTAATACAGTATCCGAGTTTACTCCTATCAAAACTAATTCATCTGTCAAAGTACCAGTCGAGCCAAACAAAACTGCCGTAAAATTTTGAATTGATGAAAAAAACTTGGATAAGTGTGGACAGCGAAAAAAGATCCTCCTTTTAAAATATATTACATACGAGATTTTACAAACACAGCACAGCTCAAATGCTGTGCAATTGAAACCTAAAAATGCTTGAATGTGTAAATTATTTTTTAAATGTAAAGTTGGATATAACAACAGTACAGTCTTTATTTACTCATAGAAAATTCTATTATTGTCTATAAACTAAAATTACGCGAGAAATTAGCTTTGCGAATTAGGCCCCCAGATATACATATGCCCTCCATCTAACTCCCGTTTCCGGACACAATTAAGCATTTTGCGCTTCTTAAGCTTGAACTCTGAATCGTATTTTGGATGATAAATGTACACACGTATGATAAACAACACAGCTTTAAGAAAACATTAAACCTTCTTTCTCTGTGCCCTATTGCTGGCTGATTGATTTTGACACTGTACCATTTGGAGTTGAAGTTGCCTCATAGGGTTTTGGTCCAACCTCTACAATATTATTAAGAAGTAAAAAAAAAAAAGGGCCCTATGCAACTGCTTCACGAGCAAGACACTGTTCAAGCTGTGACAAAGCTTCATGTGGTCTTTTAACAGGCTCAGAGGCAGGAGGAGATTGTTTCACAGTATGGGGCCAGGCACTATAAATCTTCTTTCACCTCAAGGGATGCAACTTAGACTTCCAGACATCAATCACAAGAGATCCTGTAAAGCTACAAATGAAATGTCCGTCTGATTGTTCCCTCTGCTCTTATAGTTAGCACTTTAAAAAATTGCCAACTCCTCAGCCCTTTTGATCTATGTACCTGCATCTCACCTCCTCATTTCACATGAGATTTACAGAGATATGAGCTATGACGCGAGAGATGGCGGCGCGAGAGATGAAATGGGCTCGTAAGGTAATGATGCATAAGCTAACCGAGCTCCTGGTTGAGACAGTCAGAGAGCGTAGCAATCATGTATTTGTTGATAGTTTGTTGATTTTGGAAGGAGATTCAGATGGGGTTAGAGCCCTAGTTTTAGAAGGACAATAGATACATTAAAACGAAAAGATCTAAATAAAACACAACCCTCTCATCGGAACTGGGATAATACCATTTCATGATTGTTCGGACATTCCTACCTGCTCACATTGCCTACCACAGAAGTCCATCGGCATTCCCGCTGAAAGTTAAAAACATTTGTATTTTTATCATTTTTCCAAACATGCTGAGGGGTCTCGACTGCTTTTGTGAGGATTCCATCTCCCCAGTTTGCCCACGGCGGCCATTTTGCTTGATTCTGTACCTTTTCCCCGATCAGGTTGAATACTATCCCTAGAATTTCCCATTTTTATTCATAGATTAGGCCAAAACAAGATGAAGCTGGTTCCCTGGCAATTCCTGCTGCTAAAGCTGACTCTGCCGGTCATTGCCACTACAGTTCCAAAAGCTGCACTGTCTGTTTTGTGTTCGTATTGTGGCTGAGACTTCAATCAGAAGTAGTGCAACAAATTCAACATTAATGTTATAGTGTTCATCATATCTTTAACAATACATATATTTTATAAAGCAATGCTCAGATACATAATGGGGCATATTATCAAGGGGGTTTACCTCTGCTTTTTTGGCTTTAAAGCCAAGAAGGCGGAGATAAAATTATCTCCCTATTACCTAGCTGTCGCTAACACCAGTTAGCGACAGCTAGTAGAAGATAGCGACCATCTTGGGCCTCACTTTGCATGTCAGAGAAATTTATCACTAATGACATGCAAAGTGGGCGTGCCAAGATGTTAGCGACTGGAAACAGTCGCTAACATCGCTATCTCCTATTACCAACTTTTGGAGATATTCGCGCTAAGCACGAATATCTCCAAAAGCTAACACCTGCCCTGAGCAGTTCTTAGCCATGTTATCCGATGGGAGGTGGATAACATGGCTAAGAGCATTAGCTCGGTAATGAATGAATATTGAATATTGCTGACTTTTATCGCCGCAGGTCGGCGATAAATTCTTGTCTCTAACCAAGCAATAGCGATAATTATCGCTATTGCTTGGTAATATGCCCCAATGTCCCTTAAATATTTCCAGCCTTTTATATTATCCTTTTTAATGGAAGGTTTATGTGCTAAGCTGTACCGTACAGCCCCATTCTTCTAAAATCATGATAAAATGCGATCGCTGTTTTTCTTTTCGTGAAGTGAATTTTAAAACATCTAAATGTATGTATTATATAGTGGAGGTATTCCAATGATAAAAGTGAGTTTTGATGCATATTATTAAAAAAATCTTAATAAAGCTAGATTAGTCTGATTAAATAAATTGTTTTGGCTTTTCCTCAGCACTGGAACATCACCGATTAGCCAGCAGAAATGCCTGTCATTTCTTTAGAGAGCATAATAACTAATTTAAATAAATCGCCCATGCAAGGAAGAGTGGTAAACCCATGGATCGTTATTAGGAAAATAACATTTTTGCCATGGGTGACTTACTATCCGCCCTGTAAAAACGGGTCTGTGTTCCTAATGGAAGGTAGTTAAACCAAGGAGAAACTTGTCAACTTTGGGAGGGAGGGGAAGTGGAAAATTCAAGAACATTTATTTTAAAACTATCCACCTTCCTCGGGTTGAGGGCAACCTTGAATTATAGGAATAGCAGTGACCCGGTGAGGCACTTTTTAAAAAAAACTTTTTATTGAGAAAATCGCATAGGAGACACAGCACTCCGCAATCCGGAGAAGCTGCATCAAGTACAGTATATCAAGAGCGGCGATTTATTTTCATTAGAACGTTTCCCCCAACCCCTTGCCCCTTTCCCCAACTCCCAAAGTCCTTCCCTCCTTCCCCCCCTTTGCACAACGTCTCACCGATGCTGTTCAACACATATATATACAGAGTAAAGAATGTTCCATAGCCTCCATATGCCCATCAGGCCCGCTCCTCCTCACCTCCCGCCTGTGCTGGGGGCTCAAGCCATATGCCCCTGTAATCCACCCATCTTTTCCAAATTCTGTAATGTTTTTTGGGACAGCCCCTGGCCTCAAACACCGGTCTTTTTAATCCCATGCAAAAGTCCAGTCCTCTTTTCCATTTGACCACCGTGGGGGCCCTTGGGTCTTTCCAGGCCTGGGCTATATCTCTCTTTGCCACCGTGAGGCCCAGTAGGAGTAGATGTCTTTTGTAAATGTTGCCTCCTATTCCCTCTAGAACATGTAGTAGCCCCAGCTTTGGAGTGCGAGGGAGGTCCCACACCAGCACATCAGACAGACAGCTCCACACTCCCGTCCAGAATCTCACCAGGCCACTGCAGCCCCACACTGTATGTAGTAGGTCACCCGTCTCCCGGCTACACCTCAGACACATCGGAGACTCAAACATGCCAGCCTTCCACAACCTCTCCCTGGTATAGTAAGCACGGTGCAGGTACTTGAACTGTATTAGGCGCAGGCGATAATTAGCCGCCCCCCCTTGTGGATTCGAGGGCTTCTCGCCCATCTTCCTCTCCCAGCTCTCCCACATCTCTCACCCAGCGAGCATGCTGGGACTGCAAGTCAGAAGAACAATGTGTGACTAGTGTCTGATATATACGGGAGATTTTCTTATCTCCCAGGTCCCCCATGAATACCTTTGCTTCTATTGGGCTGAATTCTGGCAGGGTATCTAGGCATTCCAGAATGGGAGTGATGGCATGTCTCAACTGTAAGTATCGAAAGAACTGCGTGCGGGGCATACTGAATTCTTAACTGAGTTCCTGAAATGATTTAAGCGTAGTGCCCTTCAAAACATGCCCCAGTGCGTAAATTCCTATTGAGTCCCCGCCTCCAAAGCCCCTCAGCGACGCCAGCTCCGGGTGTTGCCCATTTTGCCAGAGCGGGGTCTCCCTCGTCTGTGTCCCCCACCATCCCATACGGCGCAGTGTTTGTCGCCAGAGCTGGAATACCACCTGCGTTGCCCCTAGCAGCCCTTTCCTCAACCGCGCCGAGTACAGAGTAGTGTGTAATGAGTCCGGGTCCATCAAATACCTTTCGAGGGCGTAAGCCGGGTCTCCCCTATCACCATACCACCAATCATTGAGCACCACAAGGTGTGATGCTTGATAATATGACAGCATATCGGACGTCGCCAGTCCCCCACAATACGTGGACAAAAAACAGGTGCGCAAAGCCACTCTCGACGCCCCTCCGGCCCATAGAAACAGACCCAGAGCGGAGTTGACATGTTTAAACCATTGCGATTGGATTAGGTACGGGTGATTCTGCAGCTGATACAGCATGCGAGGGAGGGCCACCATCTTGAATATTGCTGACCTGCCGTATATATTAAGAGGCATCCGAGACCAGCACTTCAGCTCTCGCTGTACCCTGTCCCATACCGGAACTATATTGCGTTCCCAGGTAATAGCAGGCGAGGTCGTCAGAAACACCCCTAGATATTTGAGCCCTCCAGCCGCCATCTGTTATACCGATGCCCACGCCCCGATCCCGGAGCTATTGTTAAGCATCCAAAGCGTGGATTTCCGTGGATTCAGGTAGAGTCACGACACTTCCCGGAAGACTTTCATGATCTTGAGGACCCGTGGCAGGGACTGATTCACATTCGTAAGAAAGAATAGAACATCGTCCGCATATAATGCGATTCTATCCGAAGGTCCCGCTTCCCATTCAAACCCCCGCAGCTGCGCATCCATCCGGACCCAAGCAGCTAGCGGTTCCATAGCCAGGGCGAAGAGGTACGGCGAGAGGGGGCATCCCTGTCGGGTACTCCGTCTTATTGGGAAGGGCGCCGACCTTTCCCCCGCCACCCTCACCGTGGCCGTCAGGTTGGTGTAGAGCAGCCGAACATAAGACAGGAAACGCGGACCTAGATTCAGACGTTGCAGGAGCGCAAATAAAAATGTCCACCTTAGGGAGTCAAAGGCCTTGTCGATATCTGCTAATAGCAGTGCCGCTTGATCCCCGGTCCTAGCCATCGCTTCTACCGCCACATGTGCACGCCTGATATTGTGCCTCGTCGCTCTGTGAGGCATAAAGCCAGCTTGATCGGGGTGAACAAGGTCTGTGATGTATGGGAGCAGTCGGTTTGCAAGGGCTTTGGCCAATATTTTGGCCTCAATATTTAACAGGGAGATTGGACGATAGGACTCGTGGTGGTCTGGGGGTCGTCCGGGTTTACAGAACACTACAATTTCTGCATGCTCCAATCCGCTGGCAGGAGACCATCCTCTCTCGCCGCCTCTAGGGCCGCCCTATAGTGAGGCCCCAGCTGGAGGTGATATCTTTTAAAGAACTCGCTTGGGAACCCATTAGGCCCAGGGGCCGTGCCTGTATTAAGCTCTCCAAGGGCTGTACCTAACTCGTCCGCTGACAGTGGGAGCTCGAGTCGCTCCCGCACATCGTCTGGGAGTGTGCGGGGTGGAAGGTCATCAATGAACTTTTCAACATCCATGGCTGGGAGGGAGACCCGCGGAGCATACTGGGCCGCAAGATAGCAAGCAAAGCTGTCTGTCAGCTCTTTCGGCTCTGAAATTGAAGCTCCGGCGGCGTCTCTAAGGGCTGGCATCTCACACGTCTGAAATGTACTCTGTGAAAGCCTGTGGAGCATTGTGCTGGACTTGTCGCCCCATTGATATATTCTACTTCTGGTTGCCAACCAGATCTGTCGGGCCTCATCCTGCAAGAGGGACGCATATGATTGTTGTGCCAAAAGTAGCTGTCCCACTACCGCTTGCTGGCACGCAACCCCACACTGAGTTTCCAGCTGCTCCACGCCGCCGCTGCTTTCACAATCTCTTCTTTCCGCTCTCGGCATGCCTTCACACACCAGGTTATGTCTATCCCGCGCAATGTGGGTTTCAGGGCCTCCCAAGCCACCCTCGCGTCCGCCACTGTGCCTAAATTCTCCTCCCAGTAGTTAGCAATAGCCGCCCCCATATGCTGCTGGTGGGCCGCCTGTTGTAAATTCCAAAAAATGTGCCTATGCCTCCGATTCGCAATGATGCAAACAATAAATGAGTAACGATAAACCAAAAGTTTATTAGTTTATCTCGACAAAACTTTTTGTCATTGAGTCAATACGTAAGTTGCAAAATTTACATCTTAAGGAGCAGACAAAGAGAGAACCATCAGCTTCATTTCTAGCCGTATGGAAAACAGTCAAACAGTGTGTGTATATTTGCAGTGAGACAATTTAAAACAAACACATTGTACTAAATCAAACAATCATGGACATCGATAAATCAAAAGATACTTTTCACAAAAACAGATACACATATCACAGTTAGAGAATCATAAATACAAGAGCGAATAAGAGCAGGGGTGAATATTTTAAACCAAACACCTCCTAGCTCATGAGCTGAATTCGTTTATGTAAATGATCGCAATACGCCCATTCTGGATATATGACTACAAGAAGCCGTTGGTGTGGAAGCAAATGCCTGAAGTCAAATGCCAAATGCCTGAAGTCAAATGCCGACGCGTTTCCAATCCTGTCAGTTATTTACAGGATTTTCATCAGGGCAGAAGTTTTTAGTCCATGCGAACTGTTTATCAAAAGGAGATTAAAAAAATGAAAAGTTTGTGTTAGCAAACTTCATCTTAAACGCCATTTTACTGAAATGCAAAATAAACCGCAGTGAATTGCGGCGTACCTTGAGAGTAGTAGCCTGTATGGCATCAATTTTAGAAATAGCGCTTTAGGTCAGGCGGGTCTGGGCTGTAACAAGGAAAAGAACTAGTGTCACCGATTTGAAAATGACATAATGCACGCTACGGGAATGTGGTGTAAAAGACTAATTTTACCTTAGTTCTTTGTAACGATAAGTCCGGGGGACCGGTAGTGGAGTTATTTTTCAAATTAAATTCTCTGTAAGAACAGAAAGCGAAGAAATCGATATTTGGAGAAATTGTATCAAAGCGGTAAGAAAATGAGCACAGAAGCGCCACCGCTTCGGATAGGAACACTTACTTATAGAAATTCAACACGGGCGCTGGGGTCGGACCAGTGTTGCAATGGAACGCTGTCCTTTCTATAAGATAAAAGGGGAAAACAAGAGGCTAGCAACTATGCGCTGAATAACGCAATTGTTAACTGTGAGCCAGTACTCAATGGCAGGTGAAAAAGGGGATTTAAGCACTTACCAAAAATCGCCGCTGAGGGCTCTGCTAAGACTGCATTCTGAGTTCTGAGTTCTACCGGCACCTACAGGGTTTAGTTGTCCAGGGCACTGCCGGTGCTAAAGACAATAAAAGCATGTGTGCGCTAACAGCCAATAGGAAGAGTCGAAAGTGCTGCTGCATTGTGGGAACTGAAGTCCAAAAGTGAAGTCAAGCTCGATTAATTTCACTAAGAGAGTTCAGGCCCTTATTCACGCTATCAAATCGCAATATGAGGTATGCCTCCTTGCGTAACAACATAGTTTCGACATTAGGGTAGCGTTTGGAGTCCAGCCATACAAGTGGTGTCCATTTGAAGTCGTTTTCAGTGTGCTGATTATTTACAAAGTGTTCAACCATTGGTGCAGTCATGACTCGTTTTTTGATCCGAGATCGGTGTTGGGTGATGCGTGCATTAATGGCTTGATTTGTCTTGCCAATATAAACCTTGTCACAAGGGCAAACCACTGCGTAAACGATATTTTTTGTTTTGCAGTTTGTGAATGCATCATGTACCCATTTGATGCCGTGATTAATGAAGGTGTCCCCTTCAATGGTAGAAGAACATGAAACACAGTTACCACATTTGTGGTGCCCACTGATAGGTTTGAGGTTCCACTGTGATATGAGGTCACTCTTGGGCGGCGGGATATGGGTGTCTGCTTTGATGAGATGCTGACCAATGCTTGTGTTCTTTCTCATTGCAAAGATCGGTTTGGGCAGAGGGTGCTCAATTGTTTCCAACAAATGCCAATTATTGCGGATAATGTTTTTAAATTGGTTCGTGTGTTGACCAAAAGTGGTCACACAAACTAATTGGTCTGATTGCTTTTTTTCTTTTACCTGTAGGAGTGTCTCCCTCGGGGTAAACTTAGCCCTGTTTCTGGCATGTTTTAGCAATTTCTTTGGGTATCCTCTGGCAGACATCTCTGTACAAAATCTTGTGGCGTGTGATTCAAAGTCCTGTACACTAGTACAGTTGCGTCTTATTCGAAGCAGTTGCCCATAAGGTAGATTATCCTTAAGGCTTTGTGGGTGTGAGCTGTTATAATGCAGGATTGTATTCCTGTCTGTTGGTTTTTTGTGCAAAGAGGCCGTCAGTCCAGATGCACTGGTACCTACTAGGACGTCCAGAAAAGTCATCTCTTTGGAACTTGAGTTCATCGAGAACTTGATGTCTTGGTGTCGTGAATTCAACCATGCGTGGAATAGATCAAGTTCGGTCTGGCTCCCCTGCCACAGGAGCCAGACGTCGTCTATGTATCTCAACCAGTGGATCATGTGATGTGAAAAGGGGTTGTCCTTATAGATAAATCGTTCCTCATATTGGGACATGTAAAGCACCGCCAGCTCCGGCGCATAAGGACAGCCCATGGCTGTCCCCTTGATTTGTATATAAAAATCACTCTCAAATCTGAAATAGTTGCTCCGAAGAGTCAATTCAGCCAATTCCACAATGAATGCCGTGGGCACCCGGTGGGGTCTCTCGCGTTTTTCTAAGTATATTTCAATGACCTCTAAAGCCTCATCCTGAGGTATTTGTGTATAAAGGGAAGCGACATCTAGTGTCACCATCAATTCTGTTGTCTCATCAAATGAGTGTCCCTCTATTTGGTTAATGAAATCAGTCGTGTCTCTCAGATGCGATTTGACTTGTTCTATGCCTGGCTTCAAGAAAAAATCGATATATTTAGATATCGGTTCAAGGACTGATTCGCATCCGGACACAATGGGTCTGCCCGGGGGTGTCTGGTCATTCTTATGAATTTTAGGTAAGAAGTATAGAATTGGCGTTCTGGGTGACTTTTTGTTAAGATATTCATGTTCTTTTGGTCCCAAGAAGCCTTCATTCAAGGCTCTTTGAGTGATTTGCGATATTTTACCCTGAATCATAAGGACGGGATCCTCTTTAGATGGTCTGTACCAATCCTTATTGTTCACATGCTGTTGTCCTTCGCTGAGATACATGGGTCGGGGCCATAAGACCACCGCACCCCCCTTGTCCGCCTGTTTTATAATGATGGATGTATCCAATTTCAAGTCAGTAATTGCCTTTTGGGTGTCTTTGCCGATGTTATTTTTGACAAAACCGCTTTTTTTCTCAAGCTTTGTGAGGGAGGACAAAACTGCTTGTTCAAAAGTTCAAAATCATTGCTTTTGAACAAGCAGTTTTGTCCTCCCTCACAAAGCTTGAGAAAAAAAGCGGTTTTGTCAAAAATAACATCGGCAAAGACACCCAAAAGGCAATTACTGACTTGAAATTGGATACATCCATCATTATAAAACAGGCGGACAAGGGGGGTGCGGTGGTCTTATGGCCCCGACCCATGTATCTCAGCGAAGGACAACAGCATGTGAACAATAAGGATTGGTACAGACCATCTAAAGAGGATCCCGTCCTTATGATTCAGGGTAAAATATCGCAAATCACTCAAAGAGCCTTGAATGAAGGCTTCTTGGGACCAAAAGAACATGAATATCTTAACAAAAAGTCACCCAGAACGCCAATTCTATACTTCTTACCTAAAATTCATAAGAATGACCAGACACCCCCGGGCAGACCCATTGTGTCCGGATGCGAATCAGTCCTTGAACCGATATCTAAATATATCGATTTTTTCTTGAAGCCAGGCATAGAACAAGTCAAATCGCATCTGAGAGACACGACTGATTTCATTAACCAAATAGAGGGACACTCATTTGATGAGACAACAGAATTGATGGTGACACTAGATGTCGCTTCCCTTTATACACAAATACCTCAGGATGAGGCTTTAGAGGTCATTGAAATATACTTAGAAAAACGCGAGAGACCCCACCGGGTGCCCACGGCATTCATTGTGGAATTGGCTGAATTGACTCTTCGGAGCAACTATTTCAGATTTGAGAGTGATTTTTATATACAAATCAAGGGGACAGCCATGGGCTGTCCTTATGCGCCGGAGCTGGCGGTGCTTTACATGTCCCAATATGAGGAACGATTTATCTATAAGGACAACCCCTTTTCACATCACATGATCCACTGGTTGAGATACATAGACGACGTCTGGCTCCTGTGGCAGGGGAGCCAGACCGAACTTGATCTATTCCACGCATGGTTGAATTCACGACACCAAGACATCAAGTTCTCGATGAACTCAAGTTCCAAAGAGATGACTTTTCTGGACGTCCTAGTAGGTACCAGTGCATCTGGACTGACGGCCTCTTTGCACAAAAAACCAACAGACAGGAATACAATCCTGCATTATAACAGCTCACACCCACAAAGCCTTAAGGATAATCTACCTTATGGGCAACTGCTTCGAATAAGACGCAACTGTACTAGTGTACAGGACTTTGAATCACACGCCACAAGATTTTGTACAGAGATGTCTGCCAGAGGATACCCAAAGAAATTGCTAAAACATGCCAGAAACAGGGCTAAGTTTACCCCGAGGGAGACACTCCTACAGGTAAAAGAAAAAAAGCAATCAGACCAATTAGTTTGTGTGACCACTTTTGGTCAACACACAAACCAATTTAAAAACATTATCCGCAATAATTGGCATTTGTTGGAAACAATTGAGCACCCTCTGCCCAAACCGATCTTTGCAATGAGAAAGAACACAAGCATTGGTCAGCATCTCATCAAAGCAGACACCCATATCCCGCCGCCCAAGAGTGACCTCATATCACAGTGGAACCTCAAACCTATCAGTGGGCACCACAAATGTGGTAACTGTGTTTCATGTTCTTCTACCATTGAAGGGGACACCTTCATTAATCACGGCATCAAATGGGTACATGATGCATTCACAAACTGCAAAACAAAAAATATCGTTTACGCAGTGGTTTGCCCTTGTGACAAGGTTTATATTGGCAAGACAAATCAAGCCATTAATGCACGCATCACCCAACACCGATCTCGGATCAAAAAACGAGTCATGACTGCACCAATGGTTGAACACTTTGTAAATAATCAGCACACTGAAAACGACTTCAAATGGACACCACTTGTATGGCTGGACTCCAAACGCTACCCTAATGTCGAAACTATGTTGTTACGCAAGGAGGCATACCTCATATTGCGATTTGATAGCGTGAATAAGGGCCTGAACTCTCTTAGTGAAATTAATCGAGCTTGACTTCACTTTTGGACTTCAGTTCCCACAATGCAGCAGCACTTTCGACTCTTCCTATTGGCTGTTAGCGCACACATGCTTTTATTGTCTTTAGCACCGGCAGTGCCCTGGACAACTAAACCCTGTAGGTGCCGGTAGAACTCAGAACTCAGAATGCAGTCTTAGCAGAGCCCTCAGCGGCGATTTTTGGTAAGTGCTTAAATCCCCTTTTTCACCTGCCATTGAGTATTGGCTCACAGTTAACAATTGCGTTATTCAGCGCATAGTTGCTAGCCTCTTGTTTTCCCCTTTTATCTTATAGAAAGGACAGCGTTCCATTGCAACACTGGTCCGACCCCAGCGCCCGTGTTGAATTTCTATAAGTAAGTGTTCCTATCCGAAGCGGTGGCGCTTCTGTGCTCATTTTCTTACCGCTTTGATACAATTTCTCCAAATATCGATTTCTTCGCTTTCTGTTCTTACAGAGAATTTAATTTGAAAAATAACTCCACTACCGGTCCCCCGGACTTATCGTTACAAAGAACTAAGGTAAAATTAGTCTTTTACACCACATTCCCGTAGCGTGCATTATGTCATTTTCAAATCGGTGACACTAGTTCTTTTCCTTGTTACAGCCCAGACCCGCCTGACCTAAAGCGCTATTTCTAAAATTGATGCCATACAGGCTACTACTCTCAAGGTACGCCGCAATTCACTGCGGTTTATTTTGCATTTCAGTAAAATGGCGTTTAAGATGAAGTTTGCTAACACAAACTTTTCATTTTTTTAATCTCCTTTTGATAAACAGTTCGCATGGACTAAAAACTTCTGCCCTGATGAAAATCCTGTAAATAACTGACAGGATTGGAAACGCGTCGGCATTTGACTTCAGGCATTTGGCATTTGACTTCAGGCATTTGCTTCCACACCAACGGCTTCTTGTAGTCATATATCCAGAATGGGCGTATTGCGATCATTTACATAAACGAATTCAGCTCACGAGCTAGGAGGTGTTTGGTTTAAAATATTCACCCCTGCTCTTATTCGCTCTTGTATTTATGATTCTCTAACTGTGATATGTGTATCTGTTTTTGTGAAAAGTATCTTTTGATTTATCGATGTCCATGATTGTTTGATTTAGTACAATGTGTTTGTTTTAAATTGTCTCACTGCAAATATACACACACTGTTTGACTGTTTTCCATACGGCTAGAAATGAAGCTGATGGTTCTCTCTTTGTCTGCTCCTTAAGATGTAAATTTTGCAACTTACGTATTGACTCAATGACAAAAAGTTTTGTCGAGATAAACTAATAAACTTTTGGTTTATCGTTACTCATTTATTGTTTGCATCATTGCGAATTGGAGGCATAGGCACATTTTTTGGTTTTCCTAGTACAGGCCCAGCCTACCCTCCCTCCCATTGGGTCTAGCCACCTTTGTGTGTTAATGTTGTAAATTCCAGGCGGAAAGGCGCCACCCAAATGGCTGTCTCCTTTTATGCAAGGTAACTTCTATTACAACCGGAGAGTGGTCCGAGAGACCCCGCGGCAGGATGGACGCCGAGGCAACCCTACCCGCCACGTGAAAAGGGACAAATACATAGTCCAGTCTCGAAAACGAGTGGTGAACCACCGAGACATAGGAATATTCCCGTTCGTGAGCGTGGAGGTGTCGCCACGCGTCCACCCATCCCATACCCCTCACCATATCGCTCAGTTTAGTAGGAGTATCGGCAATAGGATCGCCCCCAGGCCTAAGTCTATCAAGTCGGCAATTCATGACATCATTCCAGTCCCCACCAATCACCGCCAATCCCTCTGGAATTTCAGGCCATACAGTAAACAGTTTCTCGATCAATGCCCATTGGAGCGGTGGTGGAGCGTATACACTCCCAAGTATCAGCGTTTCCGTGCCTACAGTCCCCTGGATAAAAACATATCTGCCCTGTGGGTCCGTCCACTGCTTTGTGTGTGTGTAAGACAGTCTGCAGTGCACTAAAATCGCCACTCCCCTGGATCCCCTCACAAATCCCGCATGGTAGACCTGATCATAGCCATATCTCTGCAGGCCCAACGCTTTGTTGTCCATCAAATGCGTTTCTTGGAGGAGGAGGACATCCACTTTCTCTCTCTTCCCCAGCCTCAACACGGCACCCCTCTTAATCTTATCAAGCACGCCCCGTACATTCCAGCTCATCACTCTCATCAGGGCCCCATCGGGCCTTCGCTCAAGATTTTCAACCGCCATCCAGGCATAATCGCAATAGTGTAGACAGCAGCAGGTGTTTCGGGCTTCGACGCTCTAACAGCATCGTTCGAGACAACCATGTGCAAAACAACCCATTTCCCCTCCCCCTTAGTCTCCCGTTCCCCCCCTTTCCCCCTCCCTGCCCCAAACTCACCCCATTCAGCAAACATGTCCCCAACGCACCCCCAGTCCCCCAACTACCCCCCACCCCATACCTCAGCAACATTGAAGTACCTGTCGCGGTATAGTACATCTCTAGTCCCCAACGGGAGACCTGAGACTGTCTATCCCAATGGAGCCCCCCCAACAGCCCCGAAAACAATACCAACTGATCCCCTTAAAAGAACAAACCTCCCCGAACTAGAGGTACGTGTCCGCCTTTTAGTCCATCCCTCCCCACCCATTCCGTATCCCGTGTCTATAAGTCACATGTTTGTGGCGCCTCCGAATGCGTACCTCTGTTTACAGCCAGGTTATCGAAGTAGTCCACCTGCAGTTGTTGTAGTACACGATCCCACACAGGGGGGGGGCCTGCCATCCAGCACCCCTCACGGATCTACCTTTGGATTACCCAATGTTTCGGTTCCTTCTGTGTCCCCTTTTTTGGTTGGAGAACGTTTCGTTGAGCGAGACCTCCAGTTGCTTCTGCTACGGGAACGCCGTGGGGTCCGCGGCGGCGGCGCCGTCGAGGAGGATGAATCCGAGTCTCTGGCCGGTGGGGTATGAGGTCTTACCCATACTGTCTCATCAGTCCATGCAAACACTTCCTTGGGAGAATTAAAGAACTGGGTTCATGATTGAAAAACCACCCGCAGGCGGGCCGGGTAAAGTAGAGCATACTGGATTTGAAGGTTTCTCAGGCGGGCTTGGCCGCTGTAAAGGACTGCCGCTGTTGCTGCACCAGTTTTGTGTAATCTGGGAAGATCATGATCCGCTGGTTGTCGTACGTGAGGGGCTCCTTCAATCTGGCTTCTTTAAGAATTATGTCCCGGTCATGATAATTGAGGAGCCTGGCTATGACTGGCCGTGGGCGTTCGCCTACTGGCGGCTTCTGTGTAAGCGCTCTATGAGCCCGCTCGATAACAAAGCAGCGGGAGAGGGACTCCGGTGGGAGCCAGCCCTCCAGCCATTCCGTAAGGAAGGCCTCCATACTGCCCTTCTCGCAGTCCTCCGGAAAGCCGACAAACCGTAGGTTGTTGCGCCAAGCCTGTCCCTCGGCATCCTCGGCCCGCAGCGCCAGGCCTTTCTGTATGCCCTCCATGTGAGCCACTTTCTTTTTAAGGATCACCATGTCGCCTTCCACTCCAGTGATTCGTGCTTCGGCCCCTATTTTGAAAAACAGAGGAGTGTGGCCCTATGGACAGAAGTGGGGTAGGGCCCAGATATGCTTTACAAAAAGAGAGACCGACACTTCGCAGTATTTCAAGAAGTCTTATTCTAGTTGTAATGATAAACAAAACCTAATATGTTTATCTCGGCGATTAATTGCGCCTTCTATTCGTATTTTTAGAAAGAGAGATACTGTTTTTTAGCAAGAGAAGACAATATTCTTCACATACATGGCCACACAATCTTGTTGTCTTAATTATACAAAAACATATATACAAAAAATGGAAAAATACAGTTATTACAAATCATTACATTCTACAAGACATTACATTCAAAAAGAAAAGAAACAGGTGAGAGATGTCAAATAATTTGACATCTCTCACCTGTTTCTTTTCTTTTTGAATGTAATGTCTTGTAGAATGTAATGATTTGTAATAACTGTATTTTTCCATTTTTTGTATATACGTGTTAGACCTGACATCATTGGCTTGAGTCTCTCCTCCATTTTTCTGTTTGCCTCTACTGTTTTACGATGTTTTGCTGGTATATGCTTTGGGCGCCGTGTCACTGCTGATCAGTGCCATAGCGCAAGTGCTCCCTCTGTTAAAATGATGTATCTATTGTATCCATGTTTGGCTTATTTGGTTTACTGTCAGTCCCTAGTCTAGTGCACCAGGAGTGCCGGGGCTTGTAAATACAAATGCCGCTCGTGGGCTTGCAGCACGTGTTGTGCCACCCACAGGAGCGGCCTTGTAAAAGAATGTCTACGGGTCGGTCATTGCGAGACCCACGTGCAGTCTTGCACTGTCACGTCGGCTGCGCAGGTATACCTACCTGCCAGCCCCTCCAACCTTCCCTTAACTTCATGTTAGTCACCCCTATGGTAGGCCCATGGGCAGGGTGCATTGTAAGTGTAAGGTAGGACAAGCCTGACCAAGTTGGCATGTCCTGATAGTGAAGTGCCGCCATCTTAGTGCTTCACTATTGCGAGGTAGCCTGCTCTCCGTTGGATAGAATGGGCCGCCGGGATTATTAACGCTATAATCCTAGCTGGCTCGGGGAGCATGGTGCAATGTCGAGTTTGGTATCCCTGAACTCGGGGTTTAATTACGCATCCGTTGGTGTGGATGGTTTTTGGACTCTGGGTTCGAAAATAGCACTTTTAGAAAGTGTCTATTTTCTTGTCTAACCATATCTGGTCTCTGCTGGTCTTGCGTGTGTGTGACAGGAGCTGGGTGGCTCCAAGAGGTCTGGATGAGTCAGTGTGGGATGAGTGGGACATTAAGCTGAGAGTAGGGGGAGAGTAGTTGTTGATAGCCTGCCTTGCCTGATACAATGCTGGCTCCACCTCCTGCCGAGCGACGGATGACTCTGTACCTGCCATGGACGATCCTGGCCCCACCTCCTGCCAGGAGGGCGATAGCTCTGCTCCTGCCAGTGTCAATGCTGGCTCCACCTCCTGCGGGGCGTCTGAGGACCCGGCCCGGCTCAATGAATAGGCCAGGTGCTACTGCCTAGCTCCACCCACCACAGACCCAGGATGTTGGGAAATCCCCGGCATAGACAAAGGGATCAAAGACGAAAAGGGGTATAAGAGGAGGACCCCTGAACCAAGAATTTAGATCACTTCTGACAAGGAACCCTGTAACCAAGGACAAGAAGCCTGCTGATCTAAAGGACTGCGTACCCCTTCTGCCAGTGTGCTGTTGTTGGGGGAATCCTGCAGTGCTTCTTTATTTTTGCCAAGGAACCAGGAGAGAGGAACTTTGTGTGTACTCTCACGCTTGCTAAGAAAATCTCCAAGGACTGGAAGAGTGCCAGTCTCCTGCCGAAGTCACAGGGCCAAAAGACTTCACCCGCTAAAAAGTGCTATCCGCTGGAAGTTGAATCCAGCACCTCTGAAAAGAACAGCATCACGACGACCGGACGCTGGGCCCAACCGACGCCAGCAGCAACGCCAGTGAGTAGGAGTACGGCTCTAACTCCAGAGGACCTCGTGTCTGCCCCGCTGCTGATCGCATCAACCGTGTGCCCTTCGACGCCGTGAGCGCTGCTCACTCTGTGCAACTGCATCATCAACAACGCCTGCTGAGGCCTGATCGACACCGAAGACGCGACGCCGGATTGCCCGACGCCGCTGATCATCGTGTGCTTCATTTTCCTAAGGTACTGTGTTGTTGGGGGTCCGTGTGACTCCAGGCCCGACGCAGCGCTCCTCGCGGTCGACGCCGAACCTGTGGATTACCTTTGCCCCAGCGTTGTGTAGCTCCCGTGTGAGTTACCCTGTTGCTAAAGAACTGTGTTTCCAAGAAGAAGATTTGCTTGATACTAAAGACTTTTGTGCTAAAGAAGAAACTACCTTTGAACTATCCTTTTTCCTTCCTAAACGTATTTATTCCGATTGTGTACAGTTTTGCCGTTATTTTGGTCTTGTGCTAAGCCTTATATAAAAATACTTATTTTTATAATACTACGGTGTCGTGTCCATTTGTAGTGTATTCACTGTATTACTGTATGTGGTCATAATTGCTTAACACACAGCCTCTGAGATAAGCCTGTTCTGCTCTGCCAAGCTACCAAGGGGGTGAGCAGGGGTTATCGAAGGGTGTGATCCCCTTGCCCTGACTAGAAAAGGAGTGTCCCTATTTGTCAGAAGTGTATACCTCTGCCAACTAGAGACAGCCGGTTCTAACATTGGTGGCAGCGGTGGGATTTGGACCTTGCATTTATGACCCATGTACAGTGATTAGTGTGCGCTACGTAGTGAAAGCAGACCATAACGCAGTCACAATCTGATTCGGAAGGATCCTATTTTTGTTCTCCGCTTTCCTGAAACTTGATTTTCTGAACACTGCCAGTTTCATCATGAGTGACAACGGAGTCACTGCCCCTGCTATCGTTGTTGTTGAAGAGTTCGAGAGGAGTAAGCTAAAAAGATACAAGAAAGATGAGCTGAAACACTTTTGCAACCAGTTTGAAGTTCCTACCACCGGCCTCTCGAGAAAAGATGATTTTTATAAAGCATTACAGGCCTGGTGGGAATCCAGAAATCCCTCTGATGTGGTGGTGGTACCCACAGAGGAAGGGGATGAGGAGGTGCCAGTGAATGGACCTGTGCCCTCTCCCGGAAGCAGTGTTTCCTCCAAAGGTCTTTCCCCTGAAGAAAGAGAAGAAGGGCGAAAGAGCGAGCTTACAACATGGAGATGGCAAGGCTAAAAATAAATGGGCAGTTGGAGTTAGAAAATGCAAGAGGTAGAAGGGAAGCTGATTTAGAGATCAAAAAGTTGGAGTTTGAACGAGAGAAGTTAGCTTTGGAGCGTGAAGCCAGGTTGAGGGAACTGGATATCCAAGCTAAAAAGTTAGAGTTGAATCCCTCTGGTGGCAGCATTCCGTCCGAGCCTGCAGAAAGTAAGTTTTGCTTCCCGAAAGATGTGATCAAAGATTACAATAAGAATGAGGATATTGGTCAATGGTTTAAAGCGTATGAGTTAGCATTGTTGGCCCACCAGGTCCCTGAGAAGAATTGGGGAGCAGGGTTGTGGGGTCGCTTTGTGAATGAGGGAAGAGATACCCTGTTAGACATGCCTGTTGCGGATAGGATGTCGTATGCTCATATGAAAGATGCTTTAATGTTGCGATATGGTTTAACCCCCGAGCAGTACAGACAAGCTTTTAGAGAATGTAAGAAGTTGCCTGGTACGACGTGGGTTGAATATGTGTCTTATTTTTGCAGAGCCATGGATGGTTGGGTAAAGGGCAGCAAAGTGGAAAGTTATGAAGCTCTCAATGATTTGTTTGCCTGGGAGCACTTGTCGAATAACTGTTTTCCAGAGCTGCGCCAGCACCTGATTGATAGCAAGATATCTAACCCTAGAAAACTTGCTGAGGAGGCGGACCGCTGGGTCAGTACCAGGGTCCACAAGGGTCCAGTGGGAGACTCAGCCAAAGGTGGGCAGGGTCCCCAGCAGAAGAGTGGGGGGGACAAGGGTAAACAGAAGGAGTCTCAGAAAGGGCCCCAAAGTAATCCCCAAGGGAACCAAGGGAAAGGTTCCCAGCCTCCCCCTGAGAAGAAGCCAGGGGCCCGACGGGTAAATCTGTTCATAGGGGCCCCCTAACCTGCTACGGTTGTGGGCAGGTGGGACACCGGTTTTATGACCCCCGGTGTCCCAAAAAGGATTCGAATGCACCGCCGCGTGCACCCCCTCGTCAGTTGGCAAGTGTAGCCTTGGGAGGGGAGGAGATGGTTGTCCATGGTGGGAGGGGTCCCGCAGAAATGTCCCTGGTCTCACTAGGAGACATGCAAATGGTCCCTCCACCCCCTCTGCCTAGTAACACTAGTAAATATAGGCAGTGGGTGACCATTAATGGCCATAGAGTGGAAGCTCTCAGAGACACCGGAGCGAGTGTGACAGCTGTCAAGTGTCACTTGGTGTCCAGAGAGCAGGTGGTTCCCCACGCATTCTACCCCGTGATAGCTGCCGATAACTCCCAGAAAGAGTGTGAGGTGGCTCAGGTTTCCTTTGAATGGGGGGGAGTTTCAGGTACTCTTCAAGTTGCTGTGAGACCCGCCATGCCTGTCGACTGTCTCCTGGGCAATGATTTGGAAGACTCCCCTTGGGCTAAGGTGGAGCGAGCGGCGCATTTGAAAATGTTGGGTGTGCCAGAGTGGGTGTGTGCAACCACTCGATCCATGACAGCGAGTAAGGGTGTTGATGGGGTCCCGGAGCCTGAAAGTACGGCCCAGGACCCAGCTGTGAAGAGAAGAGGCAGGAGGCGCGGGAAACCGGCCCCCGTTGTTCCCGTGGTCCAGAAGGAGGTAGACCCTGAGGGGGATGCCCTGGAGCCCACAGGGGAACAAATTGCCGAACTGGGAGATCTGCCCGAGCTGACCCACTGGCAGCAGGATGGTGGTCCCTCCAGGGAGGAATTCTGTGCGGAACAGAAAGAGTGCCCTTCTCTTGTGGGCATGAGGCAGCAGGCCTCAGCCCAATCCTCAGGTGATCAGTCAGGGTCACATTTTGTGTACTGGGAGAACGACCTCCTGTATAGCGAGCCTAAGGCTGCTGAGCCTGGGTCAGCCCGTGTGCTGGTGGTACCCCAGCACTTCAGAGCCTTCCTACTGGGTTTGGCTCATGACGTACCGTTAGCTGGACATCTGGGGCAGGACAAGACCTATGACAGGCTTGTCACCCATTTTTATTGGCCTCAGATGCGTAGGGATGTAGACATCCATTCCAAGACTTGTCGCACTTGCCAGGCAAGTGGGAAAAGCGGAAGGAAGCAGAAGGCTCCCCTCCAACCTTTTATGGTGGTCAGCACCCCCTTTGACCGGGTGGGTATTGACATTGTTGGGCCCCTGGACCCCAAGACAGCCCTGGGCAACAGGTTCATCCTGGTCTTGGTGGACCATGCCACAAGGTACCCGGAAGCCATCCCTCTCAGGACAGTGACGGCCCCCGTGGTGGGACGGGCACTGATGGGTGTTTTCTCCCGGATGGGGTTCCCCAGAGAGGTGGTGTCCGACCGAGGCACCAACTTCATTTCGAACTATATGAAGTCTCTGTGGAAGGAGTGTGGGGTAACCTACAAGTTCACCACTCCTTACCACCCTCAAGGAAACGGGCTGGTTGAGAGATTCAACCGGACCCTGAAAGGCATGATTATGGGTCTTGAAGAACCAATGAGGCGGAAATGGGACGTCCTCTTGCCATGCCTGTTGTTTGCTTACCGTGAGGTGCCGCAGAAGGCTCTAGGGTTCAGTCCCTTTGAGCTCTTATACGGTCACCCGGTAAGAGGACCTCTGAGTCTGGTCAAGGAAGGCTGGGAGCAATCTCCCAGGAAACCTCCCCAGGATGTATACAGCTACATGCTGGCCTTTCGGAACCAGACTCAGCGCTTCAGAGAACTTGCTCAGGCAAATCTGGAGGCCAGCCAGGAGGAGATGAAGCGATGGTACGACCGGAATGCCACTCTGGTAGAGCTTCAGCCTGGTCAGGAAGTGTGGGTCATGTCCCCTGTGGAACCTTGTGCGCTCAAGGACAGGTGGACGGGACCGTTTAAGGTTGTGGAGAAGAAGAGCGATGTCACCTACTTGGTGGACTTGAAATCTCCCAGGAACCCCTTGCGGGTCCTGCATGTCAACCGTTTGAAGCCCCACTTAGAAAGGTCCGAAGTGGGCATGCTCTTAGCGACAGATGATGGAACGGAGGAGGAGAGTGAGCCTCTTCCTGACCTCCTGTATGCTAAAGAGCAGGATGGGTCAGTGGATGGTGTGGTCCTCTCTGACACGCTGACCCTTGAGCAGAAACAGGATTGTCACCAACTGTTGGGACAATTCCCGGATCTGTTTTCCTTGGTTCCGGGTGTCACGCATTGGTGTGTCCATGACGTTGACACCGGAGACAGCCCTCCTGTGAAGCACAAGGCTTACAGGGTGACTGACAAGGTCCAAGCGTACATTAAGGAGGAGGTCTCCAAAATGTTCGCATTGGGGGTGATTGAGTCCTCTAGCAGTCCTTGGGCCAGCCCAGTGGTCTTGGTCCCGAAGGCTGCAGCGCCTGGTGCTTCACCGGAACTCCGGTTCTGCGTGGATTACCGAGGACTCAATTCGGTCACGAAGACTGACGCGCACCCCATCCCCAGAGCTGATGAGCTCATCGATCGGTTGGGGGCTGCCCGGTACCTTAGTACGTTTGACTTAACGTCTGGGTACTGGCAGATCGCCTTAACTGATGGGGCAAAAGAGAGGTCAGCATTCTCCACACCAGATGGGCTGTACCAGTTCCGGGTGATGCCCTTTGGGATGAAGAATGCCCCCGCCACCTTCCAGAGGTTGGTCAACCAGGTCTTGGCTGGACTGGAGGAATTCAGCGCCGCCTACCTGGACGACATCGCAGTGTTCAGCGCCAGCTGGGAGGAACACTTGCGCCACCTCCAGGAAGTGTTGTTGGACCTGCGCGGAGCAGGCCTCACAATCAAAGCCAGTAAGTGCCAGATTGGGCAGGGTTCTGTGGTGTACTTGGGGCACCAAGTAGGGAGCGGTAAGGTGGCCCCCCTGCAACCCAAGATTGATACCATCCTGGCTTGGGCACCGCCCAAAACCCAAACACAGGTGAGAGCCTTCTTAGGACTCACGGGTTATTACAGGAGGTTTGTCAAGGATTACGGTAACATTGTGCACCCCTTGACTTCGCTGACTTCCAGGAAGCAGCCACGAAACGTGATCTGGACTGATGCCTGTCAGACGGCCTTTGACACCCTGAAAACTGCAATGTGCACAGCACCTATACTCCAAGCACCCGACTTTTCGAAAGAATTCATTGTTCAGACGGACGCTTCAGAGCATGGCGTGGGGGCTGTTCTAGCTCAGGTGAATGAAGAGGGCCGAGACTTGCCTGTAGCCTTCATCAGCAGAAGGTTACTTCCCAGGGAAACGAGGTGGAGTGCGATAGAGAGAGAAGCATTTGCTGTGGTCTGGGCGCTGAAGAAGCTAAGACCCTACCTGTTTGGGACTCACTTCCGGGTTCAGACAGACCACAGGCCCCTCAGATGGTTAATGCAAATGAGGGGTGAGAATCCAAAACTGTTGAGGTGGTCCATTGCTCTACAGGGGATGGACTTTACGGTGGAACACCGCCCTGGTACAGATCACGCCAATGCTGATGGTCTGTCCAGATTTTTCCGCCTTAGTGATGAGGACTCCCGAGGTTAAGGGTAATTCTCCCCACATTTCAGCTGGAGGGGAAACGTGTTAGACCTGACATCATTGGCTTGAGTCTCTCCTCCATTTTTCTGTTTGCCTCTACTGTTTTATGATGTTTTGCTGGTATATGCTTTGGGCGCCGTGTCACTGCTGATCAGTGCCATAGCGCAAGTGCTCCCTCTGTTAAAATGATGTATCTATTGTATCCATGTTTGGCTTATTTGGTTTACTGTCAGTCCCTAGTCTAGTGCACCAGGAGTGCCGGGGCTTGTAAATACAAATGCCGCTCGTGGGCTTGCAGCACGTGTTGTGCCACCCACAGGAGCGGCCTTGTAAAAGAATGTCTACGGGTCGGTCATTGCGAGACCCACGTGCAGTCTTGCACTGTCACGTCGGCTGCGCAGGTATACCTACCTGCCAGCCCCTCCAACCTTCCCTTAACTTCATGTTAGTCACCCCTATGGTAGGCCCATGGGCAGGGTGCATTGTAAGTGTAAGGTAGGACAAGCCTGACCAAGTTGGCATGTCCTGATAGTGAAGTGCCGCCATCTTAGTGCTTCACTATTGCGAGGTAGCCTGCTCTCCGTTGGATAGAATGGGCCGCCGGGATTATTAACGCTATAATCCTAGCTGGCTCGGGGAGCATGGTGCAATGTCGAGTTTGGTATCCCTGAACTCGGGGTTTAATTATGCATCCGTTGGTGTGGATGGTTTTTGGACTCTGGGTTCGAAAATAGCACTTTTAGAAAGTGTCTATTTTCTTGTCTAACCATATCTGGTCTCTGCTGGTCTTGCGTGTGTGTGACAGGAGCTGGGTGGCTCCAAGAGGTCTGGATGAGTCAGTGTGGGATGAGTGGGACATTAAGCTGAGAGTAGGGGGAGAGTAGTTGTTGATAGCCTGCCTTGCCTGATACAATGCTGGCTCCACCTCCTGCCGAGCGACGGATGTCTCTGTACCTGCCATGGACGATCCTGGCCCCACCTCCTGCCAGGAGGGCGATAGCTCTGCTCCTGCCAGTGTCAATGCTGGCTCCACCTCCTGCGGGGCGTCTGAGGACCCGGCCCGGCTCAATGAATAGGACAGGTGCTACTGCCTAGCTCCACCCACCACAGACCCAGGATGTTGGGAAATCCCCGGCATAGACAAAGGGATCAAAGACGAAAAGGGGTATAAGAGGAGGACCCCTGAACCAAGAATTTAGATCACTTCTGACAAGGAACCCTGTAACCAAGGACAAGAAGCCTGCTGATCTAAAGGACTGCGTACCCCTTCTGCCAGTGTGCTGTTGTTGGGGGAATCTTGCAGTGCTTCTTTATTTTTGCCAAGGAACCAGGAGAGAGGAACTTTGTGTGTACTCTCACGCTTGCTAAGAAAATCTCCAAGGACTGGAAGAGTGCCAGTCTCCTGCCGAAGTCACAGGGCCAAAAGACTTCACCCGCTAAAAAGTGCTATCCGCTGGAAGTTGAATCCAGCACCTCTGAAAAGAACAGCATCACGACGACCGGACGCTGGGCCCAACCGACGCCATCAGCAACGCCAGTGAGTAGGAGTACGGCTCTAACTCCAGAGGACCTCGTGTCTGCCCCGCTGCTGATCGCATCAACCGTGTGCCCTTCGACGCCGTGAGCGCTGCTCACTCTGTGCAACTGCATCATCGACAACGCCTGCTGAGGCCTGATCGACACCGAAGACGCGACGCCGGATTGCCCGACGCCGCTGATCATCGTGTGCTTCATTTTCCTAAGGTACTGTGTTGTTGGGGGTCCGTGTGACTCCAGGCCCGACGCAGCGCTCCTCGCGGTCGACGCCGAACCTGTGGATTACCTTTGCCCCAGCGTTGTGTAGCTCCCGTGTGAGTTACCCTGTTGCTAAAGAACTGTGTTTCCAAGAAGAAGATTTGCTTGATACTAAAGACTTTTGTGCTAAAGAAGAAACTACCTTTGAACTATCCTTTTTCCTTCCTAAACGTATTTATTCCGATTGTGTACAGTTTTGCCGTTATTTTGGTCTTGTGCTAAGCCTTATATAAAAATACTTATTTTTATAATACTACGGTGTCGTGTCCATTTGTAGTGTATTCACTGTATTACTGTATGTGGTCATAATTGCTTAACACACAGCCTCTGAGATAAGCCTGTTCTGCTCTGCCAAGGGGGTGAGCAGGGGTTATCGAAGGGTGTGATCCCCTTGCCCTGACTAGAAAAGGAGTGTCCCTATTTGTCAGAAGTGTATACATCTGCCAACTAGAGACAGCCGGTTCTAACAATACGTTTTTGTATAATTAAGACAACAAGATTGTGTGGCCATGTATGTGAAGAATATTATCTTCTCTTGCTAAAAAACAGTATCTCTCTTTCTAAAAATACGAATAAAAGGCGCAATTAATCGCCGAGATAAACATATTAGGTTTTATTTATCATTTCAGCTACAATAAGACTTCTTGAAATACTGCGAAGTGTGGGTCTCGGCCCCTATTTTGGCATCCAGCGTATCCCTTGATTGGGTAATGGCAGCTAGAAGGGCTGCATTGTCCGGGCCCTGAGCCTGGTTGCTTCCCGTGGCCCCAGAGTTCCCCGTCCGGCCTGTGAATATGTTTATGGTCCCCTGGTTGGAGGCACCGCTGCCGCTCCTGCCTCTAGTCATGGCTCGCTGGTAGCTGGGCTCCTCCTGCGTCTCTCTTGGCTACCATCCCCACCGCCTGGGGCCCCCTTCCTCAGGATAACGTTCTCCGGCTCACCAGCCGCTCCTCATGTAATCACCAGGTAGTAGACTGCCGGACGGTCTGCAATCTAGGCCTACACCACCGGCCTCGATTCTCAGTGTCGGGTCTGGGTGTGTTCGGGAAAGTTCCACCGCCGGTTTTGGTCCGCCGAGGGTCGCCCGGCGGGGGCCCCAGCTTTCATGTACCCGGGCCCAGCGTTGGCCGATGAGCTCCGGCAGGACCGCGCTGGAGCGCCCGCCTCTTGGGTACGGTACTACGCACTAGGCCCTCGGCACCATCACCGCCCAGCCGCGCCCCGGGTGGAAACAGGCAGTCTTGGGGGCCCGGCCGAGGACACCTCTGCCGCACCCCACTATACTGAGAGGCTCACTCGCCTGGTCTGGGGTCTTGTCCCTCCACCGGGGTGTTCGTGGGAGTCTTCCTGCTCCGGTCGCTGATCTCAAATGCCCCGGCGGTTTCTGGGTTCTGCCGCCATGCATATAGCGCCACCAGGCTATGGCCTATTCTTCGGGTCTTTGCCCCCTCCTCCGGACTACCTGGCGGCCTCTGCGCTGAATAAAGCAGCCCGGCACCTTCCCGGATCCACCACCGCAGGTCCGACTCGTTCAGCAGCGCCGTAAGGGCCACATTGATCACGTCACTGTCATCCCTCCTCTCCGCGGGGCGTCTCCAAACTCGAGGTCCCCGGCGCCTCGCTCTCCAGTAGGCCGCTCTGCCAGTGTCGGCTGTACGGTGCCTTCCGAGCCCGCAATTCAGCTCAAACTCGCACCTTGTGTGTCTGCCACCGTCCGAGACACCACACCATATCGGGATGCCTTTGGGTGTGGGTGTGGAAGGATATTTTGGACGGATAAGTTAACAGCGGGACGGAGCTCGGTTAAGCTGCGTCCGCCATGTTGGCTGACTTAGCCACGCCCCCGGTGAGGCACTTTTGATTAGTGTAGAGTTGAAGATTTGCACCAATCACAAAGTGCATTTTCCCTATCAATGTGTTTTAAATGTTGTGCCCCCTTACCTTTGCCCTTTCCCTTAACCTTTCCCTTCTCACGTTTTGGAACATTCCACTGGAACTGTATTAGAATGTTGAAGTTCTCCTGTCAGCACTTAAGGCTATTTTTAGGGGTGGGCTCTGTGCTCCCTGTGACGATACCGGCGATCAGGCTGCTTGAAGTGTACATAGCGCTTAGCCTCCTCAGTGTTTTTGTTACTCTTGATGATTATCGTCTTTGTGTGATTTTAAGACACTTGATGATTTAGTTACTATTTTAAACTTGCCTAAAACGTAATTCATTTGCTTGCTCTTCCTGCTCCTGACCCCGTTCCGCCGCTGCTGTGTGCCTAGCGAGCGGAGGGTCTCTTCGTGAGCAACACGCCTTACACTACTTCCTGCCTGCCACACTCTCCACGCAGGTTAGCATGCTAGTTGTTGCAGAGCTTAAGGCTATTTTTAGGGGTGGGCTCTGTGCTCCCTGTGACGATAGCGGCGATCAGGCTGCTCGAAGTGCACATAGCGCTTAGCCTCCTCAGTGTTTTTGTTACTCTTTATGATTATCGTCTTTGTGTGATTTTAAGACACTTGATGATTTAGTTGCTATTTTAAACTTGCCTAAAACGTAATACATTTGCTTGCCCTTCCTGCTCCTGACCCCGTTCCGCTGCGGCTGTGTGCCTATCGAGCGGAGGGTCTTCTCGTGAGCAACACGCCCTACACTACTTCCTGCCTGCCACACTCTCCACGCAGGTTAGCGTCCTAGTTGTTGCAGAGCTTAAGGCTATTTTAGGGGTGGGCTCTGTGCTTCCTGTGACAATAGCGTCGATCAGGCTGCTCGAAGTGCACATAACGCTTAGCCTCCTCAGTGTTTTTGTTACTCTTTATGATTATCGTCTTTGTGGGATTTTAAGACACTTGATGATTTAGTTGCTATTTTAAACTTGCCTAAAACGTAATTCATTTGCTTGCTCTTCCTGCTCCTGACCCCGTTCCGCCGTGGCTGTGTGCCTATCGAGCGGAGGGTCTCCTCGGGAGCAACACGCCCTACACTACTTCCTGCCTGCCACACTCTCCACGCAGGTTAGCGTGCTAGTTATTTTCTCCCTAGGTATATTTAAGATGGGGACATGGCTGAAGCGCAGCGGACGAGTGCAGTGGGGGCGCCGTATTCGCATCGAAGTTGCGCCTAAGTTAAGCCCGTCTGCGCCCGTCCGCGGCCGGTTGCGGCCAGCGGCCTGCCATAATGCCCTATTGATTACCTACTCTTCCGCTGATCTCCACGCACTCCAACACTCTGGGCCCCTACACTCCTGCGCTGTTGGCGCTGCTCAGGATTGTGGTATTTTGATCTCCCAGGGTCTCCCCTCAGGTATGCCTGTATCGAGTACCCTGACACATTGCAACGATTCTACTACATTTCTTCCTGGCGTAGGGTCCCCTGGACCACATCCCCTGGTGGTAGTCTATCTTAACACTCGCTCGCTGGTGAAACATCAGCTTGAGATATTTCAGCTGCTGGATGACAACAAGGTGGACATTCTTCTTCTCTCTGAGACCTGGCTAACAGAAGACTCTGTCCCGGATATCATTGCTGCTATCCCTACCGGCTACTATATTTTACAATCTAATAGGGCCGTCGGGAGAGCTGGAGGGGGGGGGGGTCCAGCTATCAATCGCTCCCAGTATAAGTATACTACCCTTGAAACTTCCACTCCTTTTAAAACTGATAGTCTTATTCTTAAATTTACCTCTCCTAGGTTCTCCTTTATTTGTGTTCTTGTCTACAGACCATATGATTATGTGCCGCTCTTTCGCCAACAGTTCGGTGACTTAGTTTCCCAGCTAATTATCAATCATGCTAAAATTCTTATTATTGGTGATTTTAATTATTGGCCATCAGATCCTCAGGAAAGAAATCTCTCTGAGGAGTTTACTGATCTCCTGCTTGGTCTGTATTGCAGTCAGCACATAACAGTAGCTACCCACAGCAAAGGCCAGCAAAGGCCATATCTTAGACCAAGTTTGGACGACTAATTTCGACATTTCTCCTCCTTCAGTTTATCCTTGCTCCTGGTCTGATCATTTCTTTATTTCCTTTTCCCTCAACTTCACCCAACTCCCATTACCAATTTCACCACTCGTAACTGGAAACATGCCAACCTCGCAGAATTTCATTCCATTCTAGCTACCACAGCCCCTAGGGGCCAGGTCTCAGTGGCTGGCCAGGCCTGTCATCTCGAGCAGTGGCTGGTGTCTGCCAGCAATAGAGTTGCCCCGCTAAAAATCATGAAAACTAAACGTCCTCATGACGCTCAGCAGTGGTTCACAGACCAACTGAAACTGGATAAACTGGCCCTCTGCCTAGCTGAGGGCGGCTGGAGGCGTAATTACGACCTAGAACCCAAAATTGTGTATGTAGACCTGTTGAAACGTTATAAAAAATCCATTCTATTGGCTAAAACCACTTACTTCTCCCAGAAAATAATGGACTCATCCTCTAAGGCTAAGGACATTTTTTTCTATCGTCGAGTAGCTCGCCTCGCCGGACCGTGTCACCGTCCAACCACAACCCACACAAGCTCTCTGTGATTCCCTTAACTCATATTTCATTGATAAAATTGTCACCATAAAGAATAACATTCCCTCTCCCTCTTCCTCTACTCCTCCTTCACTACCCCCTATGAACCCCTGTCACCTGGATGTTTTTCCTCCTATCTCCCCGACTGAGTTTTTTTCTCTGTTACATATGGTGAGCTCGGGCTCTCCTAATGAATGCTGCCCTCCTCAAATCCTCAAAGAAGCCTTCTTGGCCTGCCCAGATCCCCCGTTGGCACTGCTTAACAACTCTCTGGCCACAGGCATGGTACCGGATACTTTCGAACAAGCGGTTGTAGTCCCCATACTAAAGAAGCATGGTGCCAACCCTTCGTTCCTGAGTAATTTTCGGCCAATCTCCTTTCTCCCCCATCTTGGGAAAATCTTGGAGACCTATGTCACTCGCTGTCTCAGTGCGTTCATTGAGGTTTCTTCCTTTTTGGATAACCAGCAAGCTGGCTTTAGGCCAGCTCATTCCACTGTGGCTGTGATGGACGTGCTGAGGAAAGGCGCCAACAAGAATACCGCCCAGGCACTTGTACTGTTGGACTTGTCGGCCGCCTTTGACACGGTTGATCATGCCATCTTGATCGACTGTGTCAATTACGCGGGTATCCAGGGCATGGCTTTAACGTGGATCAGATCTTTCCTGCACCAGCGGTCTCAGGCAGTTCATCTGTTTACTTATTCCGCCCCTTATTTCCCCCTTTCTTCCCTGTCGCCACTTTTATTTAACCTTTATATGCAACCTCTTATAGCTTCCCTCCGTCACACCCCGGTTACCATTTTCAATTACGCTGATTACGCTGATGATTTACAGTTGATCTTCCCTGTCGATTCCACCCCTTCTTCCTGTGCCAACTTCCAATCCACCATGCTTGCCATCTCTGAGTGGATGCACTATAGCCAGCTGAAGCTCAATCCCAACAAGGCGGAGTTAGTGTTGATGGGTGGGCTGGCTAACCCTTGGAATTCTAGCTTTTGGCCTTCTTCCCTTGGGCCTTTGCCCAGCCCTGTCAATTCGGTAAAGAGCCTAGGCGTAATCATATGTAGTGACCTGTCTATGAGGCCTCAAATTAATGCGGTTACATCATCCTGTTTCTTTCATCTGCGCAGGATTCGCAAAATTTGTAGGTTTCTTACCACCGAGGCACTCATTCTCGTCATTATGGCTCTTGTCACCTCCCGTATTGACTACGCTAACACCCTCTATGTTGGGATACCTGCTTACCATCTCCACCGGCTGCAGCTGGTGCAAAACCAGGCAGCGAGACTGGTCTTTCGCCAGCCTAAACACCAACATGTTTCGCCCCTGTTGACGAGACTGCATTGGCTCCCAGTGGCTTCTCGCTGCATGTTTAAACTTAGCTGTACTGTCTTCAAGACCCTATCCGATCAAGCTCCGGTATTCATTACGTCTAGCTTGCGGCGTTATGTTCCCTCGAGAGATCTTCGGTCTACCTCACACAACTTGCTGATTGTCCCAAGGTACAAACGCAAAAAGCATGGTGGCCTATGCTTTTCTTACCAGGCCCCCACACTGTGGAATTCCCTTCCGAACTCCCTCAGACTCTGCCCCAGTTATGTTTCTTTCCGTAAATTGCTCAAAACCCACTTCTTTCAATTAGCCTGAGTAACTTCGATGCACTGTTCTCCCGCATTTGTTCTGAGCGCCATGAAACCGTCTTGTGACCGTGCGCGGTATAAATGTTTTTAACATAACATAACATAACAGCACTCTGTCAGGCAAGACTGGAGACACACTACATTATGTAAATAAAATACATTTGTGTTGACCTTTATTTCCTGGTGATGAGGATGGAATGCTGTGCAGGAGACACATTTGTGTCTTCACGTGTGTGATCGAGAATATCTCTACTCTGTATTTGTTGGGTATTGGAAAATGGCCTTCTGTGAAGGGTCACCCCAAACATTTTGCTTTCCTCCTCCTCTTTTTCTATCCTTCTTTTTGTTGGCTATAGGACTATGGGCACTTTATCACTACTGACCAGTGGAAATCTACACGTTCTCTCGCTTTTAAATGATGACATTGGTGTATAGTTGATCAGCATATTTTTAGGTCTTGCATATAGGCAGCACATGCGCTGCCTCTAGGAGGCATTACATAATCTGTATACTTGGGTGAAATGCCGCCTCTTGCCGGTATTTTCTCCTGCTGCTTGGCATTCGTTAACTGTGGCATTTATTTTGTTTGCTGGCTTATGGTGGCTTGTGGTCTAATGCAGCACTTCCGTTTTGCTTCCCTACGGCCGGAAGCAGCACCGACCAACTACAGTTTTGTTCCACTGCTCTGCGTTATCTATTCCTTTAGGGACTACTTCCTTGTTTGTCCCATGATGCAGTCTCTACTGGGAATATTGTCGCACCCAGATCCTGATTTGCCATCTGGGCAGCAGTGCTTGTGCTGATGCTGCTCCCATTACACCTGAGAAGACCTCCTGCCGCTGCCCTGCGGCAGCTTCGCAGCTCCTGGGCGGTGCACAACCCTCGGCTTCCCCTGCTCTGCCTGTGCAGCGAGATACTCCTCCATAATGCCTCCGAGGTCTGACTTGTTAAAACTGCAGTCACCAACACCTACCTCCTACCTGCCCAGGAGCCCTCGGCCACAGTCCTCCCCTCCTCCCCACCTTCCCATGCTGTAGCGCATACCTGCTCCTATCCAGATTGCAGTAGGCACCCGTCCGACTCCCTCTCTATATACTCCCTCCAGCAGCGTATATAATACTTTTCCTAGGCTGCACTTATCACTCCTGACGCTTCAACTTATTCTTCTTCTTCCCCTGTGGCATTAAATATTTACCATAACTGCTCTCCCTAAAAATTAGAAAGTGCTTCACCGGACGAACCGGCGACAGGAGCCTTCGGAGCTCGTCACGCTCCGATGCATGGTGTCTCGCCAAAGTTTATTGGGGCAGTAAAGAACAAATTCCTAACCTTGTGAAAGCACATTTGAGAACGGACAAACACTTGCGGTGTTGTGAGTCTCTTAACATTCACATGTTCAGGAGTAATCCTACTATTTATTATGGGCTCCTGTTTTAACATGTGCAAAGAGATGCTACTTTGTGTCAGCTCTTTGCGTCTGCTTGTGCATCAAGTTTGTGCAGCATGTTTGTGAGCTGTGACTGTGCCGCTGAAGGTCTCCGTGCTTCTAACATCCATTACCCCCTCATGGGTCCTCCCCGTCCCAGTCCTAACAACGTGAGGCAGTCCTGCCTCCACCCAGCCAATCACAACGCCAGTATTTCAATACTACATAAGCCCCGCCCACCTACCGCCATGCCTGTTTTTTTTCTGCTCCGACGGCTGTCGGAACGCTGGTGCTCCTGGTTCCGGTCCCTGGATCAAGTTTCCTTTGGTGGCGGTTCCGTGAGTTTTTCTTCTGTGTTTTCATTTAAACTGTTGTTTTCATGTTGTTTTGCACGGCTCGGCCGCTCCGGTTTTCCGGTCGGCCGGGCTCCTGTTCTGGGGTCAGGTGCCCTCCCCGTTCATGTGCTGAGCTGGGGCGGGGAGTTTTGTTGGTGTCCTGTCCTCGGGTCGTTCCAGCGCTGCTGCACTATCGCAGCGTCTGGCCCCCGCGGCCATTCTCTTTTTGACCTGTGGCTGTGGGTGGAGACGTCAGGGCTGCCCTCTTTTTATTTCATTCTTCAACACACCTTTGCGTGATTGGTTGATTGGGGGCAGTATTTATTGGAGGTTGCTGGGCACTTCCTTTGTTGTGGTGATTTCCTGTTTGGTTACTTCTGGGTTTTTTCACCATGAGTGAGGGGGCTTCTTCTCCTGTGCTGGCTAAGGCTGTTTCTAAGCAGCATTATATCCAGGATCTGCAGGAGGACGACGTCTTGCAGATTTCTAGGGCTGATTTGCGAGACTTGATTGACTCTGTGGTCCAGTCTGCGCTGCTGGAGCCTGCGGCTAAGCGGGCTAAGGATGATGAGGAAGAACTGGACAATTCCCCTAAGGGAAAGTACATCCAGGGCAAGGTTTTTTCGGACATGCTGGTGCATATTCGTGAGGTGCTTGGGTTTGACCCTAAATCCTTGTCTGAAGAGGGGTTTTACGCACAGTATAGTTCCTCTGTGGTGGATGACCTCCCCTTCCATGATGTCCTGAAGGATATCCTCACGAAAGAGTGGCTGGAGGTGGATAAGCAGGGTATTCCTCGATTCCTGGGGAAGCGATATCGCCTGGCGGACTTTGATTCCCAGTTTCCTGCGATTCCAAAGGTTAATTCTCTTTTGTCTTCTATGGCTTCCTCCTCTTCATCTTTGTCTTCGGAGGAGGCTTCCCTGTCTGATCCGGTGGAGCGTAAGGTAGAATCTGCTCTCAAGCGTTCTTACGCCGCTTCTCACTTTGGGGTGCGTGCTAGCACTTATGCGGCCTATGCGTCAGAGGTCCTGCTCAAGGATTTCGAGAGGCTGTTTGACTGTCTTCAGGATCAGGGGAACCCTACTCCTGTGTTGGCTCAAATGGAGGTTTTGGCGCAATTCCTGTCAGATGTCACTTTTGATTCCTTGTGGGCCTTCTCCTCGGCTGCTGGGGCGGCGGTGGCTGGGAGGAGGTCTCTGTGGACAAAGCCGTGGCGTCTTGATGCTGCTCAGAAGTCTTTGGTCCATAAACTGCCTTTTGAGGGTCCTCGTCTCTTTGGGGATGCCTTGAATTCGATGGTGCAGCGCTCTGCGGAGGAGAAGAAGTTGTTGAAGCCTTTTCAGCCTGCTCCTAAGAAAAGGTCTTTTTTCCAGAAGCAGGGGTTTCAGGGGGTGTTGTCCTCTCAGCCCTTTCGTGGTCGGGCCCGTGGTCGGGGGGCCGCGTTCCATTATAAATCCCGGCCTCAGCAGCAACAGCAGCAGCAGCTGCCGCAGCCTCCCTCTGGTGCTGGACAAAAGTGACTATGCCGCTGTGGGGGCTCGTCTCCATTTGTTTCTGGACCGTTGGTCGGCTCTGATCTCCGATCATTGGGTCTTGGATATCATCAGATGGGGTTACCGGATTCCCTTCAGAGGCCCTCCCCCTCTGGATTGTCTTCTGGTTACCCCGTTGTCAAGAGACCCAGTGCGGCGGTCTGCCATGTTGTCCGGCGTCCACTTGTTGTTCCAGAAGGGGGCGGTGGTGCCGGTTCCAGTGGAGGAAGTGGGCCTGGGGTTCTATTCCCGTCTGTTTCTGGTTCCAAAGCCCGATGGTTCCTTCCGCCCCATATTGAATCTCCGTTCCCTGAACAAGTTGGTGCGGCTGGATCATTTTCGGATGGTCACATTGCAGTCCATCATTCCCCTCATCCAGGAGGGAGATTTTTTGGCTTCCCTGGACTTGGAGGACGCCTATTTTCATGTTCCGGTCCATCCTGCCAGTCAGCGGTTCCTGAGGTTTGTGGTCCAGGGGATGCATTTCCAGTTTCGGGTTCTGCCGTTCGGCCTCTCCACTGCTCCCAGGACTTTTACCAAGGTATTGGCTCCTGCTGTGGGGGTTTTGCAACATCAGGGTTTCTCCGTGTTTCCCTATATTGATGATTGTTTGGTCTCTGCTTCCTCTTTCCCTCAGGCTCTTCTGGCGGTGGAGGCTACGTTGTCCCTGTTCCGGGAGCTGGGGTTCAAGGTGAATTTGGCCAAGTCTCATCTGGTTCCTGTTCAGAGACTTCGGTTCATCGGGGGTCTGTTCGACACCTCTCTGGGGGCGGTGTTTCTCCCTCCTGTTCGGATCCTTTCCTTACAGACTCTGCTGCGGGATCTGTTGAGTCGTCCCTCTGCCCCGGCTCGTGTTTGGTTGCGGGTCCAGGGGTTGATGGCTGCGACCACTGCTGTGGTTCCTTGGGCTCACCTCCATCTCAAGCCCTTGGTGACTCATCTGTTGGCTCGGTGGGACCCCTCCCGGGCGGATTACGAGACTCTGATTCCTCTCTCTCCTGCTCTGGTTCTGGACTTGGACTGGTGGCTTTGCACTCCCAACCTGGAGAAGAGGGTGCGGTTTTGTCTTCCTCCTCCCCTTTTGTTGATGACGGATGCCAGTCTCTGGGGTTGGGGGGCCACTTTGGGGTCCTTGGAAGCCAAGAGTCGGTGGTCTCAGGGAGACAGCACCCGTTCCTCGAACTGGCGGGAGTTGGCGGCTGTCTGGGAGGCGGTGCAGTTCATTCAGGTTCCTCTCCTAGGGGCGAATCTGTTGGTTCGTACAGACAACCAGGTGGCTCGTTGTTACTTGAACCGTCAGGGGGGGACCAGGTGCGCGTCTCTGAACTTGTTGGCCTCCATGATTTGTGCTTGGGCAGAATCTCATCTGTTGGCCTTGAGGGCGGTGTACATTCCGGGATGGTTGAATTTTCATGCGGACGCTTTGAGCCGCGACCTTCCATCTTCTGTTCTGTACCATCTCTCTCTTCCTCTGTTCCTGTCCCTTTGCCTTCGGTTCGGGATTCCTTGGATCGATCTTTTTGCGTCCCCTCACAACTCTCTCCTGCCCCGGTTTTGTTCGGAGGTGCTGTGTCCTCAGGCTTGGGCGGTGGATGCTCTTTCGATTCCCTGGCCTTCGGGCCTTCTGTATGCATTCCCTCCAATTCCCCTCCTCCCGAGGGTGCTGCAGAAGATTCGGAGGGAGAATGTTTTGGTCCTGTTGATTGCTCCTTTCTGGCCTCGCCGCATTTGGTTTCCTCTCCTGCTGAAGCTGGCGAAGGGTCAGTTTGTCCGGCTTCCTTTGAGTCCATCTCCTCTTCAGTTTCCACTCCTGTCTCTGCCTTGTCTTCGTCGTTTGCAGCTGACGGCTTGGCTCTTGAGCGGTTGACTTTGGAGTCTTTGGGTTGCTCATCGGTGGTGGCTCGTGACATCCAGTTGTCTCGCCGCCCTTCGACCCTTAAGTGCTATGGCCGCCATTGGGGTTCTTTTGTTTCTTGGTGTTCTTCTCATGGGGTGGATCCTGTACTGGGGGTTCCTACTTCTGTGTTGGAGTTTCTCCGGGATGGTTTTTTGAAAGGCCTTTCCCCATCCACATTGTCTGCTCAGTGGGCGGCAGTTCGTGCTTGTCGGGGTCCTGGGGCCTCCTTGGAGGGTGTTGCTCCTTTGGTTAGTCGGCTTCTTCGGAGCTTTCGGCTTCGTCGGCCGGTTTCTCCTGTTCTCATTCCTTCTTGGGATTTGCCTACTGTTTTGCGTGGTCTGCAGTTGCCCCCTTTTGAGCCTTTGATGGAGGCAGATTTGTTGTGGCTGTCCGCTAAGGTGGCTTTCCTGTTGGCCATTACCTCCGCTCGCAGGTTGGGTGAGTTGGGTGCCTTGCTGGTTTCGTTTCCCTATTTGCATTTCCTCCCGGATCGGGTCATTTTGCGGCTTGATCCGGCTTTTCTGCCTAAGGTTTCTTCGAGTTTTCATTTGCAGCAGGAGGTGATTCTTCCTGATTTGCCTGCTGAGGGGGATTCCCTTGTTCCCCCTTCTTTGGATGTTCGCAGGGCTCTCCAGATTTACGTCCAACGTTCCCTGGGGTTCCGGAGTTCTCCTGCCCTGTTTGTCTCCTGTGGGGGTGTGGCTAAAGGGAAGAAGGTTTCCACTTCCACGATCAGTCGGTGGGTCCGTTTGGCGGTCTGTCAATCTTACAAGTCTTTGGATTTGCCTCCTCCGTCTCATGTGCAGGCTCGGTCGACGCGTTCTGTGTCTGCTTCCTGGGCTGAGGCGGCGGGGGTCTCAATCCAGGAGATTTGTAGGGCGGCCACCTGGCAGTCTCATCACACATTTGTGCGACATTATCGGCTTGATGTTTTACATGCCTCTGCTGACAGTTTTTCTGTTGGCGTCTTGAACGCTGTTGTTCATTGATCTTTTATTGATTAAAGTTTTGTACTCTGCATGGATCCCTGGTGTCCTGCGTGTTTTCTTTATTGGTTCTCTGCTTGTGAGTTCCTCACGTTGTTAGGACTGGGACGGGGAGGACCCATGAGGGGGTAATGTCTTATTACTTACCGGTAATCTTCATTACCCCGATTAGGGTCCTCCCCGTCCCAGTCCTCTTCCCTCCCACCCTCCCGCTGTGTTTGTGTCGGAGTCTTGTTGATAACAGGCATGGTGGTAGGTGGGCGGGGCTTATGTAGTATTGAAATACTGGCGTTGTGATTGGCTGGGTGGAGGCAGGACTGCCTCACGTTGTTAGGACTGGGACGGGGAGGACCCTAATCGGGGTAATGAAGATTACCGGTAAGTAATAAGACATTACTACCCACCACCACAACTTTCCTGGCCTCACTCGATCTAGTGTCTGTCCACACCGATGCCCCAGTATCTCAGGGCACTGGGGGTATTTGTGGAAGAGTTCGGTATGGGCGCTGTTTTGCACTTCAGTGTGGCAGGAAGAGGGCGATGGTTCTCGTTCTTCTTCTTCCTGCAGCTAACAATGTCTTACACAAACTATGTACCTGGCTGTGTGTTGTAGGTTCTGTATGGGAGATCTGTGGAGCTGGTGTCCGGCCTGGGATTTGCATACAAGAGCACCACTCGAGCTCAGATTTCATGCAGACACCAGCACAAGAATATTTCACATATTACACTCACGTTTCAAGAAAGTGGTGCATATCTCAAGTTGGGAAAAACGCAATTTCGCCCACATTTAATCCCGATGCATTGGTGACAATGCTGTGCTCTTTTTAAAAAAATATTTATTTTAGTCTTTGTAAACTGTTTTTGCCACACGTTTCCCTGCATGCCGTGCATTTTTAAGGTAAGAGGCACGTGCTTCTGAGCGCAGTGCTCTGTCCCAAAGTGTGCGTCTGCCCTTGTGGTTAAATATCGGTGAACTCCTGAAAGAAGACGTCCTCCCCCCTCTCAGACATACAGCTACCCATTCACTGCTCCCAGCATTCACATCTGTTCTCAGCTGGGTGCCACTGCTCTGGGCACACTCTTTCCAAAGTGCCTAGGCACTTTACAAATGGTGCTGCAGAGCTACACTCGCTTAAAAGACAGAGCACTCATTTTATCGACTTCTGAACGATGAAAGACAGAGTAGACCTCAGTGGGATGTGGACCTGAAACAGCGCAGATGTTTACAGCCACAGCGGTATATCTAGAAGTGATTTCTAGGCGCTTGGGGACAGGGGAAGGAGGTGCAACTGGCCGCAAATATAATTGGTGGAGCCCTCTATAATGGGCAATTGCGAAGGGTGTTTGTGCACATGTGTGTGTGTGTGCACACATCTGTACTCACGCACATACAAAGTTATAGTAATCACACTCACAAAACACTGTTAGTTACAGACTCATGTTTTTCACTATCACTGATGCTATCACACCGAGTGCCAGCTGAAGTACACATCCTTTCAAAGCAACATTTGCATTCCATAGCTTGTGCTCCATGCAGGTATCAGTGAAAGTTTATAAGACTGTTGCCTACTCAGGCTGATGAAACGGCACTGGAAGCAACTGGAGCACACAGGACAGTGAGCCAAGATCAGCAGACAAATAGATGTTCAAATCCACACTGAGATGCGACCAGGAGCAAATCTGGAAGACCAAGCGCACAGCCCCCCAAGGCTGCATCAACGGCAGCACCAGCAAAATCAAGCTTTTGCAATGCAATAGGTCTCGCAGTTACCCTAGTTTAAGCTAATGGAATTGTAAATAACAATGCCATTTATTTATGTTTTTAAAACAAACAAAAATAAAAGGCATTGTTATTTGCAATGTTAATAGCTCAAACTCACATAAATGCAAGACCTATTGCATTGCGAATGCAATTTTGTACTGGCAAGTCTCTTGTAAAGTGGCATAATCATATGTCCAGAGCCTTTACTTCAAATGCTATGAATAGGCCTGCAGCAATCATTGTGCCACCCACACAAACAGATTGTCAAACCTGTCTCAGGCCTGCCACTGCAATGCCTGTGTGTGCAGTTTACTGCCACTTTGACTTTGTATTTAAAACCACTTGCCAAGCCTCAAATTCCCGTTTAATTATGTATATGTCACCGCTAAGGTAGGCCATAAATATCCCTAATGGCAGAGTGCTATGTAAGAAAAAGGTATGGCATGTATCTTTATGTTTTGCATGTCCTGGTAGTAACAAACAGCCTATTTCATTTTTAACTACTGTGAGGCTTACCCCTCTCATAGGCCAGCAATGGGAATTCCTTATTATACTTTTAAGCTATAATTCCTGGTCAGAGAGGATGAACTTTTTCATGTTTCATATGTTTGGAATTGTAATATTAAATCCTCCTTACTTGCGAACTTGGATTTAACATTGCTGTTTAAGAAGTGCCACTTTTATAAAGTGGACATTTCTCTGTACTTACTGGTCTTTGTGTCTTACATTCTGTCTCCAAGACATGTCTGGGTTGACATTTCTCTGTACTTACTGGTCTTTGTGTCTTACATTCTGTCTCCAAGACATGTCTGGGTTGACAGCTACACGTTTTGCATTCTCCCTAGACAGCCATAAACACAAGATTGTGTGGTTCATCTGCATTATGAGCACCCATCTGAATTCACCTGCATTCAGGTGGGTCTTCCTGGTCTGGGAAGGAGTGGGAGAGGTTGACACACTTTAATAGGTAGTATTGTGTCCACACACAAAGCACTGATTTATCCCCAAGGGTTAGCCTGGCAATCAGGACTGGGTTGAAAAGGATCCTTTTGCACTATATCAAAGGCACTTTTGGGTGTATATATACTGTGTCAATGATCCCCCAAAATGAGAAACTTTGTTGGACTTTTAAACAGACACCTCTGGCTCTAAATATGTACATTGCCAGAAGTTGCTCTGAGCTCAGAGGGACTGACACTCTACTAACTGCTTTTTGTTGGCCTGATGTGCTGGCCTGCTGCTTGCTTTTAGCAGGAGGGACTGCCACTTTGCTACCTGCCTTTGTTGTGCTGACCTTTTGCCCGCTACCTTCTGCTGTGCCACCTGGAACATGTTCTTCAAGGGTTTGTTGTCTTGCCCTCCTGTTTAAAGGTCACAGGGTTGAAGGAAATGGCCCGATTTGGGTCACCCGGGTCACTAATGATTACCTTTCAGCCTTCCATACAATATGAAGAGTCGGTCAGACAGTAGAGAATACAAACCAATATCTGTTTTTTCAAAGTACACTAAGAGCGGGCCTTCTCTTCCCAGTCGCTAGGAGTGCTGTGGAGGGACGGACATCAGCAAGCATGAAGATACATTATGTACATTTCAGAACCAATGAAGGCACGACCACCATGGAACTTTCAAAGCAGATACTGCAAAATAGTGAAGTACAAAGAGTAAGTTTTGATTCAGAGGCCAGCACACACTATCTACTACTCAAGATCGCTCTGTCCATGCCCGCCACTAGACAAGTAGGAGAAGGCCTCTATCTATTGGTAAAGGTATGCATTAATAAGGACAATGTATTCATTAGTGAAGTGAATCCCAACCTCAGGGATCTGAAACCCAGCTGAGACCTCTTGTCAGAAATGACTAAGGATTAGTTTTGATTATAACTCAAAATGGCGTCTACATAGAAAATGGCGACCCAAATGCTAACCTACATAGAACAATATGCAAAAATTAGTTTTTCTAACAGGGTACTCAAATGCCTAAGAAGGGATACCTATAAAAACATGCACATCTTTTTGAGATTGTGGAATGGGCATTTTAATAATGGTAGTGATGCACGCCGGAGTCAACCTTCTACCCTCCTTTGACAGTAGGTGACCTAAATAGGGGACTTCCTGTCGATAATACTGACATTTAGAAAGGGAAACCTTATGTACATGATGAGCTAAATGCAGAAATAACAACTGTACTGTCTTTACAACCTTGTTCGGTATCAGAAGCAATAAGGATGTCATCAACATACTGCACCAATACATTACCTGCGGGAAGCGACGAGGAATCCAACTGACCTTTCAATGCCTGGCTATAAATGGTCTGACTCTCCATATAGCCCTGAGGAGCTTGACAGACCTAAAGCTCCTACCAGCTATGGTGAACCCAAACAGAGATCTGCTATCTGAATGAATAGGAATACTGAAGAACGTTTTTCAAATCAATGACCGAAAATAATTTAGCAGTGGAAGGAATCATCTTCAAAAGTGTGGTAATATATGGAACGCCTGCAAACTGGGGAACCACTATTTTATTAACATTTTGTGCAAGTCAATCACAAAACAGTAAACATACTCATGGTCATCAGAGGGACCTGAGGGTGTCCGTTTAAGAATCGGAAGAATGGTACTATTATAAATATTGGCAGACGTCTCTTCAACTACTCCTTTCTCCTTTGCATATCAAATCCAAAATGATTTGTAGAAGGGTCCGTTCTCCTGCCTGGGGTAGTTTATACTGAGGGATACGAGGCAAAATAGTATAATCTTTAACTTGAATCAAAATCAGTTGTATAGAGGAGGAGCTTAGCCCGCATCCAAGATGGTCGCGTGAGCACAGGGCTCCCGAGACCCTCGCCGCCTCCCGCATCTATCCTGTCACAGATCCTGATATAGACAACGGGCCCTTTTGGATATCACCCTGCTGACATAGAAGCTCTTTTGAAATGAAATGAAATGATATTTGATTTGTAGAGCGCATGGCTGCCCGAAAGCGTCCCAGCGCTTCCTTAGGGAACCCGTCCCGGTATTCCCCTGCGAGATAACCCATTACTGGGAATCCCCAAGGTGAAAGCCAGGCATCCCGCTGCAAGGGGCCGTTGTGGAGATTAAGCAAGCTATTGCCCAGAGCTACAGAGTGGGACTCCATGATTGGAATAGGCACCGAGGCGAGAATTGTCAGGCGGGGAATTGAACTCTGGTCCGGGCCAGACCTCTGCATCAGGGTCTGCCGCTCCAACCACTTGAGCCACACTTCTCCTCTTTTCAGAAATCGATTAGGCTGCCAGGAACCGGACTTACTCCACCTCCAAACTTTGTGGCCTAAACCGATGAGCAGCCTGGGACTTGGGTCCCCGAGATACCCAGGTGGCAATTGAACAACAACGGCCAGTGGAAACCGACCAGTGCCCCTGAAGAACTTTCGTTTCGTTTTTGGTCTTTGTCTGCTGTAACCTGGTGCTGTTTGACTTTGCTGGCCCGTGGTCCACCACTGGTTGAACGCTTGCCTTCTGCCCTTCGTCCCAGGACTCTACAAGTCAGCTTTGTGAGGAGCCATTCAAACCAGGTCCCAAAGGCCCCATCGATGTGTGTTGCTCAATATGGCGAGCAAACCAGAAAGTGAGAAGCAGACCACCAAGGTTACGCACCGAGGGGGTACCACCCAATCCAACACTATGGACCGCTTCACCCGTCTAAAAGGATCCCCCAGTGGTGTGGGTAAAGCTCTGGACGAGACTGGGGATGGCTCCCCTGCGACTGAAGAACTGACATTGCGGGGCGTCATGGGCGCCATTGCAAGCATGAAGACGTCCATGGGCCAGCAGTACGAGACATTGGCTTCAAAGATTGACACGGTAGCAATCGATGTCAACTTGATCAGGACTGATCTGGCGAAGACCAACGAGCGGGTCAGGTCTCTGAATATTAAGACCGCCAGTCTTACAGCCGATGTGTCCGATCTTCAGACAGAAGTTCGTAATCTGCGGTCCTCTAATGACTTGTTCGCCCGTCGGCTGGATGACTTCGAAAGTCGGGTTAGATGCAACAATGTGCGTATCATCGGGGTTCCGGAGAAGCCCACTGAACTATCGACGGATCTCCTTGTAGAGGACCTAATACTGAACCATTTGGCCCCCAAGGGCCTCAGTAACTTTTTTGCAGTGGAGCGCGGTCACAGAGTCCCTGGTGGGAAACATAAACCGGGCGCCCCTCCACGGCCCATCATAGCCAGGATTTTCAATTTTCAGGACAGGGACGCTATCCTGCAGGCGTACGCAGGCTGTAAAAAAACAGCGGATGGGATTCATGGGGGTGAAACGGCGACTTAGGGACATGGGCTTCAAATATGCTATGCTCTTCCCTGCCAGACTACGCATCGAATATAAGGAACGTGCGCTCTTCTTTGACCGACCCGAGGTCGTCAGTGACTGGCTTGATACTCTGCCAACGCATCGAGATCACCCGGAACAATTGAGGGGCACTGAAGGTGGCTCAGCGGAGCAGGAGGAGTGAGAACTGACCGGCATGCATGCTCTATAGACATTGCAGCAGTGGTTCGATGACTTTTTGTGTTTGTATGTATATTGGTAAATACCCGGGGGTGGTGGGGAATCGGGACTCTTCCTCCTCTGGGCGTGTCTTCTCTTTTTGTAGATTAGTTTTATACTGGGGCTACAGGCACACTGCAAGTTGGGGTGGCTTTTTGGTCTAACGCAGGGGTTCAGGGTGGAGGGGAGTGTTCGGGGAATCTCTTTGGGGGTGGTGGGGGGACTTTGTTTTATATTTGTTTCTTCCAAGGCTACGTATTACTGCATATTCTGACTTTTGTGCCTGTTTCATTATGGGAGGGGCTCTGTCTTCATTTCTGGGATGGGGCGTAGGGGGCTGAGGGTGCTAAGTTGGAATTTTAACGGTCTGGGAGACAGGATAAAGCGGGGGATAGTATTGCAGTATTTGAAACGTCTTTCCCCGGATGTAGTATTGTTACAAGAAACACACTTGATAGGAAACACATGCCAAGCACTGAATAGGCGGGGCTATCGTCTGGTGGCACACTCTGGATTCACTACTGGGTCGAGGGGGGCTAGCGTGCTTGTCAGGAACTCCCTCCCCCTGGAAATAGACAACAGTATACTCGACGATAGGGGACGATATGCTGCTATCATGCGCAGGAGGGAGGGGAAGACGATTTCCATACTCTCTGTGTATGTCCCGCCAGGTTTGCTGCCCACAACGTTTTCTGATTTGGGAAAAGTGGTGTTGGGGCTCCCCAAAGGTATTTTGGTTGTGGGTGGTGATTTCAATTCTGTTGTCTGTGGTAGGGAGGACCGCAGCCCCCCAGGGATCTTGCGAGATCGCAATCTTGGCTGGGTAACTTCCTGGAAACACTGGGTCTGGTGGACTGTTGGAGGCTGCTGCACCCCGAACAGGCACAATATACCTTTTATTCGGGCGCACATGGGACCCTCTCAAGGCTTGATTATATCCTTGTGCCGGCGGTGCAGGCAGTCTCAGTGAGAGAAATTAGACACCTAGCCTGGGGCATCTCGGACCACTCCCCACTTTGGCTTTCTATTGATATACAGCTAGGAGCAGAGGGTCGAGTGGCTCCGATTAACCCCTGGCACCTTTGTAATCCTAAAACCAGGGCCGGTGTGGTTAAGTCTATGGACTACTATTTCGCTGAAAATGTGGGGTCGGTGTCTTCCTCCATCTCACTATGGGAGGCTTTCAAGACGGTAATCCGTGGCCAAACCTTGTCACTGATCGCTAGTGCAAACAAAAGTAGGAATGAGGAGGTGGTACCACTGGAGACCGAAATTACTGACTTGGAGGAAGGACTGCAATCTGGGGTTACACAGGAGGGGCTGCACGTTTTAGCCCTTAAACAGTCTGATTATAGAGTTCTGGTGACTGATGCAGCCAAGGCAATGAGTCGTGAGCAACAGGGGCGTTTGTATGATGTTGGAGATAAAGTGGGGAAATTGATTGCTTGGTTGGATAAAAGGGATAGACTGAATCGTGTTGTGCCTGTTGTTGAGAGAGAAGATGGAGTGCGGGTCGTGGATCCGGTTGAGATAGTGGAGGCCTTCGCACACCACTTTCAAAAGGTGTATGCGCCGGTTTCAGACAGACCGGAGGAGGACTCGAACTTGTTGCTTAGAGATATCGCATTGCCTAGCTTGTCTGATTCGGACAAAGAGCTTATGGAGGCGGAATTTTCCAACGATGAAATAGCGCTCGCCATCTGCTCCATTCGCTTGGGGAAAGCAACGGGCCCGAATGGCATCCCCATCGAACTGTAAAAGGTTGTGTCCTGACAAAATGGCGCCACACCTTCGTCAGATGTCGGATCCCTTCCCCGAGATCAGAGACTAGCATCCATTGTTGTCATTCATAAAGAGGGGAAACCCCGAGACCTATGCACATCGTATAGACCGATATCGCTTTTGAACGCCGAACCCAAGATCTTGGCAAAACTTCTGGCAAACCGGCTGATAAAGGTGATCGGCGATCTGATACACCCAGATCAGTCCGGGTTTATTCCCCACTGCAACACCGCGCTCAACCTGCGCCGTCTTCATGGCGTCCTGGCAACGGCGGAGTCGTTGCGCGAGCCGGCCATCTTGGTCTCCTTGGATGTCTCGATGGCCTTCGACACGGTGGAATGGCCCTATTTATGGGCGGCCCTCGTGAAATTTGGTGGGCTGCCTACTAGTGTGAGGAAGCTTTCTGGCAAGACCACCACGTCCTCTACCATTTACTCTAAATGCTTGCTGAAATAGCACTTTTGTCTTTAAATCCTAATGCTTTTTATCTGTCTTTTATTTCTCTTCTTGATCACGATGCTCATAATATTGAACCATATTCAAAATACCAGAGGGGGAAGAGGTGATCCAGTTACTCTTAGACGCCTTCAAATGAGTCGCAATTTCACAAAGTAAAGTAGAAACAAACCTGTCGACAAACAATCAAACCCCTCCCTCAATAGACATATCCTGCCCACTATAATCCAAAAACGTATCTTCAGACCAAGTACAAAAATCAGAAACACTTTCAATCAATCAGCGGGCGTGCCATCGCTGCGCCTGAGTCGTGCCAGAGTCCTGCCCGTCTGCGTCCATCTGCGCTAAGGAGGCGCGGGTCGCGGCAGAACTCTGGAACTGGACATCATGACCTCGCCTCTGAGAACTTACAGTAGGGCCGATTTACTGGCCCTTCAGGATCGATGTACACGCTGCGAGCTCTCGCCTGTGGCCCCTCTTTGTGGTCCATATCATTGTAGTTGTGGTGCTTGGTAATTGGAACCCCCGTCTCTTATTCGCTCCTTGGGGCTTTCAACTCCTCTTACAAAGAGGGCATGACAACGGGACCTGAGTATCTGGAGCTTAAACGTCAGATCAGTGGTAAAGCACTATCAGGGAGTTTACGATCTTCTCATTGATGGCTCCCCTGATGTCCTTTTCCTGACTGAAACTTGGCTCCAGGACTCTGACTCCTCGATAATTAACCTAGCCTTTCCCCCAGATTATGCCATTTTTACCTTAAATCGGACGACTAGAGGTGGAGGCATTGCAATGGCCACCAAACGGTGTTATCCTTGCGAGTGGAAAGCTGCTGAACTTTCGGGGTGTGAGGGTGCTTTATTTAAAATAGCGTTTAGTCACCAGTTTACCTTCTCTGGTCTATTAATTTAACTGCCTCCGGCTGCAACTCTGTTTTTAGGGCTGCTCTTCCTGAGTATATTAGTACAGAGGCACTAGGATGCGCCAATTTTAATGTCATGGGAGATCTTAATCTCCATCTTGACTGCCCCTCTTTACCCTCCATCAGGAGCTTTCTGGCGGATCTTGAGGCTCTACAGCTCTCGCAGATGATTACTTTCCCCACACATAGAGTCGGTCATATTCTTGACCCTTTTTTTACAAACCTAGAAGGATTCAGAGTTCTTGGTCCCTCCCAGTTGGTCTGGACAGACCACATGCTGGTGAAAACGGCATGTTATTTGTCTGATTCTCCTTTCCTATCACAGGACAGACTTGTTCTTAAACGACACTGGAGCAAATTAAGACTGGAGGATTTTTACCATCTGCTCGAGGAGGCTCCTTTAGGCCCGCTCACCGAGGTTGATCGTGGATACGACTCCTTTTGTGAGTGGATATCTGGGGCTCTCGATTCTCTGATCCCTATGTGCTGGTCCAAGTGTCGTCGGAAGGAGCCGAGTCCTTGGTATGACAGTACCTTGGCATCTCTTAAGAGGGCCTGTAGACAGGCCGAAAGATCATGGAGGAAGTCGTATGACCCAGATTTGAAGATCTGCTATATGGCCAAGGTCAAGATCTACCACAGGGCAGTGTGTCAAACTCGCGCTTCCTTTTATGCCCATCAGTTTCAGAATTCTGCTAATCCATCGAAACTTATTTTTAAAGTATTAAAGGACCTGATGGCTAAGAGAGCAACTGCGGTGGAAATATGCTCGGACACCCACTGTGAGGGTTTGGCCTCCTTCTTCCATGAAAAAGTGCAAGCCATCTATCGCACTTTCCCAACGGGTTCCCTGACGCTTGAGCAGGTTGGTTGCACCTTAGGTGAGGGGGAGTGTCTTTCTATCTTACCCCCTTTATCTTTGGAGGTGTTTGACTCTCTCAGCACTAAAATCAAGTCTGGATCTCCGGCAGACACGCTGAAACCGGCCCAACTTAAGACCTTGGCGCCGGTTTGCCGCACCCCGGTGCTGTCTTTGATCAACCTGTCCCTCTCTTCTGGAGTGGTTCCCGTCAGATGGATGCAGGCGGTAGTCACACCAATCCTGACGAAGGCGACCCTCGACCCCCTTAAACCTGAAAACTACCGCCCTATCTCCCTTCTCCCTTGGGCCACGAAAATAGCGGAGGCCCATGTGAATGCCACTCTTTCAGACCATCTTGGTAGGTTTAACATTCTTGACCCTACTCAGAACGGGTTCCATGCGGGTCACAGCACGGAGACGGCCCTTCTCTCTATGGTCGAGCATCTGCGTTCCGTGCTGGATTCGGGTCGGACGGCAGCACTATTGTTATTAGATCTCAGTGCCGCCTTCAAAACTGTATCGCACAGGATTCTGCTTCGGCGTCTTGAGGAGGTGGGCGTCTCTGGCCCCGCCTTGTGCTGGTTTCGATCCTTCCTTACGGATAGGTCATTCCAGGTGGCGATCCCGCCCGGTAAGTCGTCATCTTACCCGTTAGACCAGGGAGTCCCACAGGGGTTATCACTGAGTCCCACCCTTTTTAATCTGTATGTGAGACCGTTAGCTGCGGTCGTCAAGCGGTGGAGCCTGACTATGGTCTCTTACGCAGATGACACGCAGCTGGCGGTCACACTGAGCGGGGACTCAGGTCTGGAGGCTCCCAGGTTCTGTGATGGTCTGCAGGAAGTGGCTAACTGGATGAATTCCAACTGTCTCCAGTTAAACACCAAGAAGACAGAGATTATGGTGGTTGGTAAACAGGTGGCTTTGTGGGGCGACAAATGGTGGCCTTCGGATTTGGGTGTGACTCCCCTCCCAGCGTCAGAGATAAAAAATCTGGGGGTGTGGCTTGATCCTTCTCTGAGTTTCATCTGTCATACCAAGAAGGTGGCGGCTTCTTGCTATGGCATCATTAGAGGACTTCGACCCATCCTCAAATTCTTTGATGCACCCACAAGACAACTGGTGGTCCAAGCATCAGTGCTGTCCAGGCTGGACTATTCCAGTTCACTACTGGCGGGGGTTAACCAGTCAGAACTCTCGCGATTGCAGCGGGTTCAAAACGCTGCGGCCCGACTGGTGACAGGTCTGCCTAGGCGGTGCCCGGTGTCCAATACCCTGCGCTCTCTCCACTGGCTCCCTGTGCAGCAGAGGATTATATTCAAGGTTATTTGCCTTGCATTTAAAATCCTCAAGGGTACATCCCCACAAATCTTGGAGAAACTGCTGATTTCCTATGTCCCCTCCCGCACTCTTAGATCGTTAGGCCAGAACATAGCAGTGGTCCCGCGTTTTAAGTTGAGCAGAGTTGGTGGCCGCTCCTTCCGAGTCCTGGCGGCGAGCTGGTGGAATTCTCTTCCTTCGCAAATCCGGGCCATCGATGAGCTCCTTCAGTTTAGACGGGCCATCAAGACCTTTTTATTTGTTTAGCCCCTCTGAGGTGTCTCTTCTCCTTTCTGCTTGCTTTTAATGCTGTGGTGTGTTTACCTTTTCAAAGCGCCAGGAGGCCCCTTTGCTGGGGCAGCTGTGCGCGGTACAAATACAAATAACATAACATAACATAACATAACAATCAATCAATTAATCAATCAATCAGAACATTTGTAAAGCGCACTACTTACCCGTGCAAGTCTCAAAGGGCTGGGGGATGCTGCTACTGCTCAAACAGCCAGATCTTGAGTAGTCTTCTGAAAGTTAACAGGTCCTGGCTCTGCCATAGGATGGTGGGGAGGGTGTTCCAGGTCTTGGCGGCGAGGTGGGAGAATGATCTGCCACCAGAGTTCGCTCTTCGGATGTGGGGTACAGTGGCGAGGGAGAGGTTGGCGGAGCAGAGCTGGCAGCTTGGGGTAAAGAAGGTAAGACGTCTGTTGAGGTATGCTGGTCCAGTGTCGTGGAGTCCCTTGTGTGCTTGGGTGAGGAGATTGAAGGCGATCCTCTTGTTGATGGGGAGCCAGTGCTGGTCTTTTAGGTGGGATGTGATGTGGCTGCAGCGAGGGATGTAGAGAACCTGGCATGCAGAGGCGTGGTGAATGCATTGTAGTCGTTTCAGGAGTTTGGCTGAGGCTTCTGTGAGGGCCTGGGTGAGCGTTCTTCTTGTTTCGGTGGGGATCCACCTGTAGATCTTGCGGAGCATGCAGTGGGTGTTGAAGCAGGAGGATGAGATGATGTTGACCTGCTTAGTCATGGAGAGAGTAGAGTCGAGGATGAACCCTAGGTTGCGTGCGTGGTCGGTGGATGTTGGTGCTGCTCCCAGTGCAGTCGGCCACCAGAAGACGTCCCAGGCCGAGGGGGTGGAGGCGAGGATGAGGACTTCAGTCTTGTCCGAGTTTAGCTTCAGGCGGCTGTTCTTCATCCACACGGTGGTGTCTTTCATTCCTTTGTGGAGGTTGGTTTAGCAGTGAGGGGGTCAATGGTGAGGAATAGGATCAACTGGGTGTCATCGACTTAGGAGATGATGTTGAGGTCATGCAGTCGGTCGACGTGGGCGAGTGGTGCCATGTAGATGTTGAACAATGTCGAGCTGAGTGTTGAGCCCTGGGTTACACGGCAGATGATCTCAGTGGCTTTGGAGCGGACAGAGGGGAAGCGGATGCTCTGGGTTATACCAGAGAGGAAAGATGTGGTCCAGTTCAGAGCCTTGTCTTGGATCCCTGTGTCATGGAGGCGTGTGCGTAGGGTGCGGTGGCAGACAGTGTCGAAGGCGTCTGAGAGGTCCAGGAGGATGAGGGCAGCGGTTTTGCCTTTGTACAGAAGGGCCCTGATGTCTTCGGTGGCGGTGATGAGGGCAGTTCCGGTGATGTGGTTGCTGTGGAACCCGGAGTGGGACGGGTCCAGGATGCTGTTCTCCTCGAGGTAGCGGCTCAATTGTCTGTTGACGGTCTTCTCGATGACCTTCGCCGGGAAAGGGAGCATGGAGATGGGCCAGAAGTTCTTGAGGTCCTTAGGGTTAGCCTTGGGATTTTTGAGTAGGGTATTCATCTCAGCGCGCATCCAGCTGTGCAGGAAGGCCGCCATTTCGAAGGAGATGTTGATGGCTTTCCGGAGATGGGGTGCAATGGTAGTGCTGGCTTTGTTGAAGATGTGGTGTGGGCATGGGTCTGACAGAGATCTGGAGTGGATGGTGTTCATGAATTTGATAGTTTCGTCATCACTTATGTTGGTCCAGGAGAGCGGGGGTTCAGTGTGGATGGTGGCCGTGGGGGCGGGGGTCTCCGTGGCTGTCGGGGCGGTCGTGATGTTGAAGCTGTCGTGGATGTCTTAGATCTTGTGATGGAAGAAGGTGGCAAGGGCGTCACACAGGTCTTGTGAAGGTGGGAGCTGGGGTTGGAGAGTTCCTTCACGACGTTGAAGAGCTCTTTGCTGTTGTGTGCAATGTCATCATGGCGGATCTGATGAGGTGATGGTGTTGGCGCATGGCGTTCTTGTGGACTGCGCAGTTGTCCGGTGTCGGTTCACGGTGCCATGTCTTCTCTATTTTTCTGCAAGTTTGCTTGGAAACCTGGAGGTCCTCAGTGAACCAGCTGGCTTTCTTGCGTGTGTGTCTGTTGGAGGGTTTCTTGATCGGGGCGAGGGTGTTGGCACAGTTTCATCCTTCTTGTGTCAACAAGCTGTCAACTTGTCCCAAGCTACTTTCTTTGGTGGAATAAGAGAATGCATATATTTAATAATGCGACCTAGCAAAGCAAGTATCTCGGCTCAAACTTATCACCTGGCTTTCTTTTCTGATCCCATCCTTTAATCACATCCCATGAACCATCCAGCTCCTCAACATGGTCTTGAGTATGAACCTGTCTCCAAATATCAACTGGAACAAGAAGACCAAAGAACATTTCAAAATCAGCAAGAATCATTATTGTAGAACAGCCAGCTTCAGTCTGTTCTTTATATTAGGCAGTAAGATTTTTTCTAGGGTGAGGCAAATGAGCTTTAAGGGAAAAAACCTCACTCCTCTTTCACGGAGTATACACCCATTGTTCTTCAAACCTGGCTGCTACACGCAGTCTGGTAAAATTACTAAGCTGATCCGTTACCTCTGGTATTTCTGGGTGATATATATATATAGGATCAATCAATCAATCAGAGTACTTGTAAAGCATGCTACTTACCCGTGAGGGTCTCAAGGCGCTGAGGGGAGGGGGTGTTGCTACTGCTCGAAGAGCCAGGTCTTGAGGAGTCTTCTGAAGGCAAGTAGGTCTTGGGTCTGACGTAGGTGGGTATGGAGGGTGTTCCAGGTCTTGGCGGCGAGGTAGGAGAAGGATCTGCTGCCAGAGGTTGTTCGTTGGATGCGGGGAACAGCGGGGAGGGCGAGGCTGGCGGAGCGGGCTGGCGGGTTGGGGTGTAAAAGCTGAGTCTGCTGTTCAGGTAGGCTGGTCCAGCCTTGTGAAGTGCTTTGTGTGCATGGGTGAGGAACTTGAAGGTGATCCTCTTGTCGATGGGGAGCCAGTGTAGGTCTCTCAGGTGGGGGTGATGTGGCTACGGCGGGGTACGTTGACGATCAGTCGGGCGGAGGCGGTTTGGATGCGCTGTAGTCGTTGTAGGTGTCTGGCTGGGATTCCTGCATAGAGTGCGTTGCCGTAGCCCAGTCTGCTGCTGACGAGGGCCTGTGTCACTGTTCTTCTTTTTTCGGTCGGGATCCACTTGTAGATCCTGTGGAGCATGCGGAGGGTGTTGTAGCAGGAGGAGGAGACGGGCATTGACCTGTTTAGACATGGAGAGGGAGGAGTCGAGGATGAATCCTAGGTTGCGTGTATGGTCGGTCGCAGACGCAGCCCGTGGAGGGAGTTGCGGTGGGGCAGAGAGGTGGGGTGGGGGAGGGGCAGGGTGGGGGCTTCTAAAAACTGGAATATGGATATTTGGAGGTAAGTAAACAAGTGAATTAATAAAATTAATTTTGTAGAGCGCGCTGCATCGCATTTTGCAATGCAGAGCACGCTGCGAAATTAGTTTTAATAATTAAATTACTTCCCACCCTATTCCCCAATAACCCACAACCCACTGCAAATAATAACCTAAAACAATGAACATAATTAGCAATTAATCCATTAATTACAACTTAATTACCAATTAATACAAAATAATTTCACTTAATAATTAATTAACAATTAATTAATTATCAATAAATACAAATAAAAGAGGGGTTTTACTTGATTGCATTGTTGGATTTGCCAATGAACTTCCGATGCTGACTGATGTGCACTGTAATGGAGCTGTCTTGTTGTGATAAAAAGATTTTTTTTTTAAATAAATACAAATAAAAATACATATTTACTTAATTACAATTACATTACTTCCCACCCTATTCCCCTATAAACCCACAACATGCTATAGAACTAAAACGCAAAATTAAATTAAAAATAATTATTAATTCTTAAGAACTAATATTTAATTTACTATAATTAAATTACTTCTCACCCTATTCCCTAATAAACCCACACTCGCTACAGAATTAAATTACTCAAAAATTCAATAACATAGCATTCATTATTTAAAAAAAATTAAACATACATTCCAAGATATATATATTTAACACATACACTAGAATACATAACACTAAACAAAATTCAATATAATGGTAAAACAATATTTTAAATTTGATATTATAGGAATCAATATTTCTTACCTTAATTTCGATATTCTAACCAACTATATTTTGGTCATTCGATATTCTGTTCATTCTATATTTTTTATTCGATATGCTGGGCAGTCGATATTTCTGAATCGATATTTAGGGTTTTCACCTAAAATTATGAGTGCCTTCTGGAGGCGCAGACTGTGCCTCCAGAATCTGCAAAACAACGACAACAGGAAAGCAAAAAAGCGTACTAATTCCAGGCATTTTCAAATTCCTTATTTTTTCCTGGCAAAGCAATTGCAAGTGCTTTTATCCAAAACAGTCCTCACATTGCACCAAACTCAAACCACAATGGTACCATATCCACAGAGAAAAAACAAACTCACCTGATATGAGTAGCACAAATTAACCAATTCTCCACTGCCGTCTCTTCAGACCAAAGAGTCAGATCCAAGGGTTTTACCGATCAAGACTCCAGTCGGCATGACCACTGGGTGAGGCACCGGGGCAGCTGCGAGTATCTGAAACTCTTTGTGCAGAGATCCCTTATCCATCAGTCGGACCCGATGATAGCCTTGACCGCCCCCCGTCCACTGAAAGGGGATGGGTCACTCACCCAAAGGAGTCCCTGTTGGCACCAACTGAAGGAAATGCTAATTAGGCGCACACAGGTCACTAATGGCCACCTCTCAGCCTTCCATACAAAATGAAAAGATGGTCAGTTACTAGAGAATACAAACCAGTAACTGTTTTTTCAAAGTACACTCAGAGTGGAGCCCTGTCTGCACAGTCGCTAGGAGTGCTGCATTGGGTCATTTCAGAACCAAGGAAGGCATGCCCACCATGCTTACATGTGTGTTTGTTCATGTGTTTGTTATTTGTAAGAGGAACATTTATTACTTTATTTAGCTTACCATGATGTATGTCTGTTGTGATCTAGCCTCAGTTGTACTTGAGCCTGGCCCACAGTTATAGAGCAAAGGTTCATGTATCATATTGTAATAATTATGAAATGAAGAACATTCACTGCAGTTAAGTTGAAAGCTTCCTTTATTCTGATCATCCACTCTCCTAACTGAATCAATGGCAACATTCTATTGTAAGCGTCAACTGAATGTTTCACTGAGAGAAAGGAGAGAGGGGAGGAGAGGATTAAACCAAGGAGAGGAAAGGGTTTATACAACCTATAATTAGGTAGATTGCAACACATCTCCTTACATAGGGGAGGAAGAAAAATGTATGTTACATTAACAAGTCTATTACAATCCATTTCTGTACATTTTCCAAGCGGACCACAATCCTGCTTTCTTTCACCATCCGTTGGGGAAGTCGGTATTTACTCTGTCCTATTTGTACATGGGTGGGTTTCCTTACTATTACAGGAGTGTTAACTTTACAGTTGAGATCTTTTACCCCATGTTTCTGGTCATACCAACTTTTATATCTCCTGTGGTGTTGCTGGATTTTCATTTGGCTCTTCCCTTGGTCGGGCAAGACCCTCTTACCTATCTCCAACCACAGGGGATTAATTTTAGTGCTGGGCTCCCTCCCTCCTATGGCCACAACGGGAGGGATCCCTGTGATGAGATTGGGTGTAGTATGGTATGTCCAAACACATTCTTTAAGGGAGTCTTTAACTTTATGGCCATTAGTGATGTGTACTTTTACCATGCGATTAGCTCTCTCCACCAGTCCATTGACTTTTGGATAATAGAGTGCAGTTTTCTCGTGTTTGATTGTGCTTTGCACGCATGGGTTTGTATCCCATCCTTGTCGCCAGTCTAAGAATTATGAAATGAAGAAAATTCACTACAGGTAAGTTGAAAGCTTCCTTTATTCAGATCATCCACTCTCCTAACTGACTCAATGTCAAAATTCTACTGTGAGCTTCAGCGGAACGTTCCACGGAGGGAAAGGAGAGACGGGAGGAGACGAGAGGATTAAACCAAGGAGAGGAAAGAGTGTGTACAGCGTATTTTTAGGTAGATTACAACACCTATCAAATACATTTTTCTACCAGATGACTAGTCCAACAAGTGGACACACACAACTGAGATGCTATATTCATTTAATGATGTATGGCTCTAAATGTAGCCTTGGAATGATGTGTGTATATGACCATTTGTAAGTATGACTCCACATTATTTTCTCTAAAAGTCTGAAGCTGGAGATAACGGTGAAATTTCCGTACTATTGCCTTAGGGTAAATATTATTAATGTCCCCCAATCAGGTGGTACAGGAGGTACATGACAACCCCCTACCCACAGAGTGAGTGAAGAAAGCAATGTGAGCAGTCTTTTGATAGTCCAGATGAGTGCTTCACCATGCCACACTGCCTGCACTGTATCATCTTATCTACTTTCAGTTATGTTGATGAGCAATGATCAGCAAATTTGCAGGACTCAACTCTAAATCCCAAATTAGGGTAACCAGGCCCATGTGTCAAATTGTAGATCAGGTTTTGAAAAACGTGCCTGTATGATATGTTATCTATCTCATTGTGAGTACTGCTACAATGTGTGCACCCACACAGATGGCATTGACTCAGTTTTAGAGGTTCAAGTAGGGGATGGATATGTAGTGACAACATATTGTTCAGATATACAACTCAGATACAATGTCAGACTATTTCTCAGGGACATCATGGACATGTACTGCCTGTGCAAACACATTTTTCCTTTTTTCACATTAGAAAACATGACAGCTGATGATAAACACACTTTTAAATTGTGCCAGGAACGTTACTGCCATGTGAGGCATATTGCTAAGGCAGTCATAAAGATGCAGAAACTGTATGCGCGTTCAAGGGCGGCAGGGTTCGGATACATCCCTCAACCAACTACACCTGCAATTCCAAAATCAGCCACTGGCCAGGATAGAGCAGGCCCAACCAGGCAGGGCAAGCCCAAGCCAGCCACAGCTGTCCCAGAGTACATGAATACTGGTTCCTCCTGCAGCCACAAATGTCTGCCCACGTGGTCCAGGAGGCACCCTTGAAGGGAATCATTGTTCGACTATACCATCAAATGTGAACTGCACACACTAAACTAGATTTAGGATGGTAGTCGTGAAGAGCAGGCCCATCAGCGCATCCGATTGTTAAACCTAGAGGAGACAATGGAGCAGGTATCATAACTGCTGTGAACATTTGCATTTCAATTTTTCATCCTATGTATTGCAGTATATTAGTAGATAGTATAAGTTAAGATAAGTAGGCTTTAGAATTGTAAGATATTTTATAGGATTTCGTTTTATTATATTGATACATTTTCAGTGGGTGGGAGGATAATGTTTAGGCTTTGTAATAAAAAATACAAAATATAAATACCAAAGAAATATATATTTGTGTAGATTTTAATGTGTAGTTAGTTTATGTGTAGGTGTACTTTATGTTTGTATGGTGTGACTGTGTGGGTAAAGAGGGTGAGGGATTTATATTTGACATGTCATTTGTGTTAAATGTATAGTATAGAATAGGTAGGTTAAGTTAGTTTATGCTTAGTTTAGATAGTGTAAGTTAGTGAGTGTAGGATAGCTAAGTTGAGATAATTTAGGCTTAGTTTTGATAGTATTAGTTAGTGTAGGGTAGGGTAGGTAATTTTAGTAAGTGAGTATAACATACATAAAAACATGTTCTACTTTCATGAATGCGTAATGATTAATCCTTGTAGTTATGTGTTTGTTTTCACGTTAAGTGGAGGCATCCCTGACTAGGAGATTTGATAGCCTGATAGTGGCCAAAATACTCTTGAGGGTATTGATCTGAGGTTTGGTACACCTCTCTCTCTTGAAGCAGATGAAGGCAGTAACTTTGATAGTGAGGTGTTGCAGCTGTTGTTTAAAATCTTAGACATTGACCAGATGTTTCACTGTAGGTATAGGCCGTTAGCATCAGGAGTGTTAGGGAGGGCCAGTCGAATGATTAAAGCTAAGCTGGCAAAATTATGAGCCTCTCTCAAGTGGCCATATGCATTCCTGCTGGTATATATGAGCTTCCAGAGTCCCACCTACAAAAGAACAGGACTCTCCCCCCATAAAATCCTGAAATGAAGGACACGAGAATACTTTCCATTATGCGGCTGCTCTTGTGCATAGTACAGATGGCATAGTTCTTGACCATTGCAAAGGACTGGCTATATCTCATCAGGTTGATTTGGTAACTTCAGTTGTGGGACCTGACCGTTGCATAATTTCATCCCAGGTTATTGGGTTCTCGTACAGTAGCATGTGCACAAATGAAGTACTGAAGCGCATTGCAGAGGATCTCATCAAGTAATCTTTGTGACTCACACTGACGTGAAAGATGCGGGCCTACCACATTGGATACAAGCCTTTCATACAAAAAGAGTGAGACGAGCAAAATAAGAAGTGGTGTATCACCCACAGATTCTCCAAACCTGACTTGATTTAAAGTTTCTGAGGCAACAGAGGAAGAAGGAGTAACAGTTCTATCCTAGAGTCCTCAGCACCACCTGTCTGAACAGCGCCAGAGTAGAGCCTGAAAGAAGTACCAGAGTCTCCAGCTCGAGCAGAAGCACAGAGAACAGGCCAGAAGCTGGTAAATTCTGGGGACCAGAGACCGATGAAGCTGGATCAAGTACAATGTCAGTTGAAAATGAACAGAAGAAACAATAAGGGTAAATCCAGAATCTGAAAGTGAAAATGTGCTCTATGGATCAGGACCAGTGCCTCAAAGGGGAGATTGCATCATTAAATAAACAGCCATGAAATGAAGCTGCAAAAAAGAAGGGTGCTGACAAATTCAAGAAGGTCAGAGACCATTTGTGAGGTAAAAGAGCCAGAAAAACAAGAGGACGCAGAACATTAGGGTTTACTGATAGTGACAGTGAACAGTGAGACTAAGAGGACTCAGAAACTAAACAACAAATATTACGGGAAGTCTAAAAAAAAGAGGGTTGAGGCAAATAAACTGCACCTAACACTACAAATGGCTACAAGCATAGGCCATGGTGCATTAAATCCAGAAAGTGCACCCATCTACACTCCCTATTGGGAAAGATCCCAAAAGCAACAGAAGAAGAAAGGAATCAGCACACATCAAGTTACAATATATCTATTGGTGTATCAAATTGCCCATAGAACTTGAAGAGAAATGGCAGGTCCAGATTGTTCTTTGTAAATACAGTTGAATTCTTTATTATAAAATATGCAATTAAATCCAATGTTCATACGATTGCTCATGTCATTTAGGCAACGCATTTCGTCTCCAAAGAGACTTCTTCAGGGCTATATAAAACATAGATGGATATAATTTTATAATACATCAAAATCGCAGAAGCATAAAGATTATGTAATAAATACTGTCATGTTATACAGAGCTGACCTCAGCACAGCAACTTAACCATTGGATCCAAACATATGACCACAGATGACAAATTAAATTGTGTTAAAAAATTCATACAAATAAAAAAGCAGTTGAAAAGAGCAAAGAAGAAAAACAGGGGAGAGAACAATAAACATACAGAAAATGCTAATTACAATTAATAATAAAACAGACATTTATATATTTAGTACCATTGTAAGGTTTGTCAGATTGATAACAACAATAGGGGCTTATTGTTATAGGCAAAGAGGTGTTCTCTTCATGGAGAGTAAGTGGCAGCAACATAACATACCATGTAAGGCAGGTGGGAGGGTTCAATGACAGCACAACAGATCATGGAAGGTAAAAGGGAGTCACAGCACTATGGACCACAGAGGACAGGAGGTAGGAGATAGGGGCATGGACTTGGATGATGGAAACATGGGGGAGAGGTAGTAGGGACAGGGGCAGGAAGCTTATTATGCTGAGCAGTAGGAGAGAGGGTTGTAGCATAATGGACCACGCAGGGCAGGCAGCAGGTGCAGTGGTAGCTCAATGGACCAGTGAGGGTGAGAGGAAGGGGGCAGGGGCACCCACCCACAGACAACAGAGGATATGGAGAAACAAGACTGTGTCAGCAGGCTAGCCAAGCAGACTGTAGGGACAGTGGCAGCACAACCACCAAGGGTGTAAATGTGGGACAGGGATACGGACTCAGGTAACCAAGAGCAGGAGGAGGAGGCCTGGAATAGGGACAACAAGCTAAACATGGAAGGTAAATTGATTGGGGAAGTGGCAGAACATTGGACCATGAAAACAAGATGAAAGGCAGGGAGAGAGGCATGGACTTGGACAAAAGAGGACAAGGAGCAGGTGAGCAGAGGCAGAATGCTGTATAAAATACCACACAGGACTGGAGGGAGGGGATAGGACCAAGACTCAGACAGCAGAGGGCAGAGAGGAGGGGGTGGGGGCAGCAAGCTGCCCACAGAGGGAAGGCCCGAATGAGTAGAAGCAGCACAACAGGACATGGAGGGCAGGAGGGGGGTGGCAGAGGCACTTACTCAGAGGGCAGGAAGCTTGGGGTTAGCAGGATGAGACAGGGGAATGCACATGGTGGACGGTGGGCAGACAGAAGGGTAACTGGAGCAGCAATATGATCGCTTCAAGCAGACTGGTATTGCAGGGTTAGGATAATGGACCATGGGGGACGAGAGGCCGGAGCAGGGCATGCACATGGAGAACAAATAGCAGGGGTTGAGGGAAAGTGTAGAAAAGTGACAGCGTAGTGCAGGTTGCCATGGGCACCTCAATGGACCTTTAGTGGACAGGCAAGAGGAACTGGGCATGTATACGGAGAACTGAGGGTGGGGGGAGGTGGCCAGGGACAGCAAGATGATCATGGAGGGAAGTGTGAGGGGCTGGGCATGCAGATAGAGACAAGAGGGCAGGCAGGAGAGGCAGAGGCAGCAAGCTGACTATGAAGGGCAGGAGGTGAGAGCAGGCGCATGGAGATGGAGACTGGAGACTGGAGGGCAAGCAGAATGGGAGCAGGGACAGTAAGTTGACCATGGATGGCAGTCTGCAGGGGGTCGGCCACCAGCAGGGAGTAGGTGTGTGCCTACCCCCTTTTGCAAATAGTTAAGGCTGTGCACAGTAAAGGTGCTAACTGAATATGTTAAAAAAAATCTTGAAAGAACACATCATTGTCTCCTCCTCACTTCTTGTGATCTGCAAGAAGCTGAAGAACTGGCTCTTTGCATTAGCACCTTGGGCACCACATACCTACGAATCTGCCCAAATGCCTGGATAGGATACCCTCTCAGATGATTAGGGCACTATTCAAATCAACATAACATATCATAACATAGCATAACATAACTTTAAATAGATGTTATAGTTAGTTATGGTAATATGATTGCCCCTACCAATATAAATCCCCAGAAATGTACTTAAAACCCATATGTTAAAGTAACAATATTGTTGGGTGCTGAAATAAGTTAAAAAAAAAGCTAAAAAAAAACAAAAAAGCTGAAATGTATCAGTTATAGTTTAGTGACCTAACTATACATTGTGCCTCCGCCATGCATTGCTTATCACCTAACAAATTACAATACTTACAACATGTAAAATGACATAATTGAGGACATCACTGATGACATTTTAAATGACATCACTGAGGACATCACTGATGATTTGCTCTGATTGCTTGTCACTACTAAGGGAATGCACACAGCTCTACACTAAGTTAAAATATACCGTTTATCCTTTAATCTATGGACTGCAGATGTCGTGCCTGTTTAACACTTCATGAATGAGACATAAAATACGCAGGCCTATCATTCAAGTTTTTCCTGGTGTTAGTCATAAAACAAACTACACCGTTAAACTTGGGAAAAAATGTGGGAATCAACAGCAATTGATTTATGATCTTGTGTCCTCTAGAAACAGGATATGAGTTGCTTTTTCAAACAAACCCAATGTAGAATGATATTTTGTTCTTTTAAATACCACCTATGATATAATCATTAGTCCTCAGCTACTTTTATGAGCAGTTGTAGCTGACACAGATAAAGAGTGGCTGACACAGATAAAGAGTGGTGAGGCTGGAGGAGAGGGGGTGAGGGGAGTGCTCTGGGGCAGCGTGCGGTGGGGGTTTAATAATAATTTTAAAATGTAAAAGACTTACCTGACACTGTCGGCTACATTTTGCTCCTCTGCCTCCAGTTCATGGTCCAGCAGTCTCTGGGACAGCATAAGGGACTCCCCTTCCAATCCCCATGCTGCATCAAGCAAGAGAGATGCAAGGGGGGTCCCTAAAGGGGCTGGACTAACGCTCGCTCACACATGCAGTTTCTACGGCTGCACATTAAAGCTCGTTTGGAGATACTTAAGTGAGAATGTCTGTTTGGCTGACCAAAGGTAGCCGGAAAAACTGATTTGTGCAATTAAAAGTGCACCTACCACTCCCATTGACTGTCCCGACCCTCCCTGAACATGCTGGCTCAGCCAGCAATTGAAAAATAAACTGATAATAAAATATTGTTTTTATTTTTCAGCTGCTGGCTTTGAGCCAGTGTGGCAATGCTCCTCCGCCATTGTGGAGGAGCCCCCACTGTTCTTGAGCCTGCATTTTTTAGGTCTCGGCTAGGCAGTGCGCATGCGCTGTCTCTCCGAGCCATTTAGTCATCTATATTGGTGGTGAAACTCCGCCTATTGCAGAATAATTTCTTATTGCTTGCTATTTCTGGACTTTGGCATTTTGTTTGTTAGTGGGCTTCTTATTGAATCTCGATCCGATACATAACATCCGTTTCTACCGGAAGCAGCACTGCACACAGTCTCATCCCGCTTACACAGCGTATTTGTTATTTTATAAAATAGTGTGCATTAACATGCGCGTGCTACTTGCATGTCTGTGTCATGCCCCCACCTTCATCACCCCTACCGTGTTTGGTTTCCTTGATCAGCTCAGTGTCCGCTTTGCGGCTGTGGCACATCAGCACTTTTTGCATCAAACAAGAGTGTCAGCATTGCTGCTTTGTTGTTTCCCTGAGCCAGCCTCTACACTCTAAGAATCCCGACGTGGGGATGGGCGGAACAGGCAGTGTTACGGAAGCAGCGTTCCTGTTGTTGTTTTACCGCAGAGTGGCGGTAGACCAGTGGGGGCCTCTGCGGCCTGATGTCAGCGTCTACGTTACCGTCGGCTGTTGATGGGAAAGCCTTGGTCGGCCTCCACTCTTGTCTACCGCCACCAGGCTCCTCCGCCGGAATGAGCTCCTCCAAGGCAGGACCCCACCAGACCGGTGTGGCGACTGCCGAAGGTCCAAGTCAGGGGGGCGAGCAAACTGGACTGGAGCTGAAGCTCAGTGCGGACCCACAGCGAACAGCGTCAACTGCCGTAGCACTGAACCGGTGAGTGGAGCCGTGGCGGTCAGGGCGGGAACTCAGCACGGACCTCTGCAGTTTCTCTTCCTGTAACTCTGTAAACTGCTGCCCAAAGTGTGCAAAAAAAGCACATAGCAGTGTATCATCGTATATGCCCCTCGGGCATGCATTGAGGGAACATTGTTATATGTGTAAAAGAGTATAGATGGAGAATGTCAGCACCGATGCACAGCAGGGGTGGAGCCTATACAAGCCAAGAGCAACTATAAGTACAGTCGGGAGGTCACAAAGTCACAAATCTTATAGATTTCTAGTTAACCAGATTCTCACTATGAGTATACAAATCAGACAACAGCATTTCCCAATCCGCTGTCATAGGGCATTTGCGTAGTCCATGACCTACCTCAAGTCGAAGCGCCACTGTGCTTTACCTGGCAGTGTCTCCTTCCCAGTGCATGGCTTTAAGTCTACGAGTAATTAACAGTGCTAAATCAATTATTTAATTGGTGGCCTTTGTATTTTTGGGACACCTAAACAGTCCCAGCAGAGCGCACTCCAGCTTGCATGCACCCATGCGACCAGTCACCTCTAAAAACATGCTAGCACCTCCTCCCACAGCGCTGTGACTCACGGAAAGCTCCAGAACATGTGTACCATGTCTGCTATGATGTGCCGGCACCTAGGGCAATTAAGGGAGGATCCAAACATTTGATGTAGTCTAGCTAGGGCAGGGGTCTCCAAACTGGTCCTGGAGGGCCGGATCCATGCCAGATTTTTTGGGTATCCCCATTGAGATACATGTAGTAATTTTGAAAATCTGGCATGGATCCGGCCCTCCAGGACCGGTTTGGAGACCCCTGAGCTAGGGTAAGCTATGATCTATGGAGGATATTATACAGGATGTATTGGAAGTTAGCTCTACGGGATACTTTCCGAGGTATACAAGCACCTTTTCACGTTCTTTCTGTGTTAGCACTATGCCCAGATCCCCTTCTCACATCTACAAATTGGAGCCAGTGGGTCTGGTGTGATATATCCTAGAGCACAAATGACCCATGAAATGAGCCTGCGGCCACTAACTATTATATAAAGCATTTGAATCAGAGGGTGTTGGGCAAGTTCAGTGTCTGTAATGCACCAGTACCTCTTTAATATGGCCGCCAGACTGCCGTCAGCTAGGAAATGCCCTGCTGCGAACTTATACTCCTCTCATAATTGATCATAGGGTAAGCGTACTCTTTCACGGAATAGTGTCCCCAGGTTGCCTACTCCTGCTGTCGCCCGGGCCTACTCCTGTCATACTCAGCATATCACCAAAATGAGCAAGGGAATGAACTGAGATCTCAAGAGAATGTTGAGGGATGCACAAACTGTTATATGCTACCAGTAACAGGCTGTTCGCATTTGGTGGGAGTCGGTCACTGGGTAAGAAAGTATGTTGGGCTACTTGCTGCTCGTGGGTGAGGTCGGAAAGATCCAGTCCTTCTATACGGCACCCTGCTACCCAACGAATAGGCCAATGAAGTGGCCCTGCCAAAGAATAATGCTCAAAATTTGGTGCTGCCAAACCCTCTTTGTCTACTGGCAATTGCAGCTCATCAGGCGCTACTTGCCTCCTCCCGTTGTTCCATAGGAAACTCCCCAGATTTGGGAATGTAGGCTGGGAGCTTATGAAAAAGTACAATACGCGGGGTAGCATCATCCTCTTGCCCAGTGATAACAGGCCCTATACAATGAGTGACAATGTACTCCAAAACGCCATCTGGGGGCATAGTGATGCCATGGCTCTTGCGAGATTGCCATCTATTAAGCCCTGCGTCTCATGGTATATGTTTTTTTCCAAAGTAGTGAAATGTGCAGAGCTCCCCTCTTAACGGATGTGAATTCACACAGTAATGCTGTTTGGGGCAGTCCGATCACAATGGAAATAAACAGGATTTAGCCCAGTTCCCTGCCAGGCCCAAAGCAGTTCGGAATTCCTGCAATATGGTCTCTAGTCCTGTTATCCTGTGCTTTCTCCTTTTAGCAGTGTTTTTCCACGTTTCTCTTCCTCCTTCTGTCCCCCTTTTGTGTTTTTCTTTCAGCTGCTCTAATCTAATGACGAAAAGGTAGTACGGACCCCTAGAAATAATTGGAGGTGGGACCCACCTTCTACCATTACTTAAATTAAACACTGATCCTGCCTTTAGTTGGGAGAGAGGGGTAAGGGGGGTGAGCAGACCACTAGACAAGATTTTGTGTGTGAAAAAGGGCGCTTTTATTGAAACAGGTGCACATTAACAAATTTAAAACCTCGGCCATGCCTTACAAAACTAGACCTCATTAAATAATAACTTCCTTAAATTCCACACCCCACCCCACCCCTAAAACTTCATTGACCCCGCCCCCACCCGAACATTACATCATTACAAATCCAACAATGCAAAAAACCTGCATAAACATTTCTACTTATCAACCCTCCAAACCATAAAACAAACTCCACCGTTTGGTCTCAAACCCCTCTTGGTCCCCCAATCAATGTATACATCCCCACACATCATCATGCCCAATTCCCCCTGCCGAATGCACCAACCAATTAAAAACAAACCACAAAATTGCCAAGCCTGACAAAACACAAGAAAGCCACCCATAAAGCGGGAGGGGAGGAGCACTACACCCCCCCTTTCTGCCCCCCAAAAAACAGAGAAAAAAGGGGCACCAAGTACAACACTGGGTAGAATAAGCCAGAAAACTCCTGAATCTTCAAACAGCGAGACAAAACTTCTCGCAACTCCAAAAGACATAGGTCCATACCCAAACAAGAAAGGTGAAAACCATCATCACGAAAGAACTCGACAGCCTCATAACGAATGTCACCATGTGTCACGCGACCAAAACCCAAATCTCTACAAAACCTGGAAACCTCCAAATTAAGCTTTTTCAGCGCCTTGTCAATTGCCTTGGGCTTAATAGCCCCTCTCCAAGATCTCCTAGGAACCAATTCCGTCCAAAGAACATGACAACCAGCCCATTGCGTCTTCAATAGAGAAAGGTCCTTCTTCATTGCTCGTAAAAGAACAACTCCTTTCACCCTGCACAAATCATTTTCCCCTAGAGGTATTAACAAAACATCAGGACAATGGCCCTCACCCAACCAGGAATTAAGAGCAGGAATCAAATCTTTCCAATACATACCCCCTCTACCCTTCAATAACACATTGAAAAAACGCTCATTAAAACCAAGCATTGAACCAAAATATCTATTCCGTGCTTGACACTGTGCCCGCTTCACGAATGAATGACCCAATGGTCATTGAGGTTGACCGAGGACCAGCCACCGAACCTGAAATGAGAAAAGCAGCATCAGATTTTAAGACAAAGAGGATGACGCATGCTCCTCGTCCATTTCATGCCTTACATAGCGCTGAAAACACCTGGAAGACCAACGCCCTAAGCGCATAATATCTTGCCCAGACCAACCCCGGTTATGTGCCTCAGTCGCTGCTCCAATTCTGAAAGAATGAGTACCATACTTTTTGTCATCAAAACCAATACTCTCAAAGCTTTGCATAAAACAATGCGCAATTGATATTCAGTGACTCTAACTCCATCTGCATGCTCAAAAACGCCAGTTTCAAGGGCCCCACCAGAAACTGAACACCATCTCCTGGCCCAATATAAAGGGCATGTTCCAGAGGGAGAGGAAATTTCCAACCACACCCCTTTGCCCTTGCCTCTTTGATCAGTTTTAGAACGCTGCAGCCATAAATAAACACATTTCTCAGACAAATAAACATCCCCCACCCAATACCTTTACTAGCTCTAGAACCCAACAACTCTGAAACCCTAAAAGCACCACAAAACATCCACACCATGAGGGTGGAAAACAGACAAACCTCAAAATCATCTCTGCAAACAAAAGGGAGTGACTCAACAACCCTGGCCAAATTTTGCCAGGACAAAGGGTTCCTAACTGACTGCCGAGTTCCTTGCTCACGGGACCACCCTTCCAACAGTCTCTTCCCAACTTCACCAGCTGATGGAGAGTAACCCTAAAGTAGTTTCCCATAAAGGAAATGCCCACTAACTTCCCAGCAATGGTGACCCTGGATAAACCTCTGTCCATCAAACACAGAATAAATTGTACTACATCTCCCAAACGCCCAGAACCTGGTGCACGTCTGCGAGCCCCTGACGCCAAGAACTCCCTCCAAGCCAGCTCATAAGCAGATTGCGTAGATAGAGACAACAAACCTACCACCAATTGTACAACCCTGTGTTGCCGACCTCCCCTAAGTGCTCCGGCATAGGTGTCGGCGTCCTGTCCGCCTCCGAGGCAAGCCCATGGAATCTCTCCCACTGCGAACAAGACAAAGCATCCGCAATGTCATTGTCCACACCAGGAATGTGTAAGGCCCTGAAGCTGATGTCATACTTAAGGCATCCCAACACAAAGACTCGCAGCAGTTTCAAAATCTGAGTGTCTCTAGCAGACTGCTTGTTGATAATGTCTACCACAGCCCGATTGTCAATTCAAAACAGAACCTTTTTGTGCGCCAAATCCTGCCCCCACAACGTCAAAGACACCACCACCGGAAACAATTCCAAAAAGGCGATACTTTTGCCTCCATCCCTCCATTGCTCTGGCCAGTTGTCTGTGCACCACCTGCCTTGCCAATACAAGCCAAAACCATCGCTGCCAGCCGCATCTGGAAATATCTGAACCTCCCACAACCAGTCTTGCTCCTGAGCCAAAGGAATTTCTTTGAAAGAATGCAGAAAGGTGGACCACATCCGTAAATTCTCCTTCACCCCAGCAGAAAATTCTCACCCGATGATGAGGCAAATGATGACCTGACAGAGCCCTGCCCAGTCGCCTGCAAAAAGTCCTACCTGCTCTTACCACTCTGCAAGCAAAATTCAAATGACCCAACAGGACTTGGACCTCTTTCACTGTAACCTTTGGTTTTGACAACATGGACTGTAAAAGGTCCAGCATTTTCACCTTCGTATCCTGTGGCAAACGAGCCTGCATTGCTCTTGAATCAAGCTCAATGCCCAAAAAAGACATGGTCGCGCAAGGACCGATGGTCTTTTCCGGCGCAAGTGGGACTCCCAAATATTCCATAAGTTCTTGAAACTTGTCCAATGCTGACTGACACTTAGAGGATCCCTGGGGCCCTACAAAAAAGAAATCATCTAGATAGTGTGTCACCAGCTCGTGACCAGATTGGTGTACAAAAAACCACTGCAAAAAAGTGCTAAAGGTTTCAAAAAGAGCACAAGATATTGAACAACCCATTGGCAGTGCCTTGTCCACGTACCATTTTCCATGAAAATGGATGCCCAGAAGACTCCAATCTTCAGGATGGACTGGAAGCAGTCTAAATGCTGATTTTATATCACATTTCGCCATTTCCGCTGAAGGGCCTGCTGTCACCACAAAAGACAATGCCACATCAACTGATGAATAGGACACTGAAGCTGACTCTTCATCAATGAAATCATTAACAGATGCCCCTTCTGGCCATGATAAATGTTGGATTAAACGATACTGCCCTGGCTCTTTTTTGGGAACGACTCCTATGGGTGAAATAATCAAATTCTCCAAAGGCCAATCATCAAAAGGACCTGCCATCCTACCTTCTTGCACTTCTTTATCTAGTTTGTCCTGCACCACTGATTTGAGCTCATCAGCCGATTTCAAATTCTTGGACCATCGCCACAAACGAGGCCCAGAATAACCCAGGTGGAAACCTTCTTGAAAACCTGTCAGCAAAAGTTGTTGAGCCCTCACATCCCCATACCATCTTAAACTGTCTGTCAAATGATCAAGCTTAACCGGAGTACGAGCCTTTGGGCCCAGCCCCCGGAGCATTCTTCCCTCCTCTGTTTGCCTGGGACTGCTGAGAGGGACCAGGCATGCTAGCACTTTGCTGGGGCCACTGTTGCCCCGGTCGAGGCCCCCAGCCCTTGACTGATGGGTGCCTCCTACCACACTGAGAGCATTCATGTCGAAACCTGCAGCATTCCCTTGAACACAGACCCTTGTTAAAGTCCCAACAAGCTCCCCCTCCTGACTGTGTGACCGCTGAACTTCCCACCCCTCCCCTGGTGGGATTACCCTGAAAGGGCCGATAATCTAAAGGTAGGCCTCTAGCAGTAAAAATGGTCTTACCACCAACAGAAACACCCATGGTGTGTTGCCAAAGATCTGTGTCCAGTTCGCCCCACTTGGCATCAGGGTCCCAAGCCATGTGCGCCCTAAACTCCTCATCATATTGTGCCCATGCAAAGCCACTACTAGTGATCTGCGCTTTTCTGATAACATCCATGTATTTAAATAAAGCCACGCAGCCCTCGGGAAACTTTTCGCAATAAACGCTAGCGTATATAAAAAATGCTGAAGTCCAGTTCTCAATAGTCAGCAGCCCTTTAGGACGCTTAGCCAGCTCATATTCCTCCTCTTGTGAGCCCTCCTTAGAGCGCACCTCCCTATGAAGCAACTTCAAAAGCTCCACATACTCACCTTTCCAAATTCTCTCCTTGGTAGACACCATCAAATGTGCCCCCAAAGGCTTAGTCACACCCATATAGGGTAATTTTTAAATTTTCAATTGCTTGCTATGCAATGACTCTGATTCGGTGTTCGTGGCGCACTCAGCCTTGGCAGCCGCACCCTTACCATCACCTGTGCCTACTCCTTGATCCTTAACGTAACGACCCTTATACAATTTTCCTTCAGTCTCTGCCTCTAAAGACTCACCCCCGATCCCCACAGACACCATTTTTGGTTTGGCCCGTGGTTCACCAAGCTCACCTGGGTTTAACACGGGGGCTTGCCCTGGCCCCGACCTCCATGCCGTTCGCTCCACGTTGTCCACCATCCGTGGAACCCTTCCTGTAGGGCCGCGCTCTCGAACTGGTCCGGACACCACCACTTTCTTTGGGCGCACCGCCACTGGTGCCTGTAAAACACTACACGAAGCAATGTCCCCCCCCAGACACAGTATCACGCAGCTCCCCTTCCTTGGGGCTGTCCTCATCATAGTCCAAATTCAATGATTCCTCCAACTGAGGAGGGGTTGACACCAACACACTCCTGTGAGCCTTTCCCGGCTCTTCCACCACAGACAGGGCCTTACCAACCCGTTTTTGACCACCTAAAGGAGGAGCCGACTGTACCCGCCGGTACTCCCTCAACCTTTGACTGATCCCAAGAGCATCTTCAGCAGACCAATCCATCCTCCTTGTATCATGATATGCAGGGGCCAGCGAGGTCGCGCCGGACCTGCATCTGCTGACCGCGCCGCGATCCCATGACGGTACGGTATGTGCCGCGCCAGGCTCCACCCTCCCTTCTCCTCGGTGAAAATGGGCCGCCCGTCGCCCTACCGAGTCTGCAGTCTCACGCCGATCCCTAACCTGTGAAGAAAAAGGCTGGACTGATGTGCCGGGCCCCTGACTACCAGTTGCACCAAAAACAGATGACCCCCTAAAATAATTACTCTGCAAGTTCCCCTTATCCTGCAACCCCACATCAGCTGATAAAAAACTTACCCTGCGAGGAGGAGGGGAAGGCTCCACCACCTCTTCCCCACTACTGTAATCTAGCATAGCCTGTATCACAGCTGAAGAGGGACCTAGATCATGGCCAGCAGTCCCCACCTGTCCCTGAACCACTACATCACGAGGCTCCCTCAATTGACTAGAATCCTTAGGACCACCAAAACTCGCACCACTCCTGCCCATACTGCGCTTCCAAAACACCCTGAGACCAAGAAGGAAAAACATCAAGGCCCTCCCAAGATCTAGTGCCCATCCCAGACCCTCTGCTCACTCCTTCCCTTGAAGAAAAAGCATCTACCTGTAACAAATAACCAGCAACCTCTTTGCTAGGCCCCAGTGAAAGGACAGGAGAAATTAAAATGCCAGCATCCTGAACCAGAGCCCCAAAAGACACATCTTCCCAACGTCCCATATGTGCCCACTCACCCTCTCCAACTGACCCACTCTGAACTGATAAAACTTCACCCCTAATGGATGCCGGGGGAGAAAACAAGAGAGGGCTAAAATGCCCCAGTGCCACCTGATGAAAAACCTCTGACGCTGGCTGCACCTGAATACCTGCCTGCCTCACAACACCTTCCGGCTCTCCAAGGTAAGGACGAGATGGTGTCAACCTTGCCCCTCTCCCCGCAAACCCGCATGCTGCGTAAGCTCTCCCGCCAAAACGGCAGAAAAGCCCCGACCCTCGCCTACAGCCGGCATAACCGCAAACGAAGGGAGAGACGGAGAGCAGACCACACGCGGCCCCTCCTCCTCACCCCTCCGCACAAACGCTGAAGAATCTGTCATGGAGGCCGAAGCAGAACGCTTCTGACCGCCGCGCTGCAAACCCTTCTTCCCCCGCTGCGCAGGAGCAGGACCGCCCAGAAAACGCCGGAGCCTGAGACGGCTCCCGCGGCCCTACCACAGCCAAAACCCCTAAAGGAAGAGAACTTACCACCTCAGAAGGCCGCGCTGCATCGACGCTCGCCGCCTCATCAGGCCTCCGTTTTTTAACGCCCTGCACCACCTTCTGAACGTGGGAACGGCCGCATTCGCTCAAAGCCCCAGAGCGAGAACGCTTGGGGGTAACACATGCCGCCACAACAGCTGCTACCCCGTCCGAGGCCTGACGGTGAGGCCGCGATGGTCCCTCCACATTAGCAATGACCAAATCAAGCCTCCCTGCTTCACTAAGAAGCCGAATAGCTTCTAAAACTCTAAAGTCTTCCGCCGCCATAATCAAGAAGAAAAAGACGTCGAAAAAAACAAGATTAAAGCTAAAATTACTGAAAAAATTCAGAGCACTGCATCCCGGCCACCAGGTCACCAAACCTAAAATGGTGGCCGGGGGGAGGAGCCACAAGCATTTATGCTTGGGCTCCCTTTGGTAGGATAAGAAAGCCCAATTCTAGAAAAATCCACAGGAAGCTGCACAAACCCCCCCGCCACCTGACCCTCCCAAACAACCCGGGGGGGGGGGAACCTCCCTTCGGTTGGCTGCCCCCCCCCAAGCTCCCCTTATGAACAACTAACTAGGCGGGTTCAGAACTGCGCTGGCTCGGTGCGTGCGCAGTGTTTTAATAACTCAAAAATTCTCTTAGTCTGTGCATAAAATGCAGGCAGTACAAGTCGAAAATAGTGAGCAGAGATTGCCTCGCTGTGTTTCCGCCGGGTTCTGTCTAAAGTTCTTGCAGTAACTCGGGGATATTCAGTTAGATGCATGAACTTTAAACACCTTGGGCCTCATTTATGAGCCCTTGCGTCACTTTTACGCCGCCGGTGCGTCACTTTTTGTGACGCACCAGAGGCGTAAAAAATGCGCCTTGTTGCGTCATATTTACAAAGTGACGCATCTAGGTAGATGCGTCACTTTGTTAACCCCTGCGCCACATTACACCTGCGCCAGGTTTAATGTATGCAAGGGGGGCATATTGACGCAAGAAAGGGTTGTAGAAGTGACGCAGTGAAATCTATGAGATTTCACTGCGTCACTTTTAGGACACCGTTGCGTCAAAATCCTGCGCCTGCCTCACAGCAGACGTAAGACTGACGCAGGCCTTTTCACATGGGGCTTGCCCCATGTGTAAAGGACGCATTGCTGGAGTTGCGTCACTTTTGTGACACACTCCAGCAATGCGTCACTTTTGCGCTTTCAGATACGTCAGAAATAGTGACATATCTGTAACTGCTTGCGACATGATGCGTCATACATCAGTAATGTCGCAAGGAGTGCGCACTGAGAAGTGACGCATCGCTGCTTTCACGCAGCGATGCGTCATTTCTCATAAATGAGGCCCCTTAAACTCAACCAACGGGTTGTCAGCTCTGCGCCGAGTCAGCGCAGCCACTCATGATAAGGCCCAATCCCCTGCAAGGTCAGTGCATTTATAAATTAGCAAATTTATTGATCTGTTTCCAGAATTCTAGACTTCGCATAAGCATAGAACGACATTCTAAAAGTACATACACTATACTGAAGATTGGTTAAACATGCTTTTTGTTTCTGCTTTCACTCTGCCCTCCACCTGCTGGTAAATTATATATTTGAAATCGTTTTACATTTTTTTTTAAGTTTAAGCTGTGGTATTTTATGGTGTAAGCACAAACAAAATGCAGATCATGCCTTTTATAATAAAGGGAGCATTTATTCAACATCTCTTCATGGCACTGAAGTCTTTTCATAAATTATGCTTGTGAAGGCACCAGCCACACAATTACAATGCTAAGTAAGACCATAGCGGGCACAAGTGTCATTCAGGATGCATTAAACACAGCAAGCCGCCTACAACCCAGTTGGGCCGGCCGCGTCGAAAGGCAATGGAGCGTGTTGGATGCTGTAATTATCTGTGCAACAAAACCAAAACCCCAAACAACCCCCAACGACCCCCCCTTCCCCTACCCCCCACCCCCCTTCTTGTCCGCTGAGTAAACCAAGCAAAACCCCATCCAGCCCAGTAGCCGGTCGTAGAACTGTTTCATATCTGGACTCTACGCCTGCGGGCCTTGGCCCTAGGTTCAGTGCGAGATGCAGCAATCGTAGGTATCGGGGGCAGCTCAGCTCCCGAAATTCCCCGGTGAGCAAAGTCAAAAATGGCCGCCAGAGGTCTGCAAACTCCTCGCGTCGCCCTGCCGCTGTCAGGGACAGCTTCTCCATTCCCAGGATTGTCCAGTGTCGATGTAGCCAACCAAGGTGTACGGGGGGCTGTGAATCTCTCCAGCGTGCCACAATGTTCTGCACCGCGGCTCCCAGTGCTATGGCGATCAACCTCCCTCTCATGGATTTTAGGGGATACATCAGCGCATTTGGCAAGCCAAGAATGATATAGGCAGGGAACCTGGGAAGCTGGGTGTCTAAGTGCGCGTCTACGAGATCTAGGATGGTGGACCAATATTGTCGCAGCCGCTCACAGCTCCATAGCAGGTGTTCAAGTGTTCCCCGCTCCCCACATCCCCTCCAACAGCGATCGCTTGCCTGGGGATCCCAACGATGGATTTGCGCTGGGGTATGGTACCAATATGTGGCTACTTTAGTCAGGGTCTCTGTGAGGCCGGTGTGGTAGGCCGAGTGCCTGGCTCTGTGATATATCCCCTCCCACTCCTTACGCATGAGTTGCCTCCCCAGGTCTTCCTCCCATCTAGCTTTCCCTGGGTGGTAGGTGTATATGTTGGTGAGGAGCAAGTGTTGGTATAAATCTAAGAGCAGTTTCTTCTCAGACGTGCGCGTGAGGAGCCATTTCTCATATGGTGTGAGGAAACGCTGCGCTCCCGGCTTGATGGATGGGTGTAAGACCGGTATGTAACTGTTACCACGGATTTTTTTAGCACGCAGTACCGTTACCACGGATCCATTACCACGCAGGATCCATTACCACGGATACCTTTACCACGCATTTTTTTTACAACGCAGGTACTATTACAACGCATACCATTACATCGTAAGATAAGGTAAGTTTAAAGGTAAGTATTGGGGTATTGGGTTTGGGTTTTGGGGTATAGGGGTATTTTTAGGTTTTAGGGCTGGGTTTGGGTTTTGGGGTACAGGGGTATTTTTAGGTTTTAGGGTTGGGTTTGGGTTTTGGGGTACAGGGGTATTTTTAGGTTTTAGGGTTGGGTATGGGTTTTGGGGTACAGGGGTATTTTTAGGTTTTAGGGCTGGGTTTGGGTTTTGGGGTACAGGGGTATTTTTAGGTTTTAGGGTTGGGTTTGTGTTTTGGGGTACAGGGGTATTTTTAGGTTTTAGGGTTGGGTATGGGTTTTGGGGTACAGGGGTATTTTTAGGTTTTAGGGTTGGGTTTGGGTTTTGAGGTACAGGGGTATTTTAGGTTTTAGGGTTGGGTATGGGTTTTGGGGTACAGGGGTATTTTTAGGTTTTAGGGCTGGGTTTGGGTTTTGGGGTACAGGGGTATTTTTAGGTTTTAGGGTTGGGTTTGGGTTTTGGGGTACAGGGGTATTTTTAGGTTTTAGTTTTGGGTATGGGTTTTGGGGTACAGGGGTATTTTTAGGTTTTAGGGTTGGGTATGGGTTTTGGGGTACAGGGGTATTTTTAGGTTTTAGGGTTGGGTATGGGTTTTGGGGTACAGGGGTATTTTTAGGTTTTAGGGTTGGGTATGGGTTTTGGGGTACAGGGGTATTTTTAGGTTTTAGGGTTGGGTTTGGGTTTTGGGGTACAGGGGTATTTTTAGGTTTTAGGGTTGGGTATGGGTTTTGGGGTACAGGGGTATTTTTAGGTTTTAGGGCTGGGTTTGGGTTTTGGGGTACAGGGGTATTTTTAAGTTTTAGGGTTGGGTTTGGGTTTTGGGGTACAGGGGTATTTTTAGGTTTTAGGGTTGGGTATGGGTTTTGGGGTACAGGGGTCTTTTTAGGTTTTAGGGTTGGGTTTGGGTTTTGGGGTACAGGGGTATTTTTAGGTTTTAGGGTTGGGTATGGGTTTTGGGGTACAGGGGTATTTTTAGGTTTTAGGGCTGGGTTTGGGTTTTGGGGTACAGGGGTATTTTTAGGTTTTAGGGTTGGGTATGGGTTTTGGGGTACAGGGGTATTTTTAGGTTTTAGGGTTGGGTATGGGTTTTGGGGTACAGGGGTATTTTTAGGTTTTAGGGTTGGGTATGGGTTTTGGGGTACAGGGGTATTTTTAGGTTTTAGGGTTGGGTTTAGGTTTTGGGGTACAGGGGTATTTTTAGGTTTTAGGGTTGGGTATGGGTTTTGGGGTACAGGGGTATTTTTAGGTTTTAGGGTTGGGTATGGGTTTTGGGGTACAGGGGTATTTTTAGGTTTTAGGGTTGGGTTTGGGTTTTGGGGTACAGGGGTATTTTTAGGTTTTAGGGCTGGGTTTGGGTTTTGGGGTAGAGGGGTATTTTTAATATATATTTAAAAAAATTACAAATAAAAATAATTTTATTAATATAATTATTTAATGATTAAATAATGAATAATTAAATTAAATATTTTAAAAATAATTATTTATAATATAATAATGAATAATTAAATTGAATATTACCAAAATATTTTAAAAAAATATATATATACTTACCTATACTTACGTTGTAATAGTATGCGTTGTAATAGTATGTGCGTTGTAGTGTATTGCGTTGTAAGGGTATCCGTTGTAACATGCCCTGCGTTGTAAAAAATCCTTGGTAATGGTATGCATGCTAAAAGTACGCGTGGTAACGTCATATATCCGCGGTATGTAACTGTTACCACGGATTTTTTAGCACGCAGTACCGTTACCACGGATCCATTACCACGCAGGATCCATTACCACGGATACCTTTACCACGCAATTTTTTACAACGCAGGTACTATTACAACGCATACCATTACATCGTACGATAAGGTAAGTTTAAAGGTAAGTATTGGGGTATTGGGTTTGGGTTTTGGGGTATAGGGGTATTTTTAGGTTTTAGGGCTGGGTTTGGGTTTTGGGGTACATGGGTATTTTTAGGTTTTAGGGTTGGGTTTGGGTTTTGGGGTACAGGGGTATTTTTAGGTTTTAGGGTTGGGTATGGGTTTTGGGGTACAGGGGTATTTTTAGGTTTTAGGGCTGGGTTTGGGTTTTGGGGTACAGGGGTATTTTTAGGTTTTAGGGTTGGGTTTGGGTTTTGGGGTACAGGGGTATTTTTAGGTTTTAGGGTTGGGTATGGGTTTTGGGGTACAGGGGTATTTTTAGGTTTTAGGGTTGGGTTTGGGTTTTGGGGTACAGGGGTATTTTTAGGTTTTAAGGTTGGGTTTGGGTTTTGGGGTACAGGGGTATTTTTAGGTTTTAGAATTGGGTATGGGTTTTGGGGTACAGGGGTATTTTTAGGTTTTAGGGTTGGGTATGGGTTTTGGGGTACAGGGGTATTTTTAGGTTGTAGGGTTGGGTATGGGTTTTGGGGTACAGGGGTATTTTTAGGTTTTAGGGTTGGGTATGGGTTTTGGGGTACAGGGGTATTTTTAGGTTTTAGGGTTGGGTATGGGTTTTGGGGTACAGGGGTATTTTTAGGTTTTAGGGTTGGGTATGGGTTTTGGGGTACAGGGGTATTTTTAGGTTTTAGGGTTGGGTTTGGGTTTTGGGGTACAGGGGTATTTTTAAGTTTTAGGGTTGGGTATGGGTTTTGGGGTACAGGGGTATTTTTAGGTTTTAGGGTTGGGTTTGGGTTTTGGGGTACCGGGGTATTTTTAGGTTTTAGGGTTGGGTTTGGGTTTTGGGGTACAGGGGTATTTTTAGGTTTTAGGGCTGGGTTTGGGTTTTGGGGTAGAGGGGTATTGTTAATATATATTTAAAAAAATTACAAAGAAAAATAATTTTATTAATATAATTATTTAATGATTAAATAATGAATAATTAAATTAAATATTTTAAAAATAATTATTTATAATATAATAATGAATAATTAAATTAAATATTACCAAAATATTTTTTTTAAAAATATATATACTTACCTATACTTACGTTGTAATGGTATGCGTTGTAATAGTATGTGCGTTGTAGTGTATTGCGTTGTAAGGGTATCCGTTGTAACATGCCCTGCGTTGTAAAAAATCCGTGGTAATGGTATGCGTGCTAAAAGTACGCGTGGTAACGTCATATATCCGTAAGACCCAGTGTCGGACCTGTAAGTATGGAAGTCGGTCTGTCTCCTGTATCCCATACTCCTCTTTCACCTTCTGAAAGGAGAGGATGCCCTCCAGATTGAACATGTGGTCTGCTTCCCTACAGGGAGTAGTCCTCCACGTTTTAAAAAGCTGTGGGTCCAAGCCCGGTGTAAAGTCGGGATTCCCGAATATTGGCGTCAGTGGGTAGGCAAACGAGGTGAGTTCTCTCCGGACAGCCACTTGATCCCAAACTTTCATCACCGTACTCGTGATGTGTGACACATAGAGGTTAGGAGGCCTTTGACGCCGTGGTAGAACGGGTACACCCTGGAGGGGTCGACCAGCTACGGCTTGGTCCTGGAAGAGCCAATGCTTGCTGGCCTCAAGTTGGTACCATTCCACCAGAGTGCACAGCTGCGCTGCTTGAAAGTACAGGGTAAGGTCCGGCAGGCCCACGCCTCCATGGGCCGGGGGAGAGTCGCGATCCGCTGCTTAAAGCGGGGACGACGCCCGTTCCAGACATAGCGCGCTAGATACGCTTGTGTCTTCGGGAGCCATCCCGTCGGTGGGCATAGAGGAAGGGTCTGGAAGATGTAAAGGACCTGCGGTAAGAGGATCATCTTGACCGCCGCTACACGTCCGAGCCAGGAAAGTGTGAGGCGACCTGCAACCCGTCTGGGGAGTGGACGATCCGAAACACAGCTGCACCTGAGGTGAGGAGTTGGGGGTGCTCGGGGGGCCTGGAGGTCGCGCCACCGGCCGGAGGAGAGCTGGTGTCAGTCCGGGGCCGGACCCTCCTCCAGATTCACTTAAAAACGGCCTAAGGCGCCCGAGTGGGCGAGAGCTGACCTCCGGACACGCCCTGTGTGCGTGTTGGGGGCTCTGTGAACCAACTGGACAGTAGTGTGTTGCCCTTGTCTGCGCTACCCCCTGCCAACCGGGGGGCACGAACCGAACCTCCGACGTGGGTAAGACATACTCATCACTCGCGCACATCTCGAGGCACGGTGAAGGGGAGCTCGAGAGACTAGAACTGCAGGCCCTAACCTGACGCTATACTTCAACTCCTCTGGGGCATAGTTCTCTCAAGTTGTAAATGCGACACTTTGGCTCAATGTACCATAAATGGGTAACGCAAGTAAAACAAAAGGGTTGCAGGGAAGTTGATGAGTTAGTTCCTTACACGCAGGGGAGTGGATGCGGCGGTTCCTTACTGCTGCGCAGGGAAGTTGATGCTCGCTTCGTTACTGTTTGGGGAGTTGATACGTCGGTTTCCTACTGCTCTCTGGTGCGATGCGTCAAGATGGCACCTCGATGCGTTACTCTTCTCCAGTACGTTGCGACAAAATGGCGTTTCGGTTCCAATGCGACAATGTTGTTGTGATGCGTGCTCGCCTGATGGCCGTGCGGCGACTCGATGATCTTTGTAGCCATGACAGGCCATGCGATGCGCTTCTCCGGTGCTGCGACAATGTCCTATGTGGCAGCGTTCGCTTCTCAGGGGATGCGCCGCGCTTCAGCGATGCGATGATGACAGCGCCATCAGCAGCTCACTTCCTTGGAGATGTAATGACAGCGGCTGCGGCAGTGACACCCTTCTCGTTGTTGCGTCCCGCTTCCAGCTCCCAGCAACACGCAGTCTCTCAGAAGGCCCACCACAACAGCAGGCACTTCAATTCCCAGCAACGGAATTCAGAGGGAGCTGGTTGGTGAAGTCTTATATCCCTGAGATTTCAGGCAGGAGTCAAGCTCTAGTTCAAGCCCTTGGAGATTCTTCTTCAAGTTGATAGAAAGCACACTCAGTCCTTTTCTCCTATCTTTGGCAATGGAGCAACCACTGCAGGCCAACCCCCAAACACATAACACAGGGGTAATCTCCTACTTGCTTCCTGATTCTTCTCCTCAGCAAAGTGATCTAAAGTTCTTGGGTTTGTTCCCAATATTTATTCTACTTTTCTATTTTTTCTCTGAAGGCAGAGAGGCCTTTGCCTAGTCCAAACCAGTTCTTGTCAGTCCTGGAGAACTTTGTTGACAAGACTCCTGGATTCCTTTAAGTGTGTAGGCCAGGGACATCAGACACACCACAAGAGTTGGAGCCAGCATTGTGGAGGGAAGGCCTAGCTCTATTCAGGTCCCAGGTGCAACTCCTGCCTCCCATCTGCATGCTGATCTCTCTATTCAGCCCAGAGCTGACTAACCCTGTCTCCTGGAATCCCCCAGCCCCTGTCACTCAAACTCCAGACAAGGAATACACAACCTTGCAGACGCAGGCTTGGATAGTTAGATAAGAAAATACCTACTTTCTAAAAGTGGTATTTTCAAACCCAGAATGTTAAAACCAACTTCACTAAAAGATGTATTTTATCATTCATATCATGGAAAGGCGTGGCCAGTGCACAGTGCAGCAGAGTGGAGCGAGGTGGCAGCAGCAGCAGCGGAGTCAAGCAGAGTCAAGCGGCTTCCCACGCTTCCCATTTTGCTTCTCTACTATTGCAGAATCGCAGTATCTCCGCGCCACTGCTACCACTGCCTCCCGCGGACCGGCATCTCGACAGTGAGAAAAAGTAAGGCGGTGATTATGGATGGTGAGCCCGAGACCGTAAGAGTCACGGCCGGCATTGGTGTTGGCGCCTCTGAGTTCCTGAGTCTCTGAGGCAAGTGCGGTCACCTTAGCCATAGTCGGCGGTTGCAGTGAGTGCGTGCCCTCGGTAGAGGATGGGGGGGCCCAAATACACTCAGGAAAGCCCGCAACTCAATCCTGTGTGCCCCGCTTGTCCTCCACCCACCGGTCTCCCTGAGCTCACTCCCAGACACAACAACAGAAAGGTTGTAGAGCAGCGGGAACAGGAGCAGGAGCAGGTGTCAGGAGCTGGAGCCGAAGCCAGAGCCCAGCCAGGTGGATAACAGGCCAAACTGGAGCCAAGCGGGGGTGAATTAGGTTTCCTCGCACGCCTACCATCACGCCTATTAACGCCTATTAACGCTACTCATGCACCAAGCACCAAGCATCAAGCACCAAGAAGGTGCTGAATAAGACACCTAGAGGGGGCGAACATTACAGAGAACAGCGGAGTACCAGAGAGAGGTTACTCAAAAATTCCATACAGGAACACCAGGAAAACCAGCCAAACAAGCCAAATACTATCCCAATCAATTAATCAAATCAAAACAAGCAATCAATCAATACCAAGTTATACCAAGTAATCAACCCCTCGAGCAGGCAAGCGAGCAAGCAGACAATCATGTATTAATCACTTGGGGGTCAATTAAAACTGAAACCCCTTGAGAGCGCTATGAGATCAGCCAAAGTCAGGAAAGTGACAAACAACGTTCCGGCAAGAAGGCGCGGCAACAGCAAGCCCAAGTCACCAAACTATGCAAATAACTTGTCGGTGCAGGAGTTATCTCCACCAGAACATCTGATCTGTGAAGAGGTAGACTCAGAAACCCTGAGCAGAACAGCAACCAAGGGCCATCAACCAGAAATATGCACAATCTTCTCGTTCTTGAAAGATCCTGGCTCGTACCTAAACTCCTCAATTAGTAATCTCAAGGGACTCCCTTCCCCCATTGAACCATAGGGGAGCGTCCAAAACACTGCCCCCTTGGGTTCCATGGGGGAAGGAAGGCGCAAAAAGTGAAAAAAGTGAAAACGCTGAAAATGCAACACAAGATATAACAAGAGATGCAAGAGGCACAAGGGCTGGCTGGAGACAAGATCAAGAAAGTGGGATGGATGGCAATGCTGAGGGTGAATTGAGAACATACACACCCAAGGAAAGCCCCATCCAAGCCGAAACGACTGGCACTGGTAATGGCGGCTGCAAGGAAAATTGCAACGTCAACAACAGCATCGCTAACAAAAGGGGCTACCTGCTTGAGCCGAAGATAGCAATCCTGCCAACTTTGCAGCCAGAAATTACAGTAATAGGGGCCGAACGAAACAACCAAGAGCTCACTAACAAAAGAAAATCAGATCTATCTAGAAATTCCGAGTCACAAACCCTAAGTCAGCCATTAAGTAAGGATCCTAACTCTCTTGATCAATTAAGAGCAAATCCAGGATCCAATATTAGCAATCCTGTAAAAGTTATCGCGGCAGACCAGGCCCAAGTCCAGTTGCCTCAATTAGACCATGACCCAGCAGGAGACGGGAGAGAGCTAGGAAAAACGCTGTAAAGAGAGTATACAGAGGAAACAGAAGAGACAGAAGAGATAGAAACAACAGAGATAGAGCATGATCAAACGGATACTTTCAAACTAGAAAATACCCCTCAGCGCACAACAGAGGAGTGGGAGAGGTTAGTAGCATCATACTCCCCAGTTATCCCTCAGAAGGAAGACAGCAAACGAGAACCCAATATAATCCCTAACACTGAAGAGGTTTCAAAAGGACTGGAAATACTATGGTCATCCTTGCTAAACACGTTACAGCTATCAATAAAGGCTATGTAGTACCATTCCGACAAAATGGATATGAAATTATCCCTTCTAAACTTTCTAGCCATATATGTAGCCAACATTGATAACAAGCTAGCAGACATGAATGGCATGATTAAGAGGGTCCAATCAGAAACAAAAATAACGCAGCTGAGTTGTGCCTGCTACACAATTGTGGACAAACTCACAACGATCCCACTACTACTGGGGGGCATCCTGTCTGACTTAAAAAAGACAACCGACATTGCAAAAGATGAAGTAAACTAAGGCATTGCGAACGTATCAACAACGCCACATTTTAGCCAGCCAAGAGAACAGCTTGGGAGCTTACATCTGTTGAATACTGCATATGATCCCCCCAGTAGCCTCAGCAGCAATAAAAGAGACACAATTAACAAGGACATAAGTCCACTCCAACAACCAGGAGGTAGCAGGCAGAAAAAGAAAGAGACACTGAACCTACCCAATACATCAAATTCTAAAACCAAGAATGTGCATAAGGACCAAAACCCCAGTGGGGGTGAGCCAAACAGCCCAAATATCTTTGAGAAATGTAAAGACAAAACCTATGCCACAGTTGCAGGGAAAGCCTCAAAGATGCCTGCAGAAATACAACAAATGGATTGCTGTGAGCATTCCAAAACACAGCCCAGCTATATGCAGGGTTAAAAGGGGAAGGTTCCAGAAATCATCATTCACCAAATTCCTCATGGCCAAAGCATGGGGAAAGAAAGCCTGAAAAAACTCAGGGAACAAAAGAAACGAGGCCGAAAACAAAAAAGGAAAGGGAGAAAAAAGACCAGCAACATACAAGCATTCTTTAAAGCGGTAAACTCGACCCTAGAAGCAGAAGATGAAGCAGAAACTTCAACTGTGAACACAATAACATCACCGGCCGAGGAGACTGTACAAACCGCACAAAGTCAGAATTCTACCCATACAGACAAAGGCACAAACAGCAAGTATCAAACAGAAACCATTCACCGAAAAACCAAGCCCAACAATGGGACAAAGAGGGCAGACAGTACTGATACCTCAAAAACCCAAAGGCTGGGAATGTTTCTAGTTGGCATCAAGGGAGCCTCCCTGACACAGGGCCCTATGTCAGTAGAAGACACGGAGGAATTAGATGTGCGGGTAGAAGAGCCACTACTCGGAAAGAGAACCAACTGGACACAGGTCAAACCTGCCACAGAAGAACCTAAACAAGGAGATCATAGTCAGAAGGGAGCCAAAAGTGGCATAATCTTACTCATTCCAGAGTATAAGTCAAGAGGCAGAGTGGAAATCCTCAACCGAGGCAACATTTTACGCTTATTATCCACTATCAGTAACCTGACGAATATAAGCACAAATGACCTAGAATATGTGGAGTTTGCACACTGCAACTACCTGTCAGATCATGAGGTCACTAAAAAAACATGGGCCAAGCAGGAAACTGCCAAAAAAATAATGGAGATGGAACCGTGCTTCCAAGCATGGGGGATATGCCTAAAAAGACAGGAAAAAATAGGGTATCCAGAACCACTATATCAGGCACAGAAAGATAGAGACGATTGAAGCTTCCCAAACAAACAAAAAACAGTGAAAACAGAAAGTTTTCTGAAGGCGGCCCGAAGTTCATCAATCTCACAGATGGACAACAACTCATTGAGTCCAAGGCAAGTTCAAGGATCACTTGGACAAAATGACTGAAATTGGATAGCAAGCACAATTAATACAAGGGCCTTGAAGACATGACAAAAATATGCAACAAAATGCTGCAACAAAACATTAATTAAGAATATGTTCTTGGAACAAAACGGTCTAGGGAACAAGGCTGACGCCACTCAGCTACTACTTTACCTCCAAAAATTTGATATAATTGCCCTTCAAGATACTTGGTCAGATCACCTGCATCAAATACAGGGTTTTAATGCATATCATCTACTAGCTACAAGAAATGCTAAATATGGTCACTTAAAATAAGGCCAAACAAGATACACTTCAATAAAGAGTATTAATTAAATAAAGAACAAAGACGCTAAACAGCTAGGCAACAATAGCATAAAAACAATAGAGCTGGATTTAGGGGGAAAAGAACAAAATCAAAAGCTAATACTGCTAAATGTATATTTACACCCTTGTGAGAAAAAAGCTGGGATGAAACTACTGATTGCAGAAGTGACAAAAACACTGACAGAGGAGTTAACATCTAACTTCATAGTAACAGGGGACTTCAACATGTATCTTGTTGGGCCCTAGACACGGGATTCACTTCTTGAAGAGCAGTTTTTGGCATGGGGCATACCACAACAGGAGGCAAGCAAATGGGGCCGGCGAGAGATAGTTTAAAGGATTTAGACCATCTTAATCTGGTAGCTCTAAACAGCCGCTTCACAAACGGCCCCTCAGCAGACAGTTTTCATATTCTGACCGCAATTTCAACCATAGACTTTACATTCTCATCTCTACAACTTTTCGGCAAAGTCATGGATTTCCGAATAGGAACAATGTCAGCCAGCGACCACTTACCGCAAGAGATCACCCTTGACACTTATGGGGTGGCGGTAACCTTGCCAGTAGTAAACTTGGGATCTTCACTTTCAGTCAAACATAAAAGAATAAAATGTAATACGCATAACTTGGAAGGCTTTGAGAAGGAAGCACAAAAACTGTGGGAAAAAAGCAATGAGACTCAGATAGACAACTTAAGTCGATGGTAGCCTTGGGACTGGACATACAAGGAAAAGAAAGGTCCACACAACAATGGAAGTCCAAAACCAACAAAACCCCATTAAGTGTCCTCATACCATGGAAGGTCACGACAAGTTAATAAAACAAAACACCAACCTAAAGTACCTTAAGAGAAATATTAACAAATTTCTGCCGCAACTACACCGAGACGAACCAAACAATGGCGCTCAAAAGGAACTGCAAAAACTAAAAGCCATCAAAAAGAAACTAATTTGGCACTTAAAAAGGGAAGCACAGGAAGAGCTATGGGCTAAGTGCTCCACGACGCAAAAGGAAACAACACCAGCGGAAGATTCTGGAAAATGGTGAATAACCTCCAGAACCAGAGAAGACCCAGCATTAATTTTCACCTTACTGAAGAAGCTTGGTCCAATTTCCTTTTGCTCCACTTTAACACAAAACCAAAGACCACCATAACAATGCTATCAAAAACTGAGAGTAAAATCCTAGATTGTACCCTACTAATGGAGACAACTACATTGGCCTTCACAGAAAAACGAAATATAAGAAGGATAGCAATAGGAAAGACAGAGGGGGTGCCAGGCCACAAAGGAATCCCCCCCATTTTGTACAAACGAAACCCGGAAAACTGGCTAGCGGCGTTATCCCAACTTTATAAACAGATTTCAGGAACTGTAATAATTCCAGACTCATGGAAAGGCTCAATAATATCTCCAATCCACAAGAAAGGCAGTATAAACGAACCAAAAATCTACAGACTTGTTGCCTTAATCGACAATGAGGCCAAATATTATGCTGGCCTTTTACTAGAGGAGCTTACAGAATGGGCGAACGAAAATGCTGTGATTCCCATCACCCAGATAAGTTTTCGGAAACAAATGGGAACAACGACAAATATTCTGGCTTTAACACTTCTAATAGGTGCTGTCAAACTCGCCAACCTGCCTCTTTATGTATGTTTCATCAACTTCACTTCAGCTTTCAATAACATCAACAGAAATCTAATATGGGAGAAGCTGGCCAACAGAAAAATACCATCAACCCTAGTATCACAATTGATGGTACTACATACAGACACATGGGTACAAATTTAGGGCCTCATTAGGATGGCGGACGGACCTGCGTCCGTCCGCCACCCCAGAGTAGGAGGGACCATCCGCAGGGGTAGCGGCGCTCCCTCCGTGCAGATTAGGATGTGACCGCCACCCTGGCTTTCACATCCTGTATATTTAACATTGCGGCGGGTGCTGCTTGAAGCAGCACACGCCTCAATGTTAAATAAATCATGTTTTCCTTTGCTTGCAAGAAGCTGCAGGCACTGCGTGGTGCCTGCCGCTTCGTGCATGCAACCCCCCATGTGCACCCCCCACCCCCCTTCAACCCTGGGGGCCCACAACGGGCCCCCAAAGAAAAGTCTGTATGCCTTTCCACGGCGGAAATGCCGACGTGGAAAGGCATAGGACCGACGCCATCCTAATATGGCTGGTGGTGTCTGATAGACACCGCCAGCCATGTTAGAGCTTTTCCGCCGCAGTCGGAAGGCGACTGAGGCGGAAAAGCGGCGGACGGAAAAAAGATCCCCCAGCCATCCTAATCTGGCGGGGGGTCTTTTTTCTGTCCGCAGCAGTGAATCCGCATCTTCCGGGCTGGCAGTGGCTTCCGCCAGCCCGGAGGTTGCCGATTCACAGCAATCCTAATGAGGCCCTAAGTTGGGATCAGGCGACTGCCTGTCAAGGAAAATACGGACAACCAAGGGCCTTAAACAAGGGTGCGGACTAGCTCCGACTCTTTTCAACATCTTTATGTCGGATCTCTAATTGAAGCTAGACGAAAGTAACTTTTACGCCCCGTTCCAAGGAGGGCTCAACCTTTCGAACTTGACATATGCAGACGATATTGTGCTTATTAGTCGCACGCCAATAGGGCTATAACACCTAATCAACACAACGTACAATTATTCGGCAATGAATGGCCTCAGCATAAACCTCTCACAAACAAAAGCCATGAGAATAAACGCGAAGACGTCCACAACCAAGTTTTGCTGGCAAATGGGAGGATTAACTCTGGAAACTGTGGATGAATATAAATATTTGGGTGTAATTGTTGATAGAAAAGGGACATTTCAACCACAGAAAGAAGCAATAATAAGGAGAGGAACCACAACAGTGGTCGCACTGAGGAATTTTAAAATGAATGCAGCTGGCCGTAGTTTTACCCCACCACTACAAGTAATCCAAGCCAAACTAATACCAGCCATCACCTACGGAAGCGAATGTCTCAGAGGAAGGGATGAGCAGATATTAGACAACACAACAGCCAGGGCAATGCGAATAATATTCAACCTGCCTAAGTACACCTCGTAGGCACAAATAAGGCTTGAATTTGGCATGAGGAATCAAGGAGTAGAAAGAATGGGTGCCTATGCCAAAAGTTGGCATAAAATACAGGGAGCCGAAGTCTCAAGCTTGAATCATCATCAATGGAAGGAGTTAGAAAGAAAAAATGTGCAGCAGCAAACTATTTAAATCATTCAATAGAATCCTTGGAACTACAAGATGCCTGGAAGAGCATTGGATCTCATAATACATTCAAACAAATAGTAAACAAATCTATAAGGATAATTTTGCTAGTAGAGGACAAAGCAGCACTAGCCAACAGGGCTCATGGTTGGACCGTCATCCAAAACTATATCAGCAGCTTCTGTCAAAGCTACCTAGGAATCGGTTACACACGGACCACAAAGGAGAAGTTCATACGACTATGGCTGGGCATTCTTCTATAACAATACCACTTCCCCCCATGGAAACGGCCCCAAATGATACCGAATTGCCGTTTATGTGGGGACCCAAAAGAGGTTTCCCTTCACTTAATATGCACTTGCAAAGCACTGGAAAAGGAGAGCAGATATTATTTAAAACTAACCTAAATAAACTGGGAATAAGAACATGCCGGCAGGCGGTCAAAGCATGCTTTGATGGCAAAAACATCCAATTAGCAAGTCATCTTGTCAAATTTCTGGAAAAAGCGGAAAAAAAGCAGAACGCCAGAAGGGAGAGATTGGACAAAGCAAACTCATACGGCATTTAAGTACAATTGCTCCACTCTGCAACAACAAGAAACAACCACCTCAACGTTAAAACCTTGACTATGCAAAAAACTTCAGACTTTTCAAACTTTTATGCTGGCATGAAGGGGGCTCAAAAAACGGCATTCGTCAATAAATAATATAAGTTGCGCGCCTAGACATCCCGGCTGCACCCATTTTAATCACAAAAATATCAAATTCTTCCTTTTTTAAGCAAGCCTGCACACTTCCGTCATTACAGATTGCCCACATCGTTATCAAACTGCAGAAGCTGTTTGCAACCAGCCATAAGACTCACCCGAAGGTCTATCTCTTGACTGTCTCGCCCACCTGACGGTGCTGCTCAAAATTGCTCCAAGAACCTGCAATCACATGGATTTTGATATAGACACTTTGGGCCACACAACGATTCATTTTGTTTATCTCATTATACGGAAAGCGCTAATGATGGCTAATTGTTAGAATGCACCTTTTAGCCTCATGAAAATTTTCCAATGTTTTTAAAGAAATTTTACACATTAATTTATAAAAAAGGGTTGTACTAGATACATTTGTATTTTAAGTTCATTTATTTGTATAAACTCATGTAGCTGATTGCAATGGTTTTAATTAACTGAGCAATAAAGAATTACTTACGTATTTTATAATTCTGTGTTCCGGCATACTAAACTCGAATTTCTACCTAGTTCTCTGAGTCAGTTAGGATTATAAGATGTAATAATCTAACTGCTCATTCTGGCCATTGTTATGAAAAACAATGGTCCATAGGATTAAGTTTTCACAAAAACAAATACAGATATAGACTCAGATTAGTACTATATTGACAAGTTTTTCAGTACCCAGCCGGGCCTGAAATTTTATTTCAAATATAAGCAAATTTTAAAAGACCATCAAGGAGGTCTGATGTGACAACTGATAGGGTACAAGCCTGTACCTATCCAAAAGAACACTCAAAAGAATTCAAGGGTAGGGAGGGAGCAAGAAAAAGAGGGTAAAGAATATCAGGCAAAAAGAGCAACGGAGCCAATTGTCCCTTGCATCAATGGCATATTAGCAAGGCAAGTTCAGACAACCAATTCATGTAACAGTATACACACAATGGGAAAGTTACAGAATCGGATTCTCCGATTCTGTAACTTTCCCATTGTGTGTATACTGTTACATGAATTGGTTGTCTGAACTTGCCTTGCTAATATGCCATTGATGCAAGGGACAATTGGCTCCGTTGCTCTTTTTGCCTGATATTCTTTACCCTCTTTTTCTTGCTCCCTCCCTACCCTTGAATTCTTTTGAGTGTTCTTTTGGATAGGTACAGGCTTGTACCCTATCAGTTGTCACATCAGACCTCCTTGATGGTCTTTTAAAATTGCTAATATGCCATTGATGCAAGGGACAATTGGCTCCGTTGCTCTTTTTGCCTGATATTCTTTACCCTCTTTTTCTTGCTCCCTCCCTACCCTTGAATTCTTTTGAGTGTTCTTTTGGATAGGTACAGGCTTGTACCCTATCAGTTGTCACATCAGACCTCCTTGATGGTCTTTTAAAATTTGCTTATATTTGAAATAAAATTTCAGGCCCGGCTGGGTACTGAAAAACTTGTCAATATAGTACTAATCTGAGTCTATATCTGTATTTGTTTTTGTGAAAACTTAATCCTATGGACCATTGTTTTTCATAATAATTGACTGCCCAAGGTCCCTAGGTACTAATTGGGTTCCCCTTGTTTTTTGAAAATATACATTCTGGCCATTGGGCAATAGGTAGCCTTGCTATAGTGGAAAACAAAAATTGCTGTAATTCACTATTAGGACATGCCACATACATCAGGGCATGTCCTACCTTTTACCTACAATGCACCCTGCCCTTGGGCCTACCTTAGGAGTGACTAATACGTTTAAAAGGGAAGGTTTAGGGACTGGCAAGTGAATGTACTTGCCCAGTCAACATGGCAGTATGAGACGGCACACAGGCTCTGCAATGGCAGACCTGAGACACACTTTACAAGCTGCTCCGGTGCTTCAAACCCACCAGCAGCATTGAATTTACAAGCCCTGGGCAGACTCAGTGCACTGTACTAGGGTCTGACAAGTAAACCTATCAAGCCAATCATGGAGTCACAAATCCATGCATCAATTTACCATAGGGAGCACTTGCACTGTGGCACTTAACAGCAGTGGCACAGTGCCCAAAAGCATCTAAAACCAGTAAAAACATGAGGCAACAGCAAAAAGTGGAAGGGAGACTCATGACAATGGTTCCAGGTCTAACATGATCTACATAATTTCATTACACACCATGCTACATAATTTTACTACACAGATCCCCTCCATACCATACAATTCTATCACGCACAGTTCCACAACTAACAATTCCAATACAACCCACATAATTCCACTCCACACCACATACATCCACTCAAAACCAAAATACATGGGTAAAAGACATTGTCATTTTCAACGCCAATAGCTCTTACAAATCTAAGACCTATTGCATTGCAAATGCTTGTTCTTTTTGTATGGCTTTACCTTAGATGCCCCTGTAGTTAGCGGTTAGCATTATTTTTTCTTAGTAGAATAAAGTCAGGAGAGAATGAAGATTTGTTCTCTATGCTGTAGGTCAGTGGTTCCAAAAACTTTTGACTCCTGAGGACCCCCACTGAATCACTACTGGGGACCCAAAAGCAATTTGTACAATTTAAATTTCTTTTTAAAAACGCCTTTTGAAACAGAGGCAATTTCAAGAGGGAGACAGCCTGCATTGGGTCTATTGGCATGGACATGTATGCATACAGCAGTGTATTATTTAGTGGCACCCAAGGGCTTGTGGAAAGAGAGCAATCAGACAGCAGCACGAAAATCCTACTGCTGATCCTGGCTGCATCTATTTTTACCTGCCTGCCAAGTAACTGTAACCGATACGCATGTGCCTTTCAACATTTTACTGCTTTTATTGTATTGCCTGTATTTTCATTGTTGTGTCTGTGACTGCTGTTGTCTGTCTTCCTCCGCTGCCTGTACGTGGTCTGTGCCCCTTTTTCTTTCCTCTGTTCCCCTCGCTGTCCCTGTGCTCTTTGTGCCCGGTCTTTCCTTCTGTACCCATCGCTGCCCCATGTCTCTGCCCGGTTTTCCCTTCTGTTCCCCTCGCTGCCCCCGTGCCTCTCTACCGGTCTGCCTTCTGTTCTTAGCTGCCCCTATATTTCTGTATTCTGTATTTTGCCTCTGTGCCATTCATTTTTTATGCCCGTCTGCCCTCTGTGCCACTCGTTTTTCCATTGTTTTTGTGCCCCTTTTGCCTTCTGTTCCACTCGTTTTTCCCTCATTTTTTGTGCCTTCCTGCCCTCTGTTCCACTCTTTTTTTGTGCCTTTCTACCCTCTGTTCCACTTGTTTTCCCTTGTTTTTTGTGCCTTTCTGTCCTCTGTTCCACTCATTTTTGTGCCTTTCTGCCGTCTGTTCAACTCGTTTTCCCCTTGTTTTTTGTGCCCTTCTGCCCTATGTTCCAATCGTTTTTTGTGCCTTTCTGCCCTCTGTTCCACTCGTTTTTCGTGCCTTTCTGCATTCTGTTCCACTCATTTTTCCCTTGTATTTTATGCCCTTCTGCCCTATGTTCCACTCGTTTTTTGTGCCTTTCTGCCCTCTGTTCCACTCGTTTTCCCCTTGTTTTTTGTGTCCTTCTGCCCTTTGTTCCACTCGTTTTTTGTGCCTTTCTGACCTTTGTTCCACTCATTTTCCCCTCGTTTTTTGTGCCCTTCTGCCCTCTGTTCCACTTGTTTTTTGTGCCTTTCTGACCTTTGTTCCACTCATTTCCCCTTGTTTTTTGTGCCCTTCTGCCTTCTGTTCCACTCGTTTTTTTGTGCCCCTCTGCCTTCTGAGTCACAGCTCTTGCGTTGTGTAAGGACGCATGGGCATTTATTTTTTCACTATGACAGGCACTCGAGTCCTGCGGACCCCCTGGGAATGTTTCACGGACCCCATGGGGGTCCACAAACCACAGTTTGGGAAACGCTGCTGTAGGTCATAATAGAGTGCCAGTGTACTCATTCGGTGCAATTGTCTTATGAAGAAAGTCGAGGAAAGAACAGTGATGATAAGGACATTCAGCTCTTTCTATAGTAGACAATCGGTAGAGGAAAATGAGGCCAAGTGCTGAGGCAGTCTTCCAGGACATAGAAAACTTCCAGACAAGGCATTCAGTTGCATTGATGTTGAAATTTCTTCCCTGTGCTCTGGGGCGTTTCTCTTGGAGATGCCATTTTAAAAAAAAGCTGTGAAGGCGTTTTTATGACGGAGGGGGAGCGACCCTTGACCCTTCCAGGTAGGTTGCTACCCCTCCGCACAGCACCGCCTGTGCCCGTTCTCTCCCTCACTGCCCCCCTGTCTCTCTGCCCAGTTTCCCTTCTGCTCCCCTCGCTGCCTCCGTTTCTCTTTTGCCTGTTTTTCCTTCTGCTCCCCTCGTGGCCCTGTGTCTCTCTGCCCATTTTTGCCTTCTGTTGCTTAGCTGCCCCTGCATTTCTGTGACCTTTCTGCCTTCTGTGCCACTCGTTTCCCCTGTTTTGTGTGACATTTCTGCCCTTTCTTGTGACCTTTTGCCCTCTGTGCCACTGGTTTCCCCCCGTTTTCTGTGATCTTTTTGCCCTTCCTGTGACCTTTTTGCCTTCTGTGCCAATAGTTTCCCCCTGTATTCTTGTGACCCTTTTGCCCTTTTTGTGACCTTTCTGCCCTCTGTGCCACTTGTTTCCCCCCTCAATTGTTGTGCCCTTTCGCCTTCTGTTTCCTTCATCGCCCCTCACCCCCGCAACTGCCTCCCCTGCAGCTCCGCCCCCCCTGACTGCCCATTTGCTGCCCCGCCTCCCAGCTGCTCCTCACTCCCACCTTCCCACACATGCCGGCTGCTGTGTGTTCGCGCCGCTGGTGCACGGCAAGCCTGTCTGCGCCCACCCGTGCCTGGTCTGCGCCCAGCGTCAGAACCCCTGGCCCCGCACCCACCACCACTACGACGCTAGCACTCTGCACGCTCTCAACCCCGGATGGACCCACAACTGCTTCAAGGCCGCCCCGAAACACACACATGGTCCCTTCACCTGCCGGAACTGCAGCTACACTAGCCACAGAGCCGACAAACCACCTGCCAAGAAAGACCTCAACCACCTCTGATGCATATTACTGAAAACCCGCTCCACACGCAAACACGACGTTGAGCTCTGGGACATGCTCAACACAACCTCCCCAGATGTCGCCTTCCTGACAGAGACCTGGTTGAACAACTCCTCCGCACCGGACATCGCCATAGCCATCCCAGACGGCTACAAGATCACCCGCAGAGACCGCACCAACGGAGACGGAGGAGGAATCGCCATTGTCCACAAGAACAGCATCAGGGTCTCGACTAGCACCGACGACGGGCTCAGCACCGCCGAACACATGCATTTCCAGATCCACACAGACCCCAACTCCACCCTCAGAGGCACCCTCGTCTACTGACCCCACGGACCCCGCCCCCAGTTCAGCGAATCCATTGCTGACTTCATCAGCACACACGCCCTGACCTCCACCGACTACATCCTCCTCGGAGACCTGAACTTTCACCTTGAGAGCAAAAACGACAACAACTCCACAGCCCTGATCGATAACCTTGCCAACCTCGGACTGAGACAACTCGTCACAACGCCCACCCACTCCGCCAGCCACACGCTCAACCCCGCCTGCTCCTCAAGCCCGTACGTCTCCGTCAGCCACACCACCGTACTCCTCTGGACCGACCACCGCTGCATCCACTTCACCTTCCAGAAACCCACCACACACCACCGCACTCAACAGATCCCCACTGCTGCTGGAGCAAAATCACCGAAGACCAACTACATGCAAACCTTGCTCTCACCCCACCCACCGAACCCTCCAACACCGGCGTCGCTGCTCCCAACCTCAGACGCTGGATCGAGGACTGCGCCAACACCCTTGCACCGCTGAAGAAACCCCCCCACAGAGACACCAGCAAGAGGGCCATCTGGTTCACCCCAGAACTCCTAAATTCCAAGCAAGCCTGCCGGAAACTAGAGAATAAATGGCACAGTGAACAAACTCCGGACAGCCACGCAGCACACAAGGACGCCGTCCGCAACCACCACCATCTCATCAGGGCTGCCAAGAAGACCTCCTTCAAAGACCGCCTCGACAAAAATGCACAGAACAGCAAGGAGCTCTTCAACATCATGAAGGAACTCTCCAACCCCAGCTCCAACACCAACGACATCCCGCCGTCGCAAGCCCTGTGCGACTCCCTTGCCACCTTCTTCCACCGCAAGATAGCAGACATCCACGACAGCTTCAACACTCAGACAGCCCCAACAGACAACAACACACCATCGACCACATCCCCTTGCTAGCCTGGACCAGCGTGAGCATCGATGACACCATCAAGACCATGAGCACAATCCACTCCGGCTCACCGTCAGACCCATTCCTGCACCACGTCTTCAACAAAGCAAGCAGCTCCATCGCACCCCACCTACGCAACATCAGCAATCTCTCCCTTGAGGCTGCGACCTTCCCAGAGAGCTGGAAACACGCTGAGATCAACACACTACTCAAAAAACCCAAGGCAGACCCAAGAGACCTCAAGAACTTCCGACCCATCTGTCTGCTTCCCTTCCCGGCCAAAGTCCTCGAGAAATCGTTAACAGACAGCTAACCCGATACCTCGAAGAGAACAGAATCCTGGACCCTTCCCAGTCAGGGTTCCACAGCGAACACAGCACCAAGACTGCCCTCATCACCGTCACAGACGACATCAGGACCCTGCTAGACAACGGGGAGACTGTAGCACTCATCCTCCTAGACCTCTCCACCGCCTTCAACACCGTCTGCCACCACACACTACGCGCACCCCTCCGAGCCACAGGGATCCGAGACAAGGCTCTGGAATGGACCACATCCTTCCTCTCCGGCAGAACCCAGAGCGTCCGCCTCCCCCCGTTCCGAAGCCTCCGAGATCATCTGCGGAGTACCTCAAGGATCCTCCCTCATCCCAACACTGTTCAGCATTTACATGGCCCTGCTCGCACACGTCGCCCGACAGGACGACCTCAACATAATCTCCTACGCCGATGACACTCAACTGATCCTCTCCCTCACCAAGGACCCCATCACCACCAAAGCCAACCTCCATGAAGGAATGAAGGCTGTTGCCGACTGGATAAAGATCAGCCGTCTGAAGCTGAACTCGGACAAGACGGAAGTCCTCATACTCGGCTCCAACCTGTCAGCCTGGGACGACTCCTGGTGGCCAACAGCACAGGGGGCTGCCCCGACGTCCATCAACCATGCACGCAACCTGGGAATCATCCTCGAGTCAATGCTCTCAATGACCAAGCAAGTCAATGCCGTCTCCTCCTCCTGCTTCAACACCCTCTGCATGATCCCCAAGATCTACAGATGGATCCCGACAGATACAAGAAAGACAGACACTCAGGCCCTCGTCCGCAGCAGACTCGACTACGGAAACAACCTCTACACGGGAGCCCCGACCAAGCTCATCAATCGACTGCAACGCCTCCAAAACGCCTCGGCACGACCGATCCTCGATGTACCATGACACGGCCACATCACCCCCCACCTGAGAAACCTACACTGGCTCCCCATCAACAAGAGGATATCCTTTAAGCTCCTCATCCACGCACACAAGGCACTCCTTCTACACCCGCAACGGCCAGCTATGCTCCGCCAACCTCTCACTCGCCACCATCCCGCGCATCCGAAGAACAACCACCGGCAAGAGATCCTTCTCCCACCTCACCGCCAAGACATGGAACACCCTCCCACTGAGCCTACGACAGACCCAAGACCTGCTGACCTTCAGGAGGATACTAAAAACCTGGCTGTTCGATCAGTAGCGGCCCCCGCCTCCCCCCCAGCGCCTTGAGACCCTCGCGGGTATGTAGTGCGCTTAACAAATGACTGATTGATTGATTGGTCGGGTACAAATTAATCATTAACTAGTGAATGCTCTCTGTACCTCTCTGCATAGTATGGCCAGGATGGCACGCTGTCTGCTTAGTAGACTGTGTGCCAAATATCCCTTTAAATCATATGGCATCCGTAAGAGGCAGGGCCCCATTGAACTGGAGCTAGCTGTCACCCATTGGTTCATACAGGGTGCTTCCATGTCTGCAGGTCTGTTGTTTTTTTTTTTTTTTAAATAGCAGATTTCTCTTACAATATGACTGCACGGTATTTTTTCTAATAATATATCAAAACAAATATGTTATTATTCCAGGTTTCCAATCTAATTTTACTTTTCATGCTTGTCTCGTTTTAATTAAAATAAAATGAATGGACAACAAGAAAGAAAGTCGACAGAGGTAGACCGAATGTTTAACAGATTTTATTAAAGACCTGCAAACAAGAGTTTTATTTATAGGCACCACATTAGCCAAAATGAACACACACGAGAAACCCAGAGGATTTTAATCAATTAATGCCGAAGATTTCATTGCGTTTAGTTTTCAATTATTTAAACATATAAATAAATGTCTAAACAGACAATTTAGCAATAAAACTCCCCAGGCAAGCCTGAGTGGGAGAACAGGCTTGTACTCAGGGGCCTTAGGGACCACTGAGACTCTAATTAGGAAACTCAGTCATGCGTTCGGTTATCTCCCCTTCACAATGAATTTAAATGAGGCCAGCTGCACATCTTCACTTAGAAACACCTTGGGACTCGAAATCTGATTAGACAATATACAAATCACTTACGCTAAATGGAAGGTTACCTGATAAGGAGTAAGGATCAACAGAAAGCACAGAATCGAACAAACAAAGATCAAAATTACGGCCGAGATTCAACAATATCTTGTGAAGCGTATGACCGGACAGCAACCATGCATTGTGAAAGAAACCGCAAGATTAGCACATCTTTAAAATGGAACATTTGTTGCCTTCAAATTAAAATTAACTTAAAATAATTAACAGAGAAGAATTGCGCATAGCATGTTTGCGTCATGTGTGTGGTCCGGCCGAAAGCTTCAGGTGTCTGTCAATAGGCAAATGTGTGCACGAGTTGTTTTTAACCTGTCGGTTTCTGCGGACCTACAGAATAACATCTGGAATCCAGGGGCCTTCTAGTCACTTCTGCGATTTGATCCTCAACTAAATACATAACTATTACGCATACAAGTGCACTCTGTATGAACACAGCACACCAACTTTCCTTTGCAACTGTATGTTTAAATCTGAGAATGACTGTACATGGGTAGGCATAAGACCCTGGCTGTTTTCACAAATCAAAGGGTCATCCAATGAAACGAGGGCTCTCAGGAGTACTGTTGTGGCGGAAGTAGTAACTGTGTTGACATTGGTTTCGGCCAGACAGAGGGCAGTAACGGAGCTTGGTATGGACAATGTTGGAGACTACGAATCGTCTTTGTGTCAAAAGGTGACAAGGGCAGTGGTTTCAAAACATCTAGATGACCAGATGCTCTTTATGGCACTGTACTCGGTGCTTGCTAGGCAATACTACTCTTCTTGTGGAAGTATTTCATCTCTGCTGAAAAGTGCAGACATGCTCCCTTTCTTATAAATGAAGTGTAGATGCATGGTGCCCATATAAAGCAGTGGACGGAGGATCATACAGCCTTCTGGGATATCTACCAGTGTATAGTTCATTTGGTGCAATTGTCTTAATGAAGAAAGTCGAGGAAAGACAGAAATGATAAGGACGTTCATCTCTTTCTATAATAGACAATGGGTAGAGGAAAATGAGGTCAAGTGCTGAAGCAGTCATACAGGACATAGTACACTTCCAGACGAGGCTTTCGGTTGCATTAATGTTGAAACTTCTTCCCTGTGCTCTGATGGATCGATGATCAGTTGGAGCACTGCCTCGAGATGTGTATAATTTTCTAGATCAACATAAACGAAGGTTATGTCCAAGCATGCTTGAATGTAAAGAGCGAATGTGTGAATGTACACACGATTCTTCCTAAACTAATACTCGGCTTCTGTCTGAACACTTTTGAACATGTTTATAATTTTTTGTTAAACACCTACATATGGGAGTCAAACAGTAGAAATCAAATAGTTATTATTATTTGATTAAACTATTATCTTCTAGGAAGAGCCAACAATAAATAGTTATTTAGATCAAACAGCTTACAATTATTGCCAGAAAGTGTTGGTCAGTGGTCCAAAGGGTCTGTGGATCCTCTAAATAAGCGTGTGAACTCGCTTAGATCCAAAGTCCACACGTTATGTATAGCTATTGTATAAAATACTGCATAAAGTGGACTTTGTGTCAGAACTTGCTCATGATTAGATGGCTTTCGTCTTCATCTCTATTCCCTAGTATTTATTGGCTAGCTGTTCTTCCTATTCTGTGTTTACCCTTGTGTTTGGTTGGATAAGGCATATCATTTCACTGCTGAAATAATGTAACTACTCTTTTCTCGATTCACATTGTTATTGTTAGGTAGTTTTATATAGAAAACAGCTGCCTCATTGAAGGGGCGTCTGGCGCTTGCAGCAGTGCCAAAAGAAAGCAAGGGCTAGATCATATGAAATAGGTGGGGTGTGATGGCTTTACGGAAGGACAGCAGGCAATCTAACCCCCGGACCTGAACAGGGAGTGAGTTCCATAATTTAGCAGCAAGAAATCAAAATGACCGCCCCCCGCTCTGAGGTGCTTCACACAGGGGACCGCTGCAAAGGCTTGCTCTGCCGAGCGTATCTGGCGAGTAGGGACATAGGGGACTAGCAGATTAGATAGGATCCCAGGGGAGGACAGCTTTAAAGTTTTTAAGGTTAGGCATAGAGCTTTAAATTGGATCCTTTGGGGCATAGGTAGCCAGTGAAGGCGCCGTAAAGCACCTGATGCAGAGCTGGTCCTGGGGAGCGTCAACAGGACTCGGGCACCTGCATTCTGTACTCGCAGCAGGCGAGTGACTTCAGCCTTATTGGCGCCTAACAAAAGTGAGTTGGCATAATCCAATCTAAATAGGATGGTCACCTGGACTATTAACTGTCGAGTTGAAGGATCAAAGAAGCCCAGCATGGGCCTCAAACCCTGCAGGAGTCCGAAGCAAGTACCAGCGATCTTCTTTATATGTTCCTGGAACCCAAGGGTGGAATCAAACCAGATCCCTAAGTTTTTTACTGCCGACTTGGGGGTAGGGGCAGTCCCCAGAGAAGCCAGCCACCAATGGTTGCTCCAGAGCCCTTTATCCTTCCCCACCAACAGAACTTCTGACTTGTTGGCATTAAGTTGCAGGCAGTTTGCCGTCATCCAGTGTGCAACTGCCGCTAGGCCATCCCGGAATCGTACAGCACCCTGAGTACGATCGTCCGAGAGGGCCACCACTAGTTGCGTATCATCAGCGTACAAGACCATGGTCAATCCATGGTCCCTCGGCACCGCTGCCAGGGGTTGGACATAGAGTTGAACAACACGGGGCTTAAGGCCAAGCCCAGGGGAACCCCCTGCTTGATGACATGAGCTTGTGAGAGGAAGGGGGGGCAAAACCTGGAATGATCTGTCAGATAGAAAAGAGTGAAACCATTCCAAGGCCAGGCCCAACACCCGCCTCCTCTAGCCGGCGCAGGAGGATCTGATTGGAGACTGTGTAAATCGCGGCACTAAGATCGAGTAAAATAAGGGCCGCAGTTTGACCCTCATCCAGGATGGTCCGCAGATGTTCACTCACGGCTAGCAGCGCGGTCTCGGTACTATGACCCTGGCCGAAACCATTCTGGGAGTGATCCAAAGCACCCCGTATAGTTCAAATAGCCTGAGAGGACAACATTAGTGTTGGCCTCAGCAATTTTAGCGACCCAGGGCAGAAGGGATATGGGTCGAAAATGTTCTGCTTTAGTAGGATCGAGTGATGTTTTTTTCAGCAAGGGGACCACACTAGCTTGTTTCCATGCCAGGGGCACAACCGCCGTAGTGAAAGAGGCATTGATAATCTGCCGCAGAGGTGTCATTAAAGCAGGTAGAGTATCCCTAAATTGGGCTGGCTTCATAGAATCTATAGGGGAGCCTGATTTAACCTTTTGGCTCAGGGTAAGGAACCTCATCCTGGGAGATGGAAGGGATGACTGCAGGGTATTAATGTTCAATTCTTGTTTAGCGTTCCATTTCATCAGAGTGATTCTAGTGCTTTTCATTTTTATTTTTCCATGCCGACCCTTCCATCACCTTGCCTATCCTCCTTTCACCTTCCCTCCTGATGTTCCTCCACAGCACACCAGGTGCCAGGTGGTAGGCTTAGTGATGCTCTGGGTGTTATTTGATTGCACTTTCCGGTACCTCTTTTGTTCCCTGGGTGCCCCTGTCATGATTCTAGCCACTATTGGCTTTGACAGTGCTGGATGCTTTTAAAATGGACCAGCTTTAGCAAGATCAATAGCAAGCATAGTGCTCTTTACTTTCTAGATGGCTGCCATGTTGCACAATATGTTTATCCACTGCAGTGGTTAATTTGTAAAAAAAAAATATAAGTGCCGGGGGCTCTCGTCAGGGGGCAGCCTGACCAAGCCCCTTTCTCCTGTTAGTGGTGCCTAAAACAGAACCAACTAACTATGAAAGAAGGGAGACGGTGTGGCGTAATAGCCAGTGCAGCCAAATTTTAAGCTGGGGATCTAGGTTCGAGTCTCGAGAATGGCTCAACATTCTGTGATTCTGGGCAAATCACTTACTCTCCCCATAAATTAATGTGTCTGTAACTGGTGCACCGATAAAGCACCGGTGTAGATGTTTAAGCAACAGTGCTGAGCATTGGAAACCACAGGCTCAAATTAAGTACTGCTCTACCTATTACTATTTTAAGAAAGCGGGAATAGGTACTGAACAACAATAAAACTTACTACTTACCTATATCTAAGACCATAACACAAAACGCAGCAAAACCCAGAATGCAGAACGAAGCTAAACTGTGCTAAAAACGACATGGCTACCTTTTACCTTTTCGTGAACAGGGCCATTAGCCAATCACATACTGACTTCACATCCACATGTACCACTGGGTAATGTAAACCACATTATATAGCTATCCTTTTTCAAACTTATAACTTTCATAATGTTTACACTATTCACGCATACTACTAAAAAATACCAGTTACACCTCCTACTGTATATTCCCGACATATTATAGCTACATCTGCTCAAACACTTTTCCACTAGGTCTGTTTCAATTATCACACTCCACTCCCTTACACTCAAATCTATGCCACTTAACTCTACGCTACTCTACTCTACGCCACTCCACTCTATCCTTTTTTGCTCTATGCCACTCCAGTCTACGTGACTCCACTCTACACAAATCCCCTGTATTGCCACGCCACGGTACTCCACTCCACTCTATGCCGCTCTACTCTGTGCTATTACACTCCATGCTACTGCATTCTATGACACTCAATTCTATACTATTACTCTCTATGCCACTCCACTCTATGCTAATCCACTGTATGCCATGCACTGTACTCCCCGTCACTCTCCTCTATTGCACTCAATACTACTCCATTCTATGACACTCTACTCTATGCTACTCCGCTGTACACTATTCCATTGTACGCAACTGCACCCTCTGAGACTCTGCTTTAAGCTATTATTTGTGCACCACTACACTATACTCCACTACACTGTATGCCGCCCTACTCTACCCCACTCCACTCTATGCAGCTCCACTTTATGAGACTCTACTATAAGCTTTACTATTGCACTCTATGCCACTCCACTCTTTTTTAGTTAAATAACTTTTATTGAAGATAAAAGACAAAGGAATACAAATATAATATTCCGTTCAGATAAAGAAACAAGTATACAATCATACATTAAGAACATCTATAAATAAGTGAATGAAAAATACATGATTAATATATTGTATAACACTTGTTTTGACATTCCTAAAAAATTGACTGATATATAACACATAATAAAAACAGTACTGAACTTTGTATTGGAATATTGATAACCTGTGAAAATATGAGAAAGCATATAATATTAGGAAAGTATTTTTTATAAGAAAGAGAGAGGGAGGGATAAGATACAGGAGATAGAGAGAAATAGGAGAAGAAGAAGAAAAAGAGAAAGAAAGGAAAGAAGTGAAAAGAAGAAGACATTATTGGATAATTAGAGAAAAGTTAAGTAGAAGGTGAAGGCGACGATAGATAAGAGGTAAATGGTAGCCATAATAAATCCGACTTAATTTGCAAATGAATTGAAGCATGAGGCACCGAAGCAATTCTATGTTCATCACCTATTAGATTCCACCAGAGTAAAAAGGATAGCTTAGGGTTGTCTTTCCAACATGTTAATATAACCCTAAAAGCTACAGCAATAAATAAATCAATTAGAAGTGATTTAGAAGTAGCTTGATCAAAATCAGGCAACATAGTACCTAAAAATACAATATGGATGGTAAATGGAATATTATAAGAAAAAATCAATATACATTTTGACCAAACAGCTTCCCAAGAAGAATAAACTTAAGGACAATAGTAAAGTAAATGTATTAAAGAACCTTCAACATTAAGACATGACCAACAGGATGTTGAGATTGACTGATTAAACTTATGTAAAAGTAGGGGAGTCATAACAACTCTATTGTAGATAAAATATAAGGATTGTATGATATTTGCAGCTTTGGATGTCTTAAAGAGTTTTTGCCAAAACTTGTCCCAAGGAGAAACAGACAGTGTTTGTGACAGGTCATGTTCCCATTCTAGCTCAAGATTTGATTTAGTCCGTGTGCAGTTAGCTGTAGATAAAGCTTTATTTATAAATGAGGCACTGGGAATAGTACCAGAAGAAACTTGGTACAAGGGTGTACCCGGTATGAATGAAGTTGGAATTAACTGAGAAGTAAAATTCTGTAAGTAGCTCTGAAGTGTTGGATCTAAAATGTTATATTGCTGAATACATAAATCAGATAAATTAAAGGTCTCTTGCAATTGACTAAAAGACCAAATCATATTATTGACAATTATTTGATGGACATAAAAAATGCCCTTTTCTTTCCAATGTTTGTAGTAAAAATGATTTGTGATGAAATTTGATGTGTTTATTATACCATAATGAGGAGGCAAGGAAAAATTGATATTTATCAAAATTCTTAAAGAAAAATGTGGGTGTAAAAGATACTGAGAATATTTCAAAATTGGATATTTAGAAATAAAAGTACAATTAGTCATGAAAATAATATCCTGTAATGAAAAGTCATTTAGCAACGAACATTCAACAGTAACCCAAGAGGGTTTAGGTAAATCCTGTTAATCCTTAGACATGTCATAAAATTGACGTATCAAAAAAGCAGTATGATACAATTTAAAATCAGGGAATCTGACACCACCCTCAGTTTTGGGACGTCGTAACTTGGATAAGGCAATGTGTGCATGTTTATTATTCCAAAGAAACTTGGAACATATAGAGTTAATCTGTGTAAAATAACAATCAGTCATTTTGAATGGTAACATTGACAATGTGAAATGTATTTGTGGAACAATCATCATTTTAATTGTATCAAGTGTACCCCACCAAGATAGAAATAAAGGGGACCAAGAGGATAACAAATTGGTAATCCTAAATTTTAGAGCAGTACAATTATGGAATAGAGTATCCCGAATCATGGAGGAGAACCATATGCCCAAGTATTTAATTTTTTGTGGAGACCATGTAAAATTAGTAGAATCAAACATATGTCTGTAGCATGAAGAGTTTAAAGGTAAAATCTCAGACTTGGAGAAATGAAGTTTATATCCTGAAACATTAGAAAATGATGAGATTTCAGGTAAAAATGGGGGAAGGGATGTAACAGGATTGGACATATAAATAAGAACATCATCTGCATATGCAGAAAGTTAATTTGATGGGAATTTAAAGTAAAACCAGTAATAAGAGGGTTATTTCTAATACGTTCAAGAAAGGGTTCCAAACATAACAAGAAAAGTAATGGCGAAAGGGGGTACCCTTGACGAGTACCTCGTTGCAGGGAAAAATATGGGGAAAAAAGACCTTTAACAAAAACACAAGCTTTTGAATTTGAATATAATAAATTGATTTATGAAATAAACTTTGGCCCAACTCCAAACCATTGTAAGGTATGTAACGTGAATTCCCAATTAATTTAATCGAAGGCTTTTTCTGCATCCAGAGATAATGCAGCTAGGGTAGAGGGATATTTTTTACTAGGAGTGAGAATATTAGAGAACATTCTGGCATTATCAGAAGCTAAAGTCCTTTGACAAAGCCAGCCTGATCTGGGTTGATGAGAAGAGGAATAACGTTCTCCAAACGGGAGGCCAAAATCTTTGCAAAAATGTTACAATCATAGTTTTTTAGTGATATAGGATGCACATTGTTGCAGAAGGAAGGGTCTTTATCTGGTTTAGGGTTAACAATATTAAGGGTTTCTAAAAATGAACTACAGGCCTTAGAATTAGATATGAATAAATTAAAAAGCTCTAATAATTTAGGTGCAAAAATTGAGGAACTGAAAAGACATCTGTGCCTGGAGCTTTTGATTTCTTCAAGGATTTGAGGGCGTCAGATAGTTCTTGTAGGGAAATATCCTTCTCTAATGGCAAAAAGATATTTGGGAGGGATGTAGGTTTAGGAATATCTTGGAAAAAAGATATTAAATATTCCCTAGAGGGATAAGTAGTTTCTGTGTATAGGAGATTGTGATATGATTGGAATGTACTAATAATATCAGAATCAGATGAGAGGAGTGTATTGTTCGATTCTGCATGGATAGGCCCGATAGTTTTATGTTCTGATTTGATTTTTAAGTAATTCGCTAGCATTCCTACTTTGTTTTGTCCTCCGTGAAACTTCGATTTAACTTTAAGAAGGGTGTTACAGGCGTCTTTAGTGGCAATTTTATTTAGGGTGGATTTAGCTTTAATTAACTATTGTAGTGATGATGGGGATTTGGAGGAGAAATACTTGTGCTCCAGGGCTTTGATTAATGTTAGGGTTTCTTTATATTGGGTATTCATTAACTTTCTTTTCTTTGAAGAGTAAGCAATAGTGAAAGCTCTAAAAGATGCATTAAATGCATCCCAGTTATTATGGATTAAGGTGTCTGAAGAGTTATTAATTACAAAAAGATCATTAATAAAGTAGGTCGCTTCTGAAATAAAAGTACAATCTGATAAAAGGTGATTGTTAAAACGCCAACGGCCTTGTTTGCATGTGGTGATGGATAGATCAATGGAAGTAGATACGGGAGCATGGTCAGAAATGAAAATAGATCCAATTTCTGATGAGTGGAGACAGGGCAATAAGGATGTGGAAACTAAACTGTAATCAATAAGAGATCTTGTATGGTGTAGAGGAGAAAAGATAGTAAATTCTGAGACATCAGGATTACATGTCTTCCATTAATCAAATAAAGGATGAGATGAAATGGCAGATTGGAATGATTTGTGAGTTTTGTCTGGTTTAAATTTACATTTGGATTTTTTGTCTGAAAAAGGGTCCAACCAATTATTAAAGTCACCACCAACCACTACGTTAGAATTAGATTCAGTTAATAGTTTTATTTTTATAGCTTGCCAAACTGTTGGATCTGGTTTCATAGGCCGATAAATATTAAAAAATGTAATTTGCAGTGTATTGATACTAGCATAAAACTAGTACCCAACGACCAAAAGGATCACATTCTGATACAATATTTGGGCATTAATTGATTTATGAAATAGTATAGCAACCCCACCATGAGGATCCGTAGCAGGAGAAAAAACAATTTGATTAACCATTTGGTGTTTGAGTTTAAGAGACTCTAGATAATTGCAATGGATTTCCTGTAAAAAAGCAACTTGGGTGTTAAATTTAGCTAAATGAGATAATACCTTTTGACGTTTGACAAGATGACCTAGACCATGTACATTCCACGAGACCACATTAACCATGATGTTGGATTAGGGGATACATGAGGAAACAGGAACACAAAACTGCATAAAGAACAAGGAAAAAAGGGAGAATACAATTTTTAACATGTGATGAATAAAACATGCTGGTAAAAGTAAAACATGTACCATACATCAAAAAAGACATAAAGTAAGAAGGAGAGAAAATGAGGAAAAGACAGAAAGAGGGAAAAAGAGGAAGACAGACCAAGAAAAAAAGTAAACAGATCAAGGAGTAGAATCCAGATCTGTAAAGCAAGAAATAACCGAAGTTGGAGGAGCATAGTGATGTCGAAGGACATGGACAACGATAATAGTAAAATAGAGAAAAGGACAGCCTCATAGATAAGAAAACAACAATGACTAATCATAGAGTTTTAACAACGTGTAACTTGTAGAAACATGTTAACAGGCATTGTATTATAAGAGCAGTCAGATGTTAGTATCTATTTCATCAGTTGTGATATTATGTAGATAGAGTTTAAGTTTGTCAGGATCATCAAATGAACTTGACCATCCTTCATGTGTGATTTTGCAAAGGCATGGGTGGAGAATTCCATATTGAATATTAAGCTAACTCATCTGAGGATGTAGGACAAGAAATTCTCTACGTTGAGCATTTGTTGTGTTGGATACATCCTGGAATATGAAGATATTATGGCCTGACCAAATGAGTCGACGTATAAGTCTTACAGCCTTAAGGACATGCATGAGTTCGGGAAATTCCAAAAAAAGCATTATGATTCTATGCGGTTTATTTGAAGTAGGATGGAGATGACCAAGACGATGTGCTCTCTGAATGTTGAGGGGAGATGCAGATGGCTGAAGATCTAATAGTTCAGGCAGGAGCTTCTGTAGGAAGGAAACCAAATCAGAACCTTCAATATTTTTCGGAAGTCCGTAAAGGCGTAGGTTATTCCTTCGATTACTATTTTCAAGATCCTCTGTGTGTAGTTTTAACTTGTGAATTTCTTGTTCCAATATTGGGATCTTTGAAGAAACATAATGTAAATCGCTTACTCGTTGTTCCAGTTCTAAAACCTTTCCCTCCATGACAATCCATCTCTCCTCAATCTGCTTTAGCTTTTCATTGGTAGTGGACATAAAAGGTTGAAGGCCACATACTTCGTCTAATATAGAGTCCAGGACTGGATTTTGTGAAGAGAGAATAGGAGAAGGTGGATCATTTTTAAGCCTTTTTGGTTTAGTGCCAGTGGAAGAAGATCCCCCATTGTGAAACACTGAAAAGAGCAATTTATAAAGCACAGCGCTGGGTGAATGTGTCTCAAAAATGTAGTAGAGTTGGATTTGTTCTTGTAAATAAGAGGATGTTATGTTATCAAAAATCACAACATGTTTCACACTTTATAATAAGAGTATAGAAAAGAACCTGAAGGATGGAACATAGAATATCATAGTAGGTTCCTATTTAAAGATGCATACTTTCTCCCTGCCTCAGAGAATATTGGAATAATGTTAATGGAAGCACTTTTGTAAGACAGCCATGTCTCAATCATTCTCACAGATGAATGAAAGCAAAGAAACAATATCTGCAAGCATATATAAATGAAAGTAGGCAGAAGGAGAAAAATAGATGTGGCTCAATACAAAATGGCGGTAATGCTGAGCAATGTTGTTCTCTCTGAGGAGGATGTGCCCATGTAGTTAAGCTCCGTTTGTTGTTGGTTGCAACAATGCCAGGCTAATATTGGTGCAGCTTTAATTTGCTCAGAAGGTATTCAAAAATAACATAGTTCTTAAATGAATAAAAGTTGGCAACCAGTTAGATGCAACACTAAAAATAAAGGCCAGTTGACCATGCTGGGCATTCGAAAACAAATTGCTCATAAACCTTCATTTCTAGAGCAAGAAGGGCCCATATGCATCCTATTAGTAGGTCTCTTGTGAGAGAAAATGGGCCGTTGTGATGAGAAAACGCGGGCGCCTGCGCCAAAAACAAAATGGCGGGCACCCGCGATTATGCGTGCTAAAACTCATCGCCGCGGCAAAAGGGACTCAAAACTGGTGCCCGGAGCAGGAAATTTTAAAGAAGGGCTTACCGTACCCTCACAGAGCCATTTTTGAAGTCCACGGTCAGGAGTGCAGCCAGACGAGGCTCTAAATCGTCAGTAGAGTCCTGCTTCGGAGCGGAGCTCAAGCAGGAAACCCCATGTTCCCTCCACTGTATGCAACACCACTGTACTCCACTCCGTTTTACCCTACTCCCATCTATGCTATTATACTCCATGCTACTCCATTCTATGACACTAAATTCTATACTTTTGCCCTCTATGCCCCTCCACTCTACGTCACTCCACTCTATGCCATACCACTGTACTCCACTCCACTCTACGCTATTACACTCCATGCTACTCTATTCTAGGACACTCTACTCTATGCTACTCCACATCACACTATTCCACTCTTTGCAACTCCACTCCATGAGACTCTACTATAAGCTATTCCTTTGTGCTCCACTACACTGTACACCACTCCACTCTATGCCACTAAACTCTACAAATCTCCACTGTATGTTATCCCACTCTATGCCTCTCCAGTCTACCTCAAGCTATGTCACTCCAATACACCCCACCCCACTCCCCTGTATTCTATTCTATTGTATGTAACTACACTCTATCCCAATCAACTCTATGGTATTCCACTCTACCCCATTACACTGCATGTCACTCCACTGTATGCTATTCCACAGTTTGGCACTCCACTGTACCCCTGTCCACTGTATGCCACTCCACTCTATGCCACTACACCTCATGCTATTACAATCTTTGCCACTCCAATGTATGCCAATCCACTCTACCCCACTCCAGTCTACGTCACTCTATAATGGCACTCCACTCCTCTGTACCCGACTCCACTGTATGCTATTCCCCTGTACATCACTCCACTTTATACCACTCCACCGTAACGTAATCCACTGTATGCCAAGCAGTTAACGATATTTCACAGTACATTGCTCCACTCTATGCCGGTCTACTGTATGCTATTCCACTCTATGCTTCTCCAGTGTATGCTACTACACTGTGTGGCACTGCGCTGTATTCTATGGCAATAAACGCTGCTCCACTCTACGACACTTCACCCTACACTATGCCCCTCTATGCCACTCCACTCTATGCCACTTCACTCTATTAGAATCCACTCTACAACACTCCACTCTACACAATTGCACTGTATGCCATTCCACTCTACACTGCTTCACTCCACTCAACAGCACTGTATGCCTCTGCTCTCTCCACCCCATTGTAGCACACTGTACAACAATCCAGTCTACTCTACCTCACTCCACTGTAAAATGTTGTACTCTACTCTATGCCACCACACTCTACTCCACTCTTTGATAGTTTCCAGCACTCAACAATATGGCATACTACTCCACTGTATGATATGCCTCTAAACTCTATAACTCTATGCATTACGGAATGCTATGCCACTAAAGTGAACTTTACTGCACAGCACTGTACTATACAAGATTGCACTCCACAATATTAAACTTTAGGCGACTCTATGCTATGTCACTACACTCGACTATGCTATACAACAGTTTATCCCACTGTACACCACTGCACAACACACCAATGTATATCGCTTAACTCTACAACAACCTACTGTACGCTATAAAACTGCACTCTGCAACAAACTATACTGTTCGACGACACCATACTACACACTATGCTTCTACACTGCACTTTACAACACTCTTCTTCATTCTATGCCATACTACAACACACTCTGAGCTCTATGCCACTTGATGACACTCCACTCCACTCGTCTTCACCACAGATGACTCCACAATACTGCAGTCGATGATACTCCACTGTATGACACTCATCTGTACTGTACAACATGCCACTCCACTGTACAACATGCCACTACATTCTAAAATACTGCACTTCACTATACAACACACCACACTACTCCACTATGTAATACTTTCCTCCACTATATCTAGCAGCACTTCATTCTACTTCCCTCCACTCCACTATATTGCACAACACTAGACTCTATGACACTACACTATGCAACACTGCCCTTTACTTACTCCACAACCTTTTACTTAGCAACACTCAATTAAATGACAGTGAACACTATGATTTGCAACACATTGTTATCAAACAACAAAAAACATTTACATTTAGTGAAAAAAACAAAGGTTAAAGGTAAGTTATACTAAGGAAAACGTTATTTATTCTTTATATACAAACCCAGCGTAAGCTATACAAACAGGACACATTATAAAATTATAGTTGTAATTTAAATTTCTAATTTAGGCACTTCTAGTTAAAACTTATGCTTATAATGTATGCACCACCTTAAATTTACAATACGTCGCACACCTCCATACACATCCTTCTTACATCAATCAGCGCACTACATTACGTCTAACTCAACCTTTCTCCATGCACTGGTTACACCTTTGCCTATTAAATAACTGATCGCATGTGAAGTCTTAGCAGACATAATAAAGACTCATGACATTATTTCTCAGAACTCAATGCTTGGTAAAGTGGTGAGTTATGGTGAATTTATTGTCGCGATTGATGCGAGAAGAATGTGTAAAGAGGTAGATAAAGTACCCTTAATTGACACATTCTGAACATGTGATAGGGGAAGTATTCAATTGCTAGTGTGATCAATGATGCACAAGTGAAAGTAACAATGTAACTGTCTGGGGGTGCTAGAGGGCGCCAAGCAAGATGGCCTCACTGCTGTGAGGCTCTTCCAGTTCGAGGGAATATCCTTCATTGATCCTGGCCATCCGGAGCTTTTGAGCGACTGAAAGGCAAAATCTGTGTAGTGGAACTATATAGGAGACTATACAGGTGAGAAAATTGTTGGTACCTGGCTGTGGAGAGTCGTTAGTCATGACTGGCCTGCAGCGTTGGCTTGAACCAATATGGCGGTGCTGAGGGACCAGCCGGCGGTGTATGTGAAACAGCCACAGCGATCGCTGGGTCTGACCCGCCTGCAGTCGGGGGAGCTGTAGGCCCCGATCGCTCGAGGGGCCCACTGGAAACTGAGGAGGTGAGGAGGGCGGCCCCCGGCTGGTGAAGGAGCTCCGATCGTGGGGAGAAGAAGCTGCGAGTCTGCTGCCTGCTTGGCAGGTAAGGGGCCATTCGGGGCTGTGGGGGCGGCCTGGAGCTGAAACCAGAGCGCCGCAGGACTTTTGTTTGCATGTGTTCTGAGTGCTGAGGAGACGGCGTTTGACTGCTAGCGCTGAGCGGGGTGTGCGAGGGGGAAGGGCCTTTGACTGCCGGATCTGGGGCCTTCCTGACCGATGACACGCTGTGATCCTGCAGGCCGGATCATCTGGGAGAAACCGGGACACACTTGGTGAGGGATGCAGGGAGGCTACAGAGTGCCACGGGAAGCTGTGCTGGCCCCATCCTGGGGAGAGGAGGAGTAGCCCTGTGGGTGCACTTATGACAGGCAGGAGGGGCCTTTTCTGTGTCTGCTGGGCCTGCTGTTGTGTTGAGTACTGCACTGTCATGTGGGGACCCCGGGCGACGCTACAGGAATTGACGCAGACGAGAGACTTGTGCTGCGGCTATCCTTGAAGGTGAGCGCCCAGCTGTGTAGACTGAGGCCTGCACTCCTGGCCTGCTTAGGAGGGCGACACAGGCCTGTGCTGTGCTGTGGGCCCGTGATCATTGTTGTGTGAGCACTCTGAGGAGGAGTACCTCCCCGGCCCGTTGAGTTGCGCAGGCCTGCAGCTGGAGTGCCCGTTGGTGGTTGTGTTTGGAGACCCATTTGGGACCAGGGCAGGAGTGAAGAGATCCCACCCTGGATAGCTAAAGGCATATTTGAGGCTTAATTTCGGACCTTCCCCGCCCCCTGGACACGCAGATTGAGGAGGTTTGTGAATTCCCCCCCGAATGCATGCTGCAGTGGGCCCACTGCGGGAAGAGCTATCAAAGGTGCGAGTCGCGGTGAGGTGGTGTTCCGCGGCTATACCTGGCCTGGAAACAGCGTGGGGCTTGGAGGACAGCTAATGTGGACTGGTCTGCACTGCTTGGCACCATGGGGAAGCTAGACGGCCGCCAACCGAAGCTCAACTTTGAGGCGAGGAAGGGAACGCGCTCACACATGGACCCTGAAGAAGAACAGGCGGAGACTCCGGCGCCCTAGACTTCTGATTTGAAGGATCTCTGTTGGCCATGCAGTCTAGCCTGACCTCTAAAGAATCCAAGATGGACTCCATGTCTGCACGTTTACATGGAGTATTGCATAGAGTGGACAAACACGAGGAGCGACTGGCGGAGACGGAGTGGCGGATCTCAGATCTAAAAGACACATCCACCACAAGTACGTCCCGTACGCTGGACATGGAGAGGGTCCTCCGAGTGATTGTGGCCAAAAATGAGGACCTCGAGTCCCGCTCTCAAAGGAACAACATCCGCATTTTGGGAGTGCCGGAATCAATCTCGACGGGGAGAATGGAGGACTATGTGGAGCGCCTGCTAATTGCTCTCTTCAGAGAGAAATGAGCAATGAGAGGATTTTCTCATCTCATGTCATCGGTCTTGGTGGTAGAAAGAGCTCACCGTTCACTGGCGGCCCATCTGGTGCCTGGGCCAACACCTCGCCCAATAATCGGCCGTATGCTCAATTACCGGGACCAGGATTTGGCCCTCAACCTGTCCAGGGAGAAAGGACAGCTCCGCCATGAGGGGATGGACATTTTGATATATCCTGATTTCACAATGGCTGTCCAGGAACAGCGACGGAAATTTATGCCGGTGAAAAAGAAACTTCTGCAACTAAATATCCCATACGCGATGCTCTTCCCCGCAAAACTGAAAGTGACTTATTAAAGCAAACAACATTTCTTCAACACTCCACAGCTCGCACAGGACTTCCTGAAGACCTTGCAGAGGCCAGCAGTGGGTTGGGCTTCTCTGCCTCATCGCCCTGAAACTGGCGGTGGCACTTTGGATGTAGAATGATTTCCAACTTCCTGGCTTTCGCTCACTGATGAGAACACATGCCTTGTGGCCCTGACCTGGACGGTGTAGGTGAGAGGGGGCAACTACCTATCGTGAGTGGGGACCTGGGGAGGGGGTTGCTTATCCCCCCTCCACAGAAGGGATGATACCTGGTCGGCGAAATATGGCTTGTTGGCTGATGCCATGGAGGCATTGGCAGTTTTGAACGCTTTGGAAATGACTTGGCTGTCTCCCTGTCCCCCCTGCCCATCTGTAATGATATTGACAGTTATATTTTGCCCCCGTTGCCGCTGAATGGGCAGACATGTAAGACAATGCCACTAAAAAGCAATTCAGTTACTGGATGGCTATTTACAAGATCACCTGAGCACCCTCGCTGCAGCGAGGAAGACCCCTGGACACCCTCTGGACTCCACCTTACAGGTGACCCCTTACTGATATGAGTGCAGGTTTTTTACTGCAAGTTGTGGTACTGATTAAGATGTTTCCCCTGTTGGCAACCTGGTCTTGCAGGAAGGGGGGGAGGAGGGAGGGATGTGGGCCACAGCAGGTTTGGGCTGCTGATATGGGAGGGGGCAGGGAAAGGTTGTTTGTTCATCCAAGTAATGAACAATGTCATGACGTGTCACAGGCCACTGACGTTAATGCCAGTTTGATGTTGAGATGTACTTACCGAGTTGTCTTCACTCACTTCAGGAGAATGAGTCACCCCAGGTTTTGCAATGGATGAACGCTCTGGTCCACCTGTCCATCGCTTTCTGACCTGGAATGTACGAGGGATGGGGGAAGCCCGCAAACATAGGCATGTACTATCCTATCTAGATCGGCACAATATACATTGCGCTATGTTGCAAGAGACACACATTAATCCTACTGTTCCCCCCACATTTGCTGCCTGATGGGCCAGTTGTACGTGCTTCTCTTCCTATTCCTATTATGTTCGCGGCATGCGCATACTAGTGAGAAAGTCCCTCCCATATACTCCACTGGGAAATGTTACGGATAGGCATGGTCGGTACTCTATTCTTTGGGGCAGGATAGTCAATCAGACCTTCACCCTTGTGTCATGCTATGGACTTAACACAGACAATTGAGTTTTTCCGGGTGCTCTGGGGAAAGATACTGGAGATTGAGTCCCTGCATCTTTTATGGAGGGGGATTTCAATGTGACAGTCGCTCCTGGTCTGGACCATTCACATCCACAATCACACCACTACTCCCGTTCACAAGCCACTCTCAAAGCATTACTTGAGGATTATGAACTGGTTGATGTCTGGCGGCACATGCACCCAACAAGCTGGGAGGGCACCTGCTACACCACAGCCCGGGCCTCTTGGTCGAGAATCGAATCCTGGATCATTACTAGAGGCCTCGCCTCGTGGGTGACACACTCCTCCAATCTCCCTCTGACCTCCTTGGACCATTCGCCGATATTGGTCACTGTAACCCTCCCACAGACTGACTCTCCTTTCCAGTTTTGGCACTTTAATCCACTCTCCCCGCTGGATCCAGTATTCAAGCAGGAACTAGAGCAGGAGATCACTGACTTTTTTCCCAGGAATGAGGGCTCGGTGGAGCACTGCTCCATGGTGGGGGACACTTTTAAGATTACTGTGCGAGGCATATGTGTTGCAAAGAGTGGCGGAGTCTTGAGGGACATTGAATCCACCTTATGTTGCCTGGAAGCAGAACTTAGGCCTATCGAGGCGGAATTGCGGCAGAATCCCACTCCTAAACTGCAGGCTAAGCTATGCAGCATCATTAATGATTATCAAGAGACAGCGGAGAGAGAATGTAAACACAGGGGTAACTATCACAGGGCATGTCAATACGGAGAGGGGGATAGACCTGGGAAGATGCTGGCGGCCTTGGTTCGGCCTTCACGCTTCTCGAAAACGGTGCTGGAGATTGAGGGGAGGATGGGCAAATGCATAGCGACGCAACTGAGATTGTGGAGACCTTTAGGGTGTTTTACAAAAGGCTGTACAAAACTCATAGAGCTCAGCCATTAGACTTCTCCCCCTTCTTTGAGGATACGGTGATAGCGTGAATGGGAGATGGGCAGAGGGAATTTCTCTTGCGACATCATGAGGATAATGAAATCATTGCAGCTATAATGCAGCTACAGTCCGGGAAGGCCCTGGGCCCGGACGGCCTCCCGGCTGAAATCTATAAAACCTTCCATCATCTCCTCATCCCAGTGCTGAGGCACGTGTTTGAAGAGGCTCGCGAGAGCGGTATACTCTCCCCCTCTATGCGAGAGGCACGTATTATTTCCATACCTAAATCTGACAAATCGCCTACCTCCTGCGATTCATATACACCCCTCTTGTTAATAAATGTTGATGCAAAATGCTGGCCAAACTCATTACTAATCACATTAGTCCTCTTATGACGGTGCTGGTGCTTCCGGATCAGTCGGGATTTGTGCCCACTCAAGGCACATCCCACAATTTGCGGACGCTGTTTGCACTTCTCCATGACATAGATCCGGACGCCAATGCCGTAGCGGCATTTCTTGACGCCACTAAGGCTTTCGACTCCCTGGAGTGGGACTATCTCGCCTTCATCCATTAACTAATGGGGTTTCCGACCCACTTTCTGGAGTGGATCAACTTGCTCTACTCTGGGGTGCGAGCCAGAGTGGTGGTAAATGACAGGGGTCATGGTGCCCTTCCCGATCATACGGGGCACCCGGCAGGATGCCCCCTATCACCACTGCTCTTTGCCATAACTATTGAGCCTCTAGCGGCGAAGGTTCGGCAACACTATCGTGACTATGCCCTGATATACCCTGAGAGGCAAATTTTAATCTCATTATAGGCGGATGACTTAACTCTCTATCTGCTGGACCCTGCGGTTAGCCTTAACCCCATTCTCGGGTTGCTGATTCTTTTCGGCCAGCTATCTGGCATAAATGTGAATTGAGGGAAATCCCAAATTTTTCCCCTCACAGAAGCCACAGGGGAGTTCAGGCCTGATTGTCCGCTGAAATGGTGCGGAGACACCATTACTTATCTGGGTATTCGGATTTCCCGGTGTCGGGAGGAGTTGATGCTCTCCAATTACGGCCACACACTGGATAATATCACAGACAAGATAGCTGGGTGGATTGCGATTCCTCTTTCAATGGCGGCTAGGGTGTCATTGATCAAGATGCTAATCCTACCCAAACTCCTTTACCTATTTACCAACATTCCATATGCTCCTAGTCATTACTTTTTTAACTGTGTCAAGACACAACTAATTAGGCTAGCATGGGGCGGGAAACAGCCCAGACTTGGGTGGGAAATCCTGACTCGGTCATTTGAGGATGGAGGATTCGAAGTCCCGGATATAGATTTGTACTTGGTCTGCGCTCAAGCGCACCTTGCGTCGTATTGTATCCACCCTCCCCATATATGCCTTATCTGGCCATCGAATATTGATAAATGGCATCCACACCGTGTAGGGCCTATCTTAGCACAACTACAGTACCTAGGCATTTGGCGGCCACCACTGTCCAATGCACGACTAGTGCCTGGCGCGACCTAGGGCGTACACTTAAATGCCCTCTTCTTTACTCGCTGTTAGCGCCCTTGCAGGGGAGACAGGATATACCAGTCACTACGGAGGGAGGGTGCCGACGCATGTTGCATAAAATATCCTGTCTTACTTTGGGCCAATTATACAAAAACGGGAAATTTAAAACTAGTGAGGAGTTTATTGGCCCCGATGCCCCCACTCCCTTAGAGCGTTTTTACTATGTGAGGCTTAGGCAACATGTGCCCTCTCTGACTTAGGACGTCCCAGCAGAGCCCCCTGTTATGGTCCCTTTACATAATCTATTGCAACAAACTCCCCCTGAGCATGTGGTGTCGTGATTATATCGCTCAACTCAACAGGAATTTTAGAGGACCTGCTCTGGCTAAGGGGAAGTAGGAGGTGGAGTTGGGTACTCCCATCACGGAGGAACAATGGGCCTATTGCTGTCGTCAAACAGGGGTCATCTTGGCCAACAGTAGACTACGCTTGACACATTATAAATACATCCATGGATTATACTACACGCCTGCCCGATTACACCGGTTACGTTTGCGAGACAATGCCCGCTGCGAAAGATGTGGGGCTTGGGAAGCTGCACTTACGTCCGCACTCGGGCCGGAAATTCCAGCCCAGAGGTGGGGCTTTTGGCCCAGAGGCAGAGCTTTTGGCCCGGAGGCAGAGCTTCCGACTCGGAGGTGGGGATTTAGCCATGGCTGAAATCTCCACCTCTGGGCTGGAAGTTCCGCCTCCGGGCTGGAAGCTCCGCCTCCAGGCTGCAAGTTCTGCCTCTTGGCCGGAAGCTCCGCCTCCGGGCCGGAATCTTCAGCCCGAGTGCGGACGTAAAGTTAGTTGTCGTAAATCCATTCTGTGAATACCAAAAGTAGTAAGTGCATTCTGTGAATACCAAAAGTAGTAAGTTTAGGATTTTGTCTTAAGTTAATTCTGTGAATCGGGCCCGCTGACTTTGGACACTTAGCCTGGGGCTGCCACTTGTCAGGGAATACTGAAGTGAAGTGCTGCAGGCACTGAATGACATGACTGGAACACATGTGCCTGATGATCCCTTACCGTCCTGTTAGGTTACACGGAACAAATTCCTGCCAAGGTGTGTAGGTTCGCTTCCCTGGTCCTCTTGTTGGTGAAACAGCATATAGCCTGTTGCTGGGGGCGCGGCCGAGCCCCTAAATTTAAAGATTGGCTTAACGACCTCATACACTGGCAGGAACAGCTGCATACTTATGCGCTGATAGTTAACAACAAAGACGGATGCACAACAATGGAGGTGCGGCCATTCCATGGACCCCAGGAGGGGGTAGATTCCAAGTTTGCAGTGGGTCAGCGGGGAGGAGGGACTGACCTGCCGGTAGTCCTGGATTCTACTGCCCTCACTCACGACGTATGGACTGAGAACAATTTTGGGGAGGCTGCCTGTGAGCAGGTACCCGGTGGGCCGGTGCGTTATGCGGTGCTCTGGATCTCAAGTAGTGCAACTGTTGGCTGTAGCGTGTTGGGGCCTGCCGGCACAATGTGCGCAGCAGAGTGGGACATTGGTGGCCGAGACAGCCAAGTTCAAATGTAAGGCCAAGTTCTAGTTTACAGCCGAGTTAAAAAAATGTAAGTGCAACTGTTGGCTGTAGCGCGTTGGGGCCTACCGGGACAATGTGCGCAGCAGAGTGGTGGCCGAGAATGCCATGTTCAAATGTATGGCCAAGTTCTAGTGTACGGCTGAGTTACAAAAGTTAAAGTGTAAAGTTCAAATGTACGGCCAAGTTATTCTAGTGTAAGGCCGAGTTAAAGTTCAAATGTAATGTCGTACTTCATTTCCTTACTGCCGTTAACATGTTGATGCAGCTAAAGTGTGATGCTTTGAGTAATTCTTAAATATTCAAGAAGTATACTTTTCATGGTAATTGTGGGTAATTCCTTGGCTTGATGTGAATAAAAGGCTACGGCGTAGACAACCTACTTTGATTCTGAGAGTTCTTGGGCGTAGTGGGGCTAAGGTGACAGAATTTGGGGAGGAGGGAATGTCACGTTGTGCGCACACTATACGTACGTGTGTAATTTTTGTGCTACAAGTAGTCAGCTCATGCCAGAATGCACTGTAAATATGTCAATAATTTGAACTTTAATAACACACAGTAGACCTTCGACTGCGAACAAATGTGCATAAACAGTCTTGATTAGTTGTTGCTTCTGAAACATAGATGCTTCAGTCATACCAAGACTGTACATCTTGTCAATGGAAGACAGTGCACTAGCAGAGACATTTAAATCAGAACCAGCCACTTCACAGCTCAGTTGTTCATTTGTTGCCCTCCCACTCAATCAATCTTTATCAACAGAAAGGTTTGCGGCATTAACTCAGTTAAATTATATGCATATGTAACATAATTATATTACCCTTTAACTCAGCAGGTTCTGCTTGTTGCTCACACTTGCATATCTTCGATGCAAGCAGGCACCCTGGTATGATTGCATTGTCACCTGTATGCCTGATTTAAGTTGCATTGCACAGGAGACTTACATAATTACACTAGAGATCTACATACAATTGGAATGAACTGTCCCAGGAAGGTATTTTGTGGCCAAACACTAGTGGGATGTGTACTATTTTGTCTCAATAGTATGGTCACATAGTTGTCCTCGGATCCCGCCCACTTCAAACATGATATGAACTGGGGTGTTTTTTGGTCAGTAAGTGTGGGGGGGTGTGAGCTTTCCCAATCATCATGCTGCACATGAAGTAAAAATATATTATACAACAAGCCGGGTGGAAAAGATGTCTTTATGGAGCAGTGAGAAAGGTAGAGGAATTGTGAATTTGTAGGAGTGCAAACAGAGAGTAATCACAATATTTAGTTAAATAACCTACATCTTTAAAGTCTTTCAAAACTGACACATGGAGAAATTGTGTACAAATATTCCTTGAGCAATCCAACAGACACCACACCATACCCCACTGAAAGCACCTGTACCTAAATATATACCACCAAATGCAGTTGTTTTTAGGGTACTACCCCAAACACCACCCCTGGAGCTATGCTCTGGGGTATGAAGTCAAAAAGAAATAAAAAATTAAATGTGCACTTTTTTTGCGCAAACCCACATGAACCATTTTTACCATCACATGAAGTCACACAGATGGAGACATGGCCTTATCTCTTATGACATATCTCTTAGGTATATGGCACCCTCCTTCTCCCTCCCTGTCATATACTGCTGCGCAACATTTTTGAAAATCTGGGCCGAGGTTTATTTTGCTAAACCCAATTTAGTTTAACAAGTAGAAAAGTTTTAGCATCAGAATACAGCCCCCATTTCAGATAACAGTTTTGAAAGAGACATGTTTTTAATTCTCCTTATTTATACAACTTAGCATATGTGCTGCACTGTACAGCACACATACAAAGTGGGAAAAGGTTTAAAGTTAGTCAAAGCATAGTATTTTGTCCTGGAAGCTGGAAGGGTACAGCCCCACATTTCTGTGCCGTCGCTAAGGAGAGGGGAGGAGCGTGACATATTCCTGTAAATATGGTGATCTCTTGCTCTCTCCTTCTCACACAGCACAGCTTTACTGGCAGCTGCTCTGCATGAAAATCATATAAATCTGGCCCATTGTGTCATGATGATGCTCATATCATTTATAGGTGTCTGTCTTCACAACAAAAATGTCAAAGGTAAGCCAGAAGAGGGATGTGATTGTGGCTGATCCAACAACATGGGCCATGTTTGATGCTGAGGAGTTACTCCCATTATGTTATTAATTACCGGGCCAACACGCTGCAGGAAGGCAGTCGTGTGGGTCAGGGGTACACTCTGAATGAGGGCCATAATCAATGGTGCTGAGTTGCCAAACTTGTGACGCAGCACTTTGGAATCAGTGGCTGGACATTGTGGCCAGGGAGCAAGACCTACTTTACCACTTTGGGATTGTGGTGAATGGACCTGTTGGTAAGTCAATTCTTTAGGTAACAGGGTGCAAATACTGTGTTATGTTAGCCCAGATTACCCACACAGCTAAGGTATGCAATGCAGTGGTCAGGATTGCTGCACTGCTTTGCATGATAAGGAGATAGCTGGGAAGCACAATTCCTACAGAGATTTGTCTCTCTCCCCCTTCTACCTGGCACTGGTGCATAGATTACCTGCCACCAGGCATACACCTTTGTGCCATAGTGCATGGGTGCGCATGTGACCTTTTGCTTTTTACTGGATATGTACCCTTCCAACACAATGTAATTTTGCTTCGACAACTTTAAAACTTTGTCTACTTTTTTTGAGTTCATCACAGTGCAGCACGCACAGAAAGTAGGAAACTACATAAAAAATTAATACATTTCTCCATCTGACGCCTCTTTACAAATGGTGTTCCTGTTTTGCACTGAAGCCACTCAACTAATGCTCGTAGATAGGGTTTTGGGTCAATAGGCATGGGTGGTTCAATGGGAGCATCCATTTACCATTCATGTAAGAGGTTCTTGGCTCTAAGTAATGCAAAACTGTGATTTCCACAGCTGACTGTTACTTCTACCTACAGACCTTATTTAGCACTGGACACTCTAAAATATAGTTGTGTTATGTTTGCCATGACTATTGTGGCACTACCCAGACAGAAACGGTGTATTTATCTACCAACCAGTGTGAACATAGATATCACTTGCTTGGAAATACTGCAATGCTGTGAATACTACTGCATTGCATTATTTAGCACCAAGGGGGTGTTTCATTTCTGGGACCTGGCTGTTCCCAAACATCCATCCTCGGAAAGTGGTATGAAAGAGGAACAAATAGAAGAAGTATTGAGTATTGCCTCTCAATTTCAACTTTGCATGTGTCCTGCACTGAACACCACACATACCCAGTGGGGAATAAATTAAAATTGCCCTAACCTTTGCATAATTGGTATGCTTCCTGTAGCAATCCCATGCATGAATCACATAGGCACCAATGCACTATGATACAATAGTGTGTGCCTAACACATGGCTGGATGATTGTGCCATTGTGGTAGGCAGAGGGAAGGAGAGTGGCATTTGCCTTGAAAAATGTCACACATGTGTACCCTCATTTGAGAACAATGCAGTGCAGTTTAGCATGTGTGTGCACAGTGTTGCATGAGTCAATCAGTACATCTGCACCTCACTCTCTGATGTGTAAGGTCCTTTTTTGGATGAAATGACTGAAGTGATTAAATATGGGCACTTGTCGGTATATACATTGATTTATCATTCTTTGCCTCAAAGTCTCATTCACATGTTTTGACCTTGGATGTATGACGTTTTCAAGCATGCGTTTACAACGCATGCCTTTACAACGCAGGGCAATACAAAAACAGCGTCATTACCAAGCGTTCCATTGCAACACAAGTCATTACAAAGACTTGCTTTAGGGAAGCGCTGGAGTATGGAATAGTATATTTTACTGTTCCAACTCCAGTCTGTGCAACAGTAGGGAAGGTGTTGGATTTAAAATCCAACAATGAGTTCCCTAAAGCAAGTTGTTGTAGTGCCTGCGTTGTAATGTTCACAGCGTTTTTCTGACAGTATTGTAAATGCTGTTTCCATTGGCCTTGCTATGTAATAAACATACATTCATCAAAAGATAGAAAAATTGTCTCAATAACGTATGATGGTATCAGGAATTCAATGACTACAGTGTATGTAGATAAGCTGATAAGTGTATAAAAAGGTACATATAAAATGTTTGAAATGTAATAATATGTGCATCTTCTAAAATAGTTCTTCTTATCACGGTAGGTGGTCCAGAGCCCATAGATACAAGGGAAATCACAAAAGGTGCTGATAAAAGTGAGTGAATATCAGAATTCTGTCATGTCCAGGAATTATATAGAGAAAATGTGAGGACATGTATGGCGATTTCATACATATATTTAGTACTCACTCTCGGTTGTGAGGGCAACGTGGAAATGAGCAGGTGTCTAGCCAATTGTGCGTCATTGTGGGTGTACTTGATAAGCCAGGAATTTGCTTGTGGTATAAGGGTACTGAGGATGTGACTCCTATGTGTATATGCTTGCACACCTTAAGACTGATGTACTTGTTGACTATACACGTCGCTTTCAAGGCTGAAACTTGTGGGACGGGCTATGACGGAGCGCCACGCCTCCACGTAGCACCTGGGAAATCCTTGCACCTTCTCGCCCCTCCTCCCTCCCACGTTGTTGATGGCGGCAGCTAACTGGCGTTTCTGGTGCTCACGACTCCTATGCTGATTTTGCGCTTTGGAGCGCTTTCGGAGCTTTTTGTAGGGGCGGCGATAATCTCGCCGCTGAGGTGGCTCGGGACAGTGAAAGTGCAGTGAAGTGCGAAAACCTTCTCCAGACCCCGAGCCCATGCCCAGTTTGAGCCTGCGGACCGGAGCCTTGCTGACAAGCTTCCTGCCGAAAGGACCGTAGGATCGTAGCTTTTGCTACATCATCTGCTACATCGTTTGGTTCCTACGGCGGTGGTGGGTGAGTCTTCCCAGCCATACGATTATAATCTGAACTTAGCGGCTCCTGGCATGGGCAGCGGGAGGTTTAAGAAAGAGGCACTTCGGCTTAAAGCCTTATGAACTCGGAAAACTTTGGTCTCTTTATACTTTTATACTTTAGTAATTGTAAACTAGATGCTCTTGTTGGGCTATTGCCAGGCATTGTAAACCTGAGGAAGTGCCAGTCTCTGTAAGTCTGTGCTGCATTTCCCCCCTTTCGGGCGCCTGGACTACAATACCCAGCGTGCTTTGCTTCCCCTATTGCTTGGAGTGCCACGGGGCTAAAGGTGTTTGCAACAATTAACAAGAAACACTACGGTGGGAGAGGACTTAGGGGAAAATTTATAGACCTGGCTCTGAGTACAATCCCCAATGAATCTGATAATAACGAAAGGTACCAGAGGGTCTGAAATCAGAGAAAGAGTTCAAAGGTGTAGGATATCTACCCAACAGACCACAGTCCCTTACTCAACTAGAGGTCAAATTGATCGACACAAAGGCTCTCAAGGGATGAGGAAAATACCCATCAGTCACCATACGGATCCGTCCTTCATCATTTGGGATTTGTCCGGACCACCCGTCTGAGAAAATTAGTGTTACAATCAAAGGATGACCTGGTGGTTAGGAGGTCTCCTTTGTTGTTCCAATTACAGTGTGGTCTACCACTCGATCTTAATGAGTGGAGAGAAAATATGGGACTGGGGTGTGCAGTGCAAATAACTGTGAGTGAGAAAAAGAAACCAAAACAGGGAAGTGTGTTAAAATTTGTTAGGAGAGCACGGAACAACCTTTATTCTGTGTATGCTCTCAATACCAAGATTAAAAAATATAACCTTAGGCAGTCAAATTAGGTAGACCGTCTGAGGTGAGGTCGACATGTTTCAGCAAACATGGACTATTACGTCCTTGCTTTCATCAGGACCAACAATATGAAGCTAGTGCTACTGCACAAAGTGAAAAAAATCATAAAGTGACAACAGGAAAAGTGAAACAAGTGCAAAGAGTCACCTGTATGATCCAAATGCCATTAGAGTTAGTGTTGTTGACTGTGGAATAAAAATTAAAGTAAGTGAGTGTCAGGTAAGGCTATCTGCACCCTTCGAACTCCAAAATAAGTCCATCATCTATGGATCAACAAGAAAGTCACATCAAAATGATGTTGATACATGCTCTTTTATTATTAGAGGGTCAGTTGCAATCCATTTTGAGATACATATTATTAACCAAACGTCGTTCAGTTCTTACCTTAATCTGTAAGGTAGAATTACCTCACCCCACCTGGCAGTGGCTCAGGGGAAAATGAAGCACCGCTTTAAAAAACATGTGAACCACATGTAAACATAGTGTGTAAAACGAGATACATACACCTCTCTACTATCAATGACCGAAAGGTAGCAAATCTTAGACTGACAAATAATGCTGCCGTTCCCAGCGTAACGTGACTTGATCTAAAAGAAGAGGGGGCTCCCTTTAGTCTAACGTCCTCTTAGAAACGGAGCATAGCAGCGGGTTTATTTAAATCAAAGTTAAGAATTCGGCATGGTAAAGCTCTTCTCACCTGTCCGTCGGTGCTCCGTTGCCGGCGTCCTAGCCGACTGGGGAGGTACCGAACGGCAGGATCAGGGCTGTTTATCAACCGGGCTCCAATTGGTAGCCGAGTCACGTGGTGTCTGTGGACGTGCCATCTCATTGGCTATTCTCGCGTGTAATAACTTACAAGCTTACCTATTGGTGCTTTGCTGGTCAACAAGCATTCCGATAGGCAGCAAATGACGCGACCAAGCTGAACAGAGTCTGATTGTGTGACACGGTTGTCTAGGTAACTGTTGGTACTGTGTTGTTGAATGTGATTTCACACTGTTATACATAGTACAATAAGGTAATACGAGTTGTCATAGACAGGTTCGGATGACAGTACTCGTGTCCTGTGTTGTCATAAATAAAAAGAGTAAGGACTAGAAAACTCCCGCTCTAGAGGGATGAATCAAATGTCCACGTGGGTGGACATATGGCTAAACTGAACAAGGTTTGATTGTGTGACAGGGTTGTCTAGGTAACTGTTGTTACTATGTTGTTGAATGTGATTTAACACTGTTACGACAAGGTAGTACGAGTTGTCGTAGACAGGATCTGATGACAGTACTCGTATCCTGCGTTGTCACAAATACATATAGTGAGGACTAGAAAACTCCTGTGCTAGAGGGATAAAGCAAATGTCCACATAGGTGGGAATATGGCCCAGCTTAGGTGGTGTACTTTAACAGGGATAACAGATCAAGAGGATGTTTATATCACTCAGAGGAAAACCATGCAAAGGGCAAAACAGATTGGTAATGACGGGTTCATTTAGTTGATTATATCTCAGATCTGAACACTCATTATAGTAAGACAGACTATAAGGTGGACCATGGGATTTCATCATTCAGACCTTCAAGATGTGTGTTAAGTTTCAGTACCCATTTTTGTTCTTTGATCAATAGGTACTTAGCCACATCCGCTGTGTGTGATGGAATAAAGGGTTGTTCAAGAACGGTCCACTGGAACTCCGTAGCTAGATGTTTGGCTTCCAAAAAATGGGTGGTTAATTTCGTGGCCTGTCTGGCACATCGAATGGTACTTTTGTGCTCCGATATCCTTATGCGGACTTTCAGTGTGGTCATACCCACATACTTGTATCCACAAGGGCAAGTTATCAGGTAGATCAGACGGTCACTATTGCAGTTAGTAAACTTCATCTGGTTCCAGGGTCTCGATGTGCCAATATCAATCTTGACCGATTTAGTTGTCTGTGCACAAACTTGACAATTGCCGCAAGGGTGGTGTCCAAGGACTGGAGGAAGGTTCCATAGTGAACCGACAGCTCTTGGTTGATCTTCAAGTGGTCTGGTATGTACCAGTCTGTCTTTCAGATTAGGACCCCTTTTGAAGGAGACTAGGGGACGTGGAAGAGTCAAACGTCCTGAGTTCAAAATAGGCCAGTGTTTCCGGACCATACTCTGGATCTTATTGAAGAGATTACCAAAAGTGTGAACAAAAGTTAGTCGCTCCAGTGTAGCCTTGGGTGGTCTAGGTTCCAACAGAGCTTGCCGGTTATTGTTCATAGCTCGTTTCATAGATTGTTGGACTAGTCTAGGAGGGTACTTCCGGGCAACCAGTTGAGTACTCAAAATACTGGAGTGTTTTTTATATGCCGTGGTTGTGGAACAGTTTCTTTGAACCCGTAAAAACTGACCAAAAGGAAGGTTCTCCTTCAGAGATTTCGGGTGGTGGCTGTCAAATAGTAATAATGAATTTCTGGAGGTAGGTTTCCTATAGAGTTCTGTTTGTAGGCCCTCTAGGTTGGCGATGATCAATAGGTCAAGGAATGCGAGTTCATGTTGACCTATCTCAATGGTGAACTTCAAGTATGTATTTCTGCTGTTGAGCCAACTCAGGAATTCAAGGCATTTTTCTTTTGTACCTCTCCATGTAACAAAAATGTCATCGATATACCTTTTCCAGGTCCTCAGGTTATCGATATAGGGATTGCGATCATTCAAGATATGTTCTTGTTCGAATGAGTGAACGTACAAATTCGCTAGGCTGGGAGCATAAACGCTCCCCTTGCTAGTTCCAGATGTTTGTAAATAGACCTGCTCTTCAAATTGAAAGAAGTTCTGTTTCATTGCCAATGTGGCGCAGGCCATTATGAACTGGACTGGTGTGATGCTGTTTAAATCCCTGGAATCTAGCAGTTGGTGTACGACGTCCAAGGTTTCATCCTGAGGGATGGAGGTGTAAAGTGCCTCAACGTCAAAAGAGACCAAGAGGTCGGTATCCATATTGAACTCAATATTATTATTATTATTATTATTATTATTATTATTATTATTATTATCCGGTATTTGTCTTAGTAGATCTGTCGTATCTTTAAGATACGTGGGCATTTCTTGCACCATCGGTCTTAGGAAATGATCTACGAATGTGGACAGGGGTTCCAGGGCCGATCCTATGCCCGATTGTAACACTAATTTTCTCAGACGGGTGGTCCGGACAAATCCCAAATGATGAAGGGCGGATCCGTATGGTGACTGATGGGTATTTTCCTCATCCCTTGAGAGCCTTTGTGTCGATCAATTTGACCTCTAGTTGAGTAAGGGACTGTGGTCTGTTGGGTAGATATCCTACACCTTTGAACTCTTTCTCTGATTTCAGACCCTCTGGTACCTTTCGTTATTATCAGTTTGCAACAATTAAATAATCCTTGGCAAAATTACAAAATTACAAAAAGCCACGATGAACAGACCCTGGACTGATCCTCTCAGAAATAAAATTAGCTTTACTGCCTTATAAAGCCTCCCTTGCTCTGCAAATATGAGCAAACTTCTCAATGCACGAATTAAGGCGAAGGCCCACCGACAGCAAGTCAAGGACGCAGAGAACGCTGCTAAGTTAGCAGACAAAGACAAATGTATAGAAGATGTCTATGTTGAAAGTCAAGAGGAGTTGGAGGGGTCTCTCACTGAATTGCCTACCCAAACTAGTCCAGGAGAAGATTTGGGGCAAGCTGAGACTGGGAAGGTGAATACTGGATCTGAGGTACTCCAGTTAGCCCAAGCTGCTCAAGATGGTCAGAATGAAGTTAAAATGGCCAAGACACCTGGTGTGCTGAAGGCCCCCAAGCAATTCCCTCTGTTTGAGAAAAAAACAAATATACACTTCATCAGCAGCCCTGCCAACACGACCTTAATACCTGCTATGATCTCACCTCAAGGAAACAAAATACCGGTATTTTCAGCACAAAGAGGGGATGAATTGGCGAATGCAGTAGCATTGCAAGATGTAGCCATCTGATTTCTGGGGATATTATTGTTTCTAATTCCGACCATGCAATAATCAGTGCGCCACTCTCACCGTCCGTAGACATCCGGTCACCGTGTCTGACTGACCCATTCATCCCCATTTTAGATATGAACACCGAGACTGTGGGTGAAATCCAGATGTCAGTAAAGGATATGCTTAATTTAATTCTTGATGAGGTGCGGGAGATGAAAAGATTCCAAAAAGCGAAATTGGCTTCAATTCATCAGTGATTGAAAAAGATTGAGGATATAGGGCCAGATGTAGGTGGCCGTTTGAGGCCATTTACCGAGCGGTAACGGCCGATTTTGGCCGTTACCGATCGGTAAATGGGTGACAGGTATGTAGGAGGCATTATTTTACCGAATCGGTAAAATTACCGATTCGGTAATTTTACCGATTCAGTAAAATAAAAATTCGGTAATTTTACCGATTCTGAGGCACCCAGATGTAGGTGGGACTCTTCAGAGTCCCAGAGGCCTTACCGAATCGGTATTTTACCATCAAATCCAATTCGGTGTGCATGCACATGAGTGCATGCACACCTATGCCATGTGACAGGCAGACCCGCCCTTAGGGCATGTATGCCTGCCACATGGCACCCGAGCCTGTTTTGCGGGTGCCAGAGGGTGTCAAAGTGACACCCCCTGCACGGTAAATACCGAATCGGTAATGCCCATCCATTCCTATGGGCTTCAAATCGGTAAATACCAAATTTTTCCGAATCGGTATTCCAGCAATCTGGAATACCTACATATCCACCCCTTAGATTTACCGATTTTTAATTACCGAATCGGTAAAATTCGGTAATTAAAAATCGGTAAATCTATTTTACCTACATCTGACCCTAAGTCTCCACCGTCTCACTCCGTCCTTAAGAAGCTGAAAGACAAATTTCAAATTTGGAGGACCAGATGACTGAGACTAAAAAGATGTTAAAGTCATATTCAAGACCACACGGGCATTGGAAGCAAAACTTGATGATTTGGAAAATTATAATAGAAGATCGAACCTTCGCATAGTGGGGGTTCCAGAAGGAATTGAGGGGTCCAACATGGTGCAGTGGGTTACTTCCTTTTTAAAACAGAAAGTGATCCCAGAATATGAAGGGGACTTAACAATTACTAGATCACACCCGGTACCTGTCCAACCTTTCCCCAACTCTACACTCCCCTGTACAATTTTGTTAAATTTCTCAGATGTCCCAATAAAAGAAACTATTCTCTCTAAAGCCATCCAGCAAAGACAATTCGCTGTGAACGAGACAATTAAATGCAGATTTTTTTCTGATATGTCCGTGGCTGCCGCACGAAGAAGGAAGGAGTTCGTGAACATTCTTCACTTGTTTAAAGCCAAGGGGGCCCAAGCTATGATTGCGCAGCAATCTAAGTTAAAAGGGTTGGTTAAAGGCAAATTTTATATGTTATCTGATGTAGATGAAGCACAGCATTTGCTTAAGGAAATAACACATGGTCAGAAGGGGTAGAAATCTTTACGTTATTTATTCTATTTTCAATAACGAGTGGAGTTGAAGGGAGGGGGGCAAGGGTCTTCTGGGTTTAAGGGGTGTAATAACAGGACATCCCAATGTTAGGGGGTTGGGTTCTGTGGCTAGAGTTGGGGAGGGAAGTAGGGCCACTGGATGGGGGCGTGTGAGGGGTAGGTGTCACAGGTGGTGGGGGTGGAAAAAAGAAATGGAAAAATGAAGTCCTTGGTGCTGTTTTGTTTAGTTATTTTGCGGTCGATAGGTTTTCTGGCAATTTGTAGAATGCAAATAGAGAGATTTGGATGGAAATTATGTAAATGTGCAAATATGCAATTGACTTTGAATGTCTAGTAGGGAGTGTTTGAAAATAATTTCCTTTAAAGGTAATGGTTTAAATAATACAAAGAAAATGTGCGCTATAGAAATCTGGATCAAGACTGAAACTCCCTCTGTAATATTGTTACAGGAGACACATATCCCATCTTCAAAACTCGATGAGTTTTCAATGTTTAGAATTTGAGCCTCATATCGAGGGTTCTCCTCCTGCTCTGAATCTCAGCGAGGAGTTGCGATATTTTTAAACAAAAACATCCATGCTGAAATAATGCAAACAGAAGAGGGTGGATCAGGACGTTGGTGCTGGGTTACATGTAAAATCCAAAATAGACATAGACCCATTACTTTCGTAAGCTTCTATGCACCAGTAGATGATAACACTGGCGCCTATGAAGATCTGTTTCAATCCTTGCTGATGGTGGCAGGAGATATTGCCATCGGAGACGATTTTAATGTCCTCAAGAATTTAAATCTGGATGTCACAACTCAATCAAAAAAGCACCTTAAACCTAGAGCACTGGAAACTATTCTTAACTATAAAATTACCCTAGACCTCTGCGATCCATGGGGTACACAAAATCTGTTAAAAAAAGAATACACATGTTGGTCAGGGAGATTTAAGTCATCTTCTCGGATTGATTTTTTTCTTGCTTCTAGACAACTTAATTTCCTTTGGCAGAGGACTCTGCATAATGGATTCTCTGACCACGCAATGCTAGTCATTGAGTGTGGGGAAAACTTAAAAACTCCTAAAAGCTGGGTGTTCAATAAAACATATTTGAATGATGAAACATGGGTTGCATCATTGAAATTAGAGATCAGAGATTTTGTCTCTCGTAATATTGATACAGCCCCACTCAATATTGTTTGGGATGCCTTAAAGGCCTTTATTCGCGGAGTCGTAATAGGCAAAGATGCAGCCGTACTGACAGCCGCTAGATCCAACAAGAATTTGTTGTAACAAAGAATAGAAGTTCTTAATGATTTAAGGCAATGTAACCCCTCCAGTAGCATTCAAAATCAACTAAATGAAGCGAAACGGGAACTTAGTGAAAATTTCCATGCCCAGAGTGAGGAGATTTTTCGGAGTCAATCCCAGAAAATTTATGAAGTGTCCAACTTTACTGGGAAGTTTTTAGCTTGGCAGGTTAGAGAGCAAGCTGCCGCAAATTTCAGAGGTTTAATGTGCCCAGTGATACATATAAATACAGTAGATTCGGCTGAGATAGGGAAGATAATGCTCACCCATTATTACAATGTTTACAGTCATCAACATAGCATAGACCAGCAAAAGTTAACAAACTTCTTAGAAAAGTACGTATTGTCTTCTCTCCCCGAAACTCAACAATTGATAATGGCAAATCCATTTTCTATGGAAGAAATAGAGTTGGTAGTGAAAGACCTCCCAAATGGCAAGGCCTGTGGCCCAGACGCTCTATTCAATGAGTTTTTTAAAAGTTTTCTTTTCTGCCTTTTCTGATATATTTTTGCAATTATTAAACTCTATGTTGGAAGGAGGTCACAGCCCCTTCTTATACACAGAAATCCTTTGTCTTAGGGTGCAAGGTGGGGGAAAAACCAGATGCAACTGGTTTTGGAGCACTCTGTTGTACTTGCCCCTCTCCCCATTCACTGGCCAGGCTAGGGACATCAGATGCACCACAGGGGGCGGAGCTAGCATTGTGTAGGGAAAGCCCAGCACTACGCAGGTCCCAGGTGCACTTCTCCCACACATCAACATGCAGATCTCTCCATTCACCACCGGGACAGACCGATCCTGACTCCTGGACCCAGGCACCTCAGCCAGCTCCAGCCAATCACAAGCCAGACCGTCAATTTCACTGCAGAGACATCCCAACTTCTAGAAGTGGCACTTCCACACTAGGCACAATAAATCTGAGCACATCATCACGCAGCATTTAATCACACAAGTCCGCACATACCAAACTCGACCCTGCACTCCCCACACATTAGGAACTACCATGGACACTCATATCCCCTATGCATTCCTATGGAAGGGCAGGCCAATCTCACACACGCACTCAGAGAGCGCACGCACTTTACACTGCACCACAGTGCTAAAGTGAGCAAAGACCAGAAATCACTATAATGATGTAACATTAAAAGGAAAAAAGTTTAGGGATGAACTTGCCAGAAGGGTCAAGTCCAACACAAGTCATACCAAACTTTTACGCCTCACTACTTTCCATTGTCACCAGCTGCCACTGCAAGGTAGTGTTTTATCATACACGACCCAACATGACACTGGCACCATTTCCAGCTCTACATCCTGACAGGCTTCAAGCACCCTGCAGAATAAACCGCTGTTTTGCTGGTGTGGCAATTCTCTATATAGCCCTAACTGCATCTTCACATATTTCACAATTGTGCCTGCAACACCTGCTTTTGTATGTCAGGTCAGAGGAAGTACGTCAAGAGCCAACAGCCGTGCAATACAAATATTCATGCTGACACATTCTGCACAATTGAGATCAATAAAGAAAAAGTCAACAAAGACCCTTCCTTTGACCTTAAGAACTAAAGCACTGGGCATCCATGTATAGGTACATTGTTATATCCAGTCCATTAACTAGACTTACGAGCAGCCCTATAGACAAGTTGAAAATTGATGGCGACAACATTCACATTTACAGAATGGCAACATTCTTTTTTATTGACTAAATATATTCATTAATAGATTATAATATTGTTCTTTATCACATATTTTTCTGTTTAGAATCAATGCAAATAACCGTTTTTCCTGTATTTCACTGCCACTCAACTTAGCTTCATTGAAAGAGTCAAAGACTGAATGGGCATCAAAGGATTCAAACTTGTTATTTTAACCCGTTGCGTGCTTATGACAGAACCACGTCAACATGAGTCATGGGCGGCGTGTGCTCATGACTGCGTGGTTCCGTTACGCGGCTGCCACTCCGCCCACATGGCATTAATTCCCCGCCTGTGCAGGCAAATTAATGAGCGGGCAGGGCCGTGACGGAACCACCCCATCATGAGCACACGCAGCCCGTGACTCATGATGGTGTGGTTCCGTTATGAGGACTGTAGCGCTGCGCTCACACCCTAGCCCCCCGCGCCACGGAGAAATTTGCGCCGCGGAGAAGGGGTTAAATGCTATGGAGACATTTGCAAAGTCTATATTAACCATGAGGTATTTTTCCTTACCTATTGCTTTGTATTATCCTGACAGCGTGATAACATGCAACTGAGTAGTTTTCATATTAAATTAGTAATACGTGTTGGGAGGACCTGAAAGCACCACAATGAAAACAATATTTAGACTTTTCTGACAGGGGAATTTTAGAGAATGAGAGTGAGAATGGATGGATATTCGGAAAGAACGAGTTGTTGGAAAAAGGAAGAAAAAGAACAGAGGGTATGGGGTGAATTTGAGGTCATAAATCGATCATAGCCAAAAATCTTAGGGCCTCAACTATGAGGAAATGGCATAGGGCAGCACATCAAGTCTTCTTGCTGCAGTGCACCACGCCAATGTGAATGGGCAGGAAGGCACAAAATTTATGAATTACAATGCATGCCCGTCCTTTAACCCTGCTATGTGGCTTAATTGCCTGCCTAGTGCCAATGTAGGAACTCTTGCACTTGGTGCAAAGGTGCCTCTGTTGCATGCATGATTGTTTTTGAGCATGAAGGGGCACCCTACTACAGGAAAACAATCCAGAGAAGCATTTCCCTCATTCTATATGTGCTGCAGAATGCAGCACACATGGAAAATGTTAAAAATTAGAAGAAATAAAAACTATTTACCCTCATTTTGCCTGCTCTGGGGAGGCGTAAGGTTTTGTCACGGCCCCAGGTTTACGTGATTAAGTACATCTGGGCAGTGTCATAAGCTATGGATGTTGCAAGAGAAAACCCAATGCAATGCCCATGGAACAACTCCCTGGCATGGAGTAAACCAACACAGCAACCTGTGCTGCCTTGCCTTACTCTATATCTATGAGGACATGCACAGCCACGCAAAGTGACTTTGTGTAGTCTCATAGATATGGTTGAGAGGTCTGCACCACTGAACCATCAGAAAAAGGGATGTGCCATTGGCGCAAGCCTCTCATAAATAAATCCATATGGGGCATATTTTACAAGAACTGATGCATCAGCATCGATGTGTCAGATTTCCTAGCCTGCTGCAAATGCCCCGACGACACCCTGGATGTGCTATATTTACAATACACTTCTCCATAGCGCAAGGAATCATGGAGCCGTCAGAATTTCTAATGCACCTTTTGGCACTAAAGTGAAGCATTGCTGGAGTTGTTCATAATACTGACACAACTCCAACAAAGCATCAGAACACAGAGGTGAGTCTAATGTCAAAAACCTTTCCACCTGCTTTGAGAAGCCGTAGGGATTTTGACACAGTCAAGTCGTAAGGTGACCAGTGAAAAGTTGCAAATTTCACTGCATCACTTTTACTTGGCATTAAATGTGGGAACACCTACTCTGCATACATTACACCTGCCTTTACAAACTGACACATTGGGCTCAATGTGTCAGTTTGTAAATATTGAGCAGAGTGGAGCACTGATTGTCCTTCCACTGCATAAAAAGATGACACTGCAGAGGGCGCTAGCTCCTTGTAAATATGCCCCCTTGTGTGTAGGATAGGAAAGAGCAAGGTCAAATACTAAGCCATCAATTCTGCACCCTCCAATGACTTGCACCCCAACAGTATTTTAGTAGAAATGGTGTATTTGCATTATTTTTCCTCTTCAAATAACTTTTGAAATGTTAAATGCTGCTGAGAGTTACTTGTTTTATGAAAAATTGGACTTGTCTTCAGGAGAACAGTGCAACAGATAATACTGTCTGCGACATTAGATGAAACATTTAGTGCTCTTGGCTTTTGTTTACACGCGTTTCTGGCGCTTTCATCCATCTCCTGCAGCCATTACCACATACTTCACAATTAATATGCATGTCGGCATCTTCATCGATTGGAAATAAATCTGGAGAGATATGAATCTGTGCCACAGCTCTGGGGCCATAATCTGCAGCTAGCATCTGTCTTCCATTGATCTTGAGAAGGAGAGAATTGCTTGCGTCTAGACTGGATAACTACATCACTGAGTCAGACAGGAATACGAGCAGCACCGTGGAGTTAGAGCAACAAAGTAGGGCGAAGTTTGCAGTTTTGCTACTAATTCTTTTTTGATTATGAAATTATGATACAAAATGAGAATCATAAAGGAGTCTCACTGGTAGATGGCATGGTACCCAAGAGGAGCGAACTTCAACACAACCGAGGCTCAGGTTAAGAATTTAAGGATTTGATCACATTTTCATACCAAATATAAATTAATATGGGTTGGACAGAAATGAGGTCAAATGGATACTATCCCTATAGGATCCCTCGGGCCAATTATTCACACTGTTAACTAAAATATATCAGTGCTTTTGTTCTAGCAGGGCTTGGAGTGGTCAATTTGTCCGTCAATTGTTTCTTTTTACAAGAAAACCTCAAGAATATGTATTATGTTATTATATTTTCATTTTTCATATCTTCTTTCCTGACAAAAATCCCGTGATCGCGTTGCATACTGTTTCCACTTCCCTCAAAAATCATAAACAGGATAAACGTTGTTCTGCTACACAGAGCAACTCGACTTTCTCCAGCACTGAATCACTTAGAGATTAACTGGCTTGATGCGAGAATCCTCTATAGGAAATGGTAAAAGAGCAGTGGCAGGAAGCATGCATTTACCATTTTTACCAAGTTCAACCTACCTAAGTCATTTATTATCTGTCAGAGAGTCTGTCGTGGAGAGAGTTTGAGGTGCACTCCCACTAGAGTCTTCCAAACTTAGATTCTCTCCCTCTTGTTAATTGAAAGGGAAATCTTCCTGAGCTCCACTCTTTCGGAAGAAAATCTAAGATCAAAGATTAAAAAGAACCATAAACAGCATTAATTACATAAAGGACTATTATGTAACCTTTCCTTCTCCGTGTGCTGAACTCATCAGTCAAACTACTCTCACTTGCAAGACTCATAGGCTATCTCTCTGCCCCGTCTCTAACAGTTTGATCTAGTTGAAATGGGTATCTCACACAAAATGTTGACTTTCTGTCTTTGCCATGTGTAGTAAAGTGAGAGCGTGATTGTTTAGCCTCGTGATGCCAAGAATATGATTGCAGTTGGACTTCATGTACAGTACATCAACTATTTGCACCCTAATAAAATTCAACAACCCAGTTATGTTTGCAAGACCTTTTACTCCAAGATGATGATAGACAAGCAGACATTAATATTTCTCCACAAAGGGGATCCAATTTCCAGTTGAAGAATCAGTGTAATTTAAGGCATACAATCTTCCATCCAAAGGAATAAAGGCTGCAAGAAAAGTAAGCTTGTGCAGCTGAAATAATCTGTTGATATAAGGGAGAACAAAGCAAACACAAGGAGATGATAGTCAGAGCTCTAAATCTTTTCAGACATTCACCCCCAGTCACAAATCAGGGTTGAATCCATCATCATTCTTTAGTTCACTTCGACACCCCAGTTCAGATACAGCTATATGCAAATCGGTCTTGACCCAGTGCCTCATAGGAACAGTCCAGCCCGAACTGCCAAGCCAGGTCTTCCCTGGACCAGAAACAAGCATCCTGTGACCGGTTTCCAGGTTATACCCCTCATCAACCAGGCTAGCTTGAATCCAGTGGCAAAGTGAGCAAGGGGGAAACAGCGTTTACAACGCATGCTTTAGATCGCATGCCATTACAACATGGTTGTTACAATGGCCACGTTGTCACAACGTGAACCATTACATTGCAAGTTGTTACAACGACTTGCTGTAAGGGGTAGAAGGTGTTGTATTTACAATCCAACACCTTCCCTGCTGTTGCACAAACTGGAGTAGGAATAGTAAATTATGTTATATTATGTTATGTTAAAAAAATGTGTAAAGCGCAGCTAACACCTTAAGGTTTCTTGGCGCTTGTGCTGAGGACAGTGAAAGAAGCGTGAGGGGGAGAACTAATTGTTGGCCTCAATGAAGAGGAAAGTCTTGAGAAGGGATCTGAACCTGGTGGGTGGGGAGGGTGTTCCAAAAAGAGGGAGCTAAAAATGAAAACCTGAGGCCGCCATGCTTCTTCCTCTTGAATCTTGGAACTGATAGCAGGGCCATCTGAGATGACCGGAGATTGCAAAGAGGAACATACGGGTGGAGAAGGGAAGAAATAAAAAGGGGACCGTGACCTGCAAGGGATTTAGAAATGATGCAGCCTAGCTTAAACTTACAGCGAGCAGAGACCGGAAGCCAATGGAGACTTTTTAAGAGAGGGCGAACATGTTGATCTCTAGGTTGGCGGTAAATCAGGCGAGCGGCCTGATTTTGGATCAACTGGAGTCTCTTGATTTGATAGTCAGGGATGCCTACATACAGTGCATTTGCGTAGTCGAGTCTGGAAATGACTAACGCAAGCAAAGCCAAGGTAAGAGCCTCGGTAGTGAGTAGGCGAGAGATTTTGCGGATTTTCCTGAGCTGGAAGTGGCTAGAGGACACTACTGCGCTGATCTGGGGCATCATAGAAAGATCGCTACTAATGACGACTCCCAGACTTTTGGCTGAGTTGACTGGGCAAGGGGAGCTGCCCAGACTTGCCGGTCAAAAGGATGGTTGCCAAGGGTTGGAGGGTCCCCCGACAAGAACCAGCTCGGTGTTGTCGGAGTTGAGTTTCAGTTGGTTTGAGCTCATCCAATTACTAATAAAACAAAGCGTGGTTTGAAAAGTGGAGATTTATTCATCCGAGGAATCAATAGTGAAGACCAATTGAATGTCATCCGCGTAATTGAACGCGGTGACACTCAACCCGCGGAGGGAGCGGATTAGAGGAACAAGATATAAATTAAAAAGAAGAGGGGACAAAGAGGAACCCTGCGGGACGCCGCAGGTCAGCCCGACCTGAGTGGCGGAGAACTGGGACAGTCTGACTGCTTGCTGGCGTTTGGTCAGAAAAGACTGAACCCAGTCCAGGGCGGTACCCTGGATGCCGGCCTCTCTGACACGGTCGACCAAAATGCCATGGTTGACCGTGTCAAAGGCGGCCGACAAATCCTGCTGGCACAAATAAAGAAGTAACTTACAGGCTTCAGCTAGTGCAAAGCGCTGCTGCCAGATTGGTGCTAAAATGGCCAAAAAGATTGTCAGCCTCAGGGGCATTAAAAGCTCTTCATTGGCTTCCCATTATAAAAAGGATCCTGTTCAAGGTTTTGATTATAACATTTCGAGCAATGCACAAAACAGGACCACTATATCTACAGAAAAAATTCAAGAGATACTGCCCAACTAGAAGCCTACGATCATCAAATTCCAATACTCTGGTGATTCCTAGGTTTCATTTAAAAACCCGTGGAGGAAAGTCCCTGGCAGTACTGGGTGCAAAGGCTTGGAATATTCTGCCTCCTGCCCTGAGAACTCTGGATAAAGAAACAGAGTTCCGCAAAGAATTAAAAACTTGGATATTTAAACTGCAAGATAGCATGGCCAGAACTCTAGTTTGATGCTTGCCTCTGTTTTTGGTCCAACTCTGAGTCACTTTGTCATCGGGTAATTTGCCGGAGGTAGCGCCTAGATGCTCCATTGGAGCGATTGCTGCGCGATATAAATAAAATTTTACATTACAACCAGGGCCTGACAGATGTTGGCATTGGCCCCTCTGCGCAATTCCTCCATCACAGAGAGGATGACCGCCTCTGTGGAATGCGCAGGTCTGAACCCGGCCTGCTGGGGGTCCAAAAAGCACGATTCCTGAACAAAAGAGCTGAGAGTTTGGGTTACATGTGACTCCAAGACTTTACTGAGGAAAGGGAGAAGGGATATGGGATGAAAGTTGCTCATGATGGAGGGATCTGCCGAGGGTTTCTTCAAGATGGCAACCACCTCGGCCTGCTTAAAGGAGCAGGGAACCTCCCCCGTGGCAAGAGAGTTGTTCAAAGGGGCCAGGGGGGGTTCAGGGCAGGTGTTAAAAGCTTCCCGAAGGGCCGAGGGGGGGCAACAGTCGCTAGGTGAACCAGAAGAAACTTTGTGCAAGAGGGCAAGAAAATTGTCTTTCGAAATGAGGGGAATATGAGTTAGGATGTGAGTATTAGAATTGGGGCAAGAAACAGCAAGCAGAGCAGGGACTGGCGGAGCTTGGACAGAAATACTGTTTTTAATCTTGATAATTTTTTCCACGAAGAATTGGTTCAAGGAGTCACATAGAGTCTGAGAAGGGAGGGATGCAATAGTGACTCTCGCTGGATTGGACAACTCCTCAACGATTGAAAATATATCTTTGGATTTGTTGGATGAATCCAAGATTCTGTTGGAGAAGTAGAGAGATTTAGCCGAAGCTATGGCTAACTTATACTCTCTAAGCAAGGAGGAGAATATCTGTTTGGTCTCAGGGGAGTACCCCCGGCGCCAGCGCCATTCTGCCTGTCGAAGCCCAAGTTTTTGGGCTTTGAGATCCTCGGTGAACCACCTTTGGGCGTTGTGACAGCGCCTCGCTCTAACTAGTTTTAAAGGTGCCACGGAGTCAGCGGCAGAAGTGAGCCAGCGAGTCAGACCCTGTGTTTGAGAGTCAATAGAAACAAAAGATCCTGTGCTGGGTGGAGCGGATGTGCTAAGGAGGGAGGTGAATTTGTTCAGATCAGCCCTGTTCCAATTACGAGCTAAGAAGTTGGTTTCTTGGACATTGGTTACAAGGGGGGGCATAGCTAGGGTGAAAGTGATTAGAAAATGATCTGACCAGAGGCAGGGGAGAATAAGAGGTGCAGAAATGTCCAGGCAGGAAGTACAAACCTGGTCCAGAATGTGACCCTTAACGTGAGTAGGTGAGTGTATGTGTTGAGTGCAGTTTAAACCTTACATAAGATCCGAAAAGGCCAAAGAGCATGGGGTTTTGTGGGCATCCGAAGGCCAATAATTGAAGTCTCCCAAGACCAGGACATTAGTGTTGTTAATGGTGAGCTGGGAAATGAGGTCGCCAAACCTGGCCGAGAAACTGGGCATAGATTGAGGGGGGCGGTACACCAGGGCGCATATGAGAGATGACCCTGGCTGCTCCAGTCTGAGCACCAGGCAGTCAGTCATGGGAATACTAGTAGTGGCCACAGGGGAGAAGCGGATTGGATGCCTAATGATGGCTGCGTTACAACCACCAGCTTTACCCGAGGGACGATTTGCTTGCAGTATGTAGTAGCCCGGGGGGATAGCCGCCAGAATATCGGGGGATGAGTCATCCGTGAGCCAAGTCTCAGTCAGAAACAGGATGTCCGGCTGTTCCGACCCCAGAAGATGGAAGATATCTAGCTGGTGGCTAACCAAGGACCAAGTGTTAAGGTACATTACTGACAAGGTAGACTTTTGGGCCCTTGCCAGCGGGAGTGTACAGGACCTAGGCCCCGGGGCTGGTGGCCTGGCAATGACCGGAGGGGGAGTAATCTCTGGAAAGGTTTTCCTGGCCATAAACAGACCCAGTGAGGCGAGCCTGGGGGAGGACTCAGGGGGAGGGAGTGCATGATCATGACACTTAATAAGGGAGGAACGGGAATATGTAAGGGAAGGGGCAGAGTGGCGTGCCCCGTGCCACGGCCGGCCGCGGACGGGCGCAGACGGGCTTAACTCAGGCGCAACTCCGGCGCGCCTGCGTCGCGCCCGCTGCGCTCGTCCGCTGCGCTGACACATAGGGGCCGTTTAAATAGAGGAGGGACTAGGGGGGTGTGCCCAGATCCTGATCGGCACTCAACCCGACCCAAAATGGCGCCCGCGGCTGCCGAGAGCCCGCCCCAGCGATCAGCCCTCAGCCGGCCGCCGTGCCCCTGAAAAGAAAAGCAGGTAAGAGCCTGTCCACTTTGAAGTCAAGTTAGTAACAGTGTAATATTTTGGCGATTTTAAAACTGCGATTCCAAGGGAGCCCCCACAGCTCGCAATCAGCAGGGGGGAGGTTAAAAAACTCAGCCAAACAAAACACTGCTCCTCAGCTACTGCGCGCTAACCCACTGCCACCGGGCAGCTTCGCAATCACCATTATACGATTCCTAAGTCCAGGGAGCCCCCTACAGCAAGTCGTTGTCACAACTTGCTATGTAATGGTTTGCGTTGCAGCAAAATGGTCGTTATAACAACCGTGTTGTAATGGCATGCAATCTAAAGCATGCGTTGTAAAAAGATATATTCGAGCAAGGGACCTACGTCAGGGCATATCCTGCCAACTTAGGGAGAACTTGACCCTGTGCCTCATGTGAACAGTCCAGCCCAAACTGCCAAGCCCGGTCTTCCCTGGACCGGGAACAAGCATCCTGGAACAGGTTTTGGGGTATTGCCCCTCATTAGCCAGGCTAGCTTGAATCCAGTAGTAAAGTGAGCAAGGGACCCATGTCTCGGCATACCCTGCCAACTTACAAAGAACAAAGCAAACACAAGTAGATGATGGACGGAGCGCTGAAGCATTTCAGACACTTACCCACAGTCACAGATCTGGGTTGAATCCATCATTGTTCACCAGCTCACTTCCCCACCCCAGTTCAGACCCAGCATCATGCAAATCAATCTTGACCCTTTACCACATGGGAACAGTCCAGCCCAAACTGCCAAGCCAGGCCTTGCCTGGACCGGAAACAAGCATACTGGGCCTGGTTTCGTGTTAATACCCCTCATCAGCAAAGCTAGCTTGAATCCAGTGGCAAAGGAGCAAGGGACACATTTAAGGACATACACTGCCAACTTAGGGAGAACAAAGCAAACACAAGTAGATGATGGACGGAGCACTGAAACTTTTCAGACACTCACCCCCAGTCACAGATCTGGGTTGAATCCATCATCGTGCTTTAGCTTGAGTGTTTGATATAAGGGTGAAGGCACAGAGTTAAGTTGGGCAGCTTCTTTGGGTATTTTGCCCTCCCTGTTTGTGAAACCTATTAGTTTCCCCTCAACGTACAGTTTGCTAACAAAAAGTACACCTGCTGAAGAAGACTGTTGTGATAACATCATGCACTTGTAGACCACAACATCACAGCTAATTCATTCTCATCAGTGCTCCTCTTCCCACCACTGAAAACAGCCTTGTTAAAGTAGAAAACATGGACGGCAGTACCACCTTCATTATCGGACAAAATCAAAGCAGTATTTGTTGACCACAATCACTTCTATGCCATCATCATCAGTATTCTGAGCATGAGTTCCAGTGTGAATGACAGAAATGCAACCAACTGTCATGTTTTGGCTAATGACTCTCTACTAATATTAGTTCACTAGGTGTTTCAGAGTAATCCCATGTCGGCTTCTACAATAAGACAGAAATTGGTATCATAGATTTTGATTTTCAGAATCAAATGATTGCCACTACAATAGGGGCCATATGTAGGTCACCAAATACCGGTCGGTGATTGAGATGTAGGGGGTCTTAAATTTACCGATTTGGTATATTTAAAGAATTGGTAAATTTACCGATTCTGTAAATTACCGAATAGGTAAATTTACCGAATCTCAAATTTGTGATGTAGGTGGCACTGAAAACAGTGCCACCAGTCCTTAAGAATTTGTTATTTACCATGACATACTATGTCATGATAAATAACAAATTCCTGTGTACATGCACATCTGTGCATGTACACCTGTGCCATGTGGCACACATACATGCCACATGGCGCATACAAGCCAGAATCAGGGGTGCAACAGGGTGTCAAAGTGACACCCTGTCCCCCTTGCAAATTCGGTAATTGAAATTGATTCCTATGGGCCTCAAGGCCCATAGGAATCAATGGCAATTACAGAATCGGTAAATACCGATTCATTAATTACCGAATCATACCGATTCGGTAATTAATTCGGTAAAATTACCTAAATCATGATTGCCAGTTCTTAAATACATAATCGGTATGATTCAGCATTTAAGAATCGGTAATCTGGGATTACCTACATAGGGCCCTGGATCTTTAATGGCGATTTTTGATAATATCCAGCATGCACTGAGGGACAAAATGCATAAAATATATATTAAACTTTTTCTCTCACAAGCTCAAAATAGGGCTGCTCCACTAATTCCTGTGTGCAGGTCACCAATTCTCCCACAGCAGACATAAACTAATCCATAGACAGAGAGAGGATAGCCTCGGCAAACACGAAAAACTAGGCCTAAATACCCTAGGCTTTAGCTTTGTATGCTAGTAATATAGTGATGTGAGGAGATGGAAAAGGAAGAGTTATAGAAAGAAGATGAAGCTAAACAAGAGAAGGAAGGTCATTATATAATCCCTGAAGCTGATGAGTGCTCAGGAGGAAATGCTAGTGGGACAAATTTATAGCACAAAATCAAAGGTCAATGGGCCCAATGATAAGAAAGTCTCTACTTAATGATATCAGGAAATGATACACCCTCATAGAGGGAGTTTCATGTAACTTTGACAGAAGTTTGTCTGTGACAAATATAAAATGTCTCCTTTTCAATTTGAAGGACAAGTCATAAAAATCATACAAATTCTTACCTATACTTGGTCATCTTTGAGAGCAAAAACTCTTTCAATGAAGAACGCCCAGTCTTCAGTCACTGACCTTGTCTGACTGCAGAAAAAAAGTCAGGCCACAGACCGAACAATTGCAGGAATGCTAAATCAGACAAAGCCAAATTCTGTTATCTCGAACACAGTGCAATATTAGTCCTCAAATCTTGTGCCTCTGAGCACCATTCCTTCGGATAAGGGAGGCAGAAGAGATAATAAGAGAAGAATAAGGTTTAATACTTTTGTTGCCACAGCAGTGAAAATCCGTCTGTAATGCTCAGATGTTACAAGATGCAGCATTTGCATGATGTAGCATCCTTTAAAAACATGTCACAAAAAGAGTAACAATTGAGTACAATATAAGGCTATTCAAAAAGAGAGAGCCTACTCGTCTACAGCAATCATTAGATGCTTCTTTGATTGTTTTACCTTCCCACTCCAGAAAGGATATACATTTAGCCAAGGCCCAGTCCTTTGTTGCTCTGACTGGTTAAGACTAACAAAAGTATATTCAATGTTGAAAAGTCAGCATGCCCTCTCAATGTGTTCTTAAATTTTGCAAACTTTGTGATGGGTTTAGTGATCCTTCACAGAATTGGCAAATCCGTCCCTTTCCCTATCAGGGCCATGACGGGTAGCAAGAGCAGCAGATGGGCTGCAGTCAATCATCAGCGTTCTCTTTCTCATGATAATGATAAATGGGAATTGTGGGAAAATGAGATACAGGTTGAGGTGTGTGAAGGCCTACTCAAGCAGCAACCACAATCTAATATATAATAGAAGACCAACATGTCAAAAATCCAATCAGTAGAACCGTAGATACACACTTTTAAACATTTAAGTGGAAAAAGCAAAAATCACAAATTGTGATTAGCTAGTCACACTAGACCAGGACAAAGTCATAAGTTCAGGCTAACCATGATGGAGCATGGGCCAGCAACAGGGACCCACTTAGGCCCGCTAGACGAAGTACCTTATATCCTTGTTGCAGAGCGATGAGGAGAAAGTATCGCAAAGCAGAGGCAATGTGAAGTTATTGCGTGGATAATGCATCTTGCAGTGGCATTTTAGAGAGCTGTGATGGGGGCTGCGAGGACCTTGTGTGGTGATGCATCATGCATCGGTAATTGCCATTCATTCCCATGGGCCTGGAGGCCCATAGGAATGAATAGCAATTACTGAATCGGTAAATACCGATTTGGTAAAAGGGGAAAACATTGAAGGGTGACAAGGTGTCACTTTGACACCCTGTTGCACCCCTCAATTGGGAATGGGTGCGAATGTGGCACTCATACATGCCCTAAGGTATTCCTTATTTACCACCAACTTATAGTTGGTGGTAAATAACGAATCCTATAATGGGAAAAAACACTCATTTGAGTGCTCCCTACATTGCAAATTCGGTAATTTACCGATTCGGTATTTTAAGGAATTTGTAATTTACCGATTCCTTAAAATACTGAATCAGTAAATTACCGATTTTTCAATTTAGTCCACCTACATCCCAAATGCCCAATACCGGTCGGTAACGGCCGAAAATCGGTAATTTGGGCCATTACCGATCGGTATTGGGCCACCTAGATCTGGCCCAAAGTACCTTATATCCTTGTTGCGGAGCGATGAGGAGAAAGTATCGCAAAGCAGAGGAAATATGAAGTCATTGCGTGGAGATGCATCTTGCAGTGGCATTTTGTGATGGGTGATGCGAGGTCCTTGTGTGGTGATGCATCAAGCAGCAGCAGTTCTGAGGCGCTGAAGTGGGCGATGTGATGTACTTGCTTAGAGATGTATTGCACATTCGTGGTTCTGAGGAGCTGGTGGGTGAAGAAAGGTCCTTGTGTGGAGATTCATAAGGCAGCTGTGGATACTCTGATCTGCAGGTCTCCAATGCGAAGTCCTGTGTGGGGGGTGCATTGTGAAGCAATTGCAATCTGAGTCTTGCGGGGCAATGCACTATGCCACATTGGTTCTACAAGGACCAGAGCTGGGCTGGTAGAGCACCTTCAGCACCACTTAGAAGGGCAGGACTCACAGCTGCCAGAGTCCAGGTGCTTGGTTCAGGGTGGTTACAGCCTGTTATGTCTCTTAGGCTCTGATCAGGATGCCAGGCAACTAGTCCTTAGAATCACATTTTGTGTTCCTGGGTCCCAGATGCAGGTCCAGTTCATCTCACTCGGGCATCAGGACAGCAATACAGCAGAGTGGCTGTCTTTCTGGCAGCAAAGAAGCACAGAAGTCCTTCTTCCACTGGTATAGATGTTTACTGAAGAGATGGGTGTGAGAGTCCATTATATATAACTAGTGCCTACTTTGAAGTATGAGAAGGTTCTAAATGTTTAAAGCTGTCAATCATTCCCTTCCTTCCTACCCAGGCTCCAGGTTGTATGAGGACCCATAATACTTGTGACACATTCTTAGATCGTATGTTGAGGTCGGGCCTTTGTGATGTGCAAGTGGAGTAGGTGACAACTCTGTCCCATCGGTATGTATTAAAAAGGAAGGTATGGCCCTGGAAGGAGGTTTCTTTAGCCAGGTTAAAATGGCAGTTTAAAACTGCACTCACATGTTGCACTGGCATGACTGAGATGTTTTAATGGGCTATTTTAGTGGGTTGCACAATCAATGCTACAGGCTCACTGGTAGCATCTAATTTACAGACCATCAGTACCTGGGCTAACATATTACTACTGAATTATAAGTAAATTAAATGTGGAAATTGGGTATAAGCCAATCCTACTGTTTCTAGGAGAGAGAGCACAAGCACATTAGCATTGGTCAGTAGTGGTAAAGTCCAGAGACGCCTAAGGTCAACACAAACAAATTTTGAAAAAATAGGAGGGATAAAGGCAAAGAGTTTGGGGAAGACCACCCAAAGGTTGATTGGTCTATGAGAAATGTCCAGCCATTATTTCTGGCAGCAGGATGTCTTGCTCTTCAGGGGCAGGCTATTCAACTGCTAGAAATGGTCAACAACGGTGGTTTTGACTAGGCCTGGGGATTGAACTCCGCTCCGTTCTAGGAGTTTGCAGAGTTTTGTGCGGTCTGCGCTCCATGGAGCTCACGAAGTGCAGAAAACTCTGCTTCACGTAGTGCAGAGGAGTTTTTTCTCCTCTCGCGAATGGTATCTTGGCGAGCGCGAGCTGCCGGCAGGAAGACATTCGCACCACACTCCGCCACTTGCAAAACTTCACAGAGTCTTTTTGTAACTTTGTGGAGTTCCGCATAGAAAATCTCCATGAACTACACCCAGGCTTAGTTTTGACTAGATTAATTTCACCTTGGATAAAGCCAGAGATGTCAGAAACATGTGACTCTTATAAAGGGTAAATTGCCTTGCTTGGACGAAGTTTAAAGTTTATCCTTCACTATGCTTCTCCTTGAAATCTAAGCTTACATTTTATTTAAGAGTAATTGACTAACTAGCAAGACATTTAAGAACAACAAAGCTTCTAGGAGGCACAGAAAAATCAAGGGGGCTGACCATGATGCAGAGGACATATTCTTACCATCCCTTTTGAAGACCATTCTACACTTGCACAAGATGAATGAATGAAATATAACTTATCTATTCATTCTATGGAGTCTTTTTAATGATGTGGTCCGCAGATCACAACTCTACAATCCATTGCCGTAGGCTCAAACATTTTAACCAGTACTAGCACTTTTTCCTCTCTGGGGATTAACTTTAGCTCTTCAGGGTCATGGTCCCCTGCATCGCCCAATGTAGAGCTAAGTTTTCAAGAGCAATTATATCATTACTTAGTTTGCCATCACCAAATGAAGAGAGGTCCCTTAAACCTTTATTGCAAATATATTCTGTACAGAGCACCCCCCATTGTGACTTATGGTGCAGGAATTTGGGACTTGGGTGATAGTACAAACTTCCAGAGGGAGGACAACTGTTTCTGTATGAGGTTACTGTCAGCCACCGTATCAACTTCCCACTTCATTTGTCACAGTGAGTTGGTCATAGATTATTTGAGTTATTATATTTACAGTCATTCAGCCACTGTGTGACTATCGATTTAGAGCTTGGAATACGCTACACTAACAAAGAATATGATTATTGACTGTCTGGCTTGTGATAAGGGACTCTCCATTCCTTGGTTGGCTTATGCCAAAAAATCCCTGGAAGGATTAGGCATAGTTGATATGTTTTTGGATAGAGTGCCACAGAATGTTGCTTGCAGGAAGCAAGTGAGTCTCTTTTTATTTTTATTGGAGAAAGCTGTAACAGACAGACTGCGGGAAGAAAGAAATCGAGTGTCATGGACTATTTGCATTTTAATTTAGGGGAGTCCCCCTTAGACTATTTGTGGAACACAAATAGGAGGTGGGTACGCTAATTATTGTTTAGTGTTAGAGCCGGTACAATAAAATACTCTACATGCTTCTCTCTTGGGCATCAGCAAGAGCTAGGTTTGAGGAAAAGCCCCTGTAACAATCAGTCTAAGCAAACCATTATACACTTGATCTTTTTTTGCATTTTTTGTGTTCTATACAAAAAGATTTCTTGTGCCTTTTATGAGACTCAAAAAGATACAATCCTGCTTTCAGGCTTATCGGTTTTTACGGTCTTTGACAGGTGATAAATCTTGTTGTTGTGTAGTCATGTTTCTCCAAGCTGCAGTATGCTCTAGGAGGATAATGTTGGTGGATTGATTTTACTAATAATTATTTGTCTTTGTTCTAAAGTAAATTTTACCTGTAGTATGCGGATATAGTTTGATTAAGTCTGCTGCCAATTTTATCAGGGCTTTATTGTGTCTTAATATTTATTATTGGATCATGCCTTATGTTTTTCTTGACAAATAAAGATGTTTCTGATTCTAATTATGAATGAAATACTGTAAGAAATGAGAATGTTGGTCGGCTGCAGTGTGAGCCCAAATGCTAAATTAACCTGTGCTCAACCCTCTGGAAGTTTGGTACAGAGCAGTCAGGCTTAACTCAGAGGTAATGTGTAAAGTGTTTGTGCAAAATAAGGAGCCAACAACAGAGTTAGAAAAATATAGTAATAAAGAAGACAAGGCCACAATGACATAAATCCAATAGGTAGATCCAGAGATATGCAATTTTGAAGGCTTATAGAAAATAGCGCCAAAAAGCCCAAAGTGTCAACTGTGGATATCTGATTGTGCCGGACTGGATCAAAGTCACTAATTCAGGCAGACAATGATAGAGCTCATGCTGGCTGAAGGGTCCCAGTTAGGCCAGCTGAGCAAAGTACCTTCAACCCTGTTTTGCTGAGCGTTGTGAGGATGTTATGTTATGTTATTGACATTTGTTAAGAACAAAGAATCAACCTTGGGAGAATCTTTTAGCATTGCAGCAACCCACACAGGTCAGGATTCGTGTTGAAGACGTGTCTCACAGTCAAAGAGATGCGTCGATCCCAAGGTATGGCAAGAGTCTGATGCAAGGTCCTGTCTCATTGGCGAAGATCCCATCAATGAAAGCTTGCAATGCAAAGTCCAGCATCGAGGAGGCATTGCACAGTTTGGCGATGCATTGGTTCAGAGGCGCTGCAAGGCTGTGATGTGGAGTCTGGCGTTGTCATTGAGGCTGCCGTCACAGAAGGATGCAAGAGCCTCCATCTTCATGGTGCCAACATGACTTGCAACTGCCACAGCTGTCACAGATCTCCAGGATGAGAACAGGTTGCCCAGAGCTGTGTCCATGCACAGCAAATCCAGTGACCTGGCCAGCTATTATCTTCCAGGTGATAATCTGTAGGAGCTACCCACGGTACCGGGAAATGCCATTACCAATTCACCCTGATCCTGAACCATATCATTCTACTCCAGTACCAACAGTGCCACATGTTACTCCAGGACGAGTTTCAGCTGCTGCTGGGCCTGGATGACTGGTAGGTCTGGGACAGGTGACATCTGACCCTGGTAGGCATACCTCACATCTCATCCAGTAAGTATATCAGAGTTCTGGTTAAGATACCACATGGGGGATAGAATCATTGTGCAGGTCTTGGGGAGCATGAACATGATCACCTTCAAGTTCAACATTTCCAGTAACTTCAGATTCATTATCCTGGTTCTCAAAGTAAGGTTCTGTGTGGCGGTGAGGGGGGCGGCTGAGTGACAGTGAAACATGCATTCCATACTAAATAAGATTTGGAGATTTGGTAAAGCTGTGAGCGTTTTACTGATGTGTCCATCATTAACGTTTCCACTCATCCATGTATTCAAAAGTTCAGGCATGTAGGTAATTATAGTTAGGATCTAGAGTCCATAGGAAAAGCATTTTTGTTTTCCCAATAACTTAGGAGTCGGTTGACGAATCTTCATGAAATTTTCAAAACTAGTGGCCCGCTCTGGTTAGCTCCAGTCTTAAAAGTTTCGGGGGTGATTCGACAAGCGGGGGCCTTGAAAAAAGGGGGGTCCCAAAACATGTTTTCCGCATGTTATTTTCCATAGGAAACTTAAGACAAAGCTACAGGCCGAACTGCTGAACAGAACTACACCAAATTCGGCAAAAAGGTAGGTCTTGGTTCAGAAAGAGCCCTTTATGGTTAAATGGTGTAAATACGTTCAGTAATTGCTGAGAAATTAGAAAATTTACATTTTCAATATTATCAATATTATCAATTATCAATTATCAATATCTAGGGCAGCAGTGGGTTTGCAAACCCTCCCAACAACCTTTACTCTGATTGGCTGCCATCACTCCAAACCAGGAAGTGTTGGGAGCCATCTTGTGACTTGGTAACCGAGTTACAAGTAAAGAGATGAAAAAAGGTTGAAAAAGAAGACGAGGGGGCAGGGTACAAACACCCTGACCCCCTAGGACTGCTCAGGGGGTCGCACAAGGACCTCCAGGGCCCAAAAAAGCAAATATCTGCAGAATTCGAGTTGGGTGGATATTTTTCATCTTAATCACAATATTTGGCAGTGCATTGTGTGTGTGATATACATTAGAAAACATGGCCAAATAGGCCCAAGCGGAGCCTTCGTAGGAAAATGGAAGGACTAAACATGGCATCCCTCTCTCTGTGTTATGGGGCATGAGCCAACAAACCCAACAATCAGTGGTGTTGATTACCAGTTGATGCTGATGCAATAACTGAATAAATGAATTATTGAAGTATTCTGTTCTCCTAATCTGCTCATGTTCCGGGAGTGTTTGAAACAGTTCTGAGGAGGCAGTAGTAGGAAAAGACAAGGAAGCAGAAGTTGGAACAGGTGCTTGCTGCATACTGTAAACAACCCAACTTACACAAGCTAATAAAATACATAAACATATTAAAATACATAAGGTAATGCCACACGGACGAACCAACAGTCTCTTATATTCAAATTTAATTTTTATATTCTTATCATTACTATCCACTTTTACATCCATTCTCTAAGGCGTTGCTCAGGGCAATCTTCCTAGATCACTTAGCTGTGATTATTAGCCGTCCTTTGACACTGCAAGTCCTGCAGACCTATGTCACTACTCAGGTCACAGCTTAAGACTCCTACCGTGACCCTGCAACTTGATGGATAGTGGAAAAAGAAATGTCTCTCAAAAAGTGTAATCAGAAAAATAAAAAAAGGAAAGTTCAATTGTCTTTCGTTATTCTTGGTTGTAAATTATACCGAGTCTTATTAGGGATCGTTTGTTCTTGAAATAAAGTTTCTGGATTCACTGTGTTCAATCGTAGATGTGATGGTACAGCTTCTTGCAACACGTCGTCGTCTTCTTTCTCAGAGTTCGTTCGATCCAGGCGTGCACTACTGAAAGGTACAAATCGAGGGACCCTCTCCCCTTCACTATCACTCATGCCCTTATGAACCCACTGATCAAAAGGCGAAGGCAAAGGTACCCTCTTACAGTGGGGTACAGTTCTTTTTCCCAACGACTTTTACTGCTGTGCGTGTCGCCAACAAAACTTGTCGAGGCGGGCCCCAACGAGGTTCCAGATTCTTTTTCCGCTGGAAATTCTTCACGCAGACCCAGTCACCGGGTTGGATGGAGTGACCTGGATCTGCAGAGGCCTCCGGCAAAGCGTTTTGAACCTGTTGATGAAGAACACTTAATTTAGTGGTGAGTTCATGCAAGTAGTCAATCAACATTGGGTACTGGATGTCAGAATACTTTTTAGGTCGAGGGACTCCCCAGACATTGGCTGGGTGCCCAAAGACGACCTCGTAAGGACTAAGGCCTAAACAAGAATGTACAGTAGTTCTTGTGGACAGAAGTGCCAAAGGCAAAGCGCAGGCCAAGCAAGACCCGTGCTGGCCTGAATCTTGGCCAATTTAAGCTTGAGAGTGCCATTTTAGCGCTCTACCGAACCTACTGACTGAGGGTAGTTTGCCGCATAGAATTACAGCCTAATACCGAGACCCGCACACACTTTCTGCATAATTTGGCCTAATCAATCAATCAATCAATCAGTGACACTTATAAAGCGCGCTACATACCCGTGGGGTCTCAAGGCGCTGGGGGGGGGGGGAGCCGCTACTGCTCGAACAGCCAGGTCTTCAGCTTCTTCCTGAAGGAGAGGTGGTCTTGGGTCAGGCGCAGGTCGGTCGGGAGGGAGTTCACTCCCATTGTCAGACCAGACAATGCGCGGCAAACCAAACCTCGGGAAAAATTCCTTCAAAAGGACTTTGGCAGTAGACAAAGCAGTATTGTCCTTTAGGGGGTGGGCCTCTATCAATCTGGAAAAGGCACACACCACCACCACAACATACTTGAGGTTATTACAACGATCCATATGAATGTAATCAATTTTTAATACCTCAAAAGGATAAGTAGGGGGAGCAAAATGACCTGCTGGATTTGGGGTTCCCTTTCCTGGATTATGCATTAGACAAACGATTCAATGTTTCATCACATTCTCTGCACATTTAGGAATTCCTTCATTCTGCCCTACAGGAGCCAGAAGTTTACATATGCCTTTTGCACTAATGTGGGCTTGACCATGCACCATAGTAACTACTGGTAGTACATTGGCCTCTGGTAACAGACAACGCTGATGTTCTGACAATTCCGTCCAACACCCTGTCATGTCCAACATTCCCGCACTTTCTTTTCACTTACTCAATTCCTTCTCAGTAGCCTCTTCTTGAATCGTTCTCACACTTTCTATTGTGTCTTTACACATTGCTCTCTCTCTGACCGATTTTGCAGGGCCTGCAACACACATGAGACTCGTAGCATCTCTTGCTGTCTCTTTCACTACTTCTTCTGCAAAAGCATTCCCGCGACCCACATCATCAGTGATCTTATGTGCACTACACTTTATTATCGCTATTTGGGTAGGCAAAGCAAGTGATTCGAGAAGGTCAGTTACCAACTGACCATGCTGTATCTTGGTCCCATGGAAAGTAAAGAATCCTCTTTCCTTCCAAAAACGACCAAAGCTATGAGCCACACCAAAGGCGTATTGGCTATTAGTGTAAACATTCACTCTTTTTCCCTTAGCCAGCACACGCGCTCTTGTCAGGGCAATTAATTCAGCTGCTTGGGCTGAGTTGTGTGGAATGCGTGCTTTCTCTACTACCGTATATAAGGTGATGACAGCATAAGCTGCAGTCGTCTCACCATTTGGAGGCTTGAAACAAGATCCATTCACCCATAGGATCGCATCCCGGTCCACGAGTGGTGTGTCTTTTAAGTCTATTCTGCCTTTCGTTTCCTCCTCCGTCCGGAGAAAACAATCATGCTGTTATTGAGTGTCTTTCCCTTCCGGAATGGGCAACAATGTTGCAGGATTCAAAGTATTACACCGCTTAATGTGTATATGGCTAGCTAAAAGCCTCAGCTCATATCCAGACAAGCGAGCACTCGTGAGGTGTTGTGTTTTTGTTCTGTTCAAAAGAGTACCCACGCATGTGGTAGCATAACAACAAGCGTGTCATCTAGCACCAATCCAGCAGATTGACGAATGGAAATCGCTGCCGCTGCTGTAGCTCTGAGACAACTAGGCAATGCCTTGTCTACTGGATCCAATGTAGCCGAAAAATTGGCACATGGCCGTTGTTTGTCTCCAACTTGTTGCGTTAAAGCTGACATCGCGCAACCTTCCCTTTCGTGAACGTAAAGTGTGAAAGGCTTGCTGTAATTTGGAGTACCTAACACAGGGGCAGAACACAAGGCAGTAGTAAATCAGAAAAACTCTTCTGACATTCATCAGTCCAAGGAAGAGGTTGGGGTGTGTCTTTCAGAGGTTTAGCCAACAAAGAAAAATTCAGAATCCACTGTCTACAATAAGAGGTAATACCCAGAATGGCACGCAACTCCCTTTGTGTGGATGGTACAGACATTCACGCGATTGCTTGAATTTGTTCTGGGGTCAATCGCCTTCCCTCCTTCGACAAGAGATGACCTAAATAGGTAACCTCTTGGCAGCAATATTGCAACTTGGAGGGTGACACCTTGTGATGCAGGTCAGACAAATGACACAACAGTGAAACAGTTACATTTTTACAAACATCCTTGGAATCAGCAGCAACTAACAAATCATCCACATACTGAATAAGAGTGGCACCTGGGGGCAAAATGAAAGCATCGAGCTGAGATTTTAAAGCCTGACTATAAATGGAGGGACTCTCCCAATAGCCTTGAGGTGCACGTTTGAATCGGAAACTTCGGCCTTCGAGAGAGAAGCCAAAAATATCCCTACTCTCCTCAGTAATAGGAATGCTGAAGAAAGGATTCTTGAGATCGATTACAGAGAACCATGCCGCTGAAGCCGGTATCATAGTAAGCAAAGCAGTGATATCCGGGACAACAGGAAACTGGGGAACAACAATCTTGTTGACCTCCCGGAGATCGATTACAAAACGATATACAGGGGGCTGGGAAGGATCAGTGCGTTTAAGAACAGGTAGAACAGGACTATTGCAAACATTACCTCTCGTCTCTTTGACCACACCTTTCTGAACCAAATCATAGATAGTAGCCACCAAAGCTCGTTCACCGTCATTAGAAATCTTATACTGAGGAATGCGTGGTAGTTTAACATTAGGCTTAATATGAACCACGTAAGGCGGAATCTGAAGCAGACCAACATAATTCAGACCTGTAGCCCAAAGCGTAGCAGGAAGAGACTGCAATTCAGGTGGAAGTTTGTCTTTTGAATAAATACATAGGAGAAACCAATTTCTCACCTAAGGGAAGATGCACACCAGAGGGGGAACAATACAACATTGCATGAAGACGTTTCATGCAATGTTGTCGAGTTGACGAGTCCAAACCCAACAAGTTCTCTCCGCAACTAGTCGTTAAAATAAGCGGAGCTTCCAGATTGTGAGGACCAATCGAAAGAGGCAAAGGACAAGAAAACGGGAAACAGAAACGTAAGTTAAGCCAGACAAAGGTGCCCCAGGGAGTGTTGAGTGAATAATAGCACTTCTCATTGCACCAGTATCCAAAAGAAATGGCTCTGCAACACCCAATGCAACAACTTCCACATAAGGCACATTTTGATCCACTGGAACTGATACGACTCCCTTATTTTGTCCATGGCTGTCCTAACTTGAATGAAAATCCTGAACCTCATCCTCAACACAATAATCGTCATTGTATTATTGCGCAGACTGAGTATTCTGCTGATCAAAATAATTCACAGAACTCTGAGGGGGAAAGGAACGCTGCCCTTGAGGCAACGCACCTCGCCCTCTACCTCTAGGTGCTGATTGAAAACCACCACTGCCTCGTGGACCTGGGAATTCACCATTACGCTGCAATAAAACCGGACAGCTATTCTTAAAATTGCCTTCCTCTTTACAATAGGCACATTGATTAGGACCAAGCAAAGGTCGCGGAACAAAAGGTTCAAGTTTCTGTAACAGCCTCTGAGGCTGGGGAGGCTGTTGAAACTGACTCTGGGCAGAATGAGGGGGATAAGCCTGTTGCAAAAGAACCTTAGTTTTCAATACCTTAGTCTTCTTCTCGATCTTATCTTTCTCTTCTTTATCCCTATTCTCGTAATACTGAGCAGTAGCTAATATCTGTGCAGGCGAAGAAACGGCCCATGAACTCTCTGAATCTTTCAGCTTATGCGACAATTCTGGAAGTAAATTAAATACAAATTTGTCCACAAATAATCGCTGTCCACCTTCAGTACTCATATCTTGACCACTGTGATCAATAAACGTCTCCTCAAAACGAGTAAAGAAATCGGAGACACTATTATCTTTTTTCTGCTTACACGCAGATAACTTGTCCCAGTTAACACGTAAAGCAGGCCTCATCGTCTTCATCAGAGCGATGATTCTACCAGGCAATTGTGCAATCAAATCATCTGGCTTAGCACCACCCACTTGTGCCGTGTCTGCAGCAGCTATAGCAGCCCAATTACCACCTAAAGCTTGGTCATGATCTTCCCTACGAATCCGAGCCCACAACGCTTGTGGAACTACATTCCCCATCAACATATCAATATCAGCCAAATTTATAATACACGCATCAACAGTCTGGGACAGCTCTTTATAATATCCAGCAGGATTTTTATGAGGATCCGGCAGGGACTGTTTAACCGCCAAAACTTCAGCTCTTTTCCAGGGGACATGTACCATATACGCTGGAAATGAGCAGGGACACCCTGAACAGCACCTGCTTGTGGAACCGCTTCTCTCCATACTGGAGGAACTTCCCTCATAGGATAATGTTTCATTTTTTTTTTGACTGGGGGATCATGTTCGAGAGCAGTCTGAGAGGAAAATAAAGACCTGAAAGTGACAAGTGTCTTTACAGCGTCCTCAACTGCAGGACCCAAAATAAGCCCTTTATCAAACCTATCCTGTATATCCAACAGACGCTGAGGAGTTAGATCCAACTCCATATTCTCCCATCCTTTGACGAGAATCTCACACATGACATTAAAAACATATCTCTGAGTGGGCGCTTTCCACTGGAAAAAGGTACTCAGAATATCGGGTACACTATACTGTGGACCACTCATCATCCATTTGTGAGCAAGAGAGTTCAACATAACTCATTCATCAGAATCTGGCATTTGGCTACGGGATTGCCTTCGAGAAAAGGCAGGAGTCCTATTAAAAGACCCACAAAGGGGGGAGAAAAGACCAGAAACAGTCTCAACCAACCGATTGCGAGTCGGGGAAGAATCAGACAGTAGAATTGGAGACGCAGTATTAAGCAAAGGGAGACAAGAACTAGTCGCAAGAAGAGAAGCTGAAGACGAAGGAGACTGAGGTACAGAAGGAAGTGGCAAAGGAGGCGGAGGTGGCAATGTAGAAAGAGGCAATTGCGGAAGAACCAGACCAGCAGGCTGAACAACAGGTTGCTGGACAGGTGGCAACAATAAGGGTGCATTGGCTCCTGGTACATAAGGCGGAGGCAATCTCAACAAGTGGGATAATAAGGGATCTTCGTCAAGATCCTTATTCTGTTGAGAAGTAGGTAACGCAGGGTAACATCTATCTATTGCCATACGATGTTGTCCGTTTGAGAACTCAATAGCTCGATCAGTCTCATTGTCTTTGAACTGCTGGGCAGCCTGTATGATCGTCATATCTTTCATTTTTCTATCTCTTTTTGCCTGCTTAATTTCTCTCTGTTTGGCTTCCTTACGCCAAAGGCAGAAAGAGTCAAACATTGCGGGCCGGGCTTTTCTTTTGAACAAAATTGTTTCCAAATTATCTAATATATCAGGCTCAAAGCTACCATTTTGTGGCAACTGTAAAACACCATCTTTCTTCGTGTATCGGATCCATGCCTCATTGAAGGCAATGGGACCAACACCATGTTTAGAATAGAGCTGATAGGTGGGAGTTCCAACCGGAGGAATCGGACAAGTGTCCTTGAGCTGGGAATCCCTATCATTCAATCAATCAATCAATTAACAAAATTTGTATAGCGCGCTACTCACCCGTAAGGGTCTCAATGCGCTGAGGGGGGGTGTCGCTACTGCTCGAACAGCCAGGTGTTGAGTTGTTTCCTGAAGGAGAGATCGTCCAGGGTCAGTCATAGGTGAGTGGGGAGGGAGTTTCATGTCTTGGCTGCCAGGTAGGAGAAGGATCTTCCTCCGACCGTGGATTTCCGAATACGTGGGACGGAGGCGAGGGCGAGGTTGGCGGATCGGAGCTGGCGGGTGGGTGTGTGAGGCGGCTGTTGAGGTATTTCGGGCCCATGTCGTGGAGAGCTTTGTGTGCGTGCGTGAGGAGTCTGAACGTGATCCTCTTGTTGACGGGGAGCCAGTGCAGGTCTTTCAGGTAGGCAGAGATGTGCCTGCGGCGAGGGATGTCCAGGATGAGTTGTGCTGAGGTGTTCTGAATACGCTGGAGTCTTTTCTAGAGTTTGGCTCTGGTTCCAGCACAGAGGGTGTTCCCGTTGTCCAGACGGCTGGTGACGTGGTCCTGGGCGACCGTCTTCCTGGTTTCGATGGGGCTCCATCAGAAGATCTTTCGGAGCATGCGCAGGGTGTTCAAGAAGGATGACGAGACGGCATTCACTTGCTTGGTCATCGTGAGGGAGGAGTCCAGGATGAAGCCCAGGTTGCGTGCGTCGTCCGTTCATTTGGGTGCGATGCCCAGGGCAGAGGGCCACCAGGAGTCGTCCCAGGAGGAGGGTGATGGTCCGAGGACGAGGACTTCCGTCTTGTCTGAGTTCAGTTTCAGACGGCTGATCTTCATCCATTCTGCAACGTCTCTCATTCCTTCCTGGAGGTTGGCTTTGGCGGTAGCGGGGTCGTTGGTGAGGGAGAGGATCAGCTGGGTGTCGTCTGCGTGGGAGATTATGTTGAGGTTGTGGTGATGGGCGATGGCTGCGTGAGGGCTTATGTGGACGTTGAAGAGGGTGGGGCTGAGTGAGGATCCTTGCGGAACGCCGCAGATGACTTCGGTGGCCGCGGATTGGAAAGGGGGAGGCGGACTCTCTGCATTCTTCCGGCAAGGGACGAGATGATCCACTCCAGTGCCGCTCCTTGGATTCCTTTGTTGCTGAGGCGCTGAATCAGTTTCCCTGTTGTCATGCAGGGACCTGATGTCGTCGGTGGCTGCGATGAGGGCAGTCTCGGTGCAGTGGTTTGCTCGGAAACCGGACTGCGAGGGGTCGTGGGATCTGTTGGTCTCGAGGAAGGCGGCGAGTTGTCTGTTGACGGTCTTCTCGCTGACTTTGGCTGGAAAGGGGAGGAGCGAGATGGGGCGGAAGTTCTTGAGGTCCGTGGGGTCTGCTGTGCTTGTTTTTAGGAGGGAGCTCAGCTCGGCATGTTTCCAGCTCTCCGGGAAGGTGGCGGGCGCGAAGGAGCTGTTGATGATGTTCCGGAGTTGGGGTGCGACGATGGAGTCGGCTTTGTTGAAGATGTGGTGTGGGCAGGGGTCGGTAGGGGTGCCGGAGTGGATGGTGTTCATCAGGTGGGTGGTGTCTTTGGTGCTGACAGGGGTCCAGGTGCAGAGGGTGATGGTGGGGGGTGCTGGTTCGGTGCTTGGGTGCGTGGTCAGTGCACCAAAGCTGTTGTGTATGTCGGTGATCTTGCGGTGGAAGAACTCTCATATTTCAAAGTTTTTGCCCTTTGGATCCTTTAGATTTTTTATATTTTTGCCGATTTTGCATGCCTTGCATGTTGGGCATTTTGTGAAGCCTTTCTCTCTTGCTTCAAGCCAAGACTCTGGTTTCTTCATTTCAAAATGACTATGTACGAGGTGATCGGAGAGATTTGGCGCTCTCCGATATGATGTTAGAGGACGTTCCCCTATTATGCTTCCAATGTCAGGGTCTTTTTGCAGGACATGCCAGTATTTCTTCAATATGTTTTCGATCTTATAGCTCTCTTTGCTGAAAGTCACTATCATGCGAGGTTTTTCTTCCGCTGGTTCTTGGGGCCTGGATTTGTTTTGAGTCTCTTCACTTAATCCTCCAGTTCGTATTCTCTGCTTTTTGTCTGTTGTTAGTAAGGTCTCAGCTCTAGTTTTCTGTCTGGCCTTTATTTCACACCTATTTACATCTGCCTGTATCCTCGTTGTGCAAACCGCATTTTCGTTTCTGCAAATGTTTTTTCCATTTCGGAATTCTCAGAACAGTTTTGCTTCATTCTTAACAGTTCACCATATGGTATGCTTGTTTTTAAGTTTTTCCGGGTGAAAGCTTGTACCATGTAATAAGCTGTTTGAAGTAGTTTTCTTCCTGTGTACCGTAGTTTGTATTTTATTGTCCTTGACATAAACTTTTGTATCCAGGAATTAGATTTCTCTTGCACTTATAGTATAAGTGAATCTCAAGCCCACATTGTTGTCATTCAAAATAGCAAAGAAGGTGAGAAATTCCGATTCAGTGCCTCTCCATAGTAGGAATAAGTCATCAATAAAATGCAGCCACAACGCCGCATTTGCCATGTGATGGTCGTTTTCTTCCCTCCAAGCTATGCTCCTCTCCCACCACCCCATCACGAGGTTAGCATAGCTTGGAGAGAAGGAAACTCCCATCGCCGTTCCACAGCACTCTACATACATCCTTTTGTTAAAGAGAAAGATATTGTTGTGTAGACATAGTGTTATCATTTCTCCCAGCATTTTAGAGTGTTCCCATTCGTCCATGGGTCGTTGTTTTAGGAAGTGTTGAATTGCCTGTATACCTATATCATGGTTAATGGAGGTGTACAGTGTTATGACGTCAATGGTCACTAAAAGATATGTGGGCTGCCACTCAGTGTCCATAAGTATGTGCAAAAAGTCCCCAGTGTCCTTTATGTATGAACTTAGTGGGGGTACAATCGGAGCTAAAAAGTAGTCTACATAAATTGAGATGTTCTCGTAGAGGCTCCCGAAGTAGATAGTGGGGATGATTGGAGTGTCCACCATTAAGTAGTTTTTTCATCCTATGTTATAAATCCCTTGTTCTGCCACAGCTCCAACTTGTTCCTCAAATCCACTATGAGGTCTTCATCTGGATTCTTCTGTAGGATTCTGTAATTCTTTGTATCATTTACTGGCGCATGGCTTCCTCTATATAGTCAGTTTTTTCAAGAATGACTATATTTCCGCCTTTGTCGGCGGGTTTGATTTCGATGGTGTTGTTGTTTTTCAAAGATTCAATTGCCATCCGTTCTTTCCTACTTAAGTTTTCTCGTTGTATATGATTAACATTGTTTCCCAGTTTGTCTAGATCTCCTAGTACAAGTTCATGGAATGTTTCGATTTTGTTTCCAGTATACAGTATTGGACAGAACTGATTTCTTTTTTAAATTTGTCGTTTTGCATTCATTGGTTTTTATTTCCATCAGCTGCAGTCTCTCAACACGCCGAACGGACAACAGAGAAAACCACGCAAGTCCAGCGTTTCTTTTGGCACAGAGTTTTATTTAGGTACAAGTATCCAAATCTGACGCGTTTCGGGCATCCACCCTTGCTCACAGACAGTCAGTAAATCAAATAAACGTCATTTAAATAGCACTCGTTCCATAGTTTTTTTCAAAGGCATTTTTTTCATTCTAACCACGTGTTAATGGAAAGTGAGGACACACTACTCAGTAAAAAACATATTGAGTATATCTTCCAAACATTTCTAAATTTTATAAATAAGTGCATAATGCAAAGGTAGAATAAAAACCAATATTAGTTAAATTCTTATATGCATTGGTCAGAGCAATTTCTATACATTGAAAACACTTAAAACAATGTATAAAAAGTATAGCAGCATAAATGCATTGACCAAACGAAGTTGTAATGGAAATACTGTTTTAGTCCATATTAATGGTTACATGTGCAAAAAACGCATAATGACCAGATGTGCAAATGACGCACAGTATTGGGATATGCAAAGAATGGCTCAAAAAGTGCCACTAGGGAACATTTTTGTGCAAAAATGCTAATAAATTATGTGCAAACATTGCAATATGTAAACAATTAGATATAAAAAGTCTATATTTAAGTACGAATATCCAATGAGAATACAGACCTTATTGTGCAAAATACGCAATGTTATATGGACAAAGGAATACATATATAAATATATAAATAGATATATTCCTATTGATAAAACTAGATTATAAAACAGTGTAAATTGAAATATCTGCATGAATGCAGAAATGATCAATTTAAATGCTTATTGCTCAGAAAAACGTATGTTAGCATGACTCAAATGAAAATTATTAAATGATGGAAGAAAACCAAATGTACACACTGTTTGTGTCTATGTCCTCATAACAGAAGTATTAGAAAAAAGTGATTCCCAAAAAATAAAGAATGGGATTTATATGGAGAAAAACCTATCACCATGAAACTAAACTAAAGTAATAACAAATTTACTTACAGAGATTCAAAAAAATATTCATTTGTGTAGAAGCGAAAGGCAAAGCACTCTACAAAACCTACGTAGTTAGAAAGTGAATATCATAAATTTAATGGAACACATAAAGAACATCAGTGGTATTCAGTCCATTAGGGAATTTACTGTCCAGTTCTAAGATAAAATGTGATTCCAGCCTCCTAAGAATCTAATCTCTGTCCCCTCCCCTGCGAGGCTTGGGAACTGCAGCAATAACATAATATGTCAGGCATTGTAAATTGTTGTTATGTATGGCTTTGAAATGCCTAGCCACTGGGTATGTGCCATCATTATTAATGATTGCAAAAATCACAGTTGATGGACAGAATGCAGAACAATGTCTTACATTCACCCCAGTACAAAGATCTGGGCCTAAATCCATCGTTTTTTTGCTCTCCACACCACCCTAGGTCAGACACAAAATAAATTGGGTTTATACATTATGCTCTGCTTGTACGGCATGTATCATGTATAATTTCTATTTCCTTTCTTTATGCATATGTAACAAGCATTTAATATGATTGATTAAATAAAGATAAAAAAAAAAGAAATTAGCATATAAATAACCCTAGAAATCTACTGAAAAAACCATAGGTTTCAGGGACGTTATAGTTAGAAATTAGCATTTAAAAAACCTTAGAACTTCACCGAAAAAAACATTGGTTTTAGGAACGTTATAGTTAGTTGACATTTCACTCATACAAAAAAATTAGAAATTCCCCTGTTATAGTTAGTTGTGCTAACTATATCTTGCACCCCTCAATGCACTGCTGATGATGTCAAATATTACATCATTCATTCATGACATGGTCATTGACATTCATGACACCTCAAATTACACTAATGATGACCTCACTGATGACATCATGCAGGGACTTTGTGTTTCTATAAAATGTAAATATGTTTATATATATATGTATATGTATATATATATATATATATATATATATATATATATATATATATATATATATATATATATATATATATATATATATATATATATATATATATATATATATATATATATATATATATATATATATATATATATATTCACTGAAAAAAACATAGGTTTTAGGCCTTATATAGTTAGGAATTAGCATTTAAAAAACCTTGAAAATTCACTGAAAAAACCATAGGTTTCAGGCCCTATATAGTTAGGAATTAACATATAAAGAAACCACTGAAATTGCTCCTATATAGTTAGTTGAACTAACTATATATTTCGCGCATTCGCAATCCACTGATGATGATGTCACATATTACATCATTCATGACATGGTCAGTGACATCACTGATGACATCACTGATGACATCTCAAATGACATCACTGATGACATCACTGATGACATCTAATTTGACATCAATGATCACACCACTGATGATATACTTCATGTGATAATACAATGCTCCTCCTTACACTCTAATATAACCTCTCTTACACCTAGTGTTAAATACAGAGTATCATTTTTGAAACCATTGACACACGAATACCAGTTACTACATACGCACTCACTGATTCCTACGTCTACACACACATTCACTCATTCAGCCATACAATCACTCGTACATACAGTCACTCATTATTACAACACTATCATATGCACTCATACACCTATGCAGACACTCACACACTGCCACTCATCCATGGAGTTACTCACACACCTAGTCAGTCCTGTAAAGAATCAATCACACTTTGATTTCTTCATCTATACAGTTAAACACAGAACAGCTTACATTTTCACAGATATACTAACACATACTTACTCACTTATACAATCAAATCCTTCATCCATACTCTTATACATCCACTCATTCTTCAATATATAAAACATATTTAAACTTTACAAAAACACACAGACACTGGATGATGTCATCAGTGATGTCATCAGTGATGTCATTTGTGTCATCAGTGTGGGCTGTGAGAGCTGTGTGGGGTGTGAGAGCTGTGTGGGCTGTGAGGACTGTGTGGGCTGTGAGGTCTCTGTGGGCTGTGAGAGCTGTGAGAGCTGTTTGGGCTGTGAGAGTGTGAGCCATGTGGGCTGTGAGAGCTGTGTGGGCTGTGAGAGCTGTGTGGGCTGTGTTGGCTGTGAGAGCTGTGTGGGCTGTGAGGGCTGTGAGCGCTGTGAGGGCTGTGTGGGCTGTGAGGGCTGTGTGGGCTGTGAGAGCTGTGTTGGCTGTGAGAGCTGTGTGGGCTGTGAGAGCTGTGTGGGCTGTGAGAGCTGTGTGGGCTGTGAGCTCTGCTTCTTTTGTGCCTCGGTCTACCTAGCACAAGATGGATGCCAACACTTCCTGGTTTGTAGTGTTGACAGCCAATGAGCATGCAAGTTTCTCTAGAAGGCATGCTGATTGGCTGCTACTGTCTATCAACACTCCAAAACAGAAACAGTTGGCAGCCATCTTGTGCCTCAGTAGACTAAGGCACAGGAAAGCAGGAAAACAAATGTGTAGAACTCAAAAAGGGGGCAGGGTAGAAGCACCCTGACCCTCTAGGCCTGCTCAGGGGGTCCCACAAGGACCCCCAAGTCCCCTAAAAATTAATATATTTTTTAAAAAAACGCGGGTGCTCGCACGGTGCGCGCACGGTGCACGCACTGTGTGCGCTTATAGATATATAATTGATTTCAACTTGAATTTTCTCAGCAACTACTGGAGGGATTTACACCATTTAAGCAAAAGCGTGATCTGCGAATCAGACTCTACCATTTTGCCAAATTTCTTGTAATTCCGTTCAGCCGTTCGGGCTGTAGCTGTGTCTAAAGGTCCTATGGAAAATTGCATGGGGAAAACACATTTTGGGACCCCCCTTTTTTCTCGGCCCCTGCTTCACGAATCCCCCCGAAACTTTCAGGGAAGGAGCGGAGCGTAACACGCCATCTTCTTTAAGAAATTCACATAGATTGATCAACCGGCGCCAAAGTTATTCCCAATAGAATGTTGCGGATTTCCTATGGAAACTAGGTCCTAACTATATATACCTACTGGCGAACCTGATTGGTTGTCTGAGTATCTGTTTCGGTGCCTGAGTATCTATGTGGGTGGGTAAGGGGTGTTACTCTGTGCATAGATGGGTGAGTGGATAATTCAGTGGGTATATGTGTTCAAGTCTGTATCTGTGGAGGGCTTTATGGCTGGGTGAGTGTGTGTATGGGTGTGTTGGTGAGTGAATGGATGCCTCAGTGGTACATGTGTGATTAACTGAATATGTGAAAGGCAGCATATGTGAGTATTGGACTGTATCAATGACTATATGTGAGAGTGAGTGATTGTGAGAGTGCCTGTATTGATCAGTGTGTGCTTGTATTAGTTATTGTGTTAGAGCGTAAGTACGTGTTAGTATATGTTTAAATAAGTGAGGTGGTATGTGTATAACTGTACAGGTGAGTAAATGAAAGTTTGATTGATTATTTCCAGTACTGACTAGGTGTGTGAATAACTGTATAAATGAGAGGCGGTGTGTGAGTGTCAATATAGATATCTTACTGGATATGATAATGCTCTATTGATGGCTCACTGTATGTATGAGTGACTATATGGGTGAATGAATGGAGGTGTGTGTACACCTAGGAATTAGTGAGTGGACATGTATAGTGACTGGTATTGGTGTGTTCAGGGTTTCGAAAATTATAATCTGTATTTTAGAGTGGGTGTATCAAGTGTTATATTAGGGTCTGATGAGGTGCATCAGATTGTCACGCAGATGATGTCATCAGTGATGTCATTTGAGATGACATCTGTGATGTCATCAGTGATGTCACTGACCATGTCATGAATAATGTAATATGTGCCGTCATCAGCAGTGCATTTTGGGGGCGCGAGTTATAGTTAGCTCAACTAACTATATATGGGGAATTCCTATTGTTTTGTGTGAGTGAAATGTCCAACTAACTGTAACATCCCTGAAACCTATGGTTTTTTTCAGTGAATTTCTAAGGTTTTCTTAATGCTAATTTCTAACTATAACATCCCTGAAACCTATGTTTTTATAAAGTGAATTTCTAAGGTTTTGTAAATGCTAATTTTTAACTATAACGTGCCTGAAACCTATGTTTTTTTTTTATTATTATTATCCCATTCTCAACCTGGTAAAACTGCAAATCTCACCACTCTTCGATCGATACCTTCCGCCACAAACAAGAGCCACAACTAACACAAATGATATGCAAAGTAGGCATTCCTGTGAAAAAAAAAACCACGAAAATACCCCTTACCCATATTTTCATTGATCAGTCAAATCTGCAATGTGATCCAAAAGCAGGCGATAAACTGAGTTACCATTAACAATTAGGTCGCCTATCTACTGCGTGAATTGGACCCAACTCACAGCCACATCTGACATCAGCCATATCACACCAACACGTGATAGAGCTACTGATCATGCAGCTCCAACACCCAACAAGGCCACAACACCCAGCGCCACCACCACCAGCAGAAAACTCTGCCCTGACCACCCCCCCCCCTACTACCTCAGATGCAGTGCAAAACAGGACAACGGACCTTCCCAAAACACCATGGCCCCTCAGCCACGCAATAGCTGAAAGTTGGGAGATGTGGCAACAAACTCTGTATGAAGTAGGCTAGTCATCCATCAATAATAATGCACACAATGCCAAGTGTTACGCTGATGTGCTGCACAGACCTCACTATGCAAAGCACAAACCTCTCTGTGTGGAGATATACTATTGATACTTGTACTGTAGTGCACTGTGGATGCATCCATGTTACCTCAGGCAGTGGGAAAGATCTCGGTCATGTCGCTGTGTTGACACCCCCTGGAAGCGGAAGCGGAGTGGGCTAGTCCAACATACACCACTCCAGCATAGGAGTATGAATAAATAGGCCAGGCCCTGAGCATGGTTCAGTTGTGGGAAGACCAAGGACTCTACCAGAGCAGTGGCCCTCACCCTGTCACATGGCTGTCACCATGACCGCGGGCCACCTCGACACAGGCCCCCTGCAAACCCAGCAGCACAGCACCGCAGACTTATGTCTATACCGACTACTATCTTCAATCAACACTACAGACAGCAGGGCTCACAATTCAGATGCAGTGGCGATTGCAGATGACCCAGTCCAGTTCGCAAGACACATTGATCCCAGTCCGGCCCGCCCGGACCACGCATCATGGCAGGGTGCTCACACGTTGTGTGCTTCAGGTGCTACTAACTCACTGCATCATGAGTCATCACCACGTGACCTTATCAAGGCAGAATTCATAAGACAAAAGACATTGCTCCTAGTGCGACCCGTCTGGACCGCGTATCATCGCAGGCTGCACACACGCCTTGTGCTTCAGGTGCTACTATCTCACTGCACCATAAGCCATTGCCACGTACCCTTATTAAGGCAGAATTAATTAGACAAAAGACATTGCTCCCAGTGTGGACCGCCGGGACCACGTATCACCGCAGGGTGTGCACTCGCTGAGTACTCCAGGTGCCACTAACTGTGCAGCTCAACTCAACACCACATGCCTGTGTGCCCATCCTGACCGCTGCCTCCGCCCCATACTGGGGTTACACAGTTCACAATTCAAGATTAGTAGCTATGCAAATTGTGTAAGAGACTATAATGGGTTAAGAAGACAAAATGCTCTCAATCTGTGCAGCTCAAGTCAACGTCATTTCCCTGTGGGCCTTTGCTGACCCCTGCCTCCGATCTACACTGTGGAAGACCGGCAACACTTAGTGACAACTAACCCTGTTCAACACAAGCCAATCCCACATGTCTAACTGTGTCCTTATTCCTGAACGGCAGCGAGCCCAACTTCGTGGCAGCGACCATAGCACCAGACTCCCTTCAATCAGTGAGGGATATTTGCATATGGAAGGCCAGTGACACATGGTGCCACTGAACCTGAACTACGCAGGCCGGTAGGGCCACCAACGTATGCACATGACTGTGGGCCCTTGCTCACCGCTGTCTCCGGCCAACACCGTGGAAGACCGGAGACACATGGTGCCACTAACCGTCTTCAACACAAGCCGATCTCACATGTGAACTGTGTCCTGAGTCCTGAATGGCAGTGACCCCAACTCCATGAGACAACCACAGCAGCAGATTCCCTTTGATAAGTGAGGCATGTTTCTATATGGAAGGCCAGCGACATGTGCTGCCTCTAACTCTGTTCAACAGAAGCCGATCCCACATGTGCAACTGTGTCTTGAATGGCAGTGACCCCAAGTCTGTGGCACCGACCACAGCACCACACTCCCTTCGATCAGCGAGGCATATTTCGATATGCAAGGACGGCGACACGTAGTCCCACTAACCCTCTTTAACACAAGCCGATCCAACATCTGTAACTGTGCCCTGAGTCCTGAATAGCTGTGACCCCATCTTTGTGGCAGCGACCACAGCTCCAGACTCCCTTCAGTCTTATTTGTTGTTTTTTTCTTTAAATATTTTTTTATATGTAAACCTATACATTATACAACAAGAAAAAGATGGCAGTATTCTGAAGGATTTTTGCGTGTGGATGGTTTTGTGGAATGTTGTTAGAGGTCAAGGGGTTAATAATGTTCCAGCTTTGCCAAACATGCTCATCGCATTTTCTGTTTTACAAGGCCTTGGGTTGTGCTGGACAGATCGCGTTGTGATCGTCTCTCATTGTTGATACGTCCTTAGTAATCTGAAGATTGAAATGCTCCTTTTGTCCTCTATTGCGTGCCCTCTTTTTTTGCGAACATAAATGAATATGTTCTGTTGGTTACATTCAGAAATCCACTGTGATATAGCTTGGGGAAAACTGAGACGTTGTGTTATAAAACATCATGCACATTACTGTGTATGTTACTCTTCCCAGGAAATGAGTGGGAACCTTCTGCAAGAACGAGCGCTGCCTACAGGACCCTTTTGCTGCCCGTGTTGAGGCCAAGTGCAACTTCTGAGACTCGTCCTTGTGCCTTTGCCCACCCACCTCCCGCCGCCAGACTCGTGCTCCATCCTGTGGTCTGGCCGCCGAGCGGAGCGCGATGTTTGGGCAAAAAGACTACATTACCCACGATCCTCAGCGGCACAATCCGCGTCATTCGCGCGCCAGGAGGCGCTTAAGTTGAAAGTCACCCCGGTCGAGGGGGGGAACCTTCTGCAAGAACGAGCGCTGCCTACAGGACCCTTTTGCTGCCCCTGTTGAGGCCAAGTGCAACTTCTGAGACTCGTCCTTGTGCCTTTGCCCACCCGCCTCCCGCCGCCAGACTCGTGCTCCATCCTGTGGTCTGGCCGCCGAGCGGAGCGCGGTGTTTGGGCAAAAAGACTACATTACCCACGATCCTCAGCGGCACAATCAGCGTCATTCACGCGCCAGGAGGCGCTTAAATTGAAAGTCACCCCGGTCGAGGGGGGGAACCTTCTGCAAGAACGAGCGCTGCCTACAGGACCCTTTTGCTGCCCGTGTTGAGGCCAATTGCAACTTCTGAGACTCGTCCTTGTGCCTTTGCCCACCCGCCTCCCGACTCGTGCTCCATCCTGTGGTCTGGCCGCCGAGCGGAGCGCGGTGTTTGGGCAAAAAGACTACATTACCCACGATCCCCAGCGGCACAATCCGCATCATTCGCGCACCAGGAGGCGCTTAAATTGAAAGTCACCCCCATCTCGCGGGACGCCGGGCGAAGCCCGGGCCAAGGGCGGGCCCGTTCAAGCCCGGGTAAGACTGGACTGGGCCACCCTATTGATATTTCTTCTACCCTCTTTCTACGTGATATATTATTGTCACCTCTTGGTGTCCTGTATTACACTCTTAAACTGTGCTTATTCTTTTTGCTAATATGTCACCTAGAACCACTAGAAGCAGCAAACCTTCTCATGCTGCTCAGGTAATAGGCCCAATAGACCAATTCATTGCAAAAGCAAATGATGCTATAAACCAAGGCGTCCTCCTGTTAGAAAGGAGGGTCTCCCAAGACCTAGCTGCAGCTAAGCGTTCCTCCTTGGGACTATTGGCAGCAGCTAAAACTCCACTATGCAATTTAGACCCTGGCGTACTTCAAGAGACCCATACGGTCCCGGGCATTGTGGATTTATCAGTGTCCATCGACCTTTCAGCGATGCAACTATCACATTCTCCCACATCTCATTTATCTCTATCAATTGAGAGAACTCCGACTCTCTTCATAAATCCAACTGAGGAGGATTTTCCTTCTCCTAATACTAGGGGTCAGAGGGAAGGAGCTATACCGAAAAAAAGGAAGGGGAAAAAAGGAAAAAAGAAATCACCCCAAAATAATCCTGAGATTCGGCAGGGTTCCCCGACACAATCTATTGCTCAATCCCCTATTCCAGATCAACGTACAACCCAACCATCGTTACCTCAACAACAGACTACTGCTACAACGTCAGATATAATAAATCTTTCATCTGACATATTCAACCCTATCTTTAGTGGTAATATGGGTAGTGGGCGGGACCTTTCCACTCACGATTCTCATATATTGGTTTCTTTAGAGGCCTTAATCAAATTACATATGAAACCTATTGAGTTATCGTTGTCAAAAATTGAAAAAACATTAGCAACACTAACATCTGATTTAAAAACAAAGAAAAGTTCAATCCCCACCCCTTCCCTTTCTGTGGCCCAAACACATAATCCAAAAGTTAAAAACGCAGGGGGAACAATACCCCATCAAACACCCCAGGCTAATAAATCGGTGACGACTACAGCGGTAGTCCACCAAAAACCATTAAGCACAAGTGTGCAGCAAACGTTAACTACCACCGCTGCAAAAAAGAGCCTTGCTACTCCTTCTCTTCCAGCCCCGCCCTTGCCACCGGTCCCCTCCACCACTTTACCTACTATATCGAATCCGGCAAAAACACCAGCAACCAAAAATGCAGCCTATAACACCAGACGAAATGGAGCTCGCCCTGCTCATCTCCCCCCAGTGTGGTAAATATTTGATTTACCGTCCTAATTTCTATGCAGGTAAGTACTTAATCAATAATAACTCAATCGGAAAGAAAGAGGCAGAGTCCGTGGTGTTAGAGTTCTTAGGGGTTTTATTCCTTAAAAAGGAATGGTCAGACCGGATATCATGTTCCTACCACCACAGGGGTGTAGGAAGGGATAGAGCAATATTTTATTGACAATACATAGCTTATATACTTAAATCGTACAGTAGAAACCAATACAGTAGGCGTAACAGCTGAGAGAAGCAAGATAAGAGCACACACGTGGTAGTGATACGTAATTAGAAGGCGTGAACTAGGCGTGAACATAGGGGTGTGTGCTAGAAACGTCATGGGTAAGTGTTACAAGTAGGTGGGTACAAAGCAGAATGTTGCAATGTCAGCAGAAATCTGAGGCCTGGATGCGCGCGCAGCTGCATGACGTGTGATTGACGTGAAACCGGAGGGTGCAGGGGACTTGACATTTACAATGGCGGAAAGAGACAGAAGTCTGGCATGTCAGATCAACTCGTACCTCTATCATATCTGATATCTGATGTTTGGGAACCATATTATCTAAACGGAAAAGGTCTCTGGGGCAGAAGCTATTCTATACTGACTGTGAGTGCGTGTATAAGCGCCTAAGTGTCTACATGAGAATGCGAGGGGCATGGGCCTACCATGGTAACAGAGGCTATGAATTACTTGCACGGAGACAGTGAGGCCGGGCCCTTTGCTCTGCAGCTGGGGGAATGTTTACTTAAACTAGTAGGCAGGAATGCATTTTCGAGGAGCGGAACAGATAATTCGAAGGTTGAATACAGTCTTGGCAGGCAGCAGGCTGAGCTAAGCGCCATGAGCCGCACAAGGAGTAAGGCAGAGGTCACGGGTACAGAGACAGCCTGGGCTGAGGCTTTCAGAGTCAGAAGGCAGGAAAAAAGGCTCGATGGCAGAATTCAGGGCCTACTTCGCCAGAGCTTAAAAACGTATAAAGTACACCACAAAAAGACGTTGGCATAGCATACTTAGGAACGGAATATTCAACCCATTCAGGGTGGGTCTGAAAGAGGACATGTTAACGTTGGACGCAAATGTATTTGCGTCTTCATAGCTGGCACAGGAGGGAAGTTACATGCACTTTAAACTGGTACATGGAGACGGTGGGGTACACGTTAGGGAACATTACTTGACCATAAAATTTATATTTCCTCACCAGAAGCAACCCCATTTGTTATTATTATGACCGGGGTTCCTGTGTTGCACTTTAATTCCATGTATATAGTTTTTTTCATATTCAAGAACACATAGAAGTCAGAAGTGCAACACATTCTATCAACATACTTTCTAGAACATTCTACAACACGTGCAGGTTAAAAGTTCATAAATTTTTTTAAACCTAACAATATCTTTATGCAACATTTTCTCGAACATTTAATAGCACGTGCAGGTTAAAAGGTTCACAATTTTTTTAAGTTCGAACAGTGCCTTCAAAATGCAAGTAGCAGGTGTGGTTCAGTTGAGCAAATTTTATCCTATGATATGTACTCCACGTTGAAACTGCTTTTTCTTAACCAATCACAAAGATGCTTTTCCACAAAACAAATGTGCACCCTACTTTTAAAAAAACAATGCTTTTCAGCTCCCAATCAGGTATCATTTTGTATGGCAACAAAAAAAAGTGGTTCCCCACCTTTAAACATATCTTTTAGTCTACGAAGGAACTGTATGAGCTACACACATCTTTCCATACCTTCCAGCCATATCTTCAAAATGCTAGTGTGAATCTTAGGACATAGCAATATTTTCTGGTGCAAGAGGTATGCAGAACAAAGTTGTATTGACTTAGACCTAGGTTTATAAAATGTGGACATTACATGGTTTGCATAGAGATTGAAGTGGCACCAATTGCTACCTTTGTTTAAAACCTCTTTGCATCTTCCACACACTGACCTCATTATAGTGCATTGTGGTGGAAATGACCTAGGAACATCGACTGGGGTAGGTTTGGAAATGCTTATGAAGGATACCTTTGGACAATTGATGCTGCTTTTCCCTCAAACTGTCTATGTATATTCCAATATATGCCAAAGACAGAAGTGGAAATGGTCCTCATATTGAAAACATCTAGGAAGAATGTCAACAAAGCTGTGTCTGCATACCTCAGAATCCATAGAATGGGGTCAATCTACAACAACAATATACATTTTGATATGGCTGATATCTACAGAAGTGATGGAGTACACTTCACAGATCAAGGAAACAGAGTTTTTCTGAATAACCTGTAGTCGTGCATCCGCACCTACATGTAGCTCCAATCAATGAGCACAAGAGCTCTTTTTAAAACCACCCTATAACTGACAACTTAGGCCATCAATTTTAGGGCCAGGTAACGGCGACTCCTGGACTCTTGCCAAAATTTATTCTCCACACAGCTGTGGTGCAGCGGCCAGACCATCTGACTTTGCAGCACAGAGCTCTCGCTTTGATTACAGGCTCTAGCGACAGCTCAGGATAGCACCATGTGACTCTGGGCAATGCTCACTTAATTTCCACGCCGGCCCGCAGCGCCTGCAGACCCGTATGAATGAGTAGTTGCACTTTACAAATACCGGATTAATTCAAAATGGCAGAATTGAACTTCATACTACCTCTGTAGCACCCCCAATCACCCTACAGAAGTCACACTTTTTAAAACAAAAGTTCCTCCTAGTACCTATGCACACATGCCGACACTACTTGGACAGGTGTTCTGCAGCGGCAAGAAAACATGAGTTCAGAGCATAGGGCTCACGATTTAATCCCCTGCTCCGGCAGCACCTCAGCTCAGCACCATGTGACTCTGGGTAATAGCTGACTTAATAGCTCACATAATTTCCATGCCGGCCTCGAGGGCCTTCAGACCCATAGGGGTGAGTAGTTTTACGCTTTGCAAATACCGTATTGATTTACCTTTGCACTCCCTGTAAAACACCACCTAAGCACCATATACAAGCACGCACATGCAAATTATTTGGTTCCGTATGTCTAATAAGTCTATTTGACACTCTGTATTTAAAGCTGGAAGCGTCACATTTTGCAGCGATTAGTAATGGCCTGGCTGTTTAAAGCACCATTAAAAACAGAACAGGCCGCCAAACCCCACCCAACAAAGAGTATGTTGTGAAATGAACTGAACATACCTTATCAATTCCAGCATTGCGAGGGTTAAAGTAGTGCAGCCTCTGCACACCTCTGTGTGCAAACAGCAAGTCATGGGTAAACTCCGACTTTTATCAACAGGTGTTCATGAAAACAGTACCACTTGGCACATAATAATAACACCCGTTAAATTGCCGTTATGAACGGCACTTTGAATCTGCAAGCATGCAGAACTAAGTGGCATGAACAGACCACATCATTAGTAAATTAGTTACTCCCACCAGCGACGGCTCGTGGAGGGAGTTACGGTGGGGCAGGAGGGTGGGGAGGGGGAGGGGCAGGGTGGAGGTTGCTAAAAACCGGCATATGGATAATTGCAGGTAAGTAAACAATTTAATTAATAAAACGAATTTCGTAGTGCGCCTTGCATCGCAAAATGCAATGCAGTGCGAGCAACGAAATTCTTTTTATTAATTAAATTGTTTACTTACCTGCAATTATCCATATGCCGGTTTTTAGCAACCTCCGCCCTGCCCCTCCCCCTCCCCGCCCTCCTGCCCCACCGTAACTCCCTCCAGGAGCCGTCGCTGACTCCCACAAAATAAATGAAAATGTAATATAACGCTTCATACAGAGGCTGAAGGTGCAATTTCACATGGTGCATGTCCACACATTCTTCACCACCGTCTTGTATTGATCCACTGCACTTTTTTAAGCTACCTGGAAAAGACGAAGTGTAGACTTTGCCCAGTGGCATTCCAACATGTGATGAGCAGGTTCACTGATTTCTGCATCAGGGGCTGCACCCACTGATCTACTAACTATTGTTAACTTATCCCGAATCAGTAAATAGCTGCAATTGTGTATACTGGAATATCATAGTAAACATCAAAGATAAGTGAAGCGGTGCCACTAGAAGCCATCCCCTCTTTCAACAGAAGCAATGAAGGGAATAATGCCCCCTGCACAGATGCACTAAAACTACACGTAGGCTCATTGTTAATGCACAGTCGTCTCCTTCCAACATTCCTCCTGTGACGCTTCTACCCCACTGGCTCTTCTCTCCTAAAATTTACATAGTGCTCTACGGCATCCACACACTGAATGAGACAAATGTGTGAGTCATGCGTTTTTCCCCATCTAAGTTAGCATTCGCTACACCATTTTCTTTGCAGACGCCATTTTAGGCTGTTCGAAACTGATCCAGTTCAATTCAGAGAAATGCCCTCCTGTAGGTTTCGATTCTTCCTCTGTGTCCTACTTTAGTAATAAGCATGTGTTCATATTAGCACATAGCTTTTTCAGTGGGGCGGGCAGAATTTGCGAATTTGACTTTCGCAAACTATCGCAAAATTGCGCAAAATCTCAGCGAGCATGCAGAACTTTCGCAAAGATGCGGAGATTGGTTTTCCCGCACTTTCGCGATGTGTTTTTGCGTGCTCGCTGGAAAATTTACCTCTAAATTGCCCATGCGGTCGCTAATGGGCGTGGCCATCTTGCTCGCAATGCTTCTTTCCTGTACCAGGTCGAATAGCGTGTTCGCGATCGCAAACTCAACAATCCAACATCTCGTGGCGCATGTGAATGGATAGGAAAAGTCGTCGGCAAATGCAGGGCCCCGGTAAGTTGCTACTGCGCATGCAAGAATGCACTTTTAAAGCGCAAACACGAAAAAATTCCGTTTCGCTGCAGATTGCGAAAGTTTTGACATTTTCGCGCTCTCCGCGAAACGTGAAAATGTAAAGATATCAAAAATTCCGCTTAGCAGAACAAAATTTACTACCCAGACCTATTTCTCACTAGATAGAGGCCTTCTCCCCCTTGTCTGGTGGCATTCTCCTGATGGAACGACCTTGGATTACAATACTTTGTATAAGATAGGAGCGCTGAAACCGTTTTTTGGGATTTTACTGTTTTAGCTGCACCTGCTTGGGAAAATTCCATTGTGGGCATGTTTAGCCCAGTTACGAAACGTACATAGTGTATCTTTATACAACACACAAAGAAAGGTGGATTTGCTACTGGAGACCTGCATATCAAATAGTGTCCCCTTATTGTAAAGATTACAAAGACTAAATAGAAAAAACCAAGTAATGAGTGCAACTTTGGTGTTTGACGCTCATCCATCTAGGGCATCAACACTCTGTGTCCACTAGGAGTGCAACAGATATCACATTAACAAGAAAAACACCAGAGCACATCACCTTTTATGATGTTACTTATGTTAATGTTTTGTCGCAGAACAATGAATTAGGTTTTACAAGTTGGCCTATGTAATTATAGCACACAATTGTGGACGGCATTTTTAGATCTGTAAACGCTACATATTAATCACAGAGTCGGGTGGGACGCCTCAGCATTGCACTAAAGTAAATAAAACGGGAGGGCAAAGCCTGCTGGCTCCAACCCATGTGGTGCATCTGGTGTCTCTGCCCTGCACTGTGAAAGGAGAGAAGGAATCATGTCAACAAAGTGCTCCAGGGCTGTGCTTTCCATCCACAATGCTGACTCCACCTCCTGCTGGGCTGATGATGACCCTGCCCCTCTCTCTGAAAGGAAAGGATAGGCCAGGAAAACAATGTGCTCAAGGAACACCAAGAACTGGTTCAGACTGGGTTCAGAGCCCTCCTGCACAAAGTGAACAAAGACTTTTAAGGGTATAAGTACAGGCCCCCCGACTACAGAAAATTAGATCATCCTGGAATCAAGGAGGAACCTCTGCCAAGGAGAAAGATAAACACTGAAGAAGGAAGACTATCCTGCTATTTCTTTGCTGGAATGACCTGCTGTTGCTTTGCTGCCAAGGAGAGGGGAAGGACTTTGCTTTGTGCTGTGTCCCCTTGCTTGAAGGAATCTCCAAGGGCCTGAGAAGAGCTGGCTCCCTGTTAAGAAGTCCCAGGAACAAAAGGACTTCACCACCAGCTTCCCTGAACTCTGCTGAGAGAGTTCTGTCCTTACTAGAGTGCTTGGGCCAGTTGTGGTGTCTCTAGAAGTTGTACCTGTGTTGGGAAGCTGGAAACCAAGCTTTTAAAGACTTTTCGGAAGTTTTGTCTCATTGCTCACTTGCAGAGCGCACCCCCGCCAGTGCAAGGAAATTCCCGCTGCTACGGAGGCCGAGATCGTCGCAGCACCTGTTGCCGCTGCCAGAGTCGTTGCATCCTTCATTTGCGGGACGCCCCAGTCCAGTGCGGGAAGATTACCATCGCCGCGAGTTTCGTCGCAGAGCTTGTCGTCACTGGGTGAGATTGTCGCACCGCTTACTTGCCGACCGCATCACGTCACTGTGAGTGTCGTCACCGAGCTATCGCATCGAGGAGCTGCAAGAGGAAGGTCACCGCTGGTCCACGCATCATCGCCCCGGAGATCGTCGCAGGCCCAAGGATCATCGCATTGTGCCTTTGCGAGTTTTTTCACTATGGAACCTCTGCACCGGAATCCATACAAGGTATCGCATCCCTCGCCATACAGACCGGAGTCACTGCAACACGCCCGCCACATCGAGCAGGGTTGTCGCATCGCCTCCCCAAGGTCTCAGGAGTGACGCTTTGCTTGTTTTCCACAGCACCAGGTTCTGTTTCGGAACTTTGTCACATTTAAAGGTACTGTTGGCTAAACGTGATGCAACTGTGAACTTTTCACGCAACTGTGGATTATTTTATCGCAACTTTAAGAACTCTTTTGCAACCATAATCTTGAACTGTGTATGATAGATTTTTGTTGTTTTGGTCTTGTGTAGTTTAGATTAAATACCTTTATTTTTCTAAACTGTTGTGGAGTCAGTTTGTGGTATTTTCACTATATTACTGTGAGTGTTGGTACAAATACTTTACTCACTGCCTTTGATAAGCCTTGACTGCTCGTGCCAAGCTACCAAAGGGGTGAGCAGGGGTTATCTCAGAGGGTTTTCTCCTTACGCTGACTAGAAGCAAGGGTCCCTATTTGGATAGTGGTACCTACCTCTGCCAACTAGAGACCCCTAGTTCTAAAAAATTGTACATTAGGACACAAATATACGATGGACAATGTCGAGTTGCAGTGGTCATTGACGGGCACTTTTGATGAACAAAATATTGGGTTTTTCCAGGAACAGTTGTTTAAAAGACAAAGTAAGCAGTCAATGTTTGAGGTTTCATTTAGACATTGATAAATCTCATTTGGCGAAAGAGGAAAATTATGCTTTTGTGGAGGAGCTGTTAGATACCCGACCCCCACCTCCTTATGCTCCACAGAGGATATACCCCACTGTTCCCTTACAGACAAAGCAGCCTGTTTCATCTGCTTAGGCTGGTCCTGTTTCCATGGTTGTTGTTTCGACAGCTTTGGCTACGGCACCTCCTACCCCTTCTTTGTCCTCACCATCTTTGATGACTGTGACCTCTAATACATCTACTTTTCCAACCCCTGTATCTTCCGTTTATTCTCCTCCGATGCAAGCGTTAACAACTATAGTCCCTGCTACCTCTGTTGCATCTCCTTCAATGGTTTTTCATCGCCCAACACTCTTCACTGCTGAGATTCCAGGACATGGGTTTGAAAATAGAGATTGGGCAAAAATCAGGGAGCAAATGGGTCAGCTGGTACATTCTGATGTAGGACCAGATGAGAAGGATGTATTAGCAAGACAGGCTATGCAGTGGTTTACTAATCAGGTCTATGGAGCTGGGGATATTTGGCAAGTTATGTGTGATTTCAAGCCTTTTCTACAGCAGCATGTTCTTCAACATATGTCCAGTGCACTGATCAATCTTTGACGTGCACACATTCTAATGGAGGCCCCACAAGTGTTATTTGATATCAAGGATCATGTTTATACAGCTGATTTGACCCCTGGCAGGTGTTTGGAAATATTGCTACTATTGTTTCTTTTTCTTTTTTTTTTTCCTCATTTGTACTCAGCCGATATATATTTGAGAGTTCAAGTGAGAAAGCAGAGACAAGACGCACAGAGGAAGAACCCTAAAGTCTTATGGCTTTAGGTTCGCCAGAGTGAGGGCTCCCGATCACTCCATTCAATGAAAGCATGTTCTTGACATTTCGGGCCCTCACCAGGCCTGGACCTTTATCCTCGTAGTCTATAACTCAACCTCCCAAACCCCTCTCAAATATGACAAGTCCCACAGTATACTCTGCTCCAGGATTATCAGTCCAGACCTTATGGACTTTGCCTGGCCTGTATGGCTAAACATAATCATAGGACTGAAATCACCGTCATACCAACTGAAAAGAGAAGAAAGTAAAAAAAAATCCCTATCACAGAAGATCCTGCTTTCCAAAATGTTCAAACAAAAGAAAAGAAACATTATCTACCAAGAAAAGGGAAGAAATAAAAAAGGAGAAAATAGAAGTACATTTAATAAGCCCTAGCTATTGTGGCCTATCATCTACCCTTATCTGGAATTACAATAATCATCCCATATATCCCAAAATCTTGTTTTTTTTGTTACGCGTATTGCCCTATCTAATTTAGCAACCCAGTGTATCGAATTAATCCATTCACACTCTAAGGAAGGGACGGCCAAAATACACTTAATGCACAACTCCCTACATGCCAATAAAATTAAAAGAAACATTAAAGTTTTATGCTTTTTCGAGATACTGGTTGTTACATCCTCATCTGGGATTACCCCAAAAATTACCTGTGGGAGACTCACCTTGCCTTCAAACCCCATAATACTGGGGATGGTCTCACCTACTTTATCCCAAAACGATTCAATAGCAGGACATCGTCAGAACATGTGTGCTTCATCCGCATCCATTTCCCCACAACTTTGGCACTTCACTCTTTTGAAACCAAGTTTTGATAACCTTCTCGGGTTCCAAAAGCTTTGGGAACAGTAAATAAATAACCTTTTCTTAGTGGTACAGCTTTAACACTTTGCCATAAAAGAGATAGAGATACTTGCCATAAGGTATCCCGATCGTAGCTCAGCAGCTCTTTCCTCCAGATGTATCCGGCCCACTGCTGCGAGTCTTCATGAGATTGAATCAGCTGCCAATACCATATGGCATTTTCCTTCTGTCGCACTGGAAAAGTAGCTGCCTTCTGTTCAAACCATCCATTTCCATTACCAGCTTTTTTGTGTGATCTAGCCCGGATTACTAGTTGGAGGTATTTTAATTTAGAGACATCCACCTTTGTTGTATCCTGAAGTTTTTGCCATGAGATTAGTACAGCATCCTCCAACAACTCCCCCATCTTTCTATTCCATTGTCTTGAATTACTTTGGCAAGAGAGTCTTGTACGCAAATTGGAGTTTCCGGTGACTTCTATATTGGGGCCAATGTACTGTAATAGGGAATGCGTAGTAGTACTCTTATTTGATGCCACCCCCTACAGGCTGCCAATAGGAATTTTAATTTCACTTTCTTGTAATATTTTGGGGTCGCTGAATTTAAACAAGAAAAACCTAGCTTGGGATTTAAAAACTGATGTTAAGACCTGAAATAATGGTGAAAATACAGGTATGTCGCCCAATTGTTGCCTGAAGATTGTTAGATAGAATGCTCTCTGGTACTGCAAAAGGTCTGGAGACGCTATCCCTCCGTTCTCTTTTCTAGCCCTGAGCTTTTGCCAGGCTATCCAAGAATATTTTTTTGCCCATATGAAACTAGTAAAAATACTTTGCACCTTATCCACTCCTTCTCAAACTCCAGAGGAATGGAATTAAATGAAAAAGTATACTTTGAGAGAATTACCATCTTTAACAAATTTGATTTCCCTAAGAAAGATAGAGGGAGAGCGTCCCGTTTCTGTAATTGTGTCCTAACTTTTGCAGTTACTTTATCAAAATTGGCCTTCGCTATAAGCTCAATTTTCTGTACAACCTCTATGCCCAAATATCTAATGCCTTGCTTAATCTGCTTGCAGCTATAGTGTGTGTTCCGTTGCATAATTTCTGTTTTATCTTTACTCACTGCATAGCCTGATATTTCCCCAAAACTTTTTATGATATCGCAGATGGCTGTTATTGATTCTAGTAGAGGACCCGTAAGAATCATTAAATCATCTGCCTAAAGGCTTATTTTCTTCTCCCATCCATTACATACAAAATGAATTATTTTCTGACAATTGCTTAGCATAATAGCTAGTGGCTTGATGTACATGTCAAAAAGTAATGGGGAGAGGGGGCACCCTTGCCTGGTGCCTCTACCAATTTTAATTTGCGGTGACAGGGTTCCGTTTACCAAAACACGTGCAACTGGGCTATTATATAAAGATTTAATTACTTGTGAAAAATTATCTCCTAGATTGAAACACTGAATTATTACTTGTAAAAAAAACGCTTTCGCTGCGTCGCAGGTCATAATTGTTAGGGTTTGAGGTTTGTAGTGGCCAAATCAATTGCTCCGATTAATTCCTGAGTTAAATCATGAAGGTGTATGCCCTTAATAAAGCCCTTCTGGTCCCCATGAATCAATAGACCGACCACCCTCTCCAATCTCTTTGTGATTAATTGTGTAAAGATTTTGTAGTCTGAGTTGAGTAGGGAGGTCGGTCTATATGACTCACAGAGCCTTGGATCTTTGTTGGGTTTTAGTAGTACGATTATAGTTGCTGCTAGCCATGATACAGGTAAGTCTTGTTTTTACAATGTAAATAGAGTTGAACAGTTCCAATAGAATGGGGGCTAATTCTTCCTTTAAAATAGAGTATATTTCATTAGGTAAAGCATTGGGTCCTGCAGCTTCCCCTTTCTTTACACTTTTAATACCTCTGTAAATTTCCTACATCGTGAAGGGTGCTAATAAGTCATCCCTAAGTTCTTCACTAATACATGGGAGATCTATATCCTGAAAAAAGACTGCTATTCGTTCCGTATCTGGACTTAAATTCTCTGTATAGAGATCTTGAAAAAATTATGAGAATGCTTGTTTCATCCCTCCCTCTTCCGTTTCCCCTAGCCCAGTTTCTGGACATTTAATTTCTTTAATAGTATTCCTAGCTAGGTCTGCCCTTGTTTTCCGTGCTAGGAATTTGCAGCAGCCTTCCCCGTAATCATAGTTCGCAAATTTGCTCGCCTCCCATTTTTGTCTTGTTCTGATCCCTAGGTAGTCAGCCAAATTAGCCTTAGTTTTTGTTAATTCAACTACGTTAGTTGTGTTTCGAGAATCTTCTAAATTCCCCTGCGCTCGTTTTATTGCCTCTTCTAATACGTAAAGTTCTTTCTTTTCCTTTTTCTTATAGGATGTACCAATACCATTTAATGTACCTCTGAGATACGCATTAAACGCATCCCAAACTTTATCTAAAGGTGCAGACCCAAGATTAATACAGAAGAATTAATTTGTGGAATGTTTCAGTGCCCCTACTATTGTTAAGTCGGACAGTAAGGATCTATTCATTGTCCATCTCCTTTCTTCTACGTTATGTCTTATCTCTAAATATAGAGAAACTGCAGAGTGATCGGACAGGTGTTCTGGTATATGCGATACCTTGCCTATTTGTTGACTGATCAAAGTTGAAACTAAAAAAAAGTCTATTCTTGATCTATGGCCGTGTTTTTTATTATGTAAGGTATATCTCCTTGCAGCTTGTTGAGGTTTAACACCCTTTATAGTCCAAATATCTATCAAGACTAAGTCTTGCATTAGTTGCTTTACTATTACCCTCATTTTTGGAACTGCCCCTGCTGACCTCTTAGATGTAGAGTCCTGAATTCGGTCCAAAGGAATATTAAAATCACCCCCCATAACAATAGGAACATACACCTCAAGTAAATGTAAAAATAATGTTTTAAGGGGTGCTGTATCGTCTATATTAGGACCATAGTAACCCACTAAGGCTATCTAAAAACCCTGTACTTTTACCTTTACTATAACCCACCTCCCTAATGGGTCAACCAGTGTTTCTCCTAATAAACTGTGACAATATTTTTTTATCAATATTGCTACCCCTTGTATTGTAACCAATTGAGAGGTATATATATAGTGATCTAGCCAAGGTTGGTATGTTATTATTTCTGGCCATTCCTCTTTTGCCAGATGTGATTCCTGAATAAAAATAATAGCTGAATCACAAAGCCTCAGGTATTCTAAAATTCTTTGTCTTCTAGCTAAGACCCTTAAACCATTGACATTCCATGTCATTATATTCAGGCCACTAAATTTAGATTGTACCGACATTGCCTAAAATAAAACAAACTACACTTTCCTTGGTAGCTTAAAAAACCTAACCTACGGCTGTAACAATTGAGGACTCTATATTTTTTTTCCCAAATGCTCCCCCACCATTTGTGATTGTGCATTTTTTTATGACATTTTATTTTGCTACCTGTGCCCTACCTCACCCGCCCTGGAGAACCCTCCCATTCTTCTTGAGGTATAATGTTACACCTCTTTTTGAGCTTTTCCCTGTCTCAACGGGCTTCTAAAAACAAATTCCTTACTAATGTGGCTATACTTTGATTCTGTCTATAAAGAATCTAACTTCGTTGGGGTCTCGAAAATTATGCATTTTATTATTTAGCATCACTCTTAGAGATGGGGGAAATCTAATTGTTGCTATTGCACCTAAATCCTTTAACTCAGAGATATATTTACCAAGTTCCCATTGGCAATCAAGCGTGGTACCTGATAAATCCGACCTGATACGGTATGACCAGTCATTTTTTTATATGAACCTGCTTTTAGTGCCCATAAGAGTATCCTTTCCTTCAACGTATATGTTCTGAAATTTACCAATATCCTTCTAGCTGACTTACTGCCTGTACGAGCAACGAAGGGGTCACAGTGGACTCTGTGTATATCTTCTTCTACTGAGGTTTGAACAAGGTCACTATTCTGCTCTAAAATAAGCAAAATATTAAAAGCTTTGATGTCGCCCCCTTCTGCCCCTTTGGGAACATTTAAGATTCTGATAGTTTTGCGTCTCGCATTATTTTCAAGAAATTCAATCTTGTCTCTCAATTCTTGTTCATTCTTTTGTAATTTAGTGATTCCCATCTGATTAGAGACAACCTTTGCTGCAAGTTGACCATATGCTTGCTCCATAACCCCGCCCTTACTACTAGGGCGATGATCTTATCTTCCATTGACTCGCATTGCCCTTGGATTTTTTTTTGGTTCTCCTCAGAAACGACGAACCGTTGTTTGATCTCGGCAATTATGGTTAACATTAGTTTCCCCAAATCATGAGGTGATTCCTGTGTCGACTTTGGACCTAATCCAGCACCTCCATCCAGGAGGCTGGGTGGGGCTCTATAGTGGAAGGAAGGCGTTGTTCACTCTGAGCGCTTTGGGGAGACTTTGTAGCAGAACCACTTGTGTCTAACATAGCAGTGCTTTCCAGGCCTGCTAGTAGCTCAAAACTGTTCCTTGTCGGAATTTGGGCAATAATGTCCTCTTGAGGTACAGCTTTTACAGCTAAATTCATTTTCTCACTTGATTCTGGCATTAAAGATGAGAGACTTGTGCTTTGTATTTGTGTTGAAAAACTATTTATATAGTCAGATGATGAATCAAGGGATTGCACTTTAAAATATGACGGTAAAGGGGGCGAAATTTTCACCTTTTTAATTTTCCCTCAGCTCTTGTCTTCTCCTTACTTTTTGTGTTCCCTGTTATTATTTCTTTTATGCAACCTTCTTTTTTAGGTACAGGAGAAGATAACTTCTGCCCATTAGACTCTTTTGATTCTTTGGGTGAGATCACTTGAACCTCTTGTTTTACCCTCTCACACTGACTGCCAACTCTTCTGCAGCCCAAACTCCTCTGTTCCTTAGAGTATATCTATTGACTGCTGAGTCTTTTAAAGCCCTATTTTTTATTTTCCCCTGCCCTGTGTCCTGTCAAGCTAGCGCTTCCTCCTCTTTGTTCTCCTCTTTTTTTGCCACTTCGCCCTTTTTTTCCTAGTATCTTGCTTAATACACCAGCCCCCTTTCCGTCCTCACCCTCCTTTACACCTTTTTGAACTCCCCTCTTCTATCTCCTTACCAAAGTCATGGAGGACTTTGTCCTTCTTGCATAATCATATCCTCTATTTGCTTCAAACTTGCCTGCTTCAAAGTCATGAAACCTGGAAGGATCAATGTGCGGTGAATAGGCTGTTTCTGCCCCCTCATGGAGAGCAGAATGCGTCGACCAAGGCTCTCTGCTGGCATCCTTGTCTGAACCCCCCACAGGAGAAACTGGGACAGGAGCCCGACTCGTGCCACTGTGGTGGGGCTCCTCCTGAGCCGTACTGCTGTTTCCCACCAAACACTCCACAGTGCTGTTGCTCCATCACTGCACGCAATGAAACCGGCAACTTGTTGTTGATCGCGGTCGATTGCGGTGGTACGCGGGGCATTTGAGATGCTGAATTATTGGAGAAAACCCAGCCAAAACACCCCCTTGGAGGCTCGGAAACCCTCAGCTTACCCTCTCAACCACCGCAGACCCTACTATCGAGCCACAACACGTAATATGCCCGTCCGACAGAGGAAAAAGCTCCCGACCGCTTCTAATCAGCGCCTGCCATGTTCCCCCCACTATTGTTTCTTATAGATTTTGAGTGTTTGATAGTAGTCCCCCAAAAAATATTCAGTCTCATTTTCCAATGCATGAGGTCCACCCGATATACTATCCAGAAATACCTGAGTTAACAGATCAGCACAGTAATGTCACCAGAGCAACCATAGCTGCACGTTTTCAGGAGCAATGGGTCTGTACTCCATGGAAAAGGAACAAGGTTTTGACCCTTAAGGCTACCCTGCCTGAAACTAGGAAAAATCAAACAGTTAATTATAAGGAATTAACAGAGGCTGCTTCTTCTACTGTAATGACTCTTGCCGATATTTACATTTTTTTGGGTGTTCTTGTTCCGGTTGATATCTAGCAGCAGGTGCATACTGAAGATCATGTTGCAGATTTGGGTGGTTATGTTATGTTATGTTATGTTATATGGATATTTATTGCGCGCACAACTACTCAAGAGTATCCTGGCGCGAAGCATAACCACAGAGAAGTCAAGAGCTGAACAGCAGAGCAAAACAACTTTAATAGGCTATGTTAAAAAGATGGGTCTTAAGGAGTTTCTTAAAGCAACCAAGGTCTCTAGTGTCCCTAAGAGTGAATGGGAGGGAATTCCAGAGGGCAGCGGCTTTGACCGAAAAGGATTGACCGCCCAATCTGGTTCGCCGGAAGCGGGGAACTACCATCCTTCGTTGGGAAGCCGACCTTAGGTGGCGGCTTGGGACATGGAAAGTAACTCTTTTCTTGAGGTAGGCAGGACCAGTATCGTGAAGGGCTCGATGCGTGAGTACCAGGGCCTTGAATTGGACTCTTTGGGCCACCGGCAGCCAGTGAAGAGTAGCCAGTTGATGTCTTATGCTGTTTCTTCTAGAAATACCCAGCAGGAGTCTTGCGGCAGCATTCTGGATAAGCTGAAGTTTATTAACCAGAAAGGAAGGGGAGCCCAGATACAAAGCGTTAGCGTAGTCTAAGCGGGACAATATGAGGGCCCTAGCGACCGTTTCTTTAGCTGGCTGGGGTAAGAGAGGAAAGAATCTACTCAGAGATCTGAGGGTCCCGAAGCAGGCACCCGTCAATCGCTTGATCTGCTCTGCGAACCTCAGATCTTCGTTAAACCATATGCCCAGATTCTTGGCTGGGCCACCTTCAGAGAGGGGACGGGGAAAATCAGGTGGCCAAATTAATTCAGTGAATTGGCTTGGAAATTGGCCGTATAGTAAAATCTCTGATTTTCCCTCATTGCATTTAAGTTTGGCATGAGCTAACCAGGTGAAAACGGCAGCCAGGCATTTTAGTGCGACATCAGTTTCTAATGTCGTGTTGCCCCATGTAAACAGGAGCTGGGTGTCATCGGCATAGGCCATAATTTTTGCACCCAGCTCCTCGGCCAGGTAGATCAGCGGGGTCACATAGATGTTAAAAAGAAGTGGGCTCAAAGTAGAGCCCTGTGGGACCCCTGTCTGAACAGACCTGGCCGAAGAAGAGTACGGGGGCATCCAGACTTGTTGATAGCGGGAGTCCAGGTGGTAAATGGAATGCAATAAAAGGATGGGAACAGGAAAGTAAGCCAGGAGATAAGCCCCATGCCAAGATACTTGCTTTGCCCAGTCGTATTATTATGTACATGCACACTCTTATTCCACCTAGGAAGGTAAGTTGTGCTAGGTTGATAGCTTTTAGGCAGAAATAGGATGAGAGTGTATCAGATTTCTTTACTTAGTTTGAAGATACATTTTTAGATAGTGGGCAGGATATGTCCACCAACAGAGGATTTGGTTTCATCGTTGATAGCTTTGTTACTAATATTCTTCCAGAAATAATGACCTTCTTTATTTTGAATATGGTTCAATACTATATACATAAAGATTTAAAGACGAAGGTGTTGTTGCAGCAAGCGTTTAGGGGGTAATTATAGGGGACGAGGTGGTTCTTCTAGACAGCTTCCACATATCAGCAGGAAGCCTTCAACCACACCTTTAGGGCCAAATCATTTTGCGTACTATAAGGAGGAAGGTCATTGGCATAGCCAGTACCCTGTTCTTTTACAGAAGGTTGCAGCTCCTAGAGGGCGAGGTTCTGGAGGAAGATGTCATTGGACCGAGAGAGCTCAGAGTGCTGCAATTTCATTCGTTCTGATAACAATTACTTTGATGACCCTCGCGATGGACAGTACTATAATGATGATTATGATATTGATGAGGTTACAGGGATTTCTTATGTCTAGGACAGCCAGAGAGATGGAGAGGGATCAGTTCAGATACCTGTGATCAATGTGGTCCTTATGCCACAGCGGATTTGCAAGACTTGAATAAGGAATGTTTAATGGACACAGGTGCGACAAAATGTTCTGTTTCTCGACATATGGTACCTGGGGCACCTCTGTCTGGCCATAATAAAGTTTTGGTAGGTTTTTCAGGAGTACTGATTGTAAGCCCCATTTCACGACCCCTTGGATTGACTGTTGGTCTGTTCATTGTGTGTGTTTTTGTTGACATCTAATTGCGGTGAAAATTTGATGGGTTTGGATTTGTTGAAGAATTTGCATTCTCTGGCAGGTGTCTATAATAAAATGGGTCCAGATCTACATGCAAAACAGTTTTGTACCAGGGTGCGCCTCTTCCAGCTGAATTTACCGACGTCCCACCTTCTCTATGGGTAAGAGGTGGCACGAATGTAGGGCTGTTGCATATACCACCAGTTTCGATACAGGTTAAAGATCATGCTATTTTGCCTCCCATTCCTCAGTATAAAGTACCTCAGGCAGGAGAAAGGGCCCTTTTCTAGATTATTCAAGATTTGGTACAAAAGGGAGTAGTTAAAGAGACATCTGCTAATATTTGTAATAGCCCTATTTTTCTGATTCTTAAAAGGACACCCTCAGGCTCATCTAATGGCCATGGTGATGTTTACAGTTTTTTTATTGATTTGCATGAGGTTAATAAGATTGTAGTTCCCCAGTTTCCAGTGGTCCCTTTTATCACTACGCTATTGATCATGATACTGCTAAATTCTATTGTTATTGATTTAAAAAATGCATTCTTTGGCATTCCTATTTATCCAGACAGTAGATATCTGTTTGGGTTCAGACTGGCCAGTGAAGCTTTAGATTCTGTTGTGCTCCTCAAGGCTTTTCAGATAGTCCGAGTATTTACAGTCAAGCATTAAAAACTCTGATGGGTTCCCTCTTGCTTCCCTCAGGTAATGTTTTAGTGCAGTATGTTGATGACTTACCTATTGTTTCTGATACAGAACAAGGTTGCAGGGATAGTACATTAAAATAGTTGTATTTAGCCCATCGTGGATATAAAGTTTCTCTTTCTAAATGTTAGTATTGTTGACAGGTGGTTACCTATTTAGGTCACCTACTGTTAAAGGAGGGTTGGTGGTGACCACTGAGCGCATTACCACCATTGTTAAAATGCCCATTCCACAAACTCAAAAAGATGTGTGCGCTTTTATAGATATCGCTTACTACTGTCGCCAGTGGATACCTAACTATTCACTACTAATCAAACCTTTGCTTGCATTAACAACAAAAGACGTGGATGAGCCTTTGCCTTGGATGCTTGTATGTCAGCAGTCCTTTGAGCAATTAAAAATTGAGCTTTGTTCGGCACCAGTGCTCGGCACACCTAACTACAGCAAATCGTTTGTGTTCAATGTTCATGAGATGTATGGTTGCTCAGTCTCTGACCTAACAAGGCAATTTGGGGATAAACAGATGCCTTTTGCTTATTTCTTCTGCGATGCTTCGCCGACCCTAATACCACACTCAGAGGCACCCTCCTCTACAGGCCACCTGGACCCGTGCACAATTCAGAGAAGTTATCACGGACTTTATCACCCCACACGCCCTCCCCTCCGAGGATTACATTCTTCTGGGAGACCTCAACTTTCACCTGGAAAAGAGCAATGACAGCAACGCCACCTCCCTTCTGGACAATCTCACCAACCTCGGACTCAAACAACTTGTCACTACGTCCACCCACATCGCAGGTCACACGCTCAACCCTATCTTCACCTCCAGCAAACATGTCTCCTTCAGTCACACCACAGCTCTTCATTGGACGGACCACAGCTGCGTACACTTTATCTACAATAAGACCATAACTCACAACCACCCTCAACCTACTTTGCGTAGAAACTGGAACAAAATCAGCATTAACCAGATTTCCTCATCGCTTCTTCAAAACCCCCCTGCCCACTCCTCAAACCCCGACCAAGCAGCCACTAACCTCACCCAATGGCTATCCAACAGCGCCGACATCCTAGCACTGTTGAAAAAACGTCAAATCAACCTAGGTAGCAATTACGCCTCCTGGTTCAACGATGATCTTAAGAAATCGAAAAAACTCTGTCGCACCCTCGAGAAGGCCTGGAAAAAAGACCCTAACACCAGCACCAGAGACGCCTTCAAAAACGCCACCCGCATACACCATCAACTAATCCGGTCCGCCAAGAAAGCCGCATTCAAAGACTGACTTGACAACAACGCCCACAACAGCAAGGAATTATTCAACATCATCAAAGAATTTACCAACCCCTCTGCCAACTCCAACGACATCACCTCCTCTCAAGCCCTCTGCGACTCCCTAGCTTCGTTCTTCCACAACAAAATCGCGGACATCCACAACAGCTTCGACAACCGACCCGGAGTCCAACCCCCCCAACCATCCGCTGGACCTTCACCCCCCTTGAACATCCTTAATGGCTGGAACCCTATCTCCACTGAGGACACCATCCGCCTGATGAACTCCATCCTTTCAGGATCCCCCACAGACCCATGCCCTCACCACATCTTCAACAAAGCAGACTCCATCATAGCACCGCACCTCCGAGACGTCATCAACGGCTCCCTCAACTCCGCCACCTTCCCGGAAAGCTGGAAACACGCTGAACTCAGCGCCCTTATGAAAAAACCCACAGCGGACCCCACCAAACTCAAAAACTACCGTCCCATCTCGCTCCTTCCATTCCCGGCCAAAGTCATCGAGAAAGCTGTCAACAACCAGCTCGCTGCCTTCCTCGAAGCCAACAAATCCCTCGACTCCTCACAGTCCGGCTTCCGAGCAAAACACAGCACGGAGACCGCCCTCATCGCAGCAACAGACGACATTCGAGCTCTACTGGACAATGGAGACACAGTCGCCCTCATCCTCCTCGACCTTTCCGCAGCCTTCAACACAGTCTGCCATAGCACTCTTCTACATCGCCTCAGAAACATCGGAATCCAAGGAAAAGCACTAGAATGGATCACCTCGTTCCTCACCGGAAGAACCCAGAGAGTCCGCCTCCCACCATTCAAGTCAGAGGCCACTGAAGTCATCTGTGGCGTGCCACAAGGATCTTCACTCAGCCCCACCCTCTTCAACGTATACATGAGCCCCCTCGCGACCATCGCACTCCAACACAACCTCAACATCATCTCCTACGCTGACGACACTCAACTAATCCTCTCACTCACCAAAGACCCTAACACCGCCAAAACCAACTTACATGAAGGAATGAAAGAAGTGGCCGAATGGATGAAGCACAGCCGTCTGAAACTAAACTCAGACAAAACAGAAGTCCTTATCCTAGGTAACTCCCCCTCCTCCTGGGATGACTCTTGGTGGCCAGAGGCCCTTGGAAAAGCACCCATCCCGATGGACCACGCACGGAACCTGGGCGTCATCCTCGACTCCTCACTCTCTATGAACAGACAAGTCAACGCCGTTTCATCATCTTGCTTTAACATTCTCCGCATGCTCAAAAAAACATTTCACTGGATCCCCACCAAAACCAGAAAAACGGTCACCCATGCAATGGTTGCAAGCCGCCTGAACTACGGAAACACCCTTTACGCCGGTATCACCGCAAAACTCCAGAAAAAACTCCAACGCATCCAGAACGCATCAGCCAGACTCATACTAGACATCCCGCGTAAAGACCACATCTCTAGTCACCTGAAAAACCTCCACTGGCTTCCCGTCAATAAGAGGATCACTTTCCGCCTCCTAACCCACGCACACAAAGCACTGTACGAACTTGGTCCCGAATGCCTCAACACACGACTTTCCTTCTACACCCCCTCCCGCCAGCTTCGTTCCTCCAACCAAGCCCTTGCTACCGTACCTCGCATCAACAAAACTACCATGGGAGGCAGATCCTTCTCCTACCTCGCAGCTAAAACTTGGAACTCACTCCCCACTCACCTTCGCCTCACTCAGAACCACCTAGCATTCAGAAAGCAACTTAAAACTTGGATTTTCGACAAATAATTCCCCACCCTCTTCAAGCGCCTTGAGACCCTACGGGTATGTAGTGCGCTATGTAAATTTCTGACTTGACTTGACTTGACCTGTCACAAGAGCCTTCCGGAGCTGTCTGACAGCAGTCACAGCTGTGGCCACTTCAATCAGACAATCAGCTGGACTCGTACTTGATACTGTTCTCACAGTTATGTTACTCCAGGTTGTGGATACACTCCTGAATAAGACGAAGACACAGTACCTCACCAGTGCACGTCGTACTGATTATGAATTGACATTGATTTCTAAACAAATTACGATCAAAAGAAGTGGCACTCTGAATCCAGCCATGATACTACCCCTCTCGTTTGAGAATGATGCAGTTGAAAAACATAATTGTATCTTCTGGACGGAAGAATAGACAAAAGGAAGGATAGACCTGACTTATGTTCCCTTATCTGACCTATAAGGGGAAGTATATGGTAATGGCTCTTGTCTTAAATTACTAGATGGCACCATGACTGCAGCTTATGCTATCACTACATTACGCATGGTAGTAGAGACATTATGGGTCCCTTATCAATCGGCTCAAGCTGCTAAGCTTGCTGCCCTTATTTGAGCTTGTGAATTGAGTGAAGGACTGGTTGTCAACATTTATACTGACAGCCAGTATGCATTTGGGGTTGCATATAATTTTGGGTGGCTCTGGGCTGAGAGAGGGTTGCTTCCTTCTCATGGCACCAAGATTCAGCATGGATACCTCATATTGAGGCTTTTGTCCACTTTAAAGCCCCCAAGAAATTGACAATAATTAAGTGTAGCGCCCACAGGAAGGTTATTGATGATGTGGGTAGAGGAAATGCTTTTGCTGATCAAACAGCTAAGAAAATGGCCCGCACAAAGGTGAAAAGAATCTTTGTAGCAGGTCCAGATAGGTGGGTTCCTGAGGTTGTCATGTTTGAAGATACCATTGAAAGTGAAAAGGAGATACAAAGTGAAGCCACAATAGAAGAAATAGTGAAATGGCAGGAAAGTACAGCACAATTGAATGAGGAAGGGTGCTGGATTGAGAATCAGAGAAACAGAGACGGATGTTGCTAGATGCTTATGTTCTCCTGTGGTTACTATGGCACATTGTCCAGCTCAAATTAGTGCAAAGGGCATTTTTAAATTGTTAGCCCCTATATGGCAGAATGACAATATCTCCAGGACAGCTGTGCATTTAGTAAAGTATTGTATGGTCTGCATGATGCATAATCCATGAAAGGGTACCCCGACACCACCTGGTAATTTTGCACCACCCACTTTTCCTTTTGAAGTCCTTCAAATGGACTATATTTAACTTGAGAGATGAAACAATCTTAAGTATGTTTTGGTGGCTGTTAGTGCATTCAGTAAATGGTTTGAGCCTTACCCACTAAAGATAACACAGCCATTACGACTGCAAAGGTACTCCTAAAGGAGTGTTTTCCTTGTTGCTGCTTGCCCCAAATTATTTGGAGTGATAATGAAAGTCATTTTAATGCAAAAGTGATTACATTGATTTATGAAGGTCTGCATGTAAAACAGAAATTTCATGCTGCCAATGATCCAACAACCATCAAGCAACAGCACTGGACCACTTCATTCCAACCTTTAGAGGTAACCCTCCATGACTCTCACCCCTTCTGTCCCTCCTGGGTCCCCTCCCACTCAGTGTCTGATACCCTTATCTGTCTCTTAGGCCGTTAATCCATGACCCCACTGAATCCCGGCTGGCTAACGCTTCCCTGCCACACTATCATTGGTAAGTTCCCGCACATTACTTTACCACTGTCAGCAGAGCCACTCATTTACAGAAATTCAGAGTGTTTACGCGCATAATCGGTTTGCCGCCTTTCTGACATCCCCACAAAATCATAAATTGAAATACCTTTAACCATCTCCACTTTCTCACTGAACTTTTATTACACATAATCACCTCAGTCCACTTGAGAACTTTCACTGTGCACAGTCCAGGAACCTGATTATCTTTTAAATTCACATTGTCTTATGCACAACGCTGTTAAAGGATTGTCGTTTCCACCCTGAAAACTCCTCTTCTTTGACTGTCTTTTTCCCACTCTCTCAATTGCTTTACAGGCGTTATGTTCTTCAGGCATGCATTAATTTTGTCCTGAGGATGAGCCCAATTTCGTTGCAAAGGGATCGAAATGTTGTTGATTAGCTTGAACACCGTGCACACAATTTTAATTGATATTTAAGCGTAACAGTTGTTGTTTTCATTCTGCTTGTTTAATTGTTCACATTGCAAACACGCTCTTCCTGCCCTACCTGAATGTTTTGCTTTCTTCATTGTTTGTGTTCTGTAATGGGTTGGACGCAGGATTGTGTCCCGCTTTATTTGTTCTTTCAGATCTTTAATTTGTTATTCATTAAATCTCGCTGTCCGACTGGACAGTAGTAATAGAGTACTGACTCTAGTCTATATTAATTGCTTATTTATATCAGATTCTCACCAAGAACCACTGTTCATATAAATTGCCATTCATCCACAGTCAGCGGGTTTGGTTGAGAAGTACAATGGTACTATCTAATTGAAACTGGCAAAAATTCAGGAGACAACAGGGTTTAAGTGGCCAGATGCTTTACCGATAGCTCTTTAGTCAACAAAAACAACAGCACATTCTAGCACAGGATTGTGTCCTTAGTTACGAGGTCATGTTCGGGGACCCGGCAAATGTCTGGGGCAGCCCGCATCCTCGTAAGTTCTCTGTTATTGAGTAGCCTGTGTTGCTTGATTATCTTGGCCAGTTAACAGAAAGTGTATGTACTATTCACCAACAGGTGCAGGACTCCCTACTTTCTACACCAGAGGGACCTTGTCACAATATCCAGCCTGACTACTTTGTTTTAGTAGGGTAACATTCACATGTAGAAAAGTTTGGAGCCACGCTGGAAAAGTCCTGAGCAGGTTTTGTTGTTGACACGTACTGCTGTGAAGGTTGCTTGCCACAAGAAGTGGGTCAACGCAACCCACTGTCGCAGGATTCCATTGCCATTACCATACAACCAGTGGATCAAAGACAGAATTGGGGACACAGAGTGTGAACAAGTGCTTAGGTTTGTCCCTTACAGCGATGTCCAGTTAACGTGGATGCAAACGGCTACAGAGAATGAGAATGCTCTAAATGAGGCTGTTAACCCAGAAATACAAGCTATCCCAGAGCCTTTGTTTACTGATCACACGGTGCCTGGGGCTACCAGGTACAATTTGCGCCCTCGGCTGAGGGATACTGAGTCTAAGGAGAAAAAATATTAGGGATGGACTGTGTAAGATAGGTAGTACTGAGTTACTGTACTAACAGCATTAATAGAAATTAGTTGAGAATTTCCTATTTACTTTATTTTATTTGTTCGAACATTAGTTAGGGAAGACCGAAGTTTAACTTGATGGTATACCATCTAGATCGACGTGGGATACGTTAAAAGAGCTTCGGGTAGAGCAAGCTCCACCATTGGTGCTCAAGGGCACCAACTGGTGTCTACCTGAAAAATAAAAACAACATGTATGGTTCTGTTAGTTTTGCTGATAGTAATGTTGTGTAGGGTGTCATGGGTTTTGGAAATTGATCACAATGTGCCTTTACGCAGCATTGGTAAGGTTATGTCCCCGAAAAGAAACAAAAGGACAGCCCGAGTAATTTACTTATAGACACACACAAGAGATTCTTCAGAGAAGGGACAGCTTGTTACCCTACTGAATCCATCACCAGTTTATGGACCGCATATCCGTTGTCACTTGTCAATTATACTTATACTCGGCCCCCCCAATTTACTGAAGTAAAAGGAGTGTTTGGTTTTGGTTATCCGGTGCCCTGTCTGTATTATAGAAAGACACTAGGGGTGGATTATCCAGGCTGTGATAACAACACCTATTGTGATAATTTTTATATGGCGAAACATAGTGTCACATTGGTGGGTTGGCATTACAAAGAACTGATAGTCATCCAGGAGGCTGGTTATTATCTTGCTTGCTCCACCATTCTGAATAGCACTGACACTTATTTGTGTATCAATTGTTCTGGAATAGTTCTGTACAGAAATATGATGTCTTTGGTGAATGACAAAGATCTGAGTACTTTTGAAATGAACACTAGATATGCTGCAGTAGATTATGAAGGACCAATTTATGCTTACCTGGGGTGTTACTTTTTGTCTAACGGTGCATATTCCAATGTCCATAATGGTACAGTTGATGTAGCTCTTGGAATAGTATTACCTTTGGGTGTACCCTGTAAATATGCTAAGCCTAATGTACGCTGAGTTAAACAGATTTTACCCAAATAATTCTGTGAATGAGTAACAGACATAGAGGTCAATAATAATTGCAATGGGATCACTTTTGGATGCATTCTTTCTTCCATATTTACATTTGGTGCCACTCCCATGGCCAGGGGCAAGAAAGTCTGAAAATATTTTGGATGTAAGCTGCAAATTCTGTCTAATACCACAGTAGCAGCTTTGCGTGACATCACCCCTCAGTTGGAGAGTGTGCAAATCTATTTAGAGCAAGCCGGATATGCAGTGGACTTTGTTTTAGCTGAGAGTGGTGGTGGATGCGCGGTAGTGGGAGACCAGTGTTTAGTCGGGATCAAGAATACGGAAAATAATATTACCTAGCACATTCTAGACATCCTCGAGAATATCTAGGGAATGGAAAGTGGAAATTGTAGTTGGTCTCTTTTGGTAGCTGGAGCTGGATTCTTGAAAAAGTGATTTACCTGATTGTGATATCAATGTTTTACTGTGCTCTTGTTCAGTGCCTTCACTTCTGTTTCTCCTATTGCACCAGTGTTCTTACCCCTAAAAGAAAAATATCGATTCATGAAAACAAAGCTGCAATTATGGTACAGAAAGAAATTGGGTATCTCATGAATATAGACAAAGGCATTTTAGAGAATTCTTCCCTCCTTACTGTTTAATTTCCTGATGTTGAAAATATTGAGTGCTCATAATTGTTATTAATGCAATTTTTATTATCGTTTGCAGATCTATTTTTCCTTGTTGCTGTGAGACAATTGTTTAACTCATGCTAAAAGGAGTGTCTGTTAAAATAGAAATGTTTATGTTTACGTATTGCCCTATATAAGTAAGGATTTGCTGCACCATTTTCTTTGCAGGCGTCATTTTAAGCTGTTCGAAACTGATCCAATTCAATTCCGAGATATGCCCTCCAGTAACTTTCAATTCTTCCTTTGTGTCCCGCTTAAGTAATAAGCATACTGTTCATTTTAGCACATTGCTTTCTCACTAGATAGAGGCCTTCTACCCCTTGTCTGGTGGCAGGCTTCTGATGTTATGAACTTGGATTACGTTACTTTGTATAAAATAGGAGTGCTGAAAGAATTTTTTTGTATTTTACTCTTTTGGCTGCACCTGCTTGGAAAATTCCTCTGTCGGCGTGTTTTAGCCCAGTTACAAAACATTCATAATGTATGTTTATGCTTGTCGATGTCAGTCCTCTCTGCAGCACCCCTAGCAACTGGGCTGATAGGGCTCTGCTCTGAGTGTATACTAATAACAGCATTGGATTGTATTCTCTACTGTCCGACCGACTCTTCATTTGGTACAGAAGGGCAGTAGTGACCTGGGTGACCCTACACGGGCCACTTCCTTCATGCGCTCGACTGCCTAAGCAGGATTTGTGCAATCAACATTTGTGAGTTCAGTGACACTGGGTTTATACATTGCAAATTAAAAGCAGAAAGTAAGGAAAAGTCACTAATGGTAGAAAACATGAAAAAAGTGTCATGTAGTGTGCATGTTTTATTAGAAGTATTTGTTTTCTGCTGCACTTTATTGGATGTCAATAGTATACGATTTGCTTTTAAAATTATTTCACAAACCTCGCCTATATTTACTTTTCACAGTTATTTGATTTACTCCTGTTAAGTATAGAAGCTTGTGAAGAATGGCTACACGAAGGAAAGGCATGTTTAATGTAGAAATGTGTCAAGGCCAGTATTGGTGAGCTGCGTGAGAAGGGAAAGTGTTCATCTATTTCCCACTGTCTGTCATTGTGATTTGATCGTTTGTTTTGCTGCACCTCCATTGAATGCATGCATGCAGAGACGCGGGACAAGAAATCATCGTTTAAATATCCCTTCTCAACAGTAAGGGCACCATGTTATTTTATGAATGATGCCCATTATGAAATGCACAGGCTTTAAAAACAGAAGTTTTCAAGCAAGTTTCAGTCTGGAAAAGCTCATGCATTTAATTTTGGTTGGGGGTTCGCTGTGGGAAATGGCTACTGTGAGAGAGCCTAGCATGGAACGTTGCTCAGGGGGCCATGGCAGGTCACTGGGTGCCTGTGGATAGGGGCCGACTGAAGCAGAGGAAGCAAACGGTGCAGGGGCTGCTGGTAGTGAGGCAGGACACACCCAATGCCGGGCATACTTTACTATTTGAGCCTTTATGTATTTCCCATGTTAAATGGTGTAAATATACAAAATAGAGATGTTTTACCTGTAAATTCTCAGCTGTCACCACCCAGGAATCCTCCCAAGAGCGTAGACTGTGCCTGCAAGCAGTACACACTTCAACCGTCGGCCCCAGTGTGGCGCTCCCGGGCAAACTCTGCCTGCCACAGGAGGCAATACCTGTGCAAGATAGTGTGAGGTCTAATAACAATTGACATGTCTTGGCCAGTGCTGTTCCACAAACAGATGTCTAGAGTAAATGCACTCTTGCTACATGCTGTAGTGGTCTCTGGAATGGTGCTAAGAAGCCAAATTTACCAAAGTGCAGGTAGACTGCACAAACTTGTCAAATGTGGCCCATTCTTGCACTCTCTCTTACATGCAGGGCAGGAAGCTACCGAGTTGCATAACGCTGCGTTATCTATATTTTATACAAACAGGCCCCCTAGAGAATTCCAATGTTGTGTGAACAAACTATTTGTATACATTTATGGCCATATGAAAAGCAACAACAGTACAACTTAGCCATATCCATGTGTGCTCGAAAGTTAAGAAAAATACTGTCTGAATGTTACAGTAACCACTTATGTCATAATCAATCATGGAGTCCTCTCAACATATGCCTATTTCTTTACAGAGGGACAAACAACACATCCTACATAGCAGCCTGTCAGTAATGCCCAAACTATTGAGAAAGCCATATTGTGCCTCATGGATGAAGACACTTTCAACAGCTCCTAGGCAGTTTTGACAATTCTCTCCCCAAACTGGCTAGGAAATATCTCCAGATAGGAAAGGTCTCCAGATGAACCAACACACACTAGACATCAACCAATGAGATCACAGCTGAGGGCTTTGAGGATCCCCAAGAGGCTTTTCAATCACGAGTGGTACGAATCCAGCAGCAGATGGCTGATTATGTCCTGTTAGTTGTTAGGTTTGAGAAACCCTGTTCTCATTATATACATATTTTATGCCATAGTAGGTTAGCAGTGTGCAGCTAAATGACATCTCATGCATATTTACGTAATGCAACCCACTGAGTTATCCCTGTAATGCTTTAGCCTTACTTAGCATGCGTGACTCCATTTTGTAATTTGCAATCCCTATTAGGCTACGTCTGAACTAGGCCCTGTTTTTCATTTTGGGTGCCTCAGCCGAAGTCTGTATATAGTCATTATTTTCTCTTCTGTTCAAGGTCGCCTTCTGATTTACTAATGAATAGGCCATTTCACATTTGCATACCCATCCATGTGTGTAGCTCTGCTCCCACATTAGTAGACACTGGGACCCGGCACAGCAACCTTGAAAGTATGATAGTGTGTACCCATCTAGCAGATGGTAGCTCATCCATCAGTGCCTCCTTTGTTCACGTTCAGCCTAAGCCGGTAATTTTCCACTGGGGGTGTGGTTGGTAGTTTATGAAGGTATGGTTACGTGTTGCAGGATGTTGGGGGGGAGTCCCTCTGCAAAAATCTTAGGGTGCAGGTCAGATTGGACTCATATGTAGAGAATTGCTTATAAACGTCTTTTTCTATTCTCTACTGTCTGACCGACTCCTCATTTCTGGGGAAGGCATATTAGGTGGTTCTCAGTACCACTTCCTTCATAGGTATGGAGATTATAGTGGGTACTCTTAAAGGAGTCTGTAGGTGTCTTAGCCCCCATAAGGGGTTGACAAGGGCTATCACAGACATACACTATTGACCCAATGAGATTGATGACGCCCTAGATGACATTTTTGATGTCATGATGCAGAAGAGGTACAAAAGGGGGTGGTAATGGACGGAGCATCTGAATCAATCAAACACTCACACCCAGTCAAAAGATCTGGGTTTAATCCATCACCGTTCTTTAGCCCACTCTGCCACCCCAGTTCATACTCAGACGTGAGTCCCAGGCTCTCCACACCACTGGAGTCAAGCTATCCAGGCTGATGAAGGCTGATAGCCAGAAACCGGTCCTTGGATGCTTGATTACGGTCTGGGAAAGACATGGCTTGGTAGTTCGGACTGGACTGTTCCCATGAGGCACAGGGTCAGAGCTGATTTGCATATAGCCAGTGTCTAACCCAGGGTGGTGTGGAGTGCAAAAAAACGATGGATTTAAGCCCTGATCCTTATACTGAGGTGAATGTATGACATTGTTCTACATTCTGTCCATCAACTGTGTTTTTTGCAATTTTCACCCCGAGTGTGCTGGGTATACTCAGACGTGTGTCCCAGGCTCTCCACACCACTGGAGTCAAGCTATCCAGGCTGATGAAGGCTGATAGCCAGAAACCGGTCCTTGGATGCTTGATTCCGGTCTGGGAAAGACATGGCCTGGTAGTTCGGACTGGACTGTTCCCATGAGGCACAGAGTCAGAGCTGATTTGCATATAGCCAGTGTCTAACCCAGGGTGGTGTGGGGTGCAAAAAAATGATGATTTAGGCCCAGATCCTTGTACTGAGGTTAATGTATGACATTGTTCTACATTCTGTCCATCAACTGTGTTTTTTGCAATTTTCACCCCAAGTGTGCTGGGTATACTCAGACGTGAGTCCCAGGCTCTCCACACCACTGGAGTCAAGCTATCCAGGCTGATGAAGGCTGATAGCCAGAAACCGGTCCTTGGATGCTTGATTCCGGTCTGGGAAAGACATGGCTTGGTAGTTCCGACTGGACTGTTCCCATGAGGCACAGGGTCAGAGCTGATTTGCATATAGCCAGTGTCTAACCCAGGGTGGTGTGGAGTGCAAAAAAACAATGGATTTAGGCCCAGATCCTTGTACTGAGGTGAATGTATGACATTGTTCTACATTCTGTCCATCAACTGTGTTTTTTGCAATTTTCACCCCGAGTGTGCTGGGTATACTCAGACGTGAGTCCCAGGCTCTCCACACCACTGGAGTCAAGCTATCCAGGCTGATGAAGGCTGATAGCCAGAAACCGGTCCTTGGATGTTTGATTCCGGTCTGGGAAAGACATGGCTTGGTAGTTCGGACTGGACTGTTTCCATGAGGCAAAGGATCAGAGCTGATTTGCATATAGCCAGTGTCTAACCCAGGGTGGTATGGAGTGCAAAAAAACGATGGATTTAGGCCCAGATCCTTGTACTGAGGTGAATGTATGACATTGTTCTACATTCTGTCCAAAAACTGTGTTTTTTGCAATGTTCACCCCGAGAGTGCTGGGTATACTCAGACGTGAGTTCCAGGCTCTCCACACCACTGGAGTCTAGCTATCCCGGCTGATGAAGGCTGATAGCCAGAAACCTGTCCTTGGATGCTTGATTCCGATCTCGGAAAGACATGGCTTGGTAGTTCGGACTGGACTGTTCCCATGAGGCACAGGGTCAGAGCTGATTTGCATATAGCCAGTGTCTAACCCAGGGTGGTGTGGAGTGCAAAAAAACGATGGATTTAGGCCCAGATCCTTGTACTGAGGTGAATGTATGACATTGTTCTACATTCTGTCCATCAACTGTGTTTTTTGCAATTTTCACCCCGAGTGTGCTGGGTATTCTCAGACGTGAGTCCCAGGCTCTCCACACCACTGGAGTCAAGCTATCCAGGCTGATGAAAGCTGATAGCCAGAAACCGGTCCTTGGATGCTTGATTCCGGTCTGGGAAAGACATGGCTTGGTAGTTCGGACTGGACTGTTCCCATGAGGCACAGGGTCAGAGCTGATTTGCATATAGCCAGTGTCTAACCCAGGGTGGTGTGGAGTGCAAAAAAACAATGGATTTAGGCCCAGATCCTTGTACTTGGGTGAATGTATGACATTGTTCTACATTCTGTCCATCAACTGTGTTTTTTGCAATTTTCACCCCGAGTGTGCTGGGTATACTCAGACGTGAGTCCCAGGCTCTCCACACCACTGGAGTCAAGCTATCCAGGCTGATGAAGGCTGATAGCCAGAAACCGGTCCTCGGATGCTTGATTCCGGTCTGGGAAAGACATGGCTTGGTAATTCGGACTGTACTGTTCCCATGAGGCACAGGGTCAGAGCTGATTTGCATATAGCCAGTGTCTAACCCAGGGTGGTGTGGAGTGCAAAAAAACGATTGATTTAGGCCCAGATCCTTGTACTGAGGTGAATGTATGACATTGTTCGACATTCTGTTCATCAACTGTGTTTTTTGAAATGATGCAGAAGAAGCAACAACTTCAGTCTTCTACATGTGACACCAGTGAAGTTGTCAGGCACCTGAGGACCATTAATACACCTGGCCAGTCTCTGGAGGCCAAGATAGACTCTTTCATAGCAACAAGTGCCCCCAAAACATTGTTGCTTTGTTGGTAATACACCAAACCCTTGTCAGAGACCACATACTGCCTTACTGTCACTCACAAATGTTGGTGGGAACATGTGATTGGCATTACCTGCCTCTGATGTGTGTGTGCATGAGACCAGCAACATCTCTCAGCTCCTCACATTTAAACACCATGACTTCCAGGGGAGGCAGAACATGCATCAGAGAAGGAAGATAAGTTCACCAGTGTTCAACAAAGAACATCCTGATAAACATTTATGAATGCCTCCTGGCTAGTTTTCCTATCTATCCTATGTATGATATCATACCATCTTCTTAGTCTTTGTAAGTCAGGACAGTACTCTTTGTGCTATACTTGATTGTGCCCACTGCCGCTCCGAAATGCAATACCACACTAGATAATGGCGATGTTTTCCTCCTCATTGATCTCACTAAACACATGTAAATCTGTTGTAACGTGTATAAAGTAATGTATTGTAATGTGAGGATAGGAACTTCTGGAAGAAAATTGTAATTAATTTATGAAGGCATATTGATATTTGCAGGGTTGTTCCTCCAAGGTCTACAAAGATATTGCGACTATTACCCCCAATGTCTATTTTGTTAAGCTGAAGAAAAGGAGGGGAGGAGTCAAGATGGCGGGCTGACTCCGCCGAGTGAAGGACGCTACATGGTGCTGCTCTGCCAGAGAATCGTTTGTGCAGTGATACGGATAAACGTTTTCTCAGACCATAATGATAATTTGAAGCCAGCGAGGTCGAGCTGTGAATTCCTGCAAAACAACTCCAGAACGCCATAATTGCACTTACGAGTTACGTTTAAATTTTTGGCCGTAATTCTAGATAGCTGGTATCTCCCTGGGTCCCGATCCGCTCCTGCTATATTGCTCGATCTGCTTGTCAGGTTTTCTACACGGCCTCAATGCTACAGGCTCTGCTCCAACTTTGCAGCGGTAATCTGTCTCGCGTTTGGTTCTACGCGGCTGTTCGCCCTGTTAGCACGCCAGGAGGAGAAGCCAGCTGGGCGTGCTCATCACAGCTGGTAGCTCACCTGAATCACCACTCAACCTCCACGAGAACACAGAGGACGCTGCAGCGAACAGGGACGGAGGCATCTGAAAAGTCGATGTCCGCTCGGCAGACAAGGACCACACGGAGCAAGAAGCCCGCCCCGGCTGGAAGACAACCAAACGCAAGTACAATGGCTGCAATCGCTGGGGTCGCTGGGGTGGCGGTTGTGGGGGTGCCCGGCAGTAGCAAGGAACCCCAGCTTGCACTAGACACTAGCAGTATTGCTAACAGCGGGGGATTGAAAGAGAAAAGCATTAAACCGGCTGGTGCTACAGAGGAGAAAACACGCTGGGAGGGGAAAAACGCTCCTACTAACAGGGAGGTTGATTGTACAGAGCCCAATCCGGATTTAGAACGATTGACTGTACCTAAAATCAAAAAGAAACCGAACAATAAGGAAGAAGCAGAGAACATTATATCTGAAAAGAACTTAACATTGGCTGAAATCTCCAAGGAGAAAATCGATAAATCTGGGACTAATACTAAGAACTATGATATGCAAGGCTCAGATAAAGAACCCTGTGTAAACATTGACTCTTGCTCTGACCTGCCAAATATAGCTTTGGAAACTCAGCTAGGGAGCAGAGCTATTACACTCAGCGATGGAAATTTGACCACGCGAATTACAGAAGAAACAGAGGGAACGCAAACTATGGCTCAAAATCAAAAAAACCAAAAAAAAAAGGTGGAGGAGTCTACTACTGCTAGTGCTACTGTTAATACTGATCAAAATGAAAAAAGGGAGAGGGAAATTGGTGAGGGTTTAATGCTGGAATCTATGGCTGCAGCTGATGAAGACTCTAATTTAGAGTACGAGGAGTTGACAGATAATGAGGGAGCTGATGAAGCACTTAAAACTCTAGCTAATAAGAAAACTGCTTCAAGGAAAACTAAAATGAAAGTAAAAACCAAGCAAAAAAATGTATTACTTAAGACAGCCAACAAGGAACCTCTTGGAAATAAAAAAAGCCGCCTAATTGATGATAGCCCTCTGAGAAGATGGATGGAGGCAAAGGGTGGGGTTAAGAACATGGCTCTAAGATTGTCAGGCGCCAGCCCCGATGAGGGGCTTAGCACTCAGGGGGCTAGCAAAAACAACCCTATAGACATCACTGGTGAACCTGACCTGGATGGTGTATCTATGGGCCAAGAGACTTTGCAACATACGGCCTCGGCCGTGACTGATACAGAGTTGGCAACTGGGGTTTCCCCAATAAGTATAACCACCTCACCCACTCATATTTACAATACTTTATCTACTCCGGCTACGTACAATAAAGAGGCGAATAAATCCGAAGACCAAGATCTTGAATCCATCACCCCCGATTTTGACTAACTGAAAGAGAATAATGAATCTATAATATCAAGCCTGAAAAAAACCCAGATACTGATAATAGGAACCTCTACTGAAAATATAGGCAATAGCCTTGAAGAAAATGATATAGAACTAAGGACCGACGACTCTACTAACAAAAATCAAGATACGCCAACAGGTCCCGGATTGCTATCTGGAGCAAGATCTCAAACAAATGGCCCCACAAGATTCCTCTTATTTCCCTAACCCTTCTAATCTCCCTAACCCCTCTAAAGTTCCAGATCCAACAAAGACATTCATGGAATCAATTATGCAGACTCTCCTAGAGCAAAGAGCGGAGATCCAACAACAATATTTGCAACTTAGAGAAGACAATACTAAGATGCAAGAAACAATGAGCGTAATTTGCCAAGGCCTGGGAGGAGTGACAAAGGAGATCGAAGACATCAAACAACGTATTATAGAAGTGGAAGGAGACGTAAATAAGACCTCAGTAACAGTAAAACAGAATACATCAAGAGTCTCTAAGCTAGAAATTAAAGTGGAGGATTTGGAAAATCGCGCTCGAAGGCAAAATCTCAGACTATTTGGAGTACCAGAAGGAATGGAGGGGTCCGATCCGAGGGCATTTGTGGTGAAACTTTTACAGAGAGCCTTCACGGATCTTGCTGATTGGGGCTGGGATTCGCAGCTACAGAGAGTTCACAGATTGCCTTTGATACAAAGAAATACTAACAGCAAATTTCCTCGACCATTCTTGATCTATTTTGGTAATTTTCTTTTGCGGCAGGCTGTATCTTTGAAAGCAAGGCCTAATAATCCTGTGACTGTGGACAATTTAACTTTTTTTGTGAAATCGGATCTAAGTAAGGGCACTATGGACAAACGTTGGGAGCTTAGGAAGCTGATAGATCCTTTCAAAAATTTAGGATGCATGGCCTATCTCCAAGAGCCTGCTCGTCTTAAGGTTATACGAAATGGCCAGGTGGTTTTCTTTACAGATCTGGAAGCTGCGGAACAAGCTCTGGAAAAGTTCTCTAGGGAAAATGAAAGGGATAAACAAAATGAAAATTAAAAAGAATAAATAGATTTATATGGGCTCAAATGGTTCTAGATTGGAGGTATGAGCTAACAAGGAGTAACTTAAGTTGTGGCATGAGCAGACTATCATGCTAGCATCTTCACTCTGCTGCCACTTCAGCGGCAGCTCAAGATAGAGGGGTGCTCCCCCCTAAGGGACGGGTGGGTGCGAGGGCTGGTTTGGGGTCCTTGCTGGGGAGGGTCTGACCCTTCAGGTCAGGGGTGGGGTGAAAATGTGGGGAAAAAATGGATTGCAGGATTCGAATGTTTTTTAAAGTCTAGTAAGGAAAACTTAATCTATACAAAAAGGGCAAAGATAGTGGGGAGGAATTTGTATTGGAACATCATCATGATATCTATATGTCTAAACTAAGAATACTAAGTTGGAATGTTGACGGTTTAAATAGTAAAAACAAAAGGAATTTAGTAAAAGAAGAGATTAAAATGTATAACCCGAATATAGTTCTGCTTTCAGAGACACATGCTAGATATCAAGATCGCAAGTTGCTTTTACAATTGAGTTATGATTTGGTGGTATGCTCTACTCTAGATGAGACTATCAGAGGGGTAGCTATTCTAAAACAACGAGGGGCTCGAATAGAAACAATTGAAACCTCTTCAGATGCCCGGGGTAGGTGGGCAATTGCGCAGATGCAATGTGATAATGTTAAAATAGTATTATGTGTAGTATATGGACCCAATATCGATGATCCAAGAGTTTTTGAAGAACAAAGCTTAGAGCTATTGGAATGGGAAGGGGAAATTGTAATAGCAGGGGACTTTAATTGCACTATTAATTATAAAATGGACTCAACCGGGCAAAGCAAACATAAAAGAATGTCTAAAGTTAGAACAGCAATCTTAGAATTAGCAAGACTGAACAATGTCAGAGATGTATGGCGATCAAAATACCCTCTTCAGGCAGGCTTCACTTATTATTCTGTACCGCACAGATCCTGCTCAAGAATCGATATGATTTGGGCTTCTGAACTAATTATAGACAACTGTGGGATTGACATTTACCCTAAAGTTACCTCTGATCACAATCCCTTGCTACTAGAAGTCACGCTTAAAGATCAAATAAAAGAATCACGAAAATTGACTTTCCCGAGACATTTATTAACAGATACAAGATTCTCTACCCTACTTAAACAACACATACAGGAGTTTATCTCAATCAATATTAACTCGGCCAATATAAACATGGTGTGGGATACATGTAAGTGCAGCATTAGAGGCTTTGCCCAGCAATATATACTTAGGCAAAACGCTGAGAGTCGCTATAATAATAAACAAATAATTGCCAATATACGGAATATGGAAGTATGCCTGGCAGAGGCATCACGCCATGCAAAGAACAATATTGAAGGGATTAGGCTTAAGTTGGCGAAACTACAAGCTGGATTAATAAAAACTTTGAGAGAAAGATACACTTCCAAATTACAAAAGTATAAATTTGATCAATATGAAGGTGGTGATCGTATTGGGAAATTACTGGCCTTTAAAACCGCGGATAGGAAAGCTAAAACAAAAATTAAAGAAATAGTAGGAACAGATTCGAATACGTATGACAGAACGGATCAAATATTAAGCCAGTTTGCTAAATTTTACCAACAACTTTATACACCAGAGGCAGTACCAGCTAAAGTAGATATAATACAATATCTAGATAAATACTTAACCCCATCTCAAACACTAAATACAGAAACACTTCAACAACTTAACTCAGTAATAACACTAGATGAAATAAAACGCGCCATAGATAACTTACCCTTAGGGAAAGCGGTTGGAGAAGACTGCCTACCAGTTGAACTCTACAAACTCTGCGCTCAAGAACTATTGCCCCTATTAGAGAAAGTGATAAATTCAATTAGTGTCTCCAAACAAGCACCTCCTTCATGGAAAATAGCGAAAATTATATTCTTTTTGAAAAAAGGGAAGCCGGAAAAAGAATGTGGGTCTTATCGACCGATTTCTTTACTCAACTCTGATGTAAAAAAAAAAAATCTAAGATTCTTGCAAATCGGCTTGCTCCTAACATGCCATCTATTGTTAATCTCCAACAGCACGGCTTTGTAATGGGAAGGGATACTACCACGCATGTTAATACTTCAATAATAGCTTTTGATGTAGCTGAAGTTGCACACACCCCGCTCGGTATGATTATGTTAGATGCAGAAAAGGCATTCGACCGAGTGGGGTGGGATTATCTGTGGGAAGTATTAAAGAAATTGGGGATTTCCGGGTCTTATTTGGATTGGGTTATGTCTCTCTATGACGAACCTTTGGCTCTGATAAGCTATGGAGATAAAAACTCAGCGAATTTTAAAATATTAAGAGGCACAAGACAAGGCTGTCCCCTTTCCCCCTTACTTTTTGCTCTTTCTTTAGAACCTTTTTTAAACGCACTAAATGATCAAGTTAATATTATTCCAGTGAACCATGGGGGCATTGCTCTTAAATTAACGGCTTTTGCTGACGACATAGCAATATATACAACCGATATTAATAAAGCTATGCCAGAAATTATCAATGAAGCACAAAAATATGGCTTAATCTCGGGTTATAAATTGAATGTGAGTAAAACCCAAATTATAGCTAATTATATTCCAGATATTCACATTTACGACACTTGCAGAGAAGCTACCTATTTAGGTATTAAATTAATGGCTAAAGTAGGGAAAATTTTGGAAACAAACTATGAGACATTTTTAAAAGAAACTACCACAACCCTCAAAAAATGGCATAAAATCCCTCTTAGTTTATTAGGCCGACTTAATTTGATTAAGATGAAAATACTTCCTAAATTACTCTATTTGTTTAGAGCTATACCACTACAACCGAATCAACTCTTCTTTAAAAAACTAGACGCTATATGTAGCAGCTTTATTTGGGGATACAAAAAAGCACGCAAGGCTATCAAATTTTTGACATTGCCAATATCGAAAGGGGGACTTGCTTTCCCGGACTTTAATTTATACTTTTTGGCTACCTTTTTTTCTCGAATAAGGAGTTTACTAAAGAATGAGTCTTCCCTATTTTTTTATCAGTATTTGTTGGGCGCTGACTCAAACCAATTCCTGCTTCGCACACACGATCCAAATTACTTCAAGCGGGTTAGATTTAAGACTGCTAAACATGCCATAAAAATCTGGAATAAAATCATGCACATCAGTCAGACCTCATTTTACAATACCGAACTTAGGCTATGGGACAATCCGGGTCTCCCGGGTATCTTTTCGGATGGGACAGGAAATCGCTGGATTAGCTGTGGTATTAACACATTAGGCGATATATTTGGAAATAATGGTATGCTAGATTTTGAATCCTTGAAAACATTAAATGGTTTAACTAATGATATGCACTTTAAATATCGCCAGCTGAGAGACTTTTTTTTTAACAAAATGAAAATAACAGCAGTTACTCAGTCCGATATTTTAGAGTGCATATATTCTGATAAAACCAAATCACTCATAAAGTTGGGATACCAACTTTTAATTAAAGACAAATGCGAAAACACTACTAAAATTGCAACAAAGTGGTCTCGCCGTTTAAACCTGGACATAAACTCAGGGCAGATCAGAAAGGCTTTAACGCACTTAAGTGACGTTGTGCACTCCTCTAACTTAAGATTGCAACTGTATAGGACTATTACCGAATTATATTACACACCGCAGAGAATCTCCTCATGGACACAGGGGAACCAACTATCTGACAAAACTAAATGTGCGAAGTGTAACACTTATGCTGCTGGCATTGAACATATGCTTTTTTCCTGTCCAGCATTTTCTAGCTATTGGATTGGAATAACAGATCATCTCCAAGCTAGTCAGATAAAGATACCTGAACTATCTCCTCAGCTGGTTTTATTAGACATTTATGAGACCAATTGCCCCAACCAGGATCTTATAACAATTTTGTTAGCTTGTGCAAGATTAATCATAGCAAGAGCATGGATCTCTAAGAACACTCCAACCGTAGCTGAGTGGGTAGCATTGGTTATCGAAATCAGAACCATGGAACTCACACTTGCCAAATATAGAGGACCAAAAACTCTTGCTAGAAAGGAAAAGATTTGGAAACAATTTTTTGAAGTATAAGAAATGGGGACTGTTGAAGACTTACTTGTGTGATAATTAATATCGTTATTAATTGCTAGCCTGAATTACTCCCTTTTTTTCATTTATTAATTCTTCTCTCTCGTCTATGCCCTATACTATTTCCGTCGTCTATTATTTCTATTTCCTTTTCTTTTCTCTTCTTTAAAACCTCACTATCTTACCTCTTTAATTACAAGTATTGTAAATATATGCTTTTTAAGGCTATTGGAAATTGTACTTATGTATCACTTTTGGTTTTTGTCACATCCTGCAATAATAAAAATATTAAAAAAAAAAAAAAAAAGTTAAGCTGAAGAAGAGAGAGCCCAACTTAATTGCACATGCTGCCTTTGTATGTGCACATACACCAGCACACCCATTGCAATGTTATGATGAGAAATGTGTGTCTTATCAAGGACATGTCAGGATGTATCAACAAGATGTTTTTTTCTTGATAGACACACAGTGAGAACGTTTCGACACACAACATATGTACCTATCAATGGCATGTGGGAGGCAGTTGAGGTCAAAACACGGTAGAAAATGTCATCATCAGTGTTGAAATGTAAAGATTACAACATAATTTCCAAATGTGAAAAAATCAATTCCCACAAAAACATAATCAATAATAACAAAAACTATTGTTGGTTGTACCAAAAATAGCCAGATACCCCTAACCAGTTAATTTTATTTTCTTAACCTACATAGAAACATTGACCCACCACCCACTAATAGGTCTAGAATACTGAGAACATTCTAAAAAACTATTATCTAAAAGCTACTTAATTTTCTAAAACTTAACTAAACTAAATCTGCACTAATACTACATCCTAGCTATCACTATGCCTAATACAAATATAAAAAAATCAAGAATAAAAATAACTGGGCGGGTATGTTCTGAAAGAGAGTGTGTCTGATTTGTATAGTAATCTGCTCCAGTGCCTCAGGCAATGTCAATAGGATTTCCCGGATGCTCGACACCTTGTACTTTATGTGACCCATCTTCCTATCCATTCATTGCATCATTTTAACTAATGAATGGTTGAAGGTGGAGGGTGCAGGGCCTCTTTCCCCCTTTTTCCCTATGGCTGGCCTGATTGATCCACTTGAGGGTCCCAGATGTGTGCTGGCCTGATGCTGCTTGTGATCCTGGGTAACTTTTGCCGCAGGAGTCTTCTGTAGGCGGACCTGCTGCATGATCCCCATATTCCACTCTCTTTTCCCTTCTCATAAATGTGACCAATTTTAAGATACTCATGGACGATCTTACGAATGCAGATATAGAGTGTCCGTTGAAGATCAAAGGTCTTGACCATGTCTGCTGTCACGTTATCTAGGAAATAAATATAAACACATATTAGATCAAGTTACAAATGTGCAGGACATTTACAAATTTTGCATGACATGCAATCATAACTGCCAGTGCACACCTACACCAAATCTTAGGAGACATATATGTACAATATACCTTCAGCACAATGACATCTCCTGATACAATATGTCAAACTGATCCAACTGAGATAAGTGTAGGCGTACAATATATCTATTTATTCACAATATAATAACATGCATATCACTCATATCAGTGATTCACACTCATTCAGATGTGTCAATGGCAAAATCTAGACATGGTCCAGAGATGATCAATATTGGGCCCAGATTCACAAAGGTTTAGAATCTAGTTAGCATTACTTTTGTAACCAATGCTAATTGCTATTAACGTTGGTTTGTATGGAAAGTAACACAAAGCAGAGCAAAAAACTGCTTTGCATTGCTTTTCCACTGGGGGAGGTACATGAGTGTTTCCATGATTTTTTACCCTAATCCCTATCTACTAACATGAGAGGACAGGGTTTAGCATCAAAAATTAACAGCACTGGAAAGCAGGCATTAAAAGGAGAAATGATTTCATAAAATATTGTATACTAGCATCCCATCCCGACATTGTCCGGGTATGAATGTATATTGTTTTGTAGGATTTCATTTTGATAGCATTTCTTATTTGAAAAAGGCCTGGGAAACGCTCCGATTCACAGTGCCTCCTGATGCACTTAAGAGTGCGTGTTCAGTAGTGTGTGAACTCGAGTTTCTCTACTTTATTTTTCCATGGCATGAGCACAATTTACATTACAGAAGAACACATTCATTTGTGGTAGGCACAGGGAGACAAAGCGATTTGCCTGGAATCACAGGATGTTGAGCTGATGCCGAGATTTGAACGTAGCTTCCCAGCTCTAAAGTTCGCAATTCTAGAACTTGTGGCGAGAGGTGTGCCTAAAAGTGTATGTCGGTGCTGGCCATCAATGAGAGAGACCTGTGCATTTTTCAAATGGGTGGTGAAAAAATATGAGTATGTTGCTGGAGATGTGGGCCGCCGTGCCACCAATGTACTTACCGGGGGAGGGTAAACACCCATTATTCCGCAACTTTCTTTCCGCATACCATCGCTCTGCATACTTTCATTACGAAAGTACCATGACTCCGCATTGCCAATATAACGCATGGCATTACGTTTTATATGCTTTTACCACGCATACATTTACAACGAAATTCATTGTAAATGCAGGAATGGTAAAAGCATGTTTTTTTTTAATGTTTGGATAAGGTAAGTATGGGTATAGGGGTATATGTTTTGGGGTACTGAGGTATATGTTTTGGGGTGTTTGGGTATTTTAAGGGTTCAGATATAGTTTTGGGTTATGGGGTACAGGGGTATTTTAAGGGTTCAGGGATAGGTATGGGTTTTGGGGTACAGGGGTATATTAAGGGTTCAGGGCTAGGTTTGGGTTTTGGGGTATAGGAGTATTTTAGGGTTCAGGGGTAGGTTTCGGTTTTGGGGTACAGGGTTATTTTTAGGGTTCGGGTTTAGGTTTGGGTTTTGGGGTACAGGGGTATTTTTAATCAATCAATCAATCAATCAAAGACATTTATAGAGCGCACTACCTACCCGTAGGGTCTCAAGGCGCTAAGGGGGGGGGGGGGGTGCCGTTACTGCTCGAACAGCCAGGTCTTGAGCTTCTTCCTGAAGGAGAGGTGGTCTTGGGTCAGGCGCAGGTCGGCAGGGAGGGAGTTCCAGGTCTTGGCGGCCAGGTAGGAGAAGGACCTTCCTCCTGTGGTGGTTCTGCGGATGCGTGGGACGGCGGCGAGGGCGAGGCTGGCAGAACGGAGGTGGCGTTTGGGAGCGTAGAAGTTGATTTGGTTGTTGAGGTAGCTCGGGCCTTGATCGTGTAGGGCTTTGTGTGCGTGGGTGAGGAGCCGGAAGGTGATTCTTTTGTTGACGGGGAGCCAGTGCAGTTCTCTCAGGTGTGCGGAGATGTGGCTGTTCCGTGGGATGTCGAGGATGAGTCTGGCTGAGGCGTTCTGGATCCGCTGGAGTCTCTTCTGGAGCTTGGCGGTGGTTCCTGCGTAGAGTGCGTTGCCGTAGTCCAGTCGGCTGGTGACGAGGGCCTGAGTGACGGTCTTCCTGGTCTCCGTGGGGATCCACCAGAAGATCTTCCGAAGCATGCGCAGGATGTTGAAGCACGACGAGGAGACGGCGTTGACTTGCCTGGTCATGGAGAGGGAGGAGTCCAGGATGAAGCCCAGGTTGCGTGCGTGGTTCGTCGGCTTGGGTGCGGTGCCCAGGGCGGGGGGCCACCAGGAGTCGTCCCAGGCGGAGGGCGAGGAGCACAGGATGAGGACCTCCGTCTTGTCTGAGTTCAGTTTCAGGCGGCTCGTCGTCATCCACTCGGCTACCTCTTTCATCCCTTCGTGCAGGTTGGCTCTGGCGGCGGCGGGGTCGTTGGTCAGGGAGAGGATCAGCTGGGTGTCGTCATCGTAGGAGATTATGTTGAGGTTGTGTTGGCGTGCGATGGCCGGGAGGGGGCTCATGTAGACGTTGAAGAGTGTAGGGCTCAGCGAGGATCCTTGAGGGACGCCGCAGATGACTTCGGTGGCCTCTGACTTGTACGGTGCTAGGCGGACCCTCTGTGTTCTTCCGTCGAGGAAGGAGGCGATCCATTCCAGTGCCTTCTCCTGGATTCCGACGTTGCCGAGGCGCTGTACTAGGGTGCGGTGGCAGACCGTGTCGAAAGCCGCGGAGAGGTCTAGGAGGATGAGTGCCGCTGTTTCTCCGTTGTCCATCAGGGCTCGAATGTCGTCGGTGGCGGCGATGAGGGCGGTCTCGGTGCTGTGGTTGGCACGGAATCCGGACTGCGATGGGTCGAGGGATCCATTCGTCTCGAGGAAGGCGGCCAGCTGTTTGTTGACGGTTTTCTTGATGACTTTGGCTGGAAACGGGAGTAGAGAGATGGGGCGGTAATTCTTGAGTTCGGTGGGGTCTGCCGTAGGTTTCTTGAGTAGAGCGCTGAGTTCGGCGTGCTTCCAGCTCTCGGGGAAGGTGGCGGTGTCGAATGAGGTGTTGATAATGTCCCGCAGGTGGGGTGCGATGACAGTGTCGGCCCTGTTGAAGACGTGGTGAGGGCAGGGGTCGGTCGGAGATCTGGAGTGGACGGAGTTCATCACGCGGATGGTGTCTTCGGTGCTGATCGGGGTCCAGGCTCGGAGGGTGGTGGTGGGCGGCGTTGCTGTGGTCGTGGCGTGGGTCGGAAGGGTGCTGAAGCTGTTGTGTATGTCCGCGATCTTGTTGTGGAAGTAGGAGGCGAGGGAGTTGCAGAGGTCTTGCGATGGGGTGATGTCGTTGTTTCCGGCGTTGGGGTTGGAGAGCTCCTTCACGATGTTGAAGAGTTCCTTGCAGTTGTGTGCATTGTTGTCCAGTCGGTTCTTGAAAGCCGTTTTCTTGGCGGTGCGGATCAGTTGGTGGTGTTTCCGGGTGGCGAGCTTGAGGGTGGTCCTGTTGTCCGGTGTGGGTTCCTTTCTTCAGACTTTCTCGAGGGCTCGGCAGTTCTTCTTGGAGCTCTTGAGTTCGTCGGTGAACCATGGGGCTTTCTTACTGCCGGGTCTGCTGGGCGAGGTCCTCAGAGGGGCGAGTTTGTCTGCGCATTTGCTGATCCACTTCGTGAGGTTGTCGGCGGCCTGGCTGGGGTTTGCTGGGCTGGCCGGAGGGTCCTGGCTCAGGGAGGCGGCGAGCTGGTCGGCTGTGATCTTGGTCCAGCTTCTTCGAGCAACCTGTTGCTGGTGGTGGTGGATCGTTGTTCTTCTGAAGGTGAAGTGGATGCATCTGTGGTCCGTCCAGTGGAGTTCTGTGGCGTGGCTGAAGTCAATGTCTTTGCTGGATGAGAAGATGGCGTCGAGTGTGTGTCCGGCGAGGTGGGTGGGGGTGCTCACCAGTTGCTTGAGTCCAAGGTTGGCGAGGTTGTCGAGCAGGGTGCTGGTGTTGCAGTCGTTGTTGTTCTCCAGGTGGAAGTTGAAGTCCCCCAGGAGGATGTAGTCAGCGGAGGGGAGGGCATGTGGGCTGACGAAGTCGGCGATGTCCTCGCTGAATTGAGTGCGTGGTCCCGGAGGTCGGTAGATCAGGGTGCCTCTGAGGGTGGTGTTCGGGTTGGTGTGGATCTGGAAATGCAGGTGTTCGGCGGAGGGTGGGGCGTTGTCGGTGCTGGTCGTGATGCGGATAGTGTTCCTGTGGATGATGGCGATGCCTCCTCCCACCTGGTTGGCGTTGCGGTCCCTCCGGGTGATCTTGTAGCCCTCTGGGATGGCGATGGCGATGTCGGGCACTGAGGAGGCGTTCATCCAGGTCTCCGTGACGAAGGCAACGTCGGGGGCTGTGGCGTCTAGGAGGTTCCAGAGTTCGATGGCGTGTCTGTGGACGGAGCGGGTGTTGAGCAGGATGCACTTGAGGTGGTTGCTGCTGGTGTTCGGCTTGGCGGGTGCAGGTGTCGGGCATGTCCGGATGCAGGTGAACTTGCAGGTGTTGCAGCTGAAGGATCCGTGGGTGCGTCGTGGGGTGGCTCGGTAGCATCCCGGGATTCGGCCGGTGTTGAGTGCGATGATTTTTAGGGTTTAGGGGTAGGTTTGGGTTTTGTGGTACAGGGGTATTTTAAGGGTTCAGGGCTAGGTTTGGGTTTTGAGGTACAGTGGTATTTTAGGGTTCAGGGGTAGGTTTGGGTTTTGGGGTACAGAGGTTTTTTTAGGGTTCAGGGGTAGGTTTGGGTTTTGAGGTACAGGGGTATGTATAGAGTTCAGGGCTAGGTTTGGGTTTTGGGGTACAGGTGTATTTTTAGGGTTTAGGGGTAGGTTTGGGTTTTAGGGTACAGGGTATATTTATAGGGTTAAGATGGGTTAGTGTTTAAGGGTGTTGGGGTATTTTAAGGAGTAAGGGTGGGTTATGATTATGGGGTGCAGGGGTATTTAAAGGGGGCACGGTGGGATTAGCACACGATATGAGACATGGCATGAAGGGCGGAACGTACCACACGCCCCCAGCGTTAGTCACGCCCCAGCACACGCCCACAACACAACGCAGACACGCCCACAAGGGACTACTTTCCTGGCACGGTATATGGTGGGCGTCTGCGTAGCCTATGTCTTCAGCTGCAACTGTCCTTTCCAACGCTGTATTGGGTGTTGTTATTGGTGCTGTGGTTCCTGAGATTACCCGCCTCAAAGGTTTGGGCTCTTTATTATATTAGTATAGATCTCTATGTATTAGCCTACCAAATACCTCCCCAATCACCACCAAATTTAGCAGAAATGGAGCACCCTCTCTTATTTTGAACATCATAAATTTATGTCACATATTTCCTCATCTTAATTTCTCTTCTGTGAATATCCATAGAAAAACATATTTCAAGGCATGTTAAATGTGTCACCGAGCCATTCACCATATCAGACATAAGTACATGCAAAATATTTTCACCAAATATGTTAGTTCTTGATGTGTTCTGTTTCAGCTAACTTACTAATGAGTCCTCAGCTTATCAAAGTCAGTAATGGGGAACTCTCTTTACAAATTGTAATTGCTAAAGCCTTTAACAATCTACCTCCCTCCTTGTACGCTCGTTGTTCTGGTTGGCTAGGGTATGCACCTAAGCCAGGCAAAAACGACCATTCTATTCAGGGTAAGGAAGTTACACAACCAAGCTAACCCCTGCTCACCCCCTTCTTAGCTTGGCAGAGCAGTCAGGCTTATCCCAGAGACAATGTGTAAAGTGTTTTGCACATCACAACCACATACACCAGTGACACACTAGGTACACCACAAAAGAGACTCCACACAAAGTTATATACCAAACATACTTGGTATTATACACAAAACCCATTAGACCACAATCACATAAATCACTGTGCCACTAGGTACATGTCATAGAAATGCATGGATTCTACATGTCTTTGCCACTAGGCAAATTGTCATGAAATATAGAGATCATAAATTACTTTGCCATTGGAGGTAAAACCCCTTGGACCACAATCCCTTTGTGTGACCAAAGGCACATACACCAATAATGACCTTGCCATAAAGCGATTGTCAGAAACATCACATACTTGTACCTGGTACATTAGTCCACAGACACTTCATATCATACATAAAACACAGCAGACAACATCATGCTGTCCCTGCACATAACACTTGTCACAGTGGCCAGTATAAGGCCTACATAATAACATTAGGGCAGGGAAATGCAGTATTCACATGCTCACACCAATTTACAGATATTAATGGGCACTAATCATCACTTTGTCCCTTTAATTTGATTTGCAGCTGTAGCACTCCGGCATGGCAGGACGGAGGAGGGGCAGGCACTTACTGCCTTCGTCGGTGAGGAGACCCCACTGGGTCCCCCGCAGGTTTAATTGCTTCAAGGTAGCTGCCTGCAACTATGTTGTGTAGCTGCCACAATCACTGTGTAGGAGCAGCTGCCCGCAATCGCATGGGCTGCGGCTACAGGCAGGATGGGCAAGGTCTGTGAGGAGACCTTGACGGGTCCCCCAACGCTAGAAAAGGAGGGTGCTTCTCCCCAGCCGGACCATTGAGGAAAACACAGAGTAAAGTCCAAATACGGGGAGACCCCACTGGGTCCTTACCTTGTGATCAAGGCCTCCAGGCAGCTGCCCGTATCCATGTGGTGCAGCTTCAAGCAAAGTCCTCACTTTGCCTGCTGTCAGACACAAGCTGCCAGCCAGTTCCCAATTGGGCCAACTCACTGAGAAGGCAGCAGGCAGGTTAATGCAGGCTTCTTCACGTCCTGAGGCCGCACCACTACCTGCTCCAATCAGGACTCCTGTGGGTGGGGCCAGCAGATACGTGCAATGTGCCCGGGATGTTCCTCGGCCATGACAATGCAGTGATGGTGTGAAGGTCACTCCGCTGTATTTGAAGATGGAGCCCACACACACCTTGGGCTCAAGTAACACAATCCAAAGCACTCACCAAGCGCTTTTACTGTACAGGCAAAGTGCTTCTTTGTGGTGGCTAGGAGCACAGACACATGCGCCAGGTGGGAGGAGGAGAGCACTCCCTCAATAACAAGTACTTCCCTACTGCTGCTCCACACACAAGGGGCCTTTCAACAGTACTCTCCACACACTGGACTTGAAAAATCATCTAACGATTAGCACATTTGCATAGAATGCAGGGGAAGAATAGTCCAGTCCTTCTCCAGCCTCAGTTAGGAGCAACAACGCAGGCTGTCCCTCCCCAGCACAATTCAGGGGCAGCACTCCTCACACCGCTTCTCAGCTTTTCCACGTGGCAGGTCACTTTTAGATCCAGAAAGGATCTTTCCCATGACGTGTTTGAGTTCCCTGAGACTTCCAATGGGAGGCAAGCACACACAGGCCCTTGGGGATTTTTCTTCACAAGTAGGATACCAGAGCAGGGCAAAAAGAGTCAGTCCTTATGCTTCACCAGAGACATAAGCAGAAACTGCACGCCAAACCACCCCTCACACAGAAAAGTCAGCACTCCTAACACAGTCCTTCTGCTCTTATTCTTGACTATGTCCTTTTGTTCCTGAAGTAATCTAAACTTCTGGGGTTTTAGGTCTAATACTTGTACCCCAAATTGCAATTGTTCTCTTTGTGGCAAGGGTCTTTGAACCCAGTCCAAACCATTCCTGTCCTCCCTGGTGCAACATGACCCCAGGGGGTGGAGACAGCATTGTGAAAAGGATACACCGTCTATTCAGGTGCAAGCAAAACTTATACCACCACTCTAAATGCAGACCAAGTCTATTCAGTCCAGTGATGAGTCATCCAGACAAGGTCGGACACACCTCAACCCCCAGTAAATGTCTAGAGTGAATGGATATTCCCAGCTCCTGTCACTCAAACACCAGATGCTGAATACACAAACGGCCAGAGGCACACTGGATGGTAAAGTAAGAACATGCCCACTTTCTAAATGCAAAAGAAACAATTGATGGACGGAATGCTGGACAATGCAAACATTCACCCCCACTCACAAGGATCATAGTTAAATACATCATTCTTTTACTCACCACACCACCCCAGTTTGGATCCAGCCATATGGACATCAGTCTTGACCCTGTTCCTTGTGGGAACAGTCCAGCCCGTACTGCCAAGTCAGGTCCTCCCTGGACCAGAAACAAGCATCCTGGGACCGGTTTCTGGGCATCACCCTTCATCTGCCAGGCTAGCTCGAATCCAGTGGTGTGGCATTTTCAAACACAACATTTTAAAACCACCTTCACCAAAAGGTGCATTATAAATTCTGAGTTCAGGGAGCATAAACTTCATTTTTCTATGTTGTCCCTATTGAAAGTTACATGTGTAAAAAAGTTATGGTGCAACCCTAATAATAAACCTTTCAATAGTGAAAAACAAAATACACACTATCAAGACATGTCACACACATCAGTACATTTCCAAACTTTTACATACACTGCACCATGCCCATGAGGTTAACATGTGCCTACCAAAAGGGTCCCTTACATGTGAGGAAATGGAAGGTTTGGGCATGGCAAATGGGCGCACTTGACAGGGCAACGTGACAGTTTACAACTGCATGTGCGGACCCTACAGTTGTAGGTCAGGGACACATTTACAGGACAACTCATGTGGGTGGCACAACCAGTGCTGAAAGCCCACTAAGTAGCATTTAGTTTATAGGCTCTGACACACATGTACATTTTACTAGAGACATACCAGTAAACCAATAAATCATTGTGTGCATGTTGACTTGAGCTGAACCTACTTCTGGGAGCGGGGATAGAGGCAGGGGTCAGGGAGGAGGTAGAAGTCTTAATGTCACAGTAGCAGTGTGCTGCAGTGTGCAGGCTTGTGCGCTTCAACTGAAGCTATCTGTTCAAGATGGGACGCAAGCACTGCCTGTTTTGCCAGGGACTCTCTGTCCCACAAGCCTTTTCTGCCGTGTGCTCCCCCAGGAGGGAGGAGCAAGGCTGCACCGGAGCGCTTAAAGGCGCGAGACACCACCGCGGTGCAGGGTGTGCGCGGGTGGGCCCTTCCTTGCCCGTCAGAGCCAGGAAGAGACAGGGCAGGGCCACCCCCCCTTCATTTGCAGAATTGGCTTGGTACACCGGGACTCAGGCGCTATTCCCATTGATAATAATAATAACAATTCTGAGTTTTTAGAGCGCCTGGTTACACCTATCGGTGTGTCCCCGCGATGAGGTACTGTTCTCGCATTATCGCTCTTGCATTTGGTTTGACTCTGCAAAACTTGTGGACTAAAACACCATCTTTAAAATGGTTTCTGACTGTGTGTTAATCTCTTATAGCACAAGCCTTATCTTGCAGATATGGGGAAAAAGAAAGTCCATGGAAGGGAGGTATGGGGGGTATGAAGGGTCGAGTGGGAAACCTTGCAAAGGGAAAAGGCAAAGAAGGCATTTAAACATCAAGCTAGTAACTGTGTACTAGATCGTATTGACACACACATAGAAGAATGTGAGGACCTGTTAGTGAGTGAGCCAAACCCGCAAGTGTCGACTGAAAAGCCCCCTTCTAGTGTAGTGCATCCCCTTAGGGACAGTTAAAAATCCCGCCAATTTGTCCATGATATGTTTCATAAACGCAAAATGGGCCCCAAGGAGAACACAGTTGGGAGTGGTATAAACTCTGCCAGGGAAGAATCCCTCCCTGATCCAGTTCTAAGTCCTATTGATGGGGATGTCGACTATCATACATTAATTGATCCTATAATTATTACTAAGAACAGATATGATGTGCTATCAGGTACTTAGGTGGAGGTAACTTACTAATGCATGGAATTGTCAAGCAGAAAAAATAAAGGGCAGGAACCATATGTACCGATTATTCTCCCAGTCAACTCGCTCTGGACCAAACTGGTGTCTTTGAGGTCAATGATGGAGAAAATAACTTCTATGCTTTCTCTCCTAATGCATGAAAGGTCCCCTTGTTCCATCTGTTCCACATGTAGTGCTCATGTTCCATGTGACCAACTACCAATTCAGGCAAAATCATCTAACCCTAGCGCCACGGACGTGCAGGCAAAAGCGAGTTTTTTATATAGTGAGGTGGTCAACCAAACAAATTCCTGCGCAGTGATTCCCCCTGTAAGTAAGGCAGTATTGAAGAGTAGACCCCCTACTAATCCCCCACGTAATGAAACATCAAGGATGCAGATACAGCCACAGGGGGGTAAGGGTAAAATAACTGGTGTACCCTCTTCTGACCAACAAGCAAAAAGTGAAGGATGGGGGGATGGTTGGGAGAAAGCAAAACCAGTAAGCTGGAAAAAATCTGAGAATTTTTATGGTGAATGTGCCAAAGTTAGGGCAAAATAAAATAGAAAACGTAACCTCACTGACTAATAAGGCTATCCACTGGACGCGGTATATAAGGGGCAGTCGTTCAGTAACAAGGGATGATATTCTAAAAGCGCGCAGGCTCACTTCCCCTATCTACCTTCTAGATTAGACGTAACCCTTATGAGTGGGGCACTAGTCAAAAATCTATTAGCGCTAGAATACAGAACCATTTCTTTTGATCGATCAGCTATCCAGTTCTGACAGTTCCCGCCTACAGGTAAGTCCTCAAGTTATTTAGATCACCTGGCATTGGGACGAATAGGCCGCTCCACGTTGGAATGCAATGATTGACTGACTGAATTACCTAGATACCGAACCAGCAGTGATGATGATTTGCTATCATCCCACAGAAAATTGTAAAGGGAGCGGGTCTGGTGGTAACCTAGGGCTGTCAAAAATGGTAGCCCAAAGCTCATCCTTGCATGGGTCTCTGGTTTATCTGCAGGGTATCTTGTAGAGCCAGGTTGTAGTAGCTATGCCTTCGATAGGGACATTCTGGTATCATGGAACATCGCAGGAGTTAGTTCCACATTTTCATCACCAGAATGGCTTAGTTTTATTGAAGTATTTGATATCTGTTGTTTTCAAGAAACCTGGCTCTTAACTCTGATATACAGGGTAGGCTATCTAAACTATCATGTGCCAGCAATGAAAGGGGGTAAAGGCCGTCCTTCGGGGTTTTTTTACTATATGGGTACAGCAAGCCTTAGGTATTAGCATACGGGAATTATCCTCCAACATTATTGACATTCAAGTATTGAGACTAACCTCTGGACTATTGGGTAAAGTTGATATTTACAATATCAATGTGAGCGGTACTAGAGGGGGTAGGTCTCAAGTTTTAGCGGCTTTAGACACCCTCCCTGAACTACACTCACTAGATAGTTATATATTAATGAGTTTAATTCAACATTTGTACCGCTTATTTGTGATGATTGGCTTGCCAATGATGAGGAAGATGCTAAGTGGAGAATCCCAAAATTAGAGCTTGCCCCAATTAAGATATGGACCGAGGTTGCTATTCAAGTAAATTCTATTTGGTTAGAAAAGGGGCTGAGGGCCCTGAATGGGAGAACCTCTCTTGATAGATTGGGATCTAATACATTCAGCAACGGACCTAGTACAAATAGAATTGATTATAAACTTGTGAGTCTAGAGCTCTGGCATACCATCCATGACATGGAAGTAAGGGTTCAACTCGAATGTGACCATAATTCGCTTTGTGTGTCTTCTAGTTGGTGGCAGTCGCCAAAACCGTCTAATAGAGAGGTAGAGTTGCACATGCAAGACGTTGTCTCCACCAACAACACGAGACGACTGAAGTGGTCGGCCATAGTGGAAAATTCGGGGGTTTTAGAACTGATTGCTAAGGATGTTGATAATGCTATATTAATGTTGGCTAGTGCAGATCGAACCAGCTCAGGTTTTGAGACTGTCATAAGGTCCCACGATAGTCTTTTTTCTAAAATGATTTTTTTTTTATCAAATCAATTAAATCCAGACTGGTAACATATCAGAAAGCAGCTGGTTGGTATAACACTGATTGAAGGCAGACAAGAGTTCTCCTAGGCAACGCAGTTAGAAGTGGCGAACCAGCTGCACTACGTGCAGCTAGGCAGGCAATAAAAAATCGGAATCCTTAGCTAAACGCCTTTGGGATGTCAATAGATGGCAGGATCTCAAGGAGGCTTGCGCCACGAAAGACAGTAAACAATTTTGGAATATCATCAAGTGGGGCAGGGAGGGTGTTCTGACAGGGTTTTTGTTCTATTTTTGAGTGATGGTGACTTTAGCCTACTATCATTTTAATAGAGTGATTAGAGCCTTAGATTTGGCCTATTTACAAGATGAATCCATTGATCTTGACATAATTCCCTATTCTTTTCTCTATTTTAGGGCCTATAAGCTTATGTTAGGGGATAGATTCCTTAGTATTGGTATTATATCGTCCTTTTGTAAGGTTATTAGTATATTCTGATAGAGTTATTCATCTTTCTGCTTACTTCAGGCCTTGTAGGCCCTGAACGGGAGAGACTCCATCTTTCTTTCTGCCTCGGCTGCTTGAGACGCTTGTAGGTCAAATGTGATGTTTTAGTTATAAGGTGTTATTCGCTTGGAGAGAACCGGCTCGGGCTGGCCCTTATCGAAAGACTGTATTTTTCTCTGTGTCGAAGACGCAACATCAGGCCGGCCGGCTGAGAGCGTGTCCTTGGCACGGGGTGGTACAAGAATTTGGTGGGCAGCAGGTTACTGGCTGGAAATTTCCATGCATGAAGAGGGTTCTATATTAGCGAAAGTACAGAGAGGAGGAGCGGTCATTCAGTCAGTTAGTAGACGGCAGCTAGTCGTTAGCATTTTTGCAGTTAATCAACTTGGAGCAGACAGTCGCCATTTTGAAATCTGAAAAGACCGAAGGCTGATGATCTCTCAGAAAGATTGAAGTTACTTTAATTGGAGCAGTTGGTGAGCTTTGATACTGAGATCAGAGCATGCAGAGTGAAGAAGTTAGTGGAGCGGACGAATACTAGAGCTGCAGAAACTGAATTATAAGATCGATGTTGGAAGGTGAAGATAGTCCGTGACAGAGAGGAGAGAGGAGTAGTGCAGAACGATGAGAGTGACACAGACGAAACAGAGAACAAGAGAGAGGTTCCAGTGACTTGGAGGGGAGCAGAGGAGACAGAGCATAGCGGTGCAGACGTATGTCCGTGTTTTCAGGAGTGATCCTAAGATGAGCCAAGGCACAGACAAGAAGGGAACCCAGATGACAACTAAGTCCAGACTTCGTACTCATAAGGTGACGTCGACCCTTTCTTATTAGCGCGCACATACATATCTTAATTCTTTCCTTTGCTTTTAAGGCTATATGTTATATTGCAGTGTTATATCGTTATTATAATTTGCTATTGTGTAATAAAGTGACCCCAGTTCTTAGTGAACCACTGTGCAGGTGGTGTTTTTCATGATAAGACTAACTTTTCTTCTAGCCGGATGCTGCTATATGGACGGATGCGTTTCCAGTCCGGGTAAGTGGTAACCAAATAAAGGGCAGAAGGAGTGCCTAAATCAGAGAATAACCTTTGCATGTTGTAATTTCGCCAGTCTTGTGTGAGAGGATTGGACTGCCTATCTGCCACATAAGGGATAATATTGTGTATGTAGATATATAGAGAAACTTCCCAACAGAGAGAGAGAAAGTTGAAGGTATCAATAGGACAGTGATCGCCGTTGTGTAGCGGTGTTAGTGAGAGCACCGGAGGGATACGGTGTTTATCGTCACACGATTTTGGCGGCAGCGCGAGCACCGGGAGGATACTGTGTGTATACCCGCAGGATTGCGGCTTGCGTGAGCACTGATTGAGATCGGTGTGTAATGGTAAGTGATCAGAACTGCCCCTTTCACTATGAGGAGGAAGGTAGCATAGTCTGGGCCTGAGTTGCCGCGAGACTATAAGGTATGAGTGTGATGTAGAATTTGGAATTCCGTAGCCATTAGTGATTGTTTCTAGTAATCCCTATGGATTCAGGGGTGTTGTTAATAGTATAAGCTTGTATATTGCTAATTCCCCATCCCCAGGGAAGGTATCTAGGTACCGAGGTAAGTAGGTCCTGAGGAGGGAGGTGGTTACGTTTCGGCCGGGTTGGTGGTGTCTTGGTGAGCTGATCCTATCTGGTCCGAAAATCCGGTCGTTACAGAGGGTATCCCTGATCAACCACAAAATCATGTTACGCAAGAAGACTGGGTCACACACTTTGAGACAATGCTTTTAACAAAGCGTTTGAGCACCCAGCCAAGATGGCATCCCAGCTGACATGTTCCTCCATGATAACCCAGATGGGGAAAATACATAATGTTACTGGTCAATGCGATTGCACAGGGAGCCCCTGTACCAGTTTCGTGGAAAGGATCCAAAATTATCCCTGTGTACAAAAAAAGGTGAGAAGTCTCTCCTGGGGAATATTCGACCCATTAGCCTGATTGACTCAGCACAAAAAATATTAGGGAGACTGATTCTTAATAAAATGCAGGCGTGGATTGAGGAGTGTTATATATTATCAACTCTGCAAGCTGGTTTTGTGCTGCCACAAGTCCAATTTCTGTTTTGTACTATTATACTGGAGAGTGGTGGTTTTGGGCAAAGGCAGCTTGCATGCTGCGTTTGTGGATCTAAAAACTGCCTTTGATCTTGTTCCCCGCTCAAGACTATGGGCAGCCTTACTTGATCTTGGCCTGCCCATTTATTTATTGACGCTCTTAATGAGATTACATGAGGGTAAGTGCGCGAAGATACAATGGGGCTCCCAGGGACAAGTGACTAGTTGTTTTCCCGTGGAGCGGGGGGTGTACCAGGGTTGCGTTATGGCACCAACCTTGTTCACTGTGTTCATTAATAGTATAGTTGACCGTATGTCCTGTGTGAATACTTATGCCCCAATTTAAGCTGGAAGTAGAATCCCGATTTTAATGTTTGCAGACGACACACTGATAATTTCAAAGACCCCGAGTGGACTACAGAAGGCTCTGAATATATTTGAGGATTTCTGTGCTACGCGAGGTCTCGAAATCAAAGTTTTGAAAACGAAATTCACGACTTTTAATCAACATAAAGTTTTTAAGGGGGTTTTATAATGAACAATCATTCTCTGGAGCAAGTGAAGAAATTCAATTATCTGGGGGTAAATATTTAAAATGATCACAAGTGGAACCATCAGATAGACCTGGCCACCCTAAAGCATAAACCTTTGGGGTGGTTCTACGACTGGAGCACAATAGGTCTTTTACGAAACCCATCAGTCCGGTGCTTTAGGTATATGACACTAAAGTAGTTAGCTCAGCATTTTATGGTGTCGAGTTATGGGGTTTAGGCAACATACCTAAACTTAGTCTGTCTGAAAATAAATTTTTGCGTGGTATTACCAATCTTTCATGAAGCACCCCATTGTGCCCACTGTTTTACGATCTTGGGATGTACCCGCTCACTGATAATGTAAAGCTACATGTTGTGCTATACTGGCATATACTGTGGATTAAGCCTGAATTGGCACCATACGCTGCTGGGTTTATAGAAATAATAAAATTTGATTAATTTCATAATATTTCCTGGCTTCGAGGTAATAAGGACATCCTTCTTAAAATCAGTATGTCAATGCTTTGGGAGGACCCTGCCACATCATGCTTTCCTTCAAAAAAGATTTTGAAAGATAGGTACTGGGAAATGGTCATACTTAACAGATTACCAGCCAGTGACGCCTCCTCGTTATCAGGAAGGTTCCTGGACTTTAAATTTACCCTGTGTTTTGACCCATATTGGGATTATATCACCAAGCCATTGGACAGGAAGCTATATTTTCAGTTGAGAGTAGGCTCCCTGCCCCTTGGGTCTTTTAAATTAAGGTGGAATAAAACTGGTGATAGCAAGTGCTCTAGCTGTCAGAAATCTTATCAATCAGTTGTACATATGCTATTTGCTTGCCGAGCATACAAAGTGCCACGTAGGGTTTGGCTGAGCAGTATATTTAAGAACATCGGGACAAAGAGTAGTCTAGTAGCGGAAATATTTCTATGTACCAATACTGCACCCCTATTTCTATAGCAGTATCAAAATACCTCAGGTGGATGTGGATAATCAGGGCAAAATCAATTTCTGATTAAACTGCATATGTCATGATGAATCTAAATATTTGCAGGGCTTGTAATCATACTGTTTCTGCATGATTTCTCACCCACGGTGTTTTTTGAAAAGAGATTCTATGTGCTAACATTGGACTGCTGCATGATTTATCACTCAGAGTGTTTTCTGAATTGAGACTCTATGTGCTAACATTGGACTAATAGCTAGTAATTGCCCCAGCAAATAATGAATTATTGGTACACCTAATGATGTATATGATTGTTCATTGGTTAACTGTTTTTATGTTCTTTTATGACTACTCTGTCGGATAAAGCTTGTTTGATTGAGAACAATTGAGGAAGAGGTCTTTGAGCTGTCTTTTGAATTTTACAAAGGAGGGTGTAGTCCTGATATGTACTGGACTGGATTTCTAGATTTTGGGAGCATTTCCAGCGAAGGAACGGGCTGTGGTTTTTTGTTTGCGTGTTTTCAGAGGGATGAGGAGTAGAGTGTTGGAGCCCCTGAGGTTCCTTGTCTGACCAGCCTTCTTGAGGTTGGAGGCCAGGTAGTCTGGTTTCCCTGTGTGCAGGGCTTTGTGCATGATGCAGGCATTTCCGAATCTTGCACGCATTTCGACTGGGAGCCATTTTAGTTCTCTGAGTGTGGGTGAGATGTGTTCATATTTCTTAACTCCTGTGACCATTCTGGCTGCTGACCTGAGAGTTGTTCTGAGGGGAACTAAGTGGGATTTTGCTGTACCTGTGAGGACTGCATTCCTGTTGTCGAGTCTCGACAGAGACAGTGATTAAGTAGCTTGTTTTAGGTCCTTGGGCGGGATGAAGGGTTTTCATTTTGGTGAGTAGCTTCAAGTTGAGGCGCTCTTGGTGGAGGTCTTGATGTGTTTGGCCATGTCAAGTTTTGGGCCTAGGGTGGTGCCCAGAGATTTTACAGAGTCAGCCAGGGTGAGATTGCTGTTGAGAGCATCAATAGCTTTTAGTCAGTCTACGATTCGGGTGTTCTCTTCTTTGTTGGAAATGAAGAGGATTTCCGTTTTGTCTTGGTTGAGTTTTAGATAATTTATTGAGTGACGTTGAGTCTCTTAATGTCATCAATGGAGGAGGCGTCAATATAGAACTGGGTGTCGTCTGCATATAGGTGGAAATGGATGTTTTTTTTTTGAGTACGGTGGTGAGGGGTTCCATGTAGATGTTGAAAAGTTGCGGGGAGAGCACTGATCCTTGGGGGACATCCCTGCGGACGGGCTGTAAGTCGGATGAGAAGTTTTTATTCTTTGGGCGCGGTTGTGGTGGAGGGAGGAGAATCAATGTAAGACTACCTGATCTACACCTACTCTTTTTTGAAGAACCTTAATGAGTAGATTATGGTCAACCATGTCAAATGCTGCTGATAAGTCCAGGAGAATGAGTAGGCAGCATTGGTCCGTATCGAGTGACCTGTGGATATCTTCAATGACATTAAGGATCGCAAAGGGTCTAGAAGGTTGATGCTGTCCAGGTGTTGAGTCAGTTGTAGGAGAATGCATCTTTTTCAAATTTTAGATAGGAGAGGGAGATTGGAGATGGGTCTGAAGTCGTTCAGATCAGTGGAGTCCAGGCTTGGTTTTTTCAGTAATGGTGTGACTTGCTGAATTTGAGGCAGTATGGTATGACTCCTGTTCTTAGGGAGCTGTTTATGATATTGCTCCAGAGCGAGGCTAGGGAGAGTTTAAGCTTTTTGTCCAGTTGGGCAGGTATAGGTTCTAGGACGTGAGATGAAGGTTTGAAGATGGGGATCAGTTTGACTATCTCCGCTTCCAGGATGGGGTTGAAGGATTTCCATGGTTTTGGGGGGTGCTTGGATGGGATTTATTCTGTTCACGGTGAAGGGCTCTTGTGGGGGGACTGCAGTTGTTGTCCAGTGAAAGCTCATTCTTAGTGATTTTGTCATTGAAGAAGCTGGCGAAGTTGTCACACAGATCTTTGGAGGCTCGACCTGACTATGGAGGGGGCTTGGAAGTTTGTTGACTAATGAGGTTGAAGAGTTCTCTGGCCCTGTTTTTTGCATTTTCTAGAGTGTTGAAGAAAAAGGAGGTTGTTTTCGTTCTTGATGTGTTTTTTGTACTTCCTTTGAACTGATTTGAGTTGATTGTGGAGGATTGTGGAAGGGTTGTTCTGCCAGAGTGTTTCTGTAGCTCTTACTTGTCTTCTTTCAGAGTTAATGTCTGTGTTGAACCAGGATCTAGATGGAATGTTCCAGACTCTTTTTAGTTTCAAGGGGGCTAATTGCTCTGGATTGGAAGACATAGTTGTGTTGTATTGGGAGGTGAGTTCTGTTGTGAGGAGATCATCTGTGGGGATGGGAAGGAGAGAGCTTATCCTTTTCTCTAGGTCATCCAAGGGAATCCGAGTTTGATTTCTCAGCCATTTGGGGGGTCTTGCATTGGGGGGGTTGGTATAGGATCGTTTGGTTGATGTGGATTAGGATGATGTGGTGGTTGGACCAGTCAACGGGCAGGATGTGGTCGATCATGACTGTGTCTCATTGGGCAATAATGGCATCTAGGAATGCTCCTCTATTGTGGGTTTCCTCTGAGCAGTGCTGGGGAAGGTTGTTGGTGTGTGGAAGGTCATTTTCAGAGTTTGAATTAGCTAGTTGTTTTCTTCATTCCAGTGTAGTTTGAGGTCGCCTAGAATTAAGTTGTTTGAGTCTCAGAGTGAGCAGTGAGCAATAAAGTCAGACTAGTGTTCCCTGAATTCGACATGTGTTGCCTGGTGGATGTTAGAGGAGATGGCAGAGTAGTGTTTTGTTGTCACTTGTGTTAATGTTGGAGGTTAGGCATTCAAAGGTGTTGTAGTTGAAGCTGTCGGTTTCGGTTACAGAGATGTTATTCTTGTGTATGATTGCTATACCCCCTACTCGTTTGACTTTTCTGTCTTTGTTTTTTTTTTTTTTTTGGAAAACCTTTATTGGACAATATGTGCAAACAAATACGGGCCTACAACCCTCAGGCCGGCCTCGACAATAAAAGGCACATCAGCATGCAATTAGGCGACTCAGCAGCATATCAGAGCAGGCACAAGTAATCCAGAGTACGCTATACATAATCGCGCCACCGAGAGGCAGGATAATGAGGTTTAATTTTAAAGTTTTTAAATGAGTCCATAGCATTAAGGTCAAGAAGGATCCGAGGCAGAACAATACGATGAGGACCGAAGTGGGCAATAAACATCATAGTAGTCAGCAAGCATTTTCCACAAAACAATCAATTGTAAGCAAGTAAGTCAGGATAGAAAATAAATCCGCCACCTAGTGACCTCCAATCGCTACCCACCAGTTCCCAATCCACCCTCTGACCCAAGAAAATAAGGAAGGAAAGGAATAAAGGATAAAAGTGATAAAAAGAGAAAAAGGAAGAAAAAGAGGCCCATAGAAACTAAAACGATCGACAAAAATTACCCCCCCACCCTACACGCATGCAGAGGCTATGGCCTACCCCCCCCCTAGCAGTGTGTCTGTCGCCCCAAAGGAGTGCCCGAAATGCAGAAGAGAGAAGAAGAAGAAAAAAGAGAAAGAAAAAATTCACGTTTGATCGGAGGAGGGCCCAAGATATTAACAAAGCAGACAATAACGTTACCCACGGCCGCCCAACCCCAGGCCCCGACCTAGTACCTAATCAACCTGTACCTCCAACAATTGTCATTTACAGTCCCGGCCATGCACGTAGGAAGTTGCAGCATAAGAAAAAGCATCATCAGCCCTGTCCCCTTCGAACCAGCGTGACAACAGAGTCCAGTTCCAGAACAGCTAACATGGACGGAAAGGGCCACCGTGGAATCCAATGCAGAAGTCGAGGCGCCTGCGACGATACAAACTGGCTTGGAGGTCGGTAGCAGGGGGCACAAGAAATTTTCACTGCCAATCCGAAAACAGCACAACGGGGAGCAAGACCAGATGAGAGTTCCAGCATAGCGGTCAAACGATGCACAAACAGCAAGTCCAAAAGGACGCAAAGAAGCAAGTCTCCAGAGAACAAAGGAGAAGGGCAACATGGCGTCTGAGCCTTAATCACCGGCCCTCGCGAAGGAGCAGTGTCACCAAACTTCCCCAAGTCAAAGCCGAAGAATACTGCAGCAGACACTGAGGAGCGCTCATCCATCGCCTCCGTACACTCCAGAGCGGATGATCCACCATCGAACAATGGAGGATGTGGCGTAGTGTGCAGCGCTGAGGGGCCATCGTGACCAGCTGGAAGGACCTCAGTGAGCCGGGCCCCCAAACCGTTAGCAGAGTGTTGAAAGGCCATACGCAGGTCCTCGAGTGCATCCAGGATATCCCGAAGACCCAGCGGTGGATCCGGAATGGGGGATGCATCATTGGCCACCATCTTGTGCGCACAGCTATAAAGCGCCACGAAAAGCAAGTTTCACTCGTCAGCCAGCCGCCCTCGATAAGTCCGTGAAATGTCTGCAGGGCACTGCTGGGACAGTGATAGGAAGGCAGCCGGTAGTAGGGAAGCTTCAATAAAGAAGAAGCCGGCGGGCAGGGAACCCCTCTGGCAGGCACTGGGTTGCAGACGCGGAAAATGGCGTCCGCCACGGGGGAGTGCAACAAAGAAACAATCCCGCCCCTCTTCCAGCAAGGCCGGGATACAATGCGCGGGAGCCGATACAGTGTTGCAGGTAGGGCGCGCTGGGAAGCCGGGCCGAGGAAAGCTACGATGAAAAAGCCCAGCGCCAGTCTGCAGATACAGTCCACCGGCTCCTCCCCCTCCGCAGCGGCCGCTACTGTTGTTGTAGCCGCCGGCCGTCTCCGCAACTCAAGGACCCGGCTGCGGCCACTCGAGAGGCCGGGATAGAAACAGAGGCTCTTCACCACCGGGATTGCGCCGCTTTCACCGGGGTTTGCAGCAGCGGGAGCAGGAGCGTCTCCTAGGTAAGTGTGGCGCACGGAGGTGCAGGATTGAAAGCAGGATGTTGATAAAAGGCACAAAGGTCGGCGGAGCCGAAGAGCTAGGCGGCCATCTCGGCTGCTGGCTAGGCTCCTCCCCCTTTTCTGTCTTTGTTGATGATTGAAAAGCCTGGGGGCACAAGCATATCCATGATTGAGGAGTAGAAATCATTTAGCCATGTCTCGGTGATGAACGTGATGTCTATGTCATGGTAAGGATGGATTCTGACAGCTCTGTTGCATGTTTGGTAGCTGATCTGCAGTTTATGAGCATGCAGTTGATGGAGGTCCCCTCTTTTATGTGTTTCTTCATTAGGGGGCTGGGGATGTTATTGAGGAAAGCAGGGGGTCTTAGGGACCTTGGAGGTGAGTGGTCTCTTCTGAATCCAGTGATCACCTGGATCTTGGATTTTGGGATGACAGTAGAGGGAGTGTCATACGAGGAGGCAAGATCTGACGATTCGCTCATGGACATTGCAGCTCTTGTTCTTTTGGGTCTCTGTGTCTGGTTCAAGAGGGGGGTTGAAAGCCAACTGGTTCACAGAGCCTTGGAATTACTTTTTGTGTGGGGCTAGAAAAAGAGTGAGTCTGGGGAGGGCATTAGCTGGGCTTTTGGAGTGTGTTGAGGTCAGTAAGATTTTGTTAAGGCCCAGGATTATAGTTTCTAGCTGGCTTTTCAGCAGGGCGACACAGTGGTGCCTTCTCCTCAGAGGCAGGGGGGGGGGGGTGTTCTGGGCACGGTCGTCCCTAGAAGGAGAGAGCTTGTCATTGCTGTGTTGACTTTTGTTTTTTGTGCTGTCAGAATTGACTCTGTGAGGGGCCGTGGGCAAGGGGTGGGGCAGATCATGTCGTGATTTCAGCATCCTCTTGCATGTGGGAAGAGAGAGGTAGTTGGGGTCGTTGACTGTTGGTTGGAGTCGTTCATTGTTTGTTTAAGGTGGTAATATGAGGGGGTAGGAGAGCCTTGTTCGCCGGGTACCTCCGGTTTATATTGGGGAGGGAGAATGTATTGTGCGTGTTTTGTGCAGGGAGGCTGTAGGTGTAGTTGGTATCTAGAGGGAAAGGTTGGCGGTGTTGGCATAGGGCATGGGGTTGGTTTGGGCGTTCTCCTGGTGGGTCAGGCTATCCGGGGATAGGGAGTAGGTTAGGTGGAGGGATGTGTGTAGGAGGGGGCATTTCATAATGAAGGGAAGAGGGAGTCAAATTCATTTAGGTTGCCATTGTTGGCTTGAATCAGGACTGTGTTGTTAAAGTAGATGGTCGCAGAGGTGTTACGCTATGCATGGGGTGGTTAGTGATTATGATCGCCAGATTGCAGCTATATGGAGTGTTAGTTGTTTTGGATCAGCTATGATCTTAGAATGGAGTTCCAATTTTTCGGGTCTTTCCATATGGAAAATGAGATCCATTTGTATCTGTTCTTTGGAGGAGCAGTGATATATTTCTGCGAATAGTGTTTCTGGGTGTTGTCTAATCAGTCTGTGTTTGAAGTTTCTTTTTGCTTTTGGTGAGAGGTTGGGGGAACTGATAGAGAAAGAGTTTGGGCCAAGTGGTTTTAGGTAGATTGGTGTGGGGGGCTCATGGAGGTTGGCGTGACAGATGACATTTTGTCTTAGGCGGGAGGATAGCTCCCTTTGGGATAGGTTAGTTACGTTTCCATGGGGCGGAGTCAGGGGCTTTATCAGGAGGCGTAGATTAAATGTGGCCGGGAGCCGCAGTCTTGGGGACAGGCAAGGCACCGTGTGGTGTGGGGGGATGAAGTGTAGTGAGCCTTCCTGTTATATCTAAGGTTTCAACCTTACATCTTCCCTGTTTCTCTGCCTCTGCTGTTCAGCTAGTGACTTGAGTATAGAATGTTAGTGTGAATGTGATGTCATTGGAATGTCTGGTATGCTTGGAGTAGGACTGTCAGTTGGATCCTGGGCTGAGCAGCAGAGAGAATGCTCATGGTGGGGTTTTGATTACATATATACTGGAAAACCTATCTGAAGATCTAAGATTAATACACTTATCATCTGTAACCTAACCAAGACTACTGGAACTCTTTACTACGACACAACATAAATTGGCGACGGGGTGGATCAAATCTAAGCGTGAGGACCTTCTTCAAGCTTCTTAAGGAACTTTGACAAGCTTCTTAAAGGTACTTGTATTCAAGATTCTACTTAAAACAAACCAACTTAAGGATTTTATGCCCTCCCGCCCCACCAGTGCCCAAATTTCACAGGACAGCCCATGGACAAGGCTTAAGTTTCCTGTTACCTGCTTCTTCCTGCTTCAAACAGGGCATATGCTTTCTGCTACCTGCTGCTTTTTACCTGATTTCTACTGCCATTCCTGTTGACTTCTGACTGAGCCCTTGTTACCTGCTGTCATGTTTCGTGCTGCATTGATACCCAGCTATCTTTTAAAAAATGTACTATGGTGTGTACACAGCATCTACAAATTTCGGCTCCACAGTTAAGAATCCTCTGACTAGGCTATGAACTGAACTAGTGTAAGCGGTTCCATGCAAGTATAACATTGAACTGTACAGTAATTGTATATCTCTCTACAATAAGTGAGCTGAGCATTTAAAATGCTCACAAAGGCTGACAAACTGTTGATGTATCTACTCTCTCCAATGTTTTGGGCTTTTCTACGTGTGAGCGTCCTGGGAGCCAGCCACTGTGGAGAGGAACTGGGTACCACCGTGTTTGCTTTGCCTTTTCAGTCTTGCGGTGCCTGCAACTAAAGTCTGTTCCTACACCTTCATCTATAGAGGCATTCTTGCGGGTATTTTCAGAGACATAGGCTGTGGCTAAATTTGTAACACAAATAGTGAGTACTTTTTGTATTTTACATAATCTCCTCTTTGTGCTCCCGCAATGACGGTTAAACTGCTGCCATACATTTTTAAATTGTCATGAGCCGCCTACTGTGCAGATGAACTCAGCATGTGTAGCCTCACCTGTGTCCTGCGCTCTTGCAATGCCTCTTCATCATCCTCTGTAATGTGTGCCCACCACTCTTTCTACCACCTATTGATGTTTGTAAGCACAGTGATGCCGATATCCACCCGGCCCAGCGTCACCGTGCTAGCCGCCATTTTGCGGTTAGAAGCAGCAGTCTTCAAGTTATCCATTATGCCATCCACGTATTTGTCATTTACGGTCAGCTGCGTTATTTCTCAACTTTCCTTTTTCAGCTTTCTACTGGAATATTGCGGTCCAAAAATACTGCCTTGGCCAAAGGTACTACTTTGTTTGTTTACTGCTTTTTGCTCAGCTGCATAATATGAGAAATTTCAATCAGTGGCATTTTGTTTTATCTTTCAATAACTCTAGCACAGTGATGGGCAAACCTTCTTAAAAAAAAAACTACGACCTTCAGTTTTCGTCTTTGGAGCCATGCTGTTGAAGTATCTCGGGGGTCATTATTATTATTATTATATTGTCAACAGCCTTTTACCCTCGAACTAAAAACACACATTTAAAGACGTCTTGCTGTTTTCTTTGCTTCAACTGTAAGAGATGAACTTCATGTTATACTGGCTCATTTATATACTGTTTCACTCTCATCTTTGGTTCCCATATTTACTATGTGTTCTCCTATGCTTTTTAACACCTTTTCTAATTATATAATGTGTTGATGCTTATTTTATTCTACTGTAGTACTGCCATTTTATTCTGATGCCTTTGTTAATGTATTTTTGCTTGGCATGCAGGTTTTCTACATTTTCTATCTATACTTTGATGTGGAGCATTTCTCCTTTTTCCTCAGTTCTGTACATGATTTTTACTTACAGTGCCTTTATTACATTGTGAGCAGGTTTTTGTATGTGGTCTAACTTGAGGTGTGACAGAATTTTCTTTGCTGTGTAGTTCAGTTCACCCAGATCGAACTTTTCCTGGAGCACTCTTCCTTGTACCTTTGATTTTTTCATGATGATACTTACAGTGCATTTTTTATTTATTTATTTAGTTTTCATACGTGATCTAACTTGAGACGTGACTGAATTTCTTTGCTGTGTAGTTCAGTTTACCCAGACCGCATTTACCTGCAGTTTCATACGTGGTCTAAATTGAGGCGTGACTGCATTTCTTTGCTGTGCAGTTCAGTTTACCCAGATTGCATTTTCCTGCAGTTTCATACGTGGTCTAACTTGAGGCATGACTGAATTTCTTTGCTGTGTAGTTCAGTTTACCCAGATCACATTTTCCCTGTATTTTTCACTTGTGGTCTAATTTGAGGTCTGACTGTACTCACATCTTCGGTGTGGTGCAGTTTACACAGATCGCATTTTCCTTGCATTTAATTTTAGTGTTTCTCTTCATTGGGTTTCCACCATTTTCTCTTCTCTACATATCTTCCTTTTTGGTGATATGTTAGGTGTACGCCACCTGTTTCTTTCTTTACATTTATTGCTTTCTTTTGTTTCTTCTTCCTGTTGCTGTGATCAGTGGTTCCGTACTTCTTGCTACTCTGGCCAGTTGGTGTAGTTGTGGTGGTTACACTGGTGCACTACTTCTTTGTTAGTTTTTGTGGTATTCTTACTTTTTGCTTATGTAAATTTTCTCTGATTGCTTTTCCGTTCTTTTACTATTTCCTTCCTTTTGAAACATTTTACTTCAATTTTTCTCTGCTAAGGAAGGAGATGTGCGTCTTTTCTATATTTGTATTCCTTTTGGGCTGTATTATTTGTCATACTGTTCTCACTTCGTACTTTATTAGATGTTTTCTCTTCCTTTATTGCTTATTTTTACATCACATTTCACCTTGCTTATTATTAGCATGTTTTTTCATACCTGTGTACATTTGCAATTATTCTACTGCAATTTTTCATTGTTTATACTGTGATGTTACAGCAATGTTGCTATTTACATTTGCTTTATCTTTGTTCCTTTTATAAAGAGGGAAGGTGTGTTATATCTAAGGTTTCTACCTTACATCTTCCCTGTTTCGCTGCCTCTGCTGTTCAGCTAGTGAGTATAGAATGTTAGCGCCAAGACGCCCACGGGCATACCTATGCACTTTACAAATTGTAATAATAAATAAATAAATGTGATGTCATTGGAATGTTTGGTATGCTTGGAGTGGGACTGTCAGCTGGATCCTGGCCTGGGCAGCAGAGAGGATGCTCCTGGTGGGGTTTTGAATACATATCATCTGTAACCTAACCAAGACTACTGGAACTCTTCACTACGACACACACCTTTTGGTTTTAGGGGTCTGGGCGGCTGTTTACATGCTCAGAGGGATGATGAGGGCAGTGGATTTAGTATACTTCTTATTGGCCACTGAACATCATTTGAAGGAAGCTATTTGAAATTGACTACCGCATTGACAGCATGCATTCTAAACCTTTCCTTTCTGTACTGTTTGCACCCTTGATGACATGTTTGCTGACTCTACATATTTCATTAGTTGTCTTCTTCTGTGCTGTGTCTTCATTAACTGTCTTCACCCATGGCAATGATTGGTCAATACTTTAGCTTTCGCCATTTTCATTGCTGCATCCGATTTGGGATCTTGCTATATCCTTAATTGTTCTGGTATTCTTTTGGCATTAGTATTCACCATAAGCGATCCCTGATCTTTCCTCCATGGTTTTTGGAAATTATTATCATTTGCATTGTGTGCCCCAAGATTTTTTGCCACGACTGTTTACCATTGACCTCTGCCAAACATTGGTAAAGTGCATGTGCTCTCTCTTTCAAAATGATGAAACTGGCACACTCCCAATTTGCTTACTTATAAGTCCCTAGTATATGGTTCAAAATGTACCTATGGCAATGATTGGTCAAAAATTTTGCTTTAGCCATTTTCATCACTTCATCCGATTTGGGATCCTGCTATATCCTTAATTGTTCTTGTATTCTTTTGAGATTGGTATTCACCATAAATGATCCCTGATCCTTCCTCCATGGTTTTTGGAAATTATCATCATTTGCATTGTGTGCCCCCAGATTTTTTGCCATGACAGTTTACCATTGACCTCTGCTAAACATTGGTAAAGTGTCTGTGCTCTCTCTTTCAAAATGATGAAGCTGGCACACCCCTAATTTGCATACTTATAAGTCCCTAGTATGTGGTACAAAATGTACCTATGGTCAGTAATTTAAATGGCATCAGTGTGCTGTAGCACCCATTGAATATCAAGTAGGGGGGTTTTTGTCTATAACAAACCAGGTATAGACAAAATTTCAATAATATAACAAAGGAAAGTACCTGGTTTATATGATTCACTGCTGTTTATTCAATGCGGAGAAGAAACAATGACCAATAGGTTCATGTGTTCCTAGTATATAATTCATTTCATGCCTGAGAAGCAATACAGTTCATCCCCAAAATGTTTAGAATTTGGATACATCTGTTATGTGAACATATAGTTACTACAATACAACATTTTTGACAAAATAAAATAAATTTAACAAAATTAAAAAATTACAGAAATTACACCAGTATAACAACTTCATTACAAGATCCGCATATTGACCATTCAATAGATAGATTTTAGTGGAGAAACTTGGACCACATGGTAAAATATCTCCTAACTCCTGCGGGATGTTAAGTACATTGTACACCATTATTATGGAGCATAGGAATCAATGATTGCCCTATGCAATGACAGTACCCATTGTGTCATCCACTGCAGTGACAGTGCAAATGTGATTGTAGGCTGACCATTGTAGCCTACTCTTTCTTTTACATATTAAAAAGTCACACCTAAGTAATTGCATGTCATTTAAAAGTAGGGCAAGTAAAAGTTTAATATGAAACATGCACTTACAGTGAAAAGGACCCACAAGCAATTTTCACTGTCTCAGGGCTGACTGTTCCATTGGAAAGCATTGTGATAAAGTATTACATTTAATAATAATAGTAGTGTATCTCTGTTTAGGAAAAATCTACAAAATTCATCTTGGACTTTTACAATTCACTTGTGAAGTCAAATTTGTAAAGAATATTTCAGGAAGGGTCCTTTTAGAAAGTTATCAAAGGCATTAGTGTATGGAACACTTATGGGAATAGTCATTGCAACCTCCTATTATCATAAATGTGCATAACAGAATTGTATTACAAGACCGCTCCTATTCTACTGTCTTTTCTTACTGTTTATTAAATAGCAGCCTAGTAAAAACAAAACTATGTTACCCTGTTACTTTGAGCAATCCAATGATTATCCTGACTGAAAACAGTAATTCCTCTTTTCTTGCTGCTCGCAGTCAAGATAAGTATCCTTTTCATGTTGCTCGCTGTATATTCTATAATCTTTATTGAACTAATGTTTTTAAATGTAAATATTGCCTTTTATTGTGGTACTTAGCTCACCGCTTACCTCATAAAATGCCTGACAATGCACTGTGTTTTCCTAAGAGGCTACCTTTGGCCGTTTCTGCCCTCAGTGCTGCTGCTGCCCTATTCTCATACGTGTCGCTTTGCCGATCTCCCTCAATGTTCCCAGACTCGTAAATGCTCGCTTGATTCACTGCTGAGCAGTAACGCCATCTAGAGCTTCTTTCCTCCTGGGTCTCACCCTTTTTGCCTGGCTTACTCCCTCTTTCACACCCCTTTGCTTTTCTACTATTAACCCTTTCGATACCAGTTTGAGAATTGTACAGGGTTTTATATTTTCCCAGTTATCTTTCATAATATATGTGATACATATTCTTCATTATGTCTGAGGAAGAGGACACTGAGGTGTTTAAGGACCATTTGAAATCCCCCATTATGGATTCAATCTTGCAGGCGGTTGCAGTCTCTGGATGTGTCAAAGAATTTAGGGGCATAAATATATAAGCCTCTATTGCCACAGGAACATCACTTTTTACGATGTTCCTGTGACAATAGGGATAAGAGATAAGCCACTTAGCATGAGAGGGGAGGGCAATGGGTGTTGCTGCAAATGTAAATGTGTGTGTCTTGTAAAGCGCACTGCTACCCGGAGGCGTCCTGGCGCTGTAGACCGCTGGGGAACACTTCCTGGCTTTCCCTGTGAGATGTTCCCTCCTGGGTATCTCCAAGGTGAAACCAGGCATCCCCGGCATTTGTGGGTGGCCGTTGTGGAGATGAGGCAAGCTAATGCCCAGAGTTGCCGAGTGTGATCCCTGGTTAGAGTAGGGACCGAGGCAAGAATTATCGAGTCCCTTGACCCTGGTTCACGACCCTGCTGCGTCGGGAATTGAACCCTGGTCCCGGGCCGTCCTCTGCTTCCGGGTCTGCGGCCTCTAACCAGTAGCCACACCACTCCACTGTGGGGGTTACACCATAACAACGATTGATTCTAACGCTACCTACTAGTTACAAAGGAGTCGTAAATAGGAGGCAATGCCAGAATTAGACCAGCAAAACCTGGTCTTACCCTAATGCAACAAGGAGAAATGTTTCACTCCTCCTCATTTTAGCTGTTTTCCTGTGAGCTGCGTTGTGCATACACATGAAAACAGCAAAAGTCCAATGATTGTCAATGTACAGAAAGGTCCCCCTTGCTGCACATAAACAATATTTTTTTTTAATGACATTTTTCAACTTCTATGTGTGCTACATTCAGCAACACACATATACGTTACAAAACAGCATTTTAAGATTGTTTATGACAGACAACCTTGCATTATGGTGCTAGGGTGCCAGCGTCGGCGCAAGGCTGCTAAGTGCAGTGGCAGTGCAGGGTAAAACGCAGAGCTGCACCATATTCTTGTAAATATAGTGCAGCCTCTGTTTCTGAAGTGGAGGACTGAGGCATTAAGCCAGGAAGACTAAGGCCTCACTCCGCCACTTCCCTTGTAAATATGCCCCTTACAGGCTTCCCTCTCAAAAATCCTCTCCCCTGAAGGTACCTCTGAGAAGGGCATGAAATGTTTGGCCAACTCTGGTGTTGATAGTAAAAGTATTTCTTTGAATTCAGATCCTCGCACCCACAAAGTTTCATTTTTGGATCTCCCTTTCTGGTTACTCATCATAAAGACATTGATGATGATGATGATGTCTTGGAATGACACTAATAATTATGGGCCATTGGAGAAAAGGCGAATAATTTTTCATAATGATGGTGGTGTTACTCACTCGGTGTCAAATGATTTGGTGGGACATCTTGGGGTTCCGATGTTTGACCCCCACTCTCAATCACCACCCCAACTCTACTGAGTGGGTCCTGTCGGAGCATGTGGTTGATTATATGTCCCATTATATTCACTTCCCTCTTGATAAATCTTCATGTAATAAGTTGAAATTTGAATGCCCCCACCCCTCCCTTCCCAACAACATTACTTTCACTCCCATCTTTGATCGCAACATATTAATGTTCTTTACAAAATATGGGAAAGATCTAAAGAAAGGGGTGAACGGAGCCTGGTCCTCTTACCAGAATATTAGATTGAGCCAAAGAAGCTACAATAGAAGGCACACAGGTGGATCCTGGCATCCTACCTAACAGGACCAAGGGGGCTATTTGCATTTTGGGCAATGCACATATTTCTCAAGAACCAAGGAAAGGCCTATTCCTCAAAATGGAACCAAAACTGAGTAGCCTGGCCACTAAGGTGGAAGGGTCTTTAGCTAATGACCTTTTAATTGGAGAAACCTATGTTAAGGAACATGAGAAATATGTTGTCACTTTTGCCGCCATGGACAAAGCCTTGCTATCACTCAAGCAGATATTCCCCCCTCGGGGTTTTTGCCAGGGCTGGTAAAGGTAGGAGTTGTTTTTCTGGCTGCTATCTAACCCTGGGCGAAGCACTACGCTACGCTCGCGTAGTTTGCGCAATTTCGCACTATGCAAGCTGCACGTAGCACGGTGCGAATACGCGTAGTGCAGCGTAGCGTAGTGCAGCGGTCACTTTTTGCTTGTTAGCGGTCCTCAACGTCATGTTCGTGACCACGAGCAAGCAAAATGACATCCCGGCGAGATTCTCAACGCGGGGAGGTCAGGTTTCTCATTGCGAGTGGTTGCGCATGCTCGCGACCGCTCGCAATGAGAAACTACCAGTTCGGGATGAGAAAGCTGCCGCTCGAGTAAAAATCTACTTGAGCAGCAGAAAACTACAGCTCGCACTGTGCAAGATGCCGTTTTCAATGATTGCACAGTGCCGGATGCTTGTCCGCACTGTGCAATCATTGAAAACGCATCTTGCACAGTGCGAACATGCTACTACGCAGCTCGCGTAGTGCTACGTGAAGTTCGCATAGTGCAATGTGCACTTCGCGTAGCTTCACGTAGCGCTATTTCACGAACTACGCCCACCCTCACTGCTATGCCGCAAGGGGTCAGTCCTTCAGTAGAGGTTCATTCGACCAGCAGCCCCATCTACACTGGCTACAAAACCCAGTTCTATCCCTGTCATACCAGAGGGTTCAATTCCAGGGGATACAGGGATAAAGGAGAACAAGTTTCAGGTAAGTCTTTAAAACTCTGACCTATCTCCTGTAGGAGGCAGATTAGCTCTGTATCTAAATGCATGGCGTTGTCTCACCACCGACTCCTAGGTAATTCGGACTGAACAAGGTTATCAAACAGAGCTCTACCAACTCCTCTACAATCAAACGTTCCTCTTACCCTTCTTTTTCAACAGGTTCAACTTCACTTAATTCAGGAGGAGATCCTTTCTCTACTATCCAAACAGGCAATTGAACAAACTCAATTCGATCCCTTAGGCTTTCTTAGCACCATTTTCCTGGTTCAGAAGAAAAACAAAAAGTCGTGCCTTCTGTTAAATCTAAGAATTTTCGACAATGTTGTAGTGTACCATCATTTCAAGATGGCAACTATTCTCCATCTTAAAGACATTTTGCTTCAGGGCGATTGGTTAGTCAGGTTAGAATACTTATCTATCTGTTCAAGTGCATCCTTCTCACAGGAAATTTCTACAGTTCCAACATAGCATAACATAACATAACAAAGAAGAGCTTCTTTGGTGGTTGACGACATTTAGACACATAGAACGGGAGAACGAGTTTCTATGCAATCCCAGATCTAACCTTAGAATCCGATGCAAGTCGGGGTGCAAGATGCGATCAATTCTTGACTGGAGGTACATGGTCTCCATAGGGGTTCATTCTTGCATATTAATAGTTTAGAGATGCCTGCAGGTTCTTTTGCCATCATTCCTTTACAAAAGACAGGGCAAAATTCACCATTCTCTTATGGTTGGATAATCTTACAGTGGTCCGATACATAAACCATTTTATGGGCACAAGGCCTAGAATTCTAACAGATCTCGCCAAGCATCTTTGGAAATGTTGCCTTCAGCAACAAATCTCTGTCAGAGCAGTTTATTTACAAAGAAACTTGAATGTTGTAGCAGATCGGTAGTGCAGACATCTTCAAGATTCCAGAGAATGGCAAATGCATCCTTCAGTGTGAAACCATTCTTGGGATCATGCCAATCAACCTTTTTGCCTCCGTCTCAAATCCCAACTTCCTTCTTTTTTTCAGTTTGAGATCTGATCCTCAGGCTCTAGCCATGGATGCCTTTCATCAATACTGGCTCGAATCTCTCCTCTATCACTCCCCCCTTCCTATTTATTGCATGAGTCCTGGCTCAAGCCTCAATGCAGTTTTCTTCCCTAGTTTTAATCACCCCATTTTGGCAAGCTCAACCCTGGTATCCAAATCTGATGGAGCTGTCCTAGGACCTCCCAGCTATCTCACTTACTTGACCTTTTGCTCAACCCACAGGAACTTCTGTAAAACGTCATTCTTCAAGGCTCTCTATTTCTCATTGCTTGGAGGATTTCGGGTCTTCCTGGAGAACCCCAGGAATTTCGCTGGAGTCTATTCACCTCATTCACCAATCGTGGGACCCTGGTATTTCCAAACTCTATAAATCAGCCTGGTTGTATGGACAGGGGCTCAGATCCCATTTCAGCAGATGTGACACATGTTGTCTACTTTTTAGCCGCATCTCAGAGAACAACTAATTGCACCATCAATATTTACAGATCTGCTATCTTTACGGAACACCTTTAAGTGGATGGATGACCCATTAGTAAACACCCTTTGATTTGTTATGTTAATCGTGCTGTCCCAAAATACAATGCATTGTGGAATTTTAATTTGGTAATAAACATGTTTTTCCCATGGCATGATAATATGTACCTTTCTCTCAAACATTAATCTGCAAAATTGACCTTGCTTTTGTGTTAAATTTCCTAGAAACATGTTTCTGATGTTAAGGCCTTAGATGTGTCCTCCTTCCATTATTCTCCCATTGGTATTTTTTTCAGGTTGATAGGCGATTAATTTATCTGTCTTAATTATCCTTTTTTCCCTTACATCCAAAATTATGTGTTGGAAATTGTCTAAAAGCCTACATTTTGTGAACTGCAGATTTGAGATTTCTTACTTCTACCCAGTTGCTGATTTCCTTCCAGATACCCCAGAAACCAGTTTTTTTACCCTACTTCAGCCCATTTGGTAGAATGGAGCATGTCATTGGTCAGTAGTGATGTTGAGTACTTTGGCGCCCATTCAGTCAGAGGGATTGTGGCCTCCAGGGCTTTTTCTACAGATTGGTCGAATGGTAATACTTTCAGAACGTTTGTTGTAAACCTATTGCACATGTATCAGATCCTGTTATTTCAATGCTTTGAACAAACATATTATGAGCCTCTTCTTGTAATAATATTCGTCCTGATTCACAAAATTAATCTGAGACAAAATCCTAACTTTAAGACTTTCGTCATTCACAAAAGGCATTTAGGAGTAATAAAGTTAGGATTCCTAACTTTCCTTACTCCCACAAAAGGCATTTTATGATTTATCTAAAAGTTTGAAGGTAAAGAACAGAAGGGAAATATGTAGATTAAAACTATCTCCTAGGTAGACAGGCGAACTTTTACAGTTTACAGTTATAGAATTACAAATTATGTGGAGAATAATTCAACGCACAAGCTTGGTTGAATTGTTTAGAAAGTTACATTTCGCTGCCTTAAGCTTCTGGCCACCCATTTGCACAAGCTCGAACTGTCACTCAGGAGGTGAAATGCTCTCTTGATGAGGTTTGAACTTGCTCCCAGGGTCTAGACAAGGGTCTTGGGTTTGGGTGTGTGTTCTGTTCCTCTGGAATAATGACCCTCATGGATATCACTGAAACCTTACTAGAAGAAACTATTTTATTTGTTTTTTAAAACACTTAAAAGTATTAAATTGTAAAGTTAAAACAAATTCACAATAAAGTGCATCATTATGTCAGAATATGTGCAAACATTTTTATTCCAACTCAATACCAACCATGTTCAGAGGTTCACAATAAAGTACATCATTATGACTGGATATGTGCAGAATTTTCCAACTCATTAATAGCCAAGTTCACAGGTTCAAAATCCGATTTTCTTAAGAGTGTGTCAATCAAAGTTAAAAACTTTACCCCTTGACAAATTAAAAAAATTGATGACCCCTCATCCCCGCCCAGCGAATTTTAGTCTGTCTACAAGTACGAATGTTAAGGACTTCTAAAATTGGTTTTAGAAATGTTCTTCTTGCGTCACTGACAATGGGACAGACACACGTCGCTGGCATAGTGATTCGTCCTGATATCCACATAGTCTACAAGTTGTGTTAAGATATTTCCCTTTCCAACTTGGCTGCAAATCCTTGGTTTCATATACTCCAAACCGATACAGCATATACTTCTTCTATAGAAACAATCTGAAATGCGCTGCTAGGTAATCTTGAGGTTTTAGTTTTACATAAGAATTTATTACTGTCCAAGAATGTCGTCTTTTTGCCACTGTGTTTTTGTCATCTAAGAAAGATCATTTTTATTGCGGTGCCATTACACACTCTATTAAACGCTATCCTCTCAATCTTACTGTCCCATGCCTCTTGAATGCCCAATTCCACCAGGGCTGATCTTAGATGTTCACCCCAGGATTCCGTTTTTTTTATCAAACTGGGCCTTTATTTCTACTCCAGCATAGATTGTTCAAGGTGCCGGGTTTCGAGGAGCGAAGTTCCCAACATAGTTTCACAAAAAACGATTGTCTTTGGAATTTCTGATTTTGTAGCCCAAATTCCAGACGAATCTGTGCTGGTGATACTACTCTAGGGAGGTTAATACTGCTTTATACACTTTTGTTTGTAAATCATTTAAAATTCAAAATTCCCGACCATGCCATATTTCCAAACGGTATGCCAGTACTGGAAGTAATTGTGCTGTCATTGTTTTTTAAAGATGGCTGTAAGACGGGCAACTTAATTTAATTTGTTGCTGTTGGTATGCAAAAATTAAGTGTGTGCCTTTGCTCTTATTGCACTTTTTTGATCAGTAAAGGACATACTTCGCCCTAAATGAATGCTCAGATACTTGTAGGTGTCAACTTCCTCTATTTCTTTACCCTTGGCCGACCACTTGAAATTATTGGGTCTTGGGCCTACGAATCGCACCACCTTTGTTTTTTTCATATTTATCTCCAGTCCCTGACAGTCAAAGTAGTTGGTTAGGGAATCAATGACTCTTTGAAGCCAATGGGGGTTTGGCTAAGGACCACTATGTAATCTGCATATTGCAGATACTGAATGTGGTCCTTTGCCAATTTCGGAGGATGACCGTTTACTTTTGACAAGTGGGTGCGCAAATCAGCAAGGTGCAAGTTAAAAAGGCTTGGGACCAAATCACACCCCAGTTTCAGGCCATTTATTATATCGATCTTAGATGATGCTATGCTATCATCCCCCAACTTTACAAGGGCCTAAGTTTCAGTATGGAGGGCTAATATGGAGTTAATTAATTGTTGTGGTACACCCCAACCTTTCAATTTTGTCCATAGTTGTTCACTTGGGACTCTATCGAAAGCCGATTTTAAAGCGATATAACATACAAATAGACCTGATTTCTTTAAAATAGCTTTTTCCGTAAGAAGTGCTTTTGCTGCCAGGTTTGTGCTAGTACCCATTCTTTGTCTAAAACCGGTTTAATATATGAGAATTATACCTTTCTCTTCCATCCATCCCTGTAAGTGTAATAATAAACAGGAAGCATATAATTTTGCATCAACATCTGTCAGGGCTGTAAGCCTGTAATTTCCGGGCTCCTTGCGATTACCATTTTTATGAAATGGATGAAATATGCTCCCTCTCCAAGATTTATTGATCCTGTTTTGAGAATACAGGTAATTGAAGAGTGGAGTATGAAAATTTGCCCAAAATTCCGCATCATGTTTAAAGATTGCGTTCAGGAGCCCATTAGGCCCTGCCGCTCCCTTAGTTTTCAATTTCTTTATTATGTCTTTTAATTGGTTTGTGTTAATTAAGATGTTTCAAGCATTATGATTTGGTTCCTGTGGGTTGCACTATTTTCAAGGTAATGGGGCTGATGTCAAATTCTGTATGCTCGTCCTCCTCCAAAATGTCCAGATCAGGTTCCAAATTCATTATCATTTCGTGGTTTGTAATATTGTATACATTTTGGATGTGTTGTTCCCATATATTTTCACTTATTCCTGCTTTTTGAGACATTACTGTTCCCTTTGTTAACTTTTTTTTTATGCCCCAAAATTCACAACTATTAGGTAATTTGCTGACCCAGAGTAATTTTTTTCCAGAATTTTTCCATACATTCCCTTTTTGCAACCCTACACCTCTCCCTATAGTTTTTCCTCATGTCTCTAATATTGTTGTTCGTTACTGAATTTCCAGATCTTATGGCGGAAACTGCTTTTCTCGATTCTCTAGTGATTTCCCTTTTTAGGTTATGCAGCTGTATATTGAACCATGGTTCATAAGTTGTACTTTGTGTACCATGACTTCCCGGGAGAACCGGAAATTTGTTTAGAAGAAACTTTCCCAACTATCTTCTGGTGACTTGGTACATCGATTATGTATTCATGCACAGCAGCAATTATTTTTGAGACATTCGTACCGCGCCATTTTAGCTTCTCGAAATTGTATATTACCAGGATTTCTGTCAATACAGTTATTTTCTCTTTCTGAGACAGTTTTGCGTTGATGGTCAAAACTTGCAGCAAATGGTCAATTTCCAGGCGGGATTCTATGTAAAACGAGTTAACTGTAATGTATAGTTCCTTACAGACCATTGTGTAGTCAATGTTTGATTGTTTCCTTCCACTTAGAAAGGTAATCCTTGCGGGTTGATCTCCCTTTATTTTACCGTTTAGAAAATGTAATCCCAAAGTTTCCAGGTTGTTTTTCAGTTTGTTAGCCGCCAGCTCTGTTTGACACATTCTTTTATTTATCTTGCTCCCTGTTAAGTTTGAATTAAAATCACCAGAAGTTATCATCTCACTATTTTGATGGCTTTTCTGCAAAACCTTGATTAGGTTAATCAGGCCTACCAGTTTTTCCTTCTTCAATTTTTTTGCTGGGGGGATATATATGTTTAAAATCAGAAGCCGCCAGGGCATTTTATTTACTACATTGTTGCTTTCCAGTTTCACAACTTGTATCCAGTTTTCACAGGAGTCAAGTTCTTACGTATGAGAGGCTAATTTGTCTGTTAAATAGGTAGGCAACCCACCCCTAGGATGCCCATCTTTGTGAAATTGTTCTGCCAAAACATGAGATTCCACATATCCACTAATGGATTTAGAAGTCAGATTCCAGGTTTCTTGTAACAATATAATATCAATGCTTTGTAGAAAAGCTTGCGTATCAGGGTGTTTCCCCATTTCCTTGAACCCATGGGTATTCCATGAACAGATTCTTATTTTGTCATCCTTAGACGTGCCTGGGTATATCATTGGTGGCTTTATCCGATCAGTATCATTAGATTCATCAGGATCCTTTATGACTCAAGAAATGGGGCACCCATGACCAATTGTGAAATTCTTCTGGCACTTCGGTTATTCGAGTTCCATTTTGATTTGTGTTCTCCAGTGTCTTATTTGTGAGATATCTGTTTTCAGGAGTAGTGCTTCTTGCCCCCTTAAACATGTGGTTGGATGAATCTCCTTTCCAGATGTATTCGGGCTCATTATGCGCTTTAAAAGTGGATACGGATATTTTGTTTTTTTGGGATAAGATAAAGAAATCCCCCAAGCATCAAAATTTGCTCTTTCTGAGAAAATCAGAGCTGTTAGTTTCTTTGAGGACCAAGTTGTAAGAGTAACCTCTTTTCCTGATATATTTCTATTTGCAAGATCTCAACTGTCAAGAGATCTGCTGTTGTGATATTTTGCAGCCTTGGTATCTCCTTAAACAATCTCTTTAGGTTTCCCCTGTTTAAAGAATGCAATCTGCCCTAAGTTTGATATTCGGGCTCAAAGATCAGTTTATTCAATGACTTTTCAGTTTCACCATTTTGAATCCCTGTTTGGAGCGAACTCGTCTTTTCTATCTGCGTGTTATAGACTTTCTTCCACTTTGCACAATGATTCCAAGGATCTTCCTTTCTTGATGTATTACCTTTACTTGTCCCTTGCATGTTGTTGCACTTAGAAGTTTATCTGTTTTTTGACATACTTCCGTGTTTATTAGATCATGTGAATTAGATGTGTCGTTTGGAAACTCACAGACACATCTCTGTTTGTCCAAAGAAATTTTTTAGTGTGTTCCAAGTTTCATTTCCTATACTTTCACTTAAAATACCCTGGAATTTTTCTGACATTATTAAAGACCGCCGGTCTGATTTTGATTTATTTGAATCTTCCTGTACTCTATCTTTGAAAGTTTACCATGCTGTGTTCGATTGAATTTCCTCCCCGATTTAAAGATATCATTTGTGAATTTTGTGAGATTCCATTTCCACCATCTTGTCTGTTGGTTACTTTTTTGTCACCAAGCCTTGTTTTCAGGGTAATAATATCCTCGTTGCCAATTTTATGTGTATATCCTTCCTTGGGCAGATCTTTTGACTTTCCTAAAGTGTTGTCTCTAACAGGAATTTTAGATAGGACTGGAATGTCCTATATTTTTACGATTGTTATACACTCTTTGTCGCTTTTTGTTTGCTTGACACCTTCCTTTAAGTGTACATTGCTTTCTTGTATACATAAGGATGTATCACATTGCAAGGAATTATCTAAACTTACAACTGGATCTTGCAAATGAACCGTAAAACCACATGAAACCCCAGAAGAGCTGTTGTTGCAATGTTGGTTAATTTTATGGCTGCACAATTGGGAAAATATTGGATAAACGTGCTTTTTTTCTAGACCACTTTGCTTATTCACGTTAAGCCTGGCCTTACGAGCTCTTTTTCGGTGTCTTTTAGTTAATCCAAGACTAAGTGCAGAAGTTATTTCATGGACAGTTTGTGCTTCCCCTGATTGGGTCGATTCCTTGATTTTTTTTTTTTGTTACACTGTCATCATGATGAGGGCAATGTATTATGTCTTCAGCACCCACTTTGTCATTCATCTCCTCTTTTCTTTTGGTCATGACAGGGTGTTCCTTGTCAACCTTATTTTCTGTTGGCTTGATGACATGTAAGATCTCTATTAATATTTCTGGCAGGGATACCAATTTATCTATTATTTGGCTACATCCACAAATTGAGTTTGATTGATGTCCATTGCTGGTAGCCTTAATATGCTTGTCCTTAGTGATCAATACTTATAATGTGTCCAGTTTGTTGTTAATCCCTGCAATATATGTCGCAATCAAGTTCATTAAATCAATCTGAACATCAAGTTTATCTGATTGGAAATTTAGTACATCTATAGCTCGCTGTAACGATCTTAATAGAGTATCACTCCATTTTATTGAGTGGGAGGATTTCGACGAGGGCTCTGAAATGTGATCAATTCCACTTACTGAAGCGCTTCCGAATGTGCAAAAAATGGTCACAAAAGAAAATAAAGTGCAATGTATCTTGGAGGGAAAAGTTATCACATGAGCATACATCCAGGTCCTCCACTATTCTCCATCCGGGAGGGTCAGCAAGATGGAAATGTAGCTGATTCAGCCTAAAGCTTAGCAGGAGAAAACGGTGGTTAGGATTAGATACCACAATCAAATAAGATTCAATTGCACAGGACTTTTTTAGCAATCGGGGAGCACGTACAGTTGGCCATCTCCCATTCTTCTCTTTCCATAGAAGCCATATATAAGTAGGATTTCTTCATCCATTGCATATCACCCTTTACTAGTTTATCTAGTGAATTAAATAGCTGTGGTCGTCCCAGTTTCACAGCCAGCCTTTGGACGTGGCTGAGTCAGGGAATACGACTCACTTGATCTAGAGCCAAACAATCTCTCATAACCACGATTCAGTTCTAGTTCGGGGTTTACCCAGGTTGAAATCCATTTCAAGAGAGGTGCTATTATGATTAAATCCTCCACAAAGCCAGTCCCAGTCTCTTGATGGATCATATATGTTTGTGTGGATTGTGGGACCGATAACACGTTTCTTAAAACTGTATGCTGGACTCCTTGAATTTCCCTTACCTCTCTAAAAACCCATATATCCGCACCATTGGTTGCAATGGATATGCATTGTGGTCCATATATTTTTAGCAAAGCTTGCATTGGTCTGGCCCCTATCCTGCGTGCGAAGCCTAGAACTGCAGATGTGTATCTAGCCAATACATTTCTCTTTGCATGTGATTGCGGGACCCATATGCCTCGATCATCGAATAAAATGCCTAGGTAAGGGAAATCACATTACCCTCACAGTGCAGAGTTTTAACCCTTTTAGGCTTGGAGCCAGTTATCATTGTATGAGATTTTGGGAAATTGACAATCCAAGGATTTCATAAAAGAAGTTGTTTAAAAGAAGTTGTAAACCAACCGCCGTTCTCACTAAAAGTGCAGCATCATCCACATATAGGAGTGCCGGGATCTGTCGCTCCCCCATTTGATTGTGTATTCAAGTCTAGTGCTTGAATGAGGTCAGCATCAGCTTATATGAAGAAAGAACTGATCCAATCCTCAGTTTGTACTTTATTATTTTCTTTGACTCTAACTGCACCGGGGTCTAGGTTTTCATTTAGATATTCTCCATGTTTCCCTTCTTTATTTAGATCAAGTATGTATTTAGGCAAGCCCTTAGGCAGATACACCTGCGCTATCGTAGTTATAACCCCATTGTTTGGGGGAACATCATCTCTGGCCGCCTCACAATTGACTCCTTAATTTGCCTTGTTTTTGTTGAACTCACTTTTATTTGATTCATGGCTTGCCACCCTTGTAAGTGGTGGAGTTTGCTCTTGCAGTACTCGATTGTATTAATTTGGTGTTTTTACTTAAAAGTCCTGGTGACAGGAGACTTCTTTTGCCCTCTTTGTTCGGTGTAATTGGACTCAGCAATCTTTGGGTCCCAGCTGTGGCATAGATTGCGGCCATTGGGTCCTTTAGAAAATAGAATTTATGGTTCTCGTTTTTCCTCTAAAATTAAAAAATGCACTTATTGGTGTTAACACCGAAACCAACTTTTCCTTTTGTTTTAAAAATTTTTTTTCCTTCTTCTAATGTTTGAGACTGTATTTAAATCTGTTTTTGACACTCTCTTTTTTAGTTTTCTCTGTGGTGTTGTCGAGTTTTTCCTGATCTAATAAATCTTGATTGCTCACTCACACCCCAGATGAAAACTACGCTCATCCAATATGATTTCACTGATTCAAACTTGCCAACCTGTCAACCTGCCAGGACTTTTCTAACACACAATTCACCTGACTGGCTGCACAGTGGACATACAATTGATTAGTTCCCTACTTTGGCTCTGGCAAGGACAGCTGTTATTCAAGTACTTCAAGTTTAACAAGCAAGATGCGTTATTTAATCAGTTTGTTGCGTCGCAGCTCATGGATTTTTGGTGGCTGATTTGCGCCTCCCACCTGGGTTGACCTGGGGTAAATCCTGCTGCACAAGCCACAAAGCACAAGCCACACGTGAAAACTGCCGTAAGCCCACACAGCAGGCTGGACCTGGGGTGACTCCTGCTAAACAAGCCACGAGCCACAAGCCACTAAGGGAAGCTCGGGGAAACTGCTGTTAGTCCCAACACGTCGGGCTGGGCCCAAACACTCCCATGCAGCTGCTACAGCTGCCTCAGTCTCAGCCACCAAGGGGAACTCATGCTCATGCTCTTGCTCCTGCAAAATTTAGCTGCAGCAGGAGGGAAAAACACAGTAACACTCACTCTTCTTCTGATGAACTGCACTTGGGTTTCTCCCACACTGTACAATGTCATCTGCGCCAATTCTGTGGATTTCAACGGACCTCACAGCACCTGGCCAACCAGAACGCCTGGGCACCAACCCCCTCTTGAGGCCTCCACCTGACGTCCGCTGCCAGGTCCACCACCTCCGCCTCAGCTGCCTCCTGGGAGTATGAGAAGTGAGAGAGGGAGCAAAGAACCAGGACCGGGGCCAGGGCAACAGCAACAGCCACAGGCAGTCAGCCCATCCACCCAAAGATAGGAATCAGCAACCCCAGTAAAAATCGGGCAAATGAAACCTATTCCAGCCGCACCAGACACCGAAAAAGGTCTGGTAGCTGCAACTGCCACTGGCAGGGGGGCAGCTCGCTCAGCTCGGCTCTGCGTTTTGACTGTATTCTGCTCCCAGCTGTTCACCACACTTTGCTCCTCTCTCCTCGCTCCCTCCTTCCTTGGATCAAAACGTGGACTGGACTGCCAAACTGTTGAGATGTGTTAATAACTTCAAAGAGTCCAACTTGGTCACAGGCAAATGTTGGCTGACACCTCGCCAGGGTCCTTTTTTGTTTTCCCCAGTCGGGCAGGCCCCAATCTCAGTGGACAGGAATAGGCCCCAGAACTGGTTTACAGTGACCACAGAGATAGTGCTGCTCATTTCCCTGGCCACATCTCTCACATGAGCACTGACAGGTGCTTTGTTCCTCTTGGAAGCATTTCTAATTGGATTGCTAGCTAGGTAAATGAAACTATCGTAATAGATATTGCATGGTTTGGAAATCCCTTGCAGCATTGATGCTAGCACAAGCTACATGTTTAAGATGCTCAGAGAAACCTCACAGCATGCCTTCACATTTGTGCACACAATTAACTAAAGTAAGCTGTCCCTTGCACAACATTGAGGTTCTTGAGCAGATTAAACCCTGCATGCTACACCTCCCTGTCTCCATCAAGCTCTACTCTTTGAATGCAACACAGCCCAAATTGCTGTGTTGCCTTACTCTGAGCAAAGGAGGAATTCCATGGGTGTTGGGGTGGGTGTTTCCTTGCAACTCCCAAGATTTGTAATGCATACCCAGATTTACGAGGACTTGTAAACCAGGGAAATGCATCAAAACCGAAAGCCTCCCCACTGAGACATAACATGGAGAAATATCAGTATGTATCCTCGTTTTGTCCTGTTTCTTTGTGTGCTGCATTTTGAGAAAAAGGGCTCTATGTATTGTTTTTGTGCAGGAAGGTTCCCCAGTTCCTGCACAAAAGCAATCCTGCCTGTAACACCTGCACTCCTGACCCATGGTGTTAGGGTGCAAGGAAGCCTGCGGTAGCACAAGTGCAGGAGGGAAAGGACAAGAATAAACCGGATAATCACGATGCAGTTCTGCCCTTTTCCTTTGATGCAGGTCAGCACAGCCAGGTAACTTGCTGCACTGCCCTGCACCACAATTGCAGTAAATATGCCCTGGGAGTCCTCCACGCTTGCACCTTCTGCATCTGCCTGTGGCTCGTTGCTCGCCCCTTCAAAAGATCATCACGTTCACATTTATTGGATAATGTATCTCACTGACATCACGAAGTTACATGCAGAAGAGAGAAAAAACCCTTTGCAATAAATACAGTCATTCACGTTTTCTAGAAATGTGAATGTCTAATAAAAAAGAATTAATTTTCTACTGCTGGAAAAGTCAAGTTTGCTTTAGACTTTAAGATCAATGGTTATTCAAGTGGATACTGGCTTTCTTTATGCCAGGGCTGCCAAATGCATTTCATACAATTGAAAGACTTTAAAATTTGAGGTTTAAAACTACAACAAAGTCATGGTGTGTTTCTCAACACAAGTAGTTGAAAGTAATATTGTTGAATTTCGCTGAAATTGTATTCCAATTAAAAAACCAGTACTAATCCGCGCAAAGCCCTCATGAATAAATAATACCCAATTATTTGTATAATAGAAATATGGAACAAAAGTCACAGTGATCATAAGCGTATATTACTATGCAGAAAAGGCAACAGAAGTAGCTCCCATCACTCACACGGTCTCTAGTAGTTTTACTGTTGGCATACATCAACATAATGCCATGCCTTTTGGACATAATGAATGGCCTCTGGTCTTCAGTGTCCACTAAACTGCAAGCCTAAGCATTCCTTCTAGCACACTACTTAGGGCAAACGTTATCATTAACTTGTCCATTAAGTCAGTGCAGATCAACGGGAAAATTGCCTTGGACAGATAAAATGCAACTCAGGATGTGGTTAAAGCAGCTTGATATGCAAAAGAGTCAGCACCTGCTGAGATCCTTAGTTCTTGAACTATAATTGGACTGGCAGAGTGTTTTTCCTTGAGAATGATTTGTATGTGTCAGATCACACTAAACACGTACACAGATGACATAATTCCTTGCAGGGTTGCAATTTGTGGCCCTGATTTAAATATTAACTTAGATGAAAATATGGCTGAGATACCCGCCACCCCCTCTCAACACAATCCCCAAGGATGGGAAACCGGAAACGGTTCTGAACTTTTGGAAGGCGGGAGGGAGTGACCCTCCCGGCCGTATTTATTAAAATATGAAACAAAATCAAAAACATTAAAATAACAGTTTCATATTATGTACAATTTCATTTCCACATTACGATGTTTGGCTAACCTTAACAGATCTCTAATACAAAGGTTCTCCTAGCCGAACTAACATCCTACAAAACATTTGGCTTGAAATTGTACATCCTAACGTTAAGGGCCAACGGCAAGGTCGTAACCGGTGTCAGATCCCTAAACCAGAAATACCCCCCTCACTTGTGAGGGAAGCGACCGCACAGAGGCGTACCTCAAGTGCATCTACCAATTTCCCTTGGACTTGACGGGGGCCCCAATAAACTCGACGCCATTTAACGGTCGTCCGAGGACTCGTGTGAGGTGTCTAAAAGGTAGCGTAAACCCCCTCCCGAACCCCACACAACTTACCCCATCTGCCGTCGCAGATGTCCTGGCCCCGGGAAATTCCCCAGGAGGGCCCGTAGCCCCTCCTATCCAGGAAGGGGCCTTGACCACCTTTCCATTCCTTCCGGCGGCCTATCCTTAGAAGGGACCGCCTCTCCGTTGAGGGGCCAATGACCACCTCCCCCGAGCGCTCCCATCCGTAATGGGTGACGCCCCCCCATAGGGATCTTCCAATTACTGCTCACCGATCATGACCTTACCGCCACAGGCCGGATAGTTGACCGGCTATCCGGACCCCCCACAACAAATCCTGCCTAAAGGTCATGTATTAAACTCTTTAGCCAAGCTATGAGGTCTCCTATGAGTAACTCATTCCCCACCCGGGACAAATGAACCCCATCCCCCAAATACATACTGTCCCCTTTGAAACAACCATGCGAAACAGAATGCAGTGTATTTGAACGAAACAATCTACTCAACTTGTTATTTATTTTCTTTACTGAATGATTCAGAGCAGAAACCGAAATAGCCCCCCGCCACACTTTCCGTGGGATCATATGGGACCATGAAATTGTGCACCCTGGAACTCTTCTTGCCAACCAACTTACTGTGGAAAGCATTGCCTCAAGAAGAAGTCGTCTACCAGTGGCCACCAAATCGTTGCCCCCAAGATGGACTATGATTATAGACGGCGGTGACCTTGTCCGCCCTAACAAACCCTCGAAAAAGGATTGAAACTGGTCAATACAGAGCCCGCTCCTTCCGTAGAAGGACACCCTGTACCCGTATTCCCCAGCCACGTGAATCATGTCACCTGCTTTGAATACGTCCGCGGCACGCCTCACGTATGAGTGGCCCACGACCCACACCTCCTTTCTCGCAGCCGGTGATGTCTGACCGCTGTTCCCCAGGTGTCGGGTCGACTGCACAGTCCGCCCCGCCTCGTAAGCTTGCGCAACTGAAAACCAAACAAAAACAAGAAGCGTGAGTACATTATTACAGCTTCACAACAAGTGCAACCGCACATACCTTTTATAACAGTTCGAGGACCAACGCCCCAAACGTTTTACTTTGTCTACACTCAGACCCCTGGCTGTAGCCTCAGTAGCAGCCCCTATCCAAAAGGAATGGGTCCCGAACTCGCCGGGGTTCAAGCCCGCGGCTGAAATCGACATCGCAAGCACCCGCTGGAACTGAAACCTCGTCAGTGGGGTGGCGTCAGCGTGTCTCAACAAGGTCCCCCCCCATGATGCCACCCTCTGCGCTAAATATTCCTCTACGCACACCACAGGGCACATGGAAGACCCGGGGATCCTCTGAATGATTATGCAGTCCCCAATTGCACCCTGATCGGTTTTGGACCTAACAAACGAGACCGTCATCGTCTCCTTCCTGACCTGAATGTGCTCCCGGCACAGTCCCCCCATCGTATCCTGCTTGTTCTTCGCCACTAATTCGCTTACCCGCATAGCCCCATGGAATGCTAGCGCAAATGCAGCTCGGAATAACACTGCTTCGTACTGGGATGAACACGTTGCCGGGAGTACGGACAATAACAGGGTCAACCTATCCAGACCTATCGGGTGCCTCTCATCTACTCTGCGACCCTCAAGGCGTTGCCACCCACGTAGCGCTTTCTGCACAACGAAAGACGCTGTCGGGTCCTGGATCCCATGAGCCCTTGCCATAAAGGAAATGGCGGCCCGATGCCTCTGGGCCGTAGCTACTGATTTGCCTGCCTGATGTAAAGACAGCAAAAATTTTACGACAAACTGTTCCTGGCCCCAAAGCTCCCCCCTAGCAGCACCCAAAAAGGACCAATAGGAACGGAACGCCCCTTCATATGCCTTCCTCGTCCTGGGTGCTAAACTCTCTCCCACGAGGTTTTGTAGTTCGGGGCACCGAGAGACCAGAGAGCTTCGGGAAAGGGTGACGCCACCGGGTCCGCTGTGGGCAGAAAACCCCAGAAGCCCTGCATACGGAAACGAGAAAGCGCATCAGCCGCTTGGTTCAGTACCCCCGGCACATGTCTTGCCCTAAATAGCACATTCAATTGCATACACAATAACACAATTTCTTTGAGCAATCTCAGAATCCATTTGCATCGTGCTGCCTGACTATTGATAAGCTCAACCACGGTCATGTTATCAGACCAGAACACCACAGAGTGATCCCGGAACCCCTCAGGCCATGTTTTCAGGGCCACCAAAATAGGGAAAAGTTCGAGAAAAGCAATGTTACTCGTCAGCCCGCACTCGTGCCACCATGACGGCCATTTTTGAGCGGACCATTGTGTACCAAATATGGCACCAAAACCTATACTCCCCGCCGAATCTGTCCAAAGCCCCAGCTCCTCGGAGGACACCGCCGGTTTGTTCCAGACAATTCGACCATTGAAATCCGCCAAAAATGCCAACCAAATGCGCATGTCCTGGCGAACCTCTGCCGAGAGCCTCGTGCGATGATGACCTTCCTTCAGGCCGACCATGGCTTGTGCAATCGAGCGGGAAAAGGGGCGCGCCATTGGCATCACTCTCAGGGCAAAATTCAACTGACCCACCACCTGTTGCAATTGATGCAGGTTTACTTTCGTTGCACGAATACATGTTTCAAGGGATAACCTGAATTTTAACACTTTTTCCTTGGGTAATCTAAAACACCCTTCTTCCGAGTCGAGCTCGATCCCCAGAAACTCGAGCAAAGTCGAGGGACCCACAGTCTTACCTGGCGCCAATGGCACACCGAATTGATTCATTAAGACACAAAATTCATGTAAAGCCTGTCCACACTCAGGATCCCCGGCTGCCCCCAAAAACAGAAAGTCATCGAGATAATGCATAACATGCTGAAAACCTGTCTTCCTTGTGAATACCCATTGCAGAAAACAACTGAACTTTTCGAAATAGGCACAGGATATCGAGCACCCCATTGGCATACATCTATCCATGTAATAGCGACCCTGAAACATAAAACCAAGGAGACGCTGATCTTCTGGGTGCACCGGGAGCAACCGGAACGCTGACTCAATGTCTGATTTTGCCATCAGCGCCCCGGGCCCCAGGCGATTCAACATGGCAACGGCCTCATCGAAAGATGCGTACCGCACCGAACACACTCCCGGGTCTATCGCTTCATTCACGGAAAGACCACGTGGGGCTGACAAGTTATGTATCAGCCGAAACTCACCCGGGTCCTTCTTGGGGACCACCCCTAGAGGGGAACAAACAAAGTTAGCAACCGGTGGCAAATCAAATGGACCGGCGACACGACCTCGAGTCACCTCCTTCTCAATTTTTACCTGTACCACCGCCGTATGCTGCAAAACCGACAGTTGATTCTTACAGTGTGCTACACCCTGAAAATCCCCCACTGGGATGCGGAAACCATATGAAAACCCGTCCCGCAACACCCCAGCGGAAGCATGATCCGGGTATTCGTTGAGCCAAGGAATCATTGCCAAGGTATCAATCGGAGTAGGTAAAGGCGCCCCTCGGACTATTTCAGACCTGTTTGGCGCTTCCCCTACCACCGTTATCACCCGTTTTGGCTCTGCACATGGACTCAGGATGGGATGGCTGCCCACACCCCCCACATTCGTGTTTGAACTTGCATGACCCCTGGGGCCTCGTACATTTCCCCCTGTTAAAATTCCAACAAATCCCCCTTTTACCTGCGTTGCCACTCGGCTTCGAGGGGTACTCGTTACCTGCACCCGTCCGAAAGGGTGTCCCAGAGGATTGGCGGGAAGATTCACCCCCGTTACTCCCTGACAATGGCACTTTTAACATTCCTGAACTCTCCATTTTTTGCCATGAAACGGAGTCGTAACAATCCCAAGTCAGAACTGGGTCGTGCTCCTTAGCTTTTCTAAAAATATTGTCATAACAGAACCACTGATTGCCCCCGTATGATACGGCATACTCCATGATACGTGACTGATAAATAGGCAACTCGGTCAGCAACTCGGGCTGCGCTCGCCCATGATGGAGGTAAAAATGCCCCACGCTCTGCCCCAAGTACCTATGTTCTCATCAACCTTAAAGGCGGCCATTTTTGCGCGCCAAACACCCGGATGCATGAGCTCCTTTTGACTCTTAACATGCTCCATCTCGTAATGGTCGGTAAGCAAAGAAAAAATGTTCACATACTTGTTCGCCCAAATCTTTTCCTTAATTTCCAGTGGAACATGCTGAGCCACCTTCTCCCTTCGTGAAGGTACAGACCCCTCCCCCGCAATCGGCAATGGCCGCTTACCTGAACCAGATGCTGCATTTGCCGCCGAACTTGGGCCTGTTGCATTTTCCGCCGCCGGAACTGGCGGGGTAACAGAAGATGGTGCCTTCGCAGCCTCTCTAGATTCCCGCAGTTGTCTCATTACTGCCCGGGCGCCGTCAGCCGTGGTGCCCTCACTATCTTTTCCCAACCACGCTGCTAATTGTGCCGCTAACTCGGGAGGCATATCTTCCCAGGTCACAGGGATCGGATGCCCCTCCTTCGGAACCGGGGTTGGCTCCTCAAGTGGGGTATCGGGAACCGGGGTTTCCCCCCCAAGTGCCCCCCTTTTGGCCCTCTTGCCTCTCCCACCAGGGACTACCCCTGGCAAAGCTGGTCCGATGACTCGCTTCGGTCCTCCCTCCCCGTTCTTAGCCGCCATCTGCTTCTTCAAATCGGCTACCTCCTTTATGAGCATGCGGAGCATCTGATCGGTACCGACCCGCTTTCCGACCTTCTTGCCTGGCATTCTCAAACGAAGATATCTGTAAAACAAAAAGAAAGATTACAACGCTCAAAATTGGCTCTTCGTTCCGTCTCGAGCTCACGTGCAGCGGGAAGGTGCAGCTTCAGAGCACAGGAACAAGAGGATGCTTTCTTGGCTTGCTGCTCCTTTTATCCGTCTTCGGGCGGGCGTAAACCCGCCCCCGCCTGCCTCCGAGGGCGTGGCCGGCCGCGTCAGTGTCTAGGACAACCCACTCCAGGGCGGGAAAAGGCGCGCCCCGGCTACGCCGCTTCGGGCATACCAGCCGAGACTCGCCTCCCGCCCAAGATGGCTTCCCGGGGGGATCGTGGTACTCCACCATACGTTCGGGGGGACCGAATGGTCGCCCCTTTCCATTCTATCTTCTATTACTTGAATACAAACCACATCATACAAGCTAAAATTTAAATTACAAATTGCCAAACTAACATGAACTGGAGGAGCATGAGCTGGAGAAGTAACATGAACACATACCACAGCTATTCTTGAAAAGTTGTCATTTATCTGAAAAGTTTTATTAAACATTCTATATTGTATGGGGAAGAGAGGTGACATGGAATCACAGGAATGGCCAGGGGTGCCGGTTTCTGAAACATTCCTCTCTCCTTTAAAAGCTCTTGCACTAAGGGGAGACTCTCTCTTCCCTGGTGATTTTTCTGAGCTTCACTGCTGGACCCTGGAACTGCCATGAAGAACTGGAAGAAAGAACACCCTGAAACCCATAAAGGACTAAAGACACTGCTCAGTAGACCCCAGGACCCTGCAACACCAACAACATTCGAAATCGGCTAACCTCAAATGTCTGTTATGCTTAAAAACGTTGCTTTAAAAATGGCAAAACACTTTATCCCTTTCTAGCTTGGCATCAAAGGTACTCTGCTAATCCTACGCTTAAAAACTAGTTAGGACATTGCAGTTTGCTATGACTTTGAGGGAGCTCTGATTTCAGCAAGCAAGAGCAAAAATGTTCTCGCTTGCTGGAGGCAGAGCAGTGTCTGTTCCCTGCAGCCTCTCTCCCTTTTCATTAATAAAATGTAGAAAAATGAGCTTACCACAGGGAATGGGGTCCTCTGGGTTGCAAATGGTCTAAGGAAGGGGCTCAATGAGGCCCCTTCCTAAAGAATAAAAGCATGGTGAAGTAAGAGGGTGTGACCTCTGATGTCCTCTCAGCAATTGGCCTGTTTGGGTCTTACAGAAGGTAACAGAATGGCTACTTTGCCCTCAAGGACCCACAAGAGCCAATGGGACTTCATTCCACTAAGAGTAGTGTGCCAGAAGGTTTGTCTGCAGAGTGGTGGAGAAAGGGGGTTTGGCCAACACCAATCTTTCAGGAATCCCACCGTCTGGGACTTGCTGGAGGTAACAGGAGGGGAATTTGGCCCCCAATGACCCGCAATAGCCAACAGGACTTCATACCACTATAAGTTATGTTACGTTATTGTTATGTTATTGTGTCTTATGAAGCCCAACAGCTGCCCCAGCGAGGGGGCGTCCTGGCGCTAGTACAGGAAAGACTGATGAGCAAAACAAACAGGTATGGGCTAAGGTGCAGGGAAGAGATACGTCTTAATGGCCTATCTAAATTCTAAATAATTATCAAGGCCACGAATCTGCACAGGGAGAGTGTTCCAGAGAGTGGCGGCTCTGTAGTGAAAAGAGAGGCCACCTGCCCGAACTCTGCGTGTCAGTGCAACCACCACCAAGTGCTGACTCTGTGAACAGAGAAGATGTGTTGGAGCATATGGCAACAGGAGATTGGCCAGTATGGGAGGGGTGCCAGTTTCAAAACCTTGAAAGAAATACATAAGGTTTAGAATTCAATGTGACTGGCCACAGGCAACCAATGAAGACGGCGGATGGCGTTAGATACAGAGCAAGACTTGCGCAAGCCTAAGAGTGTTCTTGCTGCTGCATTCTGTGCCCTGTGCAACAACAAGACCCCAGCCTTATTGGACCCTAGATAGAGGGAACAGGCATAATCAAGTCTGGGCAAAACCGTCGCCTGAATGATGACCTGACGCATGGATGGGTCAAAAAAGCCCAGCAATGGTCTGAGCCCCTGCAAGAGTCCAAAACAGGTCCCATCCAATTTTTGGGGTTTGGACTCGATAGTTTAAGGAAGAGTCCAACCAAACCCCTAAGATTTTTACTGCCTGTTTTTTTTCGGGGGGAGGGGGCTTGCCCAGGTTTGCTGGCCACCAGAGATCACTCCACCGACCATGTCCCCTACCTACTAACAGTACCTCTGACTTGTTGGAATTCAGATGGAGGCAGTTGCTGTTCATCCACTCGGCCACTGCCGCAAGGTCACCCTGAAATTTAAGGGCCTCCCGCTCTGTGTTATTAGAGAGTGCACCAGTTACTAGTAGTGCACCAACAGGTGAATTTGCAGAGTTGTGGAGAAAGGGGGCATGGCCTCCCATCAGGTCTCAGCAATCCTGCTATGTGGCAGGATTACTAATTATAACTTTACTTTAACCCTTTTTTCAAGTGAATTTCTAGGATTTTTTAAAATTGAAAGTAATATTTTATAACTCACTGTAAAACCAACTCCTTTCTGTGCACAGCCTTCAGCGATGCACAGCAGTGGGGTGGCCTGCAGGAAGTTAACCTCCAGTTCCTGGCCTATGGCCAGGCACTTTAATTTTCTCAACACTGAGGCAACCAACCCCATGCTGCGCACGGTCAAAGGAGGGAGGTTGAACACAGGGCCTGGCCTGTAGCCTGGCTCATTAGCCAACCCCCACTCTGTGCATGGCCTTCAGACTGGCGAAGTGAGGGGTTGGCCCGCAGCCTTGCCTGCAGCCAGGCCTTGTGAACAAACACCTGCAGACTACCATCCTCACACTGTGAGGTTGGCCACCAGGCTCTCTGACCAGGCAATCAACCCACAATGCACTTGGCCTTTGACTGTGCGCAGTGGGCATTGACAACAGGGCCGTGCCTGGATCATGCCCTTGTATAACTCACCCAAAGGCATCTAATCCCCAGTAGGCTGCCTACCCCGCACCAGGCACAGACTTTTGTAATATGGCATAGAGTTGGCCTTCAGGTCCCTAGGACCCTCCTCAATGGGTCAAAAAAAAATAAAAAAAAATATATATATATATATATATATATATATATATATATATATATATATTCACTGAAAAAAACATAGGTTTTAGGCCATATATAGTTAGGGATTAGCATTTACAAAACCTTAGAAACCATAGAAATTTGAATATATAGTTAGATGCAATAACTATATATCGCGCACCCGCAATCCACTGCTGATGATGTCACATATTACATCATTCATGACATGGCCAGTGACATCACTGATGACATCACTGATGACATCTCAAATGACATCACTGATGACATCTCAAATGACATCACTGATGACATCTCAAATGACATAACTGATGAAATCACTGATAACATCTCAAATGACATCACTGACAACATCACTGATGACATCAATCATGTGATAATACGATCAACCTCTTCAGACTGTAATATAACCTTAGATACACTCAGAGTAAACAGACACTCACAGACTGTCACTCATCCATGGAGTTACTCACACACCTAGTCAGTCATGCACTGAATCAATCACACCTCCATTTCATCAACTATACAGTTATACACACCTTACTTATTCAAACATATACTAACACATATTTACTCTCTTATACAGTTCCTGATACAAGTTTTCAATGATCCATTCAGCCACTCACACATTCACTGGCTCTTATACACAGTAATTTATATATGTGAACTCTCACATGTACTTTGTTTTATATATGTACTTACTTTGACTTGTAGCACTGAGATATCCATTCACTCACCAATACACTCGTACACAGTCAACCACCCATACAGCTGTTTCCACATGCAGTTTCAAACCCATAGATCTAGTGAATCAACTGTTCACACATGTATGCACAGAGTCACACACCTCCCAGCCACCCCCACACACACACTCACTCTCCCATACAAATACGTAGGCAACCAATCAATAACCCATATAGTTACTCATATAGCTACTGATTAACACATGCAGCACTTCATAGAACAACAGATATAATGATGCACAAATTAAGACAGTTTAGTCACTAACCCATGCACTCAGTGAGACACATTTAATCACTCTCTCATACAGTCAGTCATGCACCTACTAAATCCTTCATCCAGACACTTATACATCCACTCATTCTTCAATATGTAAGACATATTTTAACTTTACAGAAACATACCGTCACTGGATGATGTCATCAGTGATGTCATCAGTGATGTCACTGACCATGTCATGAATGATGTAATATGTGACATCATCAGCAGTGGATTGCGGGTGCGCGATATATAGTTATTGCATCTAACTATATATGCAAATTTCTATGGTTTTGTGCGAGTAAATTAAGGTTTTGTAAATGCTAATCCCTAACTATATATGGCCTAAAACCTATGGTTTTTTCAGTGAATTTCAATGGTTTTTTAATAGCAAATATCAAAAGTTGTCAAATGTCAAGTACGTGATAGGTAAAAACATTTTCGTGTTTATGCACGCTGATGCACTTTGAACGCTGCCCCCCCCTCTCCCCCCACCCCCTCTTTTCTCTTAGCAGTACTCTCTCTTTGCAGATAGTGAAGGGTAGTTAACGCAGGCCTTTGCCCCCGTTGTAATCCGTCGTACCTGCTTCTCTCTCCATTTGATTGATTGTTATCCAAGCATTTACTGTTTTAGAATTGGTTCTCTTTGGTTCATTCTCTATTTACAAACAAGCACAGAGTCGCAATACTCTTTAGTCTTTGCAGATAGTGAAAAATTGTGTAAAAAAAATAAATAAATAATCGAGCAAAATCAGAAGGCCACTAATGGGATCTCTTTTTGACCTCGCTAAAATAGAAACATTAGGAACAACCCTTCATGTGAAATACGAAACTAGTGAGAGGAACTGAGCTCCACACGATGATGGCTGCAAGACAGCTCGGCTCCGCCACCCACCCCACCCAAAATAACGACAAATCCTATGCAAATATTATAAATATATACAACACACCAGCAAAGTAACAGGGTAAAACATTTTGTTAAATAACTATTTACATAACTATTTTATACTTTTAGTTGCCCGATCCGGCTAGCTCAATCGATCGAGCATGAGACTCATGCACTCTGATCTCCTTGGCCTCAATCAAGCATCAATAGTAAGATTTTCATACATGAGTGTTCGTTCATGGTTTTGGTCCCTGAGTTGCTTCGATGTCACTGCCTTGCACAAATGGCATAAGTCCTGGATGTTGGGTGCCATAGTTCAGAGTTCTGAGCAGCGCTTGTAACACTGTCTAAACCTTATTTGCACCTGCTGCAGCTTCACTATTCTCAAAGTAAGTGGGGGCCGTTTGTGGACCTGACTGCATTTGAAAACAATGTGATACGGTACCTCCCTAAACCGCTTGACGGAGGCCCCCGAGGGGCGGTGTGATGGCGCGGACTCGGAGATGACGCTTGGCTCCGACCCCCTCCCCAAGTCTTGTTGCCCTGGTGTAGCCTGAGATCGCACCCGACATAGGCGGCCGGCTCCCGGGGTCAAGCGGAACTTTTTGCCTTTTGGTGACTCTTCCATTCTGAACATTGTCCCACAATCCGTTTGACCTGAAACGATTACACAAATAAAACATTTGTGAGTTTTAAATTTCCGGAGAAGTATAATTCACCAATACCTTTCTCTGTAGATCTTTTTCCATTAACAATCCCAGTTCCATCACCCGCCCAGGATATCACTAATGTTAGTTGTCATTTTTGCTTCTGTTTTAATAAAAAATGTTTTAAGGAATTTACTGTTTTTGTTGCGATGTATATATTTATAAGTTATTAAAGTGTTATAATCCTACTAATTTTTTATCGATTATTGCTCTTTGAGATATCCCCTGTCACAGGGAATATCTCAAAGAGCAATAATCGGACCCTGTCTACAAACAGAGAAGAATAGGAATATTCTGTCTCCCTTTGCAGATAGTGAAGGATAGGTAATGCGGACTTGTGTCCCCTGTTGTAATCCGTCATGCCTGTTTTTCTCCCCACTGATTGATTGATTGGCTGGACATTTATTGTTCAAGGAATAGTTCTTTCGAGGTATTCTCTGTTTACAAATAACGTGGAATAGAAATATTCTGTCTAGTCTTTGCAAGTAGTGAAGGGTGGGTAATGCGGACCTTTATCCCCCGTTGTAATCTGTCATGCCCATCTACTCCCCACTGATTGAGAAACTAGTTCCACCCGGACCATTTATTAGAGGTACATCATCTGGCTCAACCGGAGAGTACCCCTAATAAAGAAGACATATGTAAAATACGAAGTAATCACTGTTTCCTAATAAACAGAAACTTTAACATGAAACACACTTGAAAAGGAAGGGAAAGAAATCGAACAAAATCAGTAGGCCACTGATATGTTTTTGACTTCGCTAGAAATAAGAAACATGGAAGTGGTGAAAAAAGCCAAGCTTGACGTTACGGCAGCCACGAGGAAGCTAGGCTCCGCCACCACCCCACTGCTCCAAGCATGTCTGTCCCACCGCCCGCCATGCCCATTAACGGTATCATTAAATAGATACAAATCAGCAGATACCTACCCCCATTCTGGAAACTCCCGAAGTGCAACAGGGCCATGGTTACGCCCATCCGGAAGATGAGGCCTCGACACGTGCAGGGCGGGGCCCGGCTAACAGCCATCAGCCGTGGGGTGGATGGCCCAAAATGTACTGGTCTCCCGATTCCCTTCTTCTGCCGCCTTGCAGGCCATGGGGGGGATGTCTTGCCTCTGCCTCCGACCCCCCCCCCCCTCTTATCGCCTGGTCCGGACATCACGGATATCAACGCCAGGTGTCGGCGTGGGGTGCGCTGGGAGGGAGAGGCGGCGCAAACGAGCCTCTCCCACCCCCACAGTTGGGGGCCCCTCAGCTGCACCCCCAACGCTCCACTCACCCAACAAAAGGGTTCCTCCACTCTTGCGATGCAGCGACGCTGCACTCACCCGACAAAAGGTCTCGTCCACTATTGCGAGGCAATGATGCTCCGCTCACCCAGCGGGGGTCTCGTCCACTGTTGCGGTGCAAGGACGCTTTTAGTTTCCTGCGTCCAGAGACGTTCTCCTCAACTTTGAAGATTCTATAAGAGCCAGGGGGGCCCCCGACCCCCGATGAGAAATGACTGCCATGATCACCCACGGAACGACCACGACGTAGCCGTGGGATGTCGCCGCGCTCATGCCGGCGCCGGCATCAGTCTTGAAATCACCAAAATCCTGCAAGACTACCAACTTGATCAGTTCCGGTGGGACACCGGTATGACCCGGTAGGAGAGATTGTTGCCTCCCACCCCACTTTGACTGATGGTTCATGTCGGCAGTCCCCTCTGCTACCCTTCAACGAAAACATTTGGACTGCCGAAAGAGGTCCCGGTCCAACCACGAGTTGGTGGAGACATTTTGACTATACTTGGACCTTCCTGACCTCACCCAAAATGAGGCCGGTACAAATGAAACTCTCAACTCCTTGTTGTGCCCCGATTACTCAGCCTTGATATCATGAGATATGTATGCAGTTTTTAGCACATGAATTGATATGAGATAAGACTGATTATATGTTCGGACAATGATTTGATCCAGGATGAGTATTGATTATACGTTCGAACAATGAATTGACATGGGACGGGTACTGATTACACGTTTGAACAATGAATTGATATTAAGTTCTAATGCATCATTGATTACTGTATTTATTATTGAAGGTTCGAATTATCGTCACTTTTGGTACTTGGTCACAATGAATTATTGATATGATTTTGTTGCACTTGTCGCACTTTTTACTATGAAATCAACGACCACTGACTCTCTGTTATGTTTTCCACAAATAAATACCCCCCCCCCCCCCATTTACAGTTCCAGCCTGCTCCGTGGCCGGCCCACGGGGTTGTAAGCCTGTATTTGGGCACCAACATTTTTATTAAAGGTTTTTGAAAAAGCAAACGTACCACTGTAGGTTATCTCTCTTCCTCAGAAATGACAAAAGTTACTTTCTAGGACGTTTTGGACATTGATGATTTTCATATGATCTATTTATTAAAGTAATACTCATCTCTCCGCATGAAATTAATTTTCCACATGCTACACAAGTCAATCTCATCTGCCCAAAGTTCTTTTGCAGATTTGGGACTGTTTCCCTTGCCTCTGACTCACTTATTGCTAAGTCATTGGTGGATGTTTTTGCCGGTCGGGGGTTATCCACCAAATCTCGAAGTTGTGCTTTAGAATAATTAAGAGGGTGCCGCCTCTCCATGTGCCGATGCATGGTATGATTACCATAGCTATATTTTTTTTCGGTCCCTCTCGAGAGTTTTTTTTTTGCAGATGAGGCAGGTAACGAACCTGGCATTAACTTTCTCTTCATGAGAAGGAAAAGAAAAATATTGCCAGATAAAATTCACTTTCACATGGGACGTTCTTGGCATTTCTTTCACAAACTTTTACATCACTGTGTCATTTCTTTGTCTATCCTGGTTAAAGCAATGTCATGTAAATAGTTGTTTAAAACGTTTTTTTTAACGTATTTACTTTGTTGGAGCATTGTATATATTTATAAGTTATTAAAGTGTTATAATCCTACTACTTTGTTGGAGTACTATATATTTTTAATGTGACACATAATTGTGAAGACTTTGATGTACAAAAAGGCATCCCTAGAATCTTCCGCTTCAGGCTAGGTCCCACACACCCTTACAGTGAGAATCCCCTCCCCAATCACAATACAGGATCGTTATCAGATAGTAGGAACGCGTGTGGTGTGATGGATCTCATGAGGTGGCGACCTTGATCTACTGTAACTCCTTTGAACAGGGGTGATTATTTACAGTTGGGGCCATAAACTACATCCGCAGGGCTAGGTGATAGCCTGGGACCGGCCTGGACAATCAGACACAGAGGAAGAGGAGTGTCAGAGGGTGCGGTAGTGAATAGGGTGAAAGGGAGGTGTCGGGCGGGCACAGGGTGTGATACTCAGGGAAGAGCAGCGCAGATGGGGAGAAGTTTATGGCCCATGCATGAGAGAAAGAGCGGGGGTGACCAGTGCGTGGGGGAGATGCTTGCGAGGGTGGGGAGCCATGCTGAGGATCGGCGGCGTGCAGAGAGTTGGTCTCGGTCAAGGCATCTAAAATGGCTGCCGTGCACGACAAAAGTGTGGCATTGGAAAAAAGGCAAGATGGCGCAGACAATGTTTATCAATACGGATTAATTTATAACAATTATTTTTAACAATATATTTACTCGCAGTGTCAAAATGGCGATCAACACTTCCTAATTTCCTTCGAATCGAACGTTAACAGAAGTCAAGCGGCAAAAAAAAAAAAAAAAAAAACGCTCACGCGCAACCGCTGGAAGACAAGTATCAACATATACCAGTCGCCAGTAGGTATATATAGTTAGGATTTTTTCCCTGTGGAATTTTTGAAAATTCTATGTCTAATAACTTTGGCGTTTGTGGACGGAACTGGCTGAAATTTTCAGGAAAATGGAACATTTTGTTTCTGAGCAGCCCCTGAAAATTTGGGGGGGTTCGTCAAGGGGGGGCCGAGAAAAAAGGGGGGTCCCAAAACGCGTTTTTCCCATTTTAATTTCCATAGGCCTCACTTTTAGCTCGAACGGCTGAATGGATTTTCACGAAACTTGGCAAAATTGTAGGGACTGTTAGCCCGATGTGCCTTTGCTAGGTCTCAATATATGTGCTCCAGTGGATTTTGAGAAATTAACGTTCAAAAAAAGATATATATCTGTGACAGCGCTCCGGGCAGCGCTCCGGTTCGCGTACTTTTCTCGTAACGGAAGTTTGCGAAGCGAAGCTGATTGGCTCTTCGGTGTCTGTCAACATTCTAAACAGTCCGGAGCGGCCGCCATCTTGTCTCTCGGTAGGATCGAGAGACAAGAGGAGGCCAAAGCAAAGGGGGAAATTACCATAAGGGGGCATAGTAGATCCTCGTTGACCCCCTAGGTTTTATGTGGAGGTTTTAAAAGGGCCCGGCAGGGCAAAAAAAAAATAATATTTTTTTTTTTGCGTGGGGAGCGCCCGGTTCGCGAACCGGAAAGCGTTCTGGGCAGCGTACTATAAGGAAAAAAGAATGATAGACTTTTCAAATACTGTATGTTAATTGATTGTTGGTTTTGTTGATTATTTTTTAATTTCTTTATTTTTTAAGCAATTTTTTATTATTGTGATTGTGTTTCATAATTTAATAAACTTTCTAACATTTCACTGTCTGAAATGTCATTATTTTCATTAAACATAGTTTGTAGTCTCTGAGGGTTTAAAATGTCCTCATTTTGAAGGAGGTCATCTACTGCTTGCACACATTGCAGTAGTTCTTGGTCCAAAGTTTCATCCATAAATTCAATATAATTTGGATCAATTATTTCTTGGCTGCTCTCTTGCAGGACAATTTGAAATTCAACTTTGTGTTCGCCTTCCATTTTGCCTGAAATTTGGATAAAAAAAATATATATTAGTAGAGATAGGGCACTGTTGGGATTAATTTTAGATAGGCAGTTTTTATCAGTGAATTTATCTTTGGGCAGTGTATAGTATCAGAGTGGAAGTAGGAATATAAAAAAGTGTATGTGATTTAACGTAAGTAAATTCATAATTATACAAGAGAAGCCTAACTCCATCCATAACTATAACAGAGAAGTCTATCTAAATCTATAACTACTACAGAGGGATAGTATATAACTATCAGAAAAAGTTTACCATATTAATTTATAGTGCACAATATACTTCAGTTTTAAAAATAACAACTTACCTTTACAAACAAGTTGAAGTGTTTAGTGAAAATTCAATTGAAATGTACAACAAGAAGTAGCAGTCAAAATGGCTGTGTTTCCTTCTCTTCCTTTATATATATTCAGGTATATAACCAATCAAATGTCAGGTAATAAAAGTAGAAAATGAAAGTAACATTTTCATTGGTTGTGAATTCCAACACTTCAGATGTGTTTTGTGAAGTAATTTACCTCACGGTATTTAGAGAGGTCTACAGGCTAAATGGCTAAATGGAATTTCAATCAAATTTGTGAAAATGATAGGGATTGTTATGTAGTATGAGCTAATCTATATTTGGTGAGAGTGTCTCCAGTCGTTTTTCTGTAAATTACTTTCCCACCTTTTTTATTGGACCGCTTCCCGGGAAGCGTCCCGGTTCGCGAACCAGCAGCGTTACGGGAGTCCACCATTTTGTGTTTCGGTCGAATTAAGATACAAGATGGAGGGCAAATAATGTTCAGAATGGGTAGAAGGGGGCACGGTAGACAAATCTTGACCCCCTAGGTTTTCTGAGGGTGGCTGAGGAGGCCCATATGTGCGGGAAAAAAACATTTTTTTAGAAATTTTGCACGGTTAGCTTCCGGTTCGCGTACTGGGTAGCGCTCCGGGGAGCGTAGTTTGTTGAAAATTAGAGAAAAAAGTTAGAGTAAAATAATAATTGTGAGTGATCAGATGTAGGGTAGCTCTGAGAAGAGCTTTTGGGTTTATGGTACATTTAGGTACTTATAAGTAGGTACCAATGCACAGTCTTAAATTCAAAATGAAAATTCTGTTGCCCTCATCTGAGAAGTGAACTCCATCTCCTCTGTAGATATCTTGCATGCAGTAACGCAAATTATTGTTGTACATGGAGCCCATTCCATGGTCTCTCATGTAAGCTGAAACAGATTTGTTTACATGCTTCCTCGACTTCTCAATTTGTGGACAAAATTGGTTGGACCACCTCCATTTCTGTCTTTGGCATATATTTGAATATACCAAGGCAGTTTGAGGAAAAAGTGCCATTAATTGCTCAAAGGTGTCCTTTAAAAGCATTTCCAGACCTACCCCAGTCAAAGTGCCCAAATCATTACCTCCACAGTGCACAATTAACAGGTCAGGTTTTGGCAAATGCATAAAGGTTTTCACCAATGGTATCAATTGGTGACATTTTAATCCTCTTTGGCCCAACCACTTAATTTCCACATCTTGTAAATTGAGGTTAGGTAAATTTCTGTTCTCAGCATACCTTTGAGCCCAGTAGATGTAACTATGTCCAACAATCCAGACATAAAACATGGTGAAAGAAGGTTGTGCTGCAGTCAGATGAAGTGTGGTAATGAAAGGGCTGTTGAAACAGTAGGAGTTTGTAAAGAAAAAAAACTGTGGAGTTTCAGTGCTAATGATTCATTAGCAGTGATTGGTGGATTTCCATTTCTGAAAACAGAAAGTTAGGGTGCATGGATGTGTTCTTTGAAAGATGTAATTTGAATGGTCAAGGAAAAAACATTTAATGAAAGATTGCACTGGATACACAGGTGCACTGAGAGTTCAGAGTTCAATTGAAACATTGTTGTGTGAACTTGCAAACATCAGAGGTCTTTCAGGAGGTGGTTGCTAAGCAAAAAAGGCAGAGGGGGGAAGGGTTTTGATTTGAAAAAAGTGAGGGAAGAGTTATGATTGGCTAATATGAGAGATATGTGTAATGAATATCAGCATTTCTGTGCTTTCTATAGCTGCAGCCTCTGGAGTGCATCCTCTTTGTTTTGCTGAAGACAATTTGGTGTATTTCTGAGACTGTTTTGAAACTCAAAAAGTATTTGCTAAGGTGAGAAAAGATTTATTTAATTTAGATAGAGAATAGTATGATTTAAGGAGAAAATGATGAAGAAAGCTGTGTTTTTAAAATGTTGCTTTGTCTCAAGTGATATACAAATAGATTTTGTTTCTTTGAGAAATTGTAATTGCATATTCTGTGTAGAAATCTTGCATGCAGTAACGCAAGTTATTGTTGTACATGGAGCCCATTCCATGGTCTCTCATGTAAGCTGAAACAGATATGTTGTGTTTAAAAACGATTTTGAAAACAATTACATTTCTGGATATGTACTGCTAGAGCTTCATAGGTTGTTTGGGCCATATTTATAAGGCATTTGAGTGTCTCTGATGTTATTTTTCCCATTTTAATTGAAGAGCTTTCTCCATGGGGCAAGTTTCTTGTAAATATGCTCCCACCTGTGCTTGGCAAATGTAGATTTTGGAAAGGGGCGACCACTCGGTCCCCCCGAACGTATGGCAGAGTGCCTCGATCCCCCCGGGAAGCCATTTTTGGGCGGGAGGCGCGTCTCGGCTGGTATGCCCAAAGCGGCGTAGCCGGGGCGCGCTTTTTCCCGCCCTTGAGTGGGCTGGCCTAGACACGGACGCCGCCGGCCACGCCCTCGGGGCAGGCAGGGGCGGGTTTACGCCCGCCCTGAAGATGGATAAAAAGAGACGCAAGACCAGAAGACATCCTCTTGTTCCTGTGCTCTGAAGCTGCACCTCCCCGCTGCACGTGAGCTCGAGACGGAACGAAGAGCCAATTTTGAGCGTTTTAATCGTTCTTGTTTGTTTTTCAGTTACTTTGTTGGAGAATGCCGAAGAAGGTTGGAAAGCGCATGAATACCGACCAGATGCTGCGTGTTATCATGAAAGAGATGTCCGAGCTAAAGAAGCGGGTGGACAAGAATGAGGAAAGGGGTCCAAAACGTCCTTTGGCGGGAGCAGCCCCGGGAGGGAAAAACAAGAGGCCCAGGAGGGGGGCAACGGGAGAGGAGATCCCCGGTCCCAGGGCTCCGCTCGAGGCTCCAACTCCCGTGCCAGAGGAGGGGAATCCGATCACCCCCGTGTCCGAGGATGATATGCCGCCCGAGTTGGCAGCACAATTGGCAGCGTGGTTGGGAAAAGGTAACGAGGGCGCCACGGCTGTCGAAGCGCAGGAGCTGATTAAGCAATTGCGTGAGAAACGGGAAGCAGCCAAGGTGCCCGTGCCGGCTGCAGTGGGGGACAAGACACCAGGGACGGTTGCGACCACAGAGGCAGCGTCAGGTGCAGGTAAGCGGCCATTGCCGATCGCGAGGGATGAGTCAACACCCTCTCGGAGAGAAAAGTTGGGGCAACATGTTCCTTTGGCAATTAAGGAGAAGATTTGGGCGGGGGAGTATGTGAACATTTTTTCGTTACTCGTTGATCATTATGAGGTGGAGCATGTAAAGAGTCAGAAGGACCTCATGCATCCGAGTGTTTGGCGCGCAAAGATGGCCGCCTTTAAAGTGAATGAGAATATCGCCAATTGGGGCAATGCCTGGGGAATCTTTACATCAATCCTGGGGGAACGTAGGCCTGAGTTGCTTTCCGAGTTCCCAATCTACCAATCACGAATCATGGGGTACTCAACATCGCACCAGGGTAATCATTGGTTTTGTTATGATAATATGTTCAGAAAGGAAAAGGAGCATAATAAAAGTTTAACCTGGGATTGTTATGATGCCTTGACCTGGGATAAAATGAAGGAGTCAGGGATGTTAAAAATGCCGTTGGTAGGAAGTAATGTGGGTGAATCCTCCCGACAATATGCGGGGACGCCCTTTCGATCAGGTTCGGGGGCCGACGATCACTCGAAACCTACCGGCAATACCGGAAGGAAGGGTTTCTGTTTTAATTACAACAGAGGAAAATGTACGAGACCGCAGGGATCGTGTAAATTCAAACATGAATGTAGTAGTTGTGGGTCGTCCCATCCTGAGACCTCGTGCAGAGCCAGAACGGGTGATAACGGGGGGAGAGGAGGTGCCAAACAGGTCTAATATTGTCCGAGGGGCGCCTTTACCCACTCCCATTGATACCCTGGCAATGATCCCTTGGCTCAGTGATTACCCGGATCGTACTTCTGCTGGGGTGCTGCGAAACGGTTTTTCGTATGGTTTCCGCATCCCGGTAGGGGACTTTCAGGGTGTGGATAAGTGTAAAAACCAACTTTCCGTCTTGCAGCATACAACCGTAGTACGGGATAAGATCCGAAAAGAGGTGACTCGAGGTCGGGTCGCTGGCCCGTTTAGTCTACCCCCAGTCCAGAATTTTGTTTGTTCTCCCTTAGGGGTAGTCCCCAAGAAAGACCCTGGAGAGTTCCGACTAATTCATAATTTATCAGCTCCACGAGGTCTTTCCGTAAATGAGGCAATCGATCCAGAAGTGTGTTCGGTGCGGTACGCATCCTTCGATGAGGCCGTAGCCATTTTGAATCGCCTGGGGCCCGGGGCGCTGATGGCGAAATCAGATATCGAGTCAGCGTTCCTATTGCTCCCGGTACACCCAGACGACCAGCGTCTCCTAGGTTTCATGTTTCAGGGTTGTTATTACATGGATAGGTGTATGGGGGGGGACTTTGTTAAGACACGCGGACGCCACCCCACTGACGAAATTTCAGTTTCAGCGGGTGCTTGCGATGTCAGTTGCCGCTGCGGGCTTGAACCCGGGCGAATTTGGGACCCATTCCTTTCGGATAGGGGCTGCTACGGAAGCTACAGCCAGGGGTCTTGATGTTGAGCAAGTGAAACGAATGGGGCGTTGGTCCTCCAATTGTTATAAAAGATATTTGCGGTTGCACATGTTGTGAAGCTGTAATTATGTACTTTGTACTCACGCTTCTTGTTTTTTGTTTGGTTTCAGTTACGCAAGCCTACGAGGCGGGGCGGACTATGCAGTCGACCCTACACCGGGCCAGCGGTCAGACATCACCGGCTGTGAAAAAGGAGGTGTGGGTCGTGGGCCACTCATACGTGAGGCGTGCCGCGGACGTATTCAAAGCAGGTGACATGATTCACGTAGCTGGGGAATACGGGTACAGGATGTCCTTCTACGGAAGGGGCGGTCTCTGTATTGACCAGTTTCAAACATTCTTTGAGGGTTTGTTAGGGCGGACAAGGTCACCGCCGTCTATAGTAATAGTGCATGTTGGGGGCAATGATTTGGTCACCATCGGTAGACGACTACTCCTGGAGGCAATGCTTTCCACTGTAAGTTGGTTGGCGAGGAGAGTTCCGGGGTGCACAATTGCATGGTCCCATTTGATTCCACGAAAGGTGTGGCGGGGGGCTATCTCTATACCTGCTTTGAATCACTCTGTTAGAAAGCTTAACAATAAAGTGAGTAGGTTGTTCCGTTCCAGGACATTGCATTCTATTTCTCATAGCTGTATTAATGATGACAGGATGTATTCGGGGGATGGTGTGCATTTGTCTTGGGTGGGGAATGAGTTGTTCTTAGGGGACCTCTTAGCATGGTTGAAATCTTTGAAACATGACCTTTAGGTAGGAGTTTTTTGGGGGGTCCGGATAGCCGGTCAACTATCCGGCCTGTGGCGGTAAGGTCATGATCGGTGAGCACTAATTGGAAGATCCCTATGAGTGGGCGTCACCCAACACGGATGGGAGCGCTCGGGGGAGGTGGCCTTTGGCCCCTCAACGGGGAGGCGGTCCCTTCTAAGGATGGGTCGCCGGAAGAAGAGGAAAGGCGGTCAAGGCCCCTTCCTGTGTAGGAGGGGTTACAGCCCCCTCCTGGGGAATTTCCCGGGGCCAGTGACATCTGCGACGGCAGATGCGGTAAGTTGTGTGGGGTTGGGGGGAGGTCTACGATACCTTCTAGATACCTCACACGAGTCTTCGAACGACCTTTAACTGGCGTCGAGTTGATAAGTGCCCCCGTCAAGACAAGGGAAATTGTAGTAGTTGCACGTGAGTACGCCTCAGTGCTGTCGCCCCTCCCAAGTTGGCGGGGTATGTCTGGTTAGGGATCTTGACACCGGTTACGACCTTGCCGTTGGCCCTTAAACGTTAGGATGTACAATTTCAATATTTCAAGTAAATGTTTTGTAGGATGTTAGATCGGCTAGGAGAACCTCTGTATTAGAGAATCTGTTAAGGTTAGCCAAACATCGCAGTGTGGTATGAAATTGTACATTAATGTTTAAATGTTTTAATTTTTTGTTTTAATAAATACGGCCGGGAGGGTCACCCCCTCCCACTTCCAAAAACTTCAAGAACTGTTTCCGGTTTCCCTCATTTGGGGATTGTGTTGAGAGGGGGTGGCGGGTATCTCAGCCATATGGAAAGGGGCGACCACTCGGTCCCCCCGAACGTATGGCAGAGTGCCTCGATCCCCCCGGGAAGCCATTTTTGGGCGGGAGGCGCGTCTCGGCTGGTATGCCCGAAGCGGCGTAGCCGGGGCGCGCTTTTTCCCGCCCTTGAGTGGGCTGGCCTAGACACGGACGCCGCCGGCCACGCCCTCGGGGCAGGCAGGGGCGGGTTTACGCCCGCCCTGAAGATGGATAAAAAGAGACGCAAGACCAGAAGACATCCTCTTGTTCCTGTGCTCTGAAGCTGCACCTCCCCGCTGCACGTGAGCTCGAGACGGAACGAAGAGCCAATTTTGACCCACCCACCAGCCCCTGAGGACAGCTAGTTGTTTTAATAAAGTTGATCAGTTAATCTATTTCGTTTTCAGGTTGTTTTGGTGTTATGTTGATATTTGATGTGTAATAAAGATTGGTATAATGTTACAAGTTGATGATTAAAGAATGTCGGATTTAAGGTCCATTTAGACACAGGTTTTTCGGTCATAGTGGCCAATGTAGTTTCGTTTAGTTAGCACTTGTCGTATTTATTTCAGTCGGTAGGCGGTAAGGTCATGATCGGTGAGCACTAATTGGAAGATCCCTATGAGTGGGCGTCACCCAACACGGATGGGAGCGCTCGGGGGAGGTGGCCTTTGGCCCCTCAACGGGGAGGCGGTCCCTTCTAAGGATGGGTCGCCGGAAGAAGAGGAAAGGCGGTCAAGGCCCCTTCCTGTGTAGGAGGGGTTACAGCCCCCTCCTGGGGAATTTCCCGGGGCCAGTGACATCTGCGACGGCAGATGCGGTAAGTTGTGTGGGGTTGGGGGGAGGTCTACGATACCTTCTAGATACCTCACACGAGTCTTCGAACGACCTTTAACTGGCGTCGAGTTGATAAGTGCCCCCGTCAAGACAAGGGAAATTGTAGTAGTTGCACGTGAGTACGCCTCAGTGCTGTCGCCCCTCCCAAGTGGGCGGGGTATGTCTGGTTAGGGATCTTGACACCGGTTACGACCTTGCCGTTGGCCCTTAAACGTTAGGATGTACAATTTCAATATTTCAAGTAAATGTTTTGTAGGATGTTAGATCGGCTAGGAGAACCTCTGTATTAGAGAATCTGTTAAGGTTAGCCAAACATCGCAGTGTGGTATGAAATTGTACATTAATGTTTAAATGTTTTAATTTTTTGTTTTAATAAATACGGCCGGGAGGGTCACTCCCTCCCACTTCCAAAAACTTCAAGAACTGTTTCCGGTTTCCCTCATTTGGGGATTGTGTTGAGAGGGGGTGGCGGGTATCTCAGCCATATGGAAAGGGGCGACCACTCGGTCCCCCCGAACGTATGGCAGAGTGCCTCGATCCCCCCGGGAAGCCATTTTTGGGCGGGAGGCGCGTCTCGGCTGGTATGCCCGAAGCGGCGTAGCCGGGGCGTGCTTTTTCCCGCCCTTGAGTGGGCTGGCCTAGACACGGACGCCGCCGGCCACGCCCTCGGGGCAGGCAGGGGCGGGTTTACGCCCGCCCTGAAGATGGATAAAAAGAGACGCAAGACCAGAAGACATCCTCTTGTTCCTGTGCTCTGAAGCTGCACCTCCCCGCTGCACGTGAGCTCGAGACGGAACGAAGAGCCAATTTTGACCCACCCACCAGCCCCTGAGGACAGCTAGTTGTTTTAATAAAGTTGATCAGTTAATCTATTTCGTTTTCAGGTTGTTTTGGTGTTATGTTGATATTTGATGTGTAATAAAGATTGGTATAATGTTACAAGTTGATGATTAAAGAATGTCGGATTTAAGGTCCATTTAGACACAGGTTTTTCGGTCATAGTGGCCAATGTAGTTTCGTTTAGTTAGCACTTGTCGTATTTATTTCAGTCGGTAGGCGGTAAGGTCATGATCGGTGAGCACTAATTGGAAGATCCCTATGAGTGGGCGTCACCCAACACGGATGGGAGCGCTCGGGGGAGGTGGCCTTTGGCCCCTCAACGGGGAGGCGGTCCCTTCTAAGGATGGGTCGCCGGAAGAAGAGGAAAGGCGGTCAAGGCCCCTTCCTGTGTAGGAGGGGTTACAGCCCCCTCCTGGGGAATTTCCCGGGGCCAGTGACATCTGCGACGGCAGATGCGGTAAGTTGTGTGGGGTTGGGGGGAGGTCTACGATACCTTCTAGATACCTCACACGAGTCTTCGAACGACCTTTAACTGGCGTCGAGTTGATAAGTGCCCCCGTCAAGACAAGGGAAATTGTAGTAGTTGCACGTGAGTACGCCTCAGTGCTGTCGCCCCTCCCAAGTGGGCGGGGTATGTCTGGTTAGGGATCTTGACACCGGTTACGACCTTGCCGTTGGCCCTTAAACGTTAGGATGTACAATTTCAATATTTCAAGTAAATGTTTTGTAGGATGTTAGATCGGCTAGGAGAACCTCTGTATTAGAGAATCTGTTAAGGTTAGCCAAACATCGCAGTGTGGTATGAAATTGTACATTAATGTTTAAATGTTTTAATTTTTTGTTTTAATAAATACGGCCGGGAGGGTCACTCCCTCCCACTTCCAAAAACTTCAAGAACTGTTTCCGGTTTCCCTCATTTGGGGATTGTGTTGAGAGGGGGTGGCGGGTATCTCAGCCATATGATTATGGGAGTTACATAGCCATGTTAAAAATGACCCAAAAATGGTGCAAGGGCAATCAAAAAAACGCTTTCATGTGTCTTAAGGACATTTTTTGTCATTTCCTCTTGAATGTAGGTATACAATTGATTTATATGTTGTGTTTAAAAACGATTTTTTGAAAACAATTACATTTCTGGATATGTACTGCTAGAGCTTCATAGGTTGTTTGGGCCATATTTATAAGGCATTTGAGTGTCTATGATGTTATTTTTCCCATTTTAATTGAAGAGCTTTCTCCATGGGGCAAGTTTCTTGTAAATATGCTCCCACCTGTGCTTAGCAAATTCAGATTTTGATTATGGGAGTTACATAGCCATGTTAAAAATGACCCAAAAATGGTGCAAGGGCAATCAAAAAAAACGCTTTCATGTGTCTTAAGGACATTTTCAGTCATTTCCTCTTGAATGTAGGTATACAATTGATTTATATGTTGTGTTTAAAAACGATTTTTGAAAACAATTACATTTCTGGATATGTACTGCTAGAGCTTCATAGGTTGTTTGGGCCATATTTATAAGGCATTTGAGTGTCTATGATGTTATTTTTCCCATTTTAATTGAAGAGCTTTCTCCATAGGGCAGGTTTCTTGTAAATATGCTCCCACCTGTGCTTGGCAAATTTAGTTTTTGATTATGGGAGTTACATAGCCATGTTAAAAATGACCCAAAAATGGTGCAAGGGCAATCAAAAAAAACGCTTTCATGTGTCTTAAGGACATTTTAAGTCAATGAGGAAACACAGGTGATGTAATTCTGAAATAAGGAAAAAACTCCACATTTTTCAATTACATTACTAGTGTTTCCTAAGTTTATGAATGACATTGTGCAGATGAAGTTTAGGTCTGACCACAGATTCAAAAGAGGTCTGCCCTTTGTTCAAGAGTGAAGTGGACATGACTTACTTCATTGGTAGGCCTTCACATGTATTATCTCCTTTGTATTCTTCAACAAGCGAAAAACTCATCTGCAACCGTGAGTAGGCCTCACCTCAAACAAACCTCTGGATAGGCCACACCTTAACGTCATCCTGAATCAATCATTTAAAATGTTAGGGAGAGATTTATGATAGGTGTATGCCTGTTTTGTACCACTGTGCGTCACTTTTGTGACGCAGTGGTGGTGCAAAAGATTTGCTATGTTAAATAATAAGTAGGGTGTCAAGTTTTTGATGACTGTTATTCATTTACTGTTTGGTAATAGTGGTTAATAACATTTTTTATTATATTTTACCACAGATTCAACTGCAGATCATTTCAAAATTTGAAAATGCCAACTAAGAATCGAATTAGAAAGGCTAGAAAACGTCAAAGACAGCAGGTTCATCTATTACTGCAGCAGTCCTCTCCCAAAAAAACTTGTCAAATCACCAAGAAAGCTCCGGGTAAGACCACGAAATCATTCATAAGAAATATTTGTAGTAAAAAAAGTATTTCTACAGAAAATGTTTCAGTCCAGAAAAAGAGAAGCAATTTAAACGGAAAGGAAAGACCAATCAAAAATGTTACTGCTAGAGCAAGAGATAACTCTGTGCATGATAGTCGAAGGAAACAACAGTTTAGGGACATTCAAAAACGAATGTTCCGCAACAGGATAATAGTTAATTTATTTAAAAAATATATAGAAAGGCCAAGAGAAAGTGGCATTTTATAAGAAAAAGAAAAATGTAGAGAAAATTATTGATCATGCTTTCGAAATTAAGCGAAAGTTATTTATTATGGTAATAAATAGAATTAGGAAACTAAACAAGGTAATTTCTGATTTCAAATCAAATAGTAGATGGAAGAGAGTAGTTAATCGAAGTAATTTTTGTGAAGTTTTTTCCGGAGAATGGATGCATAGTTCAAGTTGTGAGGCATTTTTTAATGAGGAGAGTTATTTTCAGGATAATGATTTGGTGCTTGCAGTTGACACCAGTGGTCTAGCTTATGAAGTGAAGGATGGTTGTCCAGTTGAAAAAGAGAAACTTGTGACAACAGAGATAGAAGAGGTGTTAGGTAATGAGGTTTTAGAAAGACGTCCTAAAGGTCCTGTGTACATTTGGAAGTGTAGTTCTATTTGCAGTGTGCGACAGGATTCCATCAATTTGCTTTGTGATTTTGTACGGACATTTAATAAGAAAGGTTTGAAGCAGAAAATGAAGTTGTTGCAAGAATTAGATCCTTGCAGAGTGAGACAAGTGACAGGTTTGCGTGGTCATTCACTGGCTTGTCTTTCCAGGAGAGTATGCCAGAGTGTTTTTCATCATTTCAGGATGTTAGCAGTGCATCATAATAAAGTGAGGAAATTAGTCAGAATGTTGTATTATGCTAAGAGTCCAGCAATTATGCTTAAACAATTATGTGCTGCTCTTTTGCATGGTTCTGAAATAGATGTCAAGAATATTTGTGAAGAAAATGAGTTTTGTTACTTTGGAAGTAAAGATGGGAATGTTCAAATTGACCCAGAAGTAGATGGTAATGTTGAAGATAATGTACAGGTTTCCAGTACAGATAATTTTCAGAAGGAAATTGCCACGTTTCAGGTGAAATCAAGTGAGAGGCCTAATTTCACTTGTGTGTGTTGTCGACGCACTTATTATAAGAATCAGATTAAGTTAGTGGATTTATATGCAAAAAGTGAAAGGGAAAATAATAGTGAATGGAAGGATTTTGCCACATACTTGATGGTAGAAAATTGTTTTGATTTGGGATCGGATCAACGTGTGTGTACTTATTGTTGTAACAAATTAAACCAAAACCAGATGCCTGCCTGGGCGGTTCATAATAATCTGGAATTGGTTGAGATTCCTTCTGAATTGAAGGATTTAAATACTTATGAATCTATTTTGATTCAAAGTATCCATCCCTTTCAGGCTATTGTAAGAATGGAGCCAAAGACAGGAAAGTTGCCTCCATCAGATTTACAGAGAGGATTAAAGGGAAGAGTTGTTTATTGGCCTCTAGATTTGAACAAAAACATTAACACAATTGGAGTAGAAAAAGTGGAAGAGGAACCTCTGGTTATCTTAGTTAATGGGGTTCCAACAAAGAATAAGAAAATATGGCAAGATTTAGTGGATGTTAGGAAAGTCAAAAAGGCAACATTGTATTTGAAAAAAAATGATAAGTACTATAAGAATGTATATGTTGCAGAAGAGGAAGTAAGCGATGAAGAGGATAGCGATTTGTGTGCTGGCCAAATTGAGAAAGTAGAGGCCTCTAAAAGTGAAGAAATATATGATCATTATAGTGTTCATCCTTTGCATTCCAAGGAAGTCATGGGGAATGCTATTGAGTTGTTTCAAATGAAACAAGCCAAAGGGAGTCCCATTAGTGTTTGGGAGGAAAGTTTGGAAGCTCTGTGTTTCCCACAGCTATTTCCAACAGGTCAAGGAGGAAGATATGATGAGCGACCTCATCAAATTCCTGCTTCTGAATACCGGACATTACGATTGTATGCAGAAGATCCTAGGTTTCGTCAATGCATTCCCTATTTGTTTCATCTCCTGTTTGAAAGCGATCTGTCTGGACTGTCATATGCAGTGAACCACATCTTGAAAAGTGGTATACAGATGCGAAACATCTCGGCAAGTGACTTTATGCATAAAGTCAATGTCCAAGACAGTATTTTGGATTCTAACCTAATTAATCTCATGGCGTGTCAGCGTGGTACTAATGAGTACTGGTACGGTCGTCATGGTGATTTAAAATGTGTGCTGAGGAACTTAGGAACTCCGACATGGTTCCTCACTCTGAGCTGTGCCGAGTATGGCTGGGAAGACTTACTTGAATTTCTACGAGAGGCAAATGGAAACATTGAAAACATTGAATTCAAGACACCCGGAGAACTGTGTTCTTTGGATCCAGTGAATGTATGCAGGTACTTCAATCATAGATTTGAAGCTATAATGTCTTTCATCATGAATAAGAAGAATCCACCTCTTGGAGAGGTGTTGGATTTCTTCTGGAGAAAGGAGTACCAAGCAAGAGGTGCTCCTCATATACATATGCTGCTGTGGATCAAGGATGCACCTAAATTTGGAACACATCCGGATGACTTAGTGATGAATTTCATAGAACAGTATTCTACGTGTGCTGTTCCAAACGCAACGGAGAAGAAAAGCCTAAGAGAACAAGTTCTACGTTTCCAAAGCCATCGTTGTGGAAAGTACTGTCGTCGTAAATTCAGAAACAAGGACAAGTTCTACACCAAATGTCGTTTCAACTTTCCACGACCGGTGATTTCTAAAGGAAGAGTGAACAGTTTGATGTCTTCTCTGCAACATAATGTGACGAGGAAATCACCCAAAAATACATACAATTTGAAAAGGAACGAAGAGTCCAAGTACATCAACGACTACAACCCAGTGATTTTGTCCATGTGGAATGCTAACATGGATATACAGTTTGTGGCTGACAACTGAATGGCTGTGGCTCGGTATGTGACATCTTACATCACCAAAAAAGAAAAGACAGAATTGAAGGATATGTGGGAGGACATTTCCCATGAAAAGAGCCTCAGTAAGAAGTTGTACAGTTTCAGTCTGAAGATGTTGTCGCATCGAGAAATTGGAGCTTACGAATGTTCTGACCGGTTGTCTTCAGCAAGTCTTTATGCTAAATCGAGGAGTATCGTTTGGGCGAGTCTTGGTCTTGCTGCAACGCGTAATCGAGTTCTGAAACCTGTGCGGGAAATTGAGTATTTGGCGGAAAAGGAGCCAAACAGTACCGACATTTTGAAGACCAACATGTTGGATACATATTATCCAAATCGAAGCAGTCACCTCGAGAATGTTTGTTTGTATGAGGTTCTACAAAATTACATATTCAAGAGGAACATCAAAGAAGATATTGAGAAAGGAGTGTATGCTGTAATTGGAAGTGAGGGATGTCTTGTGAAGCAAAGAAAATGCCACTTGGTAAATCATCGAAAATTGAGTGGCGAATCTCCAGAAAAAAAGGAGTTTTTCTATTTAGCACTTTTGCAACTTTTTAAGCCTTGGCGTGCAGAAGAGGAACTGCTTGGAGATTTCCTCTGTTACGAAGACTCTTTCACTGCCGCCAAGGAGACCATAGAATGTCCTGCTTTTCCCAAATATCAAGAAATGTTGACTTTGGAAATTGAGCAGGAAGCAACGATTGCAGCCGAGATTGCCAGAGACAGTTCTCAGGACAGTCAGAGTTCTGTTTCATTGAGTCAGGATCCACTAGGAGGACCTATTATCGAAAATGAAGCTGCCACTGCTATGAATGACGTGGAAAGAGCCATGGCACATGCTCAGGAGGATGCGGTTAACTTAGAAGACTTGGAAAAACAACTCAACGTTGAGCAGAGGAAAATATATGACGAAGTTACCAAGCAAATTTATCATGGATTAAGTCATGAGAAGAAAGAGTGCTCATGTACGTCGTTGAAGCCTGTCCGACTGTACGTGAGTGGAGAAGTGGGAACTGGAAAAAGTTTCCTTATTAAAGCAATTTCTTGTTATTTGCAGGAAAGGACTGAGTCATCGCTGTCTTGTGTTGTTACCGCTCCTACTGGACTGGCAGCACATAACATTAAAGGTATTACTTTGCATCGTCTACTGATGCTGCCAGTGGAGCATGACAACAAATTACAATACCACAAGTTATCTGGAGATGCTTGTTGTGAAGTTTCAAGAGTCTTGAGGAAAATGAAACTTCTTATCATTGACGAAGTAAGCATGGTTTCCAATGTCATGCTTGCCTTTGTGCATTTGAGAATGCAAGAAGTTCTTAAAACTGAGTATGATGTGTTATTTGGTGGCAAACACATCATTGTTTTCGGAGATCTTCTGCAGCTGACACCAGTAAAAGGACAACCTGTGTTCAAAATACTCACGCATGAGGATACCAGGAAGTGCCTAGGGAGCATTGGCAACATCAATATATGGTTAAACTTCAATTATGCTGAACTGCATGAAAATATGCGTCAGGCAAAGGATGAAGATTACAAGAATATTCTACAAGATATTAGAATTGGAAAAGTGACGAGCATGGGAAAGAAGCTTTACATGCACTATTACTGTCAAATTTATATCCAGAACAAGACGTTGTGCCTGAGAATATTTTTCAGAAAATTACTGAGAAGAAATCCGGAATATGTTTGATGCCAACTCTTGCAGAATGTGCCATCTTCAACAACAAAATGTTGCATTTAGAAAAGCAAGAGATTGTGAAACTGGAAGCTATTGACAGAATAGAGCATATGGGATCAACAATTATTTTGACTGAGAATTTGAAATCAAAATTGGACTCATTAGAGAAGACAATATCTAAAACAGCGGGTTTTGAAAAGACTTTGAATGTGTGTTTAAATTGCCGAATCATTTTGAGAAGGAATTTACATGTTAAAAGAGGTCTGGTAAATGGATCAATGGGTAATGTTGTTGATTTTGAGAAATACAGAAGTAGAGATGGAATTGAATTTTTAAAAATTAAATTTGATGGCATTGAGGAAGTACAGCTAATTGGTCGTTGTTCTGCTAGGTTTTTGCTTGTTAAAGACTTATATGTTCGCCGTAAGCAGTTTCCTGTTTGCTTGGCATATGCGGTGACAATCCATAAATCGCAAGGTTTAAGTGTAGATAGTGCATTGGTGAATATTGGCAGTTCTGTGTTCAAGGAGGGTATGGCATATGTGGCATTGTCACGAGTTAGAACTTTATCGGGATTGTACTTGATTGACTGTGATGTCACAAACATTTGTGCGGATCTAGATTGTGTTAAGGAATACAATAGGTTAAGAAGAGAGTATGCGCAACATTTGCCTCAATATCCTTTGTTTGAGAAATGTGTGATAGGCCGGAAACGAAGAAATATCAGTAATAGTAGGGAGGTTGTAGCAAAAAGCCCAAAAGTCGATGAACCGAAAATTGTAAGCAGAAAGAAAATGGATTCTGTTGAAGATGTTGTCGGTTTTCAATTTGAAAACAGTTCTGGTGTCAACTGCTATGCTAATGTAGTTGTTAATGTTGTCTTTTCACTAGATACTTTAAAAGAACAGATTGTGATCACTTCTGAACAAAGTTTATGCTGTTTGTTGAATTCTGTGTTAGAGAAATGTAGCACTGATAGAACAAAAGTAGAAAGTGTGTCTGAAGTTCGTTATCTGTTAGACGAATGTTCAGGTCAAACAGACTTCTCTGAAAATATTCAGCAGGATTGTCAGGAGTTTTTAATGTATATGCTTGATGTATTGCAAGATGAGGGTGTAGATGTAGATCACCTGTTTGGGCTTTCTTATCAATGGCAGCATGACTGCGAGAACTGTAGGGTATCAAGTTCTACTAGTGTAGACTCAGAAAGATTTATATATTTAACTTTGCCAGACAGTAAATCAGTGTCCTTTAATAAGCTAGTAAAAGCAGCTGATCACAACATGGAGTGTAGCCAATGTAAATCTGAAATGATGTCAACATTATTTATACGAAGATATGGCCAGTATGTCATTTTAATGTTCCAACGATGTAGGCCTGATGGAACAAAATTGACAACTTTAATAAAAAAATGTGTTGCTTCGCAGTTGTCAATATCAGGAAGGACTTTTGTAACTGCAGCAATTATCTATCATGACGGTCCTTCAACAACATCAGGACATTACACAGCTTATTTAAAGTCTAGAAACGGCTGGTCATTCTGCAACAATTCTGTTGTAACTTTCAAAAAAAAATTGCCGTATGACCTTAAAAATTCTTACCGGGTGTTTTTAAAACCAAAATTTTAAGGAAAGAATCTCGGGATTTGCTCTAAGGAATTGCAAGAGGTTCATGGAGTAGAGGGAATGTAAGTCTGCAATGCTGTCTAGATTATTGGTCAAAACTTTTAATTATAATGTCATTTTAAAAATCCAACTATATAAACCTGATGCAAGTAAGTCTGCTTCATAGTAAGCAGTATCAGTGTCATAGGAAAAGTAGAACATGAGTGAGCAAGAAGGGTAAGATATTAGTAGTCCAGGATTGTGAAAGTAATCTTAAATGTTTTCTTTCTGAAAGTTGCGAAAATAGAAAATGACGGGATTTGTTTACAAGAATTCCAAGAGTTGTAAATCGCTCTAACATGATTTGGCCATGTGGAAACATGTGGTAGAATGTGAGAAGTCTTTTATCGTATGTAACATATTTTTCAAAACGATGGAGGTTTTCTTTCAGAAAGTGGCGGGCTGAAAATATTAATAGCACAACAGAGTGTAAGCTGTTCATAGGACATCCTTCGACGTTATGGAAAGTAAGTTAATTTTAAGGAGTTTTGAATTCAGATTTCTTATGTTGTATGGGTTTTTTAAACACAATCATTTTGATTGTGTTTTTTTTCCCCCGCTGTTACATGATGAATACCTTCAAGTCACTGATTTTAGTGAAATTTGATACATTCTGAGAACAGCAAAAATAAACCATTTAACATGTATAATTAATTCTCTACTTTTTGTACTTATGATATACATTTAGAAATGTGAGGTAGACATGGAGAAACTGAGGCTTCTGTAAGTGTCAAAGTTAATGCATACACTACTGCACTTCTGGGTACTGTTTCATATGCTGGATTACATCTGCACTATGAGATACCTAAGCAAAGGCAACACAGGTGATGTGATTGTGAAATGAGCAAAAGAAACTCAACGTTTTTCAATTACATCACCTGTGTTTCCTAAGTTTACGAATGGCATTGTGCAGATGAAGTTTGTGTCTGTCCACAGACACAGAAGAGGTCTGGCCGTTGTTCAAGAGTGAAGTGGACATGTTTTACTTCATTGGTAGGCCTTCACATGTATTATCTCCTCTGTATTCTTCAACAAGCATAAATTTGATATGCAACCCTGAGTAGGCTTAACCTTAAACAAACCTTTGGAGAGGCCACACCTTATCGTCATCCTAAATCAATCATTTAATCTATCACATTTAACTTCTATTAGTTCTACTGCTTCATTTCTTTAACCCTTACTTTCCTGCCTTTGTTACTTCCCTCATTCCTTTCTCTATTACTTAATTATTCTACTCCTTCCACTATTTTTCTCAGTCCCTCTCTTCTCATACTTCTTCACTCTTGTTCACTCACTCTGTCTCTATTAATGTCACTGTTTCTGACTGATCACAATTTTTTTTTTTTTAAAAAGAACAGTAAGTATAAGGGAAGGAAACAGACAGTTATGTTAAAAGAAAGACAGCTATAGGGAGTAAACTAGGGATACTGTTATCCGCAATCCACTGCTGATGATGTCACTGACCATGTCATGAATGATGTAATATTTGACATCATCAGCAGTGGATTGCGGGTAACAGTATCTTTTGTTTACTCCCTATAGCTGTCTTTCTTTTAACATAACTGTCTGTTTCCTTCCCTTATACTTACTGTTCTTTTTTTAAAAAAACATTTTTTGGTTCGCTCCCGGTTCGCGTACCGGAGAGCGAACCGGGAAGCGAACTAAAAGAAATAGAGGTTGGCAGAGTTCCAAATATTCTACCAATTTTTTTATAACGGGGAGGTAGTTCTGAAAAGTTGTTTTTGTTGTTTTATATTTTTTTTATTATTTTTCTGAACATTTTTTTAGTTTTTTTGTATTTTCTGAACATTTTCATATTTTTTTTGGTTTTTTAGGGGGGGGGGAAACGAAAACGATTCATTGTAAAGGGCTCAACAGGAGCAACTAAAAAAAAAATAATTTATTCTTTGGGGCGTTTCGGGCAAACATGATTGTCAATAGCTCTGTTAATTAGAGTGATGCTACTTTCTCTGTAGCAAATGAACTGATTGCAACGCACGCACACTTGTTTCACTTCCCCGAACTTCATTTGTATATTTGGGACCATCTCCCTCGCCTCTGGTCCCATCACTTCCTGTACAACTGATCTTCTGACCATCGAAGGGGGATTATCTTGCTCGTCACGTAACTGCGCAGCACTGTAGTTGTTAGGATGCCACCTACTCATGTGCCGATGCATTGTGTAGTTGCCGTAACTGTACTTTTTATCGGTCCCTCTGGACAGTCTATCATTACATATACGGCAAAATACGTAGCATGCATTTACTTTCTTTTGGCCCTGGGGAAATTAAAAAAATTGCCAAATATAGTTCTCCTTCCGATGATACCTCCTGGGCTCCTCTGGCAAAAACAGCGTCTCTTCCTGCTCTTCCTCCTCTTCCTGTTCTTCCTCTTCGTGTTGAATAATAACTTCAGCAGGTGGTCCTCTCTTCCTTGGATGTGGTGGAGGTGGTGGGGAAGAACCAGCTGAAGCTACTAATGAAGCCATTGCTCACTGTTAACAAAGGGTCTTTCTCTCACCAAGATGAAAGTCAGAGTGAGGAAAGAAGGAGGGGTTTTCATCATTTGGGAAAAGCAATAGTTCTAAACCAATGAAAAGTGTTAATTTTAGATCACATGACCTAGTCTTACATCATTAGGAAACCAAAAGTGAAATGAACCAATGAAAAGTGTTATTACCAAGTCACATGACCTGATGTGTTTACGTTTCGCGCTTTGAGCCGCGTCCCGGTTCGCTTCCGGGAACGCGAACTTTGCGCGTCATATGACGTATTACGCGACAACGCGAAACGTCATGTGACGCGACGCGTCACGATGTTGTTTTCTAACGCGACAGTTACGCAAACGGAACGTTTACCGGTTCGCGGACCGGGTCGCGGCTTCAAATTGAGCTAACAGAAAGCTAACCGGTTCGCGGACCGGGAGCAAAACAATAAAAATAATTTTAAAAAAAATGTATTTAAAACATGTAAAATATATTTTAAGATTTAAAGAAGAATACATTTTACAGCTACAGATATTAGCTTTTAAAAAACCAATGAAATTCACTGAAAAAACCATAGGTTATAGACCATATATGGTTAGGAATTAGCATTTACAAAACCTTGAAAATTCACTGAAAAAACCATAGGATATAGACCATATATAGTTAGGGATTAGCATTTACAAAACCTTATTTTACTCGCATAAAACCATTGAAATTTCATATATAGTTAGTTGCACTAACTATATATCGCGCACCCGCAATCCACTGCTGATCATGTCACATATTACATCATTCATGACATGGTCAGTGACATCACTGATGACATCACTGATGACATCACTGATGACATCACTGATGACATCATCCAGTGACTGTATGTTTCTGAAAAGTCAAAATATGTCTTACATATTGAAGAATGAGTGGATGTATAAGTGTCTGGATGAAGGATTTAGTAGGTGCATGACTGACTGTATGAGTGAGTGATTAAATGTGTCTCACTGAGTGCATGGGTTAGTGACTAAACTGTCTTAATTTGTAAATCATTATAAAAGTTGTTCTGTAAACTGCTGCTTATGTTGATCAGTAGCTTTATGATTAAGTATAAGGGTTAATGATAGGTTGCCCAAGTATTTCTATGAGAGAGTGAGTGTCAGTGTGGGTGGCTGTGAGGTGTGTTATTACATGACCACTTGGCTATATTACATTTGGTCTGTGCATAGATGTGTGAGCAGTTGATTCACTAGATGTATGGGTTCAAAAGTGCATGTGGAAACATCTGTATGGGCAGTTGACTGTGTGCATGAGTGTATTGGTGAGTGAATGGATATCTCAGTGCTACATGTCAAAGTAAGTACATATGTAAAACACGGTACATGTGAGAGTTGACATATATAAATAACTGTGCATAAGAGCCAGTGAATTTGTGAGTGGCTGTATGGATCATTGTGAACTTGTATCAGGGATTGTATAAGAGAGTAAATATGTGTTAGTATATGTTTGAATAAGTAAAGTGTGTATAACTGTATAGTAGAGGAAATGGAAGTGTGATTGATTCTTTGCATGGCTGACTAGGTGTGTGAGTAACTCTATGGATGAGTGACAGTCTGTGAGCGTATATTTACTCTGATTGTTTTTCTAAGATTATATTAGAGTCTGAAGAGGTTCACCGTATTATCACATGAATGATGTCATCAGTGATGTGATCAGTAATGGCAAATGAGATGTCATCAGTGATGTCATTTGAGATGTCATCAGTGATGTCATCAGTGATGTCACTGACCATGTCATGAATGATGTAATATGTGACATGATCAGCAGTGGATTGCGGGTGCGCGATATATAGTTAGTGCAACTAACTATATATGAAATTTCAATGGTTTTATGCGAGTAAAATAAGGTTTTGTAAATGCTAATCCCTAACTATATATGGTCTATAACCTATGGTTTTTTCAGTGAATATATATATATATATATATATATATATATATACATATATATATATATATATATATATATATATATATATATATATATATATAACATGAAGGAGATGCAGCCTCAAACCCCAAGTCTTTATAAAACTCAGGGATCCCATCCCCTGGGCCAAATTCCAAGGTGAGTGGGGAAGGTATCCCACTTCCCCAAGGCTTATTAGGTGCCTGGGACCCCATCCCTCCAAGCCAAATGTGATTTGAAAGGGGAGACTGTGCTGCTCCCCTCAAAGGCCTTATCAAGCCCTGGAGATACCGTAAACTAGGGCCAAATGTAATAAAAAAGGGTAGCCTCATTAGGCACTGGGAACTTCGTCCTCCAAAGCTGTATCTAAGTTTTTCATTGCAATATTTGCAATGAAATTATAGATGAGAAAACTGTGCATGCCGGGGGTGCGAGATCTAGTTATCTTAGGGCACGAGTTATAGTTACTTGAGGCTGCTGAACTGCTGAATGTCTGTGTTTTTTAAGTTCAAAATGTTGTGTTCTTACAGAACATTTCAGTTAACCAAAACATTACTTTAACTGTTATAGTTAGGAACTAGAATAAAAAAAAATTAGAAATTCACTAAAACATCAAAGGTGCAGATTGTGCACACAAAAGACATAGAAATCCAGCTGCAAAGATCCAGTTACCTCTTATTCATATATCTTTATTCGGTTTAAAAGAATCATAAAATAAACAATTTCCAACTTTTCATACATATCAGCCACATACCAGGTCAAATACGTGGTATAATATGATGATCCAGACCCACACATAAAGATTACAAGATTTTTACCTAGCAACCGTTTTTTAAATTGTTAAAATAAACCCAAACATGGTTATATTCTTTCGAATGACAATATGGCATTGTAAAACACAATTAATATGTAATAACCCAGGAACTTCAGTAAGGAAATGACCATAACATTTGTAAAGTGCAAAAGCTTTACTCACTTTCTCTATTTCCTGGAAAGCATTGTTTGTAGGCACTATAAGTCATATGCCTAGTCTAATTGAGCTAAAGTGTGGTTCATGTTGATAATAAAGTGCTGGTGCATCAATTACAATATCGGTTTCAAACGCATTTTATGCATTTAAAAAAATGATATAGTAAATATATTATGATAAAAGCGCTGGTTAAAAAAGTCATGTAATAATAAAGTCCAGGTGTATCGGTCAATTTCGAACACATGCTGTACATGATCATAGGATTATATACATAATATACAATACTAAAAATCAATAGATGAGATCAGTAAAGATAGTCGGTAATAAGTTAAAATTTCAGTCCATTTCTTTTTCGCATTAAATTGATAGCAAATAAATATCTACTGAGGCTGAAAACATTTTGCTACGATGTGTTTTTAAAATGCGTAATCCCAGCTTAATACAAATAGGTCTAAATCATATTTTCAGAGGTATTGAGTATGCCGGACAGAAAAAAAGTATGTGCGGATCGTTTTATACAGAATTTTGTATGCATAAAGTACATATAGTCTACTTATCATTATTACATGACCACTTGGCTATATTACATTTGGTCTGTAACACATCAAAGCAAAACTTCATGTAAAAGATCTTCGCAAATTGGGATACATCCAATGGGAATTTTTCAGCACCCTCTTTGAGTTAGATGTCAGAGATTGAGGTTCGTCCCAATAGCTGTTTAATCTTAACTTTTAAAACCAGCAATGCACATGTTTGAGTCCCAATATCTTGGTTAGCCCTTCTTTATAATGTTTAAGCTCTTGTATAGTCCACAAGCGTACCCAGAGTAATAAAGGTCTTAATACAGCTTGGGACTCAATTCACTTGAGTTTTATATCTTAAATTATGGGAATCATAGATGTACATCAGTATACATTTATTTTCTTCCACAGTGAGTTTGTTTTGGTTATTGATGCCCGAGAGTTCTGCACCATAAAGGGTTGCTGTTCGTACCATACACCTGTAAATTTATAGGGCTGGCAACATTGCCTAGGATGTAATTTTTTTATGCTTTTTCACAATCGCCATGGTGTTTTTAACAAGTGTTGACTTACATTTGAACATTTGAGCTTTCCATGACAATTTTGGTCAAGCTTGATACCCAAATAATTAAAGCTCTGGACATATTCCAATTCTTGATTTCCGACTATAATATTTTTCTAGAATCATTTGTGTGGATTTAGAACTATACATTTGGTTTATTTGTGTTTATTTCTAAGCCTTTTTCCATGTAACTGTGTACTTCCATATTAGGCATATTAACCTGAAAATCTGGTCTTTTGTGCTTATTCTCTCTCTAAACCCAGCATGGTATTGGGACATAATATCGTTTTCCTTTAATCAGGTGGTGAGCCTAAGTAAAATCTTTTTAGCATATATTTTCTGTAATATATTTATTAAACTAATTGGCCTATAATTGGCAGGGTCTTGACAGTTTCCTTTCCTAAAGATGGGAATAATTTCGTCCCCCTTCCATGTTTTGGGTATTGGTGCACCTGCAGCTACCGCATTAGAGAGTAAATTTACATAAGGTGCCCAGACCTTATTGTCATGCTTCAACCGGTCACTGGGGATCTTATCGGGGCCTCGGGCTGTCCCTGGCTTTTCTGCGTGTATTGCTATTATTGTCCCATCTAAAGTAAAATAGGTCTTGCTGTTGGGTCCAGGCATATTGGCTAACTTAGTGCTTGTTCCCTACGCAAATTCGTCAGTTGTTGCTGAATTGCTTGGATCTGAGCATAAAGTCGTAAAATGATAATACCATGTGCCTGGGTCTAGATGGAGGTTCAAACTAGTATTTCCCACCTTGCTACCCTGGTCCGTATTCGTTGCTGCCACAAGTAAGTCATTCCAGTTGATTTCCTCCCAGTCTTTTCTTGCCTGAGCTAGTAAATTCCTGTATTTGATCCTAAAGACTCTTAGCTTTACTGTGCTGTTAGACCGAGCGGCCAGTATCAATTGTTGCTTTGCCACTCGGTATTCCTCGGTAAACCAAGGATTAAGAGAGGAATACTTAGTGGTATTAGACGATTCTTTCTTGCAAGTGATTTTACCCAGGAGTTTTTCTAGCTTTCCGGCCGGGGTAAGATGTATTTGCAAAATTGGGATGTCACTATATGGGGAACAGCCATTACAACGCAACTTTTACAACGTATTTCTTTTACAACACAACTATTACAACGTAAGTACCTTTAGAACGCATGTTTTTACAACGCATGCTATTACAAAGCATGTGCTGTTACAACGCATGTTTTTACAAAGCATTATTATTAAATCTATTTTTAAAATTTGTTTATTTTATTAAATGTTTAATTTAAAAAATATCATATTGATAGATTAAATTTAGATGGAGTATTTTACAAGTATTTTTGATGTTTTTACAACGCATTATTATTAAATCAATTTTTAAAATTTGTTTTTTTTTAAATGTTTACTTTATTTAATTAAGCACAAATATTTTGTTACAATGTAGCATAATCAGTCTTTAAAACAAAATTTGATTTATAAAAATGTATAAGTAGTAATAATGTTGTTATTTTAAATTTAAGTTAAATAAATAATTTGATTAAATTATGATTTTATGCTTTTGTATTATTATAATGTAAAATAAATGTAAAATAATTTTATTTTATAATTTGTAGTAATAATTTTGATGTTTGTACCTTAAGAAATTGATATTATTTAGAAGAGAGAATGTTAATAAATTATTAAAAAAATATTTATTTAATAATATATATAAAAAATTGTAAAAAAATATCTAATAATTTTAAATTATTATAATGTTTTATTTACTATTTTTGAAAATTATTTGACATTTTATAAAAAAAGGAATTAATTTTAAAAGGTGAGTTTTATTCTTTTCCCACGTTTTAACATTGATATCTATGGAGTCCTTTGTCCTTCTTTTATTTCGATACTTTTTTCATAGCATCCCGCGTTATACTATTGAAGGTCGTTGTACAGCAGGAATTATGCAGAATTTCATGGAAATACAATTAGTAGTAAGGTAAGAGAAAGACATTATAATTTAATAAAGTACAATAAAGAAGAAAAAGGTAAAATATAGAATAGTAAAAAAAACACAGAAATTTTATTTATTGTTTCAAAATATATTTTTATTTTAAAAAAATACCATAAAAAAATACGTATTTTATTTGAAATAATACTTATTTTTTTATATTTATTAACAAATTAATTATATTTTAATAAAATATTATACATTTCAATGATATAAACTTTGGTAAATAGTCCTTTTTTTGTCTTTGTTGCTTTGGATCACGTCGTCACGTAAACGTCGACGCAAGCGGTCATTTTGAACAGCATTGATTGGAGGAAGCAGCTGGAAGTGGAAAGGGGCGACCATTCGGTCCCCCCGAACGTATGGTGGAGTACCACGATCCCCCCGGGAAGCCATCTTGGGCGGGAGGCGAGTCTCGGCTGGTATGCCCGAAGCGGCGTAGCCGGAGCGCGCCTTTTCCCGCCCGGGAGTGGGTTGTCCTAGACACTGACGCGACCGGCCACGCCCTCGGAGGCAGGCGGGGGCGGGTTTACGCCCGCCCTGAAGACGGATAAAAGGAGCAACAAGCCAAGAAAGCTTCCTCTTGTTCCTGTGCTCTGAAGCTGCACCTCCCCGCTGCACGTGAGCTCGAGACGGAACGAAGAGCCAATTTTGAGCGTTGTAATCTTTCTTTTGTCTTACAGAGATTCTGTCTGAGAATGCCGAAGAAAGTCGGAAAGCGAGTCAGCACCGATCAGATGCTCCGCATGCTCATGAAGGAGGTAGCGGATTTGAAGAAGCAGATGGCGGCTAAGGACGGGGAGGGAGGACCGAAACGGCCTTTGCCGGGAGCAATCCCGGGTGGGAGAGGCAAGAGGTCCAGAAGAGGGGCACTCGGGGGGGAAACCCCGGTCCCCGATAGCCCACTTGAGGAGCCAACTCCGGTCCCGAAAGAGGGGAATCCGATTCCCGTGGTGGTCACTCCCGTGAGCGGGGAAGATATGCCGCCCGAGTTAGCGGCACAATTGGCAGCGTGGTTGGGAAAAGATAACGAGGGCACCACGGCTGACGACGCCAGGGCAGTGATGAGGCAACTGCGGGAATCTAGGGAGGCTGCGAAGGCATCGTCTCCTGTTACCCCGCCGGTTCCGGCGGCGGAAAATGCGTCTGGTTCAGGTAAGCGACCACTGCCGAATCGCGGGGGAGGGGTCTGTACCTTCGCGGAGGGAAAAGGTGGCCCAGCATGTTCCAATGGAAATTAAAGAAAAGATTTGGGCGAATAAGTATGTGAACATTTTTTCCTTGCTTACCGATCATTACGAGATGGAGCATGTTAAAAATCAAAAGGAGCTCATGCATCCAAGTGTTTGGCGCGCAAAAATGGCCGCCTTTAAGGTTGACGAAAACATTGGTACTTGGGGCAGAGCGTGGGGCATTTTTACCTCCATTATGGGCGAGCGCAGGCCCGAGTTGCTGACCGAGTTGCCTATTTATCAATCACGCATCATGGAGTATTCCGGAGCGTATGGGGGCAATCAGTGGTTTTGCTATGACAACCTTTTCAGAAAAGCTAAAGAACACGACCCAATCTTGACTTGGGATTGTTACGACTCCGTGTCATGGCAAAAGATGGAGAGTACAGGAATGTTGAAAGTACCATTGTTAGGGAGTAGCGGGGGTGAATCTTCCCGCCAATACTCTGGGACGCCCTTTCGGACGGGTGCATGTAACGAGTACCACTCGAAGCCGAGTGGCAACACAGGTAAAAGGGGGATTTGTTGGAATTTCAACAGAGGGAAATGTACGAGGCCCCAGGGGTCATGCAAATTCAGACATGAGTGTGGGGGGTGTGGGCAGCCATCCCATCCTGAGTCCATGTGCAGAGCCAAAACGGGTGATAACGGTGGTAAGGGAGGCGCCAAACAGGTCTGATATAGTCCGAGGGGCGCCTTTACCTACCCCGATTGATACCATGGCAATGATTCCTTGGCTCAACGAATACCCGGATCATGCTTCCGCTGGGGTGTTGCGAAACGGGTTTTCATATGGTTTCCGCATCCCAGTGGGGGATTTTCAGGGTGTAGCAAACTGTAAGAATCAACTATCGGTCTTGCAGCATACGGCGGTGGTACAGGTGAAGATTGGGAAAGAGGTGACTCGAGGTCGTGTCGCCGGCCCATTTGATTTGCCACCGGTTGCTAACTTTGTTTGTTCCCCTTTAGGGGTGGTCCCCAAGAAGGACCCGGGTGAGTTTCGGCTGATACATAACTTGTCAGCCCCACGTGGTCTTTCCGTGAATGATGCGATAGACCCGGAAGTGTGTTCGGTGCGGTACGCATCTTTCGATGAGGCCGTCGCCATGTTGAATCGCCTGGGGCCCGGGGCGCTGATGGCAAAATCAGACATCGAGTCAGCGTTCCGGTTGCTCCCGGCACACCCAGACGATCAGCGTCTCCTTGGTTTCATGTTTCAGGGTCGCTATTACATGGATAGATGTATGCCAATGGGATGCTCTATATCTTGTGCTTATTTTGAAAAGTTCAGTTGTTTTTTGCAATGGGTCTTCACAAAGAAGACGGGTTTTCAACATGTTATGCATTATCTCGATGACTTTCTGTTTCTGGGGGCAGCCGGGGATCCAGAATGTGGACAGGCTTTGAATGAATTTTGTGTTCTAATGAATCACTTTGGTGTGCCATTGGCGCCAGGTAAGACTGTGGGTCCGTCGACTTGCCTCGAGTTTCTGGGGATCGAGCTCGACTCGGAGGAAGGTTGTTTTCGATTACCAAGAGAAAAAGTGTTAAAATTCAGGGCATCCCTTGAAACGTGTATTAGTGAGACTAAGGTAAAACTGCATCAATTGCAACAAATGGTGGGCCAGTTGAATTTTGCCCTGAGAGTAATGCCGATGGCCCGCCCCTTTTCCCGCTCGATCGCTCAAGCCATGGTCGGCCTGAAGGAGGGTCATCATCGCACGAGGCTCTCGGCTGAGGTTCGCCAGGATATGCGCATTTGGTTGGCATTTCTGGCGGATTTCAATGGTCGAATTGTCTGGAACAAACCGGCGGTGTCCTCCGAGGAGCTGGGGCTGTGGACAGATTCGGCAGGGAGTATTGGTTTTGGTGCCATATTCGGCACGCAGTGGTCGGCTCAAAAATGGCCGTCATGGTGGCATGAGTGCGGGCTGACAAGTAACATTGCTTTTCTTGAACTTTTCCCTATTCTGGTGGCCCTGAAAACTTGGCCCGAGGGGTTCAGAGATCACTCTGTGGTGTTCTGGTCTGATAACATGACCGTGGTTGAGTGTATCAATAGTCAGGCAGCACGATGCAAATGGATTCTGAGACTGCTCAAAGAAATTGTGTTATTGTGTATGCAATTGAATGTGCTATTTAAGGCAAGACATGTGCCGGGGGTAATGAACCAAGCGGCTGATGCGCTTTCTCGTTTCCGTATGCAGGCCTTCTGGGGTTTTCTGCCCACAGCGGACCCGGTGGCGGCACCCTTTCCCGAAGCTCTCTGGTCTCTCGGTGCCCCGAACTACAAAACCTCGTGGGAGAGAGTTTAGCACCCAGGACGAGGAAGGCATATGAAGGGGCGTTCCGTTCCTATTGGGCCTTTTTGGGGACTGCTATCGGGGAGCTTTGGGGCCAGGAAGAGTCTGTAGTACAGTTTCTGCTGTCTTTACATCAGGCAGGCAAATCAGTAGCTACGGCCCAGAGGCATCGGGCCGCCATTTCCTTTATGGCAAGGGCTCATGGGATCCAGGACCCGACAGCGTCTTTCGTTGTGCAAAAAGCGCTACGTGGGTGGCAACGCCTTGAGGGTCGCAGAGTAGATGAGAGGCACCCGATAGGTCTGGGTAGGTTGGCCCTGTTATTATCCGTACTCCCTGCAACGTGTTCATCCCAGTATGAAACAGTGTTATTCCGAGCCTCTTTTGCGCTAGCATTCCATGGGGCTATGCGGGTAAGCGAACTAGTGGCGAAGAACAAGCAGGATACGAAGGGGGGACTGTGCCGAGAGCACATTCAGGTCAAAGGGGAGACGATGACTGTCTCGTTTGTCAGGTCCAAAACCGATCAGAGTGCGATCGGGGACTGCATAATCATACAAAGGATTCCCGGGTCTTCCATGTGCCCGGTGGTTTGCGTAGAGGAATAGGTGGCATCATGGGGGGGGACCTTGTTGAGGCACGCTGACGCCACCCCACTGACGAGGTTTCAGTTCCAGCGGGTGCTTGCGATGTCGATTTCGGCCGCGGGCTTGAACCCCGGCGAGTTTGGGACCCATTCCTTTCGGATAGGGGCTGCTACGGAAGCTACAGCCTGGGGTCTTAGTGTAGAAGAAGTAAAACGTGTGGGGCGTTGGTCCTCGAACTGTTATAAAAGGTATGTGCGGTTGCACATGTTGTGAAGCTGTAATGATGTACTCACGCTTCTTGTTTTTGTTTGGTTTTCAGTTGCGCAAGCCTACGAGGCGGGGCGGACTGTGCAGTCGACCCGACACCTGGGGACCAGCGGTCAGGCATCACCGGCTGTGAAAAAGGAGGTGTGGGTCGTGGGCCACTCATACGTGAGGCGTGCCGCGGACGTATTCAAAGCAGGTGACATGATTCACGTGGCTGGGGAATACGGGTACAGTGTGTCCTTCTACGGAAAGGGCTGGCTCTGTATTGACCAGTTTCAATCATTTTTCGAGGGTTTGTTAGGGCGGACAAGGTCACCGCCGTCTATAATCATAGTCCATCTTGGGGGCAACGATTTGGTGGCCACTGGTAGACGACTTCTTCTTGAGGCGATGCTTTCCACTGTAAGTTGGTTGGCGAGAAGAGTTCCAGGGTGCACAATTGCATGGTCCCATATGATCCCACGAAAAGTGTGGCGGGGGGCTGTTTCGGTTTCTGCTCTGAATCATTCAGTAAGGAAAATTAATAACAAAATGAGTAGATTGTTTCGTTCAAGTACACTGCATTCTGTTTCGCATGGTTGTATTAAAGGGGACAGTATGTATTTGGGGGATGGTGTTCATTTGTCCCGGGTGGGGAACGAGTTACTCATAGGAGACCTCATAGCTTGGTTGAAGAGTTTGTAACATGACCTTTAGGTAGGAGTGTTGTGGGGGGTCCGGATAGCCGGTCAACTATCCGGCTTGTGGCGGTAAGGTCATGATCGGTGAGCAGTAATTGGAAGATCCCTATGGGGGGGCGTCACCCATTACGGATGGGAGCGCTCGGGGGAGGTGGCCATTGGCCCCTCAACGGGGAGGCGGTCCCGTCTAAGGATAGGCCGCCGGAAGGAAAGGAAAGGTGGTCAAGGCCCCTTCCTGGATAGCCCTCCTGGGGAATTTTCCCGGGGCCAGGACATCTGCGACGGCAGATGTGTAAGTTGTGTGGGGTTCGGGAGGGGGTTTACGCTACCTTTTAGACACCTCACACGAGTCCTCGGACGACCGTTAAATGGCGTCGAGTCCATTGGGGCCCCCGTCAAGTCCAAGGGAAATTGGTAGATGCACTTGAGGTACGCCTCTGTGCGGTTGGTCCCCTCACAAGTGAGGGTGATTTCTGGTTTAGGGATCTGACACCGGTTACGACCTTGCCGTTGGCCCTTAAAGTTAGGATGTACAATTTCAAGTCAAATGTTGTAGGATGTTAGTTCGGCTAGGAGAACCTTTGTATTAGAGATCTGTTAAGGTTAGCCAAACATCGTAATGTGGTAATGAAATTGTACATAATATGAAACTGTTATTTTAATGTTTTGATTTTGTTTCATATTTTAATAAATACGGCCGGGAGGGTCACTCCCTCCCGCCTTCCAAAAGTTCAGAACCGTTTCCGGTTTCCCATCCTTGGGGATTGTGTTGAGAGGGGGTGACGGGTATCTCAGCCATATGGAAAGGGGCGACCATTCGGTCCCCCCGAACGTATGGTGGAGTACCACGATCCCCCCGGGAAGCCATCTTGGGCGGGAGGCGAGTCTCGGCTGGTATGCCCGAAGCGGCGTAGCCGGGGCGCGCCTTTTCCCGCCCGGGAGTGGGTTGTCCTAGACACTGACGCGACCGGCCACGCCCTCGGAGGCAGGCGGGGGCGGGTTTACGCCCGCCCTGAAGACGGATAAAAGGAGCAACAAGCCAAGAAAGCTTCCTCTTGTTCCTGTGCTCTGAAGCTGCACCTCCCCGCTGCACGTGAGCTCGAGACGGAACGAAGAGCCAATTTTGACCCACCCACCAGCCCCTGAGGACAGCTAGTTGTTTTTAATAAAGTTTCGATGTGGTAACTCTATTTCTTGCAGGTTGTGATGATTGTCGTGATACTTTGAATATGCAATAAAGATGGTTACTTTCAGTATGTTTTCCAATAAAGTATTTTTCACTAGTATTGATCAGTAAGTATGCTTGTAATATGTTAGAATTGTTTTGTAATTTAGTATTTTAGGTAGATTTGTCGTATTTATTGTCAGGCGGTAAGGTCATGATCGGTGAGCAGTAATTGGAAGATCCCTATGGGGGGGCGTCACCCATTACGGATGGGAGCGCTCGGGGGAGGTGGCCATTGGCCCCTCAACGGGGAGGCGGTCCCGTCTAAGGATAGGCCGCCGGAAGGAAAGGAAAGGTGGTCAAGGCCCCTTCCTGGATAGGAGGGGCTATGGGCCCTCCTGGGGAATTTCCCGGGGCCAGGACATCTGCGACGGCAGATGTGTAAGTTGTGTGGGGTTCGGGAGGGGGTTTACGCTACCTTTTAGACACCTCACACGAGTCCTCGGACGCCCGTTAAATGGCGTCGAGTCCATTGGGGCCCCCGTCAAGTCCAAGGGAAATTGGTAGATGCACTTGAGGTACGCCTCTGTGCGGTTGGTCCCCTCACAAGTGAGGGTGATTTCTGGTTTAGGGATCTGACACCGGTTACGACCTTGCCGTTGGCCCTTAACGTTAGGATGTACAATTTCAAGTCAAATGTTGTAGGATGTTAGTTCGGCTAGGAGAACCTTTGTATTAGAGATCTGTTAAGGTTAACCAAACATCGTAATGTGGTAATGAAATTGTACATAATATGAAACTGTTCTTTTAATGTTTTGATTTTGTTTCATATTTTAATAAATACGGGCGGGAGGGTCACTCCCTCCCGCCTTCCAAAAGTTCAGAACCGTTTCCGGTTTCCCATCCTTGGGGATTGTGTTGAGAGGGGGTGACGGGTATCTCAGCCATACTGAACTGCGCTCAGGTAGGAAACTTAAATAACTTTTAATATAGTTAATATGAACATTGTGGATATATATATTGTAACGTAAGGATAAGGGGAGGTTGCATATGTTAAATCTGATGTTTTTGTATTGTTTTTAACAAGTCGCCGATAATGTTAATTGAATATGCCTTTGTCAAGTCGTAATTATAGATGGGGAAACGGATAAGTTGTTTTAAATAAGGAAATGTTTTATATTAGAAAATATTTTAAACGTAAATAACTAAGTGAAATAAAAGAAATGTACAGTATTTGTGAAAAAAGTTGGAAAAATAAGACAACAGTTTCCTTAGTTTTTAAAAAAAGTTGTATTTTGGTTTCATCGAGTTTTTAACATGCTGGTTTTTGTGTTACAAAAGAAAAATTGTTTTCTATTTTCGGATCGGTTAGCTGGAGATTTGTTTTTGGTTAATCGTTTGTTCTTTACATTGATATTATAATGAAGATTTAAAAATGGGCTGTTTAGCGAGAAATATTGGAGGTAGGAAATGAAAAATAATTGAAAAAGGTTTAGTTAGCGAGAAATAATGGAGTTAGAAAGTTTTGCTTTTCTAATATGGTCTTTTATTTTCTGGTTGCCATTTAATTGATAGTGAATTATTTCTCTTATAAATGTTTGTATTGCTGATTCACTGATTATGACACTGGAGATTACCAAATTGTTGATTTCAACTTAAAAATGGGCTGTTTAGCGAGAAATTTTGGAGGTAGGAAATGAAAAATAATTGAAAAAGGTTTAGTTAGCGAGAAATAATGGAGTTAGAAAGTTTTGCTTTTCTAATATGGTCTTTCATTTTCTGGTTGCCATTTAAATGATAGTGAATTATTTCTCTTATAAATGTTTGTATTGCTTATTCACTGATTATGACACTGGAGTTTATCAAATTGTTGATTGCAACTTAACTTTTGTAGGCTATTTTATTATAAATGAAAGATGATTGCTTTTGACTAATTTAGTAACAAAAAACCAGCTGTTTATATAGCAATAATACCAAAATATCCTTTTGGATAAAATAGTGCATAGGGTGAATAAAATAAATTTTATGTTACGTTCAAAATGCTTTCAGGAAGTCCAATAAAATTTAGAAAATTTAATGAAAATGCTATTTTTGTTATGATGGATGTTTTATTGACTTTTGAACAAATGGTGATATTTTTAATGAAAAAAAAATGTCTGAAATATTTTCCCAAATAAATTATTTGGAAAATTTCAGATAATCTAAAAAAAAGAAATGTAAATTTTTTTTTTAAATAATTTAAAAAAGAAATAATATTATTGTTTGGTGACCCGACTATAATTTTTAAATTTTTTTTTAAAAAAAAGTTGCCAATTTAATTAAATAAAAAAATAATAATTTAGGAAAAAGCAGGAAAGTAAGGTGGGTGTATGTGTTTAAAAATGTAAAATGTTAGCTACATTTTCCAGGTAGTTTAATGCCACACTCAACGAAAACTGTTGAAGTATTTCCAATAGTCTCTCAGACATTTCTTTAGATTGTTTTGAAATCCGTGGATTTAGGCTACCTGTCAAAGTTTGTGCAATTCTAGTTTCTTTATAACTTTGCTCCTTCTTCAAAGTTATTAAGAATGAGTAGAAATTGGGGTGTGGTTTCCAATCGTGTGGTTGAAGGAGTGCCTTCCCTCTATGGCCTTATTTGTTTTTGCACCTCCTTCTAAGCAGGTTGTTTAGCAATTCCACCACTCCACATGGACACGTGGCTTCCTCCTGCAACCCGATCTACTTAGATGTCCAATCCATGTGTTCTCAAAATATTTTAACAAGAGGGCCAATTTATCTTCATTTTCGACATAATATTCAGATTCAGAAATTGCAGTGCAGTACTAGTCTACACTTTCAGGAGGTACAAAACAAAGTGCAGTTAGTTTCTTTAATTCTATCTGTAGTTTGCTATCTGAACAGTAATCAGTTACTAGGGATGTTTTTTGTAACTTACGCCAAAAAGCCTCGGAAAAATGAAAAAAACATCCCTGAATTTGGGTATCTGTGTGCGTTTTGGTGATGACATTCATCATAGTCAATTCAAAATCCACAATGATTTTCCTAGGTTTTTTATTAGAAGTTTTTTCTTTAATTACTGACAAAAATTCAGTATAAGTTGCTGATTGCTTATCAGGTAGCAAACTATATATTAAGGGTACTACATTATGTTGAATCTGTGCATGAATACTGTAAATTTGGGTGAAAGGATCAGGGGTACTTTTAAACGTTCCATCCATCATCCAAATTTCAGTATTCTCTAATTTCACAAGGTTCCGGGGAGTGCAAAAGATTAGTAAACGTTTTAGAGGGTTTTGGTTGTCGTAGAGTAAGACGGGTTCATTGGATAAAGAGATAGAAAGTTCATTAGGAATATGTATGTCTGCAAAAGTTTGTGGAGTTTCAGTGTGAGTGTTACTTGCCTGCTTTTTTCTTTGGATAATTGGTCGCAAATTAGGAATAATTGGCATATTACAAGCAACATGACCGGGGACATGCTGAGCAACCTCTCTTAAAATTGAACCAGGTGTGGCATTGGAGGTGGATGCAATATCTTTCATTTCGTTAATGGTCTCACAAATTTCAATTTCCATTGCAGAGGCAGAGTGGTTATGTTCAGTTGTTTTTATAACAATTCCTCCAACAGTAACCGCTCTGCCACTACAACGGGATGAATAATATTGCACACATCTCCAATGTCTCCTTGGTTCACTTATCCTTTCATTGCAATATATATATCCACAATGTTTCAATAACCTGTTTCCTTTCATGGATTTGACATATTTTGGAGTTGCTTGGCTTGACATGTTCTGCAGAAAAAGTTGTAAAGAAAAAAATCTTCATTATGTGTTTCTGTTTAAAAATATAGAATCATAATATTCTGTACATTACTATGAAAAATATATTTCAGCCTTCTTTTTCCCTATTGGTGCATTTCTTTCTCTTTAATGTTGCTTTTGAAAAATGTTTTAACTTTGTCCCTCACTTTCCCTACTGCTGAACCTTCCTGGAGTTGGAATATTAAATTACACCCTTACACTATCCCTCACTTTCCCTACTGTTGCACCTTCCTGGGGTTGGATTAGTAAATTACACCCTTACACTGTCCATCACTTTCCCTACTGCTGCACCTTCCTGGAGTTGGAATTGAAAATGTAACCCTAACACTGTCCATCACTTTTCTTACTGCTGCACCTTCCTGGAGATGGAATAGTAAATTACACCCTTACACTGTCCAACTTTAGGAAGGTGCAGAAGTAGGGAAATGTAAAGTAGTTTTTAAGAATTTTTATTTACCTTGTGGTTTTCTTTTTTTCTCCTTGAGGTCTGGATTCTGCTCTGCTTTCTTTCTTCTTACTGGGCTTTTTGTTTGGTGTCTTGTTTGGATTTGGAGGTTGTTTATCTTAGAAGTTTAATCAAATTTTCTAAATAAACGAAATATGGAAAATTAAATGTTTTTTAAATGAAAAATTAGCCTTTTTCAGATTTAAATGTGAATAATACTGTGTTTAAATTATCTTTGTCTTTAATGTTGCTTTTGAAAAATGTTGTAACTTTGTCTCACACTATCCCTACTGCTGCACCTTCCTGAAGTTGGAATAGTAAATTACACCTTTACAATGTCCATTACTTTCCCTACTGCTGCACCTTCCTGGGGTTGGAATAGTAAATTACACCCTTACACTGTCCATCACTTTTCCTTTTCCTACTGCTGCACCTTATTGGGTTTGGAATAGTAAATTACACTTTTACACTGTCCCTCACTTTCCCTACTGTGCACCTTCCTGGAGTTGGAATAGTAAATTACACCCTTACACTGTCCATCACTTTCCCTCCTGCAGCACCTTCCTGGAGTTGGAATATTAAATTACACCCTTACACTGACCATCACTTTCCCTACTGCTGCACCTTACTGGGGTTGGAATAGTAAATTACACCCTTACACTGTCCATCACTTTCCCTACTGCTGCACTTTCCTGTGGTTTGAAATAGTAAATTACACCCTTATACTGTCTATCACTTTCCCTACTGCTGCACCTTCCTGGGGTTTGGAATAGTTATTACACCCTTACACTGTCCATCACTTTCCCTACTGCTGTACCTTATTGGGTTTGGAATAGTAAATTACACTCTTACACTGTCCCTCACTTTCCCTACTGCTGCACCTTCCTGGAGTTGGAATAGTAAATTTCACCCTTACACTGTCCATCACTTTCCCTACTGCTGCACCTTCGTTGGAGTTGGAATAGTAAATTACACCCTTACACTCACCATCACTTTCCCTACTGCTGCACCTTCCTGGGGTTGGAATAGTAAATAACAACCTTACACTGTCCCCCACTTTCCCTCCTGCAGCACCTACCTGGAGTTGGAATATTAAATTACACCCTTACACTGACCATCACTTTCCCTACTGCTGCACCTTACTGGGGTTGGAATAGTAAATTATACCCTTACACTGTCCATCACTTTCCCTACTGCTGCACCTTCCTGGGGTTTGGAATAGTAAATTACACCCTTATACTGTCTATCACTTTCCCTACTGCTGCACCTTCCTGGGGTTTGGAATAGTTAATTACACCCTTACACTGTCCATCACTTTCGCTACTGCTGTACCTTATTGGGTTTGGAATAGTAAATTACACTCTTACACTGTCCCTCACTTTCCCTACTGCTGCACCTTCCTGGAGTTGGAATAGTAAATTACACCCTTACACTGTCCATCACTTTCCCTACAGCTGCACCTTCCTGGAGTTGGAAAACTAAATTACACCCTTACACTGTCCATCACTTTCCCTACTGTGGCACCTTCCTGGAGTTGGAATAGTAAATTACACCCTTACACTGTCCATCACTTTCCCTACTGCTGCACCTTCCTGGAGTTGGAATAGTAAATTACACCCTTACACTGTCCCTCACTTCCCCTACTGCTGCGCCTTCCTGGGGTTGGAATAGTAAATTACACCCTTACACTGGCCATCACTTTCCCTACTGCTGCACCTTCCTGGAGTTGGAATAGTAAATTACACCCTTAAACTCACCATCACTTTCCCTACTGCTGCACCTTCCTGAATTTGGAATAGTAAATTATACCCTTACACTGTCCCTCACTTTCCCTACTGCTGCACCTTCCTGGGGTTGGAATTGAAAATGTAACCCTAACACTGTCCATCACTTTTCTTACTGCTGCACCTTCCTGGAGATGGAATAGTAAATTACACCCTTACACTGTCCAACTTTAGGAAGGTGCAGCAGTAGTGAAATGTAAAGTAGTTTTTAAGAATGTTTATTTACCTTGTGGTTTTCTTTTTTCTCCTTGTGGTCTGGATTCTGCTCTGCTTTCTTTCTTCTTACTGGGCTTTTTGTTTGGTGTCTTGTTTGGATTTAGAGGTTGTTTTTCTCAGAAGTTTAATCAGAATTTCTAAATAAAAGAAATATGGAAAATGAAATGTTTTTTAAATGAAAAATGAGGCTCTTTCAGATTTAAACGTTAATAATACTGTGTTTAAATCATCTTTCTCTTTAATGTTGCTTTTGAAAAATGTTTTAACTTTGTCTCACACTTCCCCTACTGCTGTACCTTCCTGGAGTTGGAATAGTAAATTACACTCTTACACTGTCCCTCTCTTTCCCTACTGCTGCATATTTCTGGAGTTGAAATAGTAAATTACACCCTTACACTGACCATCACTTTCCCTACTGCTGCACCTTGCTGGGGTTGGAATAGTAAATTACACCCTTACACTGTCCATCACTTTCCCTACTGCTGCACCTTCCTGGGGTTGGAATAGTAAATTACACCCTTACACTGACCCTCACTTTCCCTACTGCTGCACCTTCCTGAAGTTCGAATAGTTAATTACACTCTTACACTGTCCATCACTTTCCCTACTGCTGCACCTTCCTGGGGTTGGAATAGTAAATTACACCCTTACACTCACCATCAATTTCCCTACTGCTGCACCTTCCTGGATTTGGAATAGTAAATTACACCCTTACACTGTCCCTCACTTTCCCTACTGCTGCACCTTCCTGGAGTTGGAATTGAAAATGTAACCCTAACACTGTCCATCATTTTTCTTACTGCTGCACCTTCCTGGAGATGGAATAGTAAATTACACCCTTACACTGTCCAACTTTAGGAAGGTGCAGCAGTAGGGAAATGTAAAGTCGATTTTAAGAATTTTTATTTACCTTGTGGTTTTCTTTTTTTCTCCTTGAGGTCTGGATTCTGCTCTGCTTTCTTTCTTCTTACTGGGCTTTTTGTTTGGTGTCTTGTTTGGATTTGGAGGTTGTTTATCTTAGAAGTTTAATCAGATTTTCTAAATAAACGAAAAATGGAAAATTAAATGTTTTTTAAATGAAAAATGAGCCTGTTTCAGATTTAAATGGGAATAATACTGTGTTTAAATTATCTTTGTCTTTAATGTTGCTTTTGAATTTTTTTTAACCCTTGTCTCACACTATCCCTACTGCTGCACCTTCCTGGAGTTGGTATAGTATATTACATCCTTACACTGTCCATCACTTTCCCTACTGCTGCACCTTCCTGTGGTTGGAATAGTAAATTACACCCTTACAGTGTCCATCACTTTTCCTTTTCCTACTGCTGCACCTTATCGGGTTTGGAATAGTAAATTACACTTTTACACTGTCCCTCACTTTCCCTACTGCTGCACCTTCCTGGAGTTGGAATAGTAAATTACACCTTTACACTGTCCATCACTTTCTCTACTGCTGCACCTTCCTGGAGCTGAAATAGTAAATTAAACCCTTACACTGTCCATCTCTTTCCCTACTGCAGCATATTCCTGGAGTTGGAATATTAAATTACACCCTTACACTGACCATCACTTTCCCTACAGCTGCACCTTACTGGGGTTGGAATAGTAAATTACACCCTTACACTGTCCATCACTTTCCCTACTGCTGCACCTTCCTGGGGTTTGGAATAGTAAATTACACCCTTATGCTGTCTATCACTTTCCCTACTGCTGCATCTTCCTGGGGTTTGGAATTGTTAATTACACCCTTACACTGTCCATCACTTTACCTACTGCTGTACCTTATTGGGTTTGGATTAGTAAATTACACTCTTACACTGTCCCTCACTTTCCCTACTGCTGCGCCTTCCTGGAGTTGGAATAGTAAATTACACCCTTACACTGTCCATCACTTTCCCTACTGCTGCACCTTCCTGGAGTTGGAAAAGTAAATTACACCCTTACACTGTCCATCACTTTCCCTACTGCTGCACCTTCCTAGAGTTGGAATAGTAAATTACAACCTTACACTGTCCATCACTTTCCCTACTGCTGCAACTTCCTGGAGTTGGAATAGTAAATTACACCCTTACACTGTCCCTCACTTTCCCTCCTGCTGCACCTTCCAGGGGTTGGAATAGTAAATTACACCCTTACACTGTCCATAACTTTCCCTACTGCTGCACCTTCCTGGAGTTGGAATAGTAAATTACACCCTTACACTCACCATCACTTTCCCTACTGCTGCACCTTCCTGAATTTGGAATAGTAAATTATACCCTTACACTGTCACTCACTTTCCCTACTGCTGCACCTTCCTGGGGTTGGAATTGAAAATGTAACCCTAACACTGTCCATCACTTTTCTTACTGCTGCACCTTCCTGGAGATGGAATAGTAAATTACACCCTCACACTGTCCAACTTTAGGAAGGTGCAGCAGTAGGGAAACGTAAAGTAGTTTTTAAGAATTTTTATTTACCTTGTGGTTTTCTTTTTTTCGCCTTGAGGTCTGGATTCTGCTCTGCTTTCTTTCTTCTTACTGGGCTTTTTGTTTGGCATCTTGTTTGGATTTGGAGGTTGTTTATCTCAGAAGTTTAATCAGAATTTCTAAATAAAAAAAATATGGAAAATTAAAGTTTTTTAAATGAAAAACTGAGGCTGTTTCAGATTTAAATGTGAATAATACTGTGTTTAAATTATCTTTCTCTTTAATGTTGTTTTTGAAAAATATTTTAACTTTGTCTCACACTTTCCCTACTGCTGCACCTTCCTGGAGTTGGAATAGTCAATTACACCCTTATACTGACCATCACTTTCCTTACTGCTGCACCTTCCTGGAGTTGGAATAGTAAATTACACCCTTACACTCACCATCACTTTCCCTACTGCTGCACCTTCCTGGGGTTGGAATAGTAAATTACACCCTTACACTGTCCATCACTTTCCCTACTGCTGCACCTTTCTGGGCTTGGAATAGTAAATTACACCCTTACACTGACCCTCACTTTCCCTACTGCTGTACCTTCCTGGAGTTGGAAAAGTAAATTAGACCCTTACACTCACCATCACTTTCCCTACTGCTGCACCTTCCTGGGGTTGGAATAGTAAATTACAACCTTACACTGTCCCTCACTTTCCCTACTGCTGCACCTTACTGGGGTTGGAATAGTATATTACATCCTTACAATGTCCCTCACTTTCTCTACTGCTGCACCTTTCTGGGGTTGGAATGGTAAATTACACCCTTACACTGTCCTTTACTTTCCCTACTGCTGCACCTTACTGGGTTTTGGAATAGTAAATTACTCCTTTAGAGTATCCATCAATTTTCTTACTGCTGCATTTTGTGGATTTGGATTAGTATTTATTACCTCAACACTATCCAGCACTTTTTCTACTGATGCATTTTGTACTAGTTATATTAGTAATTAATACACCTGCAGTATCAAAAAGAAAAGCCTTAGCAGCCAAGTGGTTAAGGTGTATTTCAATTATATTTACCTTTTTAGTTTGGTGTTTTTTTCTTCTCAAGAAGAATGTTTTGAAGGTGATGTTTTTGATGAGGCTCACGTGATGAAATTCTGATTAAATTACTAAAAATAAATATTTTTAAGTAAGCATTGTTTACTTTACAAATTTTGAAATGTAATCATTTCTGAGCACTGTTTATTACTTTAATATTTCTAATTTTTGACTTTGTTCAGAATTGGTAACTGCAAGCTTTGGCAATATTTCACTTTTTAGTCTAGTATTTATTTCGAAGGTTATTACATTTAGAGCTCGATGTAGGTAAATCTAATTTATCATTTCTAAAATATACAAGCATTACGTTTAGGTATTTAAGGAGTGGTAAATTAGAGGAGTGGACTTGAAGATACTTCTGATTCGGTAAATGCCATATGCAAATCAGTCTTGACCCTGTGCCTCATGGGAACAGTCAAGACTGAACTGCCAAGCCATGTCTTCCCTGGACCAGAATGAAGCATCCTAGGACCGTTTTCTGGCTATCAGCCTTCATCAGCCAGGATAGCTTGACTGTAGTGGTGTAGTGAGCACAGGACCCACGTCTGGGGATACCCTTCCCACATAGGGTGAACAGCAAAACACACAAGTCAATGGACGGAATGTCGTACAATGGCAAAACATTCACCCCCAGTCACCGATCTGGGTTTAATCCATCGTTATTTTGCTCACCATGCCATTCCAGTTTGAACCCAGCCATATGCAAATCAGTCTTGACCCTGTGCCCCATGGGAACAGTCTATCCCAAACTACCAAGCCAGGTCCTCCCTGGACTGGAAACAAGCATCCTAGGACCGGTTTTGGGCTTTCAGCCCTCATCAGCCAGGATAGATTGATTCCAGTGACAAAGTGGTACAGATATTCACACAGTTAAGTCACTATCTAATATATTTAGTGAGACGCCATAAATAGTCAAGTAAATAGTCAATCACACTGCTACTAAATCCTCTATCCAGAAATGTATATATCCACTCATTCTTCAATGCAGATTTCTATATATATATAATACATATTTAAATAACGAACCAAACCACATTCACTGGATGATGTCATCAGTGATGTCATTTGAGATGTCATCAGTGATGTCACTGACCATGTCATGAATGATGTAATATGTGACATCATCAGGAGTAGTTTGCTGGCGCGCGAGTTATAGTTAGTACAACTAACTATAACTTGGGAATTTCAATGGTTTTGTACGAGTGAAACGTCCAACTGACTATAACATGTCTGAAACCTATGGTTTTTTCAGTGAATTTCTAAGGATTTTTAAATGCTAATTCTTAACTTTAACAGGCCTCAAACCTATGTTTTTTTCAGTGAATTTCTAAGGGTTTTTAAATGCTAATTCCTAACTATAACCTGCCTGAAACCTATGGTTTTTTCAGTTAATTTCAAAGGTTTTGTAAATGACAATTTTTAAATGTATTTATTGTTATTTTAATTTTTTTAGACTGATTTTCTATTTTTTGTTTTACTAATTTTTTTAGATATTTTATTTTTTAAATTGCATTATAATTACATTATACATTAAATTACAAAATATACTTTCTCAAAATGAATTACTTTAGTTTAATACTTTGCAAATAGGCAATAGACTTTTAAGTACAGTAGTTACAGTTGTTGCAATGGGAAACTCAATTTCATACACAATGCAACATTGAGGTCAATGTGAATTTCTAGTTAAATGTAATTAATTACTTTTTGGATTACTTTTCTAACCACAGGACAGGATCATACATTCAGTACTGAGACATCACTTGTAAACAGTTGAGTAAAAGCATTTTGGTCACAGTAGTGATTTTTGAGTAATTTCATTGTATTTTAAAAAATAGAATCACCAGTGTTATCCTATGGGAGGAAAGTTGCGTTAACGTTACTTTTTCTTACTCAGTGGTGGATCCTGGCTCCAGCACAAGTGCATCTCCTGTAAACAGTTGAAAGAATGCATTTACGTCATACAGGCAATTTTTAAGGAATATTTTTAATTTGTGAAAATAGACACTTGGAAACTTTTCTGGTGAAAACCACACAATGGATTCCTATGCAAGGAAATACAAGTTACTGGTAAGTACGGTTAGAAATAATTTTCAGGATAAGTACTGGGCTCAAAGAACCAGCACTGAGGTCACTCCTGATAACAGGTGAGTAAATCGGAAATTGTAATTCTGCTGATTTTTTAGGAGTTTTTTAAAGTTCAAAAACTCCACACTTAAAAGAATTTCCAAGTGAAACCAGTCAATGTTCACCTATGGAAGGAAATTCAAGTTACTGGTAAGTACGAGTAGAATTACTTTTCAGGGTCAGTGCTGGGCTAAAAGATTCATCACTAGGTTCTCTCCTGATAACAGGTGAGTAAATCGGAATTCATAGTTCGGCTGATTTTACAAGAATATTTGTATGTTTCATAAATCAACACTTAGAAACTTTTCTGCTGAAACCACACAATGAATTCCTGTGGAAGGAATTACATGTTACTGTAAGTACGCTTAGAATTACTTTTCAGGGTCAGTGCTGGGCTAAAAGATGCCGTACTTGTTCTCTCCTGATAACAGGTGAATAAATCGGAATTCTTATTTGGCTGATTTTATAGGAATATTTGTACAATGGTGAAGGAAGAAGGTGGGGCCTGAGGTGACTTGTGTGAAAACACGCCCTGTGGTGCATTTTAAGTTGCAGGATCAAGTGCTCTTGAATCCTGAGGTCTGCTGGGGGCCAACTAGACCACCAGATACCTCTAGTATGCGCCAAAGGGCTGCGTTGCAGAGAGGTGTTCTGAGGCCACGCTCCTTTTTACAACACTCTGCAATGCAGCTATATGCTAGTGTGTGAAGGTTTTCATAAAAAAACTGGATACGTACTGCATAATTGTCTAAAGAATGCATTAGTCATATATGATGAATGTGTAATTGCAGAACTAAAAGGAAGTATTGTACCATGACACTGTAAGTTCTTTAGCTACAGCGTGCTCAGCTACTTACGAAGGACACAGATGCAACATATGAACATAAATATGTTGGAAGTCTGTCCTTCCCTCTCCACTGCTGCTTAAACTGCACGCATGTGGTGGGTGATACAGGCACCCTTGCGCCATGGTTTTAGAATATCTGTCTTGTGTGGAGTTTCTTTTTGTGCAGGAAGACACACCTTTCTGAACAAAAACAATCAGTAAAGGCCTTTTTCTCCTACAATGTATGCTGCTCATTTTAGCGTATATTTGAATGAAAAAAACAAGGACAAATGAAAATCCATAAGACCTTGCGCAAATCCCTCCCACAAACTCCCCAAGCGCCTGGAAACGCTCACAGGTGGGTAGTGCGCTCTATACATCCCTGATTGATGAATTCATATGCCACCACAGTGTGTGTTTGAGTGTTATCAACAGGCCCTGTCATTTTTTTTGGCTGTCTGTAACTCTTAAGGGTAGTGAAATGAACAAGGGTACCTTCTTTAATATATACAGAATCTCTGAGTTTGCTTTGGTATGTCTTCACCTCTGAGAGCTACTTATAAGGCGCTGGTGAACTACCAGTAGCTCGCAAGCTACTAGTTGGAGACCCCTGGTATGGATAGTGAGTGGGGAATTGTAGTCTTGAAGCACAAAAGTGAAGGTCATTACACCACTACATGCATAATGAATAGCACTTTAAATCACTCGATTCCCTAAAGCCTGCCTCACTACATGAGTACATGCTTAGTGAGTGAATGATTACAATAATATAAGTAAAGACACTGAGTGAATTCTTAATTGGTTCACTTTTACTTTACTAAATGAATTACTACATGGTACAAAAAGAGTCATTTTCAAATTGCTACAGCAGTCAGACTATGTTAGCGGGAGTATATAGATACTGACTGGGGAATTGTAGGCCTGAAGCACAAATGTGAAGGTGGTTACACAACTAGATGCATAATGCATACCCTAAAGCCTGGCTTACTGCAAGAGTATATATACTTATGTAACTGCAAACACATCAACCAACCAAATCAATATCTCTCAATTTTCCAATTGGACACTGATTCATAGTGTTATTCTACACAAAAGAGAGTATCCCTTGCAGTGTATAAAGAAAGATTAAAAATATTAGATAAATAAAGGAATTAAAACTCGTAATCATGGAATTAAGTAAATTAATACTAGGATATCATTTAGAATACTCAAAGTTTAATAGAGAGTATCTCTTGCACAGGATGTTGGGAAAATAGGGGTTTAGGGTAATGAGGAATATAAAAAATAGTTTTACAAAAAAAAGGAAGTTACTAGAATAATAAGTCGAAAAAAAGGGGAATGAATGTTAATACTCGTATTAAAAAATAGTAACCTATAGCAATGCTTTAATAAGAAAAATGAGTTTAAATAAAGCATTTTAGAAATTAAACAAAAGTTAAAAAGTATGGAAAGAGGCACGTTTACATAAACACGTGATGCACTAAAACAGTGCAAATGAGAACACCTGTCAACTGACTTAAAAGTGGGAGGAGCAATACATTGATCTCATAGACTGTTAAGTAACCAAAAAGTATATAAACCACACCTGTGGGATATCATTTCAGAGAATCAATACGGGCAAAGAAACTAAGAACAAAATAATGATTCGGGACTGCAGAAGCATCTAGACAATATCTTTCATTTCCTCAGAGGGAACATATTGTTAATGTATATTTAAAAATACATAAAACATTATGTGCCCTCAAGAAGAGTTTGATGAATTTCGACGGAGGAAGGAAAGAATATCGAAGAGAGATAACTTATCTTAATGGGTAAATGTTTTATATATTTAAGAAAGAAAGCAAAAATATTTAAATGATTATAGAATGTAGTATGATTACGTTTAAATAGAATATCAACTACGCAGCAAATGAGCCATTAAATATCGTTTGGATTATGATTCACGGAGTCAGCGCCTTATTTTGATGGAAAGTTTGGTTTGATGTTGAGAATATCATATATATATATATTTATGTATTTAAGGAATTTCTATGTGCAAAGTAATGATTAGGAGCAATGTCATAATCTTCAATTTATCTTACATTTCCACAGAGGGATCATATTGTTAATGTATATTTTAATGTATATAGAACTTTATGATCCTTCAACTGGAGTTGGATGACTTACAACCGAGTATTTTTTATTTTTTGTATGTAAGTATTTCTTAGTGAGTGAAAAAAGTAGTATAAATATGCTTTCTAGATTTAAAATTATTTATGTTGCGTAGTACTTTCACCAATTTTCCCTCATGAAGAACAGGAGGATTATCTTCGCAAGCACTTTTTTCAACAAAATTATATAATTGTGTCTTCAAATGTTAATGTGAATATTAATTCTTTCCATTTTAAAAAATGATTGTAAAATGTAATAATAACATGCACTTTACATAAAAAAAGAAAGATGAAGTAGTGAGGGAGCGTTTGTTGTAGCACTTCCATTCTACTTTATCTGAAAGTAAAAAAAGCCCTAACATTTAAAAAAAGATAATGGGGCAACACTTATATAATGTAAACTTAAGAAATTAGTGTTTATGATAGAGTAAACGAAATGTGGTCCAACGCGTGATACCAATGAATGAAAAAATATTTTTAAAACTAGTGCATTTTTCTTTCAAGGATTCTTTGAAGAATTATACATTTAATGAAAGGACAAAATACTCCAAGCTAAAGGAAAAAAGTCAGCCCACCAGCATGGGGCCCCTAACCAATTGTGTGCCTTGTTGTTTCCCTGTCTCCTTGCAATTAGGGTCCAGGGCAGGCCCCATCTCCCTGACCCTCTCCGGGATGGTGTCTGGAGGCCTAGGGGAGGGAGACGCTTCCCCTCGTCCCAATTACAAAAAGACCCATTCACAGATACTAGCTTTTGAAACGCATAGTTAAATAAACTGCATCACAAAATGGGCTAGGTACATGGTGAGTGTATCGTAAAGTCACAGCCAATCAAATGTTTTTCAAAATCTGCGCAAGGAAAGGGATTGGTCGCTAATACATCTTCTTACAATGCTTCACAACCAATCAAAAAGAGGTGTTGAAAGTTTCTCTTTTGAACATACGAGCAAATCAGATAACCTTGCAAGTACACACAGCAAGAGACAATTATTAAAGATGACTTGCTTTCGCAAGACCCCGAAAGAATAAGTTCGCACTTTACTGCCAGACCACATTTAATGATTATCAAGGCTCTCAAGCCTAAACACATCACAAATCATCTCTCGTCACTTTCTCTTCTTTTTAGTGTATTGTGCGAGACAGACTGCATGACCCTATGCCTAGAGCCCTCAAGGGCCCTGGAGACTGCCACGCCCAGGGCCAGCTCCTACAATGTCCTGGGGTGCTTACCCCCTGGACACTGCTGTTTGCTATGAGAGGGCGTGAGTCTCGCGCCTTCTGCCCTCCCATAGCAAACTTAGTTTGCATTTTGAAAGACACAGCAGTGAAATCTGTTCTCACTGTCAAAATCCAAACCAGATTGCTTTTCCACATGCAAGATAGCATCTCCCCATGCGGAAAAGCAATGCCGTCTCCCGAAGAACGTGGGAAGCAAGCAAGACCGTGGGGGCATTGTGGCTCCCCCCACGGTCCCCAACATTTTTTATAAGACCCAGGGGATAGGGTCCCCATGAATATTAGAAATTACGGACAGGAACTACTTTTTTACTGTAAAATTAAAAGTTGCGCACCCACCTCAGTGCGGCCCCCTGGTGTGCACGCGCTGGATGCATGACTCATAATCTGTAGGGTGCGCGACTCCAGCACAACTTCTACACGTTTGAGAGCCAGCATTGCTTTTCCACATGGAGACCTACTAACATGCAGCTCGCCATGTGGAAAAGCAATTTCATTTACATTTTGAAAAGAGAACATATTTCCTTGCAATGGGAGGTTGGGATAGACACCCGAGGACACTGCAGGAACCGGCCCTCCCACAATACATAAAGCCCAGGCAGTGGTGATCCCTGGGACTTTCAACACCTTGCAGCCCCCCTCCCCAAAACCATTATTTTTTTTAGCCCTGACAGTGCAGCCCCCTGGTGTACACGCGCTGCATGCACGACTCTTATTCTGTTGTGCAGGTCCGGCACTAGGCATGGGAAGAGTGGGCAGCTGGACAGGCCTTGTGCTCAGCCCACCAGCATGGGGCCCCAACCGATCGTGTGCTCTGTTGTTTCCCTGTCTCCTTACAATTAGGGTCCAGGGGAGCCCCCCCCTCCCTGGGCCCCTCAGGGATGGTAGAAAGCAAAGATGGGTGCGACACTGCTGGCCTTTCCACCGGATCGCCCCTCAGCATTCTGGAAGTAGTAGTGCGAGTAGCATAAGGAACCGGAAAGTTCAAAGTGAATCACCTTGGTTGGTGCAAATCAGTTCTAGAAAGTTTGATAATCTCTAGACCCGAGACATGGCCCGGGTTTTGGGATATATATCCCTCATCAGTAGAGATAAAGTTCAGGGGTGGTGAAGAAAGCCGCCGTAGATCCATCAAGGGTTTCGTTGCCTGCTCGGCACGTAGGTGCGTTTCCCAAAAAGCCCGTCGGCTTTGGAGGCTCACAAAAGCCCTTAAGAAGAAAGCAAAGATGGGCACAACACTGCTGGCCTCTCTACCGGATCGCCCCTCAGCATTCTGGAAGTAGTAGTGTGAGTAGCATAAGGAACCGGAAAGTTCAAAGTGTATCACCTTGGTTGGTGCAAATCAGTTCTAGAAAGTTCAATAATCTTTGGACCCGAGACATGGCCCGGGTTTCGGGATTTATATCCCTCATCAGTAGAGATAAAGTTCAGGGGTGGTGAAGAAAGCCGCCGTAGATCCATGAAGGGCTTCGTTGCCTGCTCGGCACGCAGGTGCGTTTCCCAAAAAGCCTGTCGGCTTTGGAGGCTCGCAAAAGCCCTTAAGTAGAAAGCAAAGATGGGCGCGACACTGCTGGCCTCTCCACCGGATCGCCCCTCAGCATTCTGGAAGTAGTAGTGCGAGTAGCATAAGGAACTGGAAAGTTTAAAGTGTATCACCTTGGTTGGTGCAAATCAGTTCTAGAAAGTTCGATAATCTCTAGACCCGAGACATGGCCCGAGTTTCGGGATTTATATCCCTCATCAGTAGAGATAAAGTTCAGGGGTGGTGAAGAAAGCCGCCGTAGATCCATCAAGGGCTTTGTTGCCTGCTCGGCACGCAGGTGCGTTTCCCAAAAAGCCGAAGACGGCTGAAATGCCAGAAACCGGTCCCCGGTAGCTTGTCTCCTTTCTGGTGAAGAATTGGCTTGGTAGTTTAGTCTGCCCTGTTCCCATGATGCACTGGGCCAGGGACAGACTGATTTGCATATAGCAGGGTTCTGAGCTGGGATGGTGCAGTGAGATAAATAACGGTGATGGATCAAGCCCTGATCTTTGGACTGGGTAAGAGTGGTCTGCTTAATTCAGACACTCTGTTCATCACCACCCCCTTTTCTGAATCGTTTTTGGCCACTATAGGTGTGGCAGGGTATACTCAGACATGAGTCCCTTTCTCACTGCACCATCAGGATTCAAGCAAGCCGGGCCGAAGACGGCTGAAATGCCAGAAACCGGTCCCCGGTAGCTTGTCTCCTTTCTGGTGAAGAATTGGCTTGGTAGTTTAGTCTGCCCTGTTCCCATGATGCACTGGGCCAGGGACAGACTGATTTGCATATTGCCAGGTTCTGAGCTGGGATGATGCAGTGAGATAAATAACGGTGATGGATCAAGCCCTGATCTTTGGACTGGGTAAGAGTGGTCTGCTTAATTCAGACACTCTGTTCATCACCACCCCCTTTTCTGAATCGTAGATCCATCAAGGGCTTCGTTGCCTGCTCGGCACGCAGGTGCATTTCCCAAAAAGCCCGTCGGCTTTGGAGACTCGCAAAAGCCCTTAAGTAGAAAACAAAGATGGGCGCGACACTGCTGGCCTCTCCACCGGATCGCCCCTCAGCATTCTGAAAGTAGTAGTGCGAGTAGCATAAGGAACCAGAAAGTTCAAAGTGTATCACCTTGGTTGGTGCAAATCAGTTCTAGAAAGTTCGATAATCTCTAGACCCGAGACATGGCCCGGGTTTCGGGATTTATATCCCTCATCAGTAGAGATAAAGTTCAGGGGTGGTGAAGAAAGCCGCCGTAGATCCATCAAGGGCTTCGTTGCCTGCTCGGCACGCAGGTGCGTTTCCCAAAAAGCCTGTCGGCTTTGGAGACTCGCAAAAGCCCTTAAGTAGAAAGCAAAGATGGGCGCAACTCTGCTGGCCTCTCCACCGGATCGCCCCTCAGCATTCTGGAAGTAGTAGTGCGAGTAGCATAAGGAACCGGAAAGTTCAAAGTGTATCACCTTGGTTGGTGCAAATCAGTTCTAGAAAGTTCAATAATCTCTAGACCCGAGACATGGCCCGGGTTTCGGGATTTATATCCCTCATCAGTAGAGATAAAGTTCAGGGGTGGTGAAGAAAGCCGCCGTAGATCCATCAAGGGCTTCGTTGCCTGCTCGGCACGCAGGTGCGTTTCCCGAAAAGCCCGTCGGCTTTGGAGACTCGCAAAAGCCCCTAAGTGGAAAGCTTAGATGGGCGCGACACTGCTGGCCTCTCCACCGGATCGCCCCTCAGCATTCTGGAAGTAGTAGTGCGAGTAGCATAAGGAACCGGAAAGTTCAAAGTGTATCACCTTGGTTGGTGCAAATCAGTTCTAGAAAGTTCGATAATCTCTAGACCCGAGACATGGCCCGGGTTTCGGGATTTATATCCCTCATCAGTAGAGATAAAGTTCAGGGGTGGTGAAGAAAGCCGCCGTAGATCCATCAAGGGCTTCGTTGCCTGCTCGGCACGCAGGTGCGTTTCCCAAAAAGCCAGTCGGCTTTGGAGGCTCGCAAAAGCCCTTAAGTAGAAAGCAAAGATGGGCGCGACACTGCTGGCCTCTCCACCGGATCGCCCCTCAGCATTCTGGAAGTAGTAGTGCGAGTAGCATAAGGAACCAGAAAGTTCAAAGTGTATCACCTTGGTTGGTGCAAATCAGTTCTAGAAAGTTCGATAATCTCTAGACCCGAGACATGGCCCGGGTTTCGGGATTTATATCCCTCATCAGTAGAGATAAAGTTCAGGGGTGGTGAAGAAAGCCGCCGTAGATCCATCAAGGGCTTCGTTGCCTGCTCGGCATGCAGGTGCGTTTCCCAAAAAGCCAGTCGGCTTTGGAGGCTCGCAAAAGCCCTTAAGTAGAAAGCAAAGATGGGCGCGACACTGCTGGCCTCGGGCGACATCCAAAAACCCGGGACATGGATCGAGTCTAGAGATCATCAGTCCAACAAGTACTTACTTGCACCCACTTGGGTGAACCACTCTTCAACTCCAAGTACCAGAATCCCAAGGGGCGACCCAGAGGAGGGGCTAGCGGAATGCGGTCCATTGCTTTTGAATCTACAAATTGGCTCTCTTGAGCTTCGAGCTGACTAGCTCCTGGACGACGCACCTGCGTGCCGGTTCGGGCATCCAGGCCTTTGACGATTGTTTGGCGGCCTTCTCTTCCACCCCTAAACCATTTCTCTACTGATGAGGGAAGTTATCCCGAAACCCGAGCCATGTCTCGGGCGACATCCAAAAACCCGGGACATGGATCGGGTCTAGAGATCATCAGTCCAACAAGTAGTTACTTGCACCCACTTGGGTGAACCACTCTTCAACTCCAAGTACCAGAATCCCAAGGGGCGACCCGGAGGAGGGGCTAGCGGAGTGCGGTCCATTGCTTTTGAATCTACAAATTGGCTCCCTTGAGCTTCGAGCTGACGAGCTCCTGGATGACGCACCTGCGTGCCGGTTCGGGCATCCAGGCCTTTGACGATTGTTTGGCGGCCTTCTCTTCCACGCCTAAACCATTTCTCTACTGATGAGGGAAGTTATCCCGAAACCCGAGCCATGTCTCGGGCGACATCCAAAAACCCGGGACATGGATCGGGTCTAGAGATCATCAGTCCAACAAGTACTTACTTGCACCCACTTGGGTGAACCACTCTTCAACTCCAAGTACCAGAATCCCAAGGAGCGACCCGGAGGAGGGGCTAGCGGAGTGCGGTCCATTGCTTTTGAATCTACAAATTGGCTCCCTTAAGCTTCGAGCTGACGAGCTCCTGGACGACGCACCTGCGTGCCGGTTTGGGCATCCAGGCCTTTGACGATTGTTTGGCGGCCTTCTCTTCCACCCCTAAACCATTTCTCTACTGATGAGGGAAGTTATCCCGAAACCCGAGCCATGTCTCAGGCGACATCTAAAAACATGGACATGGATCGGGTCTAGAGATCATCAGTCCAACAAGTACTTACTTGCACCCACTTGGGTGAACCACTCTTCAACTCCAAGTACCAGAATCCCAAGGGGCGATCTGGAGGAGGGGCTAGCGGAGTGCGGTCCATTGCTTTTGAATCCACAAATTGGCTCCCTTGAGCTTCGAGCTGACGAGCTCCTGGACGACGCACCTGCGTGCCGGTTCGGGCATCCAGGCCTTTGACGATTGTTTGGCGGCCTTCTCTTCCACCCCTAAACCATTTCTCTACTGATGAGGGAAGTTATCCCGAAACCCGAGCCATGTCTCGGGCGACATCCAAAAACCCGGGACATGGATCGGGTCTAGAGATCATCAGTCCAACATGTACTTACTTGCACCCACTTGAATGAACCACTCTTCAACTCCAAGTACCAGAATCCCAAGGGACGACCCGGAGGAGGGGCTAGCGGAGTGCGGTCCATTGCTTTTGAATCTACTGATTGGCTCCCTTGAGCTTCGAGCTGACGAGCTCCTGGACGACGCACCTTCGTGCCGGTTCGGGCAACCAGGTCTTGGACGATTGTTTGGCGGCCTTCTCTTCCACCCCTAAACCATTTCTTTACTGATGAGGGAAGTTATCCCGAAACCCGAGCCATGTCTCGGGCGACATCTAAAAACCCGGGACATGGATCGGGTCTAGAGATCATCAGTCCAACAAGTACTTACTTGCACCCACTTGGGTGAACCACTCTTCAACTCCAAGTACCAGAATCCCAAGGGCCGACCCGGAGGAGGGGCTAGCGGAGTGCGGTCCATTGCTTTTGAATCTACAAATTGGCTCCCTTGAGCTTCGAGCTGACGAGCTCCTGGACGACGCACCTGCGTGCCGGTTCAGGCATCAAGGCCTTTGACGATTGTTTGGCGGCCTTCTCTTCCACCCCTAAACCATTTCTCTACTGATGAGGGAATTTATCCTGAAACCCGAGCCATGTCTCGGGCGACATCCAAAAACCCGGGACATGGATCTGGTCTAGAGATCATCAGTCCAACAAGTACTTACTTGCACCCACTTGGGTGAACCACCCTTCAACTCCAAGTACCAGAATTCCAAGGGGCGATCCGGAGGAGGGGCTAGCGGAGTGCGGTCCATTGCTTTTGAATCCACAAATTGGCTCCCTTGAGCTTCGAGCTGACGAGCTCCTGGACGACGCACCTGCGTGCCGGTTCGGGCATCCAGGCCTTTGACGATTGTTTGGCGGCCTTCTCTTCCACCCCTAAACCATTTCTCTACTGATGAGGGAAGTTATTCCGAAACCCAAGCCATGTCTCGGGCGACATCTAAAAACCCCGGACATGGATCGGGTCTAGAGATCATCAGTCCAACAAGTACTTACTTGCACCCACTTGGGTGAACCACTCTTCAACTCCATGTACCAGAATCCCAAGGGGCGACCCGGAGGAGGGGCTGGCGGAGTGCGGTCCATTGCTTTTGAATCCCCTCAGAGATGGTGTCTGGAGGCTTAGAGGAGAGACACTTCCCTAGTCCCAATTGCAAGGTGACCCATTCAAAGATACTGCGGGAGGCCCATTGTACAGGATTTAATGCCCACACAGTGTTAACTCTCAGCCCACAAGCAATTCTTACACCTATCAGGCTGGAGGTGTGAGAATTGCTTGTGAGCTGATGGTTAAAACTATAGGGGTGCTAAAATCCTGTCAAATGGGCTTCCTGTGGTGTCATAAAACCGTTCCTCCTGTATGGTGCACGACTCTAACGCCTTTGGTGCACAACTTCTACGTGTTTGGGAGCCGACATTGCTTTTCCGCATGGAGACCTGCTAACATGTAGCTCGCCATGTGGAAAAGCAATCTTATTTACATTCTGAAAGAGAGAAAAGATGTCCTTGCTATGGGAGGGCGGGATAGACACCCCAGGACACTGCAGGAGCCGGCACTCCCACAATACATAATGCCCCATGGAGTGGTGTCCCCGGGGATTTGGAGACCTTCCAGCCCCCGAACCATTTTTTTTGTAGCCCCGTGGGTAACGGGGCGCTCGAGTGCTCCAGGTTAGGTGGCCACGCAGTCACCCTCCCACAATACATAAAACTTCGGGGTGATGGTCCCCATGGCTTTGGGGATCTTGGACCCCTCCCTTCACCATTTTTTTCTTTTTACCCCGGGGAGTGACGATCCCCGGGGTTGGAGAGCCCTTCTGGGGCCCCATAAAATTTAATAATTTTGCTCCCGGTATTTAGCCCCCTGAGGTCTAGTTATAAGGCCCTGATAAAATGTAATAATTGTGCCCCCTATATTTACCCCCCAGGGGCTAATTATAAAAAAGCTCTGTTTTATTTTATAAATTTTACAGCAGAGTTTGCGCACTCTACACGGACCTGTGCGCCAAAGGTAAGCCCGTCTACGCCTGTCCCCAAATGGACCGCGCCCAGCGCCAGACCCCCTGGTCCTCGCAAATCCCATTCCACCCACATAATATACAACGCCGCAACCCTCTCAGCACTTAACCCTGGCCCACTCCCTAACTGCTACCAAGCCCCTCAAGGACACACCCATGAACCTTCATCAGCCACTCCTGCAAGTTCGACTGCATGAGGACCCACACCAAATCCACAAACTCCAAACAGAGCTCGGACACTAACCACCTAAAGTGCTTACTACTCAACACCCGCTCAGTCCACAGACACTCCATCGAACTCTGGAACCTACTCGACACTACATCGCCGGACGTCGTCTTCCTTACAGAAACATGGATGAACGCCTCATCAGCCCCCGACATCTCCATAGCCATCCCGGACACCTACAAGATCATCCGAAAGGACCACATCAACCAAAGAGGAGGAGGCATCGCCATCGTCCACAAGAACACCATCCGCATCACGACCAGCTCCGACGATAACCTCGCTACCGCCGAGCACCTTCACTTCCAGATTCACACCGACCCCAAAACCACACTCAGAGGCACCCTTATCTACAGACCCCCAAGACCCCGCTCACAATTCAGTGAATACATCGCCGACTTCATCAGCCCACATGCCATCCCATCCGAGAACTACATTCTGCTGGGAGACCGCAACTTCCACCTGGACAAGAAAAACGACAACAACACCACCACCCTTCTGGACAACATGGCCAATCTCGGACTCAAACAACTCGTTGACACCCCCACCCACTCCACCGGAAACACGCTTGACCCTCTCTTCACCTCCAGTAAGCACATCCCCTTCGATCACACCACAGCTCTCCATTGGACGAACCACAGCTGCGTTCACTTCCACTACAAAAAATCCACGTCCCATAACCCCCCACAACCTATTCCCTGAAGAAAGTGGAACAAAATCACCACCGACCAGCTCTTCTCGTCGCTTCAACAAAACACCCCTGCCAATTCATCGGACTCAAACCAAGCAGCCACCAACCTCACACAATGGATCACCCACAGCGCAGACGAACTAGCACCCTTGAATAACCATCTAATCAAGCAAGGTAACAAAAAAGCCCCCTGGTTCAACGATGACCTTAAGAAATCCAAGAAGTTCTGTCGGACTCTCGAGAAAACCTGGAGAAAAAACCCTACCACTGACAACCTGGCCTCCTTCAAGAACGCCACCCGCAAACACCACCAACTCATCCGATCCACCAAGAAATCAGCATTTAAGGATCGACTTGACAACAATGCCCAATACAGCAAAGAACTATTCAACATAGTCAAAGAATTCACTAACCCCTCCGCAGGCACTAACGACATCACCCCCTCCCAAGACCTCTGCGACTCTCTATCATCATTCTTTCACAACAAAATCGCCGAAATACATAACAGCTTTCAAAACCAGTCCAAAGACCAGCCCACTCCACCCACCTCCGAACCAAATCCCCCCTCTAACAACCTTTGTGCCTGGAACCCAATCACCACTGAAGACACCATCCGCCTGATGAATTCCATCCACTCAGGATCGCCAACGGACTCTTGTCCCCACCACATCTTCAACAAAGCAGACTCCATCATCGCACCCCATCTCCGAGACGTCATCAACTGCTCCCTCAACTCCGCCACCTTCCCAGAAAACTGGAAACATGCCGAACTCAGCCCCCTTCTGAAGAAACCCATGGCTGACCCAACCGAACTTAAGAACTACCGCCCCATCTCGCTCCTCCCATTCCCCGCCAAAGTCATCGAGAAAGCCGTCAACAGTCAGCTTGCCGCCTTCCTCGAATCCAACAAATCCCTCGACTCCTCTCAATCAGGCTTTCGAGCCAAACACAGCACCGAAACCGCCCTCATCGCAGCAACAGATGACATCCGGACACTACTGGACAACGGAGAAACAGTTGCTCTCATCTTACTTGACCTCTCCGCAGCCTTCGACACAGTCTGTCATAGCACCCTCATACAACGCCTCAGCAACATCGGAGTACAAGGAAAGGCATTGGACTGGATCATATCGTTCCTCACCGGAAGAACCCAGAGAGTTCGCCTCCCCCCTTTCAAATCAGAGGCCACCAAAGTCATTTGCAACGTACCACAAGGATCATCACTCAGCCCCACCCTCTTCAACGTATACATGAGTCCCCTCGCATCCATTGCGCGCCAACACAACCTCAACATCATCTCCTACGCAGACGAGACCCAGCTGATCCTCTCCCTCACAAAAGACCCAAACACCGCCAAAACCAACCTACACGAAGGAATGAAAGAAGTAGCCGCGTGGATGAACAACAGCCGTTTAAAACTAAACTCGGACAAAACAGAAGTCCTCATCTTAGGACCATCCCCCTCTGCCTGGGAAAACTCATGGTGGCCACCGGCCCTTGGAACCGCACCCATACCTACGGATCATGCACGTAGCCTGGGCTTCATCCTGGACTCCTCCCTCTCGATGGCCAGACAAGTCAACGCCGTCTCATCATCTTGCTTCAACATCCTACGAATGCTCAAAAAAATCTTCCGTTGGATCCCCACCGAAACAAGAAAGACAGTCACCAATGCACTGGTCACAAGCCGATTGGATTACGGCAACACCCTTTACGCCGGAACCACAGCCAAACTACAGAAAAAACTCCAACGCATCCAAAACGCCTCAGCCAGGCTCATTTTGGACATCCCTCGGCAAGCTCACATTTCCGACCACCTGAAAGACCTCCATTGGCTCCCTGTCAACAAGAGAATATCATTCTGTCTCCTCACCCACGCACACAAAGCCCTCTATGACCTAGGACCCGAATGCCTCAACACGCGTCTATCCTTCTACACCCCCTCCCGCCAACTACGATCGTCCAATCAAGCCCTCGCCGCAATTCCACGCATCCACAGATCCACCATGGGGGGAAGATCCTTCTCCTACTTAGCGGCTAAAACCTGGAATTCTCTCCCCACCCACCTCCGCCTCACTCAGAACCACCTCTTTTTCAGAAAGCAACTAAAAACCTGGATATTCGATAAGTAAATTCACCTCCCTCCCTCAAGCACCTTGAGACCCTCTGGGTGAGTAGTGCGCTATACAAATTTTGAACTTGAACCTGACGATTTTTTTTTTTTTTAATGTGGGCCCTGGGGTCCTTCTGGGACCCCCTAAGCAGGTCTAGAGGGTAAAATTATTTCTACCCTTCCCCCTTTCTCCGTTTTGCACACATATTCCACTGACTTCCTCAGCCTCGCTTCTACTGAGGCAAAAAATGGCTGCCAAAAGTTCCTGATTTCAAATGTTTACAACCGCTTGACAGCCAATTAGCATTGAGAGCGTGATCGGGACGGTGCGCTTATGCTACGATGCCAATCCTCGCACCATCCACAGATCCACCACACCCATTGATATATAAGTACATTTAAATTTAATTTTCCCATAAACTACTGAATAGATTTACACCAAATAAGCAAAAGGCACAAGTCCGAACCAAGGACTACCTCCTTGCCAAATTTAATGTATTTCCGTTAAGCAGTTTGGGCTGTAGCCGTGGCTAAAGGTCCTATGGGAAATTGCATTAGGGAAAACACATTTTGGTACCCCCCTTTTTTCTCGACCCCTGCTTGACGAATCACCACCAAACTTTCAGGGAAGTAGAGGAACTGAGCTGGCCAAAGGTTTGGAAAATTTCGAGAACATTCATCAATCAGTGCCAAGGTTATTGGTAATAGAATATTGCGGATTTCCTATTCCCATAACTATTTACTGGCGACCGCTAGTATATAATATATATATATATATATATATATATATATATATATATATATATATATATATATATATATATATATATATATATATATATATATATATATATATATATATATATATATATATATATATGCAACCAGATCCTGCAGCAACAGTCCGTTCTCCCCTCAGGGTTAGAAGGGCAAAAACAGGTACAGACCACAACTGGCTCGTGAATAATTAAGTGCTGTTTATTTTCACCATGAACTCCTCAGCATGACGCGTTTCGACCGGGTCACCCCGGTCTTGATCGCATGACGTGCCAACATAGAGGCATGTCTTAAATAGTGCATATGCAAGGATAGCCACTCCTAAAGTTGCAATAGACATAGAAAACATCTTGCTTTTGTGATAAATAAAAATAGCGTTTACAGAATACAAATAATATTGTTTACATATTAGTCATGAGTATTCCCCTAGATGTCACATTTACTGCATTTGCATCAAGGTGCAACAATAAGGCCAAACGGCTTAAAAAACTCTCACGGGATGAAAAAATTTATTTCTGAATTGCATACATTATGTAACGTAGTAAGTTAATTTAAAGACTTGTAAAAATTGGAGGAAATGGCTAAAAAAGTGCAAGTGCTAATGTAGTGCAAAAAATGACACAAACTATATGTTGAATATACATTGGGAAGTGCAGCATAGGCGGCAACTGATGAAAAATTCCATCTACATGAATAAGGTAGATAAATTTATCCATAAGGATGTCAGTAAATGCAGTATGATACGGTATAATCAAGTGTGGGTGCTAACAAAGGTTACATTTAGGAACACATACTAAGTCCTGTAATCATATGATCCTATTTCGCACCTGAGTTAGAGGAATCATAGAAATGTACAGCAGCATAAATGCATAGCACCAAAATATATGATAATCCAAAATGTGCAAAGAGCACAAAGTCAAAGAGTTTAAGTTTAGCAGCATAGTGTCAGGGATGATGATGGAAGAACATCCCCACCTTTCTGTTTCTTTCTTTAGAGACACTTAATATTGAATAAATATGTAAACATGTAAGAATTTGAGCCCATCAGTATTATGTAGTTTAGATGTAAACTCTAATAAATAAGTAAGTACCTAAATACTTCCTAGTGCTTTACAAAGTGGAGTTTGAAACGCATCTCCCTGATTAAACCAGCTAAAAACCAATACAAGCTAAAAACTGTAAAGACAGGATAAAGACCGCTGCTTAAAATACTGGAATAAAAAGGAGTGCTAAAAACAACACTTTAAAAAAGACTGCAATACATTTTAAATCGACGAACATGTTTAAAATTCATTTTAGACCATGACCATAATACCAATCTGAGTATAAATAATCCAACATGTTTCAAGTAATATATTTACAGATAATTGTGCAGATCGTCACCTGTATTTATTCCATTAGGTATCTTAGTATCAAGATTCAGAACATAGTGCGACTCAAGCTGACGCAGTTTTCTCTCTCTATTGCCCCCTCTTTGTGACTTGGGGACCGCATCTATAACATAGTTCGTCAGATCTTTGAAATTGTTAAGGTGTACTAGATTAAAATTCCGAGCCACTGGGTAATTATGGTCAGTGTTGACAATGGCCCCTAAATGCTGTAGGGTGCGATTATATACTTAAAGCTTAGTGCTTCCCACATACCTCAGATGGCATGTGCACTCGAGCATGTAGACAGCACATTCCGTGTGACACGTGTATTGACCTTTGATTGAAATAGGTTGAGATTGGAATGCATCGATATAGTCAATTTTGTTGATACCGAATTCGCATGGCCTACAAACATTGCATCTATTAAAACCATTGTTGACGGATAGCCAAGTGGTAGGGGCCTCAACAACCTGAGGGCTGTTTTTTACCAAGGTGTCAAGCATAGAGGGTGCCCTTCTGAATGTAAAAGAGGGACTCTCTGGCAGAATTTAAGAGAGAGTCAAGTCAGTTTTAATGATATGCCAGTTGTTGAGTATAATCTTTATGAGTTGATGTTGCTGGTTGCTGTAGGTGGTGATTAACCTGACCGTGTTGGATTCTATGGAATCTGTATTCAAGGGCACAAGATTTGTATCAATTGTACTAGATTCAACTCTCTCATTTGTGTTAGCCATGGCAAGTGCTGCTGAAAGGTCCTTAATGCTGTAACCTCTTTGTAAAAATCTCATGAAGGCCTCTGACTGGCAGGTTTCATGATCTGAGTCTAGACTACAGATTCTCTTGATCCTAAGAAACTCCCCATAGGGAATACTCCCTATGAGATGACGTGGGTGGCTACTGTAGGCGTGTAAAGTGGAATTTCCTGCCGTAGCCTTTCTGTGTAACTAGGTTTGAATTGTCTCATTATATATGTATAATTCCACATCTAAGAACTGGACCTTCTGATCACTGATGTGTGCTGTGAATTGAGGATTGGAATCATTTCTATTGATGTGTCAATAAAGCTCTCAGCTGATTGTAAAGAGCCCTTCCATATAACGCAGATGTCGTCAACAAAACGCCACCATTCAACAATGTGTGCACCATACAGCCACTCGTGGGTGTGTCTGAGAACGTGCTCCTCCCACCAGCCAACATGTATAGCGTAACTGGAGAGAAGCACACCCCCATTGCCACCCCATGCACCTGCTGGTACACCTCCTTGTTGAAAAGGAACAGATTATTATATAGGCAGAGTTCAACCATTCTTAGTAACATGGCATTATGTTTATAACAGTGAACACCCTTTGAGTCAACATAGTATTTAACAGCTCTGAGCCCATCACTGTGTTGGCTGCTGCTGTACAATGAACAGATATCCATCACTATTAGTAGATAATCTGTTTGCCACCTGACTGTTTTTAACTTGGATAGGAAGTGTCCAGTGTCCTTGATGTAGGATGGAAGTAGTACCACAAATTCTTGTAAAAAGAAATCCACATATTTACTTGTCGCTTCCAACAAGCTCTTTTGAGCAGAGATTATGGGACGCCCTGGTACCGGGGTTTCATTCTTGTGAATTTTAGGGATCAAATAAAACCCCGGAGTGATTGGATGATCGTTCTTCAAGAATCTGTGTTAATTTTTACTTAGTAATCCTTCCCTTTTCCACTGCGACAATGTTCCATGTACCAGTTCCTTAGTGTCCGTGATGGCTTTGTTAGTGACTTTTATGTAGCACGCTGTCTATGACAGTTGGTGTTCAGCTTCCGTCATATTCATCTCTCTTGGCCATAGGACTATGCTCCCATCTTTGTCGGCTTTGTTAATTACTAAATTTTTTGCTTTCTTCAGTTTGCTCATAAGTTTGGAATACTGAATGCCACTGTATTTCTATCACCTTGTTCTGCCTAAGACTTTTTTGTTTAATGCTTTTAACTCTGTAGTTACCACATCATGGAATGTATCAAAACAATCTTTGGGCATCATGGGGACAAAGGTCGAGGGTGGACGGAAGGGACTGCTAATAGCGTTGTTGCAGGAAATACCCATCTGTTGGAGCTCTGTTTGAGTATCAAGAATGGAGTCGTCAAAATTTGAGCTGAGACAATGAACAGTTCTTAGAGTAGGAATATCCGACACCTGAAGTCTTGTGCTGGGCTGATTGGCAGTGGCCAGAGTAGAGGCATATATCACACCCCTGTTAAGTTTGGAAATTTCCTTAATTTTAGTTTGCGGATGAATTTGTAGACATCAATGCGCGTTTCTTGCATATTTGAAATTGTTATTGGGGCAATAAGACAAACCTAAAGAAAGAAGTTGGAGTTCTGCTTTGTCAAGATCAATGTACGAGATTGATGACAGTATTATCAGCGGTTGGTTATCTTAACTATTGCAGATTAGTTCTTTAGGTATATATATATTTTTATTTTTTTATGTATTGATAATCTCAGTATTTCTTTAGGATGCAGTAGAATTCTTAATATGCCTTGTCATTGAATTATGTTATGTCATTGTTTACTGATATTATCCATATTATCTAGCTTTGTAAATTGTATCTTATTTGATGAAGGCCTAGCATAGCACACTTTTTAAATTTCATAACTTAACATTTTTTTTAACTTCTCTCTATGTGCACAATTGATTTTGCTTCTTGTAGCGTTTCTTCGCACTGGTCAATTGGTAGTCCTTCTTCAGTCACCATTGATGTGAGTAGCATCTTAACACACAAATATACTTGCTGGCGTTTATTATTTTTGGGCACTTCTATCATGGGAATTGTGTATGCGAACACATGTGCAAGCCACCGCTCTATTACTTTTGGTATGCCATTGTGATTGCATGGCACTCGATGTGAGCAGCGTTTAATTGTACGCTGCTCAAAACATTTCGCATTGAATGGCTGTATCGTCAGTCTCCTCTCTGTTTCTCCTATTACGTTGAAATATATGTTGCATTCAACATGCCATTTTACTTCCGCCTCTAATCTGATACGCTGTTATGGTCAGCACACTTCTCAGCATGTTGACTGGCTCGAATTCCGAGCAGGTATAGCTTTTACTTTATCATCTTTTGAGGCTTAAATAATTTTATCAGTTTATGAGTTTTTGTGTGACTCGTGGCACTATACAATAATTCTTCTTTGTTTCAGTTATGGTTGTCTTCCTGAGTGACTGTCCATGTATTAATTGGCTTTTTTGGGAGTGATTGGATTCCTCTCCAATATCTATTTTGAGTGTACATTGACACACACTATTTGTGAACATACAGCTATTCTTTTGAATTCAAATACTTTGGTTTGATGGATTACGTTTTCCATTGACCTTTTTATATTTTCTGCGGGCACTTGCCTTAATTGCTTGTGCGTGGACTATATGACATTGTAGTTTTTGCTTATTCTAATCCTGGACTCCTTGTGACATAGAGATTGAACAAGTAGGTTGTTTCTTGACTTCCAGTCCGCATGGTTCCTCTTGTCACTACTGTTTACTAAACTTATTATGTTTTTTTTCATCACCTTTTCTGTAAAAAAATTCTTTGGTCTTATAATTTTTCACTAACACTTGGGGTTGTCTAATAGGCTCTCTTTTTAGCTTATGCCGTGAATTTATATCCTTTTTGGCATTTAGGCACTTTTTATATTTTTTTGTCTCAGTGGTCTACTACTCAGATTTACATGCACAGCAGATATATTTTTTATTTTTATGATCCTTGATCTTGTACGATTCCATTTATGACCGCAGCATATTTAATGCGAGACTCCTTTGTGTACATACTTTCTAGATTTCATTATTGGACGCTCTACTACTGAATATTGTTTGCCCTGATGATGACCACTTAAGTTTAGTGTGGTCGAAACACCGTTGACGCTTATATGTTGTCTTGATTGAAGAGGATGCACTCTCCACTGTTCTTTTATTTTGTTTTGTCTGAACAGCTTATGTGTAACTATTGGTTCCTCAGGGACTGTTTTTGTTTACACTGTTTATTATCTTTACGGTTTGTTGTGTAACCAAGAGAGCGCCATTGTCTTGTGATTTTATAATATTGTCTTATTACATTTTTTTGTATATTTTCTGATTTTTGTGGGGTTATCACATGGCGATATTTTTATGTCTCAAATAGTTTGTTTTGTTTTATGTGTTTATGTTGTATGTAATATATTACTAGAACCCTTGTTAGGATTTTAGTCTTTCTGCTTCTCAATAGGGTCAGCTCAAAATCAACGGGTGTTGCGACAGAACGCCCACCATAACACCCATTGCACACATCTTTTACGTTAAGTGTAGCATGAAAGGGGGCCTTATTTACAAGGCAGCATTAAGCCACGGTACATGGCTTCATACCACCTTGTAAATAAGGCAAAGGGTTTATCGGCACAAGAACATCATAAAAAGTGACATTCTGTTGGCAATAGGGGCTTGTAAATATGCCCTTAAGTCTGAACATAGAAATCGTCCCTGTGACTTTGTTAAGTGACTCCCCAATGATGACTCTCCCTCCTCAGCCTTGCCCCGCTGAACTCTACCTCCGTAGAATATTTTCTTCAAAAGTCCACAGGTAACTGCTAACCGGGTCCAATCCACTTTTTACATCTGACGTGTGCTCCATTGCAGTGGGCCATATTTTTCGACTTTGGCCTGGTCTCACACGACTACATGTCCGTAATTTGGCTGTGCTCTTTTAGGCACTATTTTTAACCTTAAACTATAAAAAATCATACCTCTGGTTCTACTGATTGGACCTTTGTCATTCTGGTGTCAAATAATGTATTAGAATGTAGAATAGATTTCTAAATTGATGTGGGATTTTTGTTGTGTTGTTTTTTTTATTTCATTCCTGTTTGTGTGCTGCATAAATACCTCACACATTTCCTCTAAGTTAAGCCTTACTGCTTTTGTGCCAAGGTGCCAGAGGCCAATTTAATGACTTTTCTAGTTCACTCTGAAAGGAATTGTGGCTGTTGGTTGTGCAGGGTTAATAGCCCACCCAACCAAAAATCTGATTTCTCACTCCTTTGTTCAAACCTTGCTGTTATTGTGGCAGGCTGAGCAAGTAGGGTCTTAGATAGTCACAGACAGGTGGGCACAGTGCCTGGCCACAAGTCTCTTTGGTATTCTCCTTATGCCCCTGGGGGTGAGGGTGTGCTTTTTCTGGCCCCTCAGACTTTGTCAAACTAATTTTCAAGAAACTGCCACCATGTCTGACTCCTGTAATGACTGCCACAACACTGCATTTTGTAGCCCCGTGAAATTGCCCATTCGGAGTGTAGCTGATATCTGGACACCAACATTCTAAATGTGTCTAACTCTATAACTGCTACAGTGGGTGTGTGATTGCACACCTTGATTAATCGGTTAAAGTTTTTCGAATATAAACGTTCTGTAATTCTAATTTGGGTTTGTGAAGGAGTTGCGTGCTACTACCTATGTTGAGAAAAGACCCTATGATTTCTCAATGTAACAAACTGCAAAGTGGGACTGTGGGCTACCCACAGTCGAGGTAGTGCACAGCCAATGGACAATAAAGTCTCAACAAAATTGTAAAAGAACTATAGACCTAGTTACACAAGAGGTTTTTAGCAAAATTTTTTATGTACGTTTTTGCAATTCTCAATTAGTCGTACTTCAAAAGCATCATAACATGAGTAAAAACATTATATGCATGCTGATAAACATGTATGCAAAATCATAAGAGCCAAGTTTGTTAAACGATTGAGTAACATGAATGATAGAATAATGATTGTGAAAGCAATATATGTATAACATTTGTAAGCTTCAAAAAATTCCAAAGTCCCAATGCATTTCGGGTTCGTGATGCTGAACCCTTCGTCAGGGGAATACAGTTCTGTCAATTGAGGATTTTTCTCAAATAAGTCTCACGATCCACAGTAATCTATGACACAACAAAAAAGCAGTCATTATGCTGCTAAGATATCAGGGTTTGCACTCAAAGTTAAAAGTAGGTGCTCATAAGAAAGGAAAATGTTGGTGTGTTATTTAAAACACAGATATGGATTCTAACTGATAGGAATCACCCAAAGCGTGTAACGAGAGATTCATGACGTGTATACAAAGACCCATCTAAGTACATTAAAAGCAGTGGATAACCAAATGTACTGGGCTTGCCTGTAAACGGGTGTATCAGATATAGAATGTTCTCTCTCTTCGAGTATGTGGAACATCTGAAGAAAAAGAGGCCACTGTATGAATAAGGCTCCATACTATAAGAATAAATAAGAAATAATAAGAGTGCCTGACACGTCCCAGGCATGGGCTCTCACCTAAAAATATATCAGTTTCTGCGTCCGTCGATGCTCGGGACGTAGAGCTGATTCTGTGATGCTCGAATGGTGTTGAAAGCGCTGTAAAAACATATACGGGCGCATCGTCAGTCTAAATGTGCATCGTGATAAACAATGCCGTGGTAAAAAAGGTGGTCATAAACCTACCCGGTCAGACTGCAATATACGGAGCCGTTTGAGAAACCCGTCCATGCGGAAGTGAAACGCCGATGTGAAACGGAGGTCCCACAATGCCTTGCAATTTAAAGAGACACTGTTGCAATACGATTGACGTGGGCGTGTATGCATTGGAAAAAGCTCATGTTGTGAAACATAACTAAACAAATGGTGCACGCAAGCGGAGTGTGCAGCCTGATTATTAGAATAAAGGGTGTAAAAATAGAAAATAGAAAAAATAGAAAAAAATCGACATATGATGTACGGATGTCTACAGTATTCGACTGATATATCAAGTGAAAGCGTGAATACGCAGAAGCACTAGAGAGAGAAGTAAATAAGTGCTGCGTAATGATTAAATAGAGACACAAGATGAGAAAAACAATACAGGAGGTTGAGTGCAAATCCTGTTACAAGGTACAGACAGTGATGAATGAGTTGTCCTGTGTTACTGTTACAGAAAACATAACATTTCATAATGGTCATTGAGCCCATAGGGGGCTACCGTACGTAAAGTCTTAATCCAATGTGTTTCCCTACGTGCTAGGGCTGTGTTTTAGAAACAAAAATGCGACTTCTCCTTTAGCTTCACATTGGACAACAGCAGGACACACCATACCCCAATTGCGTTTCACTGTTCTAGAGCGGGTTCACCAAAGCTCAGGTATTGATGTAAACACAGCCCTAGCACGTAGGGAAACACATTGGATTAAGACTTTACGTACGGTAGCCCCCTATGGGCTCAATGACCATTATGAAATGTTATGTTTTCTGTAACAGTAACACAGGACAACTCATTCATCACTGTCTGTACCTTGTAACAGGATTTGCACTCAACCTCCTGTATTGTTTTTCTCATCTTGTGTCTCTATTTAATCATTACGCAGCACTTATTTACTTCTCTCTCTAGTGCTTCTGCGTATTCACGCTTTCACTTGATATATCAGTCGAATACTGTAGACATCCGTACATCATATGTCGATTTTTTTCTATTTTTTCTATTTTCTATTTTTACACCCTTTATTCTAATAATCAGGCTGCACACTCCGCTTGCGTGCACCATTTGTTTAGTTATGTTTCACAACATGAGCTTTTTCCAATGCATACACGCCCACGTCAATCGTATTGCAACAGTGTCTCTTTAAATTGCAAGGCATTGTGGGACCTCCGTTTCACATCGGCGTTTCACTTCCGCATGGACGGGTTTCTCAAACGGCTCCGTATATTGCAGTCTGACCGGGTAGGTTTATGACCACCTTTTTTACCACGGCATTGTTTATCACGATGCACATTTAGACTGATGATGCGCCCGTATATGTTTTTACAGCGCTTTCAACACCATTCGAGCATCACAGAATCAGCTCTACGTCCCGAGCATCGACGGACGCAGAAACTGATATATTTTTAGGTGAGAGCCCATGCCTGGGACGTGTCAGGCACTCTTATTATTTCTTATTTATTCTTATAGTATGGAGCCTTATTCATACAGTGGCCTCTTTTTCTTCAGATGTTCCACATACTCGAAGAGAGAGAACATTCTATATCTGATACACCCGTTTACAGGCAAGCCCAGTACATTTGGTTATCCACTGCTTTTAATGTACTTAGATGGGTCTTTGTATACACGTCATGAATCTCTCGTTACACGCTTTGGGTGATTCCTATCAGTTAGAATCCATATCTGTGTTTTAAATAACACACCAACATTTTCCTTTCTTATGAGCACCTACTTTTAACTTTGAGTGCAAACCCTGATATCTTAGCAGCATAATGACTGCTTTTTTGTTGTGTCATAGATTACTGTGGATCGTGAGACTTATTTGAGAAGCATCCTCAATTGACAGAACTGTATTCCCCTGACGAAGGGTTCAGCTTCACGAACCCGAAATGCATTGTGACTTTGGAATTTTTTGAAGCTTACAAATGTTATACATATATTGCTTTCACAATCATTATTGTATCATTCATGTTACTCAATCGTTTAACAAACTTGGCTCTTATGATTTTGCATACATGTTTATCAGCATGCATATAATGTTTTTACTCATGTTATGATGCTTTTGAAGTACGACTAATTGAGATTTGCAAAAACGTACATAAAATTTTTTGCTAAAAACCTCTTGTGTAACTAGGTCTATAGTTCTTTTACAATTTTGTTGAGACTTTATTGTCCATTGGCTGTGCACTACCTCGACTGTGGGTAGCCCACAGTCCCACTTTGCAGTCTAACTCTATAACGCCTTCATGTTCAACTCATCCCACTCCTAAAATGCTAATTTTTCGAAAGTGTCTGAATGGATTTACGGCAAAACTAAAAAAACACACATTCTGATTAAAGTCACACATTTTTGCCACATTTGGTATCATGCTGTTGTTTATGTTTTCCCTGTTTTACAGAGCAAAGTTTCCCACGGAAATTAACATGGGAAATTGCTAATTTAGGACCAATCCCATTTTCTTTGCCCTGCCTGATGGCTCAACATGAAACGCTCAATGAAGGAGCCGAGATGGGTGAATTTAGGGGCATATTATCAAGGGGGTTTATCTCCGCTTTTTTGGCTTTAAAAGCCGAGAAAGCGGAGATAAAATTATCTCCCTATTACCTAGCTGTCGCTAACACAAGTTAGCGACAGCTAGTAGGAGATAGCGACCATCTTGGGCCCCACTTTGCATGTCAGTGATATTTATCACTAATGATATGCAAAGTGGGCGTGCCAAGATGTTAGCGACTGGAAACAGTCGCTAACATTGCTATCTCCTATTACCAACTTTTGGAGATATTCGGAGATATAAGCGCGAATATCTCCAAAAGCTAACACCTGCACTGAGCAGTTCTTAGCCACGTTATCCAATGAGAGGTGGATAACATGGCTAAGAGCATTAGCTCAGTAATGCATGAATATCGCGGACTTTTCAGCGATTTTCATGCATTGCGGCCGATTTTTATCGCATTTGCGATAAACCTTGGTAATACCTAGGTTTATTTGCGATAAAAATCGCCGCAGCTTAGCGGTAAATTTTTGTCTCTAACCAAGCAATAGCTATAATTATCGCTATTGCTTGGTAATATGCCCCCTAATTTTTTAGGAAAGTTTCAGACAGATTCCTCAAAGGGCCCCAAAGTTAATACAAAAAAACGATGATCTCATGAAAACGTTGACCTGCTACACTACATGGATAGCTATTGAACATTAAGACGATGATATTTTTGGCCCCCTATATATTTTACAACGATATTTATTGTAGCCTTGAAGCAGACAGCAAATAGGCCCATCTCACCCCATATCAACTCAAATTCATACCGACAGCCGTATTATTTGGCGGAAGCTCTGCTCTCAGATAGATTGACACAGGCACTACTCCAGGTGCGATTGGCCCTTCTCATTGTATGGTAGTCTAGTTGTTGCTATAGGTTTCTTTCAGAATGTAGCTATCTATCTTTTAACTTTTCCAATGCATTTTAAAGAGGCAGTGGAAATTATAGGATGATTCGAGCTTTATAACAGGGCTGCAATTTAGCATACAATTTGTATTAAAGTGTTTAATGAATACATTTAAGAAATAATGATAGCAGTCTGTCTGGCCAAGACAAGAGAGGTTAAACTTCACTAGAACAATCTTGTCAGGTGAGTGGAAAAAACTTCTCTGGAGCGTTTTTCAATTCTTAGAGATTCATTTCCACTGTTTGATACCAAAAGCACCATCACTGATTGCCATGCCGTGTTTTAATCAAGAGGGATCAGCTACTACAATGTGCCTATTTATTGTATTTAATTTTTAAATTGCAAGTCGAATTGCCATGCCATAAATAATGATGCATGTAAAGAATATTTCTAAATGGTACCGAGGTCAGTATTTAGTTTAATTAAAGGTGGGCTCCTTTTATAGTTTTATTAGTGGAAGGAAGTGGGGCACAATGGGTAGGAAGTGATTTTCACGCCGGGTGTATGCGAGTGGTGAACCTAAGCATTTATATCTTTGGAAAACAAACAAGCAAGTTTGGGCACTTACTGGCTTATTTATAGTATCATTTTTCTGCTACACACTGCTGAAGAATAATCACAGTCACATTGAAGGAGATCCTAATCACCACAGCCTTTCATAGTCAGAGCACACTTATATCATTCGTGAGCACACCAATCAGCCACAGAAAGTAATGTTTAGACTATTACCCTTAATCACCCTTAGCACCCACTCATCAACAGGAAGACAGGGTGGAATATAAGTAATGAAATGAGAAAAGTCGAAACGGAGAAATGAAGATAACTGCTAAGTGTGTAAACATTATCGTCCTCGTCCACATTCCATGTCGTATTTCTTACTATTGAAAGAAAAACAAACCAATATAATTTGAAAGACACGGTGGGGCAGATTTACAAGCCCCTTGCGCCTCTTTTACACTGCAGTTGCGTCACTTTTGTGACACAGCGGCGGCGCAAAAGATGTGCCATGGTGCGGGGTATTTACAACGTTACGCATCTGGGAGATGGGTCATGTTGTAAAGCCCTGCCCCAGAAGGAGGCGTTCCTGCACAGTGGGCGTTCTGGCGCAGGAACTCCTCCTAAAAGTGGCTGAGTGAAATCTACAAGATTTCACTCAGTCACTTAGAGGACCATGCTGCATCAAAACCCTGCGCCTGCTTGAAGCAGGTGTATGGATTGACGCAACATTAACAAGATAGGGTTCCCCCAGAGCATTGCTGGAGCTGCATCGCGATTGCGACGCAACTTCAGCAATGTGCCACGTTTATGGCACAGATGCGTGACGCACCTGTGCCGTTTTTGCCCCGTGGTGCGCCGCATTGTAAATGCGGCACATCCATGGTGGCAGAGGCCTGGCGCACAATAAGTGGCGCATCCCTGCTGATATGCAGGAATGCAACTGCCAATACTGGACTTCACTTTCTGCTATTTATATTGACCTTTATGAGTAAAACATACCAGTCTGTTTTTTATTTACCGTCACTAGTTTATTGAGTCATTTTTTCATTTTTTCTCGTGGAACCATATTACTTCAAACGCATATCAAACATTTTAAGTGCATGTACAAACAGATATAAAACAATACATTTTAATACAACATCATTTCAATATACATTACATGTACAGATTTAGAACACACCCCTCACACATTCGTACCCATCCATTCTTACCTCACTCATGCATACAAAAGAACTACAAAAAGCAATATTTTTGGACCTAATGTAAAAAAAATTAGATTATTTGTCCATATAAATGGTATTATATTTTGTTATTCTGTCATTAGCAGTCCAATTTAATCGGAACATTCCCTTGGAAACAAAGCCTTGTTCTCCAAAACACAAATTCCCTTCTTAATCTAATTGACAATAGGCCACAAAATAGGTTGACGCGTTTCAAACCCCCATTTGCGGGGTTCTCCTCAAGACCAACACTCTACAAAACAAAAACAAACAGCTAGTTTAAAAAGCTGCTAAATGGTACAACATTGACCAACTTCAGCCACCAGTTTGCACCACGCTACCATACCTTATTATTGTATGTCAAAATCCCTTATTGAAGATGACATGGGGCAGACACAGATAACAATAGACACTCTACATAAAGAAACATGAAAAAAGATCGAATCAGAATTCTGTGTGAATAAAACGCCCATTCCCTAAAAAATGGAGCTTGATAGGCACTCACCTATTTGGGTGTGTTGTGGTGATTTCTGAAAGATAAAGGAAGACAATGCATCCTTAGAACATGCGCTTGCCGACATATTTGGGGGCATGTAATTTGGTAAAAGAGTCAGGCTTACCAAAAAGGGGGGCGGCTGGTAATCAAATCACTGCCAAAAATTTGCCTACTTGTGACACGGGTTGCCGCAACGACAATCTGAGGAGTGAGCAGCCCGTAAGAGATACTTCACAAACATGCGACATCGTCTATCAAATTAAATAAAGGTTCAGTACTAGGCTTACCAAATTGCCGGTGTATCCCAGATGAATGGCCAAGACAGTTCCAATGCGGGAAATCAAAGGGGCGGCTTACCTCCGTTCACTATCGTCACTCGTCTCACATTAGTTGCAGAGTATGCTTCATACACAGTTCAACAATGCTTATACCCATTGGTCCAGATCTGAGACACGTGGTGGGATTATTGACAGTCAGGATTTAAAGCTGCAGGAGTAAAACTTTATTGCTGTTTTAACATAGACAAACAATGTCATCCAAAATGTTGATGGAGCACTGCTCAACGCCTGCGTGCAAGACCCTTGAGCCACATTGGATGCGAGCAATATGTCACAAGGATTGGCAGATGCGTCAGAAATTCTGATTAATCTGTCTGCACAAAAGTCACACATTGCTGGAGTCATGTTGCAATCATGACGCACATCAAGCAATGCATGCGGAGGCCTATTCCTAATACACTGCGTCCTTCCTTTTGCCTGCTACAAGCAGGTATAGGACCCGATTCACAAAGGAAAAATAAGATAAAAGTCTAACTGTAAAACCTTCGGAATTCACAAAGGGCATTTACTATTCGTAAAGGCCCTTTATGAACACTGAAAGTCGTAAAGTTCAATTTTGGTATTCAGGAAGGACATTTACGACTTGTAACTGCCTTTTGTGAATATCAACAGTCATAAAATTAGACTTTTGTCTGAGTTTACTCTTGTTAATTGGGCCCCTAAGGTTTTGACACAGTGGCGTCCAAGAAGTGGCACAGTGAAATCCTGTAGATTTCACTGCATCACTTTTACAAAGCTTTCCCATGTGGGAACACCCACCCAGCATACATTATACCTGACGCAGATACAAAGTGGAACAGGGCTTTACAGGGTGACACATCTCACTGGATGCATCACGGTGTAAATGGGGCGCAATGTGACACATTGTTTATGCTTCTGCTACGTCACAAAAAGTGCCCAACGGCGGCTAAAAAGTGTTGCAAGGGGCTTGTAACTTCACCCCAAACAATCTTTAAATGGTGTTTTGTAACTTATATATGTGCTGCTTAATGTCAAGAAGGAATGCGCAAAGTCCAGATGTCACTTTTACCAGACGTGTATTGGAGAGAGGCTGCTAGGCCTGGCTGATGAGGGGTGATGCCCGGAAACCGGTCCCAGGATGCTTGTTTCTGGTTCAGGGAGGACCTGGCTTGGCAGTTAGGGCTGGACTGTTTCCATAAAACACAGGGTCAAGACTGATTTACATAAGGCTGGGTCTTAACTGGGGTGGCATGGTGAGCAAAAGAACAATGGGTTTAAACCAGATCTATTGACTAGGGGTGAATGTTTGATTTGCTCTGCATTCCGTCCATCATCTGTGTGTCCCATGCTTTTCTTTCTAACTGTTAAAGTACTTCAAACAGGTGCCTCTCAGACCATAGATTATCTAGCTTTTTTGAACAGAGGTCTCCTGCTAATACCTCCAAATCTGTTCAATTAATGAACTTTAGTTTATTTTGTGTATCTTATAACAACATTCCAAGGTTTTTCCATTTCCAAATCCCAAATGTACACAAAGTTGAGATTGTATCAAATTTTACTTGGATCCTTAGTAGATAGACAATATCAAACATTTTGTCATTACAACAAATATTGATAATAGTACAGCAACGAAATTACATAAACAACATGGCAACTACTGCATTGTTAAGGATGTAGGCCAAGTGATGAGTCTGTTGCATTCAACGATTATTACGGAAATTTATAGAGCGCCTGGTTACGCGCACCGGCGTGTCCCCGCGCTGTGGTGAGAGACAGTGATGAGGCCAACAAGCCACTAATCAAGTTTAGAGCAGAATAAATGGGTTTTAAGAGCTCTTCTGAACTTAGCCTCAGAAGGTTCAAGACGCAGCTCTATCGGGATCTTGTTCCAGCTCGTAGCTGCAAGGTGTCTGCCTCCCATTCGCACCTTCTTGATATTTTCAGAACAACTACCAAGCCAACACCAGTGGATCTGAGTATCCAATTTGGTCTGTAAGGTGTGAGGAGGCTCAGTAAAGGGATGGGCGCCTTGCCCCCAATAATGCGGTGACATATGCATAGCGCCTTAAAAGCAATCCTCTCCCTGACAGGAAGCCAGTGGAGAGTTTTCAAGGCGGCTTTGGAGGCTGCTCTTCTAGGGCGCCTCAGTACCAGCCGGGCTGCGGCATTCTGTAACACCTGCAGGTGATTCAGACCTTTGACCGTGGTCCCCAGATAGAGAAGGTTAGCATAATCTAGTTGTGAAGTTATAAGGGCGTGCACCAGCATCCGCCTCGCACCAACAGGAAGCAAATGCAGAGTCTTCCACAGGTTTTTAAGGACGCCAACACACGTCCGAACCACACGACCAATCTGGGGAGTGAATGAAAGGTCTGAATCAAACATTACCCCAATATTTCTAGCCTGCTGACAGGGTACAGGAGTATTGCCAAGGCATGCCGGCCACCATGCCGATGACCACACAGACGGACCAACCCCCACCACGAGCACCTCAGTTTTGGCACCATTCAACTTCAGGCAGTTATTAGACATCCAGGAGGAAAGCTCCTGCATACAGGCACTGAAGTTAAATGCCGCAACCTTGGGCGCTCGTGACAGGGAGATGACCAGTTGAGTTTCATCGGCATATGACACAATTTGCAGGCCATGACTCTCCACGATATTTGCTACGGGGGACACATAAAGGTTAAACAGGGTTGGGCTCAAGGCAGAGCCCTGCGGCACTCCTTGATCCAAGTTGATCATACGGGAGTAATACTCCCCCTGTCTAACCTGAAAGCCCCTATTGGATAGAAAAGATTGAATCCAATTCAGCGCAGTCCCCATCACTCCACCCTTGTTCAGACACTGTAGCAAGGTGAAATGTGCTACAGTTTCGAACGCTGCACTCAAGTCGAGTAAGATAAGGGCCATCATTTGTCCTTCAGCTACCCCCTGTCTGATGGTTTCAGTGGCCATAAGCAGCGCTGACTCAGTGGAGTGGCGAGAGCAAAAGCCAAACTGAGTTGGATGAAGCAGGCTTGCCTTCTCCACATAAGCCATCAATTGAAGATTACCACCTTCTCAGCCACTTTGGCCAAGTAGGGTAGGAGAGAAATGGGGTGGAGGTTTTAAAATCTTTCCCAGCTTACATTTAACTTTTTCTGAAGCGGAAGTACAACTGCTTGCTTCCATCTATCAGGTACGGTATGAGTATGAGTAGGTATGAGTACTAAACGATAAAGCCAGGACATCCCTAATATAGGGCTCCAGGATCTCGGTGCTCCCTGCGAGCAGCTTAGGCAAAGCCGTGTCTTGGGGGGATCCTGACTTGATGGAGCGGCATATCTGTATCAGGCTTTCTGGAGGTGGCGTGAGAAAATTCACCAGCCTATTTTCACCCATAACATCCTGTTCTATCTCTCTGAAATCAGAGCCCCTTCTGTCTCCTCCCAAAAAGGCAGAGTAGAAAGCAGCCACCTTTTCAGAGAAGAAGGCAGCGATACGATTACAAGATTCCTCTGAAACGCTAGACGGATCAGCAGATGATCCATGGAAAGAGATTTCTTTATAGATTTTAAATAGCTACTTAATAGAATTTTCAGCTTCCCCTATTCTTCCTGTGAAATATTTGGCCTTGGTGCGTCTGATTAGATTATGATAGTCTCTCCGTTTAGCCCTATATTCCTGCTTAGCCTGACAAAGAAAGGCAACCCTCCATCACCTTTCGAGTTGTTTACATTCCGCCTTAGCTCGGCGGAGTTCATCGCTAAACCAGGGGGCCGATTTCTGAGGTCTGCTACCAGGGTTTTTTAAGCACAGCGGAGCGATAGCATCCAAAGCATCACTGAAACGTTCTTCCAGTCTATCGGATGCAGAATTAGCATCCTGACCTCCAGGTCTCCCTCCTTTGACCAGGGCAGTGTTGAACTTGGCTTTGGAGAAAGCTGCCCATTTCTGACTGGGGTATTTTGGATTGGCCCGCTCTTGGGTGTTCGTTGACGGAACACTTATAACAAAGGGTACTAGGAAGTGATCGATCCAGGGAATCGGTATAGGGGTATTTACTTTAATTTCCTCCCAGTTAGCAAAGATAGGGTCCAATAAGTGGCCCTTTTGATGAGTGGGGGCTTGAGATCTAAGGTGGAGTTGAAGAGCATGCAATTCCTGACAGAATTCAGTGGCTCCCTTATCCCGTGGGTCGTCCATATGCATGTTAAGGTCACCCAATAGCAAAAACTTGTCCCTACGCAGGGCTTCTTCCGTTATGCCTTCTATCAAACTGGTGGTAAAGTGAGCGAAAGGGCCCGGAGAACAATAAATCAGAAGGCCCTTCACTGTGTTACCTGCATTAACCTTTATAGAGAAGGCTCCTGCCTCACTATCCACAGTAGTGAGTGGTACCAGTTGACAGCATAGCGGGAGTTTAGAGATTATCGCTATTCCACCACCTCTACCCACAGGTCTATCCAACCTTACCATGGTGTAACCATCCGGAAGGGAGGTGACTACATCTGGCTCAGAGTTGGAATCAAGCCATGTCTCTGTGAGGAATAGGAGGTCAAGTTTCATCTCCATGAGCAGATCATATATATCCAATTTATGCTTACACATAAACCTAACATTTAGTAGTCCGCATATAAGCCTTACGTCTTCAGCCTTCTTAGTGTCTCTCGTGCGCCAAGTATATTTGCACTCTTTGCAACCATTATCCTCTTCAGCCCTCAAACTATGAAGGCAGGCCTTAGTAGTCTTGGGACATAGAGCGCGGAGTTGACAAGGATTCCACCGTATTATTGTCCCCTTTTGTCCAGGGGTTATGGCCCCTGCCCCCGTCCGGTCGCGGACAGGCACAGACGGGCCGGCCTTTGGCGCGCCCGCTGCGCTGCCGGGTAGGCATCCGCCTTAAGTATCCCGCAGTCTGTCTGCATGAGAAACACTAGACCGCTGATCGGCCTCCCGCGCACCGGAAGTGGCTGTCTTTACCTTCCACGCCCTCCGCACAAAGGTGCTAGCCACCGCGTCGGACCGGGGTGGGAAGGAAGGATGACAGATCAGCCCCCCGGTGTGCGTCCCCAGTCAGGTAGGTCTTCTGGATTCTGCGCTAATGGGGCGCCTAGACGGGGAGCCTAATTCACTATCCCGCCGTCTGCCCAGCATAAGTGCAGTTAAAAGTTTTTAAAATAGCAAACAGTTAAAATACGAATGCGCGCTGGCACTACACAAAGCAGCAATGGGCCCTGCCACAGCCCACTCACCACAATGCGGGCGGATCTTCCAGTGCCTTAAGTATACCACAGCCCGTCTGCGTGAGGAACACTAGACCGCTGATTGGCCTCCCGCGCACCTGAAGTGGCTGTCTTTACCTTCCACGCCCTCCGCACAAAGGTGCTAACCACCGCGTCGGACAGGGGCGGGAAGGAAGGATGACAGATCAGCCCCCCGGTGTGCGTCCCCAGTCAGGTAGGTCTCCTGGATTCTGCGCTAAGGGGCGCCTAGAGGGGGAGCCTAACTCACTATCCCGCCGTCCGCCCAGCACAAGTGCAGTTAAAAGTTTTTAAAATAGCAAACAGTTAAAATACGAATGCGCGCTGGCGCTACACAAAGCAGCAATGGGCCCTGCCACAGCCCACTCACCACCGCAATACACAACGATACGCAAGGGGACTAATTAACACATTTTAAACATAAAACATTATATTCAATACATACATGTAACTAGTACATCAAACTTGACATTCATGAATTTCGTGAACTGATGTGAACGGATGTGAATCTGATCTGTCCTACTTCATTTTAAAGTATCAGGACTGTTTTCCTGTGTCTCCTCGATACTGTCTTACTTTGAGGTCCAAATGAGGTCAGAGTACAAATATATAAGTCCATGCCTATGCCAGCCTAATCAGGGTTAGACTTTCTGCTCTTGAACATAATGTTTGTAGAGTGATTACTCTTGGCCTCAATGCAGATCATGCTGACGTGTTTCGACCTTCTTGATGGGACCATAAAGATTTTCTCAGAAGGTCTTCCTCAGGGCTGGGAGAACTTTATGTATGACACTATATTTATAGAATGGGGAATATGAAGGTATTGTTCAGTTAAGGATCATATGTGTTAGCTGTGCTAAATTCCTCTTCTTCAGGAAGGATCATATACATACCAAGTTTATGTCATAGTGGTTCTTGAGCATGTGAGCATCTGAGAGGTACCTGTTTGATGTACCATATATTTGATGACAGCCTCTCCAGCCCAAAATAGAATGACTCCCCTTGTTTTTAAACCTATCTTCCGAAAAGTGGCATTGCTAAAATAGTGATGATAACTTCAACTTTGCCAACAGACAGGAGTTATCATTACCATTCTAATGAAATGAATTATGACAGAGCCATTCATTCTCAAACAGGAAAGACAGCTTATAAGTGTAATAAGGAATTCCCAATATTGACCTTTGAGAGAGGTAGGTCTCACTGTAATGAACAATGAATTTGGGTGTTTATCACTACCAGGACATGCAAAATTAAAAAGTGCTTGTTCTACCATTTAATTAGACACCATTCTTGCCTATGGGCTACCTAGAGCATACCTTAGGGGATGACTTATATACAATAAAACAGGAGTTTAAGGCTTGGCAAAGGCTCTTAAATGTCAGATCGACATGTCAGTGAAACTGCACACAGACTATGAAGTGGTAGGCATGAGACATGTTTAAAGTGGTACTTGTGTGGGTGGCAGAATCAATGCTGCAGGCCCACTATTAGCACTTAATTTACAGGCCCAGGCCCTATGTAGTGCACTCTACCTCGGACTTCTAGGTAAATTAAATATCCGAGTTGTGAATAGGCAATCAACCCATCTTTTAGGACAGAATAACATGCACTTTAGCACTGGTTGGCAGTGATAAAGTGCTCAGACAACTAAGGCCAACAAACGAAATGAGCAAAAAGGTGAGTTAAGCTGGCAAATAGTGTGGGGGAAGACCACCCTAAGGCTGTAAGGTCTAACACATACGGTGCTCAAAGAGTCTGAGATAAGGAGGACTATATATTAAGGCAGTTAAAAAAATAGCAATCTATATTGTTCATCTACTCTGAAATCTATGATCAAAAAGGAAAATAAAGCAGTCATGGAATGCAGCTCAATACACAGCTACAGGATAAGCGCAACAAAATGCAGAATATAATAGCAGGTTTGATTTGATTTGGTTTGATTTGGGAACTTATATAGCGCACAAATGCCCAAGGCCATCTAGGCACTGAGCGGTAAAGTGCCGGAAGAAAAGTGAGAGTAGAACATTTTAGTTAGCGAAGAGTTAAGTTTTTCATGCCTTTCAAAAGGAGAGCAATGTTAGGCTGTTTTTTTTATGACAGAACAGTTTTGCAATCAGTCAGTGGTATTCTGTTTGGATAACATGACGGTGGTGGAGTGCATCAATCAACATGCTGCCAGGTATAAAATGAGATTGTATTTATATCCCTGAGAATGAATGTTACTTTCACATCTAATCATGTGCCTGGTGTACTGAACAATCCAGCAGGTGCTTTATCTAGTTTCAAGATGCAGGCGTTTAGGTTCCACCACCCAGAACCGGTGGAGCTCCCCCCACCATTCCCGGAACATCTATGGCAGGTTTCAAGAAGAACAAGGGGCGGGGTTGGTTCTCCCAGGAGTCAGTAATTTCGTTCTTGGGATACCTGAGAGGGGAAGGGAGACTCATCTCCTATGCCAACCACCATATTGCGTCAATTTAATTTTTTACCAAAACGCTCGAGTACACATATGGGACAAGAGTATTTCTGGTGCAAAGGGTTCTGAGCGGCTGGCAGCGTTTGGAGAGTTGTAGATCCGACTCCATACACCCCATACATACACCAAAAATGGCAAAGATCATGTCCTCTCTTGACGTGGTATGTAGTTCACAGGATAAAATTCACCTTTTTAGAGCGCATTCGCCCTGGCGTTTTATGGGGCATTAAGAGTGAGCAATTCAGTGGCAAGGAACAAAAAAGATTGGAAGGGGGGACTACAGCATGCGGACATACAATTACCAAAGGGCTCCCTAGCTATCACCCTTGCCCATTTCAAGACTGACCAAGTGGGTAGAGGCGATCACATACTGCTACGCTGAGCCATGGTGAGCAGCTGTTGTCCGCTCGCGAACCTGGAATCCTTTTTGGCTCATCGGACACTTTCTCTACTCTTGCACTCTCTGGAGTGGGAATAGTAATTTTTACCGCTACGCTATCCAACACTTTCCCTACTGTTGCACTCCCAGGAGTTGGAATAGTAATTTGTATCCCTACGCTATCCAACACTTTCCCTACTGTTGCACTCTCTGGAGTGGGTATAGTAATTTTTACCCCTATGCTATCCAACAGTTTCCCTACTGTTGCAGTCTCTGGAGTTGGAATAGTAATTTTTACCCTTACGCTATCCAACACTATCCCTACTGTTGCACTCTCTGGAGTGGTAATAGTAATGTTTACCCTACACAATCAAACACTTTCCCTACTGTTGCACTCTCTGGAGTGGGAATAGTAATTTTTACCCCTACGCTATCCAACACTTTCCCCACTGTTGCACTCTCTGGAGTGGGAATAGTAATTTTTACACCCACGCGATCCAACATTTACTTTTTTTATTTGTTTTACATTTTTATTTATATTATTATTTTATTTGTATAAATGTATTCGTAATGTATAATATCTTAATTTATTAATACGTTATTAAAATAAGTTATTATTAAGGAAGTATATATTATGTATTATATGTCTATTATTAATTCATTTTTAATCAAAGTATTTATATTATTTATTAATGTTGAATATTATAACATATTTTTAAAAAATTTTATTACATTTATAAGTAATATTTTATTTATATTACATATTTTTTTATTCAAAAAACGTTATTTTTTTATTACAATATTTTTGACATCGATATTTTTTTTCCGATATTTTTGTACTCACCTTTTTAAAGATAGCATGTCGATATTTTTGTAATCGACATTTTTGTTGCGATATTTTTGTAGGTAGATATTTTTGTAGTCGATATTTTGTCAGACATACGGCTAGGTCACAAATGTAAGCTGAAACGTAAATAATGTGGTTACTGTGTAAAAAGCTATAAAGTGGGCTTATTTTTTTAGGTGAAATGATATGAAATACGGAAAGGAGTCTTACGATCCCTATCCCAAAGAAATAGAAAATGGACTTGGAGTTTGTCATGGGGATTGGGTATGGTAAGTATTCGCATTCATGGGACATCGGCGACTCCCTGGCCAAATAATCCTTAAAGACTTCAGAGTTGTAAATAGATAGTTTGCAGTTTATTGCATCTAGATTGCTAAGCCAGTTGTGGATAGGTTAAGATGTTTCTTATGTCAGGATGAGGAGAACTTCTTTTTTTATTGGGTTTGAGTTTTAAATGGTTATTTGTCAATCAATCAATCAATCAAGGAATTTGTATAGCGCGCTACTCACCCGGAGGGTCTCAAGGTGCCTGGGGAGGGGGGTCCGCTACTGCTCGAACAGCCAGGTCTTGAGTTACTTCCTGAAAGCGAGGTGGTCTTGGGTAAGACGGAGGTGGATGAGGAGGAAATTCCAGGTCTTTGCTGCCAGGTAGGAGAAGTATCTTCCTCCCAAGGTGGCTCTTCGAATGCGTGGAACAGCGGTGAGGGCGTGGCTGGTTGATCGTAGTTGGCGGGCCGGGGTGTAGAAGGTCAAGTGGTTGTTGAGGTACCTTGGGCCTAGGTCGTGGAGGGCTTTGTGTGCATGGGTGAGGAGGCGGAACACGATTCTTTTGCTGACGGGGAGCCAGTGCAGGTCTTTTAGGTGTCCGGAGATGTGGCTGTGACGGGGGATGTCCAGGATGAGTCGTGTGGAGGCGTTCTGGATGCGTTTGAGTCTTTTCTGCAGTTTGGCTGCGGTTCCGGTGTAGAGGGTGTTTCCGTAATCCAGTTGGCTGGTGACGAGTGCCTGGGTGATCGTCTTCCTGGTTTTGGAGGGGATCCATCGGAAGATCTTATGAAGCATGCATAGGATGTTGAAACACGATGACGAGACGGCGTTGACTTGTCTGGTCATCGATAGGGAGGAGTCCAGGATGAAGCCCAGGTTGCGTGCGTGGTCCTTTTGTTTGGGTGCACTGCCTAGGGCCGGGGGCCACCAGGAGTCGTCCCCGGCAGATGGTGATGATCCCAGGAAGAGGACTTCCGTCTTGTCTGAGTTCAGTTTCAAGTGACTGTTCTTCATCCATTCGGCTACTTCTTTTATCCCTTCGTGTAGGTTGGTTCTGGCGGTGGTGAGGGAGAGGATCAGCTGGGTGTCGTCGGCGTAGGTGATGATGTTGAGGCTGTGTTGGCGTGCGATGGCTGCGAGGGGGCTCATGTACACGTTGAAGAGGGTGGGGCTGAGTGAAGATCCTCGTGGTACACTGCAGATGACTTCGGTGGCCTCGGATCTGAACGGGGGGAGGCGGACTCTCTGGGTTCCTCCGGCGAGGAACGAGAAGATCCAATCCAGCGCCTTCTCTTGGATTCCGACGTTGTTGAGGCGTTGTACTAGGGTGCGGTGGCAGACAGTATCGAGCGCTGCGGAGAGGTCCAAGAGGATGAGGGCGCTGTTTCCCCCTTGTCGAGCAGGGTTCGGATGTTGTCAGCCAAGATTCTACCATGATAAGTGTTGTATCCCCTCTGATATCTGGGTTGCCCATTTTACTAAGCTGACCCTTGCTAAGGGTACCGAGATATACTTGATTATATAACTCACCAGCTGCTCACCGGCATTTCAACTGTGTTCCAGCCTCCTGCTAAGTTTATTGCGGGTCAAGCTATTGATTTGGAAGAGGTTATGCAGGCATTGGCTAGTTGTCCAGTTGGGCATGCTCCTGGCCCAGATGGGCCTCCCGCTAATATGTTTAAAGCTAATACCCCACTGTGGGAACATTTAATGACAAATATCTTCAATGTCACCTTAGTTGCAGGTCCACCAAAGAACGGGTCCCACGTGACTATTGTTCCTATTTTCAAACAGGGTTACAAAAATTATACACACTGTTATCGCCCCATCTCACTGATTAATTCCACTGCAAAGATTATGCGATGAATTCTGTTGGACTGTTTCCAGCTATCGGCTCAGGAGCATTTTATACTCTCGGATGTTCAATTTGTTTTTATTTCCAGCCTAGGCACAACGAGCAGTTCTTAAATCTATATTTGTGAATTGCCAAATACAATGTGGCCAAGTGTTTGAAGTTGTATTTGGATTTTATATATTTGAGTTCTGGCTTTGACTCTGTCAATAGGTCTAAATTGTGGGGTATCATGATCGACATAGGGATTGATCTTTATATTGTTAATTCTATTAGAAAACTGCACAGTGATGTTACTGCCAGTGTAAGATACAGCCCAGTGGGGAAAACTACATCAGTTTTCAGCCCGTCAAAGGGACATATACCAGGGCTGTGTCTTGGTCCCTTTCCTACTTTCCCTTTTTATGAACAGCTTGAAGTATAAATTGGTGAACCTTAGGACAGACCACCTACAAAAGGACAATTTTGTAGGTGGTCGTAGTATTCCCACATTAATGTATGCAGATGACACTGTCCAAATTTTCAGGACCGAAAATGGCATGCAAGACTGCTTCTGTGAGTTTATGGCCAGTTTAGATCTTATGGCCAACCAAAATAAGACTCACACAAAGAATTTTGGCGGAATGAAGGACAATGCATCTTTTGTGGTGAACACCTAGAAAGTTGTCTCTGTTCCTACCTTTTACTACCTAGGCATCCACTTTAATACATATCTCTCATGGGGACCTTTGAAGACCAACAGAGCTACTGCCTTCTCCAAATCAGTGGAGGCCATTCTCAATTTTGCCGACAAACTTGGCCAGAAACCCATTAAGGAACTTGACTGTCTATAAAGCCAAAAGCTGCACTATTACTTTGTATGTGGCAGGGGTATGGGATATTGAAGATCAGTGATGCCTTGAAAAATTGAGAATGGCTTCACCAAGAGATTTCTAGCTGTCCTTCAAGGCACTAGGAGGGAGATTTACGTAAAAGTCGTGCAATGCAGTGCAGCCCCCTGCAGCGCTGTGCTGCTTTGCGTGATGGGGAGGGAGGGAGCAGGAGAGTGCCATTTCTTCAAAGATATGACTTTCTCCTCCCCTTTCCCTTGCGCCGGCGCTGATTTCAGCTGCTGTGTGCCATTAACACACCTTAGCGCTACAGCGCTAGGGTGCATGCATGAGTCCAGCATAGGTTTTTTACAGGAAGGGTACCTTTCCTGTACAAAATACTATGCTCGACACAACGTAAAAGCTTTTCCCACTTTGTATGCGTACTGCACAGTGCAGCATACATGCAAAATCAGAAAAAGAAGGAGAAATTAAAGCATTTCTCCTTCCTTGCGCCTAGTTGAAAAGGGCACAGTTTTCTCACGTTAAACCAAATCTACTGTTTTTAGTAAATTAGGGTTAGCGTGAGAAAGCTTGGGTAGTTGCATGGGAACGCCCATGCACCGCCCTTGGTATGCCCCCATGGCGCAAAGTGACACACAGCAGAGCAATGCGCTGCTTCGCAATATTTATACGTTATTTCCAGCGCTAAACAAGTTTAGCGATGGAAAGTACATTTAAAAAAAAAGATTTTGCATTCTTTTGCATCGCTTTTGTGACGCAAGTATGGTGCAAAAGCTTAGTTCATCTCCCCCTAGATGTTTCATCTGCCACACCGAGACAGGGATTGGCTAGATAAGCGATCTCATTAGAATTCAATCCCTCCTTCTGTGGCTCAACCACTGTCTGAGTTTTCCTTGCATAAAGGATATTCAGAATATTTGTTGTAGTATGGGACAGTAGGACTTGTTTACCTGTCCCAGTTATGCATTAGCCAGCTCTAGTTTACCTTTGAAGAATGGATTTCTAGAGGGATGTTTGAAGGATAAAAATTGAGCGCTACGGATAAATCAACAGTTCAGACATAATGAAGATTTCACTGAGTGCTAGTCCTGTGCCATACTTATTATGGGTGGAAAATATGCATCACAAATTTTTACTGCTTAGACTTAGGTTATGCATGGTGCACTTTCTTGCTGCCTTTCCGTCATAAGGTCCTTGTGATGATCAATCTCCCCAACCTACCTTGCACTTTATGCTATTCCGTAAATTTTACTCACTGTTGAGGAAACACTACCTGCTTCTCATTCTCAGGGCAGCAAATATCCGCTTTCAAGATTTGCATTTCTGCTGATATATACATTGAATGTGCCATTAAGCAGAGGGCGACTGTTTTCATGTGATGTTTTATACATTTTAGATGGATATTTAATGGATATTAGTTTCTGTGCCTTTTATCTATGTATAAAGATATTCTATGATTATGATGACGATGATGTGTGTTGTTCAGGTGCTGGATGTCTTTAGCCAACAATATTTTGATGTAGAGTTGAGTGTCATCTGCATAGAGAGGTTACGCAGTTCTGATTTGATTCTAGGTGTCAGTAAGGGGTTTCATATAGAGGTTGATTAAGCCAAGGCAGAGGATTGATAATTGGGGGACTCCTCGACTGAAACTGCACGTGAGTTGGCATTGTTTAGTTTTTAGGAGGGAACGTTGGATAAGTTATGAGGTGAAAACTGTTGGACAGTTCTTTTGATTCCTCCACACTGTGAGAGGGTGTTTAGCAGGGTGTTGTTGTTTGAACTTATCAAAAGCTGCTAAAAGGTCCCGGAGGATTAGGAGGCAGGCTTTACCATCATCAAAAGATCTGTATATGTCATTGATAATGTTCAAGGCTTGCAGTCTCAATACTACAGTTTTCCTAAACCCAGATTGGAAGGATCAAGTAGGTAGGTTGGAATGTGGTTGTTTATTTGTGATAGTACACATGTTTCAACAGTTGTGGCAAGGAGAGGGAAGCTAGTTATATTGTTTTTGCTTGTTCAGTCCCACTTCTAGCTTTTTAATAAGGGGTTATTTGGCCAAATTTAAGGGAGTCCGACATAGAGCTCCTGGATAAGGAGAAGTTAACGATTATTGTCCATGTAGGGGAGATGATATGTCTTAGATTTTTGACTAGAGTGAAGGGAAGAGGATCAAGAGGCGAGATGAATATTTTTTATGCATTTTGATGGCCTCTTCTTCAGAACTATATTCAAACTTGGTCCAGGATGAATTTTGTTTTAGTTGTACATTATTGTTGTTGTTGATCTGGTTAGCTGTGGGGACGGGTTTAAGGAGCCCATCGTTATCGTCATCTTTGATAGAATGACAAGCAGTGGTATGGGGTGAGGAAGTGAAGGGATTGAGAGGGAATTTAATACTTTTTATTTTTTCTGCAAAGGATTTGGCAAACCCCTCCACTTGCTTAACAGAGGCTTCAGATGCATGCTGTGGGAATGTGGAGGTATGTTGTTTGATAATGTTGAAAAGGTCTTTAGGGTTGTTGTGGAGCTGTCTGATTGAGCTCTAAAGAAAGAAGATTTCTCTCAGTAGATATATTTCTTGTATTTTAGGTACTCGTCTCAGAGGAATGAGAGATGATTCAGCGAAGGATGTTGTCTCCAGATTCTTTCAGTCAGTTTAATTTGTCATCTCTCCATATTCAAGTCTTCATTGAGTCAGGATCTGGAGGGTATGTTTCTCGAGTTTTTGAGTTTTAGTGGGGTTACGTTGTTGTAGTGGGCAGTAAGGTCATCAGTTGAAATGAGGCCAGGAGGATGTAGTATTTGAGAACTGCTTATGGATTCTAATTCTGATTGGGGCATTTGGTGTACATTCCTCGCCCAGTTTTTAGGACAATTAGTTCGGGTTGGGTGCTTGTCAGTCTTTGGCATGTAATAAACAATTTCATTCATATGGAGATCATAATCGTGAGTTTATTTATGAAGACAGTTGTCCAATGTAAAAGTTTTCAGCTTTCAATAATTCCTTCTGACATATTTGGTCCGATAATATATGCTATTGTAAAGTAGTTCCTCTATTCCCAACAGGCTCTGTGCATCGGAATAATATATACTATAGTTTGGACGTAGGACTGAGGTCGACTAGGTCTCTATCGAATATATTAAACTTAATTGTGAGTTCCAGCTATCTCAGACGTCACTAGAAACATTCTCGAATTCACAAGAAGGGATTCGTTTTTGACAACCGCATAAACATGACAACTTTGTTTCCCAAGAATAAGAAATCAATCTCTAGAGCCGCAGAAACAACAGATAGCTATTTTACTCAGTCAATCATGCATGCTTCATTTCACCAGAGGTGCTGAGAAAATAGAGAAACAGGCGTTTTTAATAAAAAGTATGTATTGAACAGTCTTCGTTCTCAAGCATAAGAAGTGTACTGCAACAATCGTAATACTGGTTATAAAGTACAAGGCATATAATACAAAGAGTATTATAAAATAGTACTGTAAGAGCATGATATGGGTCCTAAGCCATATAGTGCCTAAAATACATAAAATACATACAGTGATAAAATAATGACTAAATATACTCAACTGGTGCTTCTAAAATACGCCTACCCTGGTGTACCTAACCTAAGTCTAGTTTGAGGGAAGAAGTAAGTGAAGTGTAGCTCAAGTTTATTATTCTTTGCCAAGAATCTCTTCTAATAATTCTCTAAGGGTCTAATCAGCTCCGTACCTTGGTTTTAGAATGAAGGAGGGCTTGTATCTCTCTCTCAGGACTCGATTTCCCAGCAACCCGCAAGGGTAGCCTGGAAACACTGGAGTTGGATTTCTCGGCAGGAGAAAACACAGCGTCTCTCAGTGCGTCAGCTGGAGGGTCGGCTTCCTTTGGCACTTGCTGCTGCAGGGCATCGATCAAGTAGTTAGTCGATCTGCTCCAAACCACTGTGTGTTTGTCTGGGCAAATGTAGGCATATTTATACCTTGAAGGTGCCAAGTTTGACTTATGATTGGACATAATAACGTCATCAAAGACTCAGTTCTTTGAAAACTCCATGATTTCCTAAATAAATTAGTATTCCGGCAAGGGGGAAGTCCCTAGCTGCTGAATGCGGGTTTCTCTAAGAAATTGCTGTTGATTCTCGGAACTTAGTGGAAGTAGCCATGCCGTATTTGGGCTGCATAGGCTCAGTCTTAATATGGTAATGATTTCTATGCCTATATAAGGATTGGATTTACAAAAGGGGGTGGTGATGAACAGAGTGTCTGAATTGAGCAGACCACTCTTACCCAGTCCAAAGATCAGGGCTTGATCCATCACCGTTATTTATCTCACTGCCCCATCCCAGCTCAGAACCTGGCTATATGCAAATCAGTCTGTCCCTGGCCCAGTGCATCATGGGAACAGGGCAGACTAAACTACCAAGCCAATTCTTTACCAGAAAGGAGACAAGCTACCGGGGACCGGTTTCTGGCATTTCAGCCTCTTCGGCCCGGCTTGCTTGAATCCTGATGGAGCAGTGAGAAAGGGACTCATGTCTGAGTATACCCTGCCACACCTATAGTGGCCAAAATCGATTTACAAAAGGGGGTGGTGATGAACAGAGTGTCTGAATTGAGCAGACCACTCTTACCCAGTCCAAAGATCAGGGCTTGATCCATCACCGTTATTTATCTCACTGCCCCATCCCAGCTCAGAACCTGGCTATATGCAAATCAGTCTGTCCCTGGCCCAGTGCATCATGGGAACAGGGCAGACTAAACTACCAAGCCAATTCTTTACCAGAAAGGAGACAAGCTACCGGGGACCGGTTTCTGGCATTTCAGCCTCTTCGGCCCGGCTTGCTTGAATCCTGATGGAGCAGTGAGAAAGGGACTCATGTCTGAGTATACCCTGCCACACCTATAGTGGCCAAAATCGATTTACAAAAGGGGGTGGTGATGAACAGAGTGTCTGAATTGAGCAGACCACTCTTACCCAGTCCAAAGATCAGGGCTTGATCCATCACCGTTATTTATCTCACTGCCCCATCCCAGCTCAGAACCTGGCTATATGCAAATCAGTCTGTCCCTGGCCCAGTGCATCATGGGAACAGGGCAGACTAAACTACCAAGCCAATTCTTTACCAGAAAGGAGACAAGCTACCGGGGACCGGTTTCTGGCATTTCAGCCTCTTCGGCCCGGCTTGCTTGAATCCTGATGGAGCAGTGAGAAAGGGACTCATGTCTGAGTATACCCTGCCACACCTATAGTGGCCAAAATCGATTTACAAAAGGGGGTGGTGATGAACAGAGTGTCTGAATTGAGCAGACCACTCTTACCCAGTCCAAAGATCAGGGCTTGATCCATCACCGTTATTTATCTCACTGCCCCATCCCAGCTCAGAACCTGGCTATATGCAAATCAGTCTGTCCCTGGCCCAGTGCATCATGGGAACAGGGCAGACTAAACTACCAAGCCAATTCTTTACCAGAAAGGAGACAAGCTACCGGGGACCGGTTTCTGGCATTTCAGCCTCTTCGGCCCGGCTTGCTTGAATCCTGATGGAGCAGTGAGAAAGGGACTCATGTCTGAGTATACCCTGCCACACCTATAGTGGCCAAAATCGATTTACAAAAGGGGGTGGTGATGAACAGAGTGTCTGAATTGAGCAGACCACTCTTACCCAGTCCAAAGATCAGGGCTTGATCCATCACCGTTATTTATCTCACTGCCCCATCCCAGCTCAGAACCTGGCTATATGCAAATCAGTCTGTCCCTGGCCCAGTGCATCATGGGAACAGGGCAGACTAAACTACCAAGCCAATTCTTTACCAGAAAGGAGACAAGCTACCGGGGACCGGTTTCTGGCAGGTTCTGAAACTGGGATGGTGCAGTGAGCTAAAAAACGGTGTTGGATCTAGCCCTGATCTCTTGACTGGGTGAGAGTATTCTGTTTAATTCAGAGACTCTGTCCCTCACCACCCCTTGTTGTAAATATTTTTGTCCACCCTAAGCGTGGAAGGGTATACTCAGATGTGAGTCCCTTGCTCATTGCACCATCAGGATTCAAGCAAGCCGGGCCGAAGAGGCTGAAATGCCAGAAACCGGTCCCCGGTAGCTTGTTTCCTTCCCAGTGTAAGAATTGGCTTTTGTAGTTTGGTTTGCCCTGTTCCCATCATGCACTGGGACAGGAACAGACTAATTTGCATACAGCCAGGTTCTGAAACTGGGATGGTGCAGTGAGCTAAAAAACGGTGTTGGATCTAGCCCTGATCTCTTGACTGGGTGAGAGTATTCTGTTTAATTCAGAGACTCTGTCCCTCACCACCCCTTGTTGTAAATATATAAGGATTGGGTAATTTATTTATATATATGGGCATGAATAGGGAAAATTACACTAGGGTCCTAGATTCCTACACAACACCCACTCCACGATGTTAACTTCAATAAAACTAAATTGTATAAGCATTGAACATATCTAAGGCAAGTGTTTACAATCCCACCCAAAATACAAAATGCACATTGCATTTGAAAAGGCTTGTGTACATGAAATGAAGATAGACTGTATGAAAAACAGCTCTCTATATATATGAAGCATAGTATGAGAGCATACATTCTAACATTTATAAAAAACATTTATAAAATATAAAAGTACATTCATGAAATGTCTCTGAAGTTCACAGAAAAAAATCGAGACTATCCCATAGCACAATATTTAAATTGTTTTGTTATGATGATTAGGCCAAATACTGTCACTAGTGTTCAAAAGAAATCTTGTTCTCTAAGAATAGTTCTACTTTAAGCAGATTACTCTGTGCCCAAAAAAGTTCTATCTTGGAAAAAGTTCAAATTGTTAGACGGTTTGTTTTGAAACTATAAAGGCCAAATTTCAGAGTTCAGGGAACGCTGTGTGAATGAATCAAAAGTTATTCTCGGTGTCAGGATTAAACATCAGATCGTCTAGGCAGGCAAAGAAACCGTCTACCATAGTAGACTAAAGTGGAACCACTTCAGTTAGCAGGTCAAATGTGCATAGATGAGGATGATCGCCGTCAGCGTTTAATGCATTAGCAATGTCCGCAGTAGGTGGTGTCTGTGTGCCTATAGTGTCTCGTATCTCACCCTTAGTTAGACTTGCTGGTGAGACCTCAATGAATGACGTCATCAGAATAGGCAGCCGTTAGGGGCAACACAATACATGAGTTGTTACCGGACCTAGCAATGCGTCAACATCCGATAGCAGGACTGATGGAAGTGTAAGACAAATGTCCAACACGCATTCTACTCCACAAAGCAGGCATCGCAGATTAGGTAAGATGCAATCTTGTCAGATTGGTCTGAACGAAAGGAACCAAGTTGTGTTCAGATCCCTTAAACGTGCCAAGCCAAGAATCTGTGTAATTCTCTCAAGATACCTCATGGCAATGAGGCATTGTTCCATGGTATTTTGGGTATCGCTGGTGACCGGACTTGCCATATCGGAGCAGAAGGAATAAAAATAGAATTCTGGCTACGAGTCCCAAGATGAGAGGCAGGCCGCCGAACACAGAGTGCACTAAATTTGGAAGACTGAAAAGGACTGCTTCAAATGGTATTAACAGTCCTGAAAAAATGGTCTTAAATACATTTGCGATGCCACTGGTATCAGACATGTTTAAGATTTGACTGCGAAATGTACTGGGTAGTTTGTTGATAATAATGCATGTATCTCTGCAGAAGTCCTTGAAACTTGCAGATCATACATTTGTTTAGACAAGGTCATTGGCACAGTTGTTTGCAAAAGAGTGACTTTCATTCTGCTTCAAGTATCAATTTGTATAGAAGAGATATTCAGTGAAGGTCATAACGCCATCTCCCTGTCTTTCTCTTTGGATACAATACTTGCATACAACAAGTGACAAACTAACTAGATACGCTTTTCCTGGCAACATGCCACAAGAGCTGTGGTCATCGAGCATAACGTAGCTGCCATTGGATAGCTGCCTGAAAATTGGTTCTATCACTGTGGATGGTGCACCGTGCAGGTGGCAAGAAAGGTTATTTGCAGAACCTTCGCAGGCTCCGTGTAAATTAATACCTCGGCACAAAAGTGTACCACTAAAGTGAGTTTTTACAATTTTTACCACTAAGGAATACCTCCTTTCCCCCATTCCAACATTTGTGTGTGTGTGGTAAAGTCCAGGTCGACTTAATGTATTCCTTACCCAACCTTTCATACAGGCCCGCTGGTATATGCTGTAGACAATACTCACATTGGAAAATCGTCACTGGTATCGTGATGGTGCCATGTATTATCCATTCTATGACAGGCTTCTCAGAAACTGTCAATGGTAATCTTTCCAGTTTTTCAATGATCAGCGCTGTATAGTCTGCTCCTTTTTTTGCCAAAGAGATTTGTTTATCTGTAAGGTTAAATAGAGCAAACAATGATGTTGTGTTGATTAGACGCCATGGCACGTAGCCTGAACGGAGATTTTGTAACATCCAGCCTAGCTGCATTATAGAACGTAATTGAGACTGGCCATGTTGTAACATTAGCAAGTTCTGCTCTATTATGTCAATTGCAGAGGATATAATGCTGTCCAAAAAATATATTCTGAAGGACAGAGTTGTTAACCCATTGTTCACTACAGAGAGAGTTTTCTCTAAATTAATACAATCAATTTCCCGTATTCCTTCTGCAGTTTCCATTTGCAGTATTTTCCAATCTTCATTGTACGCAGCGTATATACCGGCGTATATGAAATGTTTTTGACGTGGTTTGCGAGGCCCCATTAAGAAATCTCGCAAATCATTGCCTTCTTTAAGTAAAGATAATGGATCACTGACAAAATATCGACCTACAAAATATCGACCTACAGGAATATCGAGTCAAAATTATCGAGGGCAAGAATATCGACATCCTATCTACAACAAGGTAAGTACAAAAATATCGAAAAAATATTATAGATGTTAAAAATATGGATGTTAAAAATATAGTTTTTTTTCTGTTAAAATATAAATGTAAAATAAAGTAAATAACACTAATAAATAAAATCTACATAGTTAAAAGTATCTAATAATGTTTAAAATTAATAAATTATACATATATATTAATACATTAATTAAATATATACGTAAATATATAATATATATGTACTGAACAATAAGTTGTAATAATTATTTTACTAATTTATAAATTAATAAAATATATTCTAAATTACAAATACATTTACAAATATAAAACAATATTAGAAATAAAATGTAAAAAATATAAAAAATTAAATATACTTTTAATATTTTTAAAATTAATTATATAAAACGTTGGATAGCGTAAGGGTAAAAATTACTATTCCCACTCCAGAGAGTGCAACAGTAGGAAAAGCGTTGGATAGCGTAGGAGTAAAAATTACTATTCCCACTCCAGGGAGTGCAACAGTAGGGAAGCGTTGGATAGCGTAGGGGTAAAAATTACTATTCCTACTCCTGAGAGTGCAACAGTACGGAAAGCATTGGATAGCGTAGGAGTAAAAATTAATATTGCCACTCCAGAGAGTGCAACAGTAGGGAAAGCATTGGATAGCGTAAGAGTAAAAATTACTATTCCCACTCCACAGAGTGCAACAGTACGGAAAGCGTTGGATAGCGTAGGAGTAAAAATGACTATTCCCACTCCAGAGAGTGCAACAGTAGGGAAAGCATTGGATAGCGTAAGAGTAAAAACTACTATTCCCACTCCACAGAGTGCAACAGTAGAGAAAGCGTTGGATAGCGTAGGAGTAAAAATTACTATTCCCACTCCAGAGAGTGCAACAGTAGGGAAAGCGTTGGATAGCGTAGGAGTAAAAATTATTATTCCCACTCCAGAGAATGCAACAGTAGGGAAAGCATTGGATACCGTAAGAGTAAAAATTACTATTCCCACTCCACAGAGTGCAACAGTAGGGAAAGCGTTGGATAGTGTAGGAGTACAAATTACTATTCCCACTCCACAGAGTGCAACAGTAAGGAAAGCGTTGGATAGCTTAGGGGTAAAAATGACTATTCCCACTCCAGAGAGTGCAACACTAGGGAAAGCGTTGGATAGCGTAGGAGTAAAAATTACTATTCCCACTCCAGAGAGTGCAACAGTAGGGAAAGCTGTGGATAGCGTAGGGGTAAAAATTATTATTCCCATTCCAGAGAATGCAACAGTAGGGAAAGCGTTGGATAGCGTAGGAGTATAAATTACTATTCCAACTCCAGAGAGTGCAACGGTAGGGAAAGCGTTGGATAGCGTAGGAGTAAAAATTACTATTCCCACTCCACAGAGTGGAACAGTAGGGAAAGCGTTGGATAGCGTAGGAGTAAAAATTACTATTCCCACACCAGAGAGTGCAACAGTAGGGAAAGCGTTGGATAGGGTAGGGGTAAAAACTACTATTCCCACTCCAGAGAGTGCAACAGTAGGGAAAGCTTTGGATAGCGTAGGAGTAAAAATTATGATTCCCACTCCAGAGAGTGCAACAGTAGGGAAAGCGTTGGATAGCGTAGGAGTAGAAATTACTATTCCCACTCCAGATATTGCAACAGTAGGTAAAGTGTTGGATACGTAGGGGTAAAAATTACTATTCCCACTCCAGAGAGTGCAACAGTAGGGAAAGCGTTGGATAGCATAGGAGTAAAAATTACTATTCCCACTCCATAGAGTGCAACAGTAGGGAAAGCACTGGATAGCGTAGCATTAACAATTACTATTCCCACTCCAAGGAGTGCAACAATAGGGAAAGTGTTGGATAGCGTAGGGGTAAAAATTACTATTCCCACTCCAGAGAGTGCAACAGTAGGGAAAGTGTTGGATAGCGTAGAGGTAACAATTACTATTCCAACTCCAGAGAGTGCAACAGTAGGGAAAGTGTTGGATAGCGCAGGGGTTAAAATAACATACTTATAAATAAAAGCTTTTTTTAATAATACAAATATAAACTATTAAATAAATATAAACCATATACAATACCTATACATAATTATAAAAACATGATTAGCTAAATATATTTAACCAAAAATAAATATTAAAAAATACCATTTTATAATATTTAATTACCAATTAATAATTAATTAACAATTATATTATTAACAAAACAATTAATTTAAAAACATTATTACTTAATTACATTTAAATTACTTCCCACCATATTCCCCTATAAAGCCACTACTCGCAACAGAACACATTTATCTATTTATGAATTAATTAAAATTATTTACCAATTAATTAGAATTAATTACCAATTAATTAAAATAAATTTATAATTCCTACTAATTAATAATTAATTTAACATAATTAAATTACTTCCCACCCTTTTCCCCTATAAACCCACAACCCACTACAGAACACATTTATCAATTAATCAATTAAAATGAATTACCAATTAATTAAATGTAATTACCAATTATTTAAAATAATTAATAATAACTACTAATTAATAATAATTTAACCTAATTATATTACTTCCCACCCTATTTCCCTATAAACCCATAGCTCGCTACAGAACATATTTATCAATTAATCAATTAACTAAAATTAATTTCCAATTATTTAAAAATAATTACCAATTAATTACAATTTATTAATAAATCCTACTAATTAATAATCAATTTAACATAATTAAATTACTTCCCACCCTATCCCCCTATAAACCCACAACCCGCTCCGGTACTAAAATATATAATTTGGATATAAATAAATGTATTAATATATAATATTAATACACATATAATATTAATTATTTTAAATACTTAAGTAAAGCATATAACACATACATAAGAAAAAACAAAAAAATAATACAAATATCGATATTAGTGTCATCGAAATTAGTGACATCGATATATATGCTATCGATATTACTAACTTCGATATTACTCACATCGATATAAAGAATTTCGATATTACTTACCTTAGCGTCGATATTCTGTCCAACGATATTCTTGACATCGATATTCTGCACCTTCGAAATTTCAAACACGATATTTTGGTAGGTCGATATTTAATACTCAATATTTTGACTGTGTACCAAAGATAATATTGTTTGATTTCTGGAAGTGTAGATTTCTGTAGCCACTCAAGGCATTACTTTCCTACACTGTAAGTAGTTACTATCCCTGGATGTTGTCTCCGGGAGTATCTTGGATCTAGCCTATTCACTTGGAACCCTTGTGTTTTGTTCAGGAATCTATTTTGACAGTTATTCGTGTCTGTAGGCCAGATTAACATTTTTTTCCAATCAGGATTAGTTCTGTTCTGTCTTAAAATAGAAGGTACGTCTACCTCCTCTTCTGTAGTATCATTACTGTCAGATGTGGGTTTGGGTATAGACGGTTTGTATAAATCTTTTATCGCAGCCAGGCCAAGACAAGAGGTTTGTTGAACAGTGTCATTTAAACACATTATTTGTTCTGGTATAATGCAGGCTTTAAACAGGGCTTTTAAACCTTGCACCTGCCAGTCTTTTGTGCCCCAGACAGTTTTTGTCTCAATGTTGTCTTTCCAAAAGTCAAAACCTAATGTAGATAGCTGAGCATAAAAGTTTGCAGAATAAATTTGTTTTGTGTTGGTCAACATTGTTTTCATTCCTGTATCATTCATATTTTTTAAATAACACGTTTCTGGATTTGTAACATTGAACCCTGAGAAGTACTGAAACTTTTCATAAAATGTTTTTGAGCTTCCCTTTGGTGGCGTTGAACAATGATCCCATTGATTATAAGTAAAAACATTCCTATGGTTTGCTGATTTATGCAGATAATGGTGACCATAATGATTAAAACAATACATTTGCTCATAATCTGATGAACCCTCTCAGTATTCATGTTCTGTAAATGTTGCTGACATTTCTAAATCTGTCATCATGTTGTTAACAGTTTCAAAGTCCCAATCATCAGAAAATGTACTGGGTGATACAAAAACACTGAAAGAAACCTTGAACTGGTGTGGAAACTTCAGCAATTCCACCGGGCCATAGATGTCATAATCAGTTCTGTCCCATGTTATACCATCAGGTATAGGAACGGCTGTGATGTTCAATGATGACAGGTCTCTTCGTTTACGATGAGATGATCTGTGAGGTTTCAGGAGCAAGTTTATGTTCTTACTTGCTGTGTCCATTTTACTGTATTTTCCATCTATAATTTTTCCCAAACTTAAAACCAGTATGAGCCAGAGCAGGAGGAAAAGTATACCTAACAAAATCCAAAATTCATCCCATGGAGAAACCAGATATGTTTTTTTCTAGTTGATGAAAGAGTTCTGTTATTTTTTCTTTGAAAGTTTTATTTGCTGGCATATTTTCAGTTTCACTGTGATCCTCAGAAAATATATCAAAGTTGATAAAATAGCCAGAGGCAGTTGGGTCAATTGTTGGAATTGCATCAGGATTATTATTATTCTTTGGAGCTGCTTCTCCCTTTCTCATATTTGTATATTCAGATGCTACATCATTGTAGACAGGAGTTTCTTGACAAACTGTTATTTGGGTATCCAGATGCACAAGTACCATGGCTTTGTTGCATAGTTCTTCTTTTCTTACTGCAGGTTTATCAAAGGTGATAAGTCTTTCAGTCTGAACCTCTTGGATTGTAGCAAGATTTGGTCTTCTGCTACTTCTTGGGAGTCCACTGAGCCTACTACTTATTATCGGCCACATGATGTGGTTTTACCCGGTCGATGGACACAACTCTGTTCTCCCTTTTACCAGCAAAACGCGGTAGTACTACTGATCTTGTTCCATGGATTGCTAAGACAGGTATTGCTTTTCTGTAAGAAGGCCCAAATTCCTTCTTTACCGCAATCTTTTGCCTGACTAGATCCTCAATCTTTGGAATCCAGACAGGTCTTGCTGGGACAGGTGGTTTCCCTTCAGTGGTCATTGGCTTCTGTATTTTGTTACTCAGACTTCTTCTTGTTTAATTTAAGTCCGGTAAAACAGCCAAACGGTCTTTGACATCAAAGGGTTTTTGTTCCACCACTGAAGTCTGACAATCGAGGTCTTCGATTATCATTCTAGTACCAAACAGTAATTCATATGGAGTGACTCCACCCAGAGAATTTCTTGGCAGATTGCTAAGACTACTTTGGACACTTATTAGATGTTTGACCCACCATTCACCCGAACCTAATACCTTAGCTGTTATGGATTGCTTTATGTCACGTTTTTTTCTTTTCACTACCGCATTACCCTCAGGATAAAAGGGACTAGAATACCGCAATGTAACACCCAAGCTAGTCATGGCCTCCTTGTAAGCTCCGAGAGCTAAATGCAGGACCATGGTCAGAATGTAGCGTGCCGATTGCGTATGTGCCGATAAAGACTTGCAAATCCTTTATAACAGTTCTGGTGTCAGCCAAGCGCTGGGGCTCACATCCCAATAAATCTTGTGCAGGAATCCACTGCGACCATGATATATTTATAGTTACCATCCTTTTGTAAGGGACCACAGTGATCCAGGTAAACACACGCTAGTGGTTTATCTGAAATCAAAACGGGCGTCTGTGCAGGTCACTTCACTGTTGAAATTTTCATTTTCTGGCAGATTTCACATTCTAGAACATAGTTTCTAGTTTGTTTCCTCATGCGCGGCACCAGTACCTTTGTTTTAATAATGATAATCTGGTGGAAATTCCTGCTTGTGCTGAAGCGAGTCCTTCGTGGGCAGCTAAGATCAGTCCTATCCTATGTTCCATGTTTGGAATTGCCCTACCCCCACTCCAGGGATTCTAGCAAAAGGAACATTATTTGTATCAGTTATATATGAGTACTTCACTGGAAAGCCTTTTGGAAGTGTCTTACCACTGTCTTTTACTGAAGCAGTGACAGCTTGCATTATTTTGTTGTCTATTTTTGTTTTTGACTGAGTGATTGCAGCTACGGAAGCCGTTTGCACAGCTGCCTTCGCGGCTTCTTCAGCCAATTAATTCCCTGCAACATGAACGCCATCACGCTGATGACTCAGTGTATGGATCACGTGAGTCTTTTGTAGTTCTTTTTGTAAAAGAGCTATTTGTTCCCAAAGCATTTTATGCTTGATTGTTCCACCCTTTGCGTCTTTGAAACCATTTTGAACCCAGTTTTGCAGGTATTCGTTTAAAGATACGAATCACACACTATTAGGGTGGGGAATTCGCGATCAGTATTCTCAAGCGCCATCTTGAAAGCCTGTAGTTCAGCTCCCTGAGCGGTACAGTCTCCGAGTGTTTGAGTTTTAGTGACCATAGGTCTAAATTTACCTTCGTGCCAGCGACCTTTAACAATCTGGCTAGAACGAACCCTGTCATGTTTGGTATTAAAACTGTAAATGGTGTGGGAGGTATGATTCCAAACACTGCATAGATCCTTCATTAGGCCGTAAGTGCTCTCTGCACCAGTATTCTAGACCCTCATGGCTACTGCCGACCAGACACCTGTTCTGCCCTCCTGCTGCTGAGTCAAGCTCGAGCAGGGAAATTCAGAACAAAAGGGACCACCTCACAGACAAGGTGTTGTGATCTTATCTAGGACCCTAATTAAATATTTACGATTTATGCCCTTATGTGGTTATAACAAATAATACCCTAATAAAGGCATAAGAATCCAATCCATATTTAGTAATAGCCAATGCAAACCAAAATACGGCAAGGCTACTTCCTTAGACTCCTAGAAAGCACAACAAGTTCTTTCAACAAACCAAACCTCCAGCAACCTGGGAATTCCCCATGCCTTTGTTTTGATTTGTCCTAGAACTCTTGCGAGCATTAAAAGAACTGCCAGTTCTTAGTGACATCTTTTATTGACGTCTTTTGTCCAACCTTACGTCAAACACGGTACCTTCCAGGTATAAATATACCAGCGTTTGCCTTAAGCAAAACATGGTGGTGTGGAGCAGAGCGGCTATCTACTTATCCAAAGCCCAGCTGATGCGAGTGTAGAAGGAAGCCGTCCCTCCCATTTGACGCACTAAGGAAGACGCTGTCTTTTTCTCTGCCGAGAAAATCCAGCTCGTGTTTCCAGTCACCCTCGCGGGTGACTGGGAGATCGAGTCCTGAGAGCGAGATACAACCAAGGTACGGAGCTGATTAGACCCTTAGAGAATTCTTGAGTAATATTCTTGGCAAAAACTAACTTAACTTAGACTGCAGCTCATTTACTCCTTCCCACGTACTAGGCTTAGGTTAGGTACACCGGGGTAGGCATATTTAGAAGCACCAGTTGAGTACGTTTAGTCAAACTGTTATCATTGAATGTAAATGTATATATTTTATACCTTTTAAGTATCATATGGCTCAGAAACCATATCAATGCTTTTACAGTATTATTTCATAATACTCCTTTTACTGTACTCACTTTACTTTATAACGAATATTGCAATTGTGGCAATTCATTTCTCTTGCATGAGAAAGAAGACTGCTCAATAAATAACACCTTTTATTGAAAACGCCCGTCTCTCTATTTCTCTGCACTCTGGAGAAACTATGCAAAGTATGCACAGTTGACTGAGTGAAATAGCTATATATTGTTTTCACACGACTCTGGAGATATACTCCTTATTCTGGGGGAGAAAAGTTGTCATGTTTATGCGGTTGTCAGAAGCTGAATCCCTTCTTGTCTAAAACAGGGAAGTTCACTCCTCCCTGTTTCATTCATTGTGGAGGAGTGTGGCTCAATGGTTAGAGCGGCAGACCTGATGCAGAGTTCTGGCCAGGGACCAGGGTTCGATTCCCGCCTCGGCGGGTCTCTGGCTCATAAATTCCGCTGACTGGATATTCTCGCCTCAGTGCCTATTCTAATCATGGGTTCCACGCTGCAACTCTGGGCAATAGCTTGCTTAGCCTCCACAACGGCCCCCTACAGCGCTGGGGATGCCTGGTTGCACCCCGGGGATGCCCAGGAGTGGACATTTCACAGGGAAAAGCCAGGACGGGTTCCCTAGCGGTATGAGTACAGCGCCAGGACACACTGCCTGCCAGGGTATCAGTGCGCTTTACAAATACGTCTACATTTACATTTACATTCAAGAAAGTTTCTAGTGACCTCTGAGCTAGCAGGCAAACCTAAATTAAGTCTAACATATTCAATAAAGACCTAGTCGACCTCAGTCCTATGTCTAAACTATTGTTTATGTTATTCCAATTCGCAGAGCCTATTGGGAAAATAGGGGTTACACTACATGGCGCCCAACGTTTGGTAAGGCGATAATCTAACGCAAGATACTAGAGTAACTTAGTCGTGCTTTTTCACACAGACCCCTTTTCCCGTAAAAACTCCAATAGACGTCTAGAGTGGGTGAAATGTTAATATCTGCCGAAACTTAGTAGGATGAGAATCCTATGTATCAATTTACGGTATAGTCAACGTTGAAGGATACAGTGTTCCAAAATATTGTGCACATAATCTTTGTTTCCTTGAAATTTGATTTGAAAACTTTTGATGAGTAAAAATGACAGAAAGTGAAGAGGAAAGAGACAGAGAGGCTTTGGCAGCTCAACTCTTAGCGGATGACACAGTTATCCAAAATGATGACCCAAATGCAATATTCATCCGGGTCAATATAAGAAAAACCATAACTATAAAACTTATAGAAAATGGGGTATCATCTAGAGGTGGTACAGTTGTATTTGTGGTAGAGGTCCATGAATATCGGAAGATAGAGGTATTCAATTCCTGGATACATTTTCCAGCAGCACATGCTGTGACACGTGAGTTTCACTACTATAAAATAGCGGAATCTCCAGAGTAATACTCTCCTTTCGAGGAAGTTGAAATTCTACTAACATACCAAGAGCACCTACTCTTATTTAATGGTGCCCTAAAACATCAAAATCACTTTACCAGGCTCGGTCCACTAGGTAGACCAGAAGACACATGGCCGGTTCTAGCCAGCTACACACCACATCCGGACTTTGAAACAATGTCAGACAGAGAACTTTTGGTTCAGCTAAAACAACTAACGAAAATTCATAGACAATTGGTCCAATATGTCATGCGGACTTCAACAGTCCAACCTACAATTAAAGTTCCACAATACACCCCTCATCAGGGGAACACAAATAAAATTACACCACAGAATATACAATCATGTCTTGGTAAAACACCGGCAAAACGGGAACAAATTCCATTCTGGTTAGCTCAAAAAATCACTCAGATAGAGGCAGTATTTCCTGATACTACTCCTCACGAAAAACACAGAATTCTGACTATCTGTCTCCCAATTGGGATCGCACCACATGTGGAGGACTGTGACACTTGGGGCACAGTCTTTGCTTCAATATACACAAAAACATATGGTGTTCCATCAATGGCGGTTATAGCAGATGTACTAAGACAGATTCTAAACGAATACGGTCCAGAACCTGCTTTACCACTTGGTATGAAATTACTGAAAGACTTCAAGCAGGTCTCGGCTATATTATTAGCCAACATAAAAGGAGAAGCAGCATGTGTGGCAATCTGCCAAAAATTGAAGGAGACAGATATAACAGACCAACCTTTTGAGCTTGCTAAAATAATTGAAAAATCCTATTAAGAATTAGGCAGAGATAGTTTGTGTGGTAAACCAGTAAAACCCCAACTGATTGAAAATCCTGAAAAAACTCTTATTAAAAACAATCTCAATTCTCAAAAGAAGAAGTGGGAGGGTAACAAACAAACCACTCCCAGCTTGACCACTGATGTACATCAGAAGAGGTTTAAAAGATGAACACACACATTCTTTTTTTCATGCAACAATCCATGTTCTATCTGTTCTCTCACTTATTTTTCTTTCTGTTCAACATTTAGTTGTTCTAAGTTTTCCAATGTAATATTCTCCTCATGTGCTTGTTGCACTGCAATTTTGACTTCATGCATAGCAATCGCTGCTTCATTTTCCAGTATTGTTTGTCCAAGAGGATCTTGACTACATGAACCACTACTTTGACTACCTTGAGAACTTTCATTAGCTATTTCAGCTGTAATAGTATTTTCCTGTTCAACTTCATCATTCAACATTTTTAAATATGTCGGGAAAGTTGTACATGCAATGCTATCTTTACATGCATTAAAAGAATCTTCGTAGCAGTCAATGTCTCTGGTGGCATATTTACAAGGGCTTTATCTCTGCTTTTTTGGCTTAAAAAGCCAAGAAAGCGGAGAAAAAAATATCGCCCTATTTATAAGAGGATGTTAACATGCAAAACTTTTTTTCCTGACTCCTCCCTTTGCTGCTCTAATGAGATGCAAAGTGGCCGTCACTGGGCGTTCCCCGGATGGACTACCTTGCAAATATTGCTGATGTTCACTTTGCAATATTTACAAGGCAACCCACAGAATTTTAGCACACGTTAGATTTTGGCAAAAACAGCGGTTTTCGCGAAAAACTAACGTCTCCTAAAATCCAGACTTACTATGCTTTACATAGCGGGTGGATTATGCTGATACGACCAAGCTACCAGGGCGATACATTCCAGAGATAGCCTGCGATAAAAAACTTCATTGCTAAGCACTGCCAGCGATAATTATTGCTGGCCGTTGATAATATGCCCCCAAGTAATTCACTTTCGCTACCCCATGGTTTAAAGAGTTGGAGAAGTGCTAAATAGTAAAATTCTTGCTTATCTGGAGTTTCACAACTGAGTTTATTGTGGTTTATTAGATTACCCTTTGCATGTTTTACTAAACAACCATAACATCCAACTACTGCATATTTTCCTTCTTTTAAATTCTGTTTAACATTTATTTTGAAGCTGTAATATTGAAGTACTTCATACAGACATAACTGTTCCAGATGTCAACTACTTTTTGGAAAGCATGTGTCCAACATATTAGTTTTTAGAATTTCTGTACTGTCTGGTTAATTTGCTGCTAATTCTTCAATTTCTTCAAAATATTTCAACACTGTATTTCATTTACAGGCAAGACCTAAACTTACCCAAATGATTCCTTGTGACTTTTATTTAAACTTGAAGAGCACAATCAGTCTGAACATTCATACAATCCAATTTCTTGGTGGGAAAGCAGTTTCAAAGTAAAGCTGTACAAATCTTTACTAAGGCTTTTCTCTTGTTCAATTTCTTCCCACAGTTCTTTATCTTTATTTTTCCAGATTTTGTTATGTACGATGTAACATAACATGCAACAGCACTTGAGTTATCTGCAACATACTGGATGTCCATGTTCGCATTCCACATTTTTAAAATGACTGGATTGTAGTCATTGATATACTTTGACGCTTCTTTTATTTTTAAGTTGTAGGTATTCTTTGGATATGTGCCTTACTGAAGAAAAAAAATGATTTACTCTTTCTTTACAAATGACTGGACGTGGAAAACCAAACCTACATTTGGTGTAAAATGTTCCTGTAGACTTTTATTTTCTTCTGCAGTGCTTTCCACAACGGTGAGTTTGGAAACGTAAAACTTGCTGTCTCAAGCTTCTATCTCTTTCTTCTCTTGGAATCTCACATGTCACATACTGTTCGATGAAAGACGATATGCTTCATCAGAATCAGTTACAAATGTAGGTGCATCCTTGACCCATAGTAGCATATGTATATGAAGTGCACCTCTGGCTTGGAACTCATTTCTCCAAAAGAAATCGGTAACTTCTCCAAGAAGTGGATTCTTTTTATTGCAGATAAAAGGCATCATAGCTTGAAACCTATGATTAAAATGATTAAAATATCTGCACAGATTTACAGGTTCCAATAAACCCAGTACACCAGAAATCTTCATTTCAACATTTTTTATATTGGAATTTGCTTCTCTTAGAAAATCAAGCAAATCTTCACATGCATACTTCGTATGACAAACCATGTTGGTGTACTTAAGTTCCGTAACATACACTTGAGTTCTCCATGACGACAATACCAATACTCATTTGTTCCACGTTGACAAACCATCACATTGTTTAACTGTGCTTTTAAATTCCCATTTGCCTCTTGAACTCTCTCCACAAATTCTTTCGCAGAAAGAAGTGATTGATAAACTTCAGTTTTAAGTATGTGGTTCACTTCATACAACAGAGAAGATAGATCACTTTCAAACAAAAGTTCAAATATGTATGGAATGCACTGTCAAAATCTAGGATATTCAGAATATAATCTTGTTGACCAATATTCTAGAACTGGAATCCGTACAGGTCGATCATCATATCGCCCACCTTCTCCAGTAGGAAACAGCTGTGGAAAACAACGACCTTCCAAGCTTTTCTCCCATACACGCATTAGAGTTCCCTGTGCTTTTTTCATTTGAAATTACTCAATGCTGCTTCCTAGTACTTATTTTGAATGCAAAGGACATAATGTGTAAATTTCATAAATCTCTCCAGTCCTTGACTTGTACCCTTTCTCTATCTGACCACTTGAAATTTCAGGTTCATCTATCTTCTAAACTTATTACCTGTTCATCCACATTTACAGTTTTGTAATAAATATTGTTTGTTATAAGATATAAGGTAGCCTTTTCAACTTTATTAACATCCACAAATTGTTGCCAAATTTTCTGACTGTTTGTTGGTACACCATTTACTAGAATGACTACTGCCTCATTTTCCTCTTTCTCTCCAGCAATAGTTTCAATATTTTTCTTAAAATCCAAAGGTAAGTACACCACTCTACCTTTCAGCCCTCTTTGCAAGTCTGTGGGTGACAGTTTACCTGTTTTAGGCTCCATCCGAATGATAGTTTGAAAAGGAGGAACAGATTGAATTAGAACTGACTCATATGTATTGAGCTCTGCCAGTTCCTCCAGAATAGCTACAAAATTCTAAGTTATTATGTACTGCTATAGCAGGCATTCTGTTCTCTTCTAATTTGTTGTAGCAATATTTACATATACGTTCATCACTACCTAACTCAAATCGACCTCCTACCAACAAGTAAGTTGCAAATTCTTCCCACTTATCATTGTTCTCCTTATCACTTTTCAAATACAAATCAACATTCCTAGTTTGACTTTTATAATGAGTACATCGACAACAAACACAAACATATTTTGGTATTTCAGGGCACACTACATTAAACTTTCCAATGTCTTCTTCAAACTGATCAGTGCAAATCACTTTCCCATCTCCTTCAACATCTGTAACGGTCAAACTTTCACTTTCTATGGACTGCTCTTCTGAACCAAAATATCGCATTTCAATATCGTCACACTTTTTTTGAACATCTGATAAAGAACCATGTAAAAGAACTATAACATAATGCACTTAAACATAATGAAGGACTTTTTACACAGTACAGTCGTTTCCTTACAAACTGCTAACATCCAGAGAATGCTCAAGTTTCTCAGTATATTTTCTTACATAACATGGATCTAATCCTTGTAACAACTTAATCTTCTGTTTAATACTTTTCGGTGTATATTCTCACAGCAAATTTCACATTATATCAATAGATTCCTCTTGAGTACTACAAATACTGCTACAACCCCACTTATACACAGGAGCTTGTGTACGTTTTCCTTGGACTTCTTCCGTTATTAACTCTTCTGCACTTTTACGAACCATTTCCTCTTTTGAAAGGGGACAACCATCCTGAGCTTCGTAGCATTGACCTCCAGTATCAACTGCAAATGGTAAACTATTTTCCTGTAAGTAACTTTCCTCATTAAAATAGGCTCACTAGTAGAAGTATGTTTCCAATGTCCGCTAAAGATTTTGCAAAAGTTGGCTCTGTTCACAAGTCATTTTCTTCTACTTCTCTTTCAACACTTTTGTTATTTTATCCAACACTTCGATCTCTTAAAAATCACAATGAATAACTTCTGTTATAAATTTAAAGCAGTATCCACTATACTTTCAATACGCTGTTTCTGTTTGAATTGCAGCCTTTTTTTATATATGCATCATGTTTTCATAAAATTCTGAATCACTCTTGTTCGAAAAAGTCTCTGATGAATTTCTTGAAATTGTTTTTGTCTCTGGGTAACAGATACTGCTTCTTTATCATGTTTTCTTTTCCTGGTATGTGAAATTGAAGTCTGCTTCTTCTTACTTGAAAATTTTTTGTGTGGTTTTATTTTTATTAAATGTTAGTAATATTTTTTTCAGAAATTGTCTACTGTTTATACCAGAAGAATCTGTTTGTATATTACTCTAATTTTTTTTCTAATTGAAAATCTTTCCTTTTGTTCAAATATATATTTCTTTTTTCTTTCCTTTTTTCAGTTCTTCTAGGCATTTTCAAATTTTAATCCAAACCAAATAATTTTCGGAAGAAGAAAAATAGATTTAATTATTTTTTACATGTGTTCAATATGTTAAAATAATAACATACAATTACAGAAGTTCTAATGACGGCTTCCAGAGGCAGTGCTGCAAATTGATGGAGCAAGGCAGAGGAGCAGTAGGATGACAGGTAGTGCCATAAAACATACTCACAAGTATGTATTTAATTATTTACATACACCTTTACAATTAATATGTAACTGCACTACCTCAAACATTTCACCTCTCCGCCGCACCCCACAACCCCACAGCACTCCCTCTGCAACCCATCGCAGACATATTTATAGATAGTATTTTTAAAGATTGTAATCTATGTACTTAGAATGATATTGTCAACCGAACGACACACGCAAAAATTACCATTATTAGCCTAACAATTTTATCTACAACTTTGCAAACATAACATTGCACCCAAAGCTTTAAGTGGGGGTGGGGTTTGAGCACCAGCAGTTTATTTTTGGGGGCCTCAAAACGGGTCTCTATGGGGCTCTATTTTCGGGCCTCGCAAAGGTAGTCCGATGTTTTTTTTTATGGGACTGCAGTGAGACTGTGAGAGCATGCACATTGCTCACTACTGAGAAGTGAAGACATCATGCCAGGTGAGTCGCGTTGTAGAAGAAGGGAAATCCTTTGAAGAGAGCCATTTTCTCCCAGGATTTCACTTTTCTTTTGCAGAGCAGGAGCAACATCATCATGGGTTGATTAGCAGAGAGTACACCAGGCGCGCAACGCTCTATGCCCCGGACTCCCTGAAACAGCTTCCCGGGCACACACATGGAGCTGCATGGAGCTGCACCCGAATACTTCACAGGTCTTCAAAAGACCATTTCCTTGTAAATGAGGCTCTGTTCTTTTTCACCCCTTTTTAAAGCCCCTACATCCTCACTTTGCCTATTGCTGAAAGAGTTACCCTCCCCCAAAATTTCGCTCTGGTTGCGCCTCTGGAGACGACCACAGGCAGCCAACTCCAGCACAACCCTGCTCTAACCCTTCACAGTGTCTTGTTTTAGTGCTACAAAAACACACTCTTTGCCTGGCTCCCTTAGTTCTCACATCCCCTCTATAATTTATATTCCTATACTGTGCTTCATATGGAAATATAGAAGTGCAGGTTCTCACCACCCCAAATTAGCTGTCGGGTATACTTTCTCAAATGGAAGAACTACAGGTATTCAGTATCTGTCAGTCACGGCCAGTTTAAAGCAGTGGTCATATATAAAAATGGACAAAACGTAACATTTCTGAATTAACGTCTTACACTGAGAAGCTGATTAACATTTCTTTAGCTGGATCAACCTTTGTTTAAAATACCACCAGAGAAGTGTGGTGAACTATTTATTTATTTATTTATATGCTTGTATAGCGCAAGACTCGACCCCCGTAGGAGTATCTCCGCGCTTGGCTCGTCAGTATATGTCCAGCGCAGTGCTTTGAAAGGTGCGGGAAGGGTTTATGCTGTCAGAAACAGATGTGTTTTTAATGTCTTCCTAAAGGTTGAATGATTCAGGTTTTGTCTCAAATTGAGGGGAAGTTTGTTCCACAGGGTGGGGCCTATGTAAGAGAGTGCTCGACCACCTTGCCTTGCTCTTTTGATTGATGGAATTTTTAACAAGGATTGGTTGCTAGAGCGCAAAGAGCGCGCAGGTTTGTAAAACTTACATTTTTCAGTCAGATATTGTGGCCCTAAGCTGTAGAGACATTTGTGTATAGTACTGCAAATTTTGAACCTCGTCCACTGGCGGAAAGGCAGCCAGTGAAGTTTTTCCATAAGCGGACTGGAGGGTATTCTAGGTGGGACATTTAAGACCAGTCGTGCTGCGTGTTCTGAGCCACTTGTAATCTGCTTAGCACGTCTTCATTGGCAGATATCAGTAGGCCGTTACAATAATCCAGCCTACTGACTACAAGGGCCTGGACAAGGGTTTTTCTATGGACGTCTGGCAGGAATGGAAGCACACGCTTCAGAAGTCCAATTGTCCGGAAGCATGAGTCAGTCACCTGGTTCACATGCTCCTTCAGTAGCAGTCCCTGGTCCATTCGTACACCCAGGTTTTTTACTGTCTGCTTAGGGGTGGGAACAGGTCCCAAAATCCCTAGGCCACGCGTCTGGTGACCACAGGAGGGGGGCCACTCCAAAAAGCATGACCTCGGTCTTGCCTACATTGCATTGTAGGCAATTGGAGGCCATCCAGCTGGACACCGCTCTCATGCCCTCAGCAAAGGAGTGTTTAATTGCTGGGGTGAGAGTGTGGAATGGAAACAAGATCTGAGTGTTGTCAGCATACGAGACTGGCGTAGATCCATATGTTCTCACAAGGTCAGCAAGGGGGGCCACATACACATTAAATAATGTTGGGCTTAGACATGAGCCCTGTGGAACCCCCTTGGTGAGCTCACTTGATGTCGAGCGATAGGAGCCTAAACTGACGCTTTGTGAGCGGCAGGAGAGGAAGCTCTCAAGCCAGGACAGCGCCAAACCTCCTATCCCCACCTTCTGAAATCGATCCCGTAAGATACCATGTGACACCGTGTCGAAGGCAGCGGACAAGTCTAACAGCATCAGAATCATAGAGCTCCCTCTGTCCTGTGCCATCCTGATGTTATCTGACACGGAGAAGAGCGCTGATTCGGTGCTGTAGTTGGGTCTAAACCCAGATTGAGTGTGATCTAGACCTCCCGATGCCTCGATGTATTTAGATAGGTGGGTGTTTCCATGTTTCTCGGTCAGTTTACTCAAATATGGCTGAAGAGAGATGGGGCAGAGGTTGGGTAAGTCTGTCCATGGCATGGCCAAGTTTTTCGGGATTGGATTTACTATCGCTCTTTTCTAGTCTTTGGGTACCTGACCCTCTGTAAGGGAGAGGTTCACAATTGTTTGTACCATAGGGCAGAGCAGGCTGCTTAGGAATGCAGCCATTTTGGCGGGAAGGAAGTCCAGAGGGGAGCCTGTTTAGATGTGGTTCATTAGAGAGGTGATATCTCCCTGGCTGGCCTCTGGAAAGGCGGTTAGTGTAACATTATTGCCGATAGAAGGGCTTGGGGGGGGGGGGGTTAGCACTGTTGTCCTTCAGATTATTGGTTTTGGTGATTTTATTATAAATAGCCTCTATTTTATTTTCAAAGAATAGGGAGATGTCATTACAGAGAGACTGGGAAAAGTCATCTGGGCTTTCACAGGCAGTAGGTTTCATGAAGGTTTGTAGGATCTTATATAATTCCTTAGAGGAATTGCCTGCTTCTGTCAGCTGCAAAGCAAAGCAATTTTTCCTGGTCAGTCTGATATTTTTATGATAGAAGGACAAGGCTATGTAATATTCTTTCCAACCTTCCTCTGAGTGATTTTTCCTCGAGGGTTTTTCTAGTTTCCTGCATCCCTGTTTTTTCTGTCTAAGTTGTTCTGTGTACCAAATTTCCTGTTCAGAAGTGGGGTACTGTTTCTGGAGTTTCATAGGGGCCAGCCGATCAACCGCCTCCAAGAGGGCAGTATTGAGTTTGGATAGGGTGGACTCCGCATTGTCTGTGTCTAAAATGAGGGGTTCTCTCCATACTTCCTGTAATTCATTCAATGTTACCTTATGCCATTGTCTGCGCCACAGGGAAGGGAGGGGGGCTGTTTAGCAGGTTTTTCCAAACCAAGAAGGGAGAATTCGATCATAAGATGGTCAGACCAACTTATTCGGGAAGAGGAACAACACCGTATCTTGGGAAAGTTAGAAAAGATTAAATCTAGGGTGTGACCGCCTGAATGAGTGGGGACACTATTCTGTAACTCCAACCCTAGTGACGAGAGGTCGGACAGTAGAGATACCATCTCAGGAAGGTTCATGATATCTATGTGAAAGTTAAAATCTATTAGGAAAAGAAAGTTTTCCTTGGCTTTAAAATGTTGAGCCAGTGTCTCAGTTAAGGACAGAGTAAAGCCAGAGTCTGACCCCGGCGGAGGATAGACCAATGCTCCCTTCCAGTGATCTTTGGAGCCTGCCCTAATCCTGAAGATCATGATTTCCATAAGGGGGCTGTTTCTTTCTTCTATTATAGATACCTTCAACTCTTCTGCATCGATTATGGCAATGCCCCCTCCAGTTTTATTCGGGTGGTCAAACCTTAGGATTTTATATCCTATAGGAATCCCAAGAGTGATAGTAAGGATGGTGTGCGGTTTTAGCCAAGTTTCAGTTAAGAAACTTATGTCAGGTTTGACTGTTTTAATCAGGTCCCAGAGTTCAGAGTGGTGCTTTGGTAGGGAACTGGTGTTCAGGAGAAAACATTTCAGACCCTTTGATTTTGGAGTCTCCCCGGTGATATAACCGTTTAATATGCCGGTGTGGGAGGCCTGGAGCCTACAGTGTAAACATGAAAAAGGGCCTTTTGGACAGGGCCAGGTGTCGCGGGCACAACCGACTAGCGGCTATAGTTGAAGGCTTTTTAGGGTCTGGGCTGAATACCTGATGCGGCAGTCTCCCATTGCATCCGTATTCAAGCGGGCAGAGTCCATAGCCCCTAGCACCGTCCTGACGCGGACGGGTGCAGACGAGCTACTCTTTGGCTTCTCTTTGGTGTAGCTTCGGCTCCTCTGCGTCCGACCGCTGCGCGCTCAAGAGGGGGCGAGGGCTAAATAGCACAGAAGAATCGGGCACTAGAGCACTAACCGCTCCAGCAATCAGCCAACAGGAAGTGCCTGGCTCTCTCTGACCCGCCCTCCGCGCAACGGTACTAGCTACCGCGTCGGACCGGGGCGGGCAGGAGTAGGAATCGAGCCCAGGCTTCCCCTCGCTGATCAGAAGTACCGTCCTCCACCTATTGAATCAGGACTGAGGAAAAGGTAGCGCAAGATAATTAAGTTGCACAGGAATGCTTTAGGTTTTTAAAAATTGTACATTTGCACACTTCGATTCAATTATTAAAAAAACGTTTTTAAGTCAACGGCAGATAAAAGAGATTCTGTGAATAGCAATTCCCTGAGCACAGCGTTCGTATTTAGGCACAGCACAAGGCACAGTTCAAAATACCTCCGGTGAGCAAGCGGATCGGGATGACTCTGCCACAGTCACCCTACCGCGGCTCGCAGGTGAAAGGGGCTCCGCCTAAATAGCACAGAAGTATCGGGCACTAGAGCTCTAACCGCTCCAGAAATCAGCCAACAGGAAGTGCCTGGCTCTCCCTGACCCGCCCTCCGCACAACGGTACTAGCTACCGCGTCGGACCGGGGTGGGCAGGAGTAGGAATCGAGCCCAGGATTCCCCCGCTGATCAGAAGTACCGTCCTCCACCTATTGAATCAGGACTAAGGAAAATGTAGCGCAAGAGAATTAAGTTGCACAGGAATGCTTTAGGTTTTTAAAATTTTTATATTTGCACACTTCGATTCAATTATTAAAAAAAAGTTTTTAAGTCAACGGCAGATAAAAGAGATTCTGTGAATAGCAATTCAATGAGCACAGCGTTCGTATTTAGGCACAGCACAAGGCACCGTTCAAAATACCTCTGGCGAGCAAGCGGATCGGGATGACTCTGCCACAGTCACCCTACCCTAACTATAGTTCACAAAGAGCATCTCAAAGCTTCCTTGTTCTTTATCAGAAACATTTGCCTGTCAATGCTTATTGCCAGCCTTTTCAGCTCCTTAAGAGGCTGGGTGGATGAGAATAATATGCAGTATTTAGGATCGGGGGAGCAGGGTGCACGGAAATAAGGATGGATAGTTGAATAAAGGGCGAGTGGATGGATAACCAGATGGATGAATGGATAGCTAGAGGGATGGATGGATGGATGGATGGATGGAAGGATGAATGGATGTATGGACCAGTACTTAGGATAGACGGGTGGGCTGATAGATGCTAAGGATTGGTTCTGAGACAGATGTATGTATGGATATATGGGCGTATGGCTGTACGGATGGCACAGTGCTTACCATAGGCAAGTGGGCTAATAGATGCTTACGATAAATGCAGGGACAGATGTATCTATGTATGTAGGTAGGAATGTATGGATGAATTGAAAGATAGTTAGATGGTCACAGTGCTTGCGATGAATGGATGCAGGGCTTTAAGTGGGCTGGGTCTGAGCACCAGCAGTTATTTTCAGGGGGCCTCCAAATGGTTCTCTATCGCGCTCTATGTTCGGTCCTTGCAAAGGTAGTCAGTTTCCTTTTTTTTCTTTTTATTGAACTGCAGTGAAAGCATGCACATTGATGTGCACATGCTAATTTTGCTCACTATTGAGAAGTGGAGAATTCATACTAGGTTTGCCACGTTGCAGGATCAAGGGAAATCCTTTAAAGAGTGTGTTTTCTTAAGGTAGGATAATTTGAGGGGATTTTCTTAAGCACACAATGCTAGTTATCTTGATTTACACCACGCCCCTACTTGAATGGCCCAAACCCCTTTAAGACGTTGGCCCGCCCCTTTTAGAGCACCTCCAGTTTTTTTATCACTTAATGCCCTGACTGCACCATTGTAACAAAGAAATGGTCCAAGCTTCCATTTCAATCTACAATTGCACCATGTTTCATAATTTGCATTAAACACTGGCAGCCTTCTACCACAGTGCAAGAGTGTCTATCAGAACAAAGATTTGTTATCCACAGAAATGTTGTGTGATTTGCGTAGCTGTCTGCTTGAACACTCATAAGGAAAAGGTATTAAAACATGCAAATTTGCTTGTAAAACATATACCATAAAATAAAGCGGTTCATAAATGGGCCCACTGCCACTACACCACCCTCATCCTCATCCTTGCTTAACCTTGCGAAATCAAAGAAAGAGCCGCAGCAAACCTGGTAGAGCCACTATAGCAATACAGGGACTTAATTTCAACATGTGTCTGCTGCTACGCTCAGCAACAAAACGTATTAAAACATGCAAATTTCCGGATAAAACATATACCATGTCATAGAGCGCTTTATAAATGGACCCAGTGGCACTACATCACCTTTACTAGCTACACATGTGCACGTTACAAATGTCCGTTTTATAATCAGCAACATACCCACCTCCCCCACCCCTGTCCTTGCTTAACCTTGCTTAACCTTACGAAATCAAGCAACGAGCCCCAGCACTCCTGTTAGCGCCACTGTTGCCATACATAGACTTAATTTCAACAGGTGTCTGCCGTAACGCTCATCAGCAAAAGGTATTAAAACCTGCAATTTTGCAAGTAAAACATACACCATACCATAAGGCAGTTTATAAATAGTCCCAGTACCATTACACCACCTCCACACCCGCCCTTGTTTAACTTTACCCAATAAAATAAACCTGGAAGCACCACTACAGCCATACAAAGGCTTACTTTCAACAGATGTCTCCTCATCAGCAAAACTTATTAAAACATGGAAATTTGGGGGTAAAACATATAGCATGCCATGGGGCACGCCATAGGGCACTTTATAAATGGTCCCAGTGGTAGGTACTACATCACCTTTAGTAACTAGACATCTGCACGTTACTAAAGTCTGTGTTTTAATCACTAACATACCTAACTACCACACCCCCACCCCCTCCCTTAACTGTACGAAATCAAAAACAAACACCCACTATTCCAAGTAGCGCCACTATACCCATACATAAACTTAATTTTAACAGGTATCTGCTGGAACGCTTATCAGCAAAAAGTATTCAAACATGCAAATTGGCAGGTAAAACATACACCATACATAAGGTGGTTTATAAATAGTCCCAGTACCATTACACCACCTCAATAGGCACTACATCACCTTTACCAGCTAGACATCTGTATGTTACTAAAGTCGTTTAAACATATAGCAGGGGATGGGGAGAGTAAACAAAGTTGTAACTCCCAAACTTTTCATATACCGTCTCTTTACTGTATGTATATTAAGGACATTAAATGGAATGAAAAAATGTACGAATGTCTCAAAAGGGATAGTGAAGCTGAGCACCAGTAAAACCTGGACCACTTAAACACCTATGTATATTCAGCCTGACAATTAGTATCACTGATAATCACATGTACTTTACTAGTGACATGAAAGTCATACAGAAAATATACCGAACATTTTCATTACTTTTTTATCTCTCACACATTGATAAAACATCTCTTCTAGTCAAGTCAAGTCAAATTCCTTTATTCGGTTTTCAAAATTACAAAAACCGCAAAAGTTAAATATTAAAAGAATACATTAAAATAAATGATCAAAATTTCATCCTATAATTTTATAAAAAATAATTTTAAAATGTCATAAATTTGATCAATGACAATTAAGTATGGGCGGAAACTGAGAATTCCCAATACGTGAATTTGTGCGAATTCGTAATTCGCAAAAATCCGCCAAATTCCGTTTGCGAGTTCGCAAGATTTTTTTTACCAGTTCGGGAACGAAAACTTGCGCATGTGGTCGCAACGGTCGCGAACATATTGTTTCCACCAGCCGGCTCGCGATGCCTTTTTCCTGTTTCGGGTCACAATGACAAGTTCGCGTTCGCAATTTCCTGTTTTGGGTCGCAATGACTTGTTCACGATCGCGGCGTCGCTCGGCCAGCTACCAAAATCTCGCAGCGCAAGAAAACAGGGAGGAAAAATCTCCAGAGAACGCAGAATCGTGGTAAGTCAATGCCGCATGTGCAAGATTGTATTTTTGAAGCGCGAACAAGAAAAAAAAATCCGCCAACTTGCGAATTGCGGATTTAAAATGGGGACTTATCCTCTCTTTTTTTTTAGCACACTAAAGTAGTTAATCCAAATATCTGCGAGAACTGTTCTGCCCATAGTGTTTCATGTGTGGCTATTTCTATTTTTGGATTATCCCTGGCTTCTGAAATAAATGGAGATTTGAAGGTGTTCCAAAAAGCGGTGCTGTCCTTTGTCATATAACTCTTATGTAGTTCTTCCCATAATTCCTTTTTTAATTGAACTTTTCTTGTTTTTATAGCCCGGCTATATGCTTTTCTAAGTAGGGCAATTTCTTGTTTATCCCTTTCTGCTTTGTGTAGAGCTGATTTTAGGTCACAATATGCTTTATTACAAGACTTATTAAAACATCATTTAGTTTTACCCTTTCTACCTTTCCGTTGAATGCACAGGGCTTCTTTTACTGCTCTTGTTATAATCGCAAAACTACTTAGGATCTCTTGATAAGGGGTGGTAATATCTAAGCATTTCTCTATAGACCTAAGAGAATTGTTTACTACCTCTGTTATAATCTCAAATGGGCCAACTTTATCCCACATGAGGGAGTACCCATTCAACCTGTCCAGGGTCAAATATTTTTAGCCCATATGTTCTCGCTAAATTGCTCCAATCTAGTATATGCAGATAGGATAATATAACACTATTTGGAAAATGGTCGCTGGTAGCATCGTCATGAGTTTTAAAATTCAATAAAAGGAACGCAACACTACTTATTTTATTTATTTTTTATTTTTAAGGTTTTATATAGCGCGGACCAGACCCTTGCGGGTATCAGAGCGCTTTACAACAAATACAGGAAAAAGGGGAATAGACATAGGCATATACATACGAAAATAATATTGCTTATAACAGGTCAAACAAACAGTAACTGTTCCAACATAGCACATATCTGCCATCCTGCATCAATTAGATCAAGTGAATTTTGTAAGGAAAATCGATTTAACTTCCTTTTGAAATGATGCTGCGTGAGGGTTCTGACTTCTTTTTGGGGGTAAGGCATTCCAAATCCTAGGGGTCATTCCTGAGAAGAAGCAGTTATAAGTTTTCTTTTTTAAGCATTGTGGTTTCAAAAGACGGTTATATGAACTCCTGTTAGTTCTGTTGCTGCCCAATAGTACTAGTTTTTCTGCAAGGTATCATGGTGTTTTGAGATGCAATCCCTTGTGTGTCATACAGGCGATTTTCAAATGAATTCTGGCCCCAAAGGAAAGCCAGTTAAGGACACACAGGTCCGAGGAGATGTGACCATTTTTTGGATTAATTAGAACAACATGAAAGGGCAGTTCTCAATAATGTAAAGAACTAAAGAGTTCCAAAAATGTAAAATGCAAAATGCCCACAGAACAGCTAATAATATTTAAATTATTTTATTGTCATTTATATTTATAGAAAAATCTCTGTCAAAAGTGCGAAGTACCAAAATACCTAGATCATTGAATGAGGACTGCATATAATTCATGTAACATCAGCCCAGGAACAAGAAGAATAAAATGAGGCACATACATCACTCACTCATACTACCAGAAACATACTCACTCACAAACCATTCATATTGACTCAACCAACTAATCAACCAGACAAAAGAAGCGCCGACGCGCGTTTCGGAATGGTGCCACAATATGGAATTCCTTCATCAGGGCGCAATTCATCACAGTAATTTAGACAGGGCACAGAGTTCCAAGTATCCAGGTCAGTCAGGTAAGTTACCGTTCAAAATTTCTGGGCAGGCAAAAGCATATCAGACAGAGATGTCCCCAGAAGGCTATAACGAAGGAATAATAAACGGACAGCCTTATCAAGTGAAGTGTTCAATGTTGGATATGCAAGGGACTTTCAGAGAAATCTGAATAGTCAGAGAAGGATCAGACAGCCAGAAGATTTTTTAATTATTCAGACCAGGAGGAGTAGGCGCGGATGTTCAGTGGTCCAAGAAATAGAATGTGCACAATAGATGCTTGAATCAGGCAACAGGCGTGTTTTCGAATCGCTAAGGCGCGTCACTGCTTTATTCTACCAATGTAGAAGAGATCGCTGAGCTCGGGGAAAGATAGCACAATAACATGATCCTCGCCGGTAGAACCAGGGAATCTCCTCATCCACACCGCAAGGGTCTGTCCACCGCGCTGACAAGAGTACCATTTTTTTGGAACCTGTAATTAGTCTGGTGGCTGCATTGATTGATGCCCTTAGAGGGGCTGTCATTCTGGGAAGGCCGCAGAGAGCGACACTCCCATATTCCACTCTGGAGATTACTAGAGTTTGGACTGCCTGTTTAAAGTCATTTGCGTGTATGAAGGGTTTCAGTCTTCTTAGGGTGTTCATTTGAAATGTTGCTGCACTGATGTGCTTCTGTATATTTAGCTTATTGTCCAGAGTTATACCTAGCGATTTGGCAGAATCAAACATGAGTGGTTGGCTGTCTAGTGCTGTTAGGAGCTTCATCCATTCCATGATGGTGGTTGTTTTGTCGGCGCTATTAGGAGGAATGCTTTGTGTTACATAAAACAGTGGGGTGGGGGGGTTTAAGGTGTCAAAGTCACATTTCATATTTCATAGTTCACTGTACTGTATTAGAGGGATCACAATGCAACTGTAAGTAACATAAGGATCTCTATGTTTTAAGTAGTAACTCACTATGTACATGAAATAAGACTCATCTGCATGTTACAAGATGTGCCATGCATTAACCCTCTATGAGTCAAAACTGAGGCTCGACAAAACACAGCTCTTTCCAGCAAGTGCATTAACCTCCAGAGTTATCGTACAATTATTCCTCACTAAGATTTACTGAGAACACACAGATCTACGCAGCAGGTGCCTTAATCCCATAAGATATTTTAAAATACAATCTTTGCGATCAATTAACCAGAACAGACTGTCAGTTTTTTCTTGTCGCCATTAGCCAAACGAAGTTCCACAATAAATATTGTCTCATTCAGACAATCCCCACTTTTTGTGTGAGGAAAATGTGGTAAATTTTTCCTATTATCATCTGTCAAACCACAAGTTAGATTATCGTTATATCTGCATGGTGTTAAGTTAAAATCTCCCCCCACCCACATTACAAAAACATTTTTGGTATTCTTCTTTTTGAGTTCCTGTAGGATGTCTTATAGAATTGCTATCAACTGGACCTTATGCATATTATAAAAGTTAACCAACACATAAATATCCTGTTTATTCATATTGAGAGTTATTATTTGAAAATTAGGTTTCAATTTAAGAGGAACTATTTCTTTAATCTTTAAGAGATTAGAGATAAATGTTGTCAAGTCTCCTTTAGCTCTCCCTGATATATAGGGAGTCGCAGGCGAAAAGTAGGTTTTATATCCCTAGATATGTATGGCTGAAGCGGCCCAAGTCTCTTGAAGGCAAAGCACATTGAACTTTCCAGCGAATTTAAGCCATACATCATTGACAATTTTGGAACGCAGACCTGCTACATTCCAATAGACGATATTAAGTCCAGATTTGCTGGGAATTCATGTCTGTGCAGTGCATTGTTCAATAAGCCCCCTTTGAAAATCAAGGTTTATTGTATTCCCTAATCTTCCCTGTTTTAGCGCAATATTGCTATGTGACACTAAACCTGTGCTCTCTAGTACACACCGATGATGTAAAATCTGAGGATCGGGTTCACTGCTGGTTGCCACAGTACAACGCCATGGATTAGGATTGAGAGCATATTCCAAAGGAAGCAAACCCGACTTTTTAGGCTTTTCCTGTGTCCCAATGTATTTAGAATTTAACTTAACCAGTCAATCGGTTTCCTCCAAGCTAGATAGCAAATTTTACCTATTAAAAGTTGGAACATTATAGGAGTAACCGCAAATTTGTTCGGCATTTCTAATACTATATTTGCTCACGTCCCTAATATGTGGTGGATAGAAAAAAACAAGCGGTAATACATTGATCCCACCCACTGCTAGTGAATTATTTCCTTCCACCCAAAGGATTTTCTTTACAAGCATAGGTGTTTTAAATGTTAAAACAACGCAGACACATGGCAACATTTTACCATGATTGCCAACCCACTGGACCCTTCTCACCATCTTAAACTCGGTAAAAAGTTGTTCGGTTCGACCTGTCCTCCTGCCTAACCAATGGAGTGATTTATTTCTCAATGATTATTAGGTTTCTATTTCTGGCACGTTTGCCAGAATGATTATATAAGGAGTTCCATCAGGTGGTAGATCAAGATGTTGGTCTGTTCTGAATCTATCCTGGGTTTGACCTGGGAGAAAGGGCCCTGAATATTGGTGGATCTGTAACACACAGGAGGGGGGGTTAGACCTATTAGCTTCTACTATCCTTGTGGTGCCCCTATTCCCATCCCCGAACTCTGTGCTATTAGTAGATTGCTTGTCCTGATCTGTGGGTGAAGATCCTTTTTAAGAAAATTTGCGCTATCCTTGGGGTTAGCCATTCCCACTAATGAAAAGTCATTTTCCTTAGCTGTTTGGGAAGATGTTTCTGACACACTTGATTGCCTCCTTTGTATGTTTTTGCCCTTATTCACCATCCCTGACTTGGCGAGTGTCGACTTCGTTTTATTACCTTGTTTCATATTACTAGCAATGAAACCTTTATTGAGGGTCAGTCTAGCACCCATTTGGTCTATTGTGACTCTCACATAAAGATGTAGTCCTCCGATCACAGTCGTTAGACTCTTTAAATCGTTGCTGTATGCATCAGTCCTTCTATTGACCTCGTCTTTACCTTTACAAGGACCTTTTCTTGACCCTACCCTTTTCTTTTTCTGGGGAGGTTGTAACGAGGAATCAGAATCACTCAGTAGAATCTCCTCAGAAATCTGCTGGATGCAACCATTTGGGACAATGTTGAACTTTAAGCCATGCCTCGAGGGATCTAAAGCTTCGGGTCTAATGTGACTCTCACAGAAAGATCTAGTCTTTCAATCACGGTCGTTAGACTCTTTAAATTGTTGCTGTATGCATCAGTCCTTCTACTGACTCGTCTTTACCTTTACAAGAACCTTTTCTTGACCCTACCCTTTTTTTCCCTTGGTAGCCCTGTTTCATCGCAGTAGGCACAATGGCTTTCGATAATTTTTTACCATCATCGCCTATAGCTTGTTCAACACTTTGTTTTCTCTCCAGGAGCAGGATTCTTTTGTTTTTTCTGGAGAGGTTGTAACAGGGAATCAGAATCACTCAGTAGAATCTCCTCAGAAATCTGCTGGATGCAACCATTTGGGACGATGTTGGACTTTAAGCCATGCCTCGAGGGATCTAAAGCTTCGGGTTGTTCAAGTTCAGAGATTGAACGCAATGTTCCTGCCTCTAGTGACTCTTCTTAGGAGGATATCTGTTTATCCAAAGCCCCTATTGCCCCTGTGAGATAGCTCAATAAAGTTTGTTGTGTGTAACTAGGAGCTCTTTTTGCTGCACAGGGCTTGGCATTTTCCTTTTACCCATAGCTAATTATATCATAGGAAGCAGCTCTACGCTGGGTGGAAAATATGGAGACCAAAGGTACTCAGCATGCTACTTCTTCCACCCTACAAATTATTAGCCAAATCCACAATCAACTCAAGTAATATGGCAGTAATATGAGTACTAGACTCCACTTAACACAACCCAAACACAATACAAGCAATTTAGCAAATTTACAATTATTTTAGTCACTTAATCGGGGAATTAAATTTCTTACTATCAGTATGTGTCCAGAGAGAGTGGGCCCAGCCCAGCCTCATCCAGGCACAGACAGGCAAGAACGGGCCCGACCTTGGCCCGGTGAGTCTGCGCGTTTCCCGCGCCCCCGGAGCCCCGACGGAGTTTTAAAGGCCAGGTGCAATAACTCTGCAAGACCCACGAGAATGCACTGCCTTCTGAGGATTGCAGTCCCGGGCATTCCTGCGCTCCGCTGGCAGGGTCCGCAGTGGATGGCAGAGGATGATAGTTGGAGTCCACTGGCTTTGTTCAGGCCCCAGGCAGCGTAACAATGCAGGAATCAGTCAAAGGCAAGTGAGTCAATATGGGCGTCCCGCGCTGCCGAAGCCCCAATGGAATTCTAAAGGCCAAGTGAGATGACGCTGCAAGACCTGTGAGAGCACACTACCTTCTGGGGATTGCAGTCCTGGGCAGTCCTGCACTATGTTGGCAGGGTTGGCAACGGATGGCAGAGGGTGATAGTTGGAGTCCACTGGCTTCGTTCAGGCCCCAGGCAGCGTAACAATGCAGGAATCAGTCAAAGGCAATTGAGTAAATATTGGCATCCCTTCTAAAGAAACACTCCCCAACCACTTCTACTTCATAAGAACACACAATCATTAATACATTTGCTAGCATATATATTAGTATATCTACCTTTTTATTATTCACTAGTCAGAAACTACTAAAACTATTAACTATACCCAAATGCAAACCAGAAACCAAGTTCATATTATATCTCAACCTATGAGCAAATAATTCAAACTATGCGTACGTATAAAAGAAAAGTATTGCTTTTACTATCTCCATCTCCTCTCCATGTAATCTCCAAACACTGAAGATGGCCTCACAGTACAACAACCTACCTCGACTTATATTCAAATCTACCTCTCAGTGTCAATAATGAGACAACAACCTTTCCACATAACATTTCTGGGTTGGGTTTTATCGTTTTTAACATAATAACACATACATCTCCAACCCCCCCTCACTATTTCCACAATAAGTACAATTTGCACATGTGGGACATTTTGTTTATCTCACCTGAATACATTAGCAAACCCACATTAACGTTGTACCTCATTTTCAAAACCATACAGTCCTTTACAGATGACAAACTACACTTCTTCTTTGTGAAAAGTTCCTAAACATATATAAAGTACTTATGTAAGAACAAGTCAAACTTTACGCATATTTTATAACCAATATGAAACACCACACTGTACTAACAGTCTATTATTTTGAAATAAAAAATATTTTCAAACTTAAAAATATCACCTCAAATACTTAATCACTACTACAGAACACATAACACACCTTGTTCATTTCTACCTCACCTTTGTAGTTGGTATGCAGATTTCAGATGTCACACACGCATGTCATTCTTTCATTGTCATACAGTACATGTAATGCACCGCTTTCATCAAGAATGGAACCAGTAATGGCACAATTTCTCTGTCGCTCCACATATAAACACATGTAAAGAACATATCAGAATACTTCAATCCTTCATCGACATTCTAAAACGTATCTCCATTTGTTATTTTTGAATTTACCATATGGAAAGCTTCTTCATATTCCACGCCACATATAGGTCAGAAGTTCAACCTATTTTATCACCTCACTTTCTGAAACATTCTACGACACCTGCTGTTATAAATAAAACAGCGATAGTATTAAGCATTCGCTGAAGACATGCTATCGTGTCTTCTCTAGTTTTCCCGCTTGTACTTAAAATACAGCCAGACGCCATTTTGTTTTCTGGCGTCCATCTTGTGTGCCATACATTGCCATGTGCTCACCACGAGGCGAGTCCTAACTCACTGATTGTCACCCCTGGAGTTTGCCCAGCAACAGTCTATACATAGTTCCTTGTGCGTCTAGCGCATGCTCAGTAGGAGTCACATCTGCCTCTGATTAGCATAGATTGGAATGTGGATTTCGACGGGTCTCAAGAACCGTTAACTCCACCCATGTATCAATCATGTTCAAGAAATGTCCATATATGGTTGTAAATTATGTTTTGAGCTGTAACCGTCTACTTATGAGCCCCTTCTTTTGTGTATAAAAGGGGACCACATGTCCGAGTTCTTTGTGCTACCTTGTACAATACTGTAGAGTGTTGTGTGGGCTGTATACTCCTTGGAATAGAGCAGATGTTATGGCGTTAAAAGCTGCATTACCTGATCCACGAAAGAATCCTGCCGCCTTTTATGAGAAAGTTGAAGGGGCCCTAATTTCCTGTACTATGACCCTGGCCGATATTGATTTATTTTTCGGGCTTATATTACCCCCAGATATGTGTAGATCTGTACGAAAGGTGGACGATCTTGTAACCTTTAAGGCTAGATGGGTGGATCTTGAAGATGAGGATAGAGATAGGAAGCCTGCACAGAAACCACACCAGTCGATTCTAGATCTTTCTGCTGCCATTTTGACTAAATTAAAAACGATTTTTCCTCCTAAAAAGATTGATTGGACTATGTTAGAGTCATGTAAACAGAAAGCAGATGAATCAGTCTCAGATTTCTTTACACGATTTGAGGAAACTTTTCATGATTTCAGCGGCCAGTCGCTTACGGACGACACGGGTCGGCATCTTTTCGTTGATAAATATGTTTCGAATTTATTGCCGGGAGTAGCAGCTCGATTGAAAGCGAGTGAAAGCTCTTGGCCGACTTCGTCACCAGCATCCCTCCTGACGATGGCTCAGTGTTATGAGCCTCAGGAACTAGAAACGAAGGGTAATGATGAAAAGAAATCTAAAGATTTAAAAACGAAGGTTATGTTAGCACAAGTGTATGGACCGCCTCGTAGAGGTAATGAAAGGGGCGGTCGAAATTATCCTGGTTCTTCCTCGGGCCGCACTGATCTGGCCCGGGACCAATGTGCATATTGTAGGCAGAGAGGCCATTGGGCGAAGAAGTGTCCATTGTTGTGCGCACAGCGGCAAGAGTGTGGGCAGGGACCGATGAGGAGTAGGGGAGGTTCGTCAGGCCCTAGGGGCAACACGAATGATTGAGCTAGATTTGACTCTGGTATGCGACCGCAGGATGGGTCCAATGTCTTTGATCGACGGAACCAATATCAAATGTCTGAGTATGTACCTCCTGAACAGCACAATTCACAGTATGCATAGGAATGCGTAGGATGGGGGAAGGAATCAGTCAAAGTGCCAGTAGATCAGAGGGGTCCTTATCTAGCGCCGGGACACCTCCGTCGGAGGTAGCTGTGCGCTCTATAAGCTTCAAAATAAATAAATAAATAAATGTTACAGCACATGTTTTGGGTTCTACTGATCGGTTCCTGGTTGATACAGGAGCTACTCGTAGCGCTTTGTCTAAAGAATTGGTCCGAGGGCTCCCCTATCTGGCTTAACAATTTCATCTATAGGGTTCGATGGAACGCCTTCTCTTAGCCCACTATCACAACCTCTTGCACTTCATGTAGATAAGTTTGTTGCACCATGTCCATTTTTGCTCTCCCCTAAGACGCCTGATAACATTGTGGGCCTGGATATGCTTAAGCATTTTCAGGCTACGATACGATGCTCCCCTGAAGGGGTACGTGCTATCTTGAATGACAACTACCCGAGAATGGAGAGGGTGTGTACGATTAAAGAAGATACTGCATTGGCCTCTTTACCTCATACCCTGTGGGCTACTTCGGATACTGATGTGGGACAGATGATCATCCCCCCGGTACACATTATTGTAAAGGAGGGAGCTGTGTTGCCGCGCCTGCCTCATTATCGAATCTCACAGGAGGGGGAGGAGGCGCTTATGCGGATAGTGCAGGACCTGATTAAAGTAGGGGTTGTTGAAGAAGTTCCATACAATGTGTGTAACAGTCCTATACTACCGATTTTGAAGAAAGACACTGACACTAGGATTTATCGATTTATTATCGATTTGAGGGAGGTCAATAAGATTGTGATACCTCAATACCCAATGGTTTCTGACATTACAACACTTCTTACTCTGGTCCCGCCAACTGGAACGACGTTCTCTGTTATAGACTTGAAGAATGCTTTCTTTTTGATCCCTATTCATCCTGACAGCCGATATCTTTTCGGGTTCACTTTGAATAATAGATCGTACAGGTTTTGTAGAGTTCCTCAAGGCTATACTGAAAGTCCTAGCATTTATAGCCAAGCATTGAAACGGCAATTGGATTCTTTCATTCTACCTGAAGGTGTGGCGCTTATACAATATGTCAATGATATCTTGTTGGCAGCCAACACCCCCAAACAATGTGAGGAGTGTACATTGTCTTTGCTTATCTTTTTGGCATCACACACTCACAAAGTATCGAAAAAGAAATTGCAATATTGTAGACCAAAGGTAACCTACTTAGGTCACCTTTTGTCTAAGGAGGGGCGTGCACTTACACCAGATCGCATTCAAGCCATTTTGGATACACCAGCACCCTCCACGCAGAAAGATGTTCAAGCTTTCCTGGGTCTCACTTTCTTTTGTAGACAGTGGATATTAGGGTTTTCATACATAGTTAAACCACTGTTAGCACTTTTGACAAAGGATACTCCAGTCCCCCTTACCTGGACAAATGAGTGTGAGGATGCTTTCCAACAATTACGACAGGCTCTTTGCTCAGCACCAGTGTTAGGTACCCCTGATTACACAAAGCTTTTTACACTGTATGTACATGAGAGAGATGGATGCGCATTATCAGTGTTAGTACAGATGCACGGCGACAAACAGCGCCCTTGTGCATACTTCTCTGCAATGCTTGATCCTGTTGCTCGAGCACTGCCTGGTTGTCTTCGCTCAGTTGCAGCAACAGCTGTGTCAATACGCCAGAGTGAAGGGATTGTGTTATCTCATAAGCTATTGGTGTTGTACCCCCACGCTGTTGATGCCCTTTTGAATCAAACAAAAACGCAGCATCTAACTAGTGCTCGTCTAACAGGATATGAGCTAACGCTGTTGGATCCTCATATTACATTGAATCGATGTGCAACACTGAATCCAGCCACGTTGTTGCCCTTTCCGGTGACCTGGCCTGAGGCGCAAGAGACACATGACTGTGTCTTTGTGACTGAGGAACAAACAAAGGGTCGTATTGACTTGCAAGATACGCCCTTTACAGATGTGGATGGAGAGCTGTGGGTGGATGGGTCTTGTTTGAAGTTACCAGATGGAACTACTTCAGCAGCATATGCAATTACTATGTTACACACAATAGTGGAGAAAGCACGCATACCGCAGAAATCAGCACAAGCAGCAGAACTGATAGCGTTGACACAAGCGTGCGAGCTTAGTGCAGGGTTATGCGTGAATGTCTATACGGATAGCTGCTATGCTTTCGGAGTAGCGCACGATTTCGGCCTGCTCTGGAAGGAAAGGGGCTTTTTGACATCACATGGTGTACAGATAACGTATGGAGAATTAGTACATAACCTATTGACTGCATTGACCTATCCAAAGAAGATAGCGATAGTGAAATGTAGCACAAACAAGAAAGTGACAGATAAAGTGGGACAAGAAAATTCTTTCGTAGATCGAGTGGCGCGCGAAACTGTGATGCAACCTGGCTCCACTCCAATGTATGTTGTGAAGTCACAAGCTGAACGGTGGCACGATGCTAGGGAAGAGGTGTTAGAGATACAAAAGAACGCTTCTGACAAAGAACGAGAGCAATGGTCCAAGGATGGAGAATTCGATGATGAAGGTTGTTGGAGGAATAAGCAGATGGATAAGTGGAAGTTACCCACAGCCTTTGTACAACCTATGGTTCAGATGGCGCATGGGCTAGCACATGTTGGAGCTTCGGCAATTGTGAAATTGCTTACGCAAGTTTGGGAGCATCCAGAAATTGCTAGCACGGCTAAGAGAGTAGTACAGACCTGCATGATTTGTCTTAAATACAATCCAGGAAAAGGGACACAATCTCCAGCAGGAAGATTTGCAACACCTATTGCACCTTTTGAAGTATTGCAAATGGATTATATTCAGCTGGAACACTGCAATAATCTAAAGTATGTTCTGGTTGTGGTTTGTGTATTCAATAAATGGATTGAAGCATACCCTACGAAGGATAATACTGCAATGACTACTGCTAAGGTGCTGTTGAAGAAATTCTTTCCTCGCTATGGGGTTTGTGTATTGTTGTGGAGTGACAACGGGCCCCATTTTGTGGCGGACGTTGTCAAGTATGTCCTGAAAGGATTAGGAATAACGCAAAAGTTTCATGCGGTGTTCCACCCACAGTCAGCAGGATTGGTGGAAAAGTATAATGGCACATTGAAGCTCAAAATAGCGAAAATACAGGCTTCTACCTCTCTGACTTGGCCAGATGCCTTGCCTTTGGCATTATTGTCTATCAGATCAGTTCCGCATTCTCGGACGACCCTAACGCCCTATGAGATTGTTTTCGGGTGCCCCATGAACATATGGGGGTGCCCAAACCAAGCTCAGTGTACGGTGTACCTTGTGTTTTAATGAATCACTATTTGGCACAATTGACTGATAGTTTGGTTTCCATTCATCAACAGGTTCGAGAAGCACTCCCGGACCGATCCACAGGAGAAGGCCATAATCTCCGGCCTGGTGACTTCGTCCTTGTAAAGTCCTTTGAGAGGTCGAGCAGTCTAGAGCCAAGGTGGTGTGGTCCCGAGCAGGTTCTTCTCGCCACAAGAACAGCTGTCCGAGTCACCAACCGGAAGAACTGGATTCATTCCATCCATTGCCGGAAGGTGCAACCTGACCTGGCGGAGCCTGCTGTATTGACCGACCATCGAGATATCTTGACTGCGGAAAGAGGCCGTGCTGTGGTACCTGACGAATCTGAGGAGTTCTTCCCGGACCGGACAATTCCTGGATTAAGAAGATATAATCTGCGACCAAGAAAGGAATCTGCAATTGTGTGAGAAGTTGTCAGAACGGTCCCTAGGTCAGTGAAACGGAGAGCCGATGAGGAGAGGGGGGGGATCAGCCCTGCATTAGTGTAGTGACACCCGTCTTTGCCCGCTGGTGAAGAAAACAACGGCTACCTAGGGGTAAGAGTTCTGACACTTTAGTTACAGGAAGATACTGTGTGTACATTTGCTTGAATGGATAAGAAGAAGATTTTTGGTTATGTAGGTTTCATTGCCGTTGTAGCAGTTGTTGCTACAGTCACGTGGTTTGTAGAGGATAAAGCTCCTGCCCGTGAGCTATATGTTGTTCTACTCCAGTCCCAGATGAGCATTTCTTCTATACACTTCCATATCAAGAGTTGAAACATCGGCAGTCGTATTTGAATAATACTTTCATTCAGATGCTGCATCATAACCACGTTGCTACGAATGCTACGAACTGTTGGATATGTGGGATGATGCTGGCACATCAAAAGAAAGGGGGAACACCGTTCATACCTCTCCCTTTCTCTCATAATGGCTCTTGTAAAGCATGGTATTCTTTGCTTTTTGCTACGAGAAAACCCACAGTGGGTAGACTGCTTTTCAGACTGAATAAAGAATGCCATCAAGATAAGGAAGGCTATCCACAAGCCAATGGAACTATATGGGAATGGGAAGAATATCGACCGGACAATGAATCAACGGCTTATATCTTTACGAACACTAGAGACACTGTTGGAAAGGAGAAGTTCGGGATTTCTGTGGCCCAAGCACAAGCAGATTTATGTGTACAGAGTATAGGCCATATCCCTGTAGGTGTTAGTGATTGTATTGTTGTATTGAATATTGATGGTCTAAATAATAGCACGTTCCTAGCCTCTCATAATACTTACTTTGTATGTGGAAACAAAGGATATTATTGATTACCAGCTGGATGGTCCGGAGTATGTTATGTATCATTTTTACTGCCACCTGTATTCTTGGCACCTGCATCATATCATAAAGATTTGAAATTACTGAACAATGTGACTGTAAATAGATGCAAGCGTACTTTGTCTGTCGATGACTTGATCAAACTGATACTAGTCTGCAGCAGTAAATACATTTCAACCTAGGATTGTTTTTCTTTGTGGGAGCTGCCCTGAACAGTAGAAAGATACGACGATTAACGAGAGTAGTGGAAGCTGTTACTAATCAAACTGCTGCAGCCCTTGGAAATCTTACCGAAGAGCTGCAAATTACTAGGATTGTTGCATTACAGAACCGAATGGTTTGGTTTTGGATGTAATGTCAGCAGACAGAGGCGGGGCTTGTAGATTTATTGGAAGTAGTTGTTGTGTCTTTATCCCTGACCACACTCCATCTGTGTATAAAGCCATTAACAAATTACACAAAATCAAAGCTGATATACATGTTGAACATGGGTCTTGGACTTTTGCAAGCTGGTTCTGGACCTTGATCTCTACATGGGGTTGGAAAGTTCTCACTGGACTTTGTATAGTTGTTGCTATATTATTCACGTGTTGTGTATGTATCCAATGTAGTCCAATGATATGTTCTTTATGTGTTTCATTGTGTGTGCCTAATAAACAATCCGTTGCAGAGGCTGCCCATCAGAAAACTATAACTAGAGAGATAGCCGAAATGATGAGCATCGATATAAACGATGAGTATTTAGATTATCCAAGAAAACCGAATGTCTTTAGCAAATGCTGTAAGGGTCGTCTGTTGTAAATAAAACAGCGATAGTATTAAGCATTCACTGAAGACATACTATCGTGTCTTCTCTAGTTTTCCCGCTCGTACTTAAAATACGACTCCATTTTGTTTTCTGGCGTCCATCTTGTGTGCCATGCATTGCCATGTGCTCGCCACGAGGCGAGTCCTACCTCACTGATTGTCACCCCTGGAGTTTGCCCAGCAACAGGCTATAAATAGTTCCTTGTGCGTCTAGCGCATGCTCAGTAGGAGTCACATCTGTCTCTGATTAGCGTAGATTGGAATGTGCATTTCGGCGGGTCTCAAGAACCGTTAACTCCACCCATGTATCGATCATGTTCAAGAAATGTCCATATATGGTAGTAAATCTTGTTTTGAGCTGTAACCGCCTACTTATGAGCCCCTTCTTTTGTGTATAAGAGGGGACCGCATGTCCGAGTTCTTTGTGCTACCTTGTACAATACTGTAGAGTGTTGTGTGGGCTGTAGTACCACCTTTAAAGGTTTATTAAACTATGTCTTTGTATTTCCAGTTTCCATGCCAATTTCTTTGTGTAGTCTGAGGCCTGTATTTATCACTGCAGATTAAAAGTTCATAATTTTTTTAGGCCTAACAATATTTTTTTGCAACATTTTCTTATTTATTATTTATTTATTATTTATTTATCTATTTATTTTGTGTACTTGTAGAGCGCGAAACCTGTCACCCAGAGGGCATCCTGGCGCTTTGAACTTCTAGACGAATACACTAGTTACTTCTCAGCCAGTTTTCGGAAAGAGGTGTGTTTTCAACGCTTTCCTAAACGGCAAGTACTCCTTATGACTTCTCAGAGAAATAGGAAGGGAGTTCCAGAGTTTGGCCGCTGCAACACTAAATGAGCGGCCACCCATCCTGACTCTCTGAAACCTCGGGACAACCAGCAGTAGGGCCGAAGAGGAGCGAAGGGGCCGCGAGGCAGAGTACCAGGCAAACATATTCCGCAGTGGTACTGGGCCCAGTTGGTGTACTGCCTTAAACACCAGCCACGCGGCTTTGTACAGCACGCGCAGATGTACCGGAAGCCAGTGCAGGTCTCTCAGAGCAAGAGTGGAGGAGCTGGACCTGGGGCGGGAAAGAGCCAACTTGGCGGCCATGTTCTGCACACGTTGTAACTTCCCCAGCAGATTTTTTGGGGCCTCCAGAAGCAGCGCATTGCAGTAATCTAAACGGCTTAGAATGGTACTGCGCACTACTTCCGACCTGGCCTGATCGGGAAGAAGGGACAGAACTTTACGCAACATGCGTAACAGCATCACGCACGTAGAGATGGTTTTATTAACGTGCAAGTCAAGCTGCAAGTTTGGACCAAAGATCACCCCCAGGTTGCGCGCTGAACCCGCCGCCGCTACTGGCTCAGGAAAGGTGGTAGGCCAAAAGTTCTCTGGAAGGATACGTGGAATCCGGTCTATGGAGCAGTAGAGCACCTCTGTTTTTGAGCTGTTAAATTGGAGGGAATTAGCCCGTAAATAGTCCGCTGTGTCTGCCATGCAGCGATGAAATATCAACAGCGAGACCGCGTCATTTCCTTCCAGAGAGAAGACCAGCTGGGTGTCATCGGCATAGTTGAAAGCCGAGACACCAAAAGATTTTATGAGCTGGACCAGAGGGCGAAGGTACAAATTAAAAAGTATCGGGCTGATAGCCGAGCCCTGTGGGACCCCCTGCCCAACTTTCCTTGGCTAAGAACTGAAAGGAGGAAGCGAGACTAGCTGTTGCCGGCTACCCAGATAAGAGATCAACCAGGCTCTGGCACCCTCTGTGACCCCGCACTCCTCCAGTCTCCTGATGAGGGTCTGGTGGCAGACCGTATCGAACGCGGCCGACATGTCGAGCAGCACTAAAAAGGCTGCTCGACCACTGTCGACCCGCGACCGAAGGTTGTCCAATACGGTAACCAGGGCAGATTCCGTCCCGTGCCCGGGGCGGAAGCCAAACTGCGCCTCATCAAACCAACCGATGTTCTCCAGGAAACCAGAGAGCGAGCGGGTCACCCATTTTCCAGGATCTTGATAGGAAAAGGGAGCAGGGAGATTGGCCTGTAGTTAGAAAGGCAAGCCAGGTCCAGCGTTGGCTTCTTGAGCAGAGGTGACACTACTGCTAACTTCCAACATTCAGGGACCGATGCCAACTCCAGCGACTGGAGGCAGATGGAATGCAGAGGCTGAAAGAGTTCTGCGTGAAATGCCTTCCAGGATTTGGGAGGTAGTGGGTCCAGCGGAGAGCCAGAGGCAACCGTAAGTGCCAGGCTGCAGAATTCCTCAAACGAGGGACATGGGAACAATCTTAATTGGGGTCGACTGGAGAAGGTCTCCCGAGCTCCCAGGTGGAGAGCTGGATCACTCGGCTGGGGTCGACTGGGTGGTCCGTCCGGAGCTCCCAGACTGGGACCGGACGTACCCGTCTGGGGTCAACTGTCCGGACCAGCCGGAGCTCCCAAACCGAGAATCTCCTGTTTAGAAGCTGCAACATCCAGCTGGGGTCGACTGGGTAACCCATTCGGAGCTCCCGAGCCAAAGCAAGGTCCTACTGGCCGGGGTCGACTGAATGGGCTGACCGGAGCTCCCGAGCCGAGAGCAGCGGGCAGAGAGTTTTTTAAGCCCTCTAAGATCTTCGCAGTCTTCTCCTCAAAAGCACCCGCCAGGGAGTCACACAGGGCTTGCAACGCCACGACTGTGTTGGCTGCACGCATTTAATGGCACGTACAGGTTAAAAGTTCACAATTGCTTTAAGTTCGAACAGTGCCTTCCAAATGCAAGTAGCAGGTGTGGTTGAGATGAGCACATTTTATCCTATGATATGTACTCCATGTTGAATCTGCTTTTTCTTAACCAATCACAAAGATCCTTTTCCACAAAACGAATGTGCACCCTACTTTTAAAAACAATGCTTTTCATCTCCCAATCAGGTATGGTTTTGTATGGCAAAACAAAGTAGTTCCCCTTCTTTAAACGTCCAACAGTCTTCACCAACTCCAAAAAAATACTGAACAACGGACCAACTGACGATGTAATTCCAACCATTCCAAAAACCATCTGACAACTCTGCTCCACTGCTCTTTGGTAATATAGAAGGCTCTCTCCTCATGGAAATTTTCAGCCAGCAACCCGCCTCCCAGCAGATTCCTGCACCAAGCCCTGTGCTCCCTACGCACCCCCAGTGACCAGCTGGTGTTGCGTCTGGAGCACAGACAATAAGTACATTCCTCAGATAAGGGCCGGTTCCTTCCAGTTTGCAAAGAGTGAACAACAAGTTATACCCAAAGCTTCACCCCTTACCTACAAGCGCCTCAGAGAGTCAGGGCAGAGACAAAATGGAGTCTCACTAGTTTAGGCCTCTAGGACCGAAAGGAGGCAAAGAGACATAGAATAATGCCAAAGAATAAAGTCAGAAATGAAGAACCTATCATCATATATTGAGATGGCGGTGGACATTGGTCACCATCAGTCCAAATAGTGCAAATTATCCTGTCGCTACAACTATTCACTCTTCTACTCACTCTCTACTACTCACTCTCTACTACTCTACTACTCACTCTCTACCACTCTCTCTCTACTACTTTCTACTACATACTCTACTACTCACTCTCTACTACTCACTCTCTACTACACTCTACTATTCTCTCTCTGCTACTCACTCGCTACTACTCACTCTCTACTACTCTTTACTACTCACTCTCTACTACTCACTCTCTACTACTATCTACTACTCACTCTTTACTAATCTCTACTACTCACTCTCTACTGCTCTCTACTACTCACTCTACTACTTACTCTCTACTACTCTCTACTACTCACTACTACTCGCTCTACTATTACTCTACTACTCTCTACTACTCACTCTCTGCTACTCTCTCTACTGCTCTCTACTACTCACTCTCTACTCTCTATTACTCACGCTCTACTCTATGCCTCTCTACTTTTCTCTACTTCTCTCTCAACTAGTCTCTACTTCTCTACCTCTACCTCTACCTCTCTACCTCTCTACCTCTACCTCTACACCTCTTCCTCTCTACCTCTCTCTACACGCACACATATACACATATATATATGCATATATATGCATATGCATTTATATATATGTATCTCTTTGATTCTTCAGGTTCCTAAGTTCCACAACGAAAGTCACTGCACCACAACAGTAGGATAATTTACTTTAGTTTATTTTAAATACACCATGTGTAGAAAAGTGAAAAATGGATGTATATATGTATGTATATATATATATATATATATATATATATATATATATACATATATATATATATACATACATATATAAACATATATAATCTGCATATCTATATAAATACAAATATAAATGCATGCATACATATACATATATACATACATATGCATGTTATTTACATGAAAGTTTGAAAAACACTAATAAAAGCAATGCTAAAAAGCCACCTCATTACAAACAGAATGGCATTAACTTAAACGAGGGTGAGATCTATTGCATTTTCAATGCTTGTTTACTTTGGTTTCATCAAGAAGGCATTCAGATGTGTCACACATTTGCTATAAATTCTGATTGTTAGCTCTCTAGTTGCTCATTAGATCACTGTAGTACAGCTACTGCTCACCAGGAAAGTCTGCTGTTGGTATTCAAAGTGCATGTTTCAGTCTGCATGTCAGAATTCTTTTAATGAAATAGAAGAGGATTTGAGAAGTCACTCAAAATGTGCCCTAATTTTTCTTTCTTCAGCACTAATCATACTTTCTATGGCTAAATGAACCCCCTCATTTTGTTCCTTTTTAAATTATATGTTTTCAGACTTACCACTTCATTTCAATCAGGATGGCTTCTGGTGTGCTATACTTTTGTCATAAGTAAGACTGTTAGCGCTCTAGTTGTTCTTTAGAACACTCTTGAACATTCTGTCATTGGGCTATCCTTGGTCTACATATGGGTGGTATTTGGGCTACATTTGGGCTCTTCTGTCTATGGTGGCCATCTTGGGGGACTGCATGTCAGAATTTTTTTATGAAATAGAAGAGGATTTGAGAATTCACTCAAAATGTGCCCTAATTTTTCTTTCTGCAGCACTATCATACTTTCTATGGCAAAATATACCCCCTCATGTTGTTCCTTTTTAAATTAAATGTTTTAAGAGTTACCACAATTTTTTTCCAATCAACATGGCTTCAGGCGTGCCATACCTTTGTAATAAGTAGGTCTGTTAGCGCTCTAGTTGTTCTTTAGAACACTCTGGGAAGCTGCAGTAGAACACAAAGGAATCAACCGACAGTCTCTGTCCTTGTTGGATATGCATGTTTTACTGAGAATGTGAGACTTCATTCTCACATGACTGATAAAGATAATGTGAATTTACAGGAAAATATGCTTTCAGTTTAGCTTATAGATCCCCTTCCAAACCACTGTGGGAAAAGCATGAGATAATAGTTTTCTTTCAAACATGATTCATGATATCCCAGCAGAAGGCTTTTTCACATGGTAAAATCACCTTAGAACGCACCACAATTCCTTAAATGAGTATGGTATCATCAACAAATGATTTATAATGTAACTAAAGTCCGAAAACCTTCTTTTAACTGCAATGTTTTTTAATGAGGTACTATCATGTTCATTGGTCCCAAGATGGCTGCCAACACTTCTTGGATGAAGTGTTGACAGCCAATCAGATCTCACGATGAGATGTGTGGTTAGGCTCTGCCCAGATATATATATATATATAGATATTACCTACTGGCGGTCGCCAGTAGGTATATATAGTTAGGATTTTTTCTCTATGGAACTTTTGAAAATTCTATGTCTAATAACTTTGGCGTTTGTGGACGGAATCGGCTGAAATTTTCAGGAAAATGGCACATTTTGTTTCTGAGCAGCTCCTGAAAATTCACTTTTAGCTCGAACGGCTGAATGGATTTACACGAAACTTGGCAAAATTGTAGGGACTGTTAGCCCGATGTGCCTTTGCTGGGTCTCAATATATGTGCTCCAGTGGATTTTGAGAAATGAACGTTTAAAAAAACAGATATATCTGTGACAGCGTCCCGGATAGCGCTCCAGTTCGCGTACTTTTCGCGTAACAGAGCTTTGCGAAGCGAAGCTGATTGGCTCTCCGGTGTCTGTCAACATTCTAAACAGTCCGTTGCGGCCGCCATCTTGTCTCTCGGTAGGATCGAGAGACTAGAGAAGGCCAAAACGAAGGGGGAAATGAAGGAAAGAGGGCAAGGTAGACCCCTTCTGACCCCCTAGGATTGATGAGGGGGATATTAAAGTGCCCCGCTGGGCCAAAAAAAACAAAAAAAACAATTGTGTTTCGTTTTAATTAAATTACAAGATGGAGGAAAAACAATGTGGGAAATGGGTATAAGGGGGTACGGGAGACGTATCCTGACCCCCTTATTTTCTGAGGGTGGCTGAGGATGCTCATATATGTTGATACTTGTCTTCCAGCGGCTGCGCGTGAGCGATTTTTTTATTTTTTTTTTGCTGCGTGACGTCTGTTAACGTTCGATTCGAATGAAATCAGGAAGTGTTGACCGCCATTTTGACACTGCGAGTAAATATATTGTTAAAAATATTTGTTATAAATTAATCCGTATTGATAAACCTTGTCTGCGCCATCTTGCTTTTTTTCCAATGCCACACTTTTGTCGTGCACGGCAGTCATTTTAGATGCCTTGACCAGACCCACTCTCTGCACGACGCCGATCGTGACGTCTGTTAACGTTCGATTCGAAGGAAATCAGGAAGTGTTGACCGCCATTTTGACACTGCAAGTAAATATATTGTTAAAAATAATTGTTATAAATTAATTCGTATTGAGAAACATTGTCTGCGCCATCTTGCTTTTTTTCCAATGCCACACTTTTGTCGTGCACGGTAGCCATTTTAGATGCCTTGACCAGACCAACTCTCAGCACGCCGCCGATCCTTAGCATGGCTCCCCACCCTCGCAAGCATCTCCCCCACGCACTGGTCACCCGCGCTCTCTGTCTTATGCATGGGCCATAAACCTCCCCCCATATGGCTGAGATACCCGCCACCCCCTCTCAACACAATCCCCAAGAATGGGAATACGGAAACATTTCTGAACTTTTGGAAGGCGGGAGGGAGTTACCCTCCCGGCCGTATTTATTAAAATATGAAACAAAATTAAAACATTAAAATAACAGTTTCATATCATGTACAATTTCATTTCCATATAACGATGTTTTGGCTGACCTTAACATATTTCTAATACAAAGGTTCTCCTAGCCGATACTAACATCCTACAAAACATTCTTAAATTGAAATTGTACATCCTAACGTTAAGGGCCAACGGCAAGGTCGTAACCGGTGTCAGATCCCTAAACCAGAACTACCCCCTCACTTGTGAGGGGCGGCCACACAGAGGACTGTACCTCATGTGCACATACCAATTTCCCTTGTCTTGACGGGGGCCCCAATTAACTCGACGCCATTTTAAGGTCGTCCGAGGACTCGTGTGGGGTGTCTAGAAGGTAGCGTGGACCCCCCTCCCCACCCCACACAACTTACCACATCTGCCGTCGCAGATGTCCTGGCCCTGGGAAATTCCCAGGAGGGGCCCGTAGCCCCTCCTATCCAGGGAGGGGCCTTGACCGCCTTCCCTTTCCTTTCGGCGTCCCATCCTTAGAAGGGACCGCCTCCCCGTTGAGGGGCCAATGGCCACCTCCCCCCGGGCGCTCCCATCCGTAATGGGTGACGCCCCCCCATAGGGATCTTCCAATTACTGCTCACCGATCATGACCTTACCGCCCGACCGAAAATAAATACGACATTAAACTAAAAGGACTAATCACTAAAAGACAGAAGATGCTCAATATGTGAACTGTTGAAACATCACTGATCAACCCTGGTGCAAATACTTTATTCGATAAAGCATACTGTAAGAATTTATCCACTTTATTGCACAATGAATCACAACTTTTAATCACAGCAACCTGTAAGAAAATCGAGTTACCATTTTATTGCATAATGAATCACAACTTTTAAACCAAGTAACCTGTAAGAAAACTGAGTTACCACATCACAACTTTACTTCAAACCACTTGCTGTCTCCAGGGGCTGGTGGGTGGGTCAAAATTGGCTCTTCGTTCCGTCTCGAGCTCACGTGCAGCGGGGAGGTGCAGCTTCAGAGCACAGGAACAAGAGGATGCTACTTTGGCTCATCGCTCCTTTTATCCATCTTCGGGCGGGCGTAAACCTGCCTCCGCCCGCCTCCGGGGGCGTGGCTGGCGGCTTCGGTGTCTGGGACAACCCACTCTAGGGCGGGAAAAGGCGCGCCCCGGCTACGCCGCTTCGGGCATGCCAGCCGGGACTCGCCTCCCGCCCAAGATGGCTTCCCGGGGGGATCGGGGTACTCCACCATACGTTCGGGGGGACCGATTGGTCGCCCCTTTCCATATGGCTGAGATACCCGCCACCCCCTCTCAACACAATCCCCAAGAATGGGAATACGGAAACATTTCTGAACTTTTGGAAGGCGGGAGGGAGTTACCCTCCCGGCCGTATTTATTAAAATATGAAACAAAATTAAAACATTAAAATAACAGTTTCATATCATGTACAATTTCATTTCCATATAACAATGTTTTGGCTGACCTTAACATATTTCTAATACAAAGGTTCTCCTAGCCGATACTAACATCCTACAAAACATTCTTAAATTGAAATTGTACATCCTAACGTTAAGGGCCAACGGCAAGGTCGTAACCGGTGTCAGATCCCTAAACCAGAACTACCCCCTCACTTGTGAGGGGCGGCCACACAGAGGACTGTACCTCATGTGCACATACCAATTTCCCTTGTCTTGACGGGGGCCCCAATTAACTCGACGCCATTTTAAGGTCGTCCGAGGACTCGTGTGGGGTGTCTAGAAGGTAGCGTGGACCCCCCTCCCCACCCCACACAACTTACCACATCTGCCGTCGCAGATGTCCTGGCCCCGGGAAATTCCCAGGAGGGGCCCGTAGCCCCTCCTATCCAGGGAGGGGCCTTGACCGCCTTCCCTTTCCTTTCGGCGTCCCATCCTTAGAAGGGACCGCCTCCCCGTTGAGGGGCCAATGGCCACCTCCCCCCGGGCGCTCCCATCCGTAATGGGTGACGCCCCCCCATAGGGATCTTCCAATTACTGCTCACCGATCATGACCTTACCGCCACAGTCCGGATAGTTGACCGGCTATCCGGACCCCCCACAAAAAATTCCTACCTAAAGGTCATGCTGCAAACTCTTTAGCCAGGCTACGAGGTCACCTATGAGTAAAGCATTCCCCACCCGGGACAAATGGACCCCATCCTCCAGATACATACTGTCCCCCCTGATACAACCATGCGGAATTGAATGCAATGCACTTGTACGAAACAGTCTAGCCAACTTGTTATTTACCTTCTTCACCGAATGATTTATAGCAGACACAGAATTCGCCCCCCGCCACACCTTTCGTGGAATCATGTGGGACCATGCAATTGTGCACCCTGGAACCTTACCAACTTACTGTGGATAGTATCGCCTCGAGAAGTAGTCGTCTACCAGTGGTCACTTAATCATTGCCCCCAAGATGCACTATGATTATAGATGGCGGTGACCTTGTCCGCCCTAACAAACCCTCGACAAAAGGTTGAAACTGGTCAATACAGAGCCCGCCCCTTCCGTAGAAGGTCACCCTGTACCCGTATTCCCCAGCCATGTGAATCATGTCACCTGCTTTGAATACGTCCGCGGCACGCCTCACGTATGAGTGGCCCACGACCCACACCACTTTTAACGCAGCCGGTGATCTCTGACCGCTGGTTCCCAGGTGTCGGGTCGACTGCACAGTCCGCCCCGCCTTGTAAGCTTGCGAAACTGTAAACCAAACAAAAACAAGAAGCGTGAGTACATGATTACAGCTTCACAACATGTGTAACCGCACATACCTTTTGTAACAATTCGAGGACCAACGCCCCAGTTGTTTCACTTTTTCCACACTCAGACCCCTGGCTGTAGCCTCTGTAGCAGCCCCTATCCGGAAGGAGTGGGTCCCAAAATCACCCGGGTTCAAGCCCGCGGCCGAAATTGCCATTGCTAGCACCCGCTGGACCTGAAACCTCGTCAGTGGGGTGGCATCAGTGTGCCTCAACAGGGTCCCCCCCCACGATGCCGCCCTCTGCGCCAAATATTCCTCAACGCATACGACGGGGCACATGGGAGATCCGGGACTCCGATGGACTATTATACTGTCCCCGATCGCACCCTGATCGGTCTTGGACCTGGGAAACGAGACAATTAACGTATCCCCCTTAACTAGGACGTGCTCTCGGCACAGTCCCCCCCCCGTATCCTGCTTGTTCCTCGCCACCAGTTCGCTTACCCGCATAGCCCCATGGAATGCTAATGCAAAAGCGGCCCGGAATAACACTGTTTCAGACTGGGATGAACAAGTCGCAGGGAGAACGGAAAATAACAGAGCCAACCTCTCCAGACCTATCGGGTGCCTTTCATCTACTCTGCGACCCTCAAGTCGTTGCCACCCACGCAGCGCTTTCTGTACTACGAAATATGCAGTAGGGTCCTGGATCCCATGAGCCCGCGCCATGAAGGAAATGGCGGCCCTATGCCTCTGGGCCGTGGCTACCGATTTTCCTGCCTGGTGTAACGACAGAAAAAACTTTACGACATACTCTTCCTGGCCCCAAAGCTCCCCCCTAGCTGAACCCAAAAAGGACTGATAAGAACGGAACGCCCCTTCATATGCCTTCCTCGTCCTGGGTGCTAAACTCTCTCCCACGAGGTTTTGTAGTTCGGGGCACCGAGAGACCAGAGAGCTTCGGGGAATGGTGCCGACACCGGGTCCGCTGTGGGCAGAAAACCCCAGAAGGCCTGCATACGGAAACGAGAAAGCGCATCAGCCGCCTGATTCAGTACTCCGGGCACATGTCTCGCCCTAAAGAGCACGTTCAATTGCATACATAGTAACACAATTTCCTTAAGCAATCTCAGAATCCATTTGCATCGTGCTGCCTGACTATTGATACACTCAACCACGGTCATGTTATCTGACCAGAATACCACAGAGTGATCCCGGAACCCCTCAGGCCATGTTTGTAGGGCCACCAGAATAGGGAACAGTTCAAGAAAAGCAATGTTGCTCGTCAGCCCACACTCGTGCCACCATGACGGCCACTTCTGAGCCGACCAATGATTACCGAATATGGCGCCAAAGCCTATACTCCCCGCCGAATCTGTCCACAGCCCCAACTCCTCGGAGGACACCACCGGCTTGGTCCAGACGACCCGACCATTGAAATCCGCCAGAAATGCCAACCAAATGCGCATGTCCTGGCGAATCTCGGCCGAGAGCCTCGTGCGATGGTGCCCTTCTTTGAGACCGACCATGGCTTGAGCGATTGAGCGGGAGAAAGGGCGGGCCATTGGCATTACTCTAAGGGCAAAATTCAACTGACCCACAGTTTGCTGCAATTGATGCAAGTTCACCTTGGTTTCCCGAATACATGCTTCAAGGGAGGCCCTGAATCTCCCCACCTTTTCTTTGGGCAGCCGGAAGCAACCTTCCAGTGAATCAAGCTCTATTCCTAGAAACTCGAGCAAAGTTGATGGCCCCACCGTCTTACCTGGTGCCAATGGCACACCAAACTGATTCATCAAACCACAAAATTCTTTCAAAGCTTGTGCACATTCTGAATCCCCAGCTGCCCCCAGGAACAGAAAATCGTCAAGATAATGCATAACATGTTGAAACCCCGTCATTCTTGTGAATACCCATTGCAGAAAACAACTGAATTTCTCAAAATAAGCACAAGATATGGAGCATCCCATTGGCATACACTTATCCATGTAATAGTGACCCTGAAACATAAAACCAAGGAGACGCTGATCGTCTGGGTGTACCGGGAGCAATGGGAACGCTGACTCGATGTCTGATTTGGCCATCAGCGCTCCAGGCCCCAGGCGATTCAACATGGCGACGGCCTCATCGAAAGATGCGTACCGCACCGAACATACCTCCGGGTCTATCGCATCATTCACCGAAAGACCTCTCGGGGCGGACAAGTTATGTACTAAACGAAACTCACCCGGGTCCTTCTTGGGGACCACTCCCAAGGGGGAACAAACAAAATTAGCAACTGGTGGCGTGTCGAATGGTCCGGCAACCCGACCCCGGGTCAACTCTTTCACAATCTTCGCCTGTACCACCGCCGTATTCTGCAGGACCGACAATTGGTTCCTACACTGTGCCTTACCCTGAAAATTCCCCACTGGGATGCGGAAACCATACGAAAACCCATCTCGCAACACCCCAGCGGAGACATGATCCGGGTATTCATTGAGCCAAGGAATCATTGCCATGGTATCAACCGGGGTAGGTAAAGGCGCCCCTCGGCCTATTTCAGACCTGTTTGGCGCTTCCCCTACTTCCGTTATCACCCGTTTTGGCTCTGCACATGGTCTCGGGATGCGAGGATTGCCCACACCCCCCACAGTCGTGCCTAAACTTGCATGACCCTTGGGGCCTCGTACACTTTCCCCTGTTAAAATTCCAGCAGATGCCTTTTTTGCCTGTATTGCCACTCGATCTCGAGTGATGCTCATTACTTGAACCTGCCCGAAAGGGCGCCCCAGATGAATGGCGGGAAAACTCTCCCCCGCTCCCCCCCACCAATGGTGCCTTCAACATGCCTGATTTCTCCATTTTTTGCCATGAAATGGAGTCGTAACAATCCCACGTCAGAGATGTGTCGAACTCCTTGGCTTTCCGAAAAACATTATCATAACAAAACCACTGATTGCCCTCATATGACTGAGAAAACTCCATAATACGTGTCTGGTACACGGGTAACTCGGCCAACATTTCAGGCCTTCGTTCCCCCATAATTGAAGTGAATATGCCAAACACTCTGCCCCAAGTACCTATGTTCTCATCGACCTTAAAAGCGGCCATCTTGGCGCGCCAAACACTCGGGTGCAAAAACTCCTTTTGACCCTTCACATGCTCAATCTCATACTGATCAGTTAGCAAAGAAAACATGTTTACATATTTCTCAGTATTAGAATTGGATAAATGCACAGCAATTTGTTACCTCTCAAAGTTCAACAGTTAGTCATTTTTTTGGTGCACCGTAAGGTGGCGTCGAGGGTCCTGCGACGTCAAGATACACAGCACTGATGTGGCACTAGAGGATCTCTAGTGTCATCCCTTACCGGGCACACAAATATTTGTCTTCCCACACAAAGAAGACTTTCAATCCAGTGTTTCAATTGTTGATGAAATTTATTTTATATTTGTAGAAGAATTTATCATCATCATTTCATGTTGTTCGTTCAATATGATTCTCATGTTTGTAAATCAGACATTGTCATAATAAGGCATCCAATGCATTTCGGGCATTATATAGCATGCCCTTCATCAGGGAAATAGACACTGTAAAACAAGGAATAATAAAATCATATCATCAAAAAAGGTTCTGTGTGAGTCTTATTAACATCAATCATGACATAAACAATACAAGGTCTGCTTAATATGTGCTTATAAGTCAATATGAGCTGTGTGTGAATCACATGCTGTGGTTAGTATTAGTGATTTTTCACTAATACTAACCACAGCATGTGATTCACATCTGTGTATTCATTTTTATGCATGACTTTATATGGAATGGTTAAAATAACTTATGATGCAACTTAACAGGAAAGATCACAAACATTTCAATGAGTGCTATGTCCCAGGTTTACATAAAGTAGTGTTTACCTAGAGTGGTGCTGTGTAGGACACTCTGAATGGAAATTAACCAGAACTATAACCATAACAACAACAACAGCAACAACAACAATAATATAACTTTTATGCCCAAATTACGCAAAGATTTAGCTAATTTGCTAAAGGGGGGAGTCGCCATTTCTTTTGATAATTTATTCACCCATCCGTAGCCTCTCTAATCTCCATTACAATGTGTTTGTTGCTGTCGCTAGCTGATGAAAAAACTAAAGTGATAACTTCCTCATCCTTAATTTGTCTTTCTTTGTTCCTTAAGATGTCATCTGTGTCAACCTCTTCCGAGAATGCTGATGCGTTAGGGATATCCTTGTGTTTCGTAATAGCATTTATTGTCTGCACACTTCTTTGTCAATTCTGTGAACATGACAGCTGCTTCATAGACAGACGATATCTTTGTTAAGTCATTAGTGTTAAGTGTGCCCTTCTGTTTTACTTTCCTCAGACACTACAGAGTTTTGTGTGTTGTTCTTCTGAGCGACAACTATTCCAGAGGTTTCAGGTTCACTTGTTTTGTCCTGTAGTGAGTTAACAGCTTCAGAGACTTCATGTTTATTTGCTATGTCCTGCTGTGCGTCAACTGCTTCAGAGATGTCAGCCTCATTTGTTATGTTTGACTATATCCTGGACCTGCCCGGCCGCGTCCAAAATGGCGCCGGTATGAATGGGACTCGTAACTCCTTGTTGCGTACTGGTTGCCCAACCTTGATATCACGAGATACGTATGCAGTTTTGAAGCACATGGCGAGCAGGGACGAGAATTGATTGAACATTTTGACATCCCTATTGATATTAAGTTCTGATGTGTTATTGATTACTGTACTATTGAAAGATCGAATTAACGTCACTCATGGTACTTGCCCGCTTTTGCTGCACTGTGCCTCGTCAGTAGCGGTCTGCTGTGCGAATAGTCCCAAGGCAGCAGAACGCGCTGAGATCTGGACGGCACCCAGATGATGTCCAGTAAGTTGCCGCACTGGTTTTGGTATCCTACAATGCTGCTCCGAAAAACGGCGTGGGGCGCCCCGTGGGGGGGTGTGGGGGGGGGAAGGGGGAGGCGGCGTGAACGGGCCTCCCCAGGTGGAGGCTCGTCTGCTGTAGTGGGGCTCCCCTTTACCGTTTCAGTTGCCATTCCGCCCGCTTTTGCTACACTGTGCCTTTTCCGCCATTCAGCTGTTTACCGCCCGCTCTTCCGGCTACAGCGTCTCGTTCACCATGTAGTTGAGTTGCTCCCACTCTTGCGGTGCAGCGATAGGCGGCTGCAACAGGACTCTTAAAATGGCGGCTGGCTCTTCGGATTTGGGCCTGGTCCACTAAAATGGCCCTGGGACTCCTTGGAACTCGGACGCTTGTCTGCTAGGGCTTGGGCTCCATTCTCGAAAGCGTCCCCTCAGCCTTGAAGATTCTACAAAAGTCTTGGGGGCCCCCGACTCCTGCAGGCTTGCGGTGGGGAGCAGCTGCCATGATTGCTTGCGGAATGGCCACGACGGAGCTACGAGATGGTGGTGCTCTCATGCTGACGCCAGCTTTAGTCTGAAACTTCCAGAAACACTGTAGAGTATCAATTCGATGAGTTCCGGTGGAGCCCCAACGTGACCCGGTAGGGAAGATTTTGCCCTCCCCTTTTTTGAGTGATGGTTCTTGTTGCCTGTCCCCTCTGTTGTCATCTAACGGAACCTTTTTTGATTGCCGAGTGAGAAAAAAAAGGTGTGTCTTTCATCGTTTGGGAAAAAAAATGTTTTAATCCAATGAAAAGTGTTATTTTTAGGTCATATGATCAAGCCTTCCATCATTAGGAAACCAAAAGTAAAATGAACCAATGAAAAGTTTTATTACCAAGTCACATGACCTGTTATGCTTACGTTACGCGCTGCGCGCCGCGCTCTGGATCGTTTACGGGAAGCTGCGCCTTGCGCACCGGAGCACTTCCGGGTGCGCTAACGCGGCACGTCATATGACGCATTACGCGACAACGCAGGTCCAGAATATAGTCAAAATGTCTCTACCAACCAGCGGTCGGAATACAACCCCTTTCAGCAGTCCATAAAGTTCTGTTAAATGACAACAGAAGGGACAGGAAACAAGAACAATCAGTCAAAGAGGGGAGGGCAAGTTCTTCTCTACCGGGTCACGTTGGGGCTCCACTGGAACTGATTGAATTGGTAGTCTACAGTGTTTCTGGATGTTTCAGATTGAAGCTGGCGTCAGCATGAGAGCACCCAATTCTAAAACAGTAAATGCTTGGATAACAATCAATCAAATGTAGAGGGAAGCAGGCACGACGGGTTACAATGGGGGCAAAGGCTTACGTTACCTACCCTTCACTACCTGCAAAGAGAGAATACTCCTAAAAGAAAAGAGGAGGGGGGGGGGGCAGCGTTCAAAGCACATCAGCGTGCATAAATACGAAAATGTTTTTACCTATCACGTACTTGACATTTTACAGCTTTTCATATTTGCTATTAAAAAAACATTGAAATTCACTGAAAAAACCTACGCGTTACAACTACGTTTGCTTTTTCAAAAACCTTTAATAAAAATGTTGGTGCACAAATACGGGCCTACAACCCCGTGGGCCGGCCACGGAGCAGGCTGGAACTGTAAATGGGGGGGGGGGGGTATTTATTTGTGGACAACATAACAGAGTCAAGTGCAACAAAATCATATCGATAATTCATTGTGACAATTCAGTGTTGACAATTCGAACCTTCAATAAATACAGTAATCAATGATGCATTAGAACTTAATATCAATTCATTGTCCGAACGTGTAATCAGTACCCGTCCCATGTCAATTCATTGTTCGAACGTATAATCAATACCCATCCCGGATCAATTCATTGTCCGAACATATAATCAGTCTTATCCCATATCAATTCATGTGCAAAAAACTGCATACATATCTCATGATATCAAGGCTGAGCAATCGGGGCACAACAAGGAGTTGAGAGTTTCATTTGTACCGGTGCCATTTTGGGTGAGGTCAGGAAGGTCCAAGTATAGTCAAAATGTCTCCACCAACTCGTTGTTGGACCGGGACCTTTTTCGGCAGTCCAAAAGTTTTTGTTGAAGGGTAGCAGAGGGGACTGGTGACATGAACCATCAGTCAAAGTGGGGTGGGAGGCAACAATCTCTCCTACCGGGTCATACTAGTGTCCCACCGGAACTGATCCAGTTGGTAGTCTTGCAGGATTTTGGTCATTTCAAGACTGAGGCCGGCGCCGGCATGAGCGCGCCGACGTCCCGCGGCTACGTCGTGGTCGTTCCGTGGGTGATCATGGCAGTCATTCCCCATCGGGGGTCGGGGGCCCCCGTGGCTCTTATAGAATCTTCAAAGTTGAGGAGAACGTTTCTGGACGCAGGAAACTAGAAGCGTCGTTGCACCGCAACAGTGGACGAGACCCCCGCTGGGTGAGCGGAGCATCATTGCCTCGCAATAGTGGACGAGACCTTTTGTTGGGTGAGTGGAGCGTTAGGGGTGCAGCTGAGGGGCCCCCACCTGGGGGGGTGGGAGAGGCTCGTTCGCGCCGCCTCCCCCTCCCAGCGCACTCCACGCCAACACCAGGCGTTGATATCCGTGATGTCCGGACCAGGCGATAAGAGGGGGGGGTCGGAGGCAGAGGCAAGACATCCCCCCCGTGGCCTGCAGGGCGCCGCTTCAGGACCGAACGGGGAGCTCATACCAAGCCGGGCCAGACCAGGAGATAGGAGGGGGGGGGGGGGTGGCATGTGCAAGACATCCCCCCCGTTGTCGCAGCCATTATTAAAGAAAGAAGAGGGATCCCGTCGGCCTCGGCTCCTCTCCTGGCCTGGGGGGGGGTCGGTGGCATGTGCAAGACATCCCCCCCACCGTTGTTGCAGCCATTATTGAAGAAAGAAGAGGGATCCCGTCGGCCTCGGCTCCTCTCCTGGCGGGGGGGGGGGGTCGGTGGCATGTTCAAGACCTCCCCGGCGGACGGCTGCCAGCAGGACTCGCCCTACACATGCCGAAGGCCTCGTCTTCCGGATGGGCGTAGCCGCAAACCTGTTGCACTTCGGGAGTGTCCGGAATGGGGGTAGGTATCTGCTGATTTGCATCTATTTCATGTTACCGTTATTGGGCGTGGCGGGCGGTGGGACAGACATGCTTGGAGCAGTGGGGGGGTGGCGGAGCCTAGCTACCTCGTGGCTGCCGTAACGTCAAGCTTGGCTTCTCTCACCACTTTCATGTTTCTTATTTCTAGCGAAGTCAAAAACTCATCAGTGGCCTACTGATTTTGTTCGATTTCTTTCCCTTCCTTTTCAAGTGTGTTTCATGCTAAAGTTTCTGTTTAACAGGATACAGTGATTACTTCGTATTTTACATATGTCTTCTTTATTAGGGGTACCCTCCGGTTGAGCCAGATGATGTACCTCTAATAAATGGTCCGGGTGGAACTAGTTTATCAATCAGTGGGGAGTAGATGGGCATCACAGATTACAACGGGGGACAAAGGTCCGCTTAACCCACCCTTCACTACTTGCAAAGACTAGACAGAATATTTCTATTCCACGTTATTTGCAAACAGAGAATACCTTGAAAGAACTATTCCTTGAACAATAAATGTCTAGCCAATCAATCAATCAGTGGGGAGAAAAACAGGCATGACGGATTACAACGGGGGACAAAAGACCGCATTACCTATCCTTCACTATCTGCAAAGGGAGACAGAATATTCCTATTCTTCTCTTTTTTTAGACAGGGAATATCTCAAAGAGCAATAATCGATAAAAATTAGTAGGATTATAACACTTTAATAACTTATAAATATATTTCATTTGTGTAATCGTTTCATAAACATGTACATTAAAAAACTAAATACGCTCCACTGTTTTAGAAAATCTTTACAACTTGCTAGATCACCCTTTAAAGTTACAACTACAAAAACCTACTTACTTAAGCTGTTGAATTCGGCTTCAAATGTAAAGCATAAGTTCAAGCTAGCATATCATATGTCTAAAAGGTTTAACATAATTGATATGCAAATTTAAATACTACCCTTTCTTAATGGTGACACCTTATCTCTCCAATATCCCACAATTTCCATGAGCAAAGCAAAAGAAATTCTGAGGCCCTGAAGAAATAAGGCTTACTGTGGGGTTCAACTCAATCTGGTGTTTGGGAGATTCCATGTTTTAGGGTGATATTCTGTGACAGGGTGCAGGCACCAGAAGAATTTTAGCCTAGTTCATCACATTGGAGAATGAGGGTCTGGGAAAATATCTAATCTGGTGAAGAACCATCCCTTCTTTAAACCCTATGGTGACCAACTATAGTTTATTCTCTATTTCGTTCCCTTGCCATAACAAAATAAAAGTCTTGGGTTATTTATGGAAGGGAATACTTTTTGTTTCTTCCAATTTTTAAAAGAAAAGAGGAGGGGTGGGGGCAGCGTTCAAAGCACATCAGCGTGCATAAATACGAAAATGTTTTTACCTACCACATACTTGACATTTTACAGCTTTTCATATTTGCTATTAAAAAACCATTGAAATTCACTGAAAAAACCATAGGTTATAGACTATATATAGTTAGGGATTAGCATTTACAAAACCTTAATTTACTCGCACAAAACCATAGAAATTCGCATATATAGTTAGTTGCAATAACTATATATCGCACACCCGCAATCCACTGCTGATGATGTCACATATTACATCATTCATGACATGGTCAGTGACATCACTGATGGCATCACTGATGACATCTCAAATGACATCACTGATGACATCACTGATGACATCTCAAATGACATCACTGATGACATCACTGATGACATCTCATGTGACATTACTGATCACATCACTGATGATATCATTCATGTGATAATACGATGAACATCTTCAGACTCTAATATAACCTTAGATACAATCAGTGTAAACAGACACTCACAGACTGTCACTCATCCATGGAGTTACTCACACACCTAGTCAGTCATGCAAAGAATCAATCACACCTCCATTTCCTCAACTATACAGTTATACACACCTTACGTATTCAAACATATACTAACACTTATTTACTCTCTTATACAATCCCTGATACAAGCTCACAATGATCCATACAGCCACTCACACATTCACTGGCTCTTATGCACAGTTATTTATATATGTCAACTCTCACATGTACTGTGTTTTACATATGTACTTACTTGCACATGTAGCACTGAGATATCCATTCACTCACCAACACACCCAGGCAGACAGTCAACCGCCCATATAGCTGTTTCCACATGCACTCTTGAACTCATACGCCTAGTGAATCAACTGCTTACACATCTATGCACAGAGTCACACACCTCCCAGCCACCCACACACACACTCAGCCTCCTATTCAAATACTTGGGCAACCAATCAATAACCCATATAGCCACTCATATAGCTACTGATCAACACATGCAGCAGCTTACACAACAACAGACATACTGATGCACACATTCAGACAGTTTAGTCACTAACCCATGCACTCAGTGAGACACATTTAATCACTCACTCATACAGTCAGTCACGCACCTACTAAATCCTTCATCCAGACACTTATACATCCACTCATTCTTCAATATGTAAGACATATTTTAACTTTACAGAAACATACAGTCACTGGGTGTTGTCATCAGTGATGTCATCAGTGATGTCACTGACCATGTCATGAATGATGTAATATGTGACATCATCAGCAGTGGATTGCGGGTGCGCGATATATAGTTATTGCAACTAACTATATATGCGAATTTCTATGGTTTTGTGCGAGTAAATTAAGGTTTTGTAAATGCTAATCCCTAACTATATATAGTCTATAACCTATGGTTTTTTCAGTGAATATATATATGGATATATATATATATTTTTCTTTTAATTTTCTCAGGAACTACTGGAGGAATTTACACCATTTAACCAAAAGCGTGATCTGCGTACTAGACCCTACCATTTTCCCAAATTTGTTATAATTGCATTCAGCGGTTCAGGCTGTAGCCGTGTCTAATTGTCCTATGGAAATTAACATGGGGAAAACACGTTTTGGGAACCCCCTTTTTTCTCGGCCCCCGCTTAACGAATCTTCCCGAGACTTTCAGGGAAGGAGCGGAGCGGAGCGGGCCATCTTCTTTGAGAAATTCATGAAGATTCAACAACAGGCGCAAAAGTTATTCCCAATAGAATGTTGTGGATTCCCTATGGAAACTAGTCCTAACTATAACTACCTACTTGCAACCGTCAGTAGGTAATACATGCTAAACTTTTTTTTAAAACATTGGAATTGAATTCCAGCATGCACAGTGTTGTCTTTAATGATGTAATTTTAGATGCCATCAAATATTTCATGCAACACATCATGAGTAATGTCAAATGTAGCATCACAAGTGGGGTGCAGAGGGTGTGAGTTATAGCTAATTAATGTAACTTTAACTGTTTAATATTAGTGGTTTTCTGAGTTTAAAATGTAATGCATTAACTGAACTTTTCACCTAACTATAACGTCACTTTGGCCTTTGGGTTTTTTCAGTTAATATCTAATTTTTTTTACATGTAAAGTAAAATAATATAACCATACCTAACTATAATGTCACTTTAAACTTATTTTTTTCAGTGAATTTCTAGGGTTTTTCAATGTTAAATTAAATTAAATACCATATCTAGCGAAGCATGCCTCCTCAAGACCGGGCTGTTTTAGGCTAATGCGGTGTTTCCATGCTGGCGCAGCACCGATACATTCCTTCAGGTATGATGTGTGCACTACAACAAGTAGCAATAAAATAAAATACCACGTGGCTATGGTGAGCGGGTTCACTGTAGGGCCAGGTTTGTGGACAGATTCCTTAGTGGCCCAATTTGGCTTTAGACCAGCCCACGGGACGGAGTCTGCATTGGTGACTGTCTTAGATGAACTTCGGACGCGCGCCAACTAAGGTCGAGTAGCCTTCTTAGTACTACTCGACTTGTCGGCCGCCTTCGACACGGTCAGCCATAAGATCTTGATTGGGAGACTGGAGGAAGTAGGGGTGTCCGGTTTGGCCCTCGACTGGCTGGTGTCCTACCTTGGTAATAGGCACCAGATGTTGGCCCTGTCACCCTTCAAATCTAACATCAGAAGGGTTGGGCAGGGCGTGCCTCAAGGTTCGGCCATCAGCCCGATCCTATTCAATCTCTACCTCCGCCCCCTGATCAAACTGATAAAATCCTTCGGTATAGCAGTCACCAATTACGCTGACGACACCCAACTTATCTTCTCGTTTGAGGGTAAGGAGGCTGTGTCTCAAGAGATTCACAGCTGTATGTCCACCACTGCAGAATGGCTGAGCCACAACTCCTTGCAATTTAACAGCTCCAAAACCGAGGTGCTACACTGCTCAATGGATCACACCCCTAGGCCTCTTCCATCGAATTTCTGGCCTCCTTCTTTTCAGGGTACTACTCTGCCGGCTGAATCCGTTTGGCTCCAGCCTGCAGCTATGCGTTTCCGTGAACAAAACGGTGGCCACTTGTATGGCACTGTGGCAGATGCTGCGGAAGATCTTACCCATGCTTCCCGCACAGACCAGGCCAGAGGTAGTGCGGAGCATCATCTTAAGTAGGCTCGACTACTGTAACGCACTACTTCTGGGGGCGTCCTCGACCCTGGTGGGAAAACCGCAGCGTGTACAGAACTCTGCCGCCAAATTGGCCCTTTCGCGCAGACGATCTGATTCATCTACCGCAGCACTCAGAGATCTTCACTGGTTGCCAATCCTTCAGCGGATTGATTTCAAAGCCCTTTTTTTCTGGTATTTCGGGCCCTTCATGGACATGGTCCATCTCCTTTGCAGGACTTGTTCTCTTGGTATGTACCGTCCAGATCTCTCCGCTCGGCCTCAGCATTTTTGGTGGTGGTTCCCAGGATTTTGAGGACCCGGATCGGAGGGCGTTCTTTTAGGTTCACCGCAGCGAGACTGTAGAATTCCTTACCGCTGTGCTTGAGAAGCATGGGAGATACTACTTCCTTTAAGAAAGCTTTGAAAACACATCTTTTCCCGAGAACAGGAGACTCGTTGGGTGACACGTATTGCGCAATATAAATATATCTATACATACATACATACATACATACATACATACATACATACATACATACATACATACATACATACATGATAGTTAAAATAAACATTTTAGACTTTCCTGTGTCTCCGTCAGAACTCTTTGTGGAATAGTAAGAGTGTGAGAGTGAAAGAAAGACCTGCAAACTGCAATTCCTGAGAGGGTTGGGAGTGTTGAGTTTTGCGGTGTTTAATCACTTGTTTCTCTTAGGGTGAGCAGGAGGACCAGTGAGAAACTGTAGCTAGTCAGTCCTGGGCTGATGGGTAATCAGTTGCTAGGATGACTTAGTCCCAACCTACTAAGGTCCCATAATCCCAAGTAAAGTTCTGTGATTCCGCAGAATCCCTGCATAATGTCGCCACCAACGTTTGGTCTGGTGCTTATTCACGGGACCCCTGAGTAACACTCATGCTTGTCCTTAATAACATGGCATCATTTTCTGAAGACATTCGTGGTAGGAGGGCTTTGCCTCCTCAGTTTTTATAGTTCCACAATTGCTGAAGGTTTTCAAGCTTGAAGTTTAATAGTTTTCTATCCATTGAGTGCTACCATTTGATGCCACTGTCTTTCTGTTATGGCACAGCCAATTCTGATTCCAGCTCATTGCCACTCTGCCTTTACTCAGCATTTATTGCAGCATGGAGTCCTCAATGCGGGGCCTTCAGTTGTCTTTGTAGCTGAGGCAGATCCTGTGTATCATTTCAAAGTGTTTTATTCCTGAGTTATGTTTCCTGCTGTGGATGCAAATGATAATTAATATCATGCTTACATTCCTGCCGCTGTTCTGTCAGCTTATTCCTCTTATACGATTGTTGAAGTTCCTCTTGTGGTCTGGGAGCATCAGATTTGGTTTAATAGCACCCTACCCCATCCTCTTTTTTTTTTTTTGTATGTGCCCCTTTAGTATTGATGGGGCCACTTGACCTTTATTGGCTGGCTTTACACCTCATCCTAATTATCTTAATGTGAATTTAGCAGAGGTTTGATTGTTATATAGTCAGGTGGTTTTTATTCATAGATGCCTGATCAAATTTATTGCCCATGCCTTTTTAGTGGCTCCACCTGGGGCTGTGCCCCTGGTGCAGGCTGCTCACAGTGGAGGTCTTGTGATTAGCCCCGTTAAGATTAATTCGGTAATGGGCAAATGTCCTAAGAATTGTGAGGATATGCCATTTTGGATTGCTCAGAACATTGAACAGCTTGTTTTTGTTTTCCCTCTTACAGGCCTTGTTGAGAAACCTAGGATCCTTAGTATGTGCTTGCCTAGTGGTCTAATTCCTTGTTTGGCCGACTGCAACACCTGGGGGATGGTGTTTGCCTCAGTGTATACACTCTGTTATGGTACACCCTCCATAAGCCTTCTTCCGGCATTCTTAAACAGGTACCGGATGAGCATAGGAAGGGTCCTGCCTAACCCTGAGCTAAGTACTTCGCTATGCCCACAGAGTGGGCGTAGTGTTGCCTACTTCGCCCTTAGCAGGCAACACTACGCCCTCCCTAAATACTTAAATGACCTTTTAAAAATTAATAAAAACCACTTACCTTGTCCGCTGCGCCCCCGGGGCTCCCTCTTGTAATCGCGCCTGCGTCTCGGATACTAATGCGCATGCGGGGCCGCCCGCGCATTTCTTGTTAAAAGGTAATTTAAGTATTTAGGGAGGTTGGGAGGGAGGCGAGTGGCACGTAGTGGGGCTACGCGAAGTGCATAGGTGGGCGTAGTTTTTGGCCAATTCACGTAGCTTCGCGTAGCCCCATTATGCCTACTACGCCCAGGGTTAGATTTGGGGATGAAATTGCAGGGCATTTTTCCATTAGTCTCTGTTATGATTCTTTCTAAAGTTAAAGGTGAAGCTGCAGCTTTGATGGTTTGTCAATGCCTTTGAGTGGTGCCTGACCTGGATCCAAACGCGTGCTGCCAATTATTATTGCTGACATTTATGCATCCTTGGGGTTTTGACCTTCTCCACAGTCTCAGGGCAAGCCCCCTCCTGCAAAGGAGGGACTTCTGATTTTTCGGTAAAGGACTTGGGACAAAAATAAGCAGCAGCAAAAGCCTAGGTCTTGTGGTGGTTTGCCAATACCTGACGCTTCTGAACGTAGATATGACATTATCGCTCTAAGATAAAAACTCTTGAGAGGTGCCAAATTCCTGATCCTCATTCTCCTTGTTCCGTTCAGGAATCTTCTGATCAACAGTAAAACAGGGAAGGACAGCAAGATCAAAGACAAGGCTAGTCTGCGCAACCCCAGCGGGGCCCGCAGAGCTCTTTTGACATGAAAGTCAAGAGGGAGGAACCACTTCCATATAGAACCCTGTTCCTGAAGAAAAAGGTTGCAGCTTTGACAGCGAAATATGCTCCAGACGTTGAGAGCCCTCCACTTGGACAGGAGTTGGGTATTTTATTTTATTTATTTATTTTTTGCATTTGTAATGCGCACAGATACCCACAAAGGGTTTCCCGGCGCCAGGGCTAAGAGGTCAAAACACAGAGGGCAGCAACTGTCAAGGACCACAATTATTTATTAAAAAGCCAAGTTTTAACGTTTTTCTTAAAACTGGCAAAATTATCCTCCTTCCGTAAGGCTAAAGGGAGGGAGTTCCAAAGAACTGGTCCCAGATGGGAGAAAGATTTTCCCCCCACTCGGGCCAGTTTGAACCTGGGAACCACGAGATTTGCTCCATTTAAAGAACGGAGATTGCGTGCGGGAACATGGGGCCTAACCAATTTTTGCAGGTATTTTGGTGCGGTCCCTGCCCTGATCTTGAACATGTATGTCAAGGCTTTGAACCGAACTCGGTTCTCTACCCTCAGCCAATGCAGGTCCCTCAGGTGCTTCGAGATCCTTGCTGTCCTAGGAATCTTACACAGCAACCTGGCTGCGGAGTTCTGGACCAGCTGCAGTCTCCTGGTCACGGCTAGATTGGAACCCAGGTATAAGATGTTACCGTAGTCAAGCCTAGATGTAATTAGTGCATTGACTACGGTCTTCTGGGTATCCACAGGCAGCATCCAGATAATCTTTCGCAGCCATTTAAGGATCGTGAAGCAAATACCAGCCACTTTATTAGCCTGCTGTTTCATCGATAATGAATCATCGATGCACACCCCCAAATTTCTAGCCTGGGTAGCCGGGGTGGGGAAGGCACCCAGAGATGGCGGCCAATGGATGTCCTGCCACAGATCTCTATTTTTCCCCAGGAGAAGAATCTCCGTCTTCTCCCCGTTGAGCTTCAGCTGGTTCGTTGACATCCAGCTGAAGATTTCCTGAAGGCCCAGTTTCAGCACAGAGGGGGATGAAGACTCTGAGTTGGTAAGGGAAAAAATAATCTGTGAATCATCCGCATAGGTCATAAGTTCTAGACCTACCCGCTCTGCCAGATCGGCGAGGGGGCGGAGATACAGGTTAAAAAATAGCGGGCTCAAAATTGAGCCCTGAGGCACGCCGTGGGGTGACAGAAAAATGTCCAACTGGGCATGTGAGGACGAGATCTGAAACGTCCGGTTGCTCAAGTAAGATCTAATCCAGTCCAGCGCTGTCCCTCCGACACCATCCTCACTCAGCCTGACAAGCAGTCTGTTGTGTGAGATGGTGTCGAAGGCTGCGCTTAGATCAAGCAGGGTAGTGAATTTCCCCTTAACAGCGCGGTGGAAGTTACAGGGGTGCCCCAGACACTTCATCTGTTTCTGCAGGAGAAAGCAGCTGATTGGTCTCCCCCCTTTGTTCTTGTTTATCCTCGTGGTGAAGATGTGATAATTACGTCCTTTTGGCAATATGTCCTTGATGAGACTAAGAATGCCTATACTTCAGAGTGGGCTCTTACCTTAGCTTCTTACATCACAACCAGGCTGGTTGGGATAAGGATTCTCCCTTAGATGTTGTGCCTGTTCGCTCTGCTCCTCAGCCACAGCCTTAATATCCAATTAAATGTGATGCCAAGGCATCCGTTAAAGCGATTCTGACTTAATTGGAATATCAGGGTGTGACTGAACCCTGTGTCTCTGTGATAAATAATCCTCTCTTCTGATTATAAAATCTGACGGTTCATATTGCATTGTTTTCGATTATAGACATTTGAATAACCATACCTGTACATAGGCAGTGCAAAACACGCATAGTGCAGCACTGATCATTAATATTGCATGTAAAAGATTTAAAACAACAGGCGATATTTCCAAGGGCTTTTTTAATCACAACCAGGCCCCTGAGAGCCAGTGCTTATCTGCATTCAGCACCCTCCGCACTAAAAGGCACTACGGACGAATGACTACGGTGTATAAGAGTAAAACTGACCCAAATGCTTTTTCATATATTGATGAAATATACCTGGCAGACGAATAATTGAATCCTGATCTTGTGTTAGTGGATGGCATCATTACACAGTTTGTAGCTTTAGGCTACAAATTAAATTTTGCAAAATCACATATTTTATTTTTGCCCGTTCTCTTTCATGGTTATGAATTAAACAATGAGGTTAAGGGTTTGGCCCCCCATTTTTTAGAAAAGTGTGCTTGATTGAAACCTCCATCTACCCTCAAGACATTGCAGTCACTGCTAGGTTTTTTAAACTTTGGCAGGACTTACATTCTTGACAATGCTCAGCGAAGTAAACCTCTTTACGGTTTGATATACCCCTCCTTTTCAGCTTCCACTTGGCTTCCGAAACATACTGCTTTGCTGCAAGCTTTGCAATCTGATTTATTTGCAACACACTACTTACAAACTAGATTGAATACTGCGAATTTGGTCATCCGGATTCTTCCCGGAGCGATTTGTTTCATGTATGTAGTAGTAGTAAAATCTTTATTTGGTTTCATTATTACAAAGAAAACCATAAAAGTATACAGACATTTCATAAAATTTAACATTACTAATGGATATTCAATTCATTAAAAAATATAAGTCATCATTACATTATCAGAAAGGTTAAAGATTATTATCTTGAAGGTTTAGCCTATGCTTAAAAATACATTTTAGGAAGGTGCTAACAACTTTACATACATGTGCAGAGTTTAAAAATTGTAACCATAACATAGCGGGGCGGCACCTTCTAAGGTCTAAAGATCGGAGCAATGGGATTAGCCAAAGTTTGCGATGTGCAGAGTAAAATTTACAGAATAGTACGGTGTGCATTGTTGACTGCTCTGATAAGTCATCACATGGGCAGACTGTTAGACGTTCTTCCCAACTGTTTCTTTTAGGGAATGCGACAACCCTGTGAAAAATGTTCAACCTAAATCTCGCAAGTAGAAAACGTTCGAACTGTGATTTTACGTAGGTTAGGTATGGTTCCATTTCCAGGGTAGTTATGACTGCTATGGAGTACTGTACGGATGGTTTCTTGATCTCCACAGTGATACGTAACTCTTCAAAATGGCTCAGCGCCTTTGCCTTTAGTTCTTTTTTTTATATTTCGGCAATGGTTTCAGGGTTGTAATAATACTCCGCCATTCCTAGGTCTGAAAAAAGTTTTTTTACGTATGTTAGCCAGTCTATTTTTTGAGCGCCGTCTAAATTCATGCAGTCCATAATGATGTCTTTGGTAAGGGTGTTTTTTGTTGACACCCATATTATGCGCCAAAGAAGTACGGGTTCAATTTTGGCCAAATCCTCAATGTGTGGAAGTCCCAGTTCTGCATGACAGGCGAAAGTTGAGACTCTTTTTGGTACCGCAAGTAAAAATCTCATGAAGATGTTTTCTGCTACCTGAAGGGCTTTTGTGTTTTTATGTCCCCACAGGCCCGCCCCATAGAGTGCAATGGAGTGGCACTTAGCTCTATAGATTTGAAGTAATTCATCCGGAGGCTTTTCCCCCAACTTTTGGGCAAATTTCATGAGAGCAGCGATAAAGCGGAGGAGTTGATGCTTACGCGCTTCTATGGCTGCTCTCCAGTTGAGCTTCTCATCTATCATATAATCCCTAAATAAGGGTACTGGGGGGTGGTTTCTAATTTTTTGTTATTAAGGAAAGTACCTTTTCCGTGTTTCCTGACTTGGCCAGCAACCATAACATAAGTTTTTTTTATGTTTATATGGAGATCTAGATCGCTCATGAATTTGGCGTAGCTGTTCAGGGACTTTTGTAGCTCACGTGGGGTGCGTGCTAGGAGCACCGCGTCATCTGCGTACAGGAGCGCGGGCACCAGTCTATTTTTCACACGGGGCAAGTCCAAGCCCCCCCTCAGCATTTTTACCTCGAGACCGTTGGTGTAGCGGGAGAAGAGAAAGGGGGCAAGGACGCACCCCTTTCTGACCCCGCGCTCTATGGCAAAGGATTCTGACAGTTCACCCCGTACTCCAAAACGCACCCTGGAAGAGGCGTTAGAGTAAAGTTCTCTGAGGAAAGTCACGAGAGCCTTATCTATTCCCATATTGGACAGCACCGACCATAATTTTGCGTGGGAAACGCAGTCGAAAGCCGCGGAAAGGTCGACATAATCCATGTAGACCCTTCCGCGCTTTGCCGACACGTATTTCCCCATCAAAAGGGCCAAATTCAAGGCTTGTTCCGTTGTTCCAAGGCCCTCTCGGAAGCCATACTGGATATCCGAGAGGGTCCCGGTATCATCTGCCCACTCCTGCAAACGCTGGAGTACCGCTCTACCCAGTACCTTCCCCAATGAATCGAGGAGGGAAATAGGACGGTAGCAGGTCACCTCCTCTCTATTACCCTTTTTAAAAATGGGAACCAATATCGATTGTGTCCAGGAACTATATAGACCACACTTCATTGTTGCATCAAACACCCTGGTTATAATAGGGGCCCACAGATCTAACTTGAATTTGAAAAAATCAACTGGTACCCCATCTGGGCCTGGGGCTTTTCCACTCTTGCTGGCATTAACTGCGGCTATTACCTCATGTTATTCGACTGCCAATGGAATTGGGAATGGTTTATCCTGATTTGGACTATTACTTCTATCTGTGGGGGCTACTACCGGGGTTTGACCAAAAATCTTTGCAAAGTGATTAACCCAGGTTTGGCCCTCGATAGCTACTTCTATACTTGGCTGGTCATCTATGTCCGTCAAGAAAGGTGCTTTTACCACTTTCCAAAACAGATCGCTGTCTTTATTAAGTGAACTTTCGTGCAACTGATCCCATAGGGCCTTTTTTAGCTCTTCTTTTCGCTCTTTACACTCAAGCCTATATTTTTTCCTCAAATTTCTAATCTCCTCCTGATTTCTTGTTGATTTGGATAGTGCTCTCTTTCGGTTTCTATGGGCAGCTGTACAGTCTGGGTTAAACCAACCTTATTTTCTTTCCTTAAACCCTTTCTGATTCACGGTAAGGCATTCATTTACTTTATCTAATACTAGCTTAAAATGGGATATAACTTCCTCTTCGCTGGCCTCATGTATGTAAATTTAATGAGGGTTACACAGTCCTAATCCCTTATAAATTGTGAGTGTATACTCCTGCTGAATTGCATTTTTCTTTTACAGAAAAAATTCTCACTGCTGTGCAGATGGCTGTTCTGAAATAACGTTGTCTGTCACAAGGTAAACTTATTTTTGTTGTTTCTCCCTTGCCCACTCTGGAAGTGGTCACAAAAGCCAGTGTGCCTAATTCTAGAGCACTACATCCTTGTTGGATTCAATGGGCTACGTCATTGACGTCGGCTGATGTTAGTTTTGTTTTTGACCCTTCTTTGCAAACACAAGAATTTCTTCAGTATGACCATGTTCAGCCTCTACCTTCTTCAGATTTTCCTCTGGATGAGTACAAATGTCTCATTTAACTGATGGTTCAACCAGCCAATGATTCCAAGCAGGCTTATTTGGCTGTTTGCGCAATTGTCATAGTTCAATGAAAGATGGAGGGGCATATTATCAAGGGGGTTTATCTCCGCTTTTTTGGCTTTAAAAGCCAAGAAAGCGGAGATACAATTATCTCCCTATTACCTAGCTGTTGCTAACACCAGTTAGCGACAGCTAGTAGGAGATAGCGACCATCCTGGGCCCCACTTTGCATGTCAGTGATATTTATCACTAATGATATGCAAAGTGGGCGTGCCAAGATGTTAGTGACTGAAAACAGTCGCTAACATCACTCTCTCCTATTACCAACTTTTGGAGATATTCGCGCTAAGCGCGAATATCTCCAAAAGCTAACACCTGCCCTGAGCAGTTCTTAGCCATGTTATCCAATGGGAGGTGGTTAACATGGCTAAGAGCACTAGCTCGCTAATGCATGATTATCGCTGACTTTTCAGCGATATTCATGGATTGCGGCGATTTTTATCGCATTTGCGATAAACCTTGGTCATACCAAGGTTTATTTGCGGTCAAAATCACCGCAGCTCAGCGGTAAATTTTTGTCTCTTTCCAAGCAATAGCGATAATTATCGCTATTGCTTGGTAATATGCCCCGGAGATTTTATGGAGACTGCACGGCCCAGTTGAATGAGTTACATGCACTCCTCATAGCTCTTGAATAAGCTGATCCTGGATTGTCTTTTATTGGTAATTCGTTTTTTTGGGAACAAAATGATTTTTGGGATTCTAAAGGTAGCACAATCAAGCATAAAATGCTTTGGGTTCGGGTTGCAGCCCTTAAGGCATGCTTGCCCCTTACACTTGCTGTCCATACATGAGAACATCAACGAGCAGGAGCACAAACTGTTGGAATTTCATTCGCTGATAAGGTAGCCAAATCTGCAGTAACCACAGTTAGAGTAGCTACTGTTACTCGCTGTATGACTAAAATTGACAACATTTTGGTGGCTATTACCGCAACTAAGGAGGGCTATACTTATTAGTTGACTTCTGACAAATTTCCTTTTGTTTCTATTCCTACAGTTGGTGATTGTATGACCCCTAACCTCTGCGGCAGACATTCTCTTATTGTGCCCACTCATGAAGGCATGGCTTCCACTGACCCTGGTGTTGCAGCAACAGTTGCTCTTTTAAAACAATGCTATTGATCGCGTGGTTTGTTTCAGCAGACTCGCAAATATATCCTTTATTGCGATGTTTGTCAACAAATTAGGTGTTCCACTGTGTCGCATCTACCTCAAACTCATCTCTTTATTTCTGATCATCTTTTTGGATGTATTTACCTTGATCTTTGCAGTCCTTTTTCATATGACACTGCTTTTAAATATATATATATATATATTTTAGTTGCAGTGGATTCTTGCACTAGGTTCCTCTAGTTTTGGTCGATGCGCTCTGCTGACACTCACACTGTTATAAAGGATTTGCATGTCTTTGTTGGAACTTATGCCTGTGGCACTTTCTATTATGACCAAGGTCCAGCTTTTGCCTCTAAGTCTTACCATGATTCAATTAAGTCTATGGGTGTGCAGGTACATTTTTCTTCTCCACATCCAACTGAAGGCTATTCTGTTGTGGAGCAGAGGAACTGTGACTTAAGGCAATCTTTAGCAGCAAGGGTACTAGGTACAGGCTGTGACTGGTTAACTCACCTCTATGAGGTTCAACATACTCTAATAATCTCCCAAGAAAATCTCTGGGTGGGCGGATCCTGTGCGAAATGCTCTTTGGTATCAAGATATTTGTCCCTGTCCTTGACGGTGTAGACGTTGTTGCTGATGCCACAACATTTGACGTAGATAACCTCTGTGCTGTCTTACAGGATCTACAAAAGTGTTATGATACACTGGCAAAATTACATTTGTCATTGGCTACACCTAAAGAAGCATCATTTCTAATTCCTGTTTAGGGCTGACTCCCTAAAGTGGGAAATCTGGTTCGTAAAAAGGTGGCACTCAAGATAGAATTCGGTCCATCCTAGCATGCTCCTGTGCCAGTTCTTGGTCTTTGGGGTATATAAGCGGTGATTTTACCTCCTCTACCTGGTTGCAACTAAAACCGTTTCATTTCAATTTACCATGTTAACTTATACCATATGGCCGATACTGAATAGTAGGCCTTGGGGTGTCGGGGTATTCCTTTACAGCCTGTGAGCCCAGTTTGACTGAGTCTCCCCCACTGCCGGAGGGGGATGGTGAACCTTAAGTGGACCTGGTATCTGTTTTACATTCTACACCCTCCACAATGGAAATCGTTTATTCTGATCCTACCCTTGAGCCTCAATAGGAGTACAAGCCCCAAATTCAAATCCAGATTCCCAGCCTCCAATATTTCAGCTGAGTTCCTCTGGTTACTATATTGATCAAGACAAGTTTTTCAACTGACAATTCTTCTCAGTCTTCGGTTTTATCTACACCACTAACAAGGATTTTTGTGTATATTCTTGGTTAAAACGCACTTATCTGGTTCCGCCATGGAGGCATGTCTGTATCGTGTTTTCCATGGTATTTCTGTTCATGTGGATTGGATATGTGGCAGGTTTTTTCATTTAATTTACTGCCACTACCTCCGGGAATGGTGCGCCGCAGAATTCGTCGACTGATTGTTGGCTCCACATTTGTCCTCACATAAAATCAAAAGAGACCAGTCCCTTGTGAACATTTCAGCAGTCCCTGTCACTGATGGAATTGTATGGAATAAAGTACAATTCAATGTATTTGGTCCTACGGAGACATTACAAATTCAATATGTGTTCTATGTTTCTGTGGGTGATGTGATAGTACCTGGGGTGCAATCAGATGACTGGGATGTAAAAGACTGTTAATTCCATGTTTTACACATTATAATATTACTCTGTTTGAATTTTGATAACTATGCAGATTTATTCTGTTGTCAGCATTAGGGTCATCATATTCTGCATTGATTAAAAGGACTGTGTCCCCACTTTAACTATACTTAATTGGAACTTTGCCTGACTCCATCTGACGGTAATTCCATCACATAAAAATGAAGTACACCTATTTTATCAGTTATAATCTTTTGTATCCGGTATTACATCATTTTAAGGTGACTTCCAATCTTTCAAAAAAATACATACTCACTCAAACTAAGTTAATTTATGCATCCCATTTTATTGACAACTCTGCATTTAAAGGATACGATTATTGGAAAGACAACATTGATTTGAAATTGGTAAGGGGTACTAGGTTTTGGCAGGTCCAAGGTGTTACATTTTTATTTCGTGCTCAAATTATTTTTCTTAATGGCACGGTCCAACAGAGTACTTGTCTGGGATTGGCTAAGATTGCAGAATTGAATAATCTTACTATTCATTCCTTCGCCCTATTTGACAATGTGCAATCCTATACCAGTTATAGTGCAGACCAACTAAATAGTATGACACAAAATAGTACATTTAACTCCACTACTATAGCCCCATCTGGATGGTCATTTTGGCATCTGAACACAAATGTTTGTCCTTCTCGTTTCGTGAACACAACTTCAAGATTTACTTTGCATAGACCTGATCCACGTTACCCACTTTCTAACACTGTTACCACTTATTTTGTGGGTAAATGGTGTCAACAAGGGTTAGAACTTTCCACATTGTCTGCCGTGAAACAACATCTCTCTCTCCTATTGGAAGACATCAACCTTTCTGATTTCCTTTTAGGTCCCAAATCCCCTTGTAGCACATGATTTGTTTATGCTACATATAATGAATTTTGGAAATTGTCACAAATGGAAGCTGGTGTGTGTTTAGGTCAAATTTATCAAGACAATTTAGACAAAGTGTTTGCAACAGCTTTAATACATTTATCATCTTGTATTTATATTCTAGTAACACTGTAGCTTCTGTCGTTGCGCAAAATGAAGTGTCTACCTTGTTTTATGGTCAACATCAATCAATCAATCAGGCGTTTGTTAAGCGCGACTACTCACCCTTAAGGGTCTCAAGGCTCCAGTTCATCAAGTGGGGGGTCTGTGGAAGAGCCAGGTTTAGAGGTTTCTTGCGAAGATGGGGAGCAATGTTGTCTGCATGAGGTGGAGCAGAAGGCCGTGCCAGGCTCGGGCCGCGAGGAAGGAGAAGGAGCGGCCTCCCAATCTGGCCTTTCTGGTGTAGGGAACCACGGCGCAGAAGAACTGGGCTGATCGTAGCGTCCTCTGGGTGCATTGAATTTGAGTTGGCTGTTCAAGTATGCTGGTCCAGTGTCATGAAGGGCCTTGTAGGCATGGATGTGCATCTTGAAGGACTTTAGCTTCAAAAGGGAGCCAGTGGAGTGTGCGCAGGTGCTGGGAGATGTGGCAATGTCTTGGCAAGTTGAGGACTTGTCTTGTTCTGGATGTTCTGTAGCTTGCAGTGATGTTTTTGTTTATTCCAGCATAGAGTGCGTTGCCGTAGTCGAGTCTGTTGGTGACAAGGGCATGACTGACAGTCTTTCTGTGTTCGAGGGAGATCCATTTAAAGGCCTTACGTATGAGACGGAGAGTGAGGAAGCAGGAGGGCGAGACAGAGTTGATCTGATGGTCCATTTTGAGTTCAGAGTCCAGCATGATTCCCAGGTTGAGTGCATGGGTTATGGGGGTGGCCGGGCTTCAGAGGGTGGGGGCCACCAGGTGTCATTCCAGGCATTGGGGTTTGGGCCCATGATGAGTACTTCGGTTTTGTTGGTGTTTAGTTGTACATAGACCAAACACTTTGAGAGAAGGGTCCAAGGGCAAGTTTAACGACTAACACTAGGTACATGCCCCAGAACCGTATATCACAACAGGAATGTCATCACCCCCTGTGTTCAATATTGACCAATGTTTTTTAATGATCTTCTGAACTTTGTTGGATCTGCTGTTAAACGTATTGACAAAAGTGATGCAATGGTTTTTTTCTTTAGGAGGATGTATTTCAAGAAGATACTCTCTGTTATTGTTTGATGCCCTCTTTTTGGATTGGCGAATGATCTTCTTAGGATAGTTCTTCATGCGAAGTTGTTGTTCCAGGTTTTTTGAATATGCATTAAATGCTTCTTTGTTGGAGCAGTTCCTCTGGGCCCTGAGGAACTGACCAAAAGGTAAGTTGTTTCTCAGGGCCCGAGGATGACAGCTATCATATCTAAGTAAAGCATTTCTGGCCATAGGCTTGCGATAAAGCTCAGATTCTAGGCCATTGGTGGTTGCCTGAATCTTTAGATCAAGGAATGCTAATGACGTTCTGCTATACTCGATGGTGAATTTTAAGTATGCATTTCTGGTGTTCAGCCATTGGTGGAAAGACACGAGATCTTCTTCTGTGCCTCGCCAAATCACCAGAATGTCATCTATATATCGCTTCCAAATATGAAGCGACAATAGATATGGGTTGTTAGATGTAAGTACCTCCTGTTGTTCGAAATTGTGGACGTATAAGTTAGCCAGACTTGGAGCGAAGACACTACCCATACTAGTCCCAGATGTTTGTAGGTAGGTAGTGTCTTCGAAGCGAAAGTAGTTCTCCTTCATCTCTATTTCTGCCAGACTCATAATAAACCGAATGGGTGTGATGGACTGATGGTCACTTTGTTCCAAAAGGCTCCCCACAACTTCCAAGGTTTCAGTTTGTGGAATGAAGGTATACAATGACTCGACGTCAAAGGATACAAGGATGTCAGTGTTGATGTTAAATTGTATACCTGGTAGGAGTCTCAAAACGTCCTTGGTGTCTTGAAGGAACGTTGGCATAGCCTTTACCATTGGGTTTAAAAAGTAGGCCACGAAGGTCGAAAGTGGTTCCAAAACAGAGCCTATGCCAGAGATAATCAGCCGTCCAGGTGCTGGTCTCTGAGGTTTGTGGACTTTTGGAAGGCAATAAAAATATGGAGTTGTAGGGTGCTTCGTGAGAAGATACTGTCCCTCTTGTGGTGTAATCCACCCCTCAGAAGTCGCCTCCTCTACCAAGATTCCAATTTTGATCTTTAGTTCTTCTGTAGGGTCTTTGTTGAGTGGAAGATAGGAGCTCCGATCACTCAATTGTCTCAACCATTCATTTCTGTATGTGTCGGTATCAAGGATGACAGTTGCCCTACCTTTATCGGCTGGCTTTATTATTATTTTCTCATTAGATGTTAATGAGCGTAAGGCCGACTGTTCTTTTCTGGAAAGGTTGACAAAGGGCTTGTTCTCGGTTTGATAAAGATGTTGTATATCATTTTCTACAGCCGCTTCAAATGTCAATACCTTTGGGGGTAGTCCGATACTTGGTGGATTGAATGTCGATGGTTTTTTTAGACCGGTGTTCTTATCTTCGATCTGTGTTCCAATATTTGTTGGTTTGGAAAAGAAATAGTGTAACCTTACTGTTCTAAAAAGTTTGGCTAGTTCCCCCTGTGCTACAAAAGGATCCCCTTTCTGAGTTGCTACGAATCCTAGGCCTTTGTTGAGCAGACACTCTTCGTCTGATGATAAGACGTGTGAGCTTAAATTCATCACAAGGTTGTCGAATTGCTCGTCCCTGCTGCTTCTTGCGGAACTTTCTTCCCGCTGCGAAGATCCATCGTGGACTGCGGTGTGGTGTTCCAGTGGACTTGTTGTGTTGTTCCTTGTCTCCTCCTGCCCTTGCCTCATCTCGGGCCAAACCCTAAAAAAGGAAACGCTCCAGGGCCTTGTTGCATTTGGGGAGGACCAAAAGGACCCATTTGTGGGGGATACGATGGTCCATACATCCACGGGTTGTCCGGCCACCAAGGTTGATATTGATTCTGGTGTTTAGTTGTAGACAGCTGTTTTTCATCCATTTGGCAATGGCTTCCATGCCTTCTCGAAAATTGTACCTGGCGGTATTAGGTTTGTTGGCTAGGGAGAGTGTGAGTTGGGTGTCGTCTGAGTATGACACAATGTTGAGTCCATAGGTTCTGAAGAATGGGTCGAGTGGAGCCATGTAGATATTGAAGAGTGTAGGGCTGAGGGAGGACCCCTGGGGGACTCCGCAGGTGGTAGGTGTAGGGTGCGAGAGGAAAGGGGGGAGTCTGACCCGCTGCATTCTGCTGGGGGGAACATCCATGACTACACGGTCAAAACACCGCACTGCCATAACCACGCGTCTTTTACAATGCAAGTCGTTACCACGACTTGCGCTGGAGGGCACTCTAGACTAAGGAATAGTAGATTTACTATTCCAATACCTTCCCTACTGTACGTAGGCTGGTGTTGGAATAGTAAATCTAACTATTCCTAAGTCCAGCACCCTACAACGCAAATCGTGGTAACGACTTGCGTTGTAAAACGTGCATTGTGATGTACAGCGATCTAGAAGATCACGTTGTAACATCATACAACCTCTGCTGGAGAGGAAGGAGCAGATCCAGTTGAGGGCCTTGTCTTGGATCCCTGCATGGTGGAGTCTGCGTATTAGGTTGCGGTGAAAGACTGTGTCGAACGCTGCTGAGAGGTCAAGGAGGATGAGGGCTACTGTTTCTCCTTTGTCCAGTAGGGTGCAGATGTCATCTCTCTGTTGCAGCAAGGAGGGCGATTTCTGTACTGTGGTTTTTTTCTGAAGCCGGATTGGGAGGAGTCAAGCATGTTGTGCTCTTCGATGAATGTGGCGATTTGGCTGTTGATGGCTTTCTCGATGACTTTTGCTGGGAACGGGATCAGGGAGATGTGTCTGTAGTTTTTGAGGCCGATGGGGTTTGTTGAGGATTTCTTCAGGAAGGGGTTGACCTAGGCGTGTTTCCAGTAGTCTGGGAACGTCATGGTTGCCAGGGAGCAGGAGGTAGTGTGTCAGAGCATAGGTGCAATGGTGTTGGTGTCTCTGTTGAAAATGTGGTGGGGGCAGGTGTCCATGGGGGCCCCGGAGTGAATTGACTTCATCATCTTCAGTGTGTCTTCGGTGGTGAGGGCTGTCTAGTTGTTGATCGCTGGCTTCAGTGTGTCGGGGTGGTTGGTGAGCCTTCAGTGTGTTGGTTGTCTTCGTCGAAGTTGTCGTAGATGCTCTTGATTTTGTGGTGGAAAAAGGTGCTGAATTTGTCGCTGATGAGGGAGGGATGCGGTGGACTCGCTGGTGGGTTGGGTGAACTCCTTGATAATGTTGAAGAGTTCTTTGCTGTTGTGTGCATGAATGGAGATTCTGTCTCCAATCGCTTTTCTCTCCATTTTTCTGATGAGTTGATGGTGGCTTTTGGTGGCGGCTCTGAAGTTATGTGGGCTTCTGTGGATTTGGTGTTCCTCCAGGCCTTTTCGAGGCTGCGGTAAGTGCGTCTGGACTCTCGAAGTTCGGTGGTAAACCAACTGGCTTTCTTGGCGTGTGTGTTGTTGTTTTTCTTGAGGGGGGCTATGGTGTTGGCGCTGTCGGAGATCCATCTGTGCAGGGTTCGGGCTGCACTGTTGAGGTCATCGTTTTGGTTGGGGTGTAGTTGTTGAGTGATGAGATTAGCTGGTCATTGGTGATTCTGGTCCAGTTTATTTGTGGGAGTAGGTGCAGGTGTCTCTGGATGGTGGGTGTTCTAAAGGTGAAGTGGAAGCATCGATGGTCAGTCCATGGGAGTTTGGTGGTGTAGCTGAAGGGGATGAAGTTACCTGTTGTGAAGAGAGGGTTGAGGGTGTGTCCGGTTGAGTGCATCAGTTCGGTCACAATCTGGCAGAGTCCAATGTTGTGGAGGTTGTCCAGGAGGAATGTGGTTCTGGGGTCCAGTTGGGTGTCGAGGTGGAAGTTGAGGTCTTGCAAGTAGAGTGTAGTTGGTGTACGTGATGGCATTTGGGAGATGATGTCAGTGATGGAGTTAGAAAAAAGTCTGCGGGGCCAGGGGGTCGGTAGATGAGGGTTCCTCGGAGGGTGGTGGTAGGACTGGCCAGTATCTTGAAGTGAAGGTGTTCCATGAGGTCTGTGGGCTTGTCAGGGAGTGTGCTCAGGCGGAGGATGGATTTGTGGACGTTGACGAATCCTCCTCCCGGGTGGGTGGGGTGGTCCTTTCCGCAGATCTTGTATCCTTGACGAATGGCGATGGCGATGTCCGGTCCCGAGGTAGTGTTGGTCCATGTTTCGTAAAGAAGAAGGCTACATCTGGGGTGGTCGGGGTGGTCCCAGATTTCGGTGGCGTGTTTGTGGAGGGATCGGACATTGAAGAGGATGCATTGCAGTGTCTTTGGTTGGGTTGTGGTCTTGCGGGCGTGTTGCACTGGTTCTGTGGTCTTGGTGGTGCTGCATATGTGCCAGCAGTGGTGACAGCTGCAGGGTCCGTGGGTGTTGGCTGGTGATACTAGCTTGCAGTTGTTGTTGCATCCTGCGTTGAGAGCATGGAGTACGCTGGGTTTTAGCGTTGGCGTTGCGTAGGTCCAGGGTTCCTGGCGCTGGGCGCCGTCGGGTCATGAACGGGCACAGACGGGCTTGCCTTTGGCACACCTTCGGCTGCCATTAGGTAGGGGTTGGGGAGGGGTGGACAGCTACGAGGCGGGAACATGGAGGGGAGCTGGATTGGGCTGGTCGAGTTGGTTGTGCTGGGGGAGGGGATGCAGGGGCAGCAGCGCACGGTAAAATGGGTAGAAAAAAGGCAAAAAGAGAGGAAAGAGAGGCAGTGAAAGGTGAAAGAAAAGTGGGGGAAAGACACCAAAGGAGAGTGAGAGGTGGAGATTAAATCAGTGAAAAACGAGTGAAAACAGAGGAAAGACACAGTGGGGGAGTGAAAGGAGAAGATCAAAATCAGAACAAAACATGTGAAAACGGAGGAAAGGCACAGAGGGGGAGTGAATGGGAGAGATTGAAATCAGTAAAGAACTAGTGAAAATGGAGGAAAGATATAGAGGGTGAGTGAAAGGGGAGATTGAAATCAGTAAAAAATGAGTGAAAACAGAGAAAGCGCGGAGCGAGAGAAAGAAGACAGATGTTCACTAGACCACCAGGGATGAGGCGCAGGTAAAAACTGCAGGTGGAGGAGGAACTCAAACACCAGCACTCAAGAGTGCAGGGGCTCGAGGGAAGGCCTCACCTGATGGTGGACTGCAAGGGGGAGAGCAATTGTACTGACAATTTGGTTGGACACTGCAGACACTAAAAGATGGGTGCGTACCTTGGCAATACATAACTTCTAGCGAATTGTTCTCACCCTTTAATGTAACACGCAAACAGAAGTTAATGGCTATGAGAGATGCTAGTTATACCATTCTACTTATAAAAAAATTTGAACAGCTTCCCTTCACTGTAGCAGAAACGAATTTGGCAGTCTAATTAATACATGGATTTATCCCAATGCCTTCTCTCGATGTTTCAATTTACTGCCAGCATGAAACACTACCCAATAGGTAGGTATGAACTGCTTGGGGGCAGTTACATCCATGAGTCATGGTCCCTGCCTTTTACATATCATTGTCAACAGGCTGAGAGAGAGGTTTTTTTAACAGGAGAAATGTGCAATTCCACTGGGGAGTTGGGGCCAGTGGGCCGAGGCAGTATCTGTACAAATGCACGGCGTCGCTTGGATCTCAGTTTCATCAAGGTTAACATAGGTTCTGCGTGGATGGTTCTATCAACAACTGGAAACAATTTGCATGTTTTCTCTTTTGACCTTCTCAATTGGATGACAGTTATTGGCATTTTGGAAGAATGGGATAAGTTACTGGGCTTTTTGTTATTCCTTTGGCATCCTACTACTTGGGTCCTGATGATATACTGTAATCTGATATAATTTTGTGCACAAATTTCTGGAAAATATCTTGCTCTGCAATAGCTTTCATACTTTGGTTCTGCTTACTATTTGACTTCTGTCGTCATTCAGTGCTACTGTCCTGACCAAGGGGATGGTTTCATAAGTCCAGGCCCATTGTCATTTTCCCTATGTTAGCATGAGCACGTTACAGACTGCCTTCTGCTCTGCACATGTTACCTTACAGATATATTTTGCTTTGTGGCACTATGTGCTTTCACACAGAGCATACTGTTGTTCTGCGCTCTCTTCTTTTCCTGGGATTTAGTCTGAACATGTAGACCTGGTCGAACAACAATGGCCCCTGCTATTCTGTTCTGGTTAGGCCTAGTTCCAAGACAAAACACGCAAATCCAGCTGTTGTTTTGGAATATGTACTTTCTGCCATATAGAAATACACAGCTAGGTAACACACACTTGGAGAGGGAGCTTTCTAGGGAAAAGATTGTGACAGCACCTGAGATGTAGAGCTTTCATCTGTGTATACTGAGGTACGGGGTCTGCTGCTAACGCCTAGAGATTTGATATATAATCATTTTGTTTCTGTAGAATTGGAGGGAGGTTAGGCTACACTGCCACATATAATGACAGCTCCATTTATGATTTACAGACCACTTGCTATGTTAACCGTATTTTGTAGTGTAGTTCCTATATTCTCAATAGGCTCTGCACATTGGAATAGTATATCCTCTAGTTTAGGCGTAGGACTGAGGTCGACTACGTCTCTATCAAATATACGAAAACTTAATAATGAGTGCCAGCTAGCTCAGAGGTCAATTTATCGAATTTACAAGAAGGGATTAGTTTCTGACAACCGCATAAACATGACAACTTTGTTTCCCATGAATAAGAAATGTGTCTCTAGAGTTGTGGAAACAATAGATAAGTATTTCACTCAGTCAATCATGCATGCTTTGTTTCTACAGAGGTGTAGGGAAATAGAGAGACGGGTGTTTTCATTAAAAGGTTTTATTGAACAGTCTTCCCTCTCGTGCAAGCAAAGTGAACTGCCACAATCGAAATGCAGACTGCAAAGTATAATGCGTACAGCGAGAACAATATTACAAAATAATACTGTAAGAGCATTGTTTGGTTTTTAAACCATATATAAATACATACATAAATAACAATGGCTAAAAGTACTCAACTGGTGCTTCTAAAATACGCCTACCCCAATGTACCTAACCTAAGTCTAGTATGCGGGAGGGAGTAAGTGTGGTGTTGCATAGGTTTCGTTTTTCTTTGCCAAGAATCTATCCAAGGTTTCTCTAGGTTCTAATCAGCTCCATACCTTGGTTTAGAATGAAGGAGGTCTGGTATCCCTGTCTCGGGACTTGATTTCCCAACACCCTGCAAGGGGAGCTTGGAAACACTGGGGCTGAATCCTTGCCGGGAGAAATGCAGTCTCTTGTTCAGTGTGTCAGCTGGAGGGTCAACTTCCTTCAGTACTTGCTGTAGAGAGCTGCGTCAGGCAAGTGGATAGTCGAACTGCTCCAAACCACCGTGTCTTGCTAGACAAGTGAAGGCATATTTATACCTTGAATGTGCCTAGTTTGACGTAAAGTCGGCAAAGAACCCCAAGGGAATAGAAGTTCTTTGTAAAGTACATGAGTTTTTGGACAAATCAATAGTCAAGCGAGGGGAAGTCCATGCCTGCTTAATCCGCTTTTCCAAGAAATCATTGTGACGTTTTGGTATGGGTGGAAGTAGCCATGCCTGTATTTGGATAGCATGGGCTATGTCCAAGTAAGGGAATGATTTCTATCCCTATATTAGGGCAAGGTGAATTGAACCTATATAAGGGCATGAAATGGGAAAATTCACTTCGGATCCTAAAACCCCATACAACAATTTGTTGTGGCACATACACTGCATACTAGAGAAGATAGTTAAAATAAACGTTTCAAAATTTCTGTCAGAACTCATTGTTGACTAGTACAAGTATGAGAGCCAAAGTGTGTGTCCTACAACCGTGATTAATGAGAGGGTCCGGAGTGTTGTGATCTGGTGTGTCTAATCACTTGATCCTCTGTGGGTGAGTAGGAGGGCAAGTGAGACACTGTAGCTAGTTGGTCCCAGGCTCATGAGTACTCAGTTGGTAGGATGATTCCGTGACTGCCTACTAATGTCCCATAATCACAAGCATAGTTCTGTGACTCCCCAGAATCCCTGTAGCAGTAACAGCCTTATTAATTATAAACCACCTGGAGAAGTAGGCATGTTCAATATTTTATTTACTTGGACAATGCCCCATTACTGCCTTTATAGTTTCTGGATTTGTGGCAGTGGTTCTGCATGCATCTGTGTCTGAATAGTACCTGAGGTCTCATTGCTGCACTGTAGTACATTCTGAATTAGCTGTCTGTATCTATATATTACTTCTGTCAATATTTCTTTGGCTCCTACTATGGGAAGTTGATCTACTTCAGAGTGTGCATATGTGGTAAAGTGGCCCATGTTTGCTCAGGCAAAGAAAAAAGGACCTAAGCATACATTCTACATAACATGTGGTAATCTCTCTTGTAAAGGGTGAATTGTCCTATATACGTTAATTGCACCTCAATAAAGACATACTGGCACATGCATCAACAGCAAAAACAACAGTTGATGGACAGAATGCAGAACAATGTCATATATTCACTCCAGTACAGAGATCTGGGCCTAAATAATTTGACTGGGTGTGAGTGTTTTATTGGTTCAGATGGTCCGCCCATCACCACCCCCTTTGTACCACTTTGTTTGCCATAAGTTGGCAGGGTATGCTCAAACGTGAGTCCCTTGCTCACTTTGCCACTGGGTTCAAGCAAGCCGGGCTAAAGACGGCTGGAATGCCAGAAACAGGTCCTCAGATGCTTGTTTCCGGTCCAGAGAAGGCATGGCTTGGCAGTCCGGGCTGGACTGTTCCCATGAGGCACAGGGTCAGACTGATTTGCATATGGCCATGTCTGAACTGGGGTGGCAGAGTGGGCTATAGAACGGTGATGGATTAAACCCAGATCTGTTGACTGGGTGTGAGTGTTTGATTGGTTCAGATGCTCCATCCATCACCACCGCCTTTTGTACCACTTTGTTCGCCATAAGTTGGCAGGGAATGCTCAGACGTGAGTCCCTTGCTCACTTTGCCACTGGATTCAAGCAAGCCGGGCTGAAGACGGCTGAAATGCCAGAAACCAGTCCTCGGATGCTTGTTTCCGGTCCAGGGAAGGCATGTCTTGGAAGTTCGGGCTGGACTGTTCCCATGAGGCACAGGTTCAGACTGATTTGCATATAGCCATGTCTGAACTGGGGTGGCAGAGTGGGCTAAAGAACGGTGATGGATTAAACCCAGATCTGTTGACTGGGTGTGAGTGTTTGATTGGTTCAGATGCTCCGTCCATCACCACCCCCTTTTGTACCGCTTAGTTCGCCATAAGTTGGCAGGGTATGCTCAGACGTGAGTCCCTTGCTCACTTTGCCACTGGATTTAAGCAAGCCGGGATGAAGACGGCTGAAATGCCAGAAACTGGTCCTCGGATGCTTGTTTCCGATCCAGGGAAGGCATGGCTTGGCAGTTCGGGCTGGACTGTTCCCATGAGGCACAGGGTCAGACTGATTTGCATATGGCCATGTCTGAACTGGGGTGGCAGAGTGGGCTACAGAACGGTGATGGAATAAACCCAGATCTGTTGACTGGGTGTGAGTGTTTGATTGGTTCAGATGATCCATCCATCACCACCCCCTTTTGTACCACTATTACAGACCTGGGCACGGAGTCAAAGAAGCCATCAGGAGGCGCACGGACAGTGTGCCATATAAAAGGTGGCACACTGTCAACGCGCCTTCTGGCGGCAGCCCTCAGCAGGGGGTAAAGAGGGTCCCATAGACCTTCCAGACAGGTACAGTCACAGACTTCAACCGCCTGCAAGGGATCTCTAAACCCCTTTGAATGTACAGGTGGGTGCCGCCTGCACTAGGAAAACATGCCGCGGTTACTCCGTGTTTTACTATGAAAGCGCTGCCCTGGGGGCAGCGTGAGTTCGCTGCTTCCCTGGGGTGGCGCATACACCATAATGGGGCGCATTATCACTGTTTGCGCCTGGCGCACCTCTTGAAAGGTGCGCCAGGTGCAAACAGTGATTATATGTAATGCGGCCCTGGAAGTTTGATGACAACTTGCAATTGGGTGTGTCTAGTGTGCTCTGACTCGATGGTTGAGTGTTGAGTTTTGAGTAAGGGCGATGTGGGGAGAACGTGCTGGCTTACTATATGGCACAACTCATGCTTTTGGTTAGCTAGACAGGAAACTAGGAGTTGTAAAGGCAAGGCAGATTAAGCTGGTGTTGAGAGAAATAAAGCGAAAGGGAAATGCAATCATCATGAGTGAGTGAGTAGTGTGACGTTTTGTCTGGTGACAGAGTCTTGGCCTATGCAGGGAATAAGAAGAGAGTTTTACGCCCAATGGTCTGCACTCTGATAATAGACAGCTGCTTCTCTCAGATCAATGATTTCACCTGCAGGGCCCTGAAACTGGGTGGGCAAGGAAGCAGGAGATAAGGTAGAAATGTCCTCAGGGTGCTGAACACCATGCCATTGCACTCACCTGGCATAAGGTGGCCAGGGATAGGATACCAGAGCATTGATCTTGCCGCTATGTTGCCTAGAAAACTTCTTTAATTGGAGCACCAATGTCATATTCTTCTCTTTACCCAATTATCTCATTAGATTTCTTCTATACAGATGGTATAATCTTATGTGCCCAAAAACATTAGACTGATATGAGTGTACTCTCTGAGAGATACTAAAAGCGCAGATAAGTATTTCAATACCTTCAGAAGGTATGATCATGCTTTGAATATTGCATGACCCTGGACACTGTGGCACAGAGTTGTTCCGATTCTAAAAGTGAAGAAAGATGCTCGACCGTCTTGGTGCATGCTACCCCCTTCATGAACTTGTTTACATCTCCCCCGTAGCAATTTATGCACAGGCATTGCCCAATATAATTTCAGACAAATCTCTCAAACATTTGAGTCTGTAGGGAGGTTGGTATTGAGCGACTTTCGATGTGATTCCTATTGAAGTCATGTCAGATGTTGTATTTTAGGAGCCTGGGGGAGTTTCCAGGGTGGGTGATCCCACTGGACTCACAGTGGGTGATCCCACTGGACTCACCTACGATGGCGAAGATGAGTCCATGAAGGACGACCCCCATCAAATGGGGTTGCTTGAAAATGTATATTCAAGTTTTCTTTTGCCTCTACTCCTGCAGCCTCCCAGATTACATTTCTGCAGCTTCAACCTGTGCATCAACAGGTCATGAACTTGACTTAATAACAAAAACACAATGGGGCTTTGGCTGACAGGAGGGAGGCTCTCCCCCCGGGGAAGTTTGGGGCCCCAGGAGGAAGGGAGTGGGGAAGACTTTGTTTAGGGGACAGGAAGTAGGTTTGGGTTGGTTGGGTTCTTTGGGCTGGTTGGGCTCCTTTTGGGCTGGGAGTGTAAATGTACAGCCATTTTGGGTCACTGGGCACCATTTTGGTGACAGTAACCCAGCAGCCGAGCAGTTAAGGAAGTTGTTGTCCCGCCCGCCCGCCCCAGGTAGGTGGGCCTTGGTGGATGTGTCTAGGGGCTGTCTGATTTCAAAGGGGGTTCCAGGAGGGTTTTTTTTGGGAGTGGGTGTGTTGGTTAGGTCTGATGGTATGATGTCGCTGGGGGCAGGTGCTGGAAATGGTGTTGGGATGGCGCTTTTCCTAGTTAAGGAGGGGGGTAGGATAGGAGGAATGAGGTTTCATGGACAGAAGGGGGAGGGAGTGTACAGTTGGCATGAGTTTAAAAACAGTTGAGGCAGGTGTTTGGGTAATTGGTAATTATGTATATGTTGTTGCGGGGGTATTTTTTAGGGGTGGGGGTGGGGGGTTTGAGCAGGTACGTGTTTATTTAGTTAGGACTAGTTTTGTACGACAAAGGCCAAGGAGGTGGTTTTTTTAAGATGCACCTGTTCCCAATAAAGCGGCCTTTATCACACCTTAAAATGTCTCCGGTCGGTCTTTCCCCTACCCGTCTCCCGATGGGCCCCAATTGCCAGTTGTATAATAAAAACATAATAGTTTCAGTCCAGGAAAAGGTATTTACATTTTAATTTCCAGAAAATTCCAATGAATGCAGCAGAAAAGTAAGGAAAGTTAGATTGCTGAACAGATAAATCTAACTAATCTAATTGGAAACAAGAGGAGCCCACTGGTCCTCCGTTTGTCTGTAGACCCTGAAAGATCTACTAGGCTGCTGTGTTTTAAAAAACATTAAAATCATTGTAAAAAAAAACACATGTCCCAGTCATTCTAATCAATGCGAATTTTATTCCACTATATTTGCATCTATTAACAAACTTCCTAGGTTTAATTAGTAACTGATATACAAATATATGAAGTTAAAATTAGAAAATCAAATGCACAAGGAGGAGACAGGATCTTTACTATTAGGAGAAATCACTTAGCCATTGTGCTAGCAAAAACTCCAGTCCCCAAAAATGTTAAATGTACACTTATGCCAATATATAACACACCACCTTCTCGAATCATAATTATTGAAAGGGAGACTTTGAATTGATCAGTTGAAATTGTTCTCATACAAAAAGAGGGTAGAGTAGTGAAGGACTAAGTAGAAGTGCTGTCGCTAGTTACAAGAGTGATACATATATTATCAGTAGATCCTTGCCCACAAAACTCCACACCGTTAATTAATCTTCCTCACAGGAAACAATTAACACTGGTAAGTGCTTAGAAATACATGTGCAGCTCTGCTATCAGTTTTCCCTGCAGTTCCTGTCTGCAGATAAATGGGTTTCTGACAACTAAATTTGTACTTTCGTTTCTGTCTGGCCTGGATAATCCCTCTTTTAAAAAAATCATATTTACGATCTATTAAATAACACTCATGATTGTTTCGTGAGGATTTGCTAAATAAATCACAAAACCAAACCTCACATCAGGCTACTAAACATTAAAAACGCACGAATACATCTTCACCATGTAATTTTACGAAGAGGTGGGAAAGAAAGCATTCTTTTCAAAACCCAGGGTTTGAGTCCCAAAGCCTTATTGGTGCATATCAGGCTTATGCTGGTAAAAAGTGATCTTTAGATGCAAAACGTTTCCCTGAAGTGCAAACTTTATGCCAGTTTACAAAGAACTTCTCAACTCACACCTGAATCAACACCACAGAAATTATGGAGGGATTATAGGAAACTGAACAACTCCATTTTGTGTAAGAAAAAACATGTTTGATGTTTGCACATGCAGATTGTCTAAATGGTGAGAAACTGTCCTAGTAGAGAGTTACAAAAGTCATATGTTGATATGAGTTCAACAAATAAATGTGCATATTGAAAGCTGTAAATCTCCTCATTGCATAGACGTCAGATAAAATGCATTTTTCTTTAAAGAATACGGCTCTATATATCTAGAATTAAGATTCACGCTCTAGAAGGCTTCTATGCGCCAAATAGGAATCAGAACTGCAGACACTGATTATAGTGTCGAAGCTACAACATAAAAGATTGGAATAATTGTAATGCAAAGAAAATACACGTAAAAGGAAATCTATTCTCCAGCAAAAGGCACAGGTAAATAGTTTGTACTGTTTACAGTAAGAGTCATATTTATTTGCTTTGAAACTTGTAAGGGCCTAATTTAGACTTTTATTAGATCAGACAGTCCATTGCGGAATTACGAGTCCATTATATCCTTTGGTGCGAACAATAATATGGCGGGCCAGATATGGGGCACGTTTGGAACGAGTATTCCCATCGCCAACCCCAGGTCTTTGAAATGTCCTGTCTAATTAACTTTCGATAGTAAGAAGGCCGTTTGAGGCATCACTAATTGGAAATGTAAAACTCTACAGTACTCTTCCGGAAGCTCAGAGCGGCAGGGGTGCTGATCAAGGCGGTGCCAAAGCGTTGAAAGGTTGCGGGGTGGAAGACACTGCTTCCGGGGGAGTGGTTTCTATTCTGGTGTACATCCAACGGGCGAGGGCGGTGGCAGTGATGTCCCACTGGAAACGTACAAGCCTTCGAGAAACTCTGAGGTGGCGGCCTGGTCCCTGTCCAGGCCTTCCGCTGATTTCTTAATTTCATGATCGTGATCTGCAAAGTCGACCTCCTGGTCTGAGCAGCTGTCCGTGTTGTAATCGATCCGCTCTGCAAGCGGGGGCTCGTCATCTGTCTCCACGTTGCTGCAAGAGATAAAAGAAAACAGAATGATTGAATTACCATATAGAGATAGCTGGTGACACAATCTCGACGTCATTCATGGACCATCATAATTAACCATCAGGCAGTGTGAGTGGCAATGCACTTAGCATATACACTTGGCAGTAATACACTTGGCGTAGTTTTGTTTCACAAAGACTAATCAATTTTTTTTAAAGTGTAATAGGGTATATATCTCCAACTCGTACACATCACTATAGGCAAAAATGTTCTGCCTTGGCACAGAACATATGTAAAGGGTGGTAAAGCGGACCGAAATGCCAGCTGTTCGCCTTGTAGCACCTTTAATCCATTTTGAATCTAACACCTGAGCAGTGAGTATCAATTTCATTGCAGGTAGCTGGGTGAAAGGGGTGTGTAATGGGTGATGCTGTGGGCATCCTATGCAATACCCAATTCTTTTTTGACGCTGCCCAAGATTTACAAGGATGTGTAAATCTGAGGCAACGGCAAAAACTAACACCTTGCAAAAGCAGGCATTCAATTGGCGCCACAAGATCGTTTTTGTTCTTCTGCAGCACTCATGTTAAGAGAAAATTGCCTTTACAGATTGTTTATGTGCAGGAAGTTGTCCCTTTCTGCACATAATCATTCCTTCAACTCAGACACCCTTGTACCATGATGCCAGGGGTTCTGTGTTGGCACTAAGCAGCTTTTTTTTAGACCCAGCGCAAGGGAAAACATAGGGGTGTTCTTGTGAATACGGCACATCCTTGCGTTTTTTAAATGACGCAGCCCTGCACTGCAAAATTTGCTGCACCGCCGTGCTGCGCCATTTCCTTGTGAATGTACCTCTATGTTTCAATGCATGTGTACATGTGCAAGCATGTGTTCATAGAAGGTTTCATTTGTGGGTGACCTGCTGAGGGGGGCATCAAGGTGACTTGTTTAGGTGGGGCATCCACCTATCAGCGCCATCACTGCAGACTTTGGTACTGTTGCAGTAGAGGCTCCTGTGTCTCTGGGGGGAGGAGAGTAAGGATTGGAGGGGGGTAAAGGAGAAGATCTTTGTTGCACAAAGTCAATTGCTTTCTTGCCTGATTAAGGTGCTTTTTGTACCAGAGAAATGTCGATTGCCGATGGAGCTGGACAAACTAAGGTGATGTGGATACGTGCATTCTAGCAGCGATTCACTTCTGGTGTTTACCAAAGCAAAGTGGATTCTGGTCTGACAATGGTACTCTACATACCAGGAATTCGATTTCTGGCTTGACAAGGGTGATTTAGAAGCCCTCACATTGTACTTTCCAGCATGAGAGTGGTAGTTTACAGGTTGGGCTATCGTGGACATTGGCATCATAGCAGTGCCTAAAATCTAATGGAAAATCGTCGGATATTATGTCTGAGAGTTGATTCTGCATTATAACTAACCTGCACCAGTCAGCCATCCTGAGAAAGGGCTGTGGATCCCTGAGCAGCACCATGGCGCATTGAACTATCTCACACCACAATGAGACTCACGGCCATATTTACAAGCCCCTATTGCCACCACAACGTCACTTTTCAGGACGTTGTAGTGGCTTAACGCCGCCTTGTGAATAAGGCCCCCTTTAACGCTACACTTAGCGTGAAAGGGGTGGGCAATGGGTGTTGCGGAGGGCGTTCCACCGCAACACCCATTGATTTCAACACTGACCCAAATTTACAAGGATAGCGTCAATATGGGGCAGTGCAAAAATTAAGACAGGGGCAACGAGGAGAAATGTTTAATCTCCTCGTTTTTCCTGTTTTATGTGTGCTGGGTTGTACAGCATCCATAGAAACAACAAAAGGCCATTAACACCTTAACCGCAGCGGCAATTTCGCTGCGGTGCGGCCGTTCTGATGAGTGGGCGGGGCTGTGTAGGCCAACGGACGTGCGCAGCACTACAACGGTAGTGCTCGCGACGGACGTTGGCCGACTGCAGCAACAAAAGGGTTAATTGTTTATGTGCAGGAAGGTGACTCTTCATGCACATAAACAATCATAAAAAAATGAAGCTTTGCAACTTCTATGTGTGCTACATTAACCCCTTCCCTGCTGCTGTCGGCCGTCGTAGTGCTGCGCACGTCCAACGGCCAACGCGGCCCACCCGTGCAAGAGAACGCCCGCACCAAGGCAGAATTACCGCCGCGGTTAACGGGTTAAGCAGCACACATTGAAGTTACAAAACATCATTTAAAAATTGTTTATGTGCAGGAAGTGAGAACTTCCTGCACATACACAATATTCTCCTCAACGCACACACCTTTGAACTATTGTCAAAGCAGACACCTGCGTTGGTGCTAGGCTGATAAAGTTAGCCCCAGCACAGGGGAAAACGCAGGGCTGCACCACATTGTTGTGAATATGATGCAGCTCTGCGTTTCAGAAGTTACGGATCGCAGCGTCCTGCCATGGAGGCTAACGCCGCGCTCCTCCACCTCATAGTAAATATGCTCCTCACTGTCCTTTTTGAGAAACTACGATCAGCTCTATCTAGCTGGTATTTTAAGAACTTCTATCGCAAACATGCTAGAGATGGCAAAGAGAGTTGTCACCGAGCCTTATCTGGCACAGGAGCAGTACTGGTCAATATGTCGACACTGGACCTGATTCACAAAAAAAAACATAAAAGGTGGTGCAGTGATTTTCATCTCCACGTGAGCGCACTATTATACGTTTTTACAATCAAAACATTCCCTGACATATTCCTGGAATGCTGCACCAGGAGCAGTTTTCCTTGCTTCTAGTGAGGATGTCAGGTACTATCCCTGTGGGTGTCCTTTTCTCGCTTAGCTTAATTCTATTCAGTATAGATTTACACAAACGAAGAAAGGAGCATACGGCCAAACGCACATGTTCTTTCTTTTTTTTTTTCCTTTGTGGAAAACATTTTTTTCTACCTGGCGAACACCCTTCCACTTTTCCCCAGCAAATATGCAAGTGATCAGTTAGCAGGAAGGGGAGTTACTGCAATCCTGAGCTGGATAACTTTCTGTTCATTTCTATGGTGTAAATTAGCTGAATTTCACCTTCTGAAAGTTCAGCAGATTTATATTGCATAACAGAAAAATGTATAAGGCTGTATAAAGAAAGTAAACGAAATAATATTATTATTATTTCATTTCATATGAAGGCAAATGCTGTTTGTTTTTTTAAAATACCCCAGAATCCAGAGACCAAGGGGCTAGAACGAACACGCTGATTTGCCCATCTACAATTTTAAATATCTAGACCTATATGACTACCTTGCCAGGAGGAGCCAGAACAACCATTTGCAAGTTTACGATGTGATAAATTGAACTACCGCTTTCTACTTTATATCTACTTATGTATTATGCTTGGACTCCATCGCAATTATGCTTCTACATTTTTGCCTCTGATGGTGAAAGCTTGCTTTCACTCCCTTGTAAGAGTTGTGCAGTAACCTTTAACCCCTTGGACGCTGATGACGGAACCGCTCCGTCACTAGCTGCGGATGCGCTGTTCTGATGACGGAGCGGTTCTGTCAGGGCCCGCTTGGCGCGCCTGCGCGGCGCGAATTCCGCGCCTGCGCTGGACGTTCTATTGAGTGGGGCGGGCCATGACGGAACCGCTCCGTCATGAGCACAGCTCAACCGAGGCTGGTGACACAGTGGTTCCGTCACCAGCATGCGGCCGCCGTGCGGCCGCCCTGCCCCCTTAGCACTGCGGCGGAAAAGCCGCCGCAGTGAAGGGGTTAAATAATATAAATGTTTAGCTGTGAGCTTTCGAACTTCACATTAATTGTGTAGATTCATAAGACATGAACTTTTGTTGATAATGCATAGACAAATGAGACCTGGGATAGTAGTGGCCGATGCCATAAGTGGCCTAAATGATAACTCTCTGCCAATGATGAACATAACCTATGCATATATGATGAGATCAAGCCAAATGTGCAGAGGACAAGCATTGTGTCAATCAAGCAGAAGGAAGCTTTGACCGCAGTCTTGCCTCTTTATTGTCATGGTCGTCTTAAGGACTAGCATGTGGGATTTCCTCACCACCATAGGCTTAGCACTTGTTGCAAGATCATAATCTCACCGATTAATAGAAGCGCCATTGAGACTTGCTGAGGCAGTATTTGTAATGGAACTCTCATTATATGTCCATGGGGTAGGTTTATATTTGGATAAGTAAATAAACTATCCTGAGCAAATGGGATTCCTAAATGACAAAATCGTTGTAAATCAGCATTGAATTTAAAAATGAAAACATCCTAGCATGCAAATATGAGCAAAAGAGAAATTCAAGACATGTGTTCAGAGCTAAAGCAGTAAAAAGATAGGACTTGACATTGTAAATAGGAAGGAGGCAACACCACAAAGAGAATCAAAATCCATAATGCATTTCGGAGTGGTAAGCCAGCGACTAAATGATGAGATGCATGATTCAGTCTGTTCAAGAAAACGAGGCAACTTAGATGTAGAACTCATCTATGGTACTAGTGATCAGCTGGTCGGTAACTGCGTGTGAATCTCTCCACTTAGTTGTCCACACTGCCCAAAACAAGTCTTATTGGTTGCAGGTGTAGCAGAAATTCTGTCAGTATGTAAGCACAAATGTGTATTTCCTGGTTATATTCAGGCCACAAATGCACCATCCAGAAAAAATTACCATACCCCTATCGAGGGGTAGGTTGTGGTGTGGTTAACCATGATTACTAGAAAGTGCGTTACCACATTCCTCATCCACAAATATAGGATAAAAAACTTTGCACAGCTGTGAATAGAGTATGGCGTGCATCGTAGCTGCTGTATATTAATGCTCACTTTGTTGCAGGGGATTTATTGGCCATTTAGAAGTAACTCAATTTGGGTCTTATAGAGCATCCCTTGAGATCAGATGGTTTGTGATACTATTTGAGAAATAACTTTATCAATGCAAGATAAAGACATCTTCAATAAGACGTTTTTGAATCCTATGCTCCTTTGAAACACAATCTAAGTCCAAGGGTAGAAATCTTCACTAGACTTAATGTTGAGCACCATCGGATTGACCTAAACTGCTCACTGAACACGAACTCTGAAATTCTACGGCTCGGATCTTTCCCAGCCTTCATTGAGTGCTTCACCATGATCTCGTCTATCAGCAACACATCCTGGACAGTCCAGTCTTCGGATCCAGCCTGCTTCCTTTCCCCACTGAGGACTCTACCTACTCAGAAAGTTGGAAGTTAACTCTTTGACTGGGACGAACTTCAATCCAACCCATGCTCCATTGTAGTTTGCTCTCAAATTTGCCGGTCCTGGCCTCGTACGACCAGTTGGCCCCATTTGGCGCTTGGCACTTTTTGTCTAGTTAAATTGAACCTTTAAATATCCATATCTCCAATTCCCATGATTGGATTTTTGCTTTTTTGGTGTCAGTTTCTTCATCACAATATTCTCTATTTGTATAATTTGGAGCAGAGTTTTTATTATGCTTTACACATTTTCTTAAGTTAAGTCTGATTTCTTTGTGCCTCAGGTACAAACAGGGCCAGACTGGCCATAGAGGGAAACGGGCGTTTCCCCGTTAGGCCGCTAGGGTGGGGGTGGTTTTGGGCCCCTGGGGTCGTTTTTGTTACTGAGGGTCGGCAATATCACCCCCTCTAACAAAATCAGCCGAAAACGGTGCTTGCAAACTGCTCAGCTGCACTCCCCCTCACCCCAGGGTGGGTCAGCTGAGCTGTTTGCCAGGGCCTGTTTCTGTTCCAAGTCAGGCCCTGGGTACAAATAGTCTTCTCAGGTTTAAATTACTGAAACATTTACTGGACCTAACAAGAACAGTGACGTTATTACCCGTGGTAGACTACCATCCCCTAACAAATAATATACTTTCTCACAACTGGCTTCTGTTAAGAATTTCTCTTATCTTGTAATGAAAGGAGAACAAACCTAAACTGGTGTATTTCTATTAATTTAGCAAGAACTGACATAATAAGAATTTTAAAGATATTCCTCTATCAGTCTCCCTTTTATCGGTCCACCTTTCAGCTTTTTCTGTGGCTTTTTACAGGCCACGTAAAACCTATGATAGCATTGGAGCAGTTTACTCTATGCCACATCCAATTTCTTTTTTATGGATAGTCCAGAAATGTTAAAGTTATAATAAAATGTTGGGCTATTATTTGACATCACCCAGCGTTGGCTCTGATATCTTGAAAGGGCCATAATATTTCAGTAGGGAATGGACTAAGAGTGAAGGGAATGGCATTTTACATAGGGCATGCAGCTAAAGTCTGATCGCAAAACTTCAGAACAAAACGGAGAATGTAACAATGTAGAGCCAAAAATAAAAAAAACTAGGGGGAAAACCCCAAGAGGATGACACTGCTTGTAACTTCCTCCAGATATTCAAGTTATGGCAAAGGCAAAGTGTTTGGTTTATGAACTATAAAACTACAGCAATATTATAGCGGGAGAAAGGAATGACTTAGGGCCCCATTAGTATGTCGGGCAGATCGCCACCGCCCGCTTGGCTGTGGTGATCCGCCGACATATTCCCCCGCCTGTATGTAAATTTACCTCCACCACATTACCATGGTGGGTACCCCGGCAGACAGAAAGACCGTCTTCCGGTTTTCTGCCCGGTCAAAGAGTTGACCGGGTGGAAAACTGTTAATATGGTGGCGGTATCTTGTAGACGCCGCCATCCATATTAGCGTACATGCGGGGACATGCCTTTCCGTGGCGGTGTAAAGCGGTTCTCAGCATTGGGGGCACGTAACGGGCCCCCAGGGATTCTGGGAGGTGGGGGGTGCACATGGGGGGTACCTATCGTACCCCCCTGCATTTGACAGTACAATGGGTCAGGCACCGCACAGTGCATGTCATGTTGTACTGTTAAATGCACAACTTTCTGGCAATACGGCGGGCGGTGCTGCGCCGCAATGTCAGAAATGCAGGATGGGGCCGCTTGTGTGGCGGGCGCATACTAATGGGATGTGCGGGACCGCCGCACCCTTAGTGGGTGGTCCCATTTCCCAACAGGAAATGACAATCACATCGATTTGTGGAGAGCACTAACAACTTAGCTCGATGGCCCCTCATGATTGCACAATACAAATGAACAGTTTTAAAAAGGTAGGTATGTTTATATGCCACTATTTACATATTATTTACAACATCTACATGGTGTACATGGTGCACAATGTTTGAATAGAGTCAACTTCACATACCTCAACCAACACCTCTAACCCAACATGATGTCACCTTACACTCCACCATTTTGTGAGTAAAGCCAAGTGGTAAAGAAGCCCGGAGTACCATGCCACTTTTTCTTACTTTTTTCCATAATGGAAAGGTGTTTTCCCCTTGTAGAATCCCCGTACCTTCCCAGTTCACCAAAGTTGGGTATGATTCATTACCGTCCTCATTCTAGAATGGGGAACCCTTTGCTGGAGAAAAATTCTGACTGTATCTAGATTGGGAAAGGGTTGGATAAGAGTTTACGAATGGTCACAAATTCAGCTGTTGCATGGAGTTTACTAATTTGTATTCTATACACCTGTGAAAGAATTTCACAGTTGGAAACCATTTTACCCTGCCCATTATACTTTTATAGCCATTAGTTATAATGGGGTAACCCAGTGACCCTCAGTACATGAGTCTTGAAGCTTAAACAAAAAAAAAAGTGGTTCTGTCAGGAATAGAAACATTTCTTCACTTCACTGTACTTAATACGTATTATACAAAAACATCGAATGTAGGGTACACAGAGACACACAACACCGAATTCATTTCTAAATGTAATTCTTTAGTATATACCTTGCCTGTATTAATCAATAGATAGCTGGTTGTCCGAAACAAAACACAAAAAACACATGCACTGTGAAATACTTAGTGACTGGTCGTGAGTGGTGACGAAAGTGCTGAACAAGGATAAGTTAGGTGACATATATTCATACATATATACAAAACATATGTTCTTGAGTGTCCACTTGAGACCAATAGCCACAACAAAATGAAGTATATCCTTATTTGCGTTGCGACTTTGCATGGAAGTATTGACATAAACAATGTGTAAAGTATTTGAAAACACCACAATTGGACATAACACCAGTTTAGAAGAATAAAGTATTTTTATCTAGACGACATAAGACCAAAACGACAAAAACTGTTCCAAAATAAGTCTTTAAAAAGAGTTCAAGGGTTTGCACCAAAATAATCCCCAGTTGAGTGACTTTTAGCCCAAAGTACCTGTAGATACACCAAAAGTTTTAAGCGGCAGATGCAGCATCAGAAAACATGAGATGCTACACTCCTGAGAACCTGGGGCGGCGAAGCGAGAACCCAGCTGCACGCATTGTCACATCAGACCTCTCAAAGTGGGGTTTGAGGCGGTTCACATGTGAACCCTCAAAGGGTGGTTGGGAGTTTGCAAGTTAAGCAGGTAGGTTACATCACTCTTGTGCTCCACCACCTTGTATGGCCCAGTCCACTTGTATTGGAGCGCACAAGGCTCCTCTGACGCCATCACCCACATCTTCTGCCCAGGTTGAAATTCAACCAGAGTGGCATTCTGGTTGTACCATCTTTTCATTTCTTCCTGGCTAGCTTCCAGGTTCTCCTGAGTGAGTTTCCTGAAGCATTGTGTCTGGTTGCGGAAGGCCAGCATGTAGCTGAACACATCCTGGGGAGTTTTACCAGGAGATTTCTCCCAACCCTCCTTCACCAGACTGAGAGGCCCTCTCACAGGGTGACCGTACAGGAGTTCAAAGGGCCTGAATCTTAAGGACTTCTGGGGCACCTCCCAGTAGGCGAACAATAGGCATGGTAAAAAGACGTCCCACTTCTGACTCAAGGGCTCGCAAGGCCCATTATCATACCTTTCAGATTTCGGTTGAGTCCCTCAACCAACCCGTTTCCTTGAGGATGGTAAGGAGTGGTGAACTTACAAGTTACCCCACACTCCTTCCACAAAGACTTCATGTACCTAGAGATTAAGTTGGTACCCTGGTCGGAGACCACCTCTCTGGGGAACCCCACACGGGAAAAGACCCCCATCAATGCACGGCCCACCAAAGGGGCAGTGCTTGTCCAAAGAGGGACAGCTTCTGGGTACAGGGTGGCGTGGTCCACCAAGACCAGGATGAACCCATTGCTTAAGGCTATCTTGGGGTGCAGTGGCCCCACAATGTCGATGCCCACCCATTTGAAAGGGGTGCTCACTACAGGAAAGGTTTGGAGGGGTGCCTTGCACTTCTCGCCACTCTTGCCACTTGCCTGACAAGTCTGGCAAGTTTTACAAAATGTACCAACATGCTTCTTCATCTGGGGCCAGAAAAAGTGGGTGACAAGCCTTTGGAAGATCTTTTCCTGCCCCAGATGTCCTGCGAGAGGCACGCCATGAGCCATACCCATTAGGAAGGCTCTGAAGCGCTCGGGTACCACCAGTACATGGGCTGCACCAGGCTCAGTGATCTTAGGCTCACTATAAAGTAACCGATCTTCCCAGTAAATGAGATGATCCTTGAACTCTCCACCTACTGCCTGGTCTGCAGTCTGTTGCTGCACACCAATGAGAGAAGGGCATTCCATCTGCGCTTTGCAGAACTCCTCCCTGAAGGGACCCCCTTCTTGCTGCTAACTGGTCAGCTCAGGTAGTTCCCCCAGTTCGACCACCTGTTCCCCTGTAGGCTCCAGGGCTTGAATGAATGAATAGAAGCTTTATTCGATTTTGTTTCTTAAAATCATGAAAGCATACAAAAAATAACAGTAATTAAAAATAAATATATACATTCAACAAAAACATAACTTCACATTCAAAAAAGACATAGCCCCAGCCTCAGGATTCGGCGGTGAGACATATTTTTCAAGGGGTTTATCCCTATCTTGAATAAAGATACACAAGTTTGTCCTTTAAAGTGAGTGAGCTCAAAAGTTGCGGCAATTGTGCAATGAAACACATCTGTTGGCAACAGGGAAACTAGTACCACTGGGTACCTGGACTTCCCCACCCAGCGGGTGGTGGTAGGCTATTGTTGTTCCTAATCGAGGGATATTTGGCATACAGGGATAGAAATCATGTAAGTCCCAAGACTGTATTGGACCATCCCCCTCTAGGGCTGGACAAGATCTTAAATATGGTGCGATGTTCCGATTCCTGAATCTGACCAGTACCAAGTCCCCAGAAATGTTTTTTGGTAGAGGGCCCAACCAACCCAACCTTCTCACACTCAGGATTCCGCCGTCTTTGTCCGGTGGTAGGGGTCTATTCCTTCCCAACCAGAATATAACTTTGTTCATTAGGTCCAACTGGCTTTCAGCTTTTCCCAGCGCAAGTGGTGGCACTCCTGTGAGGACGGACACATATGGCGCTGCTTGTGGCGGAAGGTGTATGTTTGGTGCATTGCGTACTGACTTGGCCTCTGGGGGCCTTGATATAACAGGTTTGGAAGGAGCTTTGAAAGTAGTTGAGCCTGGAATTATAGGAGATAATGGAGTGACTTGCTTGCTTTTAAGGATGGCAGAGAGCTTAGCTGACGGGAAAGTGGTGGTTGGCTGGGATCGGTTCGAGTTTACAGGATTATCGATGGGTTTCAGGATGGCCGTCATTTTGTTCTCGAGACCCAAGAGCCTTTCCCCTATAGCGTTGATTTGTTCTGTTAGTGGGGAAATGATGGTTTTAACAAGTTGTTCAATCTGAGTCAGAAGAGAGATCTGGGAATAAGATATTGGTTCATCCAGTTTGACATCAGTCTCCATGATGGTAGGGAGATTATGAACGGACATCACGGGGGTTACAGTTGGTATATGAGGTTTTGATTGAGTCCTTTCCGCCTTGTCCTCAGTGTTATCTCTATTGACAGGTAGTAACCATGAAAGTACAGAGGCTTGTGTGTTGGCTTTGTTCAATAAAGAGGGGGTTTCCTGTAAACTGCCTTTAGTATTTGTAGTGCGGGTGCCTTTGGCGAAGAAGGGTGAGTCCACACTGACATATTTTGTTTTACATAGTCTATTTAGCTCACCCCACGGCGACAGAATCTGCATTCCTGGGGAGTTTAATGGAGGAGATAGTGTACTAGATGGGGAGTAACAGGGGCAAATTATGTCTGTAGCATGCACAGTTGGCCGGCAGCTTGTGGTAAGCATTTGGTGCATTTGCCCCGCATGGCACCCCTGCGCAGCTGGGCTTGTTCCCCCCTTACAGGGCATGATCCCAATGGCAGTAATGATGTTACGATCAAATGTTAAATTAAAGTATGTACACTATACCTCCTTTAGCAGAAATAACAAGGGGGGTGGCCCGTCCCGTCCAAATCGGTCCACGGAGGGCCACAGAGGGCCCGCCCTTTGCCCGGGCTTGGCCCCGGGCGCTCCCGCGCGCGACTCGCGGGGCGAGAGGTGCTCCTTCCAGTTTAAGGGCCTCCGGGCGCGTCAATTTCCTCCCTTTGGCAGGCGGGCAGCTGGGAAATGTAGTTTTTGCCCGGCCTCCGCGCTAGACAGCGCGGCCCGGCAAACAAAGTCCCGTTTCCGTGTGTGCCCAGGTGCAGGGTGCAGGGTTAAGGCCGTTGCCCTCACGGCGCGGTGTTCAGCTGGGCTGATATGGACCCCCGGAGCTCTCGGCGCTCCTTCCAGTTTAAGCGCCTCCGGGCGCGTCAATTTCCTCCCTTTGGCAGGCGGGCAGCTGGGAAATGTAGTTTTTGCCCGGCCTCCGCGCTAGACAGCGCGGCCCGGCAAACAGAGTCCCGTTTCCGTGTGTGCCCAGGTGCAGGGTGCAGGGTTAAGGCCGTTGCCCTCACGGGGCGGTGTTCAGCTGGGCTGATATGGACCCCCCTCCAGGGGCATTCCCCTCAGGTTCTGCTCCTTCTTGGACCGTGGGAACGGCTGGGACAATATGTCTCTTCCTGGCAGGCACCATGGCCGCTGTTTCAGGCACCAGGTCTGTTGAATCACCTCTACTGGCTGCCATGGACCAAGTGGTTACTAGGACCCACTCAGGCAGACCCAACATCTCCAGATGAGCCTGAAGTTGCACCTCCTTCCATCGGGAACTCTCAAGGTCCTTGCCTAGCAGACAGTCCACAGGCATGGACAGACTCACAACAACCTTCAAGAGACCTGAGACCCCACTCCACTCAAAGGGAACCTATGCTACTTTGCAGAGGCGCACTGACTTATCGGCTGACACTATTGGGTGAAGTGCATTGGGAATGACCTGCTCTTCAAACACCCACTGAGACCTTACAGATGTCACACTGGCTCTTGTGTTTCTCAGAGCCTCAACCCTCCTCCCATTGATAGTCACCCAATGCCCGTAGTTCTTAGTGTTCTCGGGCAGGTAGTTTCCTGGACCATCTCTCTGTCTCCTAAAGACACTAGGTCATTACAGCTGGTCCCTCCCCTTCACTGGAAATTAAAACCTCCCCCAAAGCTACACTCACTAAACCCAGTGTCGGAGCATCAGTGGGTGCTTGGAGTTTCTTGGCGCACATAGGAACAACATATCCCACCTCCTTGCAGAGGAAGCAGGTAGGGGAACCCCTGTTGTTCTGCCTGCCCTTAGGGAGCCAGGTTGGTTTAGGCTTGGGAGGCTGGGACTCCTTTCCCTGGGAACTGTTTTGGGGCCCTTGAGAGAACTCCTTTTGGTCACCCTTGTCCCCCCACTCTTCTGCGAGGGACCCTGCCCACCTTTGGCTGTGGTACCCATAATCCCCCTGTGGACCCTGGTGCTGGTCCAACAGTCCGCATCCTTAGTAAGCTCAATGGGGTCAGTCAGCTTGCTGTCTAAAAGATGCTGGCGCAGCTCTGGAATAATTAGACTACTCAAGTGCTCCCAACTAATTTAATGCAACAACCACTTATATTCACTTACTCTGCTGCCCTTTATCCAACCTTCCAGTACACATGTGTACATATTCACACACTCCATCCAGGTCTTAGACTCTTTCTTCTTGGAGTTCCTAAACTGTTGTCTATACTGTTCTGGAATAAGCCCATACCTGAGGCATAGGGCCTTCTTCATATTGGGATAGGTCATGGCACCTGCCAACTCTAAGGGCTCTAGAGAACTCCTCCCAGAAGCCTCAAAATGTTTCCACAGACCTGCCCCCCAATGCTGTTCAGGCGCCCCAATTCATTCTCAAAGCAATCTCATAAGAGGTGAAACAGGCATAAATATCCTTACTCCTATTATAATTCTGTACCAAATCCTTGGGGATATATACCTTACCCCCCTGCACTGGTTGTGCGCTGCCACCATTTGAGTTGGACTCCGCCTGCTTGATCTTGATATCCAGCTCCCTCATGCTCAACTCATGAGCTAAAAGCAATTTCTTTTCTTTCTTGGCACGAGCATTCTTGCTCTTCTCTGCCATCCTTTCCCTTTCTTTCTCTACTTCCAATTGCATCATTTTGATTCTCAAGACTTCTAATTCATGATCTCTCACTCTTTGATTCTCTTTTTACTCTTCTGGAGTGAAGCCCCTACCAGAATGGTTGCTGCCAGGCTTTGAGCCTGGTTTGCTCACAGACAGATCTTGGGGCTGAAAACCATTCCCTCCACTTGCATCATTTCCTACTTGGGCCTCCCACCAGGCCTTCAAGGCTCTTTGCAGCTCATCCTTCCTAGAGCTGCTTTTCACAGAGCAACCAAAATTTCTGCAGAATTGTTTAAGCTCCTCGACCTTGTATGAATACAGATCCTCAATGTGAAACTCCAAATCTGCCTTTTCACTTGCTGCCCTCTGAGACATGATGCTTTTGAAGAGTTATTCAAAAATAGAACCAACAAACAAATGTGGTTGCGTAGTGGTCTGCATTAGACTAGTGATGTACACCAATTACTGTGGGTCAAGTACAAATACAAGCTCAAATTTGCACCGCTGATCACCAATGTTAGATCTGGGGGGGGTCTCTAGTTGGCAGAGGTAGGTATTAATGTCCAAATAGGGACCCTTGCTTCTAGTAAGCGTAAGGGGTATACACTCTTTGGATAACCCCTGCTCACCCCCTTGGTAGCTTGGCACGAGCAGACAGGCTTATCAAAGGCAGTGTGTTACTTATTTGTACCAACACTCAAAGTAACACAGTGAAAACACCACAAATGGACTACACACCAGTTTAGAAAAATAAAGCATTTTTATCTAGACTACACAAGACCAAAATGACAGAAATCCAACATACGCTGTTCCAGAATAAGTCTTTAAAAAAAGTTCAAGGGTTTGCATCAGAATAATCCACAGTTGCGTCACTTTTAGCCCAAAGTACCTGTAGATGCAACAAAAGTCCCAAGTGGCAGCTGCACCGTCAGAAAACAAGCGATGCGTCACTCCTGAGACCCTGGGGAGGCGATGCAACGATCTTTGAGACGTGAGGATCTTCAGTGCAGCGGCGATACGCGGAACAGCATTGATCGTCTTCTGTCGCAGCCCATTCATGCGTTGACTCTGCCACAATGTTCACAACGACGGAATGCGGTCCACAAACAAGCGGTGCGACGGTTCTCACAGCGACGACAGGCTCAGTGACGATATTCGCAGCGACAGGAGTCTTCCAACACCGGGGCTATGCGCTCCGCAAACGAACGATGAGTTGGTTCTTGCAGCAGCAACAGGCACTGCAATGATCTTCGTGGCGACAGGAATTCTCTTGCACTGTCGACGATGCGCTCCGCAAGCGACTGATGCATGAAAAAGTGTAGATCTTCTTTTCTTCTTCTTTTCCAGCACCCCAAACAGTAGGCAACAAACTCCAGAGGCCCCACAAATGGATCAAGCACTCTAGGCAGGTCAAAACTCACAAAGCAGAGCCCCCAGCTTCAGGGGGAAGCTGGGGGTAAAGTCCTTTTGTTCCTGGGACTACTTAACAGGAGGCCAGCTCTTCTCAGGCCCGTGGCGATCTCTTCAAGTAGGGGACACAGCAACAGTAAAGTCATTCCCCTCTCCTTGGCAGAATGGCAACTGCAGGTCAGCCTACCAACACACAGCAGGACAGTCCTTCCTCTTCAGCCTTCCATCTTTTCTCCTTGACAGAGGTTCCTTCCTGATTCCAGGAGTATCTAAATTTCAGGGGTCTGGGTATCCCTTTTATTCCAATATTATCTTTGTTCTCTGAAGTCAGAGAGGCCTTTGCCAAGTCCAAACCAGTTCTGGTCAGTCTTGGAGCACTCTGTTAACATGACTCCTTCTTTCCTTTAAGAGAGAGGGGCAGGGTCATCAGCCGCCCAGCAGGATGTGGAGCCAGCATTGTGAAAGGCAGGCACAGCCCTAATCAGGCCCAGGTGCTATCCCCTCCCACCACTCAAGATGCAGATGAAGCTATTCAGCCTAGTGCTGACTCACCCAGCCTCCTGTAGCCACCCCAGCCCCTGTCACTCACAAACCAGACAGTCAATTCACATACAGGCCAAGGCACACAGAAAGGTCAGACAAGAAAAGAGCCACTTTCTAAAAGTGCTGTTTTCAAACACAGGATTTAAAAAACATCCTTCCTAAAAGATGGGTTATTAAATTCTGAGTTCAGGGATACCAGACTTTAATTTTCTATCTTGCTCCTATGGGAAGATATGCAGGTAAACATTATACATAACATTCCCTATTCTAGCCTATGGGCAAGATGGCCTTTCAATAGTGAAAATCGAAATTGGCAGTATTTCACTATCAGAGCATGTCACCCACACTAGTACACGTTCTACCTTTCACATACACTACACCCTGCCCAGGGGGGTAACTTTGGCCTTCCATAGGGGTGTCCAAGGTGTAAAGAAAAGGAAGGGTTAGGCCTGGCCAGTGGGGACACTGGTCAGGTCAGCATGGCAGTTAGTAACTGCACACAGGCACTGCGGTGGCAGGTCTGAGACACCATTTTAGGGCTACTCATGTGGGTGACACAATAAGTGCTGCAGGCCCACTAGTAGCATTACATCACCAGCCCTGACACACTCAGTGCACTTTACTAGGGACCTACTGGTAAAACAAATATGCCAATCATGGATAACCAAACACAATAACAATTTACCCAGGGAGCACTTGCACTTTGACACTGATCAGCAGTTGCAAAGTGCCGAAAGCAGCTAAACCAGCAAAAACGAAATCCAGCACAGCATCAAAAATAGAGGAGGCAGAGGCAAAAAGTCAGGGGAAACCACGCCAAAGATGCCAGGTCTAACATGCTGCTTGTGACTTCACTGTAGACAGTGACACAAAGGGAGCTGAGGTGTGCCCTGCATATCCTGATTGCCCATCATCAGGCTGAGCTAGAGTGGTGGGAGGAGTTGTCACTGACACCTGAATAGGGCTGTACCTGTCCTTTCATAATGATGTTTGCACACCCCTGTGGTGTGTCTGGAGCCAGGTGAGGGCAAGGCAAGAGCTGTGAACCATAAAGATTATCTTTTGAAGTATGCATATGTAAAGGTGAAATGGGATATAAGTATTTGACCTGTAACTTCACATTTTTAGAACACATCAAGAGGAGATTCTGGCAAGAAGAAAAGCTTGAGAATCGGTAAGAGGAGAACTGCCACTCTGCTGTTGTTGTGTTGTGATGGCCTTCTGCTTGCTGCTTCTGTTTTGGGCAGAGGAAAGGCTGTACTGTACTTTCTTATCCTGCTTATCAAGGTTCTCCAGCAACTTGTGCTGCTTTCCTCCTGTTGGAAGCCTCATGACCACCAAAGACTTCATCTGCAGCTCCCCTGACCTCCTCTGCTGGTAGTTCAGACCTGCCAAGTGATGGCAACTCCAGCTCTGGCTCCTTGGAGGTGGTTTTGCAGCTTCAAGAGCCGAATATTCGTACAGCGCCGTTCATCTTAGTTTTTCCCACCTCAAGCTTGCCATGCTGCACCATAATCGACGCAGCGCCTGTTTGCAGCTAGAAGTATCGCCGCTGCTCGACTTCGAGGCCCCTGCTACGACTCCAATGCAGGTCCTGCTGTGTGGCTGAAGGAATCGACACATAACCTGCTCACGGCTGGAAGAATTAATGCAGTGCCTGTTTCACCCCATCTCATCCAGATTTTCCATGCATTGCACCTGTGCGTCAAACTTCCAGTGCATCACACTGCAGTAAGAAGCCACTTTCGGAATTTGATATATCACTTCTCCTTACTGTACGCAATCGATGCAGGACCTTTCCTGTGTGCAGCAGAACTGACACCTCCATTCCCCTGGGACTCAAGAATCGACACATCTGTTTTCTGATGCTTCCCTCTCTGGCAGCTGTTTTTCCTCTTGAAAAGGTACTTTGTGCTAAAATCAATGCATCTATGGACTGAATTGCTTGATCCTTTAAAAAGTTATATTGTTGCTTAAGTATGTTGGATTTTAGTCATTTTGATATAGTTTGGTATAGATCAGAGGTCTCCAACCTTTTCTGTAGTGAGAGCTACTTCTGATCAGTAAAAATCGTTGTGAGCTACTAAAGGCCGAGCAACTCGCGCATTTTTCGGAGACACCTCCCACACCCAGCTTCATTGACTTTAAGCCTAATTGTTGGTGTTCATCAGGGAAGACAAGGAAACACTTCGCACATAGGATCACAAACCAAAGAAAACATGCCCAACCACCCACGGTTCACATGCCATAGCTTGATGACCATGTAGGTAAGTGCTTCAGTTCCACACATTGGATTAGTAAGCACTAGAATAGATAGAATGCTGCAACAGAAGCCCCCCCCTTACTTCATTATCAAATAAAGTAAAGTGAACAAAGGGAGAAAAGTTATGTTACAAGTGAATACATTTGACTTTTTCATGCTCGGGCCTTTGCAGACTATTAAAACAGCAACAAATGGCCAGTGTTTCGAAAGGTGGCAACCTTACTTTCACTATAAAGCACTTCACTCAGTTCTATAACACATACTTCAACTCTGCAAAGTCCGGATATTGCATAGCCATAGTTCTTCACTCTGTTCAGCACAGCAACATACTGTCTGCTAAGCCATGCACTCTCTGCCCATACTTCTACTTCCAACTCCAATCTCTTGGTAGTCTTTCATTTAATCAAAACCATAATTTTCAGTCTATATTACAAGGGCTTACTTTGCAGTCTAGCTTTCACCTGTCCTAACTCAAATATGTTCTCACACTTCATCCTGCACTTCAGATTTCAGATGCAAGCATTTTCTGCGTCCTACACAAAGCACATCTCCATTTTCTCAAAAGCTATTCACTAACAGTACAGCTGTCCTCTGCGCACAATTGCTACATACCCCTAAGGCACACAGGTGTAAAACCTATTAAATTCTGGACTCTGGAGCCTGTGCCTTACTGCAAAAGTAGGAGAGGGGCAAGTAAAAATGTATTTTCCCTTCAGACATTATGTAGCATGAATTTTGCAGTCTGGGCTTTAAAAAGCAGAGAAGAACAAGACAAAAACTTCATCTCATTGACTGGTGGAAATGCTCTGTTTCTGCCTGTTGACACATGTTGTGTAGCAGAAGGTTGAATATGCAAAGCAAGACCACAAGCCTTCATGTTGCAAAAAAAATATACATTCATTAATGTTGAGTCGACAGTGCAAGCACATATTTTCGATGTAATGTTATAGTTAGCCCCAGTCTGACCTTCATTTTCAAATTAACCCACAGTTAAATTTACAAAAATGAGGCTCAGTGCATATGAGCTCCTTTGATTTTAACATCCGCTCCCATCGCACTGTACTATTGAAGAAAGATGTGAAGCGAGGTGGCTGCTGAGTTAAAATCCAAGATCCTTGCATGCTCTGAGCAGCTTTCACTGTCTACTTCAGGCAAATATATAGCGCGGTGCAGTAATCAGTGAAAGGCTTTCACTGATTACTAAACCACTCTATAAATTTGCCTTTGCATGAAAGTCAAAGAGGCTCAGTACTGGCAAGGATTTTTCTGTTGTCTGCCACGTGTTTTACTATTGAAGGCAGGCAAATGTACAGCGCCGTAGCTGCCCAGTGCATACAAGGACTTCTAATTTGAAAGTCGGCTGCCACAGCGCTTTATTGCTTAAAGCAGATGTAAAGCGCGGTTGCAGCCCATGTTCAAATCAAGAGTCCTTGCATGCACGGAGCCGCTTTCACTGACTACTACACGCAGGCAAATGAAAGCGTAGTGAAAGCAGATTAGTGCAGGCAAGGACCTTGCATTTTACCATCGGCTGCCACAGCGGTAGCAGCCCAGTGCCTGCAACTACCTTTGATTTTAACGTTGCCTGCCATTGCGCTTTATTCCTGAATGCAGATCTAAATCGCGGTGGCAGCCTACGCTAAAACCAAAGGGCCTTGCATGCATGGAGTCAATTTTTCCAAGTCACAATGCTGATGCCCGGCCACAGGCCATCTTACCTAGTAGTTACTCCGGGAGGATCAAATGGGAAATACGGAGCGCGATGCCAGCCTGAAAAAGAGAGGCGGAGTATGACTTCAGGAAGAACGTCACGTTCTTTAGCCCGCCCCGCCCCAGCTAAGCTCACTTCAGCCAATCTGAGCAGCTGGTTTGGGTGAGGGCGGGCAAGGACTGATTGGCCTAAAAGAGAATGATGGAACACAAAATAAAATGTGAAATCACGTCATAGTAATTAGATGGGAGGCACGAGCTACTCCCAGAGGGTCGGCGAGCTACCGGTAGCTCGCGATCGACCGGTTGGAGACCCCTGGTATAGATAAAGATCAGTTGTTGTTCTAAACTGGTATGGTGTCCATTTGTAGTGTGTTCTCTGTGTTACTGGGTGTGTACAAATGCTTTACATATTGCCTCTGAGATAGGCCTGACTGCTCATTCCAAGCTACCAAGGGGATGAGCAAGTGTTATCTTGGGTGTGTAACTCCCTTAACCTGACTAGAAGTAAGGGTTCCTACTTGGATATGGTGCATACCACTGCCAAATAGAGACCCCCATTTCTAACAACAAAGAAAAACATCACACAAACCACAACTAAACTACACAGAATATGATTAGTAAATTAAATATGTGTTGCAGCCTCTAACATAAACCCCAGGATACCAGAGAGCCTTGAAAAAGCTCTAGGTTTTTAACCCATAGAGGGAGAAAAACGTGTGGCAGACTTGAAATACAAGAAAATGTAAAGACAACCCGTGGACAAGAACTATAGAAAAGGAAGAATAAATACCTTCTCAAAGACATTGTCTCTCCAATGTCTTTTTATTTTTTTCTTACGTCTGCTGCAGTTCTATGGCCATGTCTCTGTGCTTTCTTAACTGTGCTTCCTTGATGATGTCATCTGAAAACTTTGTTAAGTACTAGATGGACTTGAATATCTGACCTTTTGGCCTAACCCCTACGATGATGCATACATATCTTGGCATAGCTAAGTCAGAGAACGTAATGAAGAAACTAGGAGAACAAGAAGAAGCTTGGAGTGGGAAAAACACCCCCGGAGGGGACATTATTGTTCGATTCTTGTTGCTCATATCGCTTGCAGGTTCTCAAGTAGCCAAGGCTAGACAGAGAGCTCATCCACGTCAGCCAGCAAAGAATGCAAGCAATGAAAGAAGTGACTTCCTAATCATTGCTTAAGGTTTGCAAAAACTGTTGGCGAAGAATCTTTGAGCCTATACAATGTAGTATAAGATGTTCTAGGGGGAACAAAAGCAGTGGAGAGTGTGGCTTCTACGGTAAGGTGAAATAGTTGGTCTTAGAACGTTGCTACACTTTCATCCCAGATGTTCGGTTTTGCGGGATGTAAACGACAGCAATGGTCGAAAGTGCTGGGAATTTCATACACAGAATTTACTTCAGACAGTCACCACAAGACAAAGTCAGAGAGCAAATAAGGTTCTGTCAGAGCTCAACTCTTCCTTGTTAGATTTGAACAGCCCAATAGCACTGCCAAGCTCACACAAGCAAACCTCAGATGGAGCAACTTTCTAGCCTGGCAGCCCTAAAATCTAATCCAGGTCAATTTGGACCTAACTGCGGGGAGGGTAATTAAAAAAACATTATTGCATAATGGTGCAGGAAATAATGCTGAATTAAGATTGGCTACCACAGAACAATTAACACCGCACTGCACCAAGATATGCGAGAGTGTTATTTTATTTCTAGCATCAGTTAAAAGGTAAACACAAGTATAAGATGTTTCTGCTATGAAAGATTTTGATCTAATTATTTTCAGAGGGTAGTTGTAACTGGCATGAACGTTTGGGTAATTGAAAATGGATACTCGAGCAAGCAGAGTGTGAACCCTCATTTCTAGCAAAGGTTGAAAGAAGCAACCGCAGAGCTGCACCATCCTGATAATATTCCTCGCTCTAATGCTTCGGTAGGTTCCAGCAGGCAGTAGTTTCGAAGCACATCTGGTAATTCACATGTTAATGCTTTGCAGATCATAAGAGAAACAAAGGAACAGAGCAGGGACTTACATCCTACATGACCAATGTTACTGCTCCGAATAAAGAAAAATCGCTTTATTTTTCTGTACAGTATGCCATCTTTTTGTTTTTTATTTCTCCACATTAAAAATAATGCATTTTGATACAAGTGCTTTTGTAAGTATCAGATTAGGATTATGCTCAACGAAGGCCTAGAAACTGGCTGAATTCAATTCACACACATAATCAGAGTGAAAAATGTGGTACTTTTTTCTATTTTTGTGTCCAAATTTAGTTCTTATGCTCAAAATTGTCAACCTGCACAACAAAGAGTTCTATAAAATCCTTAGCGCTGTTTTATGGCAAACACTTGTCAGCAGCGTTTACCATCTCATGATATCATTTTACAACAAAATAAACAATACATCGTCTATTTGACCCTTCAGTACCTACCCTTTACCAATAAAAAAGAGAACTAAAAAAATAGGTTCTATGCTAGTATTTGCTGGACCTAAACATGATTTAATTTACAGTGTTATGATCTGGTCCATAAAGCTAAGCGAAAGACCGACATTATCCTAAACACTGTTTCAGTGCACAAATCCTATTTCCTGACTCTCAACTTTTCTGTCGTATGTCACACTCCACTACCAGTGAGGCTGTGATGCCACTTCCTGTGATGTCACTTTCTGTGATTCCTCACGGGCGAACCACCAAGGGGGAACTGGCAGGTACTCACCAGATCAGCCCACTGTTCTCATCATAGGTAGTCACCTTATCTCAAAAAAAGAACAAAAGAAAGTTTTCTAATTGAGTGTCCGAACAAAACAGAAAACAAGGTGCAAATAGAGTGATAAATCGATTCTACTGTGGTGACGAAGTGTAACTAAATTGACAAACACACCTATTAAACAATACTTTTATTATTCAAAAGTTATTTTTGCATACCCATTTCTGGCTTGTGAAATGGGTATGCATAAATAGCATCCTGTGCACAATTTTAATTTGGCAGCTCACCTTAATTGAATAATAAAAGTATTGTGCAATAGGTGTGTTTGTCAATTTTAGTTACACGTCCTCACCACGGCAGAGTGGATTTATTTATCACTCTATTTGCACCTTGTTTTCTGTTTTGTTCTGACATTCAATTAGAACACTTTCTTTTGTTCTTTTTTTGAGATCAGGTGACTACCTATGATGAGAACAGTGGGCTGATCTGGTGAGTACCTGCCAGTTCCCCCTTGGTGGTTCCCCCGTGAGGTGTCACCTATCTCTCTCACATTTTTTCACCTAGATAGGGTGAGATATACTTATTGGCAAAAGCTGTTCCGTGGATTGAATAGGGTCTAAAATTAGTCGCCGACATGTTGTTTCTGGAGGCCTGTCAATGGAAAGAGGATTTTTAAATAATAGGCATGAGAGTGGTGCAAAAAACCATAAAAATAAAGAGGGTTTTTGCTGAAGACTTTATAGAAAGATTTGGTGATGTACACACCACGCTAAAGAGGATACAATAGCGGTTGATACACTACATTTTTTATGCCATGGAGAACGGGTCTTGTAGGTTGTTGTGACTTAGAGGGCAACCCGGTGTCTCTTATACCCTCTAGGCTCCTTGATTGAGGATGTGGTATAAGACGAAACAACACTAATATCTTATACCAAAGAAAGCTGTTATAATAACTAAAACAAAAATAATGCAGTCAACCTAATGCTCTCAGTCCTAAAACCGTAAACACATTTTGCTCCATTTTCGTCACTTTGCAAATAAGGAACGGAGGAAACAAGAGTTAATTCAAATTTTATCAATCAGAATGAACATGAATTGAGATCTGAAAATAGTTTGATTTGCTATGTAGTAAAAACATCACACACGCACATGTCGATGTGCTTAATTTGCTTGATTAATTTCATTTTCACCTAAGTGTCAGCTATTAGAGAAGGGTGAATAGGAAAATGGCATTGTGTTGATAGAATTGTTTTGGCTTCAGCAATACTACCACAATCATGATTATCCGATACTTGTCCCAGAGAGCACCTTCAGGGATATTGGTGGACTTGACTTCAAGTTCCACCACTATCAGTGGGAAACCTCTAGAGACTTCTATCTCGAATGCATTCTGTGACAGTGTTTGGATGAGCATGCCCCCAGAATGGGATTAACAAACATGTACTTCAACCTCAAGTGCCTGACTGCAAGTAAAACTGCCAATCTGAAAACCATATACTGTGTTCACAGAGATCGCTGCCTGTCTGAGTGCAAGGTCCAGGACCTGATCTGTGACCTGGGGGGATGTACCAAGCATGCCTTTATAGTAAGCAGTGAACTACTACTTCAATCGATGGCCTGGGTGGATCACCATAAGGTGGGCCAGCAGCCTAAAATATTTATGAAATATATTGTGATCAGACCCTGTTTATGTGACAGGGGAGTGTGGTCTACTGATTTCACTTGTCTAAATTTCCACTGTGATGCGAAATCCAGAAATGTGCACTGTCATTCTATATGCATGTTGTGTGTGTGCGTGTGCACTGTTTGTTGTGAGCCTGAATACTGGGGTCCGTGGGATTCATTTTAAATACCCCTCGTTTAGCACAGCATAAGCTGGAAGATGAACACAGCATACCAAAGAAAACAGAAGTGTATTGCCTGCATTTGTATGGTTGGACATTTAAGTTAACATGATTGCGACAGGGCTCCCTACCTAATAAATATTTCCATGAGGACTTTGTTGGCAAAGACCTGATCATTAGTTCTTTCTGAGCATGGTCATTTTGTTGATGGGAGGGATGAAGTGTGAGACTGTAGTTTCTATTGTTCAAAGTGAGATACTTTATAGTCAGGGACTGACCTGTGTTTGCCTCTAATTGCTGGTTCAGAAAGGTGATGATAGTTGCAGAAAACTCACAACGTTTTGGGTACCAGTGTTTTGGATACTCCTGTTTGCAGCTTGTCCCGGTGCTACTGTCGTGAGAGCCATTATTTTGCACCAAGACTGTGTTTAGAGAGCAGCCTGCACATGACATTCGAAAGGTAAGCAAACCAAACTGGTTCTGTAACCTCAGACTGCGGAACCACATGTTTTGTCTAGGAGTGCATAAAAGTTGGATTGAAACAACCACACTTGGTTCCAAGTCCAGGGTTTTAATGTTCAAGGAAGGGAGTGATCTACAGGTAACCCAAAGGAGTGCAGTGTGGCCAGGGCTGGTGTATGCCTGACAATTAGTCTCCTATAGTGAGAGGAGACCACCTGAAGCCTTCCTTTCTTCTTGAGGAGCTCAGGGTCTGAGTGGAAGCCCAGACGTTTGCCTGCTGAGTGACGGAAGAACAATGCCTGATCATATAGGGAAGACTGTACATGGGGGTGTGCTCCTCGAATGGGATTAGTCAGGCAGGGCGAGCAACTGCAAGGAGGTGAGTCAGGAACAAAACATGTGTGAAGGGGCTGTCCCATTCATCCTAAAATTCTCATCATAAACCACAACACGTATTCTACAAAAAGCCACAGCTAAAAGACTAGTGCCACTGTCAAATGGGTCTGAGTGCTCCTGTCCTGACGAGGTTTACAACCTTATCTGCTTGGAAGATGTAACTGCCAAGATCATCTGCAAAGTCAAAATTGGCCTGGTAGCCACACTTGGTAAACCAGCATCACCACACTCACAGAAAGACTGCAATTGCTGAATTGGGAAGCTCCCATACTAAGATCACCAACGTCTTCACTTGCAAAGCGATGCCAGAGCGGGACCACTGCAAGCTTCTATCCTGCACTTGCAAGGACTGCAACTGGCAAAAGCAAATAATTGAGGGTTTGCACAGCATGTGGGAAGGAAAACATGAGCACAGCCTGCTGCACGAACTAGGACCTTTTCCATGTTAAAATTGCATTGAAGGAAAAGAGAAGGTGATTGAGTGACTGCACCTGTGCCTAGAGAGTGTCATGTTCCTGATTACATTACAGGGACTACAGGTGCTGTGCAGCGTCTTTAGTGTTAGTGGGTACAGAAATTTGTAGAGCTTAGACTTGACAAGGATTTTATCTTAATGCTGTGTGGCATTACCAACCAATGGTGCTGCGTAATATTGAGCAATGCTGAAGGATTAAAGTAATTTCTTGTACTCAAAAGAATAGCACTAGGCAGCACAATACTGTATTGTGTCTGTTGGTAAATTATTTAGATCTCCTACGCCCTCATTCCTACATAAGAAGTCTGTGATCGCAGATAGCCAAGCACTCGACCTAATTGTAGAGCCATAGTAGAACACCCTCCTGAACACCAGTAGTAAATTACTTCAACCCCCCACAGTTGGTATCCAGTATTTTTTGTCTGTCTGTCTTATGTCCACTCCAGAAAGGGTTAGACAGAACGCTATAGCAGTCAATAGCAATGTCATAAATAAGCATTTGCAAAGCAATATGGCTCGCATTTACGCAAGTTTGAGCTATTGACAATGCAAATAACAATGCGTTTTATTTTTGTTTTCGTTTTAAAAACATAAATAAAAGGCATTGTCATTTACAATGCCAATAGGTTAAACCTATTGGCATTGCAAATGCTTGTTAAAGTGACACGGAGCAGGACGAGTATTGCGAGTCACAGTAAACGATCCAGTCCGGATGGGCAGTCCCAAAAGGAGACAGGGCGGTAATAAAGTAGGACTTAAATAAAGACTCGGGAAAGTATCACTACACCCCCCTTCCGCCAACTATAAACAACAAATGCCCAGGATGCCTGGGTTATCACAGGAGGCAGGGAGTTATCTTTTATTTAAAGTTTTGGTCCTGGCTAGGCTCTCTGTATTAATTTGTTGGTTTACCCATTTCTACCTGCTGTACTAGAACAACTGGAACCAGGGCTTACGTACAGCACTGTAGTAAAAGTACAACCCAAGATGTGAAGAGATATAGTAGGGGGCTTCTGTGGAGTAAACAATCTACATCCTTTGTAGGCCAGTGTACAAGAATGGAGAGAAAAACCGTGCAACCGGCTGAGCAAGGACGTTGCTGTGTTTTGCCAGTAGTTGCATCACTGTACGTAAATACCCAAAAAATATTCACTTAAACAAGAGCCCGATCGTAACATTCTTGCTGATGAGCACACAGTAACTGTGTGCCAGCCGCGTGTGTAAATCAGGCACTCAGCCGTGTTCGTGCCCTTAGGCACTTCTCAGCAGACGGGCAGATGACTTAATATGGAACTGCTCTAAATGAGTCGTTGTTAAATGCTACCTTTGTTGCTGCGCATTGCATGATAGCTAAAAACCGAGATCTGGGGTAATTTATGTCCACCCTTTCCTGCTTTCCTATTGCCAACGCAGTTTTGGGACACCGCTGGACCAGTTTTTAAAGTGACACATAGCAGGATGAGTATTGCGAGTTATGCACAGGGCGGTAAAAAATGTTGTCACCCTCCTTCCTTTTGCTCCTCCACCTTGTTCATGGTAGGGCTGCAAGCCTAAAAGTGACGAAAGTGACGAAGGCAGGTATTGGGCTGGAGCACTGGCTGCAACCAGAGCTGAGGTAGTGCCGTGTGTGCTGAGGCACAGGTTGTGGGAGCTGCCCCAATATAGGAAAAAAAACGCAAACACTGTAAAGCGGGCACTGCATCCGGTGGAAATGAAACAAGGCATACAAAGGATATTGATGGAGGGGGGCGAACAGTGGTGCCCGCAGATTTCTAGGAGTACATGCAGCAGAGGGTGTGGGGGGGGGAAAGGAGCATATTTAAGTGAAAGCACGGCTTGGGGCGCTTTATAAAAAAAGAAAAAAGGTAAAGTAAATACTGCGAGCCGCATATAAATAAAGCTGTGCTCGCTATGAAACTGAAAGCGCAGGTTAAATAAAAATAAGTATTGCACACCGTAATTGGAACAAACAGAAGCAAGGGGGAGGCAGCTATAGGACAGGGATCAAGCGTTCTACAGTTCGACATGAAGCAAGTAATCAAGCAGCGAGGGATGGGAACTATTGGTCGGGAGACAACAGGGACTGACTGGAAAAACATATTGCATACGGAGTTATAAAGGATACCGTGTAATGCCGCCAGTACATGATCAAGTCCGGCTGGGCCTTCCCAAAAGGAGACAGGACGGGAACAAACAAGCCTCATTTTAAATCTGAGGCCACTGTTTACCATAAAGGATGACGCCAGCCAATGAAAATATTGGATGGAACTTCCACTCCACTTCGGAAACCTGCTTGATTACAAAAAGCCTTGCAGAGCGAGCAGCGCATGCCTACTGCAACGCAGGCCTGCGAGACCTAAAAAGGAGTTGCAACAAAAATAGATCAAGGAAAACATGCTTCACCAAAACCAAAGTGAGATAGGATTAGTATATTTGAATGTGGTTATGTCCTTAATCTAGGTACTTTAGTCGTGATTTTAAAGGTAGTTAATACTTTGGATCTGTATGATAAGTATTATGTTTTGGAAATCTTTAAAAAAAATCCTGTATTATACAGTAAAACATGGAAAGAATAATCAAAATGTCCAATATTTAAGCAGAAAAATCAAGACTTTGATTGTCACAAAGGGCCATATTTAAAAAAGGTAAACACCTTAAATACTGAATTATAGAGCACATTTACCACAGAGTGCTGACTTTTGGTGGTCACCATCTCTAATTTTTTTTTTTTTTTTAAACAAATATTATTTGATTTTTCTAGTTTTCCATCCATCAATTGCAGCATTTTGCAGTTATACCCAATATCTTAGTACATTGAAGTCAAAGTACAGTGTGCGTACATAATCATCAACAGTAAGTACACATCATAGGAATACAACTATCCCAATAACTTCCCTCCCTCACCCAACTTCATCTGGCGCCAACCAATCATAGCGCATATGGTAGTGTTCCCACGACTTCTCCCGACTGCACATAAGCGTTCTAAGGGTATGTATGCACCCTTTAGCACAGGAGTCGCAAACAATGGAATTCCTTAAACATAGAAACTAGAAAACAGGGGCTAGGTGATACAACAAGTGTTACGTCTGAGCTTTTGGCACAGGTGGCGGAGCCACGGCCTTGAACGCTTCCAGGATACGGTCCCAATCTAAAGAGATAACTCTTTTGCGCAATCCCCGGGCTTCCTCCCTGGGGATGGCAGCACTCTCCGTATCCCCCCATCTCACCATTTACCCATGCCAGCCGAAAATCTGGGGGGTGTAGTCGATTTCCATGCATAGTAATGGAGCGTTTAGCCAGAAGCAAAGACAGGTCTACAAAGCGAAGTTGCACTTTCTGCACCTTAGGGTGTCGTATCACTCTCTCCAATTCTTAATGTACAATATGTTCCAGTGAGTTTCCATTGGATACAGGTAATCACCTGTAATGTACACATTGTCATCATGCAATATAGATTATTATCCAGTTGGCACAATCCTAACTTCGTGAGGGTGAATCCTCACCCGTCAAACTTGTGATGTTGTTTCCCCCAACATAACAGATGTTCTTCTATAGAATTTTGCACTTTTCAATCCTGGAATACTGCCTCTATTTGATTTTCTGGCTCCTCTCCTCTAGTGAAGTTGGATCTTTAATAAATACTAAGGATATCTTGTGTTTACAAAGTTACCTTTTCCATGCTTAAAGCCTCTAGAGACTAATTTGCATTAGCACATAGGTGCATCCCAGTGCGTATCCTGAATGAGGTGTGAAAATTGCTCCCATATCAGAAACAAAGGCCTATGTGGGAAGCTGTTACTGTTCATCTGGCAGGATGACCATTTGTCCAATGCCCAAGAACTTGATTAACTTCAAAGATGCCTCCCTGTCACAGTCAAATGTTAGCTGACACCTGGGCAGGCCCCTTTCTTTATCCCTCCCGTAAGACAGGCTCAAATCAAAGTGGGATGGAAACTGCTCCAAGAACTGGTCTAAAGTGGCAATACACCTCGGGTGGGCACATAGGTTCTGAACAAGAGGGGAAGGGTTTCACCAACTTGAATTTAGGCAAAGAGGGGCACTGTAGGATTGTCTGCAGTGGGGAACACAGCAGCTGAAAGTGGGTAGGATCACCCCTGGAAACCATTACTCTATTGTTTAAGGAGAGGCCAGGTGACACCCCCACTACAGGGTAGCGCCAGGCATACACATGGCACCATTGGGTTCCCTCTTCAGAAACCGCTGTCCTGTAGAAGTACAGAAAAAGGACTGTACATTCTGTTTGAGACTGTTGAGGAATCCTGAAGTGCTGGGCCTGCTACCACTTGTACCCTAGACTCTAAGAGTCAGTTGACTGACCTCCTTATAAGCTAGAGGGACACATCAAGGTGCAAGAAGGCTTTTTTCCTGAGCTAGCCCATCTGACCAGTTTCAAGAGGACATGCCCTGGACCCTGCTGGTAGCTTCTGTTTGAGTGAGTCTTGATACACATGTGCTGTTCCTGAGGTTCTGGAACTATTGGTTGTGTCTGAGTGTATTCTGTCTAACATCCTGAAAAACCTGGAACTTAAAAACATTTTGGCTACAAAGACATCCGGCAGACCAGGACAAACCTGCAAAGTCAATCCACCGAGATGCGATGTCATTGGGCTGAAGAGTTAGGTTTCTTCCATTCTGAGCCTTTTCACAGCAGCCAGTTTGTTTCAATGGAAGCTCACAGAGAAGGTATCCAGCCTTGAGGAACCCTCTTTGGCTAAAGTCTGCAGCCTTGTCCCACTGGTGTAGTTCAAAATACAAAAAAGTAACTAGCCAGAACGTAGAAAACTTGACTGAATAAAGGCGACAAAGGTTTTCAGCCAATGAGAGGTCTTCCATGGACATAAATTTAGAATTTTCCTGCTCTGTATGTTTCATTGGTATCTCAGCCAACACTTATCCAAGGTCATGGAGCTCTTTTCAGATACGGCCTGCTGTCTTTCTACCCTAAATTTCCAAGGTAAAACCTCCGACTGGGTCAAACCTGGTTGATGTGTCTGACCTGTACTCCAGAGCAATCAGGCTCAAATCGCACCATGGTGCCAGTCTACCTTGGCCAGTTGACCCGTATTGGTGTTTAACACTTTTAGGAGCATATTCTTATTTAAAGTGCATTTAAATAGCATCTCTCTGGTTCACCTTACTGGATTGTTGGCGTTTTGGTGTCATTTTATTAATTCAACTATTCTCTATTTTTATATTTGGATTCCTATTGTGCTGTATTTTTGACTGTTTAACTGCTGCTAAATTCTTTACACATTTCCTGTCTGATCTGTGCCATAGCTACCAGGGGTTGAGCTCAGGTTTAAATCACAGAAACCTTCATAGTGTAGTCCATTTTCCTAAATGCCTCAAATCATACAGTAGCAAAAATGAAAATGAGGTACTACTAGTAGTCTGCATGTATACTACTAGTATGTATGTATAATGTAGGAAGAAAATAAACCTGAACAATTATTTTAATTCTCAGCATTTCAGATCTAGGTTGTAATGCCTCTCCACTGTTCTCACACATTTTATTCCGTTTTAAAATCATTTTGACAGATTTTGTAAACGGAGCTGTAGACGGCTATTTAAGCCAGATTTACAATAAAATGCTATTTTCTATGCTAGAAATATTCTTGATAAATAGTTGGTTATCTTGAAATTAATTTAGATGAGCAGATTTGTGAATTTACAAAAGTGTGATACGTGCACTTCAAGCAACTTCTGCAACAGCTTCGTAAAAGCACATCTTCTTAGAGGATGATAACTAGTTAACACAAGCACTTGCAGAGCTAATAGGCCCCCCTTGGTAAGCTTTTGTGATGGTTATTATAACTTTCTTATTTATTGCAAGCTTATGCTATAAAAATGCTTTAAAAATGCCACCAACAAACGTGGTCGCCATAATCTTACAACAAACAATGGCAATTCAAAAAACATTCACAAACGTTGCACAGTCATGTCCTAACTAGACACTCATATTGTAGGAGGCTACAAAGTGTTAAAACCTTGGGGTAGATTTACCAAATCTCCACACAATGCAGCGCAGCCTCCCACAAGGCACCGCTGTGTTGTGCAACAGGGAAGGAGCAGTAGAGTGCTATATTTTCAAAGATAATGCTCTCTCCCATTTCTCCTGTGCCGGCGCTGATTACAGCTGTTGTGTGCCACATACCACCTAGGCGCCATAGCGCTAGGGTGTGTGTGTGAGTCTAGCATAGGTTTTGTACAGAAATGATACCCTTCCTGTACAAAATACCATGCATAGAGACAAAGGAAAGCTTTTTCCACTTTGTATGCGTGCTGCACAGTGCAGCACACATGCAAAGTCGGAAAAGCAAGGAGAAATTAAAGCATTTCTCCTTCTGTGCGCCTAGTTTAAAATGGCACAGTGTTCTCACTCTAAACCCAATCTACTGTATTTTAAATTGGGTTTAACGTGAGAAACTTTGGGGGGTTGCATGGAAATGCCCATGAAGCACTCTTGGCAAGTCCCCATGGCGCAAAATAATGTGAAGCAGTGCTATGTGTTCCTTCACATTACAAGTTTAGCGCTGGAAAGTAAATTTGAAGAAAAAGATTTTGTGCGCCATTTTGTGTCACTTTTGTGATGCAAATACAGCGCAAACTGTTAGTAAATCTCCCCCGGTATGTAAAGATAAACTTTGTTCGCAGTAAAAGGGGAAATATGTAAAGGAAAAAGATTCCAGAAACATTACCAACATCAGCACTAACGTGGCGGCCTACAAACTTTGAAGTGTCTCTCCGAAAAAACACTTTCTTTCACAATTTCTACTGCAATTATGCTGAATCTAATAAAAACCGATGGTCCACAAGATAATTTGGAAAATCTTGGGAACACATCCTCCAAACAGCCACAAAACAGGGTTAATGTAGCAGTAGATATATTAAAACGTTGTGCTGCTGAAAAGGGATACAAAGTATTAATATGGATGGTACTTTTCAGTGAAAACCTTTTTTGGACTGCGAGATGCTCTTTTTTGGCACTATGTTTTGCCAGCATGTTCCATCAAGAGGCATTCAATGGATAGTAGTTGGGTCTTCCATGATACCATCAATGGCTTTTGTTGCACAGCTGGATCTACAAAGATTGTCACACATGGCTTTGCATGATAAAAAAAATTGCCTTCTTGAGGCAGGCACAAAGTCAGAGAAATGCTTTAATTTCTCTGAACATTTCATATAATGCATGTGTGCTGCACCTTACTCCACATATCCTGTGTAGGAAATGTTAAAACCATTATCCAAGTGTAAGAGTTTCTACAGGAAGGGTATCCTTCAGGCACAAAATCAATACTAGACAATACGCACACACCTTTGGACTACATTACAAAGGTATATGGTGAAACTAGGCAGCCTCTAAAATGTAAATTGATAATTGTATAGCAACCTACTCACCCGCAAGGGTCTCAAAGCGCTTGTACGAATACCGCTGTGGAACACATCCTGGCTTTCCCTGTGAGGCGTCCACTCCTGGGCACCCCCGAGGTGGAGGTCAGGCATCCTTAGCATTGTGGGGGCCGATGTGGAGATTAAGCAAGCTATTGCCCTGAGTTGCAGAGTGGGACTCCATGATTGGAATAGGCACCGAGGCGAGAATGATCAGGTCCGTGGAATTTTGAGCCTAAGACCCGCCGAGGCGGGGAATTGAACCCTGGTCCTGGGCTAGACCACTGCATCAGGGTCTGCCGCTCTAATCATTGAGCCACACTTCTCCACTAAGAGGGCCAGCACTAGGAACGCTTGCAGCAGGAGGATATGTTTAGTTAATAAGTCCCGTATATAACACAGGGGATGACTCGATTTAGGACGACAGAGGCTGGAATATATAACACAAAATTTTATATACAAGGATACCTCTGACACCATAGATTGAATACTTGTTTGTTGCCACAATAGTCCCTTTATTTGACCTTGGGCTTGAAATTTTACTCCGTGCTTTCGAATCAGCGTGCACTTCCGGGTCTCACTCGTCTTGTCTTTCAACGGGCAGCCGGCAGCCGGCTGCCCGTTCAAAGACAAAGACAAGTCAAAGACAAGACGAGCGAGACCCCGAAGTGCACGCCAATTCGAAAGCACAGAGTAATACAGAGAAATGAAGGAGAAGAATATTTAAAGATATTGATTTGTGAGAACCATTCTCGAGACACTAATCACATCGGGAAAAAAATATGTGAACTACAACGGATGTAGAGGCGTCCTACTACAACAGTGTTCAGCCCTGAAGAAGAACTTACATGAATTAATTTTGGTCCTAACTGGAGAAGGTCGAAGCGCGTTGGCAGACAACAATAGTGGTTTGGAGGACAAACAAATTAGACTTTCCTGCAAGGTTCCCTCAGTGGAATGGGCTCAATTTCCACTGTGTGAATGAAATTAATTAATCTCCAACCCTATATAGGACTCCACTTTTTAGGTGATACTGAGGGCAAGAAGGACAAAGACCCCAGTGTGTTATTTTCTTAGTTATAGTAGGACAAATAATAAGTAGGACAAACAAGAGAGAATTTATTATCTTTGAATTTGTGAATCAATAGAGACTCTATGTGTGAAGTTTAATTGTGATGAAGTAACATTGAGTTCAATTAGTCTATACTGCATCAAGCAACAAGTTGCATGTACATATGGTGTACAAATCTATATGTTTCGTGTATATAGATGTTGTGTATTATTTAATGTTTTGTATATATAGAGACTGTGTATAGATAAGACTCAAGGAGAGGTGACTAAATTCAAAAAAAGGGACTATTGTGCAAAAAACAAGTATTCAATCTATTGTGTCAGAGGTATCCTTGTATATAAAATTTTGTAGTTAATAATTCCCTGCACTGCTCACTCAGTTGTACACACCAACTGGTTTTGATCCCACCCTCCTTTTAGCGGTACAACTTATGTACTAATCAGTCCCATCAAAAAATTCCCATACATAGCGAGTCACAAAAACCTTGAAAATTATTTATGAACCAGAGTCCATTTGCAGCCAAATGAGGCAGGGAGTACTTTAAATATAACTACACAAAACAAGAAGCATTGTCAAAGATAATAGACCAGATGTTGTCCACCAGTCTTTTGGCAATTCTTATTTTGTCTTGTCATGGTTTTTGCAAAACTTTGCTTGGGCGCTGTCAGCAGTTTGTCAATATAAAAAAAAAATGACTAATGGATAAAATGTGTTTTGGTCTCAAAAAAGCACACATTACCTTAGTGCACCTGGGCACTGAAGAGAGCTACTTTGCGTGTGGATGTGCTCCTTGTGAAAGTACAGCATGCATTACTTGTAGTGAAGTTAGCCAATGGCTGAAGTGGGGACAACCATTTCCCCTTGATGCATGTTTAAGTGGTTTGGAGAAAAATGTGAGTGACACAATTAAAAGATCTTGGCCAACACTGTCCATTAACGTTTAATTGTTGTGACACTGACTGCCAGCCTCTTGCCTTTGAGAAATAAAGCATGAAGAGAAAAAAGAAGGAAGGAACGAAGGAATGAAGAAAGAAGTAAAGAAAGAATAGAAAAAGAAAGGCAAAGAGAGAAGGGAGAAAGGAAGGAGAAAACAGAAGCCAAGAAAGAAAGATAGAAGGCAAGACAAAAGAAAGAAAGCAGACAAGATAATAGAAAGAAAGAAGGAAGAAGGTAAGAAAGAAGGTAAGACAGAAGAAAAGAAAGAGTGCAAGAATGAAAAAAGAAAATAGAAAGAAGGAAGACAAGCAGAATGAAAGAGAGGTGAATCAAAAGACAGAAAACAAGAAACAAGGGAAGGAGGAATGAAAGCAGGAAGGAAAAAAGAGACAATGAAAAATAAAAAAAGGAGAAAGTAAAAAGACAAGAGTGTAGGAAGAAAAAAAAATAAGAATGAAATAAAGCAAGAAAGTGGAAATGACAGCAAGAAAGAAGGCATGAAAGGAAAAAAGAAGGAATTGAAGCAAGAAAGAAGGAAGATAAAAAGAAAGAAGGCAAGAGAGAAAAACAGAAAGAGGAAGGAAAGAAACAAAGAGGGGAAGAAAGCAAGAAAGACAAAAAGAATGAATGAAAGAAAAAAGGAACGGAAGAAAGGAAATAAAAAGGAAAGCAAGAAAGAAGGAAAGAATGACATTAAAACGGGAAAAAGAAATGAACAAAAAAGAGATGCAAAAACAACAATTGATGGACAGAATGCAGAATGATGTCATACATTCACCCCAGTACAGTGATCTGGGCCTAAATCCAACATTTGTTTGCTCACCATGCCATTCCAGTTTGGACCCAGCGATATGCAAATCAGTCTTGACCCTCCCCGCCCAATGGGAACAGTCCAGCCCAAACTGCCAGGCCAGGTCCTCCCTGGACTAGAAACAAGCATCCTAGGACCGGTTTCGGACTTTCAGCCCTCATCAGCCCGGATAGCTTGACTCTAGTGGCATGGAGAGAGCACGGGACCCACGTCTAGACATACCCGTCCCACTCGGGGTGACAAATGCAAAAACAATAACTCATGAACAGAATGCAGAGCAGTGTCATACAGTCACCCCAGTACAGAGATCTGGGCCGAAATCCATCGCTTTTTTGCTCACCATGCCATTGTAGTTTGGACCCAGCCATATACATATCAGTCTAGACCCTATGCCCATTGGGAACAGTCCAGCCCGAACTGCCAGACCAGATCCTCCCTGAACTGGAAACAAGCATCCTAGAACCAGTTTCGGGCATTCAGCCCTCATCAGCCAGGATAGCTTGACTCCAGTGGCATGGAGAGCACAGGACCCACGTCTGGGCATACCCGCCCCACTCGGGGTGACAAATGCAAAAACAACAATTAATGGACAGAATGCAGAACAATGTCATACAATACACCAGTACAGAGACCTGGGCCTAAATCCATTGTTCTTTTGCTCACCATGCCATTTCAGTTTGGACCCAGCCATATGCCTGGGCTCACTGTGCCACTGGAATCAAGCTATCCTGCCTGAAGAGGGGTGAAACCCTGAAACCGGTCCTAGGATGATTGTTTCCAGTCCAGGGAGGACCTGGCTCGGCAGGTCCGTCTGGACTGTTCCCATGAGGCACAGGGTCAAGACTGATATTTGAATATGGTCAGGTCTAAACTGGGGTGGCATGGTGAGCAAAAGAATGATGGATTTAACCCAGATCTCTTGACTGGGGGTGAATGTTTTGATTTGTTCTGCATTCCATCCATCAATTGTGTGTCTTTTGCTTTCTCGCAATAAGTGCACCAGGTATGCCTAGTTGTGGGTCCTGGGCTCACTATGCCACTGGAATCAAACTATTCTGGCTGAAGAGAGGTGAAACCCCGAAACCGGTCCAAGGATGCTTGTTTCCAGTCCAGGGAGGACCTGGCTTGGTAGTTCGGGCTGGACTGTTCCCATGAGGCACAGGGTCAAGACTGATTTGCATATGGTCAGGTCTAAACTGGGGTGGCATGGTGAGCAAAAGAATGATGGATTCAAAGCAGATCTCTTGACTGGGGGTGAATGTTTTGATTTGTTCTGCATTCCGTCCATCAATTGTGTGTCTTTTGAACAAAAAAGAGAAGCATGAAAGGAGGAGGGAAAGATTGAATGGAAGAAAAAGAAAAGCATAAACCAAAGAAAAAAAGAAAAGCTGAAAGAAAGAAAAAAGTAATTAAAGAAAATGGGAAGGAAGGAATGAAATAATAAAAAGGAATACGGAATGAAGGAAAAAGGAAAGAAAATTAAGAAAAGAGGAATGAGGGAATGAAGGTAGGAAAGAAGAAAGGAAAGAAAGAAAGGCAGAAATAAATTAAATGAAAGAAAGAAACCAAAGGAAAGCAAGAGAGGGAGAAAGAAAGAAAGCTAACAAAAGCAAGAAAGAAGGAATAAAGGAAAAAAGCAAGAACGACAAAGAATAAAATAAAGAAAAAATTAAAGCAGAATAAATTAAAGATTTGTAAAAAGGGAAAAAGGAATGAATAAAAAAAGAAAGCAAGAGAGACAGAGGGAAAGAATGACTGGACAAAAAGGGGAAGCATAAAACAAAGAAAAAAGAAAAACAGAAAGAAAGAAAAAAGGAATGAAAGAAAAAGGGAAGGAAGGAATGACATAATGAAGCAAAATAAGGAATAAAAGAATTAAAGAAAAAGGTAAGAAAATGAAGGAAAGAGGAATGAGGGAAAGAATGTAGCAAAGAAGAAAGGAAAGAAAGAAATCAAAGGAAAGCAAGAAAGGGAGAAAGAAAGCAATGGAAAGCAAGAAAGAAAAAAGGAAAGAGGGCAAAAAAAGTGTGACAAGTGCTGCAAATTAAGCACATACAAGCTGGATTTCTTCCTGGGCAAAGTTTATTAAAGAGCCATTAGTAAAACGGAATCCAGAAGAAATATGTTCTGAAGAATTGTTCACTTACGAATTTGCATGTAATATATTGAAACCTTCGATACAGAACAGTTTCAAATGGACGCAGTCTGTTATTCTGTAAAATACCAGCAATCAAACAGTAAACAATGGACAAATCAGAGGAATACACAATGGAATTATTATCAGACAAGAACTGATAAGAAGGGGAATGTGGTCTGTCCTCAATTCTGGTAAAGAGTTCTGCTGTCACGTCAGACTCCAAATGCAAAAGGAATATCAAAGTAAAAAAAAAACATTGGAAGAGAAGGGAACTAGCTTTTGTGTGGATGTGTTCCTTGTGAAAGTGCAAATTGTACTACTCAAACTGAAGGTATCCAGTGCCTAAAGTTGGCTGACTCACTGGGCAGAAGCAAAATGTGAATTACACACTAACACGCCATAGGATGATGAAAGTTGGCTGAAAGTCCCTGTAAATAAGTATATTGCACATGTAGTTTAAAAAAAACAAAAAGGTCCTGGCTAATGCTAGACCTGAAAAACGATATTGTATATTTTTCTTCTGGAGATATTAGATAAAATACACTGAAGATATCAGCTTGATGTTAATCTGTGTATGATGAACAACTCATTAAAAGGATATTCAAATCCTTAAATATTCATAAAATTACATTGATTCTACTTTAAATGTATTAATATAAACAGAAGTCCTTGTGACATGCACTGAGGATGCCATTTTATTCACCTATATAGCGAAAATGCATTAACAGCATAATGCGAGGAATAACAGAAAAATGACCTAATTACAAAAGAACCTGGCTGTAATTAAAGGTGTTAAGCAACATTTTTCCTCAGACTGAAAACAAAAAGTATATGTGTTGTGCAAAGAAGGACAATTAACAGTTGACATTATGCCTATAAATACAATGTAAAGATTCATTTGAATGTTTTAATACATGAGGCATTGAATATTGAAGATGGACACTTGGAAAAACAATTTGCCGTACTTATGCCTTTTTAACAAGAAGTTTGGCAGCCTTATATTAAGACTAAATCAAAGCAACTGCAAATATATTAAAAATACTGCTTTAGGGATAACAATGGAGTTCAGAACACCACTTATAAAGATTGGTAAATTGGTTTTACTGTAGAATAGCTTTTTGCATTCTGCGACATGCTCAAGTTCTTAAAGGATTATTGGGCAATACCCATATAGTAGATGCTGTAACAAAATGGCGTTTAGTGAATAATATCAGGAGGAGTGTGCAGTGGTACCCTGGACTGTCTGTTCCCCAAACATTAACAGGTTAGAGTTTGTCTTACAGTGAAAACTTCCCATTTGTGAATGGATTACATTATATTCAAAGAGCTTGTATAAGCTCAGTGGTTTGTGGTCACCTAGTTGCCCGGTGTATGTGCTATGATCCCTAAAACATGTACAAATTTGCTAATCCGTGATTACAAGTCTCCTATAAGGCCTTTGTATATCATGTTGAAACTGCACTCACGCCATGAAAAATTAAATGTCACAGTGGACTGCAGTATCCATTGTGCCATCCAATAATGTGACAGGGATATTATAGTTTCAGGTCTTCCATAGTACCCTGACTGCTGCAGTTTAACCCTATAAGTGTGGCTGTCGGCCAATAGCTCATGGTAGCACTCATCTCCACAAAGTGTCCATGTGTACCATGCAGTTTGTATTTTATGTAAAAAACTCAGTGGGTTATCGCTTTTGACATGGAGATCCTTTTGATACTTACAGTTCATAAGTTTCAGTCAGTAAGTATGCCACAGTAAGTTATGAACCGTTATCAAAGAGCTGCATGCTAACTCCAAGGTATTGGTTAGAACCTTTTTTTCTCCTAGTCTTTCATTAACGTAAGGGCTAAAAAGGGTTTGTTTTGGTAGAAATAAATTCTTATTAGTAAAGCCAACCTCAACTCCAGTGTTACCGTTTACATCCTTCGGGTATGTTACTCCATGCAAAGCAGTCTTGACATATACTGCCTAACAGCATGGATGACATGGGAATCCCGACACATTGTTGTCCTCATTGTCTTAGGTATCATTTCATAAATACTGATCGTATGATTCATTGTCTCTGTATAATGTGTGTGATGTAAAGTGAGCTGATACCCTACACTGTTATGAGTAGTAGTGTATACTAAATTAAATGCCTGTGTGAGAGGGCCTATTGAGGGGCACTATTGGAAGGTGGTAGTAAGGGAATCCATGAATTAGCCGACTGGACTACGGCAACGCCCTCTACGCCGGCACCACTGCTAAGCTCCAGAAGAGACTCCAGCGGATCCAGAACGCCTCAGCCAGACTCATCCTCGACATCCCACGAACCAGCCACATCTCCGGACATCTGAGAGACCTTCACTGGCTCCCCGTCAACAAAAGAATCACCTTCCGCCTCCTCACCCACGCACACAAAGCCCTACACGACCAAGGCCCGAGCTACCTCAACAGCCGGATCAACTTCTACTCTCCCAAACGCCACCTCCGATCAGCCAACCACGCCCTCGCCGCCGTCCCCCGCATCCGAAGAGCGACTACAGGAGGAAGGTCCTTCTCCTACCTGGCCGCCAAGACCTGGAACTCCCTCCCTCCCGACCTCCGCCTGACCCAAGACCACCTCTCCTTCAGGAAGAAGCTGAAGACCTGCAGCGACGGCTCGTGGAGGGAGTTACGGTGGGGCAGGAGGGTGTGGAGGGGGAGGGGCAGGGTGGAGGTTGCTAAAAACCGGCTTATGGATAATTGCAGGTAAGTAAACAATTTAATTAATAAAACGAATTTCGTAGTGCGCCTTGCATCGCAAAATGCAATGCAGTGCGAGCTACGAAATTCGTTTTATTAATTAAATTGTTTACTTACCTGCAATTATCCATATGCCGGTTTTTAGCAACCTCCACCCTGCCCCTCCCCCTCCCCACCCTCCTGCCCCACCGTAACTCCCTCCACGAGCCGTCGCTGAAGACCTGGCTGTTCGAGCAGTAGCGGCACCCCCCCTCCCCCCCCAGCGCCTTGAGACCCTACGGGTATGTAGCGCGCTCTATAAGTGTCATTGATTGATTGATTGATTGATTAGGTGGCTAGTGGGGGTGCAAAGAAAGATTGTTGCACTGGGCACCACCAACGATAAAGCTGGCCCTGTGTATGGTTGGATGAGTAAAATGGGTGCACTTCATGAATGCCTTGTACTTGTAAATCGACCCATTTGAACATGTAAATTTTGTATGGGGACGTGCTTCCCCTTTTGTTAAAAATATGAATAACTAGAAGCTTCTACTAACTGCTTTGGGTAGTGGTAGCCTATGAGTCAAGTCAAGTGAAACCTCATTCACAGGGCTCCTCAGCCCAAGGCTACCTGTTAACTGGCACGAGCAGCCCACAATCCATAATGAATGCTTAAAAGATTAATGTTTTCATCCTTCTTCTAAATTGATCCAAGATGTATGTCGCTCTAAGCTTTATTGGTAGATTATGCAATATTTACTTCTAACCACTTATAACATTTTGCCGTCCGATGTTTTTTTCCAAATGGTAGAATCATCGAGCCAGCATCCACCCTAGGATCCCAATACACATCATGACAGACCATTCTAATAAAGAACACAGTTTTTAATAACATTCAATGCCACAATGTGCCCTGGGTATAGAAAAGTCTTGTACCATCCCATTCATGAGGGGCTAACACATCATTTGCACCAGAACAGTGTCACTTGTCAGTGTCTGTTTTCATCAAAAGCTCTGGAATGAGTTATTTTTACTCTGTTCGAAGCCAACTGGGGAGCAGTCATGTGGCACTTAAGAAAACACCCATATGTGCAACTAAAATACAACTGGAATGCATTAGAATTCCATTAAACTTCATATATTGAGATTGAGATTACTTCACCTTTGATGATATAGTTAAAGGGCTGCATGAGAGTACCTTTGCACACTTGCCTGTTGATACACTCCCTTGCAATTATGCCAATTACACAGCTGCCATTGGCTTTCAAATGTTTGACCCTTGCCTGGTTGCTTATAATTTCTTACACACTGTGCATAAAGATAAAGCTTGCCAAATAGCCTGGGATACATTACACCAGTATTAGCTGATAATCTGTAGTAAGACAATGTACAAAGAGAATAGGAAGTTTTGAAGCTCACGTGGTTTCATGGGAAATGCACTCTTCCCTTGCAATTCAATTTCCTGCCAGGCACAATGCCGCAGAATTATCTCATAATAAACTCCTATGCCTGGCTCGGTTTCCACACATTGTGGCAATGTAAAGAACTTAATTATGTAGTTTAAACGCGTTTTCTACAATTATGGATAAAATATGAAAAAGAATGAAGCCGAGCATTACAGCCGAGTTAATGAGAGACACTCTGGCAACAGCTGAGGCAGCGTCTGCCAGGGTTTGCCTCACTCTGACCAAGTCCTGCAGCCACTGTCCTGTAATGGCAGCCTCGAAAACATGGATTCCCTCGAGAGGAGAAATGTCCCAGCCCGCCCTCTTGTATGAAGAGAACCAGATTGCAGAAGTCAAAGTGCTGCTCCGGCAAGTATAATTACAGAAAAGTCAAGAGCCCTTGGCTCCAATTCATGTGTAAATCGTGATTTTATTCTTTCATGAAAAACAAGTATCCATACATCACTGCAGCTGTAATAGAGTATTCTATAATGTCCCTGCCACAGCTTTTTGTCCAGCAAGGAAACACTGCTGAAATTAATTAACTACACAGAGATGCAAGCGGCTAGATTGAGAGCTATGGGTCATGGAAGTTAATCCTTTGCTAAATCCCTTTATTTCTCTACTCCAATTAAATCCTCACATGGAAACCAATACAGATTATATGTGATATTATTCATTGGTAGGGCGTTCTTCTGTTTGACACTGCCACAGAGTGAATACATGTTTTAAGAAACAGGAATTGGCCGAGAAATGGACATCAATCACTGACTGAAAAGTGGATTTAGCTTAATCTGTCAGATCCCTGGGATTATTTTGAGAGTGATTCTTTTTAAGTCTTGCATTAAAATATCTGTTTTACCAGATTTTACATTCATGGCCAGTAGTGATGTGAACGATAATATTGTTAAGGGCGATTGAGTCGTTTTGGCTGACTTTCAATGAATCTTCCTTGTTGGGTTGGTTAATTTAGCATCCTAATTTATAAGGTGGCTCTAAAAATAACCAGTTCATTGAAGTAGGTTGTTTGTAATAACAGTATAAACCATTGTTAGTCAGTACATAGGTATAATAAGGATATGATAGGGGCACACACATGCCGAACAAGCGCTGTTAAACGCTGTAAAAAAGGGGAGACAGCCTCTATGCGTAGTATACAAGAACACCAAAAACAAAATGGTATGTACAGCAAAACAAATGTCTACCCATCTTTTGGTTTAGTTTAGTTTTCTTTTCCACCTCAATTCAGAAAATTTGGGAAATTAAGGTGCTTAGTAAAGGGAGCCCTGCATCACTTTTGCACCACGTAAGGTGGTACATGCGTGATGTAGGGCTCTCATAAAGATTTATGAAGCTACGCAAAGCCAACCTGCATGGCTTTGAGTGTCCTCATGAATCATGAGTGAGACAACACAACTCAAATTGCTGCATTGCCTTACTGTGCGCCTGGGAGGCACTCAATGGGGTTTTCCCGAGCAACACCAATGAAAATTGAAGCTGCCCCAGATTTACAGAGTGAGGTAAAACTGGGTAAGTGTCAAATCCAGACGCCTCCTGAGGTGAGGCATAATTAGGAAAAACATATACCGTTCTCCTCGTTTTTTCCTCTTTCCATGTGTGCTGATTTCTGCAGCACACATAGAAATAGGAAAATGCCCTGTGGAAATTGTTTTTGTGCAGGAAGGTACCACTTGAGCTGAGGCACCCCAGCGCCCAAATGGGCTGCCAAAATAGCACCAGCACAGGCAAAAAGGACTGCAATGCACCGCATTGCTTTAATGCAGAGCATTCCTGCCCTTTGACTTAGGTGTAGGGCATTTCAGCAAGGTGCCTTGCTGCGCTGCCCTGAGAAAAAATGCCATAAATTAGCCCTAAATATTTTCAGCAGAAGGGAAGAGACAACCTTTCAGCATTTGGTACCAAATATGGAGCAAAGGAACCCTGAGGTAAATCTCTTCACCATTGTGAACTGGCCTCTGGGTCAATGTCCATGCACACAGATACCATGCACGCATAATAATCACAAACCCATCTGTTATAAGTGCACTTTAGAAAATAAATATTGCAAATTAAGTCACTAAAGTGAGGCTGAGACACACAGATATCAGAAAGAAACATGCAGTCTGCACTATTTGCATGCTGTTCGCACACAAGCAGAATTATCTTGAAGGACATACTGACTGATAAAGTGAGGGATGGACAGACAGATGGCTGTATGATTCTTGTACACCATGGGCAACATTTGTGGCAACGTCACGTGGCACAGCAAGTCACCTTGCTGCATAACAGGGTAAGGGAAAGAATGCCCCATATTTCAAAGAATATAGTGCATTCCTGCCTTTGTCCCCGCTCAGGCATCTTTTGGCTGCCTAGCATCAAAGCAGGCACACTTGCCCCAAAGTGCAAGAGCCCTATGTTGCATGTAGGATTTCTTTTTCAGGAAGGGGCACCTTTCTGTATAAAATGAATCCTGAGAGGGATGTTCCTCTTTCTATGTTTGCTGCAGTACACATATAAAGAGGAAGTGTTGGACTTGGCCCTTTTTTCAGGGTCATCCCTTAACTTTTTTCAGAAAGAAACATGCAGTCTGCACTATTTGCATGCTGTTCGCACACAAGCAGAATCATCTTGAAGGACATACTGACTGATAAAGTGAGGGATGGACAGACAGATGGCTGCATGATTCTTGTACACCATGGGCAATATTTGTGGCAACGTCACATGGCACAGCAAGTCACCTTGCTGCATAACAGGGTAAGGGGAAGAATGCCCTATATTTCAAAGAATATAGTGCATTCCTGCCTTTGTCCCCGCTCAGGCATCTTTTGGCTGCCCAGCATCAAAGCATGCACACTTGCCCCAAAGTGCAAGAGCCCTATGTTGCATGTAGGATTTCGTTTTCAGGAAGGGGCACCTTTCTGTATAAAACAAATCCTGAGAGGCATGTTCCTCTTTCTATGTTTGCTGCAGTACACATATAAAGAGGAAGTGTTGGACTTGGCCCTTTTTTCAGGGTCATCCCTTAACTTTTTGCCTTCCTCCTGTATTTTGTCTGACCTGTTTTTGTTGGTTTTATGACTCTGGGAACTTTACCACTGTTGATCAGTGCTAAAGTGCATATGTTACCCCTAAATTGAGGTGTGGATTAGTGACTCCATGATTGGCTTATTTGATTTACTCTCAGGCCCTAGTACAGTGCACTGCGGGTGCCCAGGGCTGGTAATTCAAATGCTGCTGGTGGGCTTGCAGTACTGGTTGTGCCACACACAGAAGCAGCCTGTAAACCGTTTCTCAGGTCTGCCATTACAGAGCCTATGTGCAGTCTGGTGCTGCCATGTTGACTGGGCAAGTGCATCCACTTGCCAGTCCCTAAACCTTCCCTTTTCTGCATATTAGTCACCCCTATGGTAGGCCCAAGGACAGGGTGCATTGTGGGTAAGAGGTAGGACATGCCCTGTTGTGTGTGCTTGTCCTAATAGTGAATTACAGCCATTTTTGTTTTTCAGTATTGCAAGGCTACTTGTTCCCCATAGTCCAGAATGGGTAGTTTGATTATACCATCTCATAATCCTAACTGGCTCAGGGAACTAGGTAGAACTTCGTGTTTAGTATGCCTGAACTCAGAATGATAACATATATCTTTTAGTGAAGTTTGTTTTAACATTCTGTGTTTGAAAATACCACTTTTAGAAAGTGGGTATTTTCTTGCCTAACTATCCAAGCCTGCCTCTGCTAGGTTGTGTATTCCTTGTCTGGAGTTTGAGTGACAGGGGCTGGGGGATTCCAGGAGACAGGGTGAGTCAGCACAGGGCTGAATAGAGCTATCTGCATGTAGATGGGTGGGAGGAGTTGCACCTGGGGCCTGAATAGGGCTGTGCCTGCCTTCCACGTTGCTAGCTCCACCTCCTGTGGTTTGTCTGATCTCCCTGCCCCACACTGTCAAAGGAAAGAAGGAGGCTTGTCCAAAAAGTGCTCCAGGACTGCACAGAACTGGTTTGGACCAGGCACAGACACTCTGCCTTCAGAGACAAAGGATTTTGGTTTATAAAAGAGGGGACCCAGACCCCAGAACTTTAGATCACTTTTGGGAAACAAGAAGAACCTTTGCTGAGGAGAAGAAAGTGAGGAGGATACTATCCCTAATCTGAGTGCTGGTTGGGGGATTGGCCTGCAGTGGTTGCCTGACTGCCAAAGAAAGGAGAAAGTACTTTGTGCTACTTTCAAATCAACCTGTAAAGGGTCTCCAAGGGCTTGAGATAGAGCTTGCCTTCTGCTGAAGTCTCAGGGACAACAGACTTCCCTTGCTGGGAATTGAAGCCTGCTGTTGAGCTGGGCCTTCTTAGAGACTGTGTGTTGCTGGGAGCTGGAAGCGCGACTAAAGACAAAGAAGCGTGTTGCCCCCGCAGCCATTGTTGCTGCATCGCCGGAGAAGAGTGTCACCGTCGCAGCAGATGCCGTCGCATCACCAGAGAAGCATTCCGCCGCTGCCACCATCGCATCACCCGTAGCACCTCACATTACCGGAGCAGAATGTCGCCATTGCAGCAGACGCCGTCGCATCGCCGGAGAAGCGTGTCACATAGCCTGTTGTGGCTCAGAAGAAACATTGAGTCGCCGCACGGCCGTCGGGCATGCATGCATCGTTGTCGCATCAAGAAGAAGACGCCATTTTGTTTCATTGCACCCGATCTTTATCCCATCACTGCGTTGCGGGCCGCATTGCCACGAAAACGCAGTAAGAAACTGACGCATCGCCTCCCCATGCAGAGACGAACCGACACATCCCCGTTCTAGCGTGTAAGGATTGGAACCAACGCTTCCCCTTCCCTGCAACACTTTTGTTGTATAGCGTTACGCATCCAAAGGTACATTGAACTTAAAGTGTTGCATTTACCATCTAAAAAGAACTAAGCTATTTCTACCATTTTTAAAGTACAGTATTGTGGATTTTTTTCGTTTCTGGTCTTGTGTTAAGTCTTTATAAAAATACTTATTTTTATACTACAACTTGTGTGGTGTCCATCTGTAGTGTTGTCACTGGGTTACTGTATGTGTTCACAAATGCTTTACACACTACGTCTGAAATAAGCCTGTCTGCTTGTGCCAAGCTACCAAGGTGCTGAGCAGAGTTCATTTTAGGAATGTACCTCCTTACCCTGACTAGACGCAAGGGTCCCTATTTGGTCAAAGGTACCTACCTCTGCCAACCAGAGGCCCCCAAATCTAACAGGAAGTAATGAGAAGAAATAAAGATATTTCCCCTCGCTATGCCTCCACTGAGAAGGCATATCTTTTTGGTGCATTCACAGGTCCATCACTTTTGAAAATTAAGACACTAAGGTCCATGCAAAGTGGCCTTGTGTGGCTTTGTAAATCTCATTTTTATGTTGCATAACACATGCACCACTTAGCGCAGTCTGAGTGAGATACACCAAGCCTCCTACAAATGCCCCTTAGGGCTTCATTTCGAGGAGGCCAGAAAAGGGATCCATCATAAAGCACAAGGATTTGTTTTTGAAATAAATAAAACATTCTAAACAGGCCACATCACCACAAGTTCATATTCACCAAGCATGCTCCTACAATTGTGGCCGGAGCACCTTTGCAGAAAATTCAAGACCAGAGTGGGTAGTTAATTCTTAGTAGGGTAGGCCAAAGTTGGGATGATGGCAGCAGTACCTAAATTGTCCTACAGTTTAGCCAAACTTTAAATGAACCCCTCACTATTGAGGAATCGGATTTTGAGGGAGCTAAAACAGTGAAATGTCAATGCACATTATAGTCATAGCTTTTCCTTGAGTAATGAAATATTTAATTGTTGATTTCCATCTTGAGGACAAAGTGCTCCACACAACTGTAGAGAATTAGTGGGTCACAGGATGTTACAGGGGGTGGTCCCATCAGTTATGCTGCCTTTTGGAAATGGCCCTTTTGCAGGGTTATCCCGAAACTTTTTGCTTCTTCCTCCTATTTTTTCTGACCTGTTTTTGTTGGCTTTGGGACTCTGTGCACTTTACCATGACTTATCAGCACTAAATTGCATATGCTCTCAGTGTAAATTGTGAAGATAATTGGTTATCCATGATTGGCATTTTTGATGAACTGGTAAGCACCTAGTGAAGTGCACTGAGTATAGCAGGGCCTGTAAATCAAATGCTACCAGTGGGCCTACAGCACTGATTGTGCCACCAACATAAGTAGCCCTGCAAATGTAACACAGACCTGCCACTGTAGTGTCTGTGTGTGTAGTTTTAACATGCCATGTCAACTTAGTAAGTGCACCAACTTGTTATCCCATTATCTTCCCTTTTCCTACACATACATCACCCCTCAGGCAGGCCAAGGGTACCCACATAGGCAGGGTGCAGTGTATGTAAAAGGTAGAACATGTACTTGTGTGTGTGACCTGCCCTGATAGTGAAATACTGCCAATTTCGTGTTTCACTATTGAAGGGCTATCTGTCTCATAGGATAACCTGGGAGATATTCCGTAACATCTTACAAGTATAACTTTCCATTGGGACAAGATGAAGGAATAAAGTTTAGTCAGAATTTAATTACACATCTATTAGTAACAATGTTTTTTTTAATTATGTATTTGAAAATGCTACTTTTAGGAAGTAGGCGTTTTCTTATTTAACCATTCTGTATGCATCTGCCTGTTTGTAGATTGACTGTCTGTTTTTAGAGTGACAGGGACTGGGGGTGTGCATTTACTGTACACAGTCACTGGGGGGTCGAGGGGGGGGGGGTTGAGGTGTGCCTGGCCTGAATAGACCTTGGTTGCTTTTAGAGTAGTGGGAGTAGTTGTCCTTGCACCTGAATAGGGCCTGTCTCCCTTGCACAATGTTGACTCCACCCCCTGTGGTTATACTGCACCAGTGAGGACAGAACTGGTTTGGACGGGGCTTAGTGACCCTTAAACAAATAAGAACAAATACAAAATGGCTATAAGTAGCGGAACATAAGCCACCAAAACCTTAGAACACTTTTGGAATCAAGAGGAACCTTGGCCAAGGAGAAGAGCTGGAGAGCTGTGAGGAGAAGTACTGCCCCTCTACTCTGTGCTGTGTGGGATTTGCCTACAGTTGCTGTTTCTGCTGAGGAAAGGGCAAAGACTGGAACTTTGCTGTGAACCTGCTTGAATAAGAATCTCCAGGGGCCTGTGTGTGCTAACCTCCTGTTATGAAGCCTCAGAGACACAAAGACTTCACCCCCAGCTCCCCTGAACTCTACTGCTGAGACTTGTGACCTGCCAGAAGGTGCTTGTTCCACTTCTTCGATCCCCTGGAGGTTGGTAGTGCTGTTGTGAGCTGGCAGAAACTAAGAAAACCAACACATTGCCCTTCTTGTGGCTGTTTTTCCGACGCAGCACTGCAGTGTGGGAAGAATCTCCATGCACTGCTGCCTTGCCTCTGAAGTAATGACGAATTGCCTGCAACTGCAAGAACCGTCGCATCGTGGGATCGCGGCTGAAGTAAACCAACAGAGCGCTGCATGCCACTGCATCGATCACCAGCGTATCCCGGATTTCCACACATCACACCTGTGCGGCAAGTTTCCCTGACGCATCACCTATGGACCAGAAAAGTCTTGGAGTTGACGCATCACTTCCCCTAAAAGTCCGGATTCAATGCATCAGTTCCTCTGCGTGCAGCAGAACTGTTGCATCGCCTACCTAAGGACTCAGTAACTGACACATCCCTTTATTTCTCAGGTTTCCCTTCTCTGCAACTGTCTGGCCTTGTGAATTTTGTGGCATCTACAGGTACTTTATGTAGAATCACGCATCCAAAGTTTTCTATGGACCAAGTTGCTTGAGATCTTTTAAAAGACACATTCTTATTACATGTATGTTGAATTTTTGTAGTTTTGCTCTTGTTGAGTTTAGATGAAGATACCTTTTTTTCTAAACTGCTGTGGTTTCCATTTGTGGTGTTTTCACTATGTTAATGTGAGTGTTGGTACAAATACTTTACACATTGCCTTTGGTATAAGGCTGCCTGCTTGCATCAAGAGGCCAAGTGGTGATCCCCCTTAATCTGACTAGAAGCATGGGTCCCTATTTGGACAAAGGTTCCTACCTCTGCCAACTAGAGACCCCCAGTTCTGATATTGCCTGTATCCGTTGCTGACATTGCCTGTATCTTTTGCTAGATACTGTCTCTTCCATTCAAAGAGAACATCAAGTGATGGTTTCAAATCAGAGCATGCCCTTAAGATCACGCTGATGTGGAATCTGAGCAATCCTGGAGATTCACCAGATGATGGGAAGCAAAATGAGCATTTCATAAAAATGACTGTGTTGGCAGGCCAATTATTGTTTTATGGTCTCTTCACAGGAGGTAGAATAAAAGAGCCTGCTTTAAGATACATAGGTGATATACCTCACATCCCTGGCGTTTAATTACTCCAAACATGTTGTCTTCAACCCCTGATTTAAACTGAATTTTTTTTCCTGGCATTAGGACACTTTGCACTTTACTCCTGCTAACCAGTGCTAAAGTGCTTGTGCTCTCTTCTTAAAACATTTTACAGTTCAACTACACCTAACTACCACTCTTATTTACTTGTAAATTGCTAGTAA